>NC_060149.1:629720207-632120207 GCF_021461385.2 Schistocerca piceifrons
GGAGGGAGAGAGAGAGAGAGAGAGAGAGAGAGAGAGAGAGAGAGAGAGAGAGAGATGTACGTGTTTCTTCATCTGATTAAGAGCTTTGTGTGATAGCAGAATATTATCCAACAATCTGCTTTTAAATGAGCCTGTCTGATATGTTTCCTGACCTTCTCCCTAACCTTCATGGGATCACCATGCTAATCTGGATTTGGCAATATTACTAGTATGGGCCCTTCAACTTACCACCTTTCCCCCAAGGACAGATATGTGTGTACCCAATCTGTTTGTGTCTAATATCATCCCATGTGGAATTGTGACATTGTTCTTCAGAATCCTTACCAGAATAAAAAAATCCACAAAATTTACATATCCAGGTGAAATAATGCAACCAAATCCTTTGGATGAAGAAGCTTACTTACCAAAGGTAAGGAAAATGGAAGTGGCTTTTCAGTTAACAAAAAACATTTATAACAAGAAATCTTTGCCCTTAAATGCAAAACTCCAGCACTAAAACACTGTCATTAGAGCAGAATGCCTTTATGATTCAGAATGGCTTTTGTTAAATACAGCCAAATAGTTATCTCCAAAATATTACAATGGAAAATAGAAATAAGTATTAATAAAGAAGTTTATGAAAGAATAGAATGAATATTAGACACAATGAGGAAGTGAAGAGATATATTCTGTGGAGTAACAGAAAGAATTTTTAACTTTTATAACAGGAACACAAAATCATCAATGACATGAATGAAAGACGTTGAAGCAGACCTAAGAGAAATGGAAGTAAAAGAGGAAGAAATAGGAGAAAAAGAAAAATTCAGAGCAGAACTAAAAAGTTCATAGGGGCTCCAGGAAATAAAAAACAAAGAAAAAGGCAGGCACAGTATGAGCAGGAGAGAAGAGAAAAATACAGGGAAGGAATGAGAAACTACTGGAAAGAAAGAAGAAAAGAAAGAAGTCACACATCATTTCATGAGGCCCTGTGTAGGCAAAATCAATAAAAAATTGGCTGAAAAGGGAAATAAAGTCAAGAAAATTATTAAATTATGAGACAGAATTTCTGGACAGAGCAAAATATTTAGTACTGCCAGTACAAGAATATAGAAGTAAAAGTACATAACAATATTGCAGCTTTTGTAAGTATTAGGTCACTCCATGGGGAGGAGAGAGGGATAGGTTGCCAATGCTTGAAAAGTATCTTCGTGAACCTTTCTTGTCACTACAGGTTGCTATCATTCTGTTGGTTTGAGTGACCTGTCCTTCCTTATTAACCTATCCCAACCCATCCATATCTCCTCCCTGAGGAAGGATCTTATAGTTTCAAAAGCTAGAATAATGTTGTGCACTTTTGCTTTTGGTAAGTAAAATAATATCTCATTAGCCAACACTTCTACAGTTTATCAGAATATTTGAACTGTAAGACATAAATCTGCATAATTCTAATGTTTGTATTAAACATTGACTTTATAAATAATTTGTTTTATTTATGAGGTACAAACAGCATCTGGCTCGCATACAAGGAAAAGCAGTGGCTTCTTTCAAAGTAGTTCTTTTGTCCTAATATGCATAGTGATTCAAAATGAATGGGACAAAACTGAGACTTCAGTAATGACTTTATTTCAGAACTACACATATAGACTGAAAGGCTAATTCTCACAGTTTAGGATGGCAACAAGGAAACAGTGGAAAGTCAGTACTGTTGTTCATCACTGGTGTTAGTATTCAAAATGGTGGCATCCATGACAGAAAAGGCATACTGTATTACAGAATGTGCAAAAAATCATCAATAATTGTTGTTCAAAGACATGTGCAGACCCAGTTCAGTAAAGTGGCCACACACCATCACAACACTGCTAGACTGGCAAAGCAATTTGAGAAGACAGAATGCTTATGCAAGAAGAAAACCACAGGACAGCCTTCCATCAAGACTGAAATGATTGGAAACATCTGTATGATCTACAAAAGGAATCCCAGAAAATGTATGAATTGTACCAGCAGAGAAGGGAATGTATCACAACCAGCAGTATGTTGTGTGTTGTACAAATGTCTGTAATTCAAAATTTACAGAATTCAAATGTTGCAGGTGCTAAAAGCAACTGATAAATCAGAATGGACACATTTACACATTGATTTTCAAGCACAAATGGAGATGGATGGGTTTCCAGAAAGGTTTCTGTTCCCTGATAAAGCCTCATTTCACTTACGTGGCAAAGTGAACAAGCATAATTTGACAATGTGGGTTACACAATACCAGTACACCTCTCTGGAACCTGAATGTGATTCTCTGAAACTTAATATTTTCTGCACCATAACCAACTGCTGAGACTTTGGTCCTTTCATGTTCACAGAATCTACCATTACAGACATGGCATATCTCAACTTGACTTAGCAGCAGGATGGAGTGACAGCATATTGGCATATCCTTGTACAAAGTCACCTCAGTGAACATCAAAGCTGGGTTTATCATGCTGCGTCAAATGATGTGCCATTCCTGTTGTGGCCCCTCAGTTCACCTGACCTTACACCAATGGACTTTTCCTTTTGGGATATGAGAAACACATGATTTATGTACCTCCATTTCCACAAGAATTACAGCAGATAAGACACTGGATTGTCAGTGCAGTCGACTCCTTTGAGCAGGCTATGCTGGAATGGATCTGGCAAGAAATACAGTGCCAGATAGACATGTGCCATGTCACAAATGGAACCCGCATCAAACTTCTGCGAATGTCCATAGGAACTGTGAGAATTAAACCTCCAGTCTACATGTGTATTTCTGATATAAAGTCATTACTGTAGACACAGGAATACTTTCATTTTGCCCCATTCATTTTGAATCATACTGTACATAAACATACCTATATAGAAAAATTTTATGTATATCCCATAATTATCAGCATAAGTAGAATAGCTGTGGGCATAATATGTTGTTAGCATATTTGACAGAAGTATCCTGCAGTTACTGCTTTTGCCTGTTAAGTGTAACTACCCATTACAAAGTCCTGCAGGCTCACCTTCATGATGGGATTTACAGAACATGATATATGACTGAATGAATCATAGATACCCTGGAGGATTCCATGTTCACACTTAACTAGCTGTACTTATTTGCAGGTAATATCCATTTGTTTTTTAAATGTGTATGTTGCGATATAACAAGATGAAAATTAATATTCTTATCACTAGTATTCTTAGCATACAATTGTGCAGTGCCATCCAATGTTAATTTGTAATAAGTTGTTTTGCCTTTCATAATTGTATGCCATTTACCAAGTAATCTGTTTGCCATTAGTCTTAGTAACCTACTATTGTAATGTACTGATTGATTAGTGCAGTGTCATCTATTATTACTAATTTACAACCTGCCTCTGTAGCTGAGGTTGCTAATGAACACTTGTGCAGTGGTGCTCAACTCAGACATAAGCTGCTTAAAAATCCTGGTGGTGAATGAAATTTTCACTGCCAGTATTTAGTCAGCAAGGGGAAGAGAGGTTGTTCCAATGTCCTGGATTAAATTCCAAATCTCTCTGCAGTGTCTCATGAAGTAAGGGCATGTGACACTGTTGACTGTAATCCATCCATTGGATGGGGACATCAAGCTCAGCAGCCCCCCTGGTGCTATTCATTAGGAGTAGGTTATGTGCCAGGACCAGGTTCCACCCTCTCCATTGTCATCTCATCATCTCATCATCTCCAACATGAACATGATGCACGATGCTACACACACCATTACAGTCCTCCATAATTAACAGTTAGACTAACACCTACAGCTCTCATACTTCACAAAGAGAAGATGTCTGCAGGCACAGAGGATAGAGAAGACTTTTCAATTAGGTGGTTGAAGCTGCCCTTCAGGGCCTCCCAGACATTCATTCCACATGAGTTTACTTTAGTTTACTTACTAATTTGTGATTGCTGCAACTATCTCTGTGCTACTTAACAGCACGCTCAGCAACACAACTAAGTAACCTCATCATAAAAAACAGATAAATGAGTCCTTTAGTTGAGGTATTTTTCCAGGGTACTTAAAGCATGCATGAATTATACCTTTACTAAAGAAAGGAAGTGTGGAGAGTAATGAAAACTGTAGGCCAGTTTGACTACTGTCTCTATTCTCAAAAGTAATTGAATCAACCATGGGAGATAGACAAATGTGTTGCATGAATAAATACAATCTTTTTTAATGAAATACAGTTTGGTTTCTCAGGTGGCAGAAGTACCATATCAGCTGTTACAGAGTTCACAAAATTGATGCTTGATGCTGTTGACAAAGATAAATGTATTACAGGCATATTCTTAGATTTGTCCAAGAATGTGACACTGTTGGTCGCAAAATACTACTAAAGAGACTAGAAGCACTAGGTTTAAGAGGAATATCAAACAACTTTTTCCAGTCTTACCTGGAAAACAGAGTGATAAAGGTAGAGGTAGCTGATATTGGTAAAATTTTTAGTAGAACTGTTGTCAGGCAAGGAAAATATAAACACAGGTGTTTCTCAGGTTAGTGTGTTTGGTCCAATTCTGTTTTTAATTTAAATAAATATTTTTGAAACAGTGTAAGACACGGAGAAAAAGTTCTCTTTGCCAAAGACAGAAACATCATAGTCACTGATAAAACACCAGAACTCTTTTTAGAGAAAGCAAATGGAAACTTCAAGGATTTTTATGGTTGGGTAGTATATAATAAATTACCACTGAATATAAAGAAAACAAACATTATGCACTGAAGCATAAAGAGGAAAAACAATTTTGTTGCAATAAGTGTATATGATAAACCTATTGATTGCATACGAAACACAAGGTTTTTAGAGATGAATTTCGATTGTCAGTTAACATGTAATAAACACACAAAGATACTGGCAAAAAGAATGTTATCAGCATGTTATGATCATACTATTCTATCATCAGTTTGTAACATTCTGTGTCTTGTGGTGACATACTGTTCCTGTGTACACTCAGTTCTTAGCTATGGGATACTGTGTCTGGTGAGCAGAGAAAGAGAATGTGGACACAATTTAAACTCCAGAAAGGGGCTGCAAGAATAATAGCCAGAGGCAGCAGTCAGGTACATTGAACAGAACCAATTAAAAAGCTGGCTAACATTACTGCACCACATGAATAGATGTACCAATTCATTACACATATCAGGGAATATCTTACTAAGTGTTCCATAAGAGTTTTATGGATAATCTATGGAACAAGAGCCAGTTGGACTTACATTTACCAAGGAAAAATAAACACATAACTCAAACCAGCATCATCTATTGAGGACTAAAATTGTGTATTACATTTCCCTAAGAGATGAAGAAGTTTAAAAAGTCGGATAAAATATTCTTCATAAATAATGCTTAATACACAGTCCAACTTACTTAGAGAACTCAGAATACTGGTTAATAATGAAAGGAGATAACCACAACACCTTGTCACAATACAATATATGAACACACTGTATTGCTTTTACAAGAAAATCATGTCCAACAACTTAAGAGCATGATAGTAATGTCTAGTCATTCACCTAACTTCAACATCTCACTCATTAAGGAGGGGATGCTAACTCAAACTGAGGGGGAGGGCATGGAGAAGTGCATGGAACATAGTTGCATTTTTATGGACTTGAAATCAGTGTTCTGAACAGACTGAAGTTAGTGCAAGGGACATAGCAGCATTTTCATACTTTAGAAGTCACCAGTTGTTGTTCTTGGTGTGTGCAGCAATAAAGAGGAAAACAATATTTTAATTTGTAAGTTATGTGGAGCAGATTGTGTGTAAATCAAAGAATATTCTACAAGAGGATCCAAAAGAATAAGGCAGTGCAGTTATGAAGACACTGACCTCATATTCAATGCATCCTGATTTAGATGTTCTTGAATCATTTCACACAACTACAGTCCATCAACAACATCATAGCTGATCAACTGCCTTATCCTTGAAAAAGCACACTTATGTATTCTGTGTGTATGCATATTTTTTACCTGTTTATGATCATTAGGTTACCTTGAATAGATAAATAAATAAATAAACAGCCGAATCACATTTTTCACTTTTCTTTCTTACTCACCTGACCAAGCGTTTTGTGTTTTCTTCTGCTTTCCACATAGGAAGTGGGAAGTGAAAGGTCTTGGGAAAGCTCATGGAAAACGACATGGGAGGAACTGTTAGTCTTTACTGCAGATGAGTGTATAAAATAACATTATGTATAGTGGAAAGTAACATTGTTTCATAAAATAATTTGCAATAGATGGATTTCAGTACCCTCTCATATGTTTTACATTCATTATCTGCACACACAAGCTCAGTCATAAGTAGCATAAGGTAGCCTCATATCATGCACAGAAGTTGGTGCTCATAAGAATTGTTGGCACCTGCATCAGCACATTAGTTGAATCCCATTTGGTTGTATTGGATTTTTATTCAATCAGTGACATCCTAAGATGTACAGCAGTAGGTGAAGCAAGGAGAAATGCACAAAAACTAGGAATTTATGGCCACTGTCATCACAAAGGGATAAAGTTGAATAGCTGCATAGGATATTTTGCTTCCTGCATATGCTGTTTACTAAAACAGTAGTGAACCCAGCAATGTCTCACAATTGCTAATATGCATGCGAATTCCATATTCATCCTAAACTCCTTCCACTCTCTCTCTGTACATCTCTTTTTCTCCCGCTTTCTGTTCATCTCATTCTTCTTCCTCACTATGTCCAGTTTTCCTTCCCCCTCTCTGTCAGCCTCCTCTTTTCCCCTCTCTCTGACCTTGATCCTTGTTCAATGTTATTGCAAATTAAACCTTTATTGAGAACTGAATTTGCTTAAAATAAATGGGTAAACCAGTTTGGATGATTGGTATGTGGAGTATGAGAGACACTTCTCCAGTTGCTTGATCTGGGAGGATAGTAGCTTCAGTGAGAGTATTTCACATACTTTTGATCTGTCAGTGGGTAGATTACAAAGTTTCAGATGATTCAGAATCTGTAATAGTATACAAGTCATAGGCCAATAAGCCATAAATACAACTTACCTGTTTTCTGTCGATCCGATGGCAAGAAAGAAAGAAAGACATCACATTGTTGTTTATGTAATTTTTGTTTGGAATTATATTTCAGGAGAAAGAATATATATGTGAGAAACAATTTGTCCACTGGTTTACATGCACTGCTATTGTAGTTAAAACTAACTGCCAGAAGAGAAAAAACCGTATATTTTCACACCACAGCAAAGTATTTTCTTTCTTATAACCAGTTTTATCAGAAAATCTGCACATTGTAGTTTTTTTAAAAAAAGTACAGCCTATGTCCATCTCAATGTTTATTAGTGTAGCATGCAAAAATTTCAAGTAAATTGTTCAAGAAATTTTGAGATTTTTGAGAACAATGTTTCCCCTTTACATATTATGCATATACTTTTATATTACATATATTACAAAAATATGTACCCTATGCTCATTTGAATGTTTATTAGAGTATAGTGTAAATATTCGAAGTAAACTGGTCAAGAACTATTTGAGATTTTTGCTAGCAACATTTCCGCATTTCATATTATATACTTGTTTATACATTATATTTATCAGGAATATATATATCCTATGAGCATCTCACTGTTTATTATAGTATTATGTAAAAATTTAGTACATCATCAAGAACTTTTAGACATTTTTGCTAACAAGATTTCTCCTTCATATTATACTAGCATACTTGACAATGCTTTGCAATTGCTAAATTAGTAGGGAACTGGATATAGTTCTAAGCTCCTTTTCCCCCCTCTCTCTGTTCACCTGCTCCTCCTCCTCCTCTCTCTCTGTCCATCTCCACATCCTCCCTTCCTCTCCCTGTCCATCACCTACTCCCTTGTCACCCAATCTGCTCAACACCCCTTCCCCCCCCCCCCCTCTCTCTCTCTCTCTCTCTCTCTCTCTCTCTCTCTCTCTCTCTCACCTTTAGCCTAGTTTGTTGGTACTGAAAATGAAACCTTGATTGGAAACTGAAGTTGCTTGAAATGAATGGGTAAATAGGTGGGGATAATTCATATACTGGGGTATGAGAGTGATCTCTCCAGCTACTGCACCTTTGAGAACGGTGTTTTGAATGTTTATTTTGCATAGTTTTAATTTGTGAATGAATAGGATTACAAAGTTTTGGACCATTCAGGTTCCATAGTAGTATGGAAAACTGATATAAGCCAACTTCAAGGATGTTCATTTGGATTGTAGGAAAACAAAGGATCACATGAGATAAAGTTACCATATGACTGATCTTACAAGATAGGTTAAGAAAAGGCAAACATACATTTACAGCTTTTGTAGATTTGGAGAAAACTTTTGACAATGTTGACTGGAATACAATTTTGAAATTCTGAAGCTATCAGGGCTAAAATACAGGGGTTCAAAAGATTATATGCAACTTGTACAGAAACCAGATGGCTATTAGAAGAGACAAAGGGCATGGAAGGGAAGCAGTGGTTGAGAAGGGAATGAGACAGTGTTGTGTCCTATCTCTGATATTCAATTTGTACACTGATCAAATAGTAAAGAAAACCAAAGAAAAATGTGGAGTAGGAATTAAAGTTCAGGGAGAAGAAATAAAAACTTTGAGTTTTGCCCAAGACACTGTAATTCTGTCAGAGACATCAAAGGACTTGGAAGAACAGTTGAATAGAATGGACAGCACCTTGAAATGATGACATAAGATAAATATTAATACAAGCAAAACAAGGGTAATGGAATGTAGTAGAATTGAATCAGGCAGTTATCAGGGAATCAGATTAGGATGCAGCCTATGTTCATCTCAATGTTTATTAGATTATCATGTGCAAATTTAAAATAAATTACTGAAGAACTTTCTAAGGTTTTTGTAACAGCAGTAAACAACTGATATATATTTGATACCAGTACTACAGATATACGGGTTATATTAACATACGAGGGCAGTTCAATAAGTAATGCAACACATTTTTTTTCTCGGCCAATTTTGGTTGAAAAAACCGGAAATTTTTTGTGGAATACTTTCAAACATTCCTGCTTCGTCTCATATAGTTTCATTGACTTCCGATAGGTGGCAGCGCTGTACGGAGCTGTTAAAATGGCGTCTGTAACGGATGTGCGTTGCAAACAACGGGCAGTGATCGAGTTTCTTTTGGCGGAAAACCAGGGCATCTCAGATATTCATAGGCGCTTGCAGAATGTCTATGGTGATCTGGCAGTGAACAAAAGCACGGTGAGTCGTTGGGCAAAGCGTGTGTCATCATCGCCGCAAGGTCAAGCAAGACTGTCTGATCTCCCGCGTGCGGGCCGGCCGTGCACAGCTGTGACTCCTGCAATGGCGGAGCGTGCGAACACACTCGTTCGAGATGGTCAACGAATCACCATCAAACAACTCAGTGCTTAACTTGACATCTCTGTTGGTAGTGCTGTCACAATTGTTCACCAGTTGGGATATTCAAAGGTTTGTTCCCGCTGGGTCCCTCGTTGTCTAACCGAACACCATAGAGCAAAGGAGAACCATCTGTGCAGAATTGCTTGCTCGTCATGTGGCTGAGGGTGACAATTTCTTGTCAAAGATTGTTACAGGCGATGAAACATGGGTTCATCACTTCGAACCTGAAACAAAACGGCAATCAATGGAGTGGCGCCACACCCATTCCCCTACCAAGAAAAAGTTTAAAGCCATACCCTCAGCCGGTAAAGTCATGGTTACAGTCTTCTGGGACGCTGAAGGGGTTATTCTGTTTGATGTCCTTCCCCATGGTCAAACGATCAACTCTGAAGTGTATTGTGCTACTCTTCAGAAATTGAAGAAACGACTTCAGCGTGTTTGTAGGCACAAAAATCTGAACGAACTTCTCCTTCTTCATGACAACGCAAGACCTCACAGAAGACTTTGCACCCAAGAGGAGCTCACAAAACTTCAGTGGACTGTTCTTCCTCATGCACCCTACAGCCCCGATCTCGCACCGTCGGATTTCCATATGTTTGGCCCAATGAAGGACGCAATCCGTGGGAGGCACTACGCAGATGATGAAGAAGTTATTGATGCAGTACGACGTTGGCTCCGACATCGACCGGTGGAATGGTACCGTGCAGGCATACAGGCCCTCATTTCAAGGTGGCGTAAGGTCGTAGCATTGAATGGAGATTACGTTGAAAAATAGTGTTGTGTAGCTAAAAGATTGGGGAATAACCTGGTGTATTTCAATGCTGAATAAAACAACCCCTGTTTCAGAAAAAAAATGTGTTGCATTACTTATTGAACTGCCCTCGTACCATATACAGTAAAACTTCCCTTAATGGACGCTTCCCAGTGCCAGACATTTCAAAGTTCCCTTGAAAAATAACATTTGCTCTATAGTAAAATTCTTCCAAATAGTGGACATTCTCATTAACGGATGCTGACACTGAAATCTACCACACAGCAACAATTAAAACTTCCAAATAACAGGCAGCATAAAAGAAAAAGATGGTTGTAAATTAAATGGTAACAATCCTCATCATGCATTTGAATGTTTTCTAAGTTCTTGTCCTCAAGTGAGAGAGCTTTTGTACCATAGTACTAAGATGTCACAAATATGGAAATGGTTAATACTGAATGAAATGATTGAGGTCATCAATGTTTATGAAAAGGAAAAGAGTACTGTCAGAGAAATGGCCATGAGGTTTTCTGTTGGAAAAGCACAGATCAATGACATTTTAAGAAACAAAAATGACATTCTGAAATTATGGACTGGAAATGATAACCTTTCCATTAAATGAGCTTTTCCCAACATGTCAGGCTTAAAAGTTGGCTATTTGACTTTTCAATGGTTCTGCACACAGTAATAAATTCCTAGTTAGCAGACATATGATCTGCAAGAAAACACTTGTAATTCCAATGACTTAAGATTTAGTGATTTCAAAGCATTTGTGGATTGTCATGACAAATTTAGGTGTAGGCTGCAGAATTCTGTGAATTTCTGCAGTCTTAAAATAAGCATAATATATTATGATCAGCAAATTTTTGAAGAAGGCAGGGTTCATTTTTAATGTCCATGCTACAGCTTTTGATAATGATGTCGAGAAAAACAACCTTAAGTAACATGAGCTCAAACTTCAGGCTTTGGTAGAAGAATTTGGTTGATCTGAGGCATATGTCACACCATTCACAGAAAGTGCATCAACTACCATAAGTGAAGTCACACAAGAGCATTATTGAGAAGGATGTTATGGTAATATTGAGAATGGACAACAGGATGAAGATGATGCAACTGAAACTGACTTAACTCCACATTCAAGCATGCAGGCTGTTGAAGAGGTAAGAAAATAGAAGCACTAGTTTTTAGTGAAAAGTGATGAAGAAGGACACATATTAAGAAGACATTTACAAATGATTCTCTGGTTCAGAAAAAAAATATGTGATTATTTTAAACCAACGTTCAAAAATGAATGATAGAAATTTTAATATTGTATTATACTAGTGTATGTTTTTTTAAATGTAGTACTGTAATTAAATAAAGATAAATTTTCTCTAATTTACTTGTGCAGTATACGGCAGTAGACTACTTTTCTGTCTACAGTACACTGTATGTACTGTATTTTTATCCTTTTCAGAATAATGAACGCTTCTTAAAAATGTACATTTTTATTTTTTTCCATAGATGTCCATTATTCAGAAATTCTAATGTATTTAAAAAATATAAATTGTATAAAAAATATATAACATGTAGAAACTTGAATCAAATCAGTCAAGCAAATTCTGAGATTTTTGCTAGTAGTGTTTCCATATTGTATGTGTCGGTATATATACGAAAATGTTTATTACAGATAGTTTAAGAAGACACACAGACAGTTTATTACAGATGTATATTTATATAACACACATATTAAAAATTTGTACTTCAATTAAAATAACCAATATTTGAAAATATAATGTAATTTGATAGATAAAAGATCTACTTAGCAAATGGCAGAAACAGAATGAACATATAAAAGTATTTAAATATGCAAGTTTTTGGAACCAATGTCTCCTTCTGGCAGAAGGGCTGAAGGACAAGGAGGAAGGATGAAGGAAAAGTACTGGTGAGATTTAGGAACTGGGAGAAGTTCAGAAAAGTCACCCAGAATGATGGGTCAGGGAAGACTTACTGGACAGGATGAGAAAGAGAGACTGATTGTTGGGGACTGCACTGGATGTGATATACAAAATCATGTCCAATGCAGTCCCCAACTACCTGTTTCTTCTCATCCCCCAATAAATCCCCCTGACCCACAGTTCTGGGTGACTTTTGAAAACTCATCCCATTCCCTAAACCTCATCAGTCCTTTCCCTTTATCCCTCTTCCTTCTCCTTCAGCTCTCCTGCCAAAGAAGGAGCCATTGTTTCCAGAAGCTTTCAGATTTAAAGACCTTTATATGTATGTTCTCCTGCTGCCACTTGGTGAGTAGAATTTTTACCTATCCGATTACATTAAAAAATATTTAGTGTGTAAAAAATGTTTGTTTGTTGGAGTATAGCATAAAAAATCTGAAGTATTTCAGTCAAGGAATTTTCGAGATTTTTGGCAGCAACCTTAAACAATGATTTGTCTTATATAATAGTATGTATTTACACTTTTGTTTGTCTGTATTATCTGACATTGCTCTAGCGCTAACTTTCTCATTTAGTTCAATCTGGTATACTCTCCTGTTTTTACCAAACTTCCCATAATCAATATTTATGACTTTCTTAGGCATGATTAAATATTTTTATTGATTTCCATCTACTTTCTTTGGCGTAGTCTGTGATCATTAGGTATTACAAAACAGTTTACAGTTTCTTTATTGCAATGAATTTTTCACTCTCCAGTGGAGTGTGCACTGATCTGAAATTTTCTGACAGATTAAAACTCTGTGCTGGACTGAGACTCATGCTTGGGACCTTTGCATTTTGCAGATGACTGCTCTACCATTTGAGCTAACCAAGTGTGACTCATGACCCATCCCCACAGTTTTACTTTTGCCAGTACCTCATCTCCTACCTTCCAAACTTCACAGAAGTTCTCCTGTGAACATTGCAGGATTAGCATTTCTGGAAGAAAAGATACTGCAGTGACATGACTTAGCTGCAGCCACACTGGTGGAAGTAAAGCTATGATAATTTGTCATGAGTTGTGTTTGGGTAGCTCAGTTGATAGAACATTAGCTCACAAAAGACAAAGGTCCCAAGTTCAAGCCTCAGTCTGGCATACAATTTTTATCTGCCAGGAAATTACACTTTATTTGTTGTTTGACATGATGGTTTTCAATATCTTTATTGGTTCATAAACTAGTCACTTTCATTTTTAGTTCTACTGGTCCTTGTCAGTTTGTTGTCATTCACACATGATACTGTATACAAGGTGGACAGAAAGTTTTTTCCTCACGTTTTTTGACAACATTTTCAAAACATATAATTTTTTTTACAAAAACTCATTTCAACATATGAATGGATGATTTAGACAGTCATCGGTTGACCTTTTCAGTATTCTTTATAGTGATCCTGATTATGAAGAAGTTCATCATCTCATCTGGTAAAATGCTCTGCAAGCACTGCTGTCTCTTCAGGGCATGACTGAGTTTCACTCCTCCTGAAATAATTCAATGAGAAGGTCTCTGTTATGAGGTCAAGGTTACCTGAAGACTGCATCCTGTAGTATGAACCACAGATGGTCTACAGGATTTATATCTGGACTTTCCTTCATGGTTGTCATCACAGAAATGATCTTACTTTATTCCTTCACAAAATGTCTGACAACAATATTTCTTTTCTGACAGTATGGATTTTGTTGGCTGAAAGTATGCAATATTCATGTTGTTCCCCAGGAGTGTGTACAAATAAAGTCTTGTACAGTTGTCCTACTGATGGTCTACTGTCTTTGTTGGCAGTCATCTGAGAAATTCAGACATTTGGCAGCTTCCCAACTATCAATACCAATTTTACAAATTTTATTCTTCAGCATGTGTTTTTACTGTTTGGTGTGACTTCTGTTGGCTGGTGTGAGCTCTGTTAGTTGTCCAACTCTACTTCCATCACCAACTTTACCATTACCTCCATTAAAGCAAAGTCTAATGTTTTTTGGATCAACACCAGTGTCAGACATTCCACTGGCATGGAGCCTTGAATATGGGAACAAATATTTTAACATTTGGATACAGTTTTTTAATGATGACACCAAATAAGCACAGAGCAGTAAACAGACAAAGTCAAAAATTAATTTAAATAAGCAGTGGGTAAATCCTTTACAACACTATATGTCTTGGCTCCCTAATTAAAATTTAGATGTCTTCTTAAAACTGAGAGTGAGACCATTTACATAAGCTTGTCAGTGGCTCAATTAAGAACATTGTTTACCATTTCTTCCATTGCTACACGTATTCTTGGATTAATTACAATAGTAATGTCATCTGCAGAAGGAACTAATTCTGCGTGTTTTATATTAGACATGAGTTCCTTACATATATGAGGAACAATGTTGGACCTAAGATTGAGCTGTGGGGAATCACAAAAGTGATTTCTCCTCAGTCAGAGGAATCTCTGTGGTTACATTGATTGAATCACTAAGTACAATTTGAAGCATTCTTTTTTTTTAGGTATGACATTATCCTTTGGTTGGCTATATCACTGATTCCATGAAACCTCAGTTTATTTAGGAGAATATTGTGAATCACACAATCAAATACCTTACATTGGTCATATAAAATACCAACTGGTACTATTTTGTTATTTAATGCTTGTAAAATTTGGCAAGTAAATGTGTAAATGGCACTTCCAATAGAGCAGCTCTTCTGAAATCCAAAGAGTGATTTACTGAGGATATTATTGTGGGATACTCTTCTAGAATATATCACTTGCTCATAAATTTTGGAAAATGATGTCAGCAGACAAAAATGTCAGTAGTTATTGACATATTTCCTATCACCTTTCTCATAGAGGGGTTTAACAATAGCACATTTCACTCTCTCTGGAAACATATTACATATTTCAGATGAGATAGGTCTTATTATCTAGGAGTAATCTTTCCCTTGAGTGTTTGACTTCTTATTTTCTACTGTATTTATGACACAGTTATTAAACACATTTGCTACCTGTGACTCATCACTAATAGCACTTCCATTTAATGTTCAAGTGGGCGCATCTGTGTATAAAGTGCCCAAACCACAAATAAAATGGTTTTCCTTGGTTCCATTGTTGTTTCACTGTAGTGACCCTATTACCTATTCCTTCATTATTGCTTTAGCTAACACAGTGATAACTGTGTTGTCATACATCCAAGTGAGCAACAGTAATATGAAATACAAAGAGAGATAGGTGAAAAAAGGTTACTATCTGTCCAAGAAACTGACCTAGATTACAAACTAGCATCACAACCCCACAATGAGGCAGTTGTCTATGAGTCAATTAGTAATTAGACAAGCAGCTGACTGGGATCTGATGCAGCCGTACTGTTCAATACTTTGAGTGGCTCATTACTGCCTTGCTAACATCAATCCATGGCAACAGAATGCTATAATGAAACTTCATTTCATTATTGTTTAACAAAATACTGCTTTAAGTCATGTTATGTATCGTTAGATTGTCATTGTTTAATTAAACTAAGATTAAACTGTGATTTTACTCATACATGCTTACCTTGATAACATGATGACAGTTATTCTTTACATGTGTACAAAGAGTGTGTTATGAAAAACAGCATACCTGCTCAAGGGTTAATCTAGCCCTGCTGTTATCCAGTTCTTTGGCCAGTTGTATCGTCTCTCATTTCACTACATTCCATATAGTCGTAAGTCTGTCACCAGAATTACTGGTTTCTGACATAATGTGCATGTTTCTTGATTTGTTAATAGCTTTTCTTGGCAACTTTGAGTAGTTTTTACAGTGTGCAGCTACTGAAGGATCTCTGATGTATTATTATTTCCAGCAGATATGTTTCCCTTTTCCTTTAACAAGATACTTTAATCTCTCTATTGATCCACGGTTTTTATGTAGCTGTTTAATGTCCTTTCTGTTTAGCTATTGCGAAAAGCTATTTTCAAATAATTATATGAATTTATCATGGACTAGATTAATTTTTATCTCAATTTTTGAATCATTATAAAATTCATCCTAGGTCCTCTCCTGTAAACTATTATTAAAACCATTTGTTCAGGCATCATTAATGATGCTCACTGATTTCCAATGAAGAGTATCAGTGCTGTGGGGCACTATCTTATTTATCCTAACTAATAAACAATGGAAAATCCAGGATGGAATGTATCAATATTGTGAAAAGGATATTTGCTACTCACCATATAGTGAAGATGCTGAGTTGCAGACAGGCACAACAAAAAGACTGTCAGAAAATAAGCTTTTGGCCAATAAGTCTTCGTTAAAAATAGACAATGGACACACACGCACACACACACACACACACACACACACACACACACACACACACACACACACACACTCATGCAAATGCAACTCACACACACACAATCACAGTTGGAGGAGACTATGGTCATATGTGTGTGAGTTGCGTTTGCATGAGTGTGTGTGACTTTGTCTATTGTTGACAAAGACCTTGTTGACTGAAAGCTTATTTTGTGACAGTCTTTTTGTTGTGCCTATCTACAACTCAGCATCTCCACTATATGGTGAGTAGCGAATATCCTTTTCATAATACTGTTACCCTAACTAACATGCTTCATGACCAGGGAAAGCATTTGTTACTGCTTGTAGACTTATTTTTTTGATTTGCACTTCATCAAAGAAAACATTATCAATTACGGTCCAACTGTCTTTATCTACCTATGATTGAAAGTTAATTATTGAGATTAAATTGTGGGATACAAATAAGTTTTCCAGATCATTTTTCCTCTCAGATTGCTTTAGAAAATGTACACTGACATAACTGTAGACTACTAACTGGTTGCTTCTGCCTCTGACAGATAGCATAGTAAGGAACCCAAATTCCTCACAAACAGTTCAAATTTACTTAGTGTAGATCTATACACAGTTACAATTAAAAGTGAATTATTTTTCAGTAGTGATCCACAAGCACAAACTTGTATATGCTGATCACTACAGAATCTACTTGTCACCATATGTTTTTGAACTTTTGTTATGTCTTAATATATGTAAACACTCTGGCTCTTTGCATATTGGTTCTGCATGAATAAGATGACAGAATTTAATATTTTATATTTAACTTCTCTAACCCTGCAGTTATATAGTGCTCAGATAGGCACAGGACATCTATCTTTTCATAACCCTCTATGATGTAATTGGGAAGATAAAAAATCTACTCACCAAGTGGCAGCAAAACACACACATAAAAGAAGGCTTTACTTGTGTAAGCTTTCAGAGCCAGTGGCTCCTTCCTCAGGCAGAAAGAGAAGGAAGAGGGATGAAAGGAAATGACTGGAGAGGTTTAGGAAAAGGGGTAGATATCAGAAAAGTCATCTAGAACTGCAGATCAAGGGGAGATGTACCATCTGATAAGTCTTTCCAAAATCTACCCCTTTTTCTAAATCTCTCCCATCATTTTCTTTCACCCTTCTTCCTTTCTCTTCTGCTGGAAGAATGGGCATCTGGCTCCAAAAGCTTGCATAAGTATAATCTTCTTTTATTTGTGTGTTCTCCTGCCACTTGGTGAGTAGATTTTTACTCTATCCAATTATATTATGTTGTCAAAACTGATTATTTTCATAGTCCTCTAAATTTTCCAAACAGACAAGAAGCCCTCCTACTTTGTTACTCAGTCCTCTAATATTCTGATGAAATAAGCTAGCCTCACTTTTCTGTGCATTGTTAAGTATTTTCTGGGACTCTTCTGTTAAGTTAATTTCTTTCATAAAAGGGTGCCTGAAATGCAATTCTGAGCTAAAATAGGTACCTCTCTGACACCACTGACCACAGGTGTATTACTTCATGTGATGGTGTGTGTTTGTGTGTGTGTGTGTGTGGGGGGGGGGGGGGGGAATGTTTGCATACATTTTCTGCAAGAAGCTTGGCCAACTACCTTTAACTCTCCAATGCAGGTGTAGGTCTCATCTCTTACATACCCATCTCCCAGTTGTAGCAACAGGCACTACCATCATGAGCAGTTTCATTTCAGCCAGCAACATCCTGCTTGGCTCTGTATTCATGCAGCTCACCATAATGTTAATCCAGTGTTGGTGATGGTGCTGTAGGACCTCCACAAAGCTCACAATTGTGTATATAGTTGCTACTGGCTCACAATTGTGTGTATAGTTGCTACTGCTATTTCATCCAGGTCCTCCTAAAACTGCAATTTGTGTTTAGCCAGGATGTTCCCTGCTCCACCTACTATGATAACCTGATCCTCTTTGTCAAAACCTTAACAAGAATTTCCTATGTTCTCTGTCACCTGACTAAGGTTAGCACTTCAATTCACAATACTTGCAACCTGGTACCCTGTTCCTGATTTGTCCTCCGCTATCTGGCCTATGCCACTCCAATGGTTATCACCTATTAGTGAGACTTTCTTCCTCCTACTTTCTTTTGGTACCAGCCAATACTTAATTTCTTTGCCAGAAGTCCACTGCACCCTAGTGTGACCTACAGCTGGATGGGTCCTTCTCCTCCTACTTCAGGTAACATGTCGAATTTATTACACTGCTTGGCAGTTGCTAAGGAACAGAGACATTGTTGAACAAGAATAACAACATGCATTGATGGACAACCTGAAACATACATAACAGAGGTGGAGTGGTATTTTTATAACAGAAAGTGGTTCAGATGTCTCTACATGGGAAAGCAGGTTAACAGACATAAATAATGTTAATGTTTGACACAGGTCACACTCCCAACATAAAGGTCGACATCAGACTCTTAGTGAGGAATATGTCCTGTATGGGCACAAATGCATATTTTGTGCCTGTTACTCATGCCAGCTACCAAACTGTTGAGGGGTCCATGGGGGATATTTTTCCACTTCTCTCTGAAGGTGATTTTCAGTTCTTGCACAGTTTGGGGATGGAGGTGTTCATTGAGAAACATTTCTGCCATGAGCATCACAGGCATGCTCTATTGGCATTTAAGTGCGAGAAGTATAAAGGTCATGCCATATGTTCAATAGCTTCACTTTCCAGCATGTCCAAAACCTCAGCGGTCCTGTGGGGGCTTTTGTTGTCCATCAAACAGAAAGTGAGTATCTGTCACACTTCTAAACTGATGCTCATGAACCTGAATAATCTCCCTGCAATACTAATGTTCTGTAACAGTACCTCACACAAAGATTAGTAGCAGTGTTTGACTATTGGGTGTAACAACTGCCCACACCATTATACCTAAGCCATACTGGTGATGTTTACAAACATTCTGTGTCATGGAGCATGTTTTCCTCTCTCTCCACACTAAATGGTGTAAAGAATCACTTGCCATGGCAAAGCAGGATTCATCAGAGAACATCACTCTGGATCACTGTTGCTGACCCCGACCAACATGATCTCTACACCAATGAACTCTTTCTTGATGATGATATGAGTGGAGTGATATGCATTTAAGAGGCATACAAATCAGCCTGATTTAATGATCATGAAATGGTTCTGGCTGAGGCATGTGTGGTTGGAAGGTCTGCAGTGATGTGCCATGGGTAAGAAGTCTGTTGCTTTTCACCACTAGGGCCACATATCAATCCTCTTGAAGTGTGGTGGTCCATATCCTACCACTGTCATGCTTTCACAGAGCATTTTCACCATCAACAACCCATTTAAATCCCAAGCCAACACTTTTGTAGACACCCGATAGTGCGACCACAGTAGTGATACTTCGAGTGGCTTTGAGCCATCCATGTGCTCCTTCACAGTTGTAAGCACTCAAATGATGACTTACAGGTTATGTTACTGTACCACACTGAATGCCACACTAATCAGTTCCACATCAACCTTTGTCAAACACAGTACAGCATGAGCTGTCAGTTGCATACAGAGCACTGATGCAGAGGCTTTTCTGCATTTAATACATCCCGTCCTCTACATTTCATTTTGCTATCATTGGTTCGGTATTCTGTAGCAATTCCTGGTTGTTCTGCAGCAATACATAGTTGTTTGTTAGCATGTGTCATTTGCTCCTTAGCAGTTGTCAAGCACTGTAGATACTGTAAACTCAAATATAGATGAAGTAGCAGAGCTGTTCCTCTTTCACTCATTACTTTTTACCTCCTCCCAGTTTTTCCCCATCCAACCTATCTAGTTCAAATTCTACAAAGGGTAATAAAGTCTGAAGGGCCCAAATCTTTGCCTTCTGTTCAGCAGTTCCCTTGCACTGAGTGCCCCATTCTGTTCTCACTACAATCACCTCAGTGTAAATACAGCTCACTAAGTAGACATACCACTCGATGTCTGACTACTGAATGGTAACATCCACACATATCCAACATTGCAACACAGATTAAATGCTTAAAAGCTTGAGGAAAAAATAACTAATATTCACCCTGCCGAGACCTTCATATTTAACTCCTTTAATCAGTTATTTATAGTAACGAAAAGAATACTTTATTCTTTAGAAAGTGAACAGCTGTCTGGGTTTCAGACACCTCTCCTGTCACTTTACAACTATGTGCTGTGCTAGAAAACAAACTTGGACTTTTGAATTTTGTGAGCGATGTCCTCTCCAAATAAAGTGATAGTCTGTGTTTGAATGTATACTGTACTGAAATTTTTTGCCAGCTTACAAATGTAATCTGCAGTAGAAGCTAGATTTTGGTTTTGTGAGAAATGTTCTTACTGACTATACTGGCAATGCTTGCATCAAAGACTGAATCAATTCTTAAGCCTACCACTGCCCATCAGCTACTTTCTTAATGCCACATAGTCTTCCTGCATCTCATGATGGGCTAATTCTCAAGGGCAAAAGGATAGAATGGAGAACGCCTTAGCCAAAGGCTAATTATGCAATATTTAGTGCTTGAATAATTTTCAAACAGAATGTTTACTGGACTGAAGCCATCTCATTGAATGGAATCCAATGGTACATCTTTTCTTTGGTTGATGTAATTCTGCATTGAATTTATAAGTTACATTCTGCGCTGTAGTGATGTGACTGGTGATACAACCCATGATAGATAAAAAGAACTTTTATCATTAACTTATTCATGCCATATTACTGTAGTGGCTTTGTTTTCCTTTGAAACAAGATATTCATGATACACATTTAACTCAGTTGCTATGAAAACCATAGTGCTTACATGACATCATAACTGAGTGCCTATTTAATGATGTATGGCCACAGAATTAACATGTGAACCTTAGTGTATTGAACACTTACGTGCTTTGTGACACATATGCTATTATCTTTTCAATAAAAATATGTTTAAGATTGTTTTTGGCTTATACCACATCCATGAGGACAATTTCTCTTGGGGTCTGTGGAAGGTACATCAGGATATCTGTTTTTTTTTCTTTGTAAGTATTTATTATGTATGCTTCTTTCCTGACATGTTTTACATCCTAGAGGATCTCCTCATTATGGATCTTTTGTAATTATTAGATTAGATTTGATATTTATCATGTACTACATATATGGTACAGTCTCATGTAGAATAATTCAGTGTAGAACAAAATATAATATCATATGATTTAAATTTACATTAATTACATTATTTTTACATTAAATGTGCATTAAGTAACAATATACAGAGCATATATTCTAGAAGTAGAAAGAGAATACAAGTTGATAGCAGCAAGAGAATATACTGTGTAAGTAGATTGATATTTGTATTACAGCAATAATTATATGATAGATCATAGAGATACTTAAGGGCTACTAACATTTATATCACTAAGGTACAAAACACACATTTTAATGTACTTCCTGAAGGGACTTGTGCAGACTATAGAAGCAGCGGTGAATCAAATATGCCTTAGCAGCTTACCTGAACTTTGACAGGATATTTATTTGTTTAATTTTTGGGGGATGCCCTTTATAATTAACTTTCCCATAATGCAGGATTCACTTTTTATTTAGGCTTATGTTTACTGTCTCTATATGAAAGATTCCTTTTCCACAGTGTTATGGAAGTCAATATTTTCTTCTCTTTGAAAGAGAGTGGAATTTTCCATTGCATATTTTTTCACAAAAACAGTTTTCTCATACAGACAAATATGTTAAAGATGGAGGATTGTCAGCTTTTTAAGGAGTGGCCTCAAGGTTTTGTTCCATTTTAAATCTTCCATTATTTTGAAACACGTTGATGGAAACATCAGACAGAAATGCGAATGGAGCATTTGATTGAGTTCAATGACATATGTCAAAATCCATTTTTATTACACAAGTAAGCTACCCTGCACACAAGCCAACAAAGGCAACATATGATTCTTATCATATATGAAACCAGGTGAAGGGATTTCCTTAATAATCTTAGTAACATTTACTTCAGTGGCCACAAAATATTGTTTGGAGCTCTATCGACCATTTTATCAGCAATTACCCTCAAAAATATACAAGTAAGAATATCGAGGCACACACATTAGAACAAACATAACATACAAAAAAATTATGAATCACTACACAGCACTCTGTCCAGTACAGGGATTTATCAGAGCAGACAAGATATGGTGTCTGGCTCAAAATGGTTGAAATGGCTCTGAGCACTATGGGACTTAACATCTGAGATCATCAGTCCCCTAGAACTTAGAACTACTTAAACCTAACTAACCTAAGGACATCACACACATCCATGCCCGAGGCAGGATTCGAACCTGCGACCATAGCAGTCGCACGGTTCCAGACTGAAGCGCCTAGAACTGCTCAGCCACACCGGCCGGCTATGGTGTCTGGAAGCTGTAATCATCATATTTTGGCTTTAAACTGAAGCAACACTGTATCTTGGGAACAAATACTTTCCAAGCCCCAAACTATCAGGGACAGGCTGTGACAAAGAGGTGACAACTTACTTATGTAAGTAACGGCTCCTTCCCTTTTCATTCTGTAGGTTTGGATCCCTGGCAGCACTCCCTTTACATCCAGTCCTTGAATACAGATCATACCATCATACTGAATCAAAATAAAACAGACAACAACAACATCTCAGGTTGCAGCTGCAGCAGGACAGTATTAGATACCAGTGATGCAAAATGCATAAACACAGGCACTTCTGTAAACAGTGACAGGGCACAAAGGTAGTTTGTGAATACTAGTTAGTATCAGTATCTACATGTGACCTGCTCAAACAACAAGGCACACAGAACTTTATTCTTGTTCATTAATAAGCACCCTCAAAACCAGTCTGCCATGGGGTACATAATTTGAATACCACAAGAAGCAAACCAGTCATCAATAAGCCTTACGCTGCAGACGAGTAAACAGAAAATGGACCAGGTGGTAACATTCATCAAACACAGTACCTCAGTGACATTGCATTATCCAGAAGCAATCTTCATGTCAAGGTGACAGGCTGTACTCATGTTACAATATTCTGGTACAATACTTGCTTGTACACAATACAACTCCTGCACTCCACTGTATCTGCTGTTCACTTACTCCTTGCACCACCACCAGTCCTCTTTCTCCCACTACTGTCCTGCGACCCCACGAGGGGTCACCTCACCACTGAGAGAAAGCATGACAAACCTAGGTGGCTTGCACCAACGTAATATCCATCCCCTCCCACCTCTCTTTGACCCCCGCCCCCCCCCTCCCCCCACCAATGACCTTGTGATTCAGCAACCCACCCCTCCAAGAGAAGGGAAGCAAGTCACCTTTTAGTTCCCAGGCCCCAGCTTTATCTGAGACAAATGTGCCTGTACCCCTTTACCTGTTTCCTGGTTCTTCAGACAGATGGTAACTGATGTCAGGAACTTCTGAATCTCAAAGGGCCCCTTAAACCGGGGTAGCAATTTCTAGACAATCTTGTCTGAAGCCTTACTCAGCCCTTGAAAACTATGGACCCTGATTGTGTGCCTGACCTTAAAAGAGTCGGGCTGTCGCGCCTTATTGTATCACATGGGTTGCTTTTTATGTGCCTCCTCCATATTCCTCCTGGCACACTTCCTCTGCGCAGCTACTTGCTGAACATCCTTGCCTTCAGGTAAAAAGTCCTCAGTGGACCATAAATGGCACAGTGGAGTGGCTAACTGATATCCCAGAAGCAATCCAGTGGGTTTGGACTGATGGCTTTCATGGTGGGTGATGTTAAACGTCATCGACAGTCAGGGCAATGAGCAATAGGGGATTGTAGTTATGTGGCAAATACCCATCCCAAGGAAGAACTATCTAAACTGATCTCCATTAACAGTGGTTGCATTATCTATAATCATGGTTTGAGGTGGCCCAAAGGTCCCAAATACACCTTGCAACTTTTGTACGACCATCTGTGCGGTTGCTCCCTGAATGGGTAATAGCCTGACAAACCTCATAAAGGCACCCACAGATACTAATACATACTTTTTCCCTTTTTTAGATCTAGGCAGTGGGCCAACATAATCGACATACATCCTTTGAGAAAGGTTTGTCTACTGGTTTTGAGGCTAGATAGCCAATCCTGCTATTTTGGCCATGTTCACTCATGGCCCATAGTTGATAACTATGTACCCTTATCCATATTTCCTTATTCATCCCCACCCAAATCAACCTTTCAAACATCTTCTCTCTGGTTTTACATACATGGAGAGGATTCCCCCCCTCCCTCCCACTGGTGACTCATGGATATATTGGAACAAAAGTGGTACTAGTTCCTTACGCACTAATTTGGGTCCAACTTTACCCCATGCCCTGCAACACTCTACCCCATCAACCAAGGTATAAGGTTCTCCCTCCTGCAACCGCTTCTTAATATACCTAATACCTCTGTGGGTGTCTTGGAACTGCTTGACATCATGGAACAATTGAGGAATCTGAGTAAGGATTGACACACCCATGGCCTCCCCACACATCTGCCCAGCTGGCTTATGTCTTCCCTTTCCTCTTCATCCCCAACAAACATACAGCTCAACCCATTCCCCACAATATTTTCTGATCCTCTAATACTATTAATGTCAAATTTGAATGCCAAAATCCATGCTGTCCACCTTGCCATGTGACCAGTCTTCCTTGGTCTAGCCAACACCCACTTCAGTGCATGGCTGTCATTTTTCAGAATGAACTTCATGTGCTCGAGATAGTATCTGAATTTCTCTATACCAAAATGTACCACCAAGGCTTCCTGTTCATATATGGAGTACCTCTTCTGTAGGTCATTCAGTCCTCTTGAGGTATAAGAGCAGTCGCTCTTTCCCCCTCTTCCTGGTCCTGGGCAACCCCCCCCCCCCCCCCCCTCCCAACAGCTAATGCCGACTCATTGGTTTGCAGGATGAATTCACTGTTGAAATCCTGTAAAAAGGATTGATAAGCCTCGTTTGAGGCTTGAATTGAAATCTCCTGTGATGGTCCCCTCACAAACTTACATCCTTTCTTGTGCTACTTGTTAAGTGGAGATGCCTTTTCGGCAAATTGATCAATGAATTTTCATAGAAAATTTGCAATGCCTACAAACCTCACCACTTCCATGACATTCTGTGGGGTGGAAAATTGTTTATCACCTCTATCCTTTTGTTGTCACTGCAAATTCCCTCTCCTGATACAATATCCCCCAAGAATTTCATAGTCACACCAGCAATTAACCATGAGCCCTGCCTCTGGCAGTTGTCAAAACACCTCCTGCAAATGCTGACCATGTTCATGCACTGACTGACTATACACTATTAGATCATCCAAATAATGGTAAACAAACTTAAACTTGATATCCAAACACACCATGGCCATCAGCTGGGAGAGGAGAGCCTCCCCCCCCCCCCCCCCACACACACTTTCCAGTGGCCAGTCTAGAGGGTACCTGATAGAACTCAAACAAATTCTAATGGGTAGTGAAAACAGTTATGGGCTTTGAGCATTCTTCCAAGGGAATTTGGTTATATACTTGATTCAGATCTAAACTCATAATCAACTTAGCCCTCCTTAACCACCCAAAACATGTATACAAGTCAGGCAAAGACACTGATTGTTAAAATCCCCTGTTAAGATCATGGTAGTCCACAACTGGTGAAACTCACCATTGGCCTTTGGTACCAAAAATATCGACACAGCATATGGCAACTTAGATGGCCTACCATCCTCTTTTTTGCCATCCCATCAACATGTTCCATCAACAGTTTCATTTTTGGTGGCAAAAGTAGATATGGCACCCTCTTAACTGGGGCCTTATCCCCTACCTCAATGCAATATTCAATTAATCCAGTCTCTCCAAATGTTTCAGTCAGCACATCAGGGAATTCCTTGCATACTGCCTTGATAGCATCTCAAAGAAAACCATCAAGATGGTCCAGCAGTCCAGCTATCAAAGTTCGTTCCTCTCTCCCTTCCACTTCCAGAGCCCGAGTGTCACCAGTCATAGTGATTAATCCCCTTTTCTCATGATGAGAAAAACCGAACACAGTCTGAGAGTTAAATCTGAAATAAAACTGCTTCCCTGCCCAGTCAGGGATAAGGCTCATCTAACCAATAAAATTGGCCCCAATATGCATTCTGTTGCCTAGTTCTCGATAACTCTTATATTTATCTTCCATGAATAACCTCCCACCATGACGTTAACCCCAAAACCCCATTCGTGCCCAAACTCAATCTGTCTGCCACCAAATATTACTCAGGGTCATTTCCTAAACTTCCCGCTCTACACACTGCCTCATATTCCCGGAACCACTTTTCATCAATGGTCGATATCAAACTTTCTAAATGAAGTAACACACAAACTGGTTCTTTATTCACCACTGTGCAAACAAATGGCAAGGCCAGCGACCTTTCTTGTCTGACTGCACTAATTAACTTCCCTTCACCTTGGAATAGTTGTCATAATTTCTGTTCCTTATTGCCCTTGCCCATAAAGTCTCTTCTCACATGTCCCCAACATGTTATTTTTGTGACTCCCCTTTCTTCTTGTCAGTGTAATTCCCCATCACCTAGATCACCTATTTTGTGAGCCTTCTTCACTGATGGTCCCGCACAACTGCCGTCTTGGGTCTCTGCTCTTCACTGGATGTCCATGAGTTTTGCAGCCTGCATTTGCCTGATCATTACTTCTAATTGATCGTAAGTGATAGGAATCCCACATACTTTACTAGTAGCTTGACCATACCTTGCTCATGCCAACATTGTTGGTTAATCAACTCATGTAGTGTCCTCAGAGGGACTAATGTACAAATTCTTTCTCTTGGTTGTTTCCATGTGCATCTTACTGCCAATGCTCTCACTAGTTCTGCACACACCCTTCCCTTAGCAGTAGTGGCCAACAACCTCAAGGCATCCAAACCATTAAGTTGCCTGGTCACTGCTTGCCTCTGAAATTCTACGGAAAAATTCAAGAACTTCATTATACAATCAACCAAATCTACCAACAAATGGGTACATTGATTCAAATTGTCCTGCAATTGGTTTTGCAATTTCGAAAACATGCCAAGGACCACTTGTCCCACGCCTGCACTGGTTGCAACTTGACTATATTCACTTGCTCCTTCCCCAGAATTCTTAGTCTGGCCCTCGAACCACTCTTAAGTACTCTTACTGCAAGCTATTAATATTGCCACTGCTCCTTGTGCACACCTACCAGGTAATTCATTCTGTCTAAGTAATGGTAAACCACACTTGCAAACTATGCACTTGACTCTGAATGCAAACAACATCACCCTGCATCACCTACAATGTTTCCTTGAAAGCACCAGCAATAGCAGCAGTGGCCAAACTTACCTCAGTTGGGTCAGTAATTTGATGTACCAGCAAATGGCTGTTTTGATGAACCTGTTCAATTCATTCCTGCATTGTATCTTTGGGCTCAAGCTTATGCCTGCATAACTCATAGAGCAATTTGCTGATCTCAAATATGGCAGATCTGTGACTTCAGCGGGCCTTGTGAAAATGTACAACCTGTATAAGCAACTTAACTATAACAAGCCAATGTATAACCTGCACAAGCAAGTTAACTACAACAAATCACTGTACTCAGTTGATCTCATCCTCCTGCCACTAATGAAGCATCTTAATAGGAACATCAGATAGGAACTCGAATGGAGAATTTGACTGAATTCAGTGATATATGTCAAAATCCATTTTATTACACAAGTAAGCTACCATGCACACAAGTAATCAAAGACAACATATCATTCTTGTCATACATGAAATTGGGAGGAGGGATTTCCTTAATAATCTTAGTAACATTTACTTCAGATTATGCAAAATATTGACTGGAGGTCCAGTGACCATTATACAAGTAATTCTCAGAAAAAATATACAAATAAGAAAATCAGGCACATGCCTTAGAACAAACATAACATATAAACAAAAGTTATTAACCACTATACTTCATTCTGCCTGATACATCAATTTATCATAATAGACCATACATGATATCTGGAAGCTGTAATCATCATATTTGACCTTAAAATGAAGCAACAAAATGTATAAGGAACAAATGTTTTCCAAGCTCATTAAGTTAACATACTCCAAACAATCAGGAACACTATTACACAGAGAAGCAACACTCTCTCTTTCTCTCTCTCTCTCTCTCTCTCTCTCTCTCTCTCTCTCTCTCTCTCTCTCTCTCACACACACACACACACACACACACACACACACACACACACACGTGCACATACACACAACAACAACATCCCAGGTTGCACTTACAGGTGGGCAGTATTACACTCCATGATGCACTACGCATAAACACAGGCTCTTCTATAAACAGTGACAGGGTACAAAGCTACTTTGTGAATACCAATTAGTATCAATATCCACACACAATGTGCTCATACAACAAGGCACACAGAACTTAATTCTTTTTGTTAATAAGCAACCTCAAAACCAGACTGCAATTGGGCACATAATTCAAGTCCCACAAGAAGCAAATGAGTCATCCATAAGTGGCACACTGCAGGTGAATGAACAGAAAACAGGCCAGGTGGTAACATTGGCAAAACACAGTATGTTAGTGACATTGCATTATCCAGAAGCAATCTTCATGTGCAACTGGTGAGATGTGATGATGTCCAACACTCTTCACACCACCACCAGGCCTCTTTCTCCCACTAATGTCCGGTGACCCCACTAGAGGCATAACTAACATAGATGGCTACTGACAACATAAACCATCATGCTGTACATGGCACAGTTTTTATAATTATCACACATTTTATCCTACTGCTCTATCTTCCTCCTTTCATACTGCTTTGTCTTCCTACATAATTTATCTGGCCTTTTCCCCTTCTCTCTATAGCCTCTCTGCTGTTAGTCTTGGTTTTGTTTACAGAATTCTTTGTGTGGTTTCATTTCTCTCTTGGATTAACACTGAGCGCTCCTCATAGAACTATTGCACTGTTGTTTGGTGTTTACTATCCCCAGTACTTCTTCCATGGCTGCACTGATGGCTATTATCAGTGATCACCATTTAGAATCCGTATCTCCTTCCTTCAATGTGTTCCTTTTTTGTCTCAATAATACTTCTATTTTTTATTGTACTCTCCCTGCTTTTCTTTTCTTTTTGAGACTATGAAAGATACAGAAAAATAAAGAGCAGATTCAAACTGAGAGCAGTCTTCTCTAACAATAAAAATAGAACTCCAATTGGAGACAAAATCGAAGCTTTGCCAAAATGGCAGGGGTATTTTGCTGCATTACATGGCAGAGAATGGGGAGGGAATAAAGAAGAAGTCTTGAATGATTAAGAGGAAGAACTGAAACTGGAATTGGAATTACAATCAGAAGTTAAGGAGCAGAAGTGAATTCAATGGTCTTGGAGGAAGTGAATAATACATTTAAAAGCTTAAAGACTCATAGAACAGCAGGAGAAGATGACATAGAGGCTGACTGATTAAACTTTGCCAGAAAGAAGAAGGATCAATAAAGGAAATATAGATAAAGGATGAAATACCTAAGGACTGGAGCATGGGGATAATCTGCTCATTACATAAGGAAGTGACAAGGCAGGGTGCAGCAATTATAATGGGATTACTTACAAGGAACAACATGTAAGATGTTTAGTAAGATTTTAGCAACTAGCTAGAATGCCAGGTGGAAACGATACCTGGAGATTATCAGGCTGGATTTAGGAGAAGTAGATCCAAAATGGACCAGCTGTTTTTATTGAGACAAATGCCAGAGAAATTTTCTGAATATTACAAGCAACTGCATCACTTGTAAATTGATTTTAAACAAGCATGTAACAGCCTATATATGAACAAGATTCTCCAGAGTATGAAGTATTTTAGAATACCACTGAAATTAGCGAGTATGACTGAAATGACAATGGAAGTAAAAATTTGCAACGTGAGAATAGAGCAAGAGTTGTCAGGAGAGTTCCTTGTATGGAGGTGGCTGTGGCAGGGAGATGTAATCTGTACTCAACTCTTTTATTTAGCACTGGAAAAAGCAATTTGGCAAATAGAATTAACCCAATGGGGAACAACATTTAACCAGAAGGTCCAGATGGTGGCATGTGCTGATGATGTAGCATTAATTACAGTGAATGTCAAAGCTTTGGAGGATAATTATTCTGTATTGGAAGGAGCAGCACAGAAGTTAGGACTGGAGCTGAATTTAGGTAAAACAAAGTACGTGATGGTGGGAGATCCTAGTGTAATAGAGGAGAGACATCAATAAAAACAAATGGGAAAGAGCACCAAAGAGTGAAGAAGTTTAAATATCTAGCTTCAATAATAACAGAAGATAGTATGGTGGCATCAGAAATTCAAGAAATGATAGCATGTGAAAACCAATGTTATTATTCCTTGTAGTATGTATTCAGGTCCAGAAATGTTAGTAGGAAAACAAAATTCCAAATCCACTTAACTATTACATATTAAGGCCAATAGCAATGTATGGGTCAGAAAGCTGGGTGATGACAACAAAGGAAGAAGGCTGGTTATTGAGGTGGGAAAGTAAGATTTTGAGATAGGAATTTGGGGCACTGAGTGAGGAAGATAGTTGGAGAATAAGGATAAATGCAGAACTAAAGACGCTTTTTGGACAGATGAATAGTATAGTGAAAGAAGAAAGAGATGGGCTGATCATGTGCGGAGAATGCCAGATGCTTCATGTGTTAAGGAAGTGTTTATAGGAAAGCCCAAGGGGAGAAGGAGAAGAAGAAAACTGAGGAAAAGGTGGCTTGGAGGTATGGAGGAGGACCTCAGTGCAATGACAGTCAGGAATTGGAGAAAGGAAAGCAATTGACAGAGAAGAATGGAGGCAGGTGACAAAGGAGGCCAAGTTCTACAAGGACTGTAGTGCTGGCCAGTAGCTAAGTATTAGTCTTATAAACCTTTCTTGTAGCCTAAGGAAGTTTTGTCTGAGAAAAGTTATCCAAGAAAATAATTCCTAATTTCAGTTGTGAGAACATATAGGCATAGTATACAGTTTTCAGACAATCTTTGTTGCTGCATCCTTCAAATATACTCGTTGTGTAATTAATTAGCATACAGTGCTTAATTTATTATAGGCTTCTTCCATGTGTGTCCCTCATTTAACAATGTCTTGGAGCCATAAACTGAAGAAGTTTATATTGTCTTCAGTATGAAGGCCCTTATCAGAAATTAGAATCAGATCTGTGTGCTCATCTTTTTTGACAGCATAGTCATTTTTCTGCAACTTTATTACTTGCTTTTCTTACCAACTTGTGGCTGAGATAGTTTATGGTATTGCTTAGTGTCTCAGTTGTAGACTTCTGAAGCATTTCTATTTCTTTCCCACAAACAAGAGCAATAGTATCATCAGCAGACTGGATGGTGTTCCCAAAGAATTGTTCAAGTAGTTCACATATAACAGATGTAGAAGAGATCCTAGTACTGACCCTTGTTGGATTTCCATATTTAATGGCATCATAGTTTGAATAATGTTAATTCGTTGAAACTCTGGTGTTGCACTTCAACCACTTGCTTTCGTTTCCTTAAGTGTAATTGCTGGATGTTCCTCTAATCCACATGTTGTGAAGCTGAAGCAGCAATTTAGCTTGATCAATGATATCAAAAGCTGTAGAGAGATCTAAACATATTTGAATGCCATTTTCATCATTCTTCAGTTTTTGTAGTACTTCACTTAAAGTTAAAAAATGGTCTCATCATTAACTGGCCCTTCCTGAAACCTCATTATGCTGTAGGCAGTACATTCAAGCGTGAAAGAAACTGGTAAAGACATGTATATTTAAATAGAGAGATATGTAAACAGGCAGAATACGGCGCTGCAGCAGCAATGCCTACGCAAGACAAAAAGTGTCTGGCACAGCTGTTAGATCGGTTACTGCAGCTGCAGTGGCAGGTTAGCAAGATTTAGGTGATTTGAATGCGGTGTTATAATAGGCTCACAAGCAATGGGACACAGCATCTCCGAGACAGCGATGAAGTGGGGATTTTCCTGTACGACCATTTCACGAGTGTACCATGAATATCAGGAATCTGGTAAAACATCAGATCTTCAACATTGCTGCTGCAGGAAAAAGACCGAGCAAAAACGGGTCCCATAACGATTGTGAGAGACTCATTCCGCGTGACATGAGTACAACCTTTCCGCAAATTGCTGCAGATTTCAATTTTGGGACATCAACAAGTGTCAGCATGTGAACTATTCAACGAAATATCATTGATATGGATTTTAGGAGCCATAGGCCCTCTCATGTGCCGTTGATGACTGCACGACTCAAGGCTTTAAACCTCGCCTGGGCCCATCAACATCGACATTGGACTGTTAATGACTGAAAATATGTTGCTGACCGTGTACTGGTATGGAGACAACCTCATGAATCCATGGACCCTGCTTGTCAGCAGAGGACTGTTCAAGTTAATGGAGGCTCTGTAATGTTGTGGGGCGTGTGGAGTTGCAGTCATATGGGACCCCTGATACATCTAGATACGACTCTGACAGGTGACATGTATGTAAGAATCCTGTCTGATCACCTGCATCCATTCATGTCCATTGTGTATTCCGACGGACTCGGGCAATTCCAGCAGGGTGATGCGACACCCCACATTCACGTCCAGAATTGCACCAGATAGGCTCCAGAAACACTCTTCTGTGTTTAAATATTTCCGCTGGCCACCAAACCTCAAAGATATGAACATTATTGAGCATATCTGGGAAGCCTTAGAACGTGCTGTTCAGAAGAAATCTCCATCTCCTCGTAGTCTTACGGGTTTATGGACAGCCCTGCAGGATTCGTGGTGTCAGCTCCCTCCAGCACTATTTCAGACGTTAGTCGAGTCCATGCTGTGTCGTGTTGCCACGTTTCTGAGTACTCATGGGAGCCCAACACGAAATTAGGCGGATGTACTCGTTTCTTTGGTTCTTCAGTGTAATTTGTGCTTTTCCAGTAAATCTATTACTCACCTTTGAAGTTTTTTTCTTTTATATTTGAGAATACAGATTGTAGATTAATGGGCCTGAAGTTGGCCACTTTGTCGTTTTTATCTTTTTGAGATTGTGGTTTGAGATTGGCACTTTTTATTAATGAAGGGAAATTTCCAGTTGGAAAAGAACAGTTAAAAAGGTCACCTAATGGTGCAGCAACCGAACAAGGTGGTGCAGTGGTTAGCACACTGGACTTGCATTTGGGAGGACTACATTTCAAACCTGTGTCTGGCCATCCTGATCTAGGTTTTCTATGATTTCCATAAATCGCTTCAGGCAGATTCTGGGATGCTTCCTTTGAAAGGGCATGGCCGACTTCCTTCCCCATCCTTCCCTAAATTGAGGGGACCAATGACCTTGCTGTTTGGTCCTGTCCTCCAAATCGACCAACCAGCCCTGTCCACATTTTCTAATCCTGTCCTCCAAATCGACCAACCAGCCCTGTCCACATTTTCTAAGAGCATCTCAGATGTTACCTACTCCAGTAGAGTGGTTCTATTTGTAAATTGCTGATACCCAGCAGGACTTCTTTCTATGTTATTGGAAAAAGAAAGAGTGAAGTGGGATTTATGTTGGTATTTGCAGATTGTAGTAGGCATTTTTTAGTGTAATGTGTGGTATTAGCGACTTATTGGACACTTATATTGCTAGAATAAGTATTGAATCCCTTTCCTGTTTCTTCAGAATCAGTAATTTCCTTGCCATTGTGATTTATTTTAATACTGGAATTTTGGAAAGAGTCATTATCAGTTTACTGTTTCACTATATTCCATACAACTTCCTTTTGGTTATTGGAATTATTTATATAGCAGGCATTTGCCATTACTTTGGCTTCTTTGATCACTTTTTAAGCATCATTTTATATTTTTTGAAACATAATTATTAGATGCTATGAAGATTTGAAAATCTCATATAATCTTTGCTTTTCAGCACATGACGTTTTATATTTGGTGTCAACCAGCAATTTTCTTCTGTTAAGCCTATAAGATTTGATCTTTTGTTTCTTGACAGGAAATTAAGTGTTAAAATAATCTGAGAAGACATCCGTAAATATGGTAAGCTTTTCATCTGCACACTTCAATCAATGTTTCCTTCAGTAGTAAATTCTTAAAGTGATCGATCAATGTTTTGATGGCTGAAGGTTCTTCCTCTTTTCACTGTTTCTGTAAGCACAGTCAAGCTCAGGGAAAATGGCTGTCTACTTGCCTCCTAACAGGCCTTATTTTTCTTGTGTTATGTTCACAGTCCTTAGGCTAAGTGTATGTTGCCAGGGGTAGGATTGCTCTAGAGTCAGCTGCAAATACCAGTTCCCTAAATTTTCTCAGTAGGATGCTTTGGAAAGAAGTACACTTCCTCCACGGATTTCAATTTGACTTCATGAAGCATCTCTGTAGTATGTCCATGTTTTATCAAACACACTGGTAACAAATCTAGCAGCCTGCCTCTCAGTTTATGAATGAACATGAACAGTCACAACCACTAGACCATCTTCGGACCTACCATTGAAATACATACATACATTAGAATTAGAGGGATATAGTAATGATTGTAATAAAATTTGTGCATTTTATTGTAAACTCTCGGATGCTTATATTTTTATATTTTTTACTCATGACTATCTTAATTGGCTCAGTTTGTGGGCAGTGCCTCATTTCATGCAATGTGATGGTTGTGCCATATGCTGATTATAGAACACTATCTCACTTCAACTCATATTTATTCATCTTTTATTTCTCCAAATATTAATTGTAACATCATCCTTATTGCTATTTTATTGACTTTTTGTGACTGTACATATTACAGTCACAGTATCTTTTACCTGTTGACTGTTTATGCATTTGATTTATGTTTATATCTACTTAGATGGGCAGTGTCGTAACCCATATTTCTGTACTTATGACATTTTGTACGCTTATTTTTATGGAATATTTCTATACATCTAAAATTTTTTTATGGAATGATCGTAAATAACTATGATTGCGGTTTTTTAACTTCAGTCTTTTCATGCTCATTGTTTTATGTCTTTGACTATCTTGATGCATCAATAAGACTTTGGGCCACACTTCGTTTGATGTAACTTACATATTTTTCCCTTTCTATGTGTTAGCTATTATACTCTACTTGTTATCATTTGTTAGTTACTTGGTTAACGTCATCTGGGATACACATATTACGACAGTCATCTTACTTTCATGCCAATAGTTGGTAACAACTCGTTGCTGTTGCATCTTTGAAATCAGCTCCTGTTAAATGTACACATCGTCACCTCCACGCCGCTTTGATGATAAACAACGTGTCAGCCAAGCAGTATTTTCACTGGCACTACGATCTAAGAGCAATACACAATCACTTGCATGCATTTCTACGTGTCGACCTGCATGCCAGTACATATTACATACACAGTCGATGTTGCAGCTCTCAGATCCTCTTCTGCTGGATGGCGCATATCGATATGACCACGCCGTTTCCATGTGAACCAATCATGGAGGTAAGAATAGAGGGAGACGCCGTGACGTCACAGCTGCGAAGCTATGTGAAGCCGAGGGTAGCCATCTCAGTCCGACCAAAACATTGCTGCTGTAAGCTTGTGTGCATAGGCTTGTCGCTCGCTTTTGGAAGGATTTTGCGCTATTATGGTGACTTGTGTGGTGTTCGGGTGTACGAATCGTTCTGATTGTGATGCGAAATCGAAGGGAATAACATTTCATGTGTAAGTTGTCTCGTTAAGTGTGATTTTACAAATTCATTGTGAATGAACATGTGCTACATTGGTACTTGTACTATAGCGTGTTTTTCTCCTGTATGATTTTAGATTTCCTAAAAATGAAAGTCGGAAAGCTCTGTGGGAGAATGCCATGAGGAGGAAGAATTGGCATGTGTCTAAATGGAGCACTATATGTTCTCAGCATTTCTGAGAAGAGGACATAGACCGAACTTCCCTTTCAACAGCAAGGCTCCGAGAAAATGCTGTACCATCAGTTTTCCCTACACACCCAAAACATTTGCAAAAGGTATGTTAATTCAAAGAATTAAAGTCTCAGTTTTCAAGTTCACGTTTCAGGATAATACGTACGTATCGTCGATAATCGAAGTGTTGAGTAACTCACTTTGTCTTCGTCATGTACCAAATTAAAAGCTAACACTACATTAACTGGCGTAAAGTATAGGCCTAAACAGGACACTGTGTAGATTTGCCATTCTGTGTACCGTATTTCAGTAAATATTGGTGGTAATGAACAGTGTTTCCCAGTAGTGTAACGTAATTGAAATGTCCCAGAACGTATTACAAACAAGATGTATTTATGGGGCTTTGGAGGGAGGGTATAGCTACCTTAGTTTTCAGTTTCTATTATTTAGCTCTAACTCCGAAAGTAATGGACTACACGTGTGAAATAAATTATATCAGTTATGTGAATATTTAAGGCAGTAGTTTGTGAACATCTCACTTTGTCTGGTCTACTGTGTTTTACAACATTTTTATTGCACTGTCTTTGCTAGTTAATGGCAGTTATGTTTTAGGAGTGATTGATACAGCTCTAGTTTTACTTATATATGTTTATTTTGTGAGGATTCCTTCAGGTCATTTGAATACATTAATTTCACATTCCACCTGATTAGGTCCTTACACATAGCTTTTGCCTAGGAATGATTCCATGCTGTATATAGAATTTAAGAGGGGAGGTGCTGGAACACTGAAGTGTTTCTGCAGCTACACAGTATGTTATAAAGAGATAATCTGTTTCTCCACATTGTCATGTAGAAACAAATTTATGAAACTCCTTTTTGATGAGCATCAGCCTCTGCACACAAGAGAATATTTGAGATGAAAATTCAGGTTCGCTGTTTAGATTATGAGACTGCTGAAGCTAACAAGTTTGTCTGGTATAATTATTTAGTGAAGTCACAGAAATTAACACTTGGGCTGTGTGAAATATAACTCTGTATTTGGGTTAAGCACAGCAAATGAACATTTCTTTTGTTTGATGCACTATTCATTGACATTCTCCATTGAAAGATATCATTGATTAAAAAGCTTTGACAGTACCTTCTTGTTAACATTATCCACTACTGTGGAACATTGAATATGCACCAACCACTAATGCAAAATTAGATATAACACACAATTTTATATCATTAACTGTTGGACCAGTTGTATTAAGAACTTGTTAACTGACAGCACCCATAGCGATACAGTGTGATAGTTAAACAAGACACCCCAGCAGAAATATTTTACATGTTCAAAGTTTATATTTTTTCAATAAGTGTGTATTAATTGTAGCTTCGCACATGGGAGGCATTTCAAGTTGTCTGCTGAACACAACAACGGTTTTTGTTAGGGTAATGAGTATTTTATGAACAAGATAAATAGCTGCTGGAAAAATAGAATTTATATTTCTGGAAAGGACTAAGAATAGGAGTAATTAGTAGGCTGTAACATGCTGTTCACAACAAAGACTGTAACAACTTCAACCATCTGTTAAAAACCGTTCTTAATGTTTTCCATCCTTTTATTTCATTTAGGGAGACAAGAAGAGAAAGCCACCATTGCGGAAGGAGAGCTCTTCCTTTCCATCTTCAGTTTTGGCTGCCGTCAGCAGAGTGCAGGATGAAGAAGTTCCTGCTCTTGTTCCTGAGTACACTGCAGGACCACAAGAACGTAGTCAGACACCCTCTGAAAGTTAGGAACTGAAGACGAAGTGTGAACACCTCATAAGAAAAACTGATCGGTACAAAGAACAAATTAAAACTCTTCAGCAGTCTAAGCGACAACTTAAGAAGAAAGTGGCTAACACTTCGGAATGGTGGCAGTTACTAAGCACGGAAAATAGTGCAGCGACAACTGACAACGACCACAATTGCTTTGCTACTGGAATTTATCTCCCTGAAGTGGCAGTCCATATTGTAGTATATATAGCTGGATTTGTGGTGCGTCACTTAGAGAAAACCTTAAAATGTGAACCATGTTTATCCCTGTTGAGAGGGGATGGTAGCCATGTTGCTTATTCTCTCATTCATAGAAAGAGTAGGGGATGGTTAGTTTTACCATCGAATGATGTTGTTGACATCTGTGCGTGTGTGCAGAAAAAGTGTTCAGGTGCTATACTACAGGTAATTCTAAAGTTCCTTTGAAAAATCAGTTTTCCAAATGTGTGTCTGAGGTGCTTAGTTAATTCATATTCAAGCCAGTGTTTAAGGAGTTAGCAGACCAAATGAAAAATCAGCATCCCTTGGACAATCATATGATACTGCTGATTAAAGCAATTGCCACACGATACCGCCTGACATGGCAAAACATGCAGCCAAGAGAATAAGTGATGCATTGCATGAAAATAAAATCAGGAAAACCTATACAAAACTGGTACTCTTTAAAGGTCAGTAACTGATATTTGTACACAGAGGTCTAGCGTGTGAGGCATCTTGTATAAAGCACTCATTATATTGAGGCACACTGGGAATGTAACCTTATTGTAATTAATAAATGATGCACATTCTTCCTTTTCCGTTAAATTCCTTTTCCGTTATGTCTATGTTGTTATAACCAGCTACAAAATGTTTGTGATGTGTGTGTCTTAAAACTATTAGTACTAGCATATTCAGGGTATCTATGAAAATTTGTTCCTGGTGTGTGATGGAGTCAGACAATTATAATTTTATGTGTGTGTGTGTAATACCTTCCAAATATATCTTCCTCAAACCAAAATTTGGAACTACATTATATGTAGAGTGTTTCCAAGTGATTGATACTCCACCATACCAGTATGCAGTACTAGTTCTGCACTAGCTTGTGATCTGTGTGCTTCCAAATGGGACATACATTTCTTTTTGAAATATTTAGCCATTGTTTGGGAGAGTATGCTGCAGTATGTTCTAGCCAGTGTTGTTAATTAAGTTTCCACGAGTGACAACATGTTAAAGAGAAATAGAATTGCCTCATTTTTGGCACATTGAAATACATTCCCATAATTGTGTGGTATGTTATGGTTTTTGCTTGTGTGTCATTACAAATTATATTTTTTTGTGATCTAGTCCAACAGTAGTTTACCCTCAAAAAATGAGAGATAGTAGTGTTCGCAGGTGAGCGTTATTGGTTTTTCACCACATCATTGGGCACTAAATTTTCTAGCAGTCTCTCCCCTAATCAATTGAAATGTAACCCATGTGTTATACAGAAACTACAGCCCACAACATTTATATCTGTAGTAAGACTTATTTTATAAATGACTGCATATTTTCTTATGTTTGTTTGCTTGACTACTTTCCTGGTTTATGCAAGGCCACTGTGATAAATCATATGTATGTGGAATGGTAAATAGTATTACATTTGTATCAGTCAGGAGACCGAGACATTTCTTTCATTCTCAACAAGCTATGATGTGGACTTTGTTACAATTTCATATAATACAGGGTGAGTCAAAAAGAATACCACAACTTTAGGAATTTAAAACTCTGCAACGACAAAAGGCAGAGCTAAGCACTATCTGTCGGCGAATTAAGGGAGCTATAAAGTTTCATTTAGTTGTACATTTGTTCGCTTGAGGCGCTGTTGACTAGGCGTCAGCGTCAGTTGCTGCTAAGATGGCGACCGCTCAACAGAAAGCTTTTTGTGTTATTGAGTACGGCAGAAGTGAATCGACGACAGTTGTTCAGCGTGCATTTCGAACGAAGTATGGTGTTAAACCTCCTGATAGGTGGTGTATTAAACGTTGGTATAAACAGTTTACAGAGAATGGGTGTTTGTGCAAAGGGAAAAGTTCTGGATGGCTGAGAACGAGTGATGAAAATGTAGCACGCATCCAGCAAGCATTTGTTCGCAGCCCAGGAAAATCGACTCGCAGAGCTAGCAGAGAGCTGCAAATTCCACAATCAACTGTATGGAGAGTCCACATTGGCACTTATCTGTCCGTAACTACTTGAACGTCAACTACCCGGGGCGATGGATCGGCCGCCAGGCAGCCCGTGACAGAGCACTTCATCACTGGCCTCCAAGAAGCCCTGATCTTACCCCCTGCGATTTTTTCTTATGGGGGTATGTTAAGGATATGGTGTTTCGGCCACCTCTCCCAGCCACCATTGATGATTTGAAACGAGAAATAACAGCAGCTATCCAAACTGTTACGCCTGATATGCTACAGAGAGTGTGGAACGAGTTGGAGTATTGGGCTGATATTGCTCGAGTGTCTGGAGGGAGCCATATTGAACATCTCTGAACTTGTTTTTGAGTGAAAAAAAACCTTTTTAAATACTCTTTATAATGATGTATAACAGAAGGTTATATTATGTTTCTTTCATTAAATACACATTTTTAAAGTTGTGGTATTCTTTTTGAATCACCCTGTATTTTTTTTACATAGAACTGTGTTATTTTTAAATTCCACAATCTTGTGAAAAAGGCAGTTAACTGAAAAGTCACATTGTAATAATTTTTCTGTATACCTGTAACAAGCAGTTCAACAAAGTGGATAACAACAGATCAAGAAAAGCTTTTTTGCTGGAATAAAATTCTGAATATAGTACCTAATATTTATGCTTTATTTCATTCCCAGTTCCCATACTTTTTATGAATGAATAAGGAATATATAGCCTATATTTTTATTAGGACAATGATTTCAAAAACAAATCCTAGTTTCAATGTTAGTAAAACTTTGTCATTGGCAAGCAATGAAGCTTCTGCTTATTGATTGAGACATTCCACACTCCTCAAACTATGATGTAAAGTTTTGCTCCATGATCTGTCTCAATCCCTTCATCATTTCATTTTGTACCACTGTAAATACCTGTCAGCTTGACAAGAAAGGCTTGCATTTAAAAGAATGAAAATTATAAAATAGGGAATGACATAAACAAAGCTCAATGTAGAATGGTTTATGCCTAAGCTACCTAAAAACACTGGGACATTGTTGCCCTGTTAAGAAATCTCTTCCATACCAAAATAAGAAATTGGAACCTAAGGTAAGTAAGCAATAAGTAGAACTCCTTACTAATATTAAAATGAGTCCCATAGTAGATGAAAATTGGAACACTGTTATACTGCCTTGGCTAACAGACATGTCATTTAAGTGCTGCTGCTGCAGTTGATTTGTTAGTTACTAAAAAAAGTGCCGTAGTGTCATATTAGAGCTGCTGCATATCACTTAAGAGGAGAAATGTGGGTATGTATTGAAGTGTGTATGAACTGTATGGCAAAGTGTTTTGTTTTCTTCCTCAGGGTCAATGTTATCCAAACTGAAAGTGCCTGTTTTGTGTATAACAAACACCTAATCTATATTTCTTGGGATTCTCCGCAGTTATATTCCACTTGACAACAGAATGAAGTTGTGCACAATGTGACAGGTTGTTGGCTAAACATTAACTCACATTGAGTTATTTTATCGGACTTATTTATTTGCTGCTTCATTGTTTAAATAATTAACAACAAAGACAGATCACTTGGTTACCTCTTCAGATATAGGTGGTGGTCAGAACCGCAATCAGTCTGTTACACATTAGTAAATAGCTGCTACAATACATCATTCTGAACTCAAACAACTGAAAAGTTTTGGTTTGTATGTCACGAAAATCGGAAAAGACGACGTCACTTTTCGTAAATCTGGCATTGCTTCGTCCAATCAGATGATCGTAAGAATAAGTAAAGAAAGAACCCTAGTTTGTGATACACGTTGATTACTGAATTAACAAAATTGTATCGTTTACATTGAAGACTAGCCATTCGTAATATTACATTAAAAACTATTTTTAATCAGAAGAAACGCGGAATTTCGCCTTTACGAGATTTTATTTTAAACAAAAACTTTGAAACAACCAATCTGATGACGTTACATGCGTATATGGTGCAATTAGCGACTTTAATACACGCAGCGCTATAGCACACTGGCAATGTTTTGGTCAGAGTGTCATGGCAGCGAGCCACGCCCCCATGGCTTCAAAACGTAGCACGGCTGGGATACGTAGCGCCATCTCCCCTTATTCTTACCTCCATGGAACCAATAGTGTCGCTTAATCGCTATCTTTGCTGCCAAAGAGTCCACGAGTCTGCGATAGATCCCTGCATGTGGCTACTGATGTTTCCGCAACATATTATGATTGGTTATATCTTTTATATATATTTTTACCACATACCTAGATAATGCTGTTTATAGCTGTTACTTTATATAATATAAGACATGTATTTCCATTCTAGTTTTTTGTAACAACCATTTTACATCCCGAATGCCTGATTGACTATTGCTGAGGTAATTCAGTGTGCAGTGGGTGGAGCATCACGTATTGAAGCAACAGCTGCATTGCTCTCCTTAGCACCAAGACGTGTAAGTATCACTGCGCCAGCAGCCACATATAACGCCTTCTAGGCCATCTCCCCAGAAGACAGAGCAAAGGGACGGAAACCCAACACTGCCCCCAGACCTACTCCCAAACCGAAAGCTCCACCTCCCATCATCATTAATTTCGAGGAACCATGCGTCATTCTCCACCAAGTAATAACATAAGTCACCACTTCCCCCTTCCAGTTCAAGGTTGCAGGGACAGGCATGTACAGACTCTACACGAAGTCCCATGGAAAATTCCAAAAAGTCACCATAGAACTACAGAGTGGGCAATGGGGATACTACACCTACTCTACCATAAACGACAGGCCCATTAACCTAGTAATGAGAGGACTTCCCTTCAAATTCAGTACTGAAAACCTCATGACAGAACCAGGTGAACTACAGATTGTCCCCATGTCCATTACAATGGTCAAACACCGAAGGAACAGGAAAGGCACACTGCTGATTCAAATAAAAGCTGATGACACTCCAAACAGGCGTCACCTCCGAAACATCACCTTCCTCATGGACATTGGCATCACGATGGAAAAACCCAGCAGCAAACGAGAGCCCTGTCTATTCTATTGGTGTCAGGACCTCGACCACATAGCCAGAAACTGCACAATGCAAGTAAAATGTGTTAAGTGCGCTGGCAGACACTCCACCGAAGCCTGTACAGAGGAAAAGGAGATTCACCCTACATGCACCCACTGCGTACAGAACCACCCAGGAAACAACATGGGCTATGCAGTAGTTGGAAGACAAGGTCTCAACTACATCAAAACAACCTCCAACAGGCCCACACCTGCCACTGCCAACTACCATCCAGGAACCAGTGCCCCCTCAACTGCCAGCACTGGAAACAAGAACAGCAAAATCAATGGAGGCCGACCTTCTGATGTCATGTACCACACAGGCTGGTACCCCCAATCCTTGGAACAGCAGATGAGAGAGAAGGAACCGCCAGAAGGACAGCCACAAACACAAATGTCAAGGACAACCACAAACACAACTGTCTCAAATATCGCATCGATGACAGCTGAAGAGGAACAAACAACAGCCGCTATTGCCGACCTCAAGGAGGCAGTTGCAGCTGCATTCTCCACAGCCATGGAGGCTGTAATGCAAAGTATTCTGCAGCAAATAAACGCTGCCATACATGCCGCCCTCGGGGCAATGATCAGCATTACCTCCTCACAACACTATGGCCGTTAGAAACCATGGACTAAGAGTAGCCCTGTGGAATGCAAACGGCTTTCTAAGAGAGACAGGAGAATTCTGGCACGTCCTCCATAAAGAAGGTGTGGATACATGCCTGGCGATGGAAACGCACCTTAAACCCAGAACCAAGGAAAAGCAGCCAACTACAACTGTTACAGAAGAGACCGACCAACCTCAACAGTATACACACACACCAGTTTCCAGCAATATCAGATACAACTACCCAAACTTTTCACCACAGAAGCTACTGGAGTGGTTGTACAGACATCCAGAGGAGTCATACAGTTCATATCAGTATACAGTCCCCCAAGAGGGCCGATGGAATCACCAGACATAGAGAAAATACTATCGATTCCGGAAATCGTCTTCCTAGGCAGAGACTTCAATGCAAAGCACACCGCCCAGAACAGTCGTATAACCAACAATAGCGGAAAAAGACTACTACTGCAAGGAACCATGCAGTGCCAGTGGCCCCCTTCAACCCCCAGCCATACATTGACATTACTGCAACTAGACAGGTACTATCCTCAGACCACGTACCTGTCATCATGTATATAGACCTTGATGGCACCCTCAGGATACACAGAGGGATAAACCTCAAAGGAAATACTGGATGAGGCACTAGAAACAGCTCCAGACCCAACAATGGCAGAACCAGATGCAGCACTGCTCCAAAAAACATTAGTTACCCTCAACACAGCAGCTGCAGCAATACCTCAAAGACTAACATGGGAAAGAGACAACCACAGACCGCCTCCCCAGGAAGTACTAGCCATGATAACACAGAAAAACATACAAGCAAAATAAAGGAATGGCAAATCATGCGAAACCCCACCGCAAAGAGAACAGCAACGCGAAATCAAGGCAGCTGTAGAGGAACACCACAACAAAGAATGGGCAGACAAGGTCACCTTACTAAACACACAAGACCAATCAGCGTGAAAAACCACGAAACAGCTAATGAACCAGACACATCAGTTACTGCCACTCGTCATTTGGGACGAAAGCATCTACAAGCCATATGCTAAAGCCAATGCACTAGCAGAGGTATTTGCAGAAAACTTCCAACCTATCAACAACCCAAGTGACCCAAACCACATCGCACTCTTTGCTGAAAGACTTTCAGTGTTCCTAACAAACCAGGCAGAAGACAATGTCATCGAAGAAATCACTGGAGAATAAGTGGAGGCATGAATTCGAGGCCTGAATATCGAGAAGGTAGGTTGTCCAGATTTATTCACCAACTGTCTGATACGGAAACAGCTGCCGACTGCCCTTCCTATGCTCACAGCCAACTTCAACTACAGGCCAATAAGCCTCCTTCCAGCCATCTCAAAAATATTTGAGAGAATCTACATGGAACGACTGTTGAAACATGTGGAGGAAAAAAGAAACCTCACTGATGCCCAGTTCCGGTTGAGAAACAGACACTCAGCCACTCAATAACTACTCCACCTCACAGAAGAAGCCTCGGACGATATTGAAACCAAGAGTACTTTTCTCTGCGTGGCACGAGGGCTTCTATATAAGCTAATGACACTGGGGTATCCGTGTCACATGGAACACTGCTAAGGGGTTACCTGAGCGACAGAACATTCCATGTAAGGGCGCAAGATGGGATATCTACAACCAGAAAAATCAACTCCAGCATCCTCCAAGGTAGTCTACTGGGTCCCCTACTACACATCCTGTACATTTCGGATTTACCATCTGCGGACAGAGTACACTTAGTGCTGTACGCCAACAACACGGTGCTCTATGCACGAAGACTCCAGGGGGCCTGCGACGACCTATCGTAGTGGGCAACAATATGGCGTCCGTCATTCAGTGCCTCCAAAACACAAGCCATACCTACCCGACGACGGCCCATACCACCCGCTACCAGCAAATAGAGATCAGAGGCATCCCAGTGCCCGTGTCCCAAATGGCAAAGTACTTGGGAGTGACATTGGACAGGAACTTAACCTGACGATCCCACATAGAGGAAATGTGGAGGAGAGTACTAGCAAGACTCCAGGCACTCTATCCAGTCTTGTGCTCGATATCCACCCTGCACCCAAGACTAGGAGTCATGCTATACCTTACACTACTGCCACAAATAATGGAACATGCTACAACAGTGTTCGATAACGCCACACAAACGCACATCAAGAGACTACAAGCCATGCAAAATCGCGCCCTAATCCGCGCCATGTGCTTACCAGCGCGGTTTGCCATAGCAGAACTCCACAACTCGGTTGGAATCCCACTCCTTAAAGAGAGATTCCAACAGTCAGCAGACATCTTTTATGAAACAGAAAGAAACCCATCATACCCCCTCATAAGGCAACTTGGTCACTGAGTTTATGGCCTGGCCACCACCCAATGGCCAGACCTGCTAGGGCAACGAGGGAACGAATAACAGAGCCACGGCACCAGAAACTGAATGAAGAACCACCACAAGAAGATCGATAACGGGAACACAAATCTCCCTTACTAGGAAGACCAACATAGCCAATATCTCACTCCCTAGAAACAAGACTCCCACTCTCGTTCCTCCAAGAAGATCATATGTCCTATTCCTATGCCCATCCTACAAGATAGAAGACCCCCCACAGAAGAAAAGTCCCTCAATCCTAACTCCTGGTTCATGAATGAAAGTGTGAATGTATGTACGACTGAGAGTGTGAAAAACAGCACTACAAAGTCAATGTAGCAATTACAGTCAACACTAAACACTGTTGCAGTGCAACACACTGAAGACACATCATTGCAGCACAAACGTCATTAGAAATTCCGATAATGTCTTGAAAACATTTCTTTTCCATGTTGTTCCTTTGTTGGAAGAAGAAGCCGTAAGGCTAGCACTTCCAATACACCAGTGACACCAAGATGTCCATGCCAAGATGCTGCGGAGGCTCTCCTTATCAGTTAGCGTTCTAGGAAACATAGCGCCTGCTCCTTTCACCGCCACCATCTACCAACATGGATATACACTACTGGCCATTAAAATTGCTACACCAAGAAGAAATGCGCATGACAAACAGGTATTCATTGGACAAATAGATTATACTATAACTGACATGTGATTACATTTTCACACAATTTGGATGCATAGATAATGAGAAATCAGTATCCAGAACAACCACCTCTGGCCATAATAATGGCCTTGATACGCCTGGGCATTGAGTCAAACAGAGCTTGGATGGCGTGTACAGGTACAGCCGCCCATGCAGATTCAACCCGATACCACAGTTCATCAAGAGTAGTGACTGGCGTATTGTGACAAGCCAGTTGCTTGGCCACCATTGACCAGACGTTTTCAGTTGGTGAGAGATCTGGAGAATGTGCTCGCCAGGGCATAAGTCGTACATTTTCTATATCCAGAAAGGCCCGTACAGGATCTGCAACATGCAGTCGTGCATTATCCTGCTGAAATGTAGGGTTTTGCAGGAATCGAATGAAGGGTAGAGCCACGGGTCGTAACACATCTGAAATGTAACGTCCACTGTTCAAAGTGCCGTCAATGCGAACAAGAGGTGACCGAGATATGTAACCAGTGGCACCCCATACCATCACGCTGGGTGATACGCCAGTATGGCAATGACGAATACATGCTTCCAATGTACGTTCACCGCGATGTCTCCAAACACGGATGCGACCATCATGATGCTGTAAACAGAACTTGGATTCATCCGAAAAAATAACGTTTTGCCATTCGTGCACCCAGGTTCGTCATTGAGTACATCATCGCAGGCGCTCCTGTCTGTGATGCAGCGTCAAGGGTAACCGCAAACATCGTCTCCGAGCTGATAGTCCATGTTGCTGCAAACGTCGTCGAACTGTTCGTGCAGATGGTTGTTGTCTTGTAAAAGGCCCCATCTGTTGACTCAGGGATCGAGACGTGGATGCAGGATCCGTTACAGCCATGCTATAAGATGCCTACGCCCCCATCTGTTGACTCAGGGATCGAGACGTGGATGCAGGATCCTTTACAGCCATGCGTATAAGATGCCTGTCATCTCGACTGCTAGTGATACGAGGCCGTTGGCATCCTGCACGGTGTTCCGTATTACCCTCCTGAACCCACCGGTTCCATATTCTGCTAACAGTCATTGGATCTCGACCTACGCGAGCAGCAATGTCGCGATACGATAAACCGCAATCGTGATTGGCTACAATCACACAAACTCCAAAGTATGATAGTAGCTGAAAAGTTTGTGGGACAAAAGTTGCATGGGACAAAGGGAGCCATAATGCGACGTTGGTTTTTTGTTACAATGTGGGGTCGCGTCAGAGATATGAAGGTCAACTTTGTTTTTTAAAATGGGATGCTATAGTTTGGTACTTATTTTCTGATAGCGGCTATCGAGACGAATACAATGATGTGTAACAGTAAGGTCAACGAAGATCACAAAGGTGGCGTGAACGTCCATTTACAGGTTTTCGAAGTGAAGACCATTGGTATCACCGCAGTGCTGCAGTCTTCTTATCATGGATAGAGTGGTATTCCTTATCACTTCGGCATTTATCAAAGCACATGCTCTGAGAATTCTCTCTCGTCTATCGTGCAAATAGTAAATATTCACCGAATATGACGTATCAACTAACGTTTAATTGACATGTAAACACCATTCGACAATTTCACAATACAATACTAATAGGAACAGTAAGACTAGTATCGTCGAGCCAAGCGAATGTGAATGATGTATTCCTTCGAAGAACAAGTCGATATGCTTCTCATTTAAGGAGAATGCCAACGAAATTCAGTGAGAGCTAGAGACTTATACCCTGAAAGATATGATCAACGTACTCACCCTACACGTTGTACATTTAAATATGTGTATGATAAATTCAGATCAACTGGATCTTTAACGCATCAGGAACATATCCAGCACAGGAAAGTTACTAACGAGCAAACGGAAATTGGTACTCTTGCCACTGTGGTTAGAGATCCTTGTGTTAGTCCGCATCAGATCACAAAGGAATCTGACATGAGCTAGAGTAGAGTTTTTTGTGTTCTGCATCGCCATAAATATCATTATTACCATATCAGTCTCCACCAAGAATTAACTGGTACGGATTGTATGCATCGCATTGAATTTTGCGATGGGCTCAATTTCATATTCAGAGGGATGACACATTTATTAATTTGATTTAATTTACTGAGAAGGCTTCATTCACGAACCAAGGAAATATTAATTTGCTTAACATGCATTATTGGGCAACTGAAAATCCATGTTCGCTGCAGCAAGTTGCACACCAGAAACCATTGCCGGTGAATGTATAGTGTGGGATTCTGGAGGACATAATTATAGACCCCTATTTCATCAAAGGAAATCTTATTGGTAGGAAGTACACCACATTCCTGCAAGAAATATTAGGTCTGTTATTGGAAGAAATACCTTTAGGAACAAGGAGCAGAATGTATTATCAACACGATGGGTGTCTGGCACATTTTTCGCAGATGGCTAGGAATGTGTTACAGAGACAATTCCCAAATCGTTGACTTGGACGTGCAGGAGATGGGTCGTGGCCAGCTCGTTCGCCAGACTTGACGCCTCTGGATTTTTTCTTGTGGGGATTAGTAAAAGGCATGGTTTATAAAGAGTTTCCAACTGCACCTGAAGATATGCGAGAGAGAATTGTCAAATCATGTGCTTCGATAAGTGCAGATGTGATAAGGAATACCACTCAATCCATGAGAAGAATATTGCAGCTCTGCATTGATACCAATGGTCATCACTTCGAACACCTTCTGTAAATGGACGTTCATGCCACCTTTGTGACCTTCGTTGACATTCAGAGACCTTACTGTTACACATCTTTGTATTTGTCTCGATAGCCGCTATCAGAAAATAAGTACCAAACTATAGCATCCCATTTAAAAAAACAAAGTCGACCTTCATATCTCTGATGCGACCCCACCTAGCAACAAAAGACCAACTTCATATTATGGCCTCCATTGTCCCATGCAACTTTTGCCCCACAAACTTTTCAGCTCCTATCATACTTTCGGCGTTATTATTGGTGGCAAAAGTTAGTGACCCCCCATGTATAACATATATCTTACGTAACAAAAATATAAGAAGAAATTACAAAACTGGCCATTAAAATAGCTACACCACAAAGATGACGTGCTACAGACGCGAAATTTAACCGACAGGAAGAAGGTGCTGTGATATGCAAATGATTAGCTTTTCAGAGCATTCACATGAGTTTGGCGCCGGTGGCGACACCTACAACGTGCTGACATGAGGAGAGTTTCCAACCGATTTCTCATACACAAACAGCAGTTGACCCGCGTTGCCTGGTGAAACGTTGTGATGCCTCGGGTAAGGAGGAGAAATGCGTACCATCACGTTTCCGACTTTCATAAAGGTCGGATTGTAATGGTTAGTGACTCACCCTGTATATTTCCGTATCCCATAATTGTATTCTATGTACATATTTCAGTGGTAAGTCTGGTGATAGTTTAAAACAGACCGAAACTGGTAACTTCATTTTTAAAAAATTCTTGTTGTTGTTATTGTTCATGTTCATTCTTAAGTAATAAAAAAACCACTCTTCACCACGAGACGTGTTCTCAAAAACTACTGTCTCCCAATTGCTTCGACGTCGTCTTTTAAACTGATTTGTCGGGGCAGTACAGAAGAATGGGCCCCATAGGTGTCCTATATGCAGTCTCCTATACGGATGAACCACACTTCCCTATACATCACCAAACTAACTGAAGTCAACCATTCGACTTTCCCACTACAATCGTTATGTACTCATTCTGTCTCGTATTTCTTTGCGATGTCATGCCTAGATATTTAATCAACCCGCCAGCATTAACTTACATTTTGTACATTTAGAGATAGCTGCCATTCATCACAACAATTAAAAATTTTGTGTAAGTCATCTTGTATCCTCCTACAGTCACTCAAGAATGACACCTTCCCATACACCAAAGCACCATCAGCAAACAGACGCAGATTGATGCTCACCTTGTCTTTCAGATCATTTATGTATATACAAAATAACAGCAATCGTATTGCAAGTTCCTGGAACACGCCTGACGACACCCTTGTCCCCGATGAACACTCGCCATCGAGGAAAATGTACTGGATCCTATTACTTTCGAAGTCTTCAAGGCACTTAGACGCCTGGAAAACTACGCCGAATGTATTCATAGCTTTTATTGTTTATCAGTATTATATCAACAGTGGTGCTTGTATGCACTTGTGACTCTAGTGGGGGGATTATTGACAACAAGTTGTTTATACGCAATATACTCATAATATCATCTCTGTGTTTTGAAATTTTGTTGAAGTAAATATTAAAATCGTCACATTTTATAACCACCTTGTTCAGGTTCTTGATACTGTCAACACTACTTCAAGTTTTTTGAAGAATAGTTCTAGAGTTTAGTTGGGACTTCTGTACAGGCAAATGATAACTGGAGGTTAGTTCTCCAGTAGAAATTTCAAAATCACCTTCTATTCTTAACTTTTCCAAATACTTTAAGCTGTGATATTTAAAACCGTCTTTAGCAAATATACATGTTCCTTGATGAGCAAACACTTTTCTGCAAAAATGGGATGTTGTAACAAAACCCTCGATATTCGTAATTGGTTATGTCACAAGAGATTTGTTTTTGCATAGGGTCAGTCTTGAGCAAAACACAGTTTTTCTTTTTCTTATCCAGATTTGATTCACAGAAGTTTCAGCATCTTCAGTGGTTTTTTAATTATCTTTCTATAAAAAAATGCTTTCTGCGATTTGTACACATATAAATTTGAGTTTTTAAGAGAGTATATTTGGAAAACAGAGTCTTGTATGCAAACCTTGGTACCAGCTGCAGTGGTTCATCTGGATTTTATGCTATTTAAAGTAGTTGTTTTCTTTCACAGTTTATCATCTGCAACCATGTAGAACTTTATGAGAATAGTTATGCCTACCATTAACTACTACACTAAAGTGCGAATGAAACTGGTATAGGCATACATATTCAAATACAGGGCTATGTTAACAGGCAGAATATGGCACTGCAGTTGGCAACGCCCATATAAGGCAACCAGTGTCTGTCACAGATGTTGGAACGATTACTGCTGCTAAAATGGCAGGTTATCAAGATTTAAGTGAGTTCGAACGTGGTGTTATAGTCGGCGCATGAGCGATGGGACACAGCATCTCCGAGACAGCGATGAAGTGGGCATTTTCCCATACTACCATTTCACGAGAGTACCGTGAATATCAGGAATCCGGTAAAACATCAAATGTCTGACTTCGCTGCGGCCGTAAAAAGATCTTGCAAAAACGCGACCCATGATGATTGAAAAGAAAGGGTCAACGTGATACAAGTGAAACCTACAGAAACAAGATGGTGGACAGGTGAACTGGGAATTAGAACTGGTAGCAAAGATATTTCCAAGATTAAGATGGGAAATTTAATTGTATCAAATGCTGCTCAAATATCAGAATCATTCAATATATATATCAATATATACACTCCTGGAAATTGAAATAAGAACACCGTGAATTCATTGTCCCAGGAAGGGGAAACTTTATTGACACATTCCTGGGGTCAGATACATCACATGATCACACTGACAGAACCACAGGCACATAGACACAGGCAACAGAGCATGCACAATGTCGGCACTAGTACAGTGTATATCCACCTTTCGCAGCAATGCAGGCTGCTATTCTCCCATGGAGACGATCGTAGAGATGCTGGATGTAGTCCTGTGGAACGGCTTGCCATGCTATTTCCACCTGGCGCCTCAGTTGGACCAGCGTTCGTGCTGGACGTGCAGACCGCGTGAGACGACGCTTCATCCAGTCCCAAACATGCTCAATGGGGGACACATCCGGAGATCTTGCTGGCCAGGGTAGTTGACTTACACCTTCTAGAGCACGTTGGGTGGCACGGGATACATGCGGACGTGCATTGTCCTGTTGGAACAGCAAGTTCCCTTGCCGGTCTAGGAATGGTAGAACGATGGGTTCGATGACGGTTTGGATGTACCGTGCACTATTCAGTGTCCCCTCGACGATCACCAGTGGTGTACGGCCAGTGTAGGAGATCGCTCCTCACACCATGATGCCGGGTGTTGGCCCTGTGTGCCTCGGTCGTATGCAGTCCTGATTGTGGCGCTCACCTGCACGGCGCCAAACACGCATACGACCATCATTGGCACCAAGGCAGAAGCGACTCTCATCGCTGAAGACGACACGTCTCCATTCGTCCCTCCATTCACGCCTGTCGCGACACCACTGGAGGCAGGCTGCACGATGTTGGGGCGTGAGCGGAAGACGGCCTAACGGTGTGCGGGACCGTAGCCCAGCTTCATGGAGACGGTTGCGAATGGTCCTCGCCGATACCCCAGGAGCAACAGTGTCCCTAATTTGCTGGGAAGTGGCGGTGCGGTCCCCTACGGCACTGCGTAGGATCCTACGGTCTTGGCGTGCATCCGTGCGTCGCTGCGGTCCGGTCCCAGGTCGACGGGCACGTGCACCTTCCACCGACCACTGGCGACAACATCGATTTACTGTGGAGACCTCACGCCCCACGTGTTGAGCAATTCGGCGGTACGTCCACCCGGCCTCCCGCATGCCCACTATATGCCCTCGCTCAAAGTCCGTCAACTGCACATACGGTTCACGTCCACGCTGTCGCGGCATGCTACCAGTGTTGAAGACTGCGATGGAGCTCCGTATGCCACGGCAAACTGGCTGACACTGACGGCGGCGGTGCACAAATGCTGCGCAGCTAGCGCCATTCGACGGCCAACACCGCGGTTCCTGGTGTGTCCGCTGTGCCGTGCGTGTGATCATTGCTTGTACAGCCCTCTCGCAGTGTCCGGAGCAAGTATGGTGGGTCTGACACACCGGTGTCAATGTGTTCTTTTTTCCATTTCCAGGAGTGTATTTCTGTATAAGTATCTATATCTGATTTTGTCATATATATATAGAGCGAAATCAGACACAGATGCATATACTTATACAGAGAAAGTACATTTAGGTCAGAAGGCAGAAGAATACTTTAACAAATTTGAGAAAATTTCAGCCAGAGATGTACAGAAAGCTATATTACAGCTAAGGAACAAAGATTCTGCAGGGTGGGATAGTATACCTACCAAACTAGTTAAAGCAGCTGCCAGGATAACAGCTCACCACCTTTGCTCAATAATTAATAAATCACTTGAAGAAGGCCACTTTCCACATTCAGCTTTGGATCAAGGCAACCAGATAGATGTAGTGTTTCTTCATTTTCCAAAAGCATTTGACTCAATATCCCACCTACGCTTATTGTCTTAAGTACGATCACATGGGGTAGCAAGTGAAAATTGTGTCTGTATTGAGGACTTTTAGGTAGGGAGGACACAGCATGTTATCTTGGATAGTGAGCTATCATCAGATGTAGAAGTAACTTCAGGTGTGTCCCAGGGAAGTGAGTTGGGACCCTTGCTGTTCTTGTTGTGTATTAGTGACCTTGCAGACAACATTAATAGTAAAATCAGGCTTTTCACATATGATGCAGTTATCTATAATGAAGTACTATTTGGGAGAAACTGCATAAACATGAAGTCAGATGTTAGTAAGATTTCAACATGGTGCAGAGACTGGCAACTTGCTCTAAGTGTTAAGAAATGTAAAACTTTGCACTTAACAAAACGAAAAAAACGTAGTATTCTATGACTATAACATGAGAGTCACTGTTGGAATTGGCCAACTAATACAAATACCTGAGTGTAACACTTTGTATGGATATGAAATGGAATAATCATATAGGTTCAGTCATGGGTAAAGCAGGGGGAAGAATGCAGTTTATTACTAAAATACTGGGGAAGTGCAATCAGTCTACAAAACAGATTGCTTAAAAATCATTTGTGCGGCCCATCCTAGAGTATTGATCAAGTGTGTGGGATCCATACCAGATAGGAATAACAGGTGATATTGAACGCATACAGAGAAGGACAGCATGAATGGTGACAGGTTTGTTTTAATCCATGGGAGAGTGTCACGGAGATGCTAAGGAAACTGAAATAGCAGACTCTTGAAGATAGATGTAAACTACCACGAGAAAGTCTATTACAAAGTTTCAAGAACCAGTTGTAAATGCCTACTGTAGGGATATACTACAACTCCCTATGTATCGCTCATATAGGGATCATGATGATACAATTAGAATAATTACTGCATGCACAGAGGAATTCAAACAATCATTTTCCCCAAGCTCCATAGGTGAATGGAACAGGGAGAAACTCTAATAACTGGTACAATGGGACATATCCTCTGCCATGCACCTCATAGTGATTTGCAGCGTATAGATGCCCTATGGCATGCACAGGTAAAATCGGAGGCTCAAGAGAAGATATGGGGAACTATCTCCCAATCTCTGTTCTTCCAATACTTTCAAAAATATTTGAAAAAGTGGTGGTAATCCAAATTTAAAGATTTATATAAAAAGCAAACATAATTTCAGATAATGAATATGACTTTCGAAAAGGCAAAAGTACAACAGAGGACATTAATGAATTGGTGAAAAAAGTCAGCTCTACCTTATGCAAATGAACAAAAGTTGTGGGATTACTCTGTGACCTCAAAAACGCATTTGGCTGTGTAAACCATCACCGACTCCTGAATAAAACTGAAAGATATGAAACTAGGTGTTGTGCTTCAGAGTGGTTTAGGTTATATCTCACAAACAGAAAACAAAAGGTAGTTACATCATCAAGGAAGAGAAATCCTTCCTCTGAATGAATAATTATTTTGCAAGGTGTTCCACAGGGTTCAATTCTGGGGGCCAGTTTAGTTCTACTTTATATAAACGACTTGGCTCTCAACATAAATTCAAACTCAGTTTTATTCGCTGGTGATATTTCTGACCATGTGGAAACCAATGACTTGGAACAAATTCTCGCAACTGTCAAAAATTTACTTCACAGTTTAGAAAACTGGTTTCAGCTAGCCGGCCGCAGTGGTCTCGCAGTTCTAGGCGCGCAGTCCGGAACCGCGCGACTGCTACGGTTGCAGGTTCGAATCCTGCCTCGGGCATGGATGTTCATGAAGTTCTAAGTTCTAGGGGACTGATGACCACAGCTGTTAAGTCCCATAGTGCTCAGAGCCATTTTTTTTTGGTTTCAGCTAAATGTACTCAAACTGAATATTGGAAAGGCATATTTATTGAAGTTTAAAAGTAAAAACTGTAAGTTAAGTGAAACTGACATTAAGTATAGAAACCAAGAACTGAAAGAAGCAGGCTGGGTTAAGTTCAGGAAAGTATTTGCACAAAAATTTATCCTGGTTGCCACAAATAAAGTACTTTGGAAATAAATTAAAAAGTCTGACCTTTGCAGTGAAGATTCTGTTATATTCACCTAGCATGGACATGATAAAAGTAGTTTACCACAGCTATTTTGAGACAGTTGTAAGATATGACATTAGTTTTTTGGGTAACATAAGCAAAATAGTTAGAATATTAAAAATACAGAAGACAGTTTTTAGAAATATGAGTATTGCAAAACCAAAAGAATCCTGTCACCCACTGTTAAGAAGTTTAAAAATGAATTTAATACTTTACACTCATAGATTAAAACTATTTGCATAGCCCCAAGAGTACAAAGACATGAAAATTTACAACATACTAAAAAGGAAACAAATCCACAGCCTGGAGCTAATGCAGCTGAAACAAAATCTACTGAAGTTGTTAGTACAGAAATACTATTATTCCTTAGAAGAGTTTCTGAATGATAACATGAACTCTGATTAAGGAAGCAAATGACTGTTAGTTGCCCATAGCAATTTTATGTCAAATGAATGACTGTAATAGCTTTATTCTTTATACTAATGCTATTTTATACATTGTTTCTGTAATAAATCTCAATTGCAATTGCTGTGCTGACGAGTCTCCTGAATATTAAATCAATAATTTAAGTTTGTATGGTATGGGATATTAAAATTCTGATTACGAACAGCTGAATGTTTTCTGGGGAGTTTTGAATCTTTGTGGGGCATATCTGCCTTTCTTTTGTGTGTGTGTGTGTGTGTGTGTGTGTGTGTGTGTGTGTCTGTGTGTGAGTGGTATTAAAGTTTCTCATTGATTGTCCTCTATAAATTGATTTGCGGCACTGGCATGTCAGTTGGAAAGTATTATATGTGTCGCGTTTTTCTGTGCTTGTGTTGGCTCCCCTTAGTTTTCTCTGCATTAAGTTGCCTGTCCTGTAAACTATTTTTAGCACCTGTTTTTTTTAATATGTTGCCTACTCTATGGAAAAATCCAGGATAGAACGTAACAGTGTTATGAAAAGGATAGATGGTACTCACCATATAGTGGAGATGCTGAGCCACAGATGGGAACAACAAAAGGACTGTCAGACACTAAGCTTTTGGCCAACAAGGCCTGTGTCAAAAAAGAAAACAGACACACACACACACACACACACACACACACACACACACACGCACACACACACACACATACACAGACTCAACTCACACATACACACACACGACCACAGTCTCTGGCCAGAGTATCACTGAGTATTCCCATTGTCGTATGGTGTTACTAATCCGATGTCCTTCACTAAAAAGATGAGGGAGGAAACTGCCGCTAGCTACAGGATTACTACCATTACTGTAACTACAACTGGCTTGTGATGATGCTGCTGTTACTGGTGGTGGTTGCCACAGTGATGCCGGTTGTGTGGAGGATCAGTGAGGTGCACATGCCTTGCAGTCTGGGCAAGAATGTGGGGGACGAGATAGTGCATTGACCCAGAATGAGCAGCCTGGCTGTGGCTGGGAGATGGTTGTTGCCACAATACTGAGCCAGATGCCAGAAGGTGGCTGGCCCATGGTCGCTAGAGTGGAACTGGTGGAGGGATGGCAGCGGTGTTGGTGGCTACGTCTGCTGCGACTTCATGTGCAGCAACGAGTGATGTCTTACACGGCAGAGTGTGCTACACAAAACCATGTCTGGTTGGTTGTTTCTTTGCTGCTCCACAATATATTGCGGTAATGCACCTGCTGTAAGAAGAAGGATAAAGAAAAAAATTAATTACAATGTTCCAGGCATTGCTGTCTGCTGCTGCTGTTATGGGGAAAGAAAAACCACAGAATATATGCAAGCAGAGTGAGTGTGTGTAAAAATTACCTACATCGTTCTGGCTCCATGACATATCCCTCAAATCATTAATAATAACCTCCAGCATCGCGTCATGCCAACACAAATCCTCCTCCATCTCCTCCACACATTGTGGCAGCTGACCATTCTCGCGTGAACCACTGTAGATCCACCAATCCAGCTCCACTACATCACTTAGAACATATTGATCTAATAAAAACATATACACGCAAATGCTACGAGGAACAAATTTTTTTAGAATATACACTCACGTAATAACTGTGCTGTGGATGGTATCACAACCTTTGTCCCTTCCTGCTCCTGATCTTTGAAGTCATCTACACCAACAAAGAATATGTATTAGAATCGTTGGCCACGAAATAACAGCAACATATTGTGTATACACAACACTATGATGAAATTTTAGAAGGAAATTTTTTTAACGAAAAGAGTATGTCTCAGACTCGTTGACCACTAAATAACAGCAGCACATAACGGATGAAAGAAAACTACAAAGAACAAAAAATTTTTAGAATATACACTTACACAATACCTGTGATGTGGATGGCATCACAACCTCTGACCCTCCATACTCCTGATACTCGTAATCTTCTACAACAACCAAGAATTTGCCCTAGGCAACAATATTACGTATACACACAGCAGCACTACAACTAAATTTTAGAAAATAATTTTCTTTAAGGAAAAAAATATTTCTCAGCAGCATATTACGTATACAAACAGCACTACAAAGATGAAAATATCTACTTATGATCCTGATGCTGCTGCTGATGCAGGCACTCAGCTTCCAGCTGATCCACTATTTCGTGGACATATGCTGAAACAATAATAAGAAGACATGACTTCAATACTATGAAATTCTTATTGAAAGAATTGTGAGGAAAAAAGTTCGGTTATTGATTTGAATATGTACTTATCACATAATTCTCCTTGCCTAGGGCGTTACCCACTGGCACTATTAGTGTTGCCGACTGAACATTTCATCTTGTAACGCAAACGAGTAGCAAACAAAGAATGAGATCACAGATAAGCACATTGACAACCTGATGCAGCCACAGACGACAGTAGAATGAGGACAAAAGCGGAGGGTGATGGCTTTATGTACTTATAGCTTCATTGATTCGGTATTAGTCAATAGGAATGAAGGAGCAGTGACCAACACACATTGTAAGTCATTGTCTTACAGCGAGGAACCTGCTGAGGTGCAGCTGTTCCCATCCTCTTTGACTATCAGAGACCTGTCGACTTCTATTGGGTGGTATGATTCTTAGAAGCTGGTAGGTCGCTAGCCAGATAAACTGGTGTGTTTCTGCCAAAACTGTGAGTTCTCTTGCAGAGGAGGAGGTAACCGCATACTTTCGCTGGGCAGCTCCTTTGTAGGTGGGGCAGAAGTGGACAGCTAGCAGTTTCCTGCTGGGGTTATGTCTGTGAGACGAGCAGGAATACTTCACAGAACTGATAGCAGGCAGGATGTCCATATAGTGAAGGTTATGCTGACAATGACATGGTCTAGCCACCATGGGCTGCTGACATGAAGCGGTGTTGGCTGAGGTAGCACAAACGCTCTCAGATTTTTTGCCATGAAACCAACTGGTTACAGCTAACGCCCTTTGTAACTGCATTCTTGAAACCTGAGACTAAATTGTTTCTTCTGGAAATTACATCTGACTCCTCTTAGGTTCCACGGCAAGACAGAAATAATGGAAGATTCTGGACGAGAAATTAGAGAACTGAAAACATTCTATTTTATTTACTTGTTCTTTTGCTTAATTTTCTGTCTGTGAGAGCCAGTGGACGAGCAGTTGGCTACAGTACAGAATCGAAACCGATATAACAGAATATAAGTTAGTTTTTCTTTTTCTTTAAATATATTTCTTAGATATTTCATTTCTCTTTATTGATCTCTGCCCACATACTTCAAAAATAGTGAATGAAGAGGTCTTTGTAAGGCTACTGATATTTCAAATTCATCTCTGTCCTCCCCTCTGTTGCTGCCCCTTGCACCCTCCCGAAATTATGTGAATGTCATCTTCCAGTACCTATTCACCACTAATTTCCCCTCCCACCTCCCTTACGACCGCTCTCTTTCTCTTACACTCGTGTCTCATTTGCCTTTCACCCAATATTTCCAAATTAATAAAGAAATTAAGCAGTTGTCGTTGAAATTATACTTTCTCTTGCAATGCGTCTCTCTGCCTCACCCCTTTTCTTACTTTCCTTCTCTATCGTTTCTCCCAAAACCAATGAAAGAATTTCTTTTAAATCTTTGTTTCATTAGTCATTCTTCTTTCTGAAAACATCTTGCCTTATTCCTTTTCTCTCTTCCCTACAACAAAACGAACTGTGATATATTTTTCTATAAAATCTACTTTTCAATCTTTTATTTTGCACTTCTACCCTCCTCCCTGTTCCATGCTGTCTCCCCCCCTCCCTCATTACTTTCTCTCTTTATCTCTCTCTCTCTCTCTTTCTCTGTCTGTCTCTGTTTCTCTCTTTCTCTCACTCTCATACTCACACAGCAATGAGCACACACGCTTTCTCAGTGACACCCTACTACACTACTACTTCTCCCCCCCCCTCCTCCGCCGCCCACCCCTCCCCTGTCGCCACACACAGAGAGGCGTTAGTATCAAGAGAGTCGCAGGACGCAGTGAATAGAAACTGGACCAGAATAACAACACAATTGACCTCTAGCTGTTCACAGTGCTGCTACAACAGCAACAGCCAATCAGAGAACGCGCTTGGCCACGCCTCTTGTTTCGTTCCCCCTTGTCAAATCACCCTGCTACAGCAGGTAGCGGCTACTGTAGCCAGCTATAGACGACGCTCGCGGCCGGTGACGTGAACAGTTGTGGTCCGTTTCACCGTTTCATTGTGTGCTTTGTTTCTCTGTGCGGCGAATTCATTTTGCGCTACAGAATGTCTGAAGCTTGTTGTGGAAGAGTACAAAAAGTGTGCTTGCTCACCAGAAAGTTCAGCGATCTACTCATGTTCTGCTTGGTCAGACACGTGAGTTTCTGTGCTCGGTGCGAGAATATTTCGAGAAAGAGAGAGACAGTGGTGCAGCTGTATTGCCTCTAACGAAGATAGTCGAAAGACGCCTTGAAGATACACAAAAATGCTGTTGTCAAAATTTTTAAGGAGAAATACTGTGCACAAGAGGTAGAGCCTGGTTCATCCTCACTGGGGGCACGCGGATAGAAAAGCACAGAACCAAATGTAACAAACTTGGACTCTTTTCAACAAGACGCTGTTCGTCGTCACATACATACATATTACGAGAGAGTAGAACATCCAACTATTAAAAAACTGCGCGTTACCCTTCACGAGGCAGAGTTATTCAGTTGAAGCAAAACGTCTTTTACTTAACGGAGTTGCCAAAGATGTTAAGCGATATTGCCAGTTGTACTAGCCACAGGAATAACACGTTCGATCTGCCAATGGTTTCCCTGGCGCTTCTAAAAGATGCATCACCCAGCTGACCCAGGACTGAAAGATAAAAAATATTGGCCAATGACTTCTACAGTTTTTCCTGTAACTAAGCTAAGGTCTAGAGCGATGATACTAACATTCAGATGCACCCAAAGCAAGGTGAATATCATAAATCTGTAACTATCAGAATTATTATTGTTTTCCTTTATTAAGTGTAGTACAAACTGAAAAGCTTGTGATGCGTTTTTTGGAGCGTCTACGATGGTTGTAGTGCTAACATTATGCATACTTCACACATCTTTTGGTCTTTAAAGGCTTAAGAAATCTATTTATTGAGAATATTGTCATTCGAACTACCCCCAAAGCAGAGGACCGCAATGAGAAGGCAACAACAAAGAATCAGTGCAAAACGTGAACATCCACAGAGAAATTCCGTAAGCAGCACTTAATATAAAGCCTCAAATCGTTTAACTGAAATGCACCAAGAAACAATGCATCAGTACCGGAAACGTGCTGCTAAGGCATAAAGAAATTAAAGCAGGGAGTGTATAAAGGAACACAATACACTGACAGTGCAGTATTTAATACTTCGTTCTAAAGAAAAATCTTCATTTAGTCTATAACAATAATCAGAAGAACGAAAAGTAACTTTTACGTGCAATGTTTACGACAGTCATTGCTGACGGTTTGTTCATATAAGCGAAAATCATCTGATATATGTTCAGTCTGCAAGAAACAACAAGAAGGGGTTGACCTAGTGGAGCAGGAGCCATCTTTGCAAATCAGTGCCTCACACCCAGTGCAGTTTTTCCTTAATTAATTTCTTGATCGTTTCGCATTACCGAATTTTTCCGTCTATCACGATATTGATATGAGAAACAAAGACGAGCAATTGCTAGAACCGACTGCTATGTTGTACGGGAGTTTGCAAAACAAATAGCGCTCATTGTTTGGTCTTAGCATAAAGCCTCTACACTACTGTATAGGTTTAACAACGTCTACAAGGTAGCTCTTGAGTATATTTACTTGTCTGCAGATATTATTGCTCACTAACTCTTTTTAATTGAAAAATTGGGTAGGTAGCTATTGCAAAACCAGAACAACCAGTATATATGAAAACTAGAGACCGAGCGAGGTGGCGCAGTGGTTACACACTGGACTCGCATTCGGAAGGACGACGGTTCAATCCCGCGTCCGGCCATCCTGATTTAGGTTTTCCGTGATTTCCCTAAATCACTCCAGGCAAATGCCGGGATGGTTCCTCTGAAAGGGCACGGCCGACTTCCTTCCCCATCCTTCCCTAATCCGATGAGACCGATGACCACGCTGTCTGGTCTCCTTCCCCAAACCAACCAACCAACCAACTAGCGATCTCCCTGATGAAGTCACCGTGGACAAACATGAAAATGCATTATGTGCTCGAAAAATGAGACAGAAACATGCAGAGTTTAACTCACAACTGCAATCCTACAATGTTATCAGGAATTTAAACAAAACAAGAAAGAGAGTCAAAGAAAGTTACATGGTATATTCCCAGTTTGACGAGCCTCATAACGACCATTAACTCCAATCGGTAGTTATTTGCTCTATAAGGGTGCCATCGGTTAGTTACACAGACTTTTTCTGATACTTTGAAGAACAAAACTGCTGATTACCTAGCAACACCGGAAGCTCCCTCCTCAAGCCAAGCGCTTGTGCGCTAAGTAACATCTCTCGACTTCAGATGTCGAATACTGATGATGAAACTCAACGCCAGTACACGGAAATAGAATTTACTCTCGTAGTCTTTTCATATCCGAAATGAGTTTGGCCAATCCCCGTGGATCCCAAAAGTCCGTTTTGATTAATTGATGTGCTAATGAAATAAATCTGTGTCCATTTGGCCTCTAGGATCTCTCTTCTGTTCCTGACGAAATAAAACAACTGAGTAGTCGATTCCAAGAGTTCCTAGCGACCCCTGAAGTATTTTAAGATCAATGCATTTTCTCTGATTTTGTTTTGGCAGCCATTATGCTACTACGAGAAAAAATTATCAGCAGATGCGGATCAACTTCCAACACCTGACTAGTTTAGGCAAGGGTTACCGGCCTCGCCTTAATCCCCAAGACTAAAAATGTTGCCACCTACATACTGCTATCAGCTCTGTAGCATCCTGATTCTATTACGTTAAATTCTAAATTTCTACCACATTGGTACCGGTAGCCACTTAAGTGCCTCCACTTAACTCCCAGCTAGAACTCTCCAATATCCTAAATAAAGTGAAAAAAATTCTCAAGTCAAATGTTCAAAGCAAGAAAGAACCAAGAATCACATATCTCATACTCCTTTTAAAGAACCTCGGACGGACGGACAGTTATTTTAATGAAGTGCTGCCTTATATTAACAACACCAGCTTCTGCGTACCCAATTTGCACGTCTGCACTTAGAAGTACATAATGTTTCGCATCTCTGAACTTAATTATAACACGACTTCAGAAGTCGCGAATCGCCAATGAACATCCACGCCCAGGCACATGGACATAACTTACAGTTCTTTCAGTCCCTCCATACTCGAAATGTCGCTTCTCTAATCTTAGACAGACAGAGAAAGAGAGAGAGAGAGAGAAAGAGAGAGAGAGAGAGAGAGAGAGAGAGAGAGAAGGGAATGAGGGACAGACGGAGCATAGAACAGATAGGAGAGTAGAAATGCAAAATAAAAGATTGAACAGCAAGAAAAGAAGACCTTACAGAAAAGTACTTCATAGTTTCTTTTATCTTGGGGGAGAGAGAAAAGTAATAAGGCAAGGTGTTTCCAGAACGAAGAATGACTAATGGAACAGAGAATTTAAAAGAAAACTGTTTCACAGTTTTTGGCAGAAATGATAGCATAAAAAAAAGTGGGTGAGGTAGAGAGAGACGTTAGAAGAGGAACTGTAATTTTAACGACAACAACTTTATTTTGAGAGGATAAATTGGCAGGCAAGTGAGACGAGTGTGAGAGAAAGAGAGATCTAGAAACAAAGGTGGGAGAGGAATTAAAGGAGATTAAATATTATAAGAAATTTTTCACATATTTCTGTGAGGATGCAAGAGGCAGCAATAGAGGGGAAGAGGGAGGGCTGAATTTGAAATAACGAAAAGTAGCCTTAAAAAGTCTCTCTTGATGTATTGATTTTCGTGTATGTGGGTAGAGAGGAATTAAAAGAGAAATATAATATTTAAAAATAAATTTAAAAGATACGTATATCAGCCGAAAATGTAACTTGAAGGAAGACTAAACTCTGTTATCTCGGGTTCAATACTTATCTGTAGCCAAGTAATCTTCCACTAGCACTCACTGACACAAAATTGAGCAACAGAACAAGTACATAAAATAGAATGTTTTCAATGCTCTAATAACTTGTCCAGAATCCACCATTATTTCTAACTAGCCACGGAATCTGCGAAGCATTGTACGTAATCACCAGATGAGCCTACTCCGTCCCAGGCCTTCAAGAACGTATTTCCAATAAGTGTCAGCTGTAGTCGGTTGGCATCGTGGCTAGATATCAGGTACTGATTGTGCTACCTCTATTAGATTCATATCAGTAGCCTCCGTTGGTCAGTGCATGACTTTAATGCCCATGTTGGACAGCTGCTGTAAACGAATGTGGCCTTAGACGCAGGAGAACGATCTTCCTATAACGTGAATTCTCCTTCACTGTATAGCATTCGCATTGAAGGCAGCATCACATGACTGTATAACATACTGCCTGGTATCAAAAGTTCCCTCAGTTCAGTGAAATACTTCTGCTCCTCTCACAAAAATCCATCTCCAACAGAAAGCCGACAGCTACCTATTCTTCACGATGTTTTTTTCCCTCGCGGTCTGTAATCCACTCTTGGACCATCATTGTTTGAGGTAAACACCTTCTTACCAGTGAAAATTACGTCGTTCCACGTCGCATTCCGTGGAACTCCGTGAATACCAGCCTGTATGAAACGTTTTCCTCTCTGAGATCCTGTTTTAAAGCAAATCCTCGTGCGTGCAGAACTGCTGTCCTCAGCCTTCAGTTGGACACACGTCACATTTCATTCTTCAGTGCGTCACTGGTTCTTAGGAAGTAAGTCTATCGACGATACTACTTCGCTTTTAGGAATGGAAGTTGTCGGGTCTTACTCACAAGCTCTTTGTACTCGTGGTGTGCACTTAGACTCTTCCTATCTGATCCAGCAACTCTGTTAGTAGTGTGCCAATTAACATAGTTCTCCACCATCTCTTTGTAGCAGTAGGTAGCACGCCATACCTTTTGCCAGCATCTTTAATTGGAAACCTGTCTTCCTCAGTCAGAGTCACAGTTTTGTCTCGAATGGAAAGCTCCCAGTGAGCCATTGCAACAGACTTCTCGCGATGTGATTTCTGGTTGCCGTTCTTATGCTGATGCCTCAGAAAGAAGCAAATATATTTCTATCAAAAGGGGCCGCAGTGGAGACATTCTGAAGGAAGAGCCATTCAAAACTTCTTGCCGCTTTAAGTCTGTAAATAAGCGTGTGTGGCTCCCGCTTGTGGAGGCCGAGTGGGCCAAGACAAGGCGCTTTATCGGAAGTCGTGGACTCGAATCCTGACTGCGGGTCTGACTTGTGTTTGAGTGAGTGTCTGTGTTTCTCTCTCTCTGTCTCTCTCTGTCTCTCTTCTCTCTCTCTCTCTCTCTCTCTCTCTCTCTCTCTCTCTCTCTGTGTGTGTGTGTGTGTGTGTGTGTGTGTTGTCTAATTCGGATGAAGGTCTTTTAGCCGAAAGCTTACCCGTTTAACAGTCTTTTTCTTGTGCCCATCTGCATCTCAACATCTCCGCTATATGGCGAGTACCAGTCTATCCTTTTCGTAATATTGTCATTATACGACAGCAAATAATTTCTGACTGGTAGGTGATCCAGTAGCCTTGTGTTACTAATTTTGAAACACTGCCCCTAGATGAGAGTTTTAATGGCTGTTTGCAGGCGCACTAGCAAGAAGAATGGGAGACTGCCCGGTTAGCCGTGCGGTCTAACGGACTGCTTTCCGGGCGGGAAGGGTTGCCAGACCCCGGCAAGAATCCGCCCGGCGGATTAATGTCGAGGTCCGGTACGCCGGCCAGTCTGTGGATGGTTTTGCGGTATTCCATTTACCTCGGCGAATGAGGGCTGGTTCCCCTTATTCCGCCTCAGTTACACTATGTTGGCGATTGCTGCGCAACAGTGTCTCCACGTACGCGTACACCATAATTACTCTACCACGTAAACATTGGGGTTACACTAGTCTGGCGTGAGACATTCCTGGGGGGGGGGGGGGGGGGGGGGGAGAGGGTCCAGGGTCCACTGCGGGGTTGTGTACCAGTGAGGGCTACGGTGAGGACGGAGCCTCTCTGTAGTTTCTAGGTCCCCAATTCAATAAAATACAATACAGGGGGAATGGGGGAATTCCGACGGCGCAGATAATGCCAATCGCTTGATGTCGTAGTAAATGTTTGCTGTGAACTCTGTCAGCCGTCGCTTAGCTTAGAAGTAAGACAGTTCTTAAAGACTTCATCAGTTTTCTTATAATTCTAGCTGTGTGACATAACCGAGGTGAATATCTTATTATGAGGTTTGTAGAATACTTATGATTTATATCTTCGCTGAGTACAGGAAATCAAAGTGACAATTTGATGAGTAATCTCAATTGCAGTGTTTCAGCTAATTTGCAAAATATACACTTATCAGCCAGAAAATTATGACCACCGACCTACTGTCGGGTTAAACCCATCCAGGCGAAAGCAGTGTCACGTGACGAGCAATGGCTGTTAGTCAGACACACATATGGTGTCTTTAGTATTGGTGAGTGTGCTTTTCGTGTGTAGAATGGGGAGGGCGCGAGATCTATATGAGTTTGACCGAGGGCAAATTGTGAAGGCTTGGAGGCTCGGCACGAGCATTTCGGAAACTGCATGACTTGTCGGGTGTTCGAGGAGTGCTGCGGTGATCGTCTTTAACAACTGGCGAAACCGAGGTGAAACCTCGTTTGGACGCCGTGGGGTTGGGCGGCGGCCCCTCATTAGACATGTCAGACGTCGAAGGCTGGGCAGAAAGGTAAAACAGGACAGGCGTGAACTGTTGCGGAACTGACATCACACTTTAATACTGGGCGGGGTACAAATGTGTCTGAACACAGTTAACCAAACACTTCTAACAATGGGCCTCTACATCCGACGACCCCTGCATGTTTCAACGTTAACACCACGACATAGGTAACCATGACTGAAATGGGTACGTGACTGTCAGCACTATACGGTGGCGCAGTGGCAGAGCGTTGCATGGTCTGATGAATCCCGATACCTTGTTCATCATGTCGATGGAAGGCGGGAACCAGTCGACTTCCAGGGGAACAGCTCCTTGACACCTGTACTGATGGAGATAAGCTGGCGGCGGCTGCAGTATGCTTTGGAGAACATTTTCATGGGCATCAATTGGTCCAGTGGAGCTCGTGCGGGCATCATGACGGCTAAGGAGTATCGTACACTGGTTACAAAACACATGCAACCCTTCACGACGATCATGTTTCCCGATGGCGATGGCACTTTTCAGCAAGATAATGCGCCATGTCAAAAGGCCAGGAGTATCATGGCGTGGTTCAAGGAACAGAGTGCGGATTTCCAGTTGATGTTCTGTTCTCACCCCCCCCCCCCTCCCCCCCCTACCCCCTACTCTCCAGATCTGAACCCGATCGAACACATCTGGTATGTGATTGAACGTGGAGTCAGAGCTCATCGCCTCCTTCCTGTAGTTTATGGGAATTAGGTGACTTGGGTGTACATATGTTCCGCCAGCTCTCTCTAGCGATCTACCTAGGCCACACTGCTTCCTTGCCACGACGCGTCGCCGCTGTTAGCAGTGTCAGAGGTGGACATACCAGCTATTAGGTAGGTGATCATAATATTCTGGCTGATCAGTGAATACAGACTTGTGGGTGAGGGTTGCGGCGGTCAGCATGACTGGCACTGCCCGCACGACCAGCATTGGCAGACGTAATAACAGCATTGATTTTACTTTTATTTAGATCGCAAGAAATCGTGAAAGAATTTCGAACAAGAACCACATAGACACAAGAGCAGCTGCAAGATGCCATTAAAGCTTGCAAAGATGGGAGTTCCATAAGGTCAGTGGCAAAATGAAAATAAATTATTCCTTTCATCATCCTTCAAGGGAGAATAAAGAAGGGAATGGAGGAGGTCTCAAGAGGGGGTCGCGAAATGGTATTGACTGTTCGGCAGGAGGAAGAAATTGCAGAACTTGTTAAGGAGTTAGCAGACATGTTTTATGGCATCGGTCTTTTGTACCTTAGAAAAGCTGCATATGAGTTTCCTGAAATGAAGAAAACAGTTAAAAATTTCAACTCTGATGCATGTATTGCAGGTAGAGATTGGTTAGAGAGTTTTGTGAAGAGGAATCCCGCCGTTTCTGTAAGGAAGCCAGACTTAGAGTGAGTCGGATTCGAGGCTTCAATAAGGAGGAAGTGTCCGCATTGTAAGATAAGTTGCAAAATTTTATGAAAAACACCAGTGTCCTTCAACTTGTATCTTCAACATAGCTGAAACGGGAATGGGCACTGTGGAAAAATCTGGTACCATTTTGACTCCTAAAGGACAGAAGCGTGTTGATTCTGTAACAAGCTGCGAACGACGCAAAAACATTACTGTAATTTTCTTAACGAGTCTGCTGGAATATTTGTTCCTCCTATGATAATCTACCTGAGGCAGTGGATGAAACCAACTCTTGCAAAAGGAGGACCACTAGGTACTACTCTACACTGTTCCAAGAACAGTCAGAGGAACGAACAGCTTTTGGTTCAAATGCTTCTAAGCACTATGGGACTTACATCTGAGGCCAGTCAGACTTAGAACTACTTAAACCTAACTAACCTAAGGACATCACACACATCCATACCCGAGGCAGGATTCGAACCTGCGACCGTAGCAGCAGCGCGGTTCCGGACTGAAGCGCCTAGAACCGATCGGCCACAGCGGCCGGCTGAACAACTTTCCACTAGCTGGCTAAGGCATTTTGTGGAGAACGTAAAACTGAGCAAAAACAAGCCAGTTTGTTTAATCTTCGGCAACCACTATAGCCATTCAACGATTGAAGCCTTCAAATATGCAGGGAAAATGTAATAGCGATGGTGTCAGTACCTCCACATTGCTTTAATAGGCTCCAACCGTTAGACGTCACTTTTTTCAACCCAATAAAGCAAGCCTACAGTAGGGTTTGTGACATCTACATGAAAACATGTCACCTGAAGATAATTAGACTTTGCAACTCTTTTGAACCAGGCATATTCAAATGTGGCTACCGTTACATAAGTGACTTCAGGATGCCGATCTATTGGAATTTTTCCTCACAATAGAGAACTCACTGAGAAAAGATTTTCGGCAGCAGCTCTTGTGGCTCGAGTAGATCAATCACCGAAGTTCCCAAACCTGCAGAACCAGCACGCTAAGAAGATCCTCTGACTGGAAGATTCAGTAACTCAAATGACCCTAAGGATGCAATATTTACCAGCAAAAGAAAGTCATTTGCAGAAATATCTCCATGTCTGGTCCTAGTGAGGCCCCAAAGAATAGATAAAGAAACAGCAGCGTTCACTAATTCTAACTGCGTCCCCCATGAAGACACTTCCTGAAGAAATGAGGGCAAGGAAGGCGGCAACGGTAAACAAAGAGGGATGGCATGCTTTGCAGAAGAGAAAAGCACTCCTTCAGAAGAAAACTGTAGGTCCCAGGAGGAATCTAATTGCTGCATTTGATGATACTACATTGGAGAGTGACATTAACAACCTGTATGATGATAATTCGGAAGACGATATTCAAACTGGCTGGGAAAAGTCTAGTTTGTGCAGACTATGTAAAGAACGGTGAAATATGGTACAGATATACAATCTGCAATTTACGGGCACATTCAGATTGTTCAGGGTGGTATGGACCAGAATACTATAAGTGTGATTTTTGTGTAAACACAACTTTGAACCAAGCAGGAAACATTCACTTAATCAAATTTCACCAAGCTATTATTTTTGTGAACTTCATATTTCTTACATCCCATAATAAGGAGTTTAAGTGTGATTCTGTATGCATTCTTCTTGATTTGGGAGTTTGTTTCTTTCATTATAATGTTATATTTGTATTTTTTCGTGTTTGTGGCCATGTAACATTTAAATTTAAATTTAATTCCATAATGATTTCCTTATGTCTGGGTACTGCCGGTCAAACAGTATTTTCATTTGTTCACTTTGTACATGAGAGCTAAATGACACATAATAGGGGAAAAATTTATATATTTCAGTGAATATAAACATGCAGTTTAAGAAATTATGACCCAAGTTTTTGACATTCTCCTTAAGTGACCGCTATTTCCCCCATCTCTCCTACTCGTTACATCCTTACTCTTTGACTGTTGGTTGAAGTATACTGTGTTAGTTTACTGAGAAAATGTAATCACTGCTTGTAAACACTTTGGGATAGTAACTATTAGGTGCAGTTGCATTAGTTTGTGGTGTTTCGTATGCTGAACAGGTAATGATTTCATGTTCAGTTACGTCTTTTAAGAATCGCTCTCCAAAAATTGGTTTTGTGGCTGGATATTTTCTCTGTCATAAGATACCACATCTTTCGGAGCTTTGCTGCTTGAAGGAAAAGATTTGCATTACAAGAAGCCGATATGCAGTTACGCCAGCTATGTCATTAATCTTTCACTCGATTACATAATTTGTGTAAACAGTGTTCGAAATTGCATACTATTTTTCTTTTTAGTTAATTAGTATGAACGATTAAGAAATGGAAACATGTACCTTCATATAATCACTCCATTCTTCTACCCATTACGCTAAGAGAAATGTCCGTAATACACTAATCAGCCAAAACATTACAACCACTGTCCACCCTGACGTTGGATGCAGCCTGGTGTCGTAGCCGGTATGTGGCGTTGTAACAAGAGTATGTAAGCGGAGTAGACACGGACGGTGATCACACTAACAAAGATATGGGCTACAAATGGCGAAATCCATTGAGATAAGCGTCTTTGAGAAAGGACAGATTATTATTACACAGAGTCTGTGAACTAATATCTTGAGAACGGCGGAGCTGGTAGAATGTTCACGTGCTACTGTCGTCAGCATCTACAGAAAGAGGTAGAAGGACAGAGAAACTGCCACTAGGCGCTAAATGGCTGGACGTCCACGACTCTTCACAGAACGAGGTGTTCGGAGGCTTGCTTGCTCTGAAAAGTAGTATAAATGGTGATCTGTGGCATATCTGCCGAATGACCACAATGCTGGTGCACGCTCAAGTGTTCGGAGACCACTGTTCATCGTATATTGTTGAGCATGGAGTTCCACAGCAGACTACCCCTACGTGTTCACATGTTGACCGAAGTACATCGTCAATTACAAATGCAGTCGGTACGGGACCAACGGGATTCGACCGTCGATCAATGGAAACGTGTTGGATCTTCGGGTTAATCATATTTTTGCTACAATGGGTTGATGAGCGTTTCCACAAGCGGCATTATGGAGGTGAACGGCGTCTCGAAACGCGCAGTGCGCCACGGCTGCAGGCTGGTGGGAGTACTATTATGCTGTGGGAGATATTCTCCTCCGGTTGCATGGGGCCTATGGTAGTAATTGAAGACACGCTGGCAGCTGCGAACCACATGAATCCCTTCATGCCTGATGTCTTCTCCGACGGCGATGTCATCTTTCAGCAGTATAATTGTCCATGACTTGAAGCCAGAACCATGCTACTGTTCTGAGAAGCAGTATAGTGAACTCACATTGATGTCTCAGCTACCTAATTCGCCTGGTGTAGGTCCTATGAACCCATCTGGGTCGCTACTAGGCACCGTGACCACGTACGTAGATCAGCAGCTCGTTATTTACGCGAATTACAAGAGCTGTGCGTAGTCATCTAAGGCCACATACCTCCTCAAACCTACACAAAAAATTATCATATCCCTGATAGACTGAATCAGTGATGTGTTTCGTTTCAAAGACAGACAAATAAGCTATTAAGCAGATGGTCATAATGTTTTTGCACATCAGTGTATCAGTATCCTTGAAACATGAGTCCATACACTCGTGGAAGGTACTTTTTTGGCTTTAGACCTCATCCCTAAACGTGCGAAACTATCTTTCCGAGTTGCAAAAGACGAAGATATGCGATTTTAGTAAAAAAAAATCTTGTTGGTAAAATTGGTCTTTCATTCTTCGTCAAGCCTGATTGGACGACTGGCAGCCGTTATAGGCCCATTCTTTAAAGTTTTATAGCCTCTGTATCTCATACTAGTTGGTATCCAGATGCTGTCGCTGCGATTCGAATATTCGAATATTCAGTCAGGTCCATCATCTGTGTTGTAAAGTAAGTAATCCTTAGCTCACGGGGCATAAGTGAATATAGAGTGAGCGTCGAATGTCTCGCATTTCCTGAATGAATGATTCACTCCTTCTGTCTAACGTTACGCCCTGGTCCACTTTTTCTGTTGTTATTGCCAAATGGTCCAATTTTTCTGCCGTTTAGTATACAATGGTCCAGTTTTTTTGCTGGAGAGTATACACCTTCTGTATTAATATCATTTATAGCTCTAATTGAAACAATATGAAATATTATTCATCCAGGAACATTATCAGTTTGATTGGCTGCAAACATAATTTCAGAACACTTATTATAAACACTGTTAGGAAACACGAGACACTCAGTAGCAATAAATTTAATCTCAATATAAATTATTGGTGAAACATTTTTCCTCACTCCCAGAATTAGCAATTGCAATAATTCAAGCGTATATATTTTAAGTTTTATGAGCTCTACATTCTTGATAAGTGTATTAAACTTATGTTAACAAGTCACTCAAAGCACTCATTTCACCTGTATATGGCAGCCCCCCTCGCAGGTAAAGATTGGGATTATATAGACAGTGCCTCTTGGTCGCTAGCAGAGTGTGAATGAAAGAATGCCTCAGTGTGCTAGTTTGTGAAGTTTAACCGTATGTGTAAGAAAACAGAGGAGATGGAGGGTACTCTCAGTGTGATTAATCTGTGGCAAGCAGTCTGATGACACCATCTTGAAGGTATCCAACAATGGCCTCAACTTCGCATCTACTCCTAGGGAAGTGCCTATTTGAAGTTTCACCATTGCAGTGGTGCAAGAAGCCAACACACTTCCACCAAATGTGGCAGAAGAAATCCGCAGAGCGATCACCAAGACGAAACCTCGAAAACAGGAGATTTCCAATGATGAGAGGCTAGCACTAAAGAAACTCCAGGAAGCCAACAGTACCGTGGTTTTGCTAGCAGGCAAAGGGAACTCCACAGATATTGTGTAGCAGACTGATTATGATGAAGAAATTCATCAACTTCTGCAGGACTCAACATACAGACTTGTGGAAAGTGGCACTACAGACAGAGTGGACAAGAAGAGTAGTGCTCTCTTGAAGGCAACAGGCATGCCTGACAAGATCATCAAACTAGTATGATCTACAGCACCAGATCCACCTAGACTGTATGGACTGCCGAAAGCACACAAAAAGAGTAGATTCCACTACGCCCAACGGTCAGCACCATTGGCTCACCAACGTATCGAGCAGCTAAATACCTGAAAAACTGCTGTGCTCATATGTGGGGAGATGTATTCACCGCATTCACAACCCGGAGGACTTCTTGAAAAGTCTCAAGCAACTGCATAATACAGAATCTGATATAATGATCAGTTTTTATGTGGTTTCCCTATTCACGAAGGTGCCACTGGACATGATTTCAGAGAAATTTGATAATGCTCTGATGGGACTGTTCAGGAGTGCAATGACTTCAACATTTTTTTTTTTTTTTTTGTATGTGGTACAATATTACGAGCAGACAGAAGGGGTGCACATGGGCAACCCCATGTCTCTAGTGGTTGCCAATCTGTTCATGGAGGAATTTGAGGAGGAAGCATTAGAGATATAACCTCATGTACTTCTTCGGGCATGTTAATAATCCATTTGTGATTAGAGTTTTTAAAAAATCTTAACTCACTACACCCAGAATACAAATAAAGCTCACCATGGGGCAGGAGAAGGACAGTCAGCTGCCATATCCGGATGTACTGGTCAGAAGAAGAGGAGATGGGTCGTTTGGGCACAGGTTGTATCACAAACGAACATGCAGCGATTTACACCTGAAAGCTAGTAGCTGTTATCACCCAGAGCAGAAGAATAGAGTTTTAAGGATATTGATCCACAAGGCACACATACCGTCAGACCAAGATATTTTGACATCAGAAGCAGAGGATCTACGCTCAGTCTTCTGCAAAAATGAATACATGTAGATGTGGACTGACAAGGCAGCCAGTCCACAGTGACGGGTAGCCGAAAGAAAGGCACGCGTACACACACGCTGACTGGCGTGAAGTCTGGAACAGGATAACTATTGAATGCTAATAAGAAAAGTATGCAGCTCCTCGAATACTTAACTTTATTCTTTGTTGGTTTACAACGTTCTTCTTGAGACATTTATACGATAACTATCAAACTATGTAAGGCTAATGGCGCCTTGCTAGGTCGTAGCCATGGACTTAGCTGAAGGCTATTCTAACTGTCTCTCGGCAAATGAGAGCAAAGGCTTCGTCCGTATAGTCGCTAGCAATGTCGTCGTACAACTGGGGCGAGTGCTCGTCCGTATCTCGAGACCTGCCTTGTGGTGGCGCTCGGTCTGCGATCACACACTGGCGACACGCGGGTCCGACATGTACTAATGGACCGCGGCCGATTTAAGCTACCACCTAGCAAGTGTGGTGTCTGGCGGTGACACCACACATGTTCAAACAGATTAAAGAAGCCATTCTACCAGCCACTCTACCACATGACAAAGAAGAAGAGAAAGATAAAGCAAAGACTGTGGCTTACCAGTCCTACGTAGGAGTCATTTCTGGCAAGATCAGCAGGATTCTCAACAAGCATAACGTAAGTGTGTGTTCTATCCATCTATCAAAATAAGGGGATTACGGGGAAATTTGAAAGATGACCTCAGTTTTTTGAAAACTGGAATTTATAAAATTACCTCGCCCATTTGGTATGTCGAAAATTGGCCAAACAACTAAGACAGTGGACATCAGATGCCAAGAACAGCAGAGGCACACCTGCCTGTGATAGGTAAATCGATCAGTCACTGCCGAGCGCTGTCTGGAACTCCATCATTACATGATATATGAAGAAACGAGGGTCTGGCACAGACCCACGTATACTAGGACAGTGTTATAAGAAAGTCAAAAGAGACAAAGGTGACGGAAAATTTCATGAGTCATGATACTGTGTACCAACTCAGCAAAGCCTGTGATCCTGCAATGCAGCTGCTAAAAACGCAACGGTTTCAGAAGCAAAACTTGACCGAAAGAAGAACTGAGAACGTGGACATGGGGAATGGACATCAGACAGAGAACCAAGAGTACCGCATCAAGAACAGGACGCCAGATCACTGCCTCTCACACCGGACCCTTAACACACGGGACCGTAAGGGTAACGCCGGGTTGTAGCCAGGCGCACTGGACCGAAGACGGAACGTCTCAGGACGATTCTAATGGGAATGGACCGCAGACGCAGCGTCTAGAACCAACAATGGAGGAGCACCGGTCCAAAAACAGAACGCCAGCTCGTGGCCAGGCACATCGAACAAAAAACGGAACATCTCAGGACTTTTGTAGTGCGAACGGAGCTCAGACGGAGCGAATGGAACTGACTGTGAAGGGTTAGTAGGTATAAATACTGGACCCGTTCCAGTCAACTAGCAGTCTCAGGCAGCAAGCGTGTTTGGAACAAATTTTATTGTAATATTTGTATTAACTGAATAGTACAGAACGACATAGCCACATAGTCTAATTGTAGTGTTTCACACTATTACATCAACTGCACTCTAACCAAGTTTCAGGTATACTCTCCTGCTGTTGGTGCTATTAATTAGAACCACTTTCACGTTCATTACGTCACAAGTAAGTCTAAGAACCCGTCTCACAGATAATTATGAAACTCTGTCACATTACTGTACGCTGTCGATGAAAGGTAGCACTCTTCAGTGCTTCTCTTGTGACTGTAGATGCATTTACGCTGTGACCTTGATGCAGCGAGTCAGTTAATATGTGGGGATGCAGGGAGGTCGCTTTAAGCATCTGCTCCGAGGACTATGTATGTTATGCGGCAGACTTATTCTGGGGTAACTCATCATTGAGTAGAAGAGTTTTCATTGCAAAACAACGGGTAATCAGAATAATTGTTGGAGCTCATCCAAGCTCATCCTGCAGACACTTATTTAAAGAGCTAGGGACCTTCACTGTAGCCTCACAATTTATATATTCACTTAAGAAATTTGTTATTAACAATCCGAACGAATTCAGAAGTAATAGCAGCACTAGGAGAAAGGATGATCTTCACTACTTAAGGTTAAATCTAACTTTAGCTGAGAAGGGGGTAAATCATGCTGCCACAAAAGTCTTTGGTCACTTGCCTAATAGCATCAAAAGTCTGACAGATAGCCATATAGCATTTAAAAAGAAATTAAAAGAATTTCTGAATGGCAACTCCTTCTACTCATTAGATGAACTTTTGATATAGTAAGTGGGTAATTTCCCCATCCCCCCCCCAAAAAAAAACTAAAAATATTAAGTGTCATGTAATATTTTGTGTAATGTAATATCTGATATAGACACCTGTTATTAACCTGACACGTTCCACACCATTACGAAGTGTCGTATTCATGATCTATGGAACAAGTACTAATCTAATATTTGTGTGACTGATATTGTATTCAAGATATTACAACTGGTCGCTCTTGTTGAATTTAACATCTCCACATTGATAAGTATACCGAGTGATGGGAGTTCATGTCAGAATGGTCAGGGGTGTGGGCATCCAAAGGAATGTACGAAATAAAAGGGGAGTTTTAAAATCACTATTACACATGTTCTCCCATTTCAGTATACAACTGGGCGCGCCCAGGATAGAAAGGCGATCAACTTCAGGTGTTCAAAAGACGATGTCGTTTTGCAGAAGAGCAGTGCACGAGAGTAAATAGGAAAACCATATCCTGTAGCTAAATGTGATTCATCATCCGTGCTCCTCATTGTTTCAGTCAGCGTGTTTTATGAGGACAAACAGCTTCTGTTGAAGTAAAGATCCTACTCGGCATGTAGGCCACAACAGTGACTGCCTGAATATTACAGACGAAAATTCAAGTGGAAGGAAATTTAGAATAAGGAATAAAAAGTTGCAGTACCTCCCAGACTGGTTAGGAGATCTCTACGTAAGTTTTGTAGTTGTTTCTGTTACATGAAGGTAATTTATTTTCAGTTGATTAGTACCCTCCACGAATATATCTAACATATCTTACCAACAATTATTAATTTTTAAACTGTAGTTGATGTGTAGAGGTTGTGCGCCCTACAGGCCGGCAACCCTTCTTACAGTAATATTACGTGGCGTAACCTTAAAGGGGTTACATCAGCAGACGACAGAGAGCAACTACGAATACTTCGGCGGAGCACCATAAGTGCTTTGGGGTCATGAGCTTAGTGGACAGTCTTACGGAGGCTAGATCTACATCTATATACATCATCCACAAGCCACCGTACGGAGTGCGGCAGAGGGTACCTTGTACTACTAGTACTCATTTCCTTTTCTGTTCCACTCGCAAATTGAACGAACGAAAAAGGACTGTCTGTATAACTCCGTATGAGCCCTAATTTCACGTATCTTATCTTCGTGATCCTTAAGCGAAATTTAGGTTAGTGACAGTAGAATCGTTCTGCAGTCAGCTTCAAATGCCAGTTCTCTAAATTTTCTCATTAGTGTTCTTCGAAACGAACGTCCCCTTTGCTCCAAGAATTCCCATTTGAGTTCCCGAAGAATCTCCGTAATACTTGCATTTTGTTCGAACCTAATGGTAACAAATCCAGCAACCTGCCCTTGAATTGCTTCGATCTCTTCCTTTAATCCGACATGGCTGTGTCAAGCAGGATACTACTAATGCTGCATCTGAAGATTACGGGTTCGTTTTTCCTATTCATCCGCATTAAATTTCTTTTTTCTAGTCTCATAGCTAGCTGCCATCGATCAAACCAACTACAAATTTTGTCTAAACCGTCTTATATCATCCTACAGCCACATTGCCAAATTGCGGGGTACCAACTCTCAGTGTAAACATTCCTATGCAACTTCCCTTGTCAGTGAATGAGCCTTGTACATTCACCACATGAAGGCCATCATACTGGCCCCCTCAAACTCAAGGAGCTCACGTTAGAAACTTGTAAATCCATCATTAGGGCGTTTGTACAGTCTCTACAGTCATTGGCTATATTAAATGACCTATTGCAGGTATTTGTCACCCACCCAACTCATTGGCCCCAAATCCAGCCACGGCCAGCACAGAATTCTGAATTGCCTGCGACTGATCAGCCCATGAGTAATGTGTGTCGCCTGCAGCGGTTGCCCTCAAGCAGAAACTGTTTTATTACCCACGATACCAGTCTCATTGCCACCAAGCTAAATGTTTTTCCCGCAGTAAGACTGGATGCAATGTGGGCGTTTGCCAGTTTTTCCTCAAGATGAATGTAGTTAATGCCCACATGGAACCCCCTTCCCTGGGAACTGAATACGTTCCCAGTGCCTACACGCTTCCGTTACAGGATTTCTCCAGTCACCTGTGTACCTACAGCACCAATACTATCAAGGTGAAAGGACAGTTCATTGGTCACATTCAGTATCGTTCTACTGTATTCATTGAACCAATCTTGGTAGTAAACACTGAAGGAGGCACAAATGTCCTTGGTTTGCACCTGTTTACTGCTCTGTGGTTGAAAGTACATGACTCCACTAACAGTGTTCAGCCGCCAGAAGCTAATTTCTGCTATAAGCGACCTACACGCCAAGTAAGAGTCAGTTTTTGCCTCACCCTATCAATGGCGTCACAGGTTTTGAGCTTCATATCACCCTCCTTCCATTAGCCATGTACAACTTCCTCAAAGCATGGAATGTTCCATTTGCTCTCAGAGATAAGCTACAGTCGAAACTCCAGTACCTGCAAGAGGAAGGCATTCTCACTGCAGTCACTAGTAGTTAGTGGGATACACCCATAGTGGAAAATGGTTCAAATGGCTCTGAGCACTATGAGACTTAACATCTGAGGTCATCAGTCCCCTAGAACTTAGAACTACTTAAACCTGACTAACCTAAGGACATCACAGACTGTAGTGCATAGAACCGCTCGGCCACCACGGCCGGCCCCATAGTGGAAAAGCCGAATGAGTCGCTCCGAATCTGAGGTGACTTCAAGCTCACGATACATGCACAATCAGTCACTGACTCCTGCCCGACCCCAAAAGTGGACGACATTATGGCAAGACCGACAGGAGGCAAGATTTTCGCCAAAACTGATGTGCCCTACTGCGTTCATATCCAAAACTCTCACACAGGTGCAACGTGAGTACAGCTAAATAGAAAAATATACTTTAATGTGTTCTCACTCAATAAATCACACAATTATGTGTATGGCCAGCGTTTCACATAACTGACTTGCCATGAACCTGTGTTACCAATATCCGACCAGTTTGGCTCATGGTCTCCAGAGACAGGAACTGCTTTTGTCTAGCTGCTCACATATATGACGTCAGATATCACATGGCACCTCAACATGCCAACACCAACGTTCTCTCCAGATCACCATTGGGATAGGATAGGGAATTCGATTTGGAACCAGAGGTCTGCCGCCACACGGACACAAACGCGGAAGAAGCTGTAGTCACTCTTCCCTTGGATGCAAAGGTCATCGCCCATCACTCCACGAAAGACCTAATTATCCAAGATTTACTGCATTGGGTGTACTGAGAGTGGTTGACAAATTAGAAGCAGTTGGCTGATCCAGGCATTCTGGCACAGGCACTACGAGTTCTCCACTCTCAATGGGGTCCTTTCGCTGAGAATTGAAAATCTTTACACCCTCGTCATGATCCCATCCGTCTTGTGGCACCGCAACCTTTGCCTCCACATTAGGGACACTGAAGAGTTGTACTGACGAAGAGGCTGGCCAATCGACATGTGTATTGACGAGCTGTCAATGCAGATATTGCCAACATGGCAGTGGCATATGAAACCTGCCAAAGCAAACAGGTAGCAGCTGCTTACAAATATTTCCAGCAGCCAGATTCTTCAGCGCCCTGGCCGTGACTATTTAGACTTTGCAGACTCCTTCCTTGGCTGCTAACGGTTTATCGTGGTCGACGTGGGAACCAGATTCCCGTATGTTTCTCAGATGTCTTCAACGTCCTCGAGACGGATTAGCCAGACTCTGGCACGAATCTTCTCTATAGAAGGGCTCTCAGAAACTGTGGTTATCGACAACGCGCCTCAGTTCACGTCTTCCGAATTTACCTCTTTTTGTTCTTCCAATAACATCGCCCCAGTATACACAGCGCATTTTCTTCGCGCTTCCAATGTATTAGCCGACTGCTTTTTTCGAACGTTCAGATCAAATTAACAAAGTTTCACCGCCGTCATGATTTAAATGAAGCCCTCACCCTATTTTTTAGCGTCTTATCACACCACGTCTCTATTTGGTGACACAGTAGGTGTAACATGTACCTGATTTCTTTCCTGGATTTCGCTTGGCACTGGTCCAAATTCTCCATCCTCATCCTACAAGAGCCCCATCCTCTCATCCACGATCTCGACGCCACTGTTATGCTATCACGTCTTCTATTGACGTCTGGGCTAGACGATCCCCGACAGTGTAACTCGTTTAGGACAGCCTATCGTGGAAGTACGACTACAAGGAAGCTCCATTTGTTGCAAGTACGTAAACCAGGTGTGCCCTAGAAAAACAGCGACGCCTTGTAGCAGTGAATCAGCATGATATTTTTTCCCAGGATCCGACGTTCCCTCTCCCAGAACTCAGGACGCCACAGTGCAACCACAGCAGCTACAGGTTCCACATCCTCTGGCCACTAATGACGACAGTCTGCATCAGTGCAGATATCTACTCCGATGGACATTGAGCTCAGCTTGTGGGGGGTCTCCAGTTTCACCATCGGCCAACGAAGACGCACCAGCTTCCTCAGATATCGAGATATGCTACTCCCTCTCGTCTTTCGGGGGCGACCGGCAGACCTTCTTACAGCAGTTGTGTGACAGGTAGCCTAAACTCGAAGGGGTTACATTAGCAGACGACAGGAAGAAACCACGCTTGCTGCGTAGCCCAGCAGGTGGCAATGCGAAAGCCATCACAGGTCAGTGGACTTGTTTGCTCCTGTTAGCCACGTGACTGCAAAGAGTTCTTCTAGTATCCCTACGTGGTCTGGGTATTTAGCGCCAAGGAAAGTCGCTCCGAGGCGTCTAGGTCGAGCTCCGGGCGAGATGCCAACTGCGCCCACAGTTCCTCAACCAAAGCCTCGATCAGAGCCTACGATAGCTTACTGCACCAGTCACCGCCAACTGACGAAGCCACCAGCCCGTGCCTGCAATATCGACTGGTCTTGGTCGTTGCATTACAGACGTCCAGGGACTTGGTATTGGCCATCAACCTTAGTTTGTCCTACTTCTAGGTGAATACTAACTTCGACTGTTTGATCATTACAGCCTTCAGCCTAAGTTGGACTTTAATAAAATCGGTGCTAGTCCCAAACTATCACAAACTTGAAGCGATTAACTTTTCTCGAAAGAAGGAGTATTTTGGTTCATGCACTTTTCAATAAAACTGTTAAAGATTGTGTATCTGAGCTGTGTTGCCGGCCGGTGTGGCCGAGCGGTTCTAGGTGCTTCAGTCCGGAACCGCGCGACCGCTACGGTCGCAGGTTCGAATCCTGCCTCGGGCATGGGTGTGTGTGATATCCTTAGGTTAGTTAGATTTAAGTAGTTCTAAGTTCTAGGGGACTGATGACCTCAGATATTAAGTCCCATAGTGCTCAGAGCCATTTGAACCATTTGAGCTGTATTCTCACTGCACCCAGCCGCTGCAACACTTAGCAGTAGTTGTAAGATATGCACTGTTTAAGAAACAGTGTATGCTACAGCATTATTGGCGAGAGTAAAACTGTAAAATAAGTTAAAAAAATTTCACCTATATCCAGTGTCGAACTCCCGAATTCGAGTATTCTAACACAGAACTCTAGCCACTGCACTATCTAGTCAGCACAACTATACAAAAAAAAAAGGAACTATCCGAATGGGGTGGGACTCAGCAGAAGTGATGTACACGTGCAAAGAAAAAATGGATGATTTATTTAATAGAAAGAGACTCACAAACTGAGCGAGTCAATAACGCGTTGGTCCACTTCTGGCCCTTATGCAAGCAGTTATTCGACCTGGCACTGTTTGCCAAAGTTATTAGATGTCCTCCTGTGGGATGTCGTTTCCAAATTCTGCCCATCTGGCTCGTTAGCTCGTCACACTCACGAGCTGGTTATGAGGCTCTGTCCATTATGTTTTCAATTGGGAGACAACCAGTGACCTTGCTGTTTGACAAGCACGAGAACTAGCAGTAGAAAGTCTCGTCGTGTGCAGGCGGGCATTATGTTGCTGAAATGTTAAGTCGAGGATGGCTGGTCATGAAGGTCAACGAAACGGGGCGTAGAATATCTTCGACGTGCCGCTGTGCTGTAAGAGTGCCACGGATGACAACCAAGGAGTCCTGCTATGAAAAGAAATGGCACCCCAGAGATCACTCGTGGTTGTCGGGCCGTATGGCGGAGTATCCTACCCCTGTCCAAACACGTCTATGCTGGTCATCGGGGCTTACTTTGAAGCCGGACTCCGATCAATAAGATTCCAGACCGAATGTGTCAGTCATCAGTGCAAACGGCGTTGGTGCTCAGAAATCAGTTATAGTTGGCACAAGGGGCGCCGTAAGCTCAACCCCATTCCTGTGAGTAGTCTGTTGATGGTCATTGTGGTGCACGTCGAATTGATGATAATGACGAGTGCCTCCCTGACGACTTTTCGATCCTCTCGTTCTGTCTTGTATCTAGGTCGACCCTTTCCTTCTTGACGCTGTGTTCGGCTATGGTTCACCCTTTCCTGCCAACTTCGTCGAATAGTGGCGCCGCTCTTACTCAAATGTAGAGCGATTCGCTGATCACTCCAAACGGCTTCTTTGACCTCAACTAAACGTCCTCTCCCAATTACTGACATTTGAATATACTGTCCAAGCGCCTGTTTGTGTGGCATAGTTACTGTCCAACTGAATACAATGAGCGAAATTCGTAAAGACTTTATGCCCTAATATCAATATGTTCTCTATATACTTTCCTTGCCAGCTGCGCTGTGAAACGGCGCTGCAGCGTCACACATTCATCCATCGACAGCCAAAGTTTACAGTTTTCCATTTTCTGGCGACACCTGTATGAATATCAATTGGTGACCAATTTGCATAACTCCTTCGTGATGCTTCGTTTTTTTATCTTCGAATGTAAATCAAGACACTGGTCGGACGTGTGACTACAGTGCAACCGAAGTGTATTTCTCTGACGTCAATTTCCTACCAAAAATACAACGTTATCCAACCATTTCGCTTCATGTCATTCGTAAAATTTGATGCTACTGCTCCTTCCTGGGCTTTAAAAATAAGCCGGTCGGTGTGGCCATGCGGTTCTAGGCGCTACAGTCTGGAACCGCGAGACCGCTACGGTCGCAGGATCGAATCCTGCCTCGGGCATGGATGTGTGTGATGTTCTTAGGTTAGTTAGGTTGAAGTAGTTTACGTTCTAGGGGACTGATGACCTAAGATGTTGAGTCCCATAGTGCTCAGAGGCATTTGAATCATTTTAAAAATAAAATAATGTTGATTGGTTATAGACATTTTTGTTTGTTAGTAGGCAAGGAATAGCACTGTGGCGTCTGAGTGCTCGAATTTGGTACACCTAGTATATGAATCTGAAAAGTACGTGCGAAAATGAAATACACTTTAATGACTCTGTTCTTTCTTTTCTGACAATCTGGAATATGTAGATTTATTTTAAAGTAATCGACAACCCTTGTAACAGTTTTCAACCATCGAAGTATGAATGAATGTAGCTACACTGGCCCTGTAAAGGCAAAAAAAAAAAAAGGTTAGAGCAAAAGAAGGGCTTATTTCAATAGTGGTAGAAGTCCATTACCTCCACTTTTCTGTCTATAATGCTTCTGAAATTAATGAGCCAAACACACAGGTTCATCTCTAGAAAGAAGCCATATACTTGAATATTTCTGGTATCTTAACTGCAGGTTTTTAAGCGCTCATTTAACTTTAGGACTCTGTATCTCAATATGAACAAAAATGGACTTGTACCACTATTGAAATAAGCCCTTCAAATGGTCATACAAAGCTATACAGCAAAAATTTTTCGCCCGCATGTTTTGATGGTGTAGACTTTGATGCCGGATAAAAACTAAAGGCGGATGATGTGTCTAATGCAGCGATCTCGTGACCTGTATCTAAACTGGATGCAGAATTGTGTACAGGCCCAATATCTTTGTACATCATTTCCTCCTCAACTACATCACGTTCAAGTTGTCGACTGCCATGAGTGACAAGAACACAAAAGAAAACACTTTCTTATTTTGTGTCCATATGTTGCTGATTACTAGGTAAAAACAAACAACTGTTAAAAACTAGTGTAAAACTGATGACAGTTCTGCTGTATAATTTTAAATCTGTAGTGTGGTACCAACATTGACAGGCTGATCGGGAAAGGTAGTCTCGTTGATTTCAGTTGCGGTACGCTTTAATCATAGATACTGTCGTGCAAAACAACACCGTGAGATGCAGGAGAAGGCGATGAATTAAATACTACGTTATCCAACCATTTCACTTCATGTAATTCGTAAAATGTGACGCTACTGGTCCTTCCTGGGTTTTCAATATAAAATAATGTTCATTATCGTCGATGATGTTGTTGCGGTAGGAGTATGAAATGTGTGGACAACTGTTTAATGTTTATAGCACAGTGCATCATTCCATTCGGTTCTTGAAAATATTGGTCATCGAAAAGTCTTTAAAATACTCCTAAATATTTGTGTAGGGCTGATTTCAAATTATGCTAGTCATAACTCATGAGAACTGAAGTTCGGTTAATATTTTGATATCCCCAGTAATGCGTGTCGAGTGTAGTAAATCGTAGGACCTATCCGGTGTAACTGATTGTAAATGCAAAGGTGGAAAAGCATGGAACAAATAAGTTAAAGTCAAGACAAGTATACTTAACTATATACGGTTTTGAGGGTAAGAAAAGCAATAGTGCAGAACTGCTAAAAAATATTCAAGATTTGCAACCTGTCTCACTAAAGCTAAATTCTACCAAGTTCCACCCCAGAAACTGAAGCACTGGGCAATTACTCTGAGTTCCAAAACTTTCAGAGGGTGGAGCAAAGGATCGCCCCCAGGGCTAATTTCCTTCAAAAGCTAAAGTAACGTTAGCTGCTCATTACACCCCAAACACCAAATCCCTCCAAAAGTTGACATCCTGAATTTAACATTCTCGCATCAAGTACTTAACAAATGCGTCTAAATGTCCGCCTAAAGTGATACAGAAACCTGACACAAACGCCAAACGCCGCTTGAATAGTGATGCCCCCCAACTCACGTAATGTAATTCATCTCTTTCCTCACCACTAGAATTCTCCAAGCACCATTGTCTTGATTCACCAGACTGGAGAAGTCCGCACCATATAATTACAAAATATTTGTACAATAATACGCAACTTTAATTTCTGAACAAACTGATTCTAAACGCTCTATGTCTATCTAAAATATTCTGTGAGTTAAAGTGATTTGTATCATTTGCATAAAGTACTAAGTTTTGAACAACTGAAAAACGTATTGTCACTTAAGAACGACAATCAGATCCAAATCTGAAAACAGGGGTGTCAACGAAGTGCAACAAATGTAGTACAGAAAGCACGTTTATTACTAACACCAACGTACAGGTAGAAAGGAACTGAACTTCTGAAGAAAGTGCTGCTATTTGTAGAAACATCGCTCATTCCAGAATACACTAAAATTACAAACAAGAAATTTCGAGAACCTCCCAGAAATGGTAAATAGTTAATAACAAATAACTGCTAGTGATTGGGTTTGCATTGGTAGCAACACTCCAGCCATCGACGCTAACCGCCATACCACATTGCATGCAGCATAACTCACCTCAGTATTAATTTTATGGTGACACAAATAACGCGTCTTCCCTACGGGGCGATCTCCCTCTTCCCAGATATGGACTCGCAATTCATATAGCACTTCTTTTTCTCGTACAATTCTCGGTATTAATAATACACATTTAACGTCATCTAATTTTGAGCTTAATTTACATGAAAGCATAGACATTTAATATTTATTCTTATAGCTGCTGTGCGTAATATTGCATTAATTTTGTAGCGTTGCAAAAGTCATTAATCAAATACAGTAATTAGTGATGGCCTACCACTGGTTAACAAATACGCGAATAATACAAGTGAGTATAGCTTTCACTAGTCTATCTGTTGACATGTTGCTGAGTGTCACATAAATCGTAGTGAGAGAATTAATGAATTTCAAAGAGTGGTAGTGAAATACGTCTTTTGTTTGCTTTAGCTCTGGAAACGTTGATCGTATTAAAAAATCTGATTAGCAGTAACTCCATATCAGTTATATCTTTGTTTTGGCTTTCTTATCTACTGAAAATATTTATTCATTTGCGAAATGTCAGTACTAATGAGAACAACATAAAATGGCGCTATACCATTTTTACTGTCACTGTAAGTCTAATGGCCCCACCTTCTCTCTCTTGAAATTGTATGACCTAGTACTGCCACTGAGAGCCAAGTCTAATGCACTCGTCTTTAATTGATCTTGAAGTAATTGCACTTTCAAACGACAATAGCTACTCAGGACAATATATGCAGTTAGTACGGTGAAACTGATTGAACTGATTAATTACTTTCATTTAATTAGTTAGGCAACTGTTTAACTTATTATTATGAATCCTTTTAGTTAAGATATAGATACTTTGTATGGTGTCTGTTTGTAAAAAAGCTTAAACTTGTGGACATAAGAGTTCAATATAAGATAGCCCTGATGAATGATGCCCACTTTGCTGTGAATAATGAACTCCCCCCCCCCCCCTTGAAAAAAGCATTATTCATTGCTTTATAACATATAAATTTCCTATCACAGAAACTAACATGTGATTCTGTAACATTTCCTGTTTTACACCTTAAGAGCAGTGCTAGTGTAAGGAGCATGCTGGGCTCTTGCTTACAATTCAGAACACTTTTCTATGCGAAGCTGAGATCATACGATTTACAAAACATTGCGTGGAACATGGCACCACCACAGCTGAATCCTAAGTTCTTGACATGAACTTACCTTCTGGAACTTATAACAAGTCTACTAGAACACTCCAGGTAATATTTCGCTCTTGAAAAATCTTTAAGTTATTGAATAATTACTATGGAAATAGCGGTGATGGTGATGGCACAGTATCGTAATTAATTTAGACACTGGACTCGCATTCGGAAGGACGACGGTTCAATCCCGCGTCCGGCCATCCTGATTTAGGTTTTCTGTGATTTCCCTAAATCACTCCAGGTAAATGCCGGGATGGTTCCTCTGAAAGGGCACGGCCGACTTCCTTCCCCATCCTTCCCTAATCCGATGAGACCGATGACCACGCTGTCTGGTCTTCCCCAAACCAACCAACCAATTAACTTATTGCACGATATAAGGACACCTAGCTTCATGTATTTCAAAAACTAAGTTCATAAAAAATGTTCTTTTGCACTTAATTTGATGAGGGAACGATGTGTAAATAAATGCAAGAACTTTTGTAAAATGAAATTATTATTTAAAAACACAAAGTACAAATAATTTTACAGGCAACATCATATTTAATATCACAAAAGCTACGTGGCATCCATGGACATAAAAAGACGAAAGGCTTGATCTTCAGAGTATTCGTCAAATTAACGTAATGCAAGAAACCTTTGGTGAGTGGAAAATCTCTTTGCTCAACTGAATTACACCATGTGAAGAAAACGATAACTGCCCCACATTAATGGTAACCGCTAGTCCCCCTTCTCAAATCATGCTGGTTCCATACAGAAGGAATCTCCGTTTCCAATATGGCTCACGAAGCTCGCAATTACAGAAAAATATTATCTTGTTTTCCAGTGTAGAAAAGAAAGAAGTAAGACTGGGTTTAACGTTAACCACGGTCATTAGAGACGGAGTGCAAGCTCGGATGATATCAAGGATGGAGCAGTAAATCGGCAGTGCCTTTCATTGGAACCATTCGGGCATTCCCCTCGAGCTGTATATCGAAATCACGTAAAACCTAAATATGGATGGCCGGTCGCGGGTTTGAGCAGACGTCCTCCAGAACGCTAGTCCAGCATTTCCAGTGTAGACACATGGAGAAATGATATATACAGTTCTCAGCGTAACATTGCATATACAAACCCAATGACACATTCATCCATAATGCTCCTTCCTTCTCGCTTTGTGTCCTTCTCACTTACAAGCCATGCACTCAGTACAGCGGCTTTACATTTCCACTGTCTGAGCTTGTGCTCATCTCAAAGATCTTAGTTAAGACAGTCCAGTGTAGCAGAAGCAGGAGGGGCTGCACTGATAATCGACCAATGTAAACAGGTATTACAGTAAAGATTACTCGCTAGTAACAGACGTATAAATCGCGATACAAGGAAGTTGGCAAATTATAAGAGACAACTTTCAGATTGTCATCTACTTAAGTCTGAACATAGTATGTAATCTGCTACTCACTCTGACAGTTCCAATGTTCCGAAACAGTTCACATTGAAAGAAATAAGTATTCGAAAACAATCTGAACTATTGCAGTGGCTAACCGACATTACTTTCTACCTGCTTATTGTTCTCCAACATCAGCACAGATTGAGGCAGTGCAGTATGCACATCTAAGATAGATGATACTACTTAACATCACACAAACCAACCTGGCAGAACTAGAGTGCTGATTTTATGCATTATATTTGATCAAGCGGGATTATTGCTTTCAGTCGCAAATCAAATAATGCATAAACTTTGAACATACCTTCCTGCATGAACTTGGTAAAAATAGTAACTTATTACACTTGCTTGCAAAGCTGAAAGTATGTGACTGAAAAAATAAGTTAAAGTAAGTGAATTTAGTGAGAAAAGCTAAATACATTCTGTTATAGGAAATGACAGCAGTTACATAAGATTCAAAATGTATGTTTACATTAACTGAGAAACAAAACTAAAAAGAAAGTTTCTTCATTTGTTTGTAACTATAAAACTGTGTTCACATTAGTGTTGCACTTTTATGTGGACTTTCAGACCACAAGTCAGCAACAGTTCTATTCTTAGTAAATCTAAGGATGTGTGCAGCTCTTAGTTGTGTAACTGCATTGTTTTAAATGAAAGCAAACTACTACATTTAGTGTCAACATTAAAAATGAGTGCTCTTAATCACAGCACCATTTGACAGAACATTAATTAAGTAAAAGTTACTACACTTGCTATCAACAAAGGTCATAATCATGTTGGCACAGAATTTTCCCACATCAGCTATGTTAAGAAAGATTATTGATGCACTGTGCAATTTAAGGTTTTTTAATATTTAAATCTGTCCTAAGACGGAGTTAAAAGATAGCTTCTTTAATCAAACTGTGAAGTAGCAATGGTAATCAAATAGTTAATGAAGCAAATATTCAAAATAAGTTACACACACACACACACACAGAGATATATATATATATATATATATATATATATATATATATATGGTGAAGAGGTTAACATGATAGTCTTTAACTAGAAGCACACTGCATTGGTGACTCTCTGTATATTATGCAAAGCTAACCAAAACTCGAAACTTCACCCTATTACATAGATTAACTTTTACAATAATTAGCTCTTGCATTTCATGAACGAAACTGAAGTGTGTGCTCATTTTTAAGGTGCTTATAAATATGATTCCATGTTATACAAATCACATACTGACTGCACATTCTTCTTTCCTACATATGACGAAAAGTTCAGTTATTACTCCACCATCTATACATGATATAACGATGACTTGAGGCTGGATATTATAACATAGACCAAAACACAACCACATTTCATTTGGTCTAATATTCTTCTCGCCTCATAGTGCAAAATACCCGCATATGTATATAGACCACATGACATTGTCCACTTCACTATTACCCTCATACTATCCGTCACTATTAACTGCTTATTACTACCCTGTATTTTAAGATGAGCACTAACCTTCCACACCACCTATGTCACTGAGTGATTTCTTACTCCACAGATATTATGCCCAGCCAACGTGAGATTCTACATAATGTTTTACAGTCATAAGTTCTTTGACACGTTCCTAGACAATTCTCCTGCTACATATTTAAGTTAAAGAAAACACAGTGAAAATTCCACTTTATAATCATTACACGACTTGATAATTACGCTGAAGAGATTTAGAAATTAAAAATTCATGTGTGTGTGTGTGTGTGTGTGTGTGTGTGTGTGTGTGTGTGTGTGCGTACTTTACTTTAGTTATGTAGTTTTTATTTAAAAATCGTGTACATTCGCATCTCGGTATTGTTGTGCTCTGATTGTCACGCTGTTAATACATAGTGTGAAGATGGCTGACGCTGCGTCCTGCTCTGCAGTGAAAAACGCAAGTGGAACACCGTTAAAAAGTGTCGGGAAGCAGATTGTTCTCAATGTTTTTTCACAATTTTACAGAAAAAAATCTGCTTTGAAGTTTTCAGAGAACTTTAATAAATAAAGACATTTCAGGAAACGGGATGCGTAGATAAATAGATAGCGCTGTAGAACCGTTATCTGACGTACAGAACTCACTTTGACCATTTTTTTGTTCAATTTGGAATACTTACGTCTTTTAAATATAAGACACACGAAATATGTGCTAATTAAAATATATATAATCATCACTTTTATGAAAAATGCACGCCTTCTTGTTTCTAATTGTATATTCCACACAATGGTCCAGTTTTCAATGCAAATATGAATTCTTGATTACTGATATTTTATAAAAGACTGTTAATAATGGTTGTTTAAATTACAAAAACATAAGAAATTAAGTTTTTATGGCAAAGATAAAAAAATACTCTTCATTTGGCCTGTGTCCATTGTTTATAACACAGATGTGGTCTTAACTAGCCAGAGTGATAAGCGGTTTAGAAACAAAGAAAACAATAATTTTCATGACGTCGAGCACACCATATATATCCTGCATCTCTATAGTTGCCACCATACCTCTTAATATAAACAATTGTGGCGCCAAGTTAAGGGATTTGCCACGAGAAAAAACAAGACATTTAAACTGTCAGATGTATTCGAACTAATGCTCAAAGCTTTGGCACTTGTCACTACTGAACGCCGGTGGGTTACAGAACGGCACGTCATAAAGGAAGAGGAGAAAATGTGGCACTGGATGACTGATTGATTTTGTTGTGAATCAATTTGTATTCAACGTAGCAGACGGCACTTCCAGTCCTGAAATGTATTTCTCGGTTTCAGAGAGTATCAGACGAATGACTGTAAGTAGTACCTTCAGTGGCTTCGATATTTATCTGTATGGTGAAATTCCCGCGATACGCTTTTAAGTTATACCTAGTGTAGGCAGAAAATTTACCCTGCTTTTAAGTCAGGAATTTTCGTCACTCTCGTTTTTAATTACGACATTATGTTAGCTAAGTAGGAGAGCATATTATGCTTTCCGTCCGGGTCCCTAAGAAGCGTGTGGAATTGCTGGAGCTTTGCCGAATTCTGTTAAAAATTAAATGACATTCGAAGCTATATTGTGTCTCTGCTCGTCTCTTTTTACGATGTAACTGCAACTGCTCACATCACTGCAGCTCAGTTGGGCCAGGTGGTTGGGATGTGCTGTCCAAGTTACACGGGCTGATAACGCTGTTGTCCCGTATTATCGCATCAGTCGATGTGAGCGTAAAGCACAGCATAAAATGTAACCCTGTTATCGTACTTAACCGTCCTTGAGACAGCTTGGCTTCTGCTTCATGTGAAACGAAATCCAATGAGATTCCTGCCAACACAGGTGAACACGGGTTATAATGTTTACATCAGGTTTATTCTTATGATGAACAGAGTATACTTAGTGTTATGTTACACAAGCTATACTATTACTCTGTGTCTGGGCAGTCTGCATACTTCATAATGACCCAACGACACTGCGATGTCACAGCAGCTCTGCTGTCAGAGACGCGAGACAGAATGCAAGGAACACAATGGAGCTTCTGGCACCTGGCATCGACCTCAGTGTGTCAGCTCTGCCAGCAGGTCTGCCGACCTGGCAGCACTGCCAGTGGGACAAAAAGTGTCTTATGGACAGTTCCACACTAGAACTCATGGAGAGCTGCTACACACCACCTGCTGCCCAGCCATATGTAATGTGGAAATTTACCTCAATACCTACTTCGAGACCAGAGAAATGCAGCTACATCCCCTGTTACAGCAAGCCATGCTAATTGGTCTGATACTGTACACCAGATGTAGGACCATTAGTTTAAGAAATAATACAGGTGAACAAATAAGGCAAGTTTCTTACGTTTTTTGTAAGATATATGTAAAGTGAATTTCAGTTTATAATAAAGTACATTTCAAGTAAAAATATAAAAACCACTTATATGAATACCTTAAAGTTACAACAAAAACTGTAAATATCACTGCAAACAACAAATAATGAGCTATTGATCACATAGTTTATGAAAATCTTTTGCTCGGGCAAGATAGCTTTCCTTAAAACAGAGTCCTTTTTTTCAGTTCATTGCAGGATATATCCACTAACTTGTCAAATGGACATACTGGCCTTCACATGAAAATTTAACACTGTACTTTCTTAAATCACTGTAAGATGTGTGGAATAACCCATTTCTATCACAATCAGCAGAGCTGCCGTAACATGTCAGTGTTCTATGGCAGTAGGACCTAATCTGTTAGTGGTGTTTACATTTATGTTTTATTTTTAGCCAATACATATACATATATTCACTTAAGTAAAATTATTATTGATATATATTTTTTACCATTACTTAATCATTATTTTTATTATTACTGTGATGATGATGATGATATAACAGTATTGATGATTGTTATTATTATTAATAATACTACTATGCAGATGTACATTCTCTTAACAGAAATTATTTATATGTAATATATTTTTCACCATTACTTAATCTTTATTTTTATAATTATTATTATGATGATGATAATGATGATAATAATGATTACTGCTATTATTGGAGTTATTATTATTGTTATTATTATTAGTATGCAGATATACAACATTCCAATCAATTACAATATGTAGCAACTAAAAAAATATTACAAACATGATCTGTCATGTAGATAGTGAGTGTAGGTCTAAAGGAAGCAATAAATAAGTAAATAAATGGCCCAGTGGTGTAAGCTGATAAATATGATGAAGTGTTACAGAGTCTTTGCCTCTGGTGGGAAAAGCAAAGCCCGTTTTTTTTAATTTAATAGAAAATGGGATTCGAGATTTTTCGTAAATAATAGGAATTGTCTCTATTTATTATATCGCCTAACGGTTTAATTTCAATCGAAACTATCTATGTGCCATCATACATCTTTTTGTGTCCCTCTGTTACACAGTGCTCCAGCATCACAAATGCTGGACTTCTCAGTGCTAGGTCATTTTTAACTGAGTCAAGGGAAGCTCTGATCCTCTCTGGCGGACGAAACAAACTTCCAATATTATATATTTTTAAAATCCTTCCTATTGCGTCGTTTATGACGCAGCTATGCCTACATTTCAGTACATTTTATGGTTGCGTTCTAGCATTCAGTGTAGGAAGATTCACGACGCTGTAAGGTAGTGAGACACGTACATGTCACACCACGTGACTTTCAATGCCCACACAAAAAAAATACAAGTTCAAGTTAATTTTGACAGTCATTGGTGAAAATTGCAGACCAGTCACAAGAGTGCTCTGGGCGGGCAGGTGCCCAGTTGTTAAGACAGCTCACTCAGAGGCTGTGATGTGTTTCAGAGGAAGCAGTATGCGAATATGTGTGGTCTCAGATTGCTAGAAAGGTGGGTTGAGTAAGAACCGAATCATGCTGGAACCTATCAGACAGCAGGGATGTACCTGCAAGGCTTAAGGGAATGAATACAATTTTCATCATTGTGTTTATTGTTTAAATGTTAATATATGTCTCTAAATGTGCTTCTCACATTACTTATACTGAAAGCTTGATAATAATAATCTCTGTGACTTTCAATGCCCACACAAAAAATGATAGAAGTTTAAGTTAATGTTGACAGTCATTGGTGAAAATTACAGACCAGTCACAAGAGCACTCTGAGCGTGCAGGCGCCCCAGCTGTTAAGACAGCTCACTCGGAGGTTGTGATGCGTTTCGAAGGAGGTAGTACGTGAATACGTGTGTAAAATGTGACGTCGCTTGATGATGGAATAATTTATTAAAACTGCCTCGAATTACAACTGGTGCAAGCTCGTGTTAATTCTGTGTTAATTCTAGGATCAGATGGAGTATTTTGTTGAGTGCGTATTGTGTATTAAACTGGGGATCTAGAAACGACGGAGAGGCTTGGTCCCGCCATAGCCCTCAGTGGTAAACAACCCCACAACTGGTCACAGCTCTCCACCTACCTCACCGCCGCCCCACAACGAACCCAGGGTTATTGTTTGTGTATGCATACGTTGAGACAGTGTTTGCGCAGCAATCGCCGATGTAGTGTAACTGAGACGGAATACGGGGAACCAGCCGAGGTAGATGGAGAACAGCCTTAAAAACCATCCACAGGCTGGTCGACACACCGCACCTCGACACCGATCCGCCAAGCAGATTCGTGCCAGGGACCGACACGCCTTCCCGCTCGGAAAGCAGCGTGTTAGAGCGCGCGGCTAGCTGGGTGGGCATTTTGATGTGACTTACACAGTGCTATAGATATAACTAATATCCGTAAACTTTGCAATGAGTACTGGAACCAGAGTCCGTCTCAGAATCATTTTCTTGATTTTATGATTAAATAAATAGAAATAAAGTCGAGTGGTACCCATATATTCCGTTATTTAATTTTTAATAGCACTGAACTCTTTTGAACTGGCTGCTTCGTTATGCACTGTTTACTGCATGCACTTTAGAGCCTGCAGCCAGTGGAGAAGATACTGATCAAGATGACAGCTACGAGACATCTTCACAAGACGAGAGGTAAGCATGTTGCTTCCAGTCGTGCTAGGGAAAGTGAACACTGTCATTATTTACTGAAATCCACCGTGTTTGTTGATCCTGGCAGATCTTTTTGGTGGTAAGTGTTATATTCTGTATTCTACTGTGCAGCGTATGAGGATTACTTTAAACAGCAGTTAACAGGTTGGTGTTAGAGCTGCACCTTCTTTGAATTGAAGTCAGCTTATAGATATAGCTGCTTGAAGGAAGTCCCTCTAACAAGGGAACCTCCCCATCGCACCCCCCTCAGATTTAGTTATAAGTTGGCACAGTGGATAGGCCTTGAAAAACTGAACACAGATCAATCGAGTAAACAGGAAGAAGTCGTATGGAACTATGAAAAAAATAAGCAAAATATACAAATTGAGTAGTCCGTGAGAAGATAGGCAACACAAGGGTAATGTGAGCTCAGGAGCGCCGTGGTCCCGTGGTTAGCGTGAGCGGCTGCGCACCGAGAGGTCCTTGGTTCAAGTCTTCCCACGAGTGAAAAGTTTAATTTTTTATTTTCAGACAATTATTATCTGTCCGTCCGTCCGTCCGATGCGATCACTTTTTTGGGTGTGATTATCACATCGACAAGAAAACCTAAATCGGGCAAGGTAGAAGAATCTTTTTACCCATTCGCCAAGTGTACAAGTTAGGTGGGTCGACAACATATTCCTGTCATGTGACGCACATGCCGTCACCAGTGTCGTATAGAATATATCAGACGTGTCTTCCTGTGGAGGAATCGGTTGACCTATGACCCTGCGATCAAATGTTTTCGGTTCCCATTGGAGAGGCACGTCCTTTCGTCTACTAATTGCACGGTTTTGCGGTGCGGTCGCAAAACACAGACACTAAACTTATTACAGTGAACAGAGACGTCAATGAACGAACGGACAGATCATAACTTTACGAAAATAAAGAAAGTAAAATTTTCACTCGAGGGAAGACTTGGACCAAGGACCTCTCGTTCCGCAGCTGTTCACGCTAACTACGAGACCACGGCACTCCTGATCTAACATTATCCTTGTATTGCTTATGTTGACCATGGACTACTCAGTCTGTATATTTTGCTTTTTTTTCATAGTTCCACACAACTTCTTCCTGGTTTCTCGATTGATCTGTGTTCAATTTTTCAAGGCCTATCCACTGTGCCAACTTATAATTCAATCTGAGGGGGGTGCGATGGGGAGGTTCCCTTGTAAGTAAGGGATTGCCTTCAGAGGACGTCATGTTTCCAAGTAGAGAAGGAATTAGCATATTTTATCAAAATATAAAAGGTATAAGAGATAAAGTTTGTGATCTGTTTATAGATGTTGACTCTGAAATTATTGGTATATCGGAGCACCACTTAAATAATTTGACAATTCAGGGGCTTTCTTTACCAGGATACAGATTAGTTGGTTGTTTTTCAAGGAGTTCCTTGCAGGGTGGGGGAGTGGCTATGTACGTAAAAAACAGTATTCCATTTGAGTCCATAGACGTATCATGACACTGCACTGAAGAGATAATTGAATGCTGTGCAGGGGCAGTTGAATTTAGTGAAACTAAACTTCTAAATGTTGTTGTTTGAAGGTCGCCTAACTCTGATTTCAGAGCATTTCTGCTCAAGCTAGAGAGGGTTCTTGATTCACTTTGCAGGAAGTACCAGAAATTAGTTACATGTGGTGACTTCAGTACAAATTTTGTATATGATGATGCAAGAAAAAGGATGCTGGTAGATCTCCTAAATTCCTGTGATCTGATACAGACTGTGTTTTTTCCAACTAGGGTGCAGGGTAACAGTAGCATGGCTATAGGCAATATTTTTATTCATTCTTCATTACTAGATGGGCGTCCTGTTAGTAAAAGGGTGAATGGCGTTTCAGATCACGATGCAAAAATTTTAACACTAAAAGGCTTTTTTACCCAAACAAAAGTCATATATAATTACAAACTGTTTAGGAATGTTAATACAACAGCAATAGAGAGCTTTTTAAACCTTGTCAAGGAACAAGAGCAGCAGGATGTTTATAGTGCCAGTAACATAGATGATAAATATAATGCTTTCCTTTACACATTTCTCATGCTCTTTGAGAGTTGCTTTCCATTACAACGTTCTAAATGGGATACTAGCAGTAATATTCAGTCTGGGTGGCTGACTAGTGGGATAAGGATATCATGTAGAACAAACAGGGAATTATCTAAAAATGTTAAAAGTAGTCACAATCAGTCTACAGTAGCCCTTGCAAACAGTGTTGTAAGCTATTTCAAAATGTTATTAAGAAGGCAAATAGTGTGCGGTATGCAAGTAGGATAGCTAATTCACAGGATAAAATTAAAACCGCATGGTCAGTTGTGAAGGAAGTCTCTTGTCAGCAGCACAAGGTCGTCGATATAAAGTCAGTTTGTAGTAAAAATATTTCTGTTACTGATAAATCAGATATATGTACAGTATTTAACAGTCATTTTCTAACCATTGCTGGTGAATTAAATAAAAATTTAGTTTCTACAGGTAATCATGTAACTTTCTTGACAAATACCTTTCCAGTATTGATGTCTGAAATAATCTTCTGTGATACAGATGAGGGGGAGATTGAGTCAATAATTTAAGCACTGAGGACTACGGTTTCTCATGGTTATTATGGAGTGCCTAGCAGAATATTCAAGTACTGTGCTGCACATGTTAGCTCTGTATATAGCCATATTTGTAATTTTTCCTTTAGGAATGGTCAGTTTCCTGAATGATTAAAGCACTCAGTAGTAAATCCGCTTTTTTATAAAAAGGGAGAAAGGGATAATGTAGACAATTTTAGATCTACTTATATGCCATCAGTTTTTGATAAAGCTATTTAAAAAGTTGTGTATGTAAGTGATCATTTTATATCATACGATTTGCTATCAAATGTACAGTTCGGCTTTGGAAGTCGTTTAACGACTAAAAATGCTATATTCTCTTTTCTCTGTGTGGTACCAGATGGGTTAAACAAAAGGTTTCGAACGCCTGACATATTTTTTGATTTAACTAAGGCGTTTGATTGTGTTTGTCACAAAATATTGCTCCAGAAGTTGAGCCATTACGGAATACAGGGAGTAGCTCACAATTGGTTTACCTCTTACTTTAGCAACAGACTGCAAAAGGTCATGTTGAGAATGGCTGTGATGTGGGGCCTGAGTGGGATATGTTCAAATGGAGGGTGCCCCGGGGATCAGTGTTGGGCCAGTCTATTCCTTATTTATATAAATGGTATGCCCTCTAGTATTATAGGTAACTCTAAAATATTTCTGTCTGCTGATGACACTAGCTTGGTGGTAAAGGATGTTGTCTGCAACATTGGCTCAGTTTCAAAAGTGCAGGTCATGACCTAAGTTCATGGCTTGCAGAAAACAAACTAACGCTAAATCACAGTTAGACTCAGTGTTTACAGTTTCTAGCACACAATTCGACAAAACCTGACATTTTAATTTCACAGAATGGGCATATGATTAGTGAAATTGAACAGTTCAGATTTCAAGGTGTTCAGATAGATATCATCTGTCATGCAAAGCCCATGTTCAGGATCTTGTTCAAAGACTTAATACTGCCATTTTTACTACTTGAACTATATGTGATGTGAGCGATTTTTCGACACGAAAATTAGTCTACTTTGGTTAATTTCATTCTCTTATGTCATATGTTCATATGGGAAGCTCTTCCCATTCTAAAAGGATATTTTTGGCTCAGAAATGGGCGGTTTGGGGAATAAGTGGTGTAAGTTCACGAACCTCATGTTGATACCTGTTCACAAGTCTGGGTGTTTTGACATTGGCCTCTCAATATATATATTCCTTACTTTCACTTCTTGTTAACAATATTAGCTTATTCCCAAGAAGCTTTCACTCGGTTAATACTCGGCAGCAATCAAAAGAGCATTTGGATTGGACTTCCTTAACTCTTGTGCAGAAAGGTGTGCAGCTTACTGCTGCATCCATTTTCAATAAGCTACCGCAAGAATTGAAATATCTTAGCAGTAATCCACACACTTTCAAATCGAAACTGAAGAGCTTCCTCATGGGTCACTCTTTCTATTCTGTCGAGGATTTCCTTGAAGAATTAAGCTGATTCTTATTGTATTGTTGACTGCATTTACTTAATCATATGGACTGACATTTTTCAGGTTCATAAACATTTATTTTTATGTGTTATTACTTTTATGTTGTAATTTCATGTACTGGCACGTTCCATGACCTTGAAGATTTGCTCCTCAACTTGGTCCTACAGAACTTGATGTGTAAATAAATAAAAAAGTAACAATGATATTACTTCCAACCACAGAGAATGAAGTCAATAAAACTGTTCTAAAACTAAAAAATAAGAAGTCAGTATGCTTAGATGAGGTTCCATTGTGTATACCGAAACAATGCATAGGGATTATACAAGGCCCCTTAACAAGTATAATAAATGAGTCCTTCACATCAGGGACATTTGCAGAGCAGTTAAAACAGGCAAGAACTGTACCTTTGCTTAAGATACGTAAAGCAGAAGACATAGAAAATTACTGGTCCATTTTCCTGCTGTCATCATTCTCAAGAACAACAGAAGCAATTATGAAAGACAGATTAATGAGTTACCTGAATAAATATAATCTTTTAAGCGAATCACAGGTTAGTCGCCGAAGTGGCTCAAATATGGAGTCAGCCATAGTAATATTCAAAAAGGTTGTACCTGATGCTCTTGACAAAGATGAGTGTGTCACAGGCATATTTTTGGATCTTTTTAAGGTCTTTGATACCGTTTACCACAATTTTCTATTAAATGAACTAAACGCATTATGAATAAGTTTAGTAGGTAATGACTGGTTTTTATCATACCTATCAGATAGGGTACAAAGAGTAGAGATAACACATACTTCAAATAGATTTGAACATTTAGTAAGACACATATCAGAACGAAAATACATTACTATACATTCCGCAAGGTAGGATATTAGGATCGGTACTATTCCTGATATACATCAATGACTTTCCCAATAGAGTTACTCATGGTGAAAAAATTCTCTTCACTCATGACATCAATATTATAGTCACTGAGGAAACAAGAGAACTTCTTGCAGAGAAAGCTTTCAAGGAAGTTTACAATTAGTCAATGAGCAATAAAGTAACATTGTACACAAAGAAAATTAATGTCATGAATTTCAGTTTCAAGAGAGAAAATTACAATGTTAAATTAACTGTAGATGGCACCCCTGTAGACTGTGTAATAAATGCAAAATTTCTAGGAATGAATATTGATCCTCAATTGAAGTAGTGTGAACACACAAAGGTACTTGCAAACAGAATGTCATCATCATATTATGCCCTTAGACTCCTATCATCCTTATGTAACATGCAGTGTCTTTTAGTGACATACTATTCAGATGTGCACTCAATTATTAGCTACGGCATTCTATTTTGGGGAACAAATGCACAAAATATGAACACAGTTTTCAAACTTCAGAAAAGAACCATAAGCATCATAACCAAAAAAGGTAGTCGAGCTCATTATAAAGATCTGTTCAAAACAGTGGGGATTTTAACTGCTCTATTGGAATACATTTACCAGTCAGTTGTAGACATCAAAAATAACATTGGTAATTACTGCACAAACACTTCTGTTGTCCACGACCACGGAACAAGAGCTAGACTCAACTTACATTTGTAAAAAGAAAAAAAAAACATAATTCAAAACATCATTTTCTACCAAGGAATAAAACTATACAAGAAATTACCAAAAGAGACAAAAGAAACTGCAAAAATATGCTTATTTAAAAGGCAGCTAAAAAGTACCCATTGTGCAGTACATTTTATATACAACAATACAGGATTACTTAGATAAACCCGAGTAGGGGTTTGGCACAAAAAATGTTATACAAATAAATAAAAGTGATTATAAAACATCCAACATTCCACGTAACATCTTCACACTTTTTTCCATTTCTAGAAAAATGTACCCCTAAGCTATGCATTGCACAGTACTAACACCTCTTCCTCTTTCTGAGCTCAACATCTCACTCATTATGGACGGATGCTGAGTCAGTTTTTCCGGATACCAAATGGGAAGTAGTGGTACAGAAAATGGGCCAGAGATCACCAGTGTGTGTGTGTGTGTGTGTGTGTGTGTGTGTGTGTGTGTGTGTGGTTAGTGAGTGAATAGTTATGAATCAATGTGTGTATAGTGTGTACAGTGACTGATAGTAAGATATGACTGAACAGTGTGGCATTACATTATTTAATAATTTATTTGTAAAAAAAGTAGTGTATACCAGGAGTAAATCTACTGGTCGTCTCTAACTAGAAGTCTGTAAATGTATGTGTATACGAATTAGCTTATTTTAAATTGGTCCAAACTTGTAAAAACTTTGACATGTCCCATATCCTTGTAAAAAGAGATTTATGGATGAATAAAACGAATGCTGCTGCTGGTGCTGCTGCTACTGCTACTACTACTACTACTACTACTACTACTACCACCACCACCACTACCATTTGATGTACACATTATGCACCAAGATTCAGTCTGAAGGGCATACATTTTTGCGCAGAGGCTCACAGATTCTGTCAGACGCTCCCCGTTCAGTTCGTCTTTCATCTTTTTATTCACTAGAGGAATAGCTTATTTGTTATTCGTTTGCAACACTGAAGTATCAAATTTCATATGAACATGCCCCTGATAACCTAATAGATGTTCGGCATTCGGATATGGTATAGGAGGCTGTCCGTGTCTGTGAAGCATGGTTTTTCCACAATATCGCAGAAAATTGTTTAGTGTGTATCCAGAACAGAAACTGAATGGAGCATTTCCAGTACATGTAAAACTGCCATTCCCACTGCTATTGGTCTGTCAGATAGTACATTTAGTCTGCTAAGTTTAGTGGAGATAAAGTTTTGTTAAAAATGACATTCCTTCGAAAATCAGGCTTTGCAATTAATGCAGCTGCTCAAAATAAGTCCTCCCATGATGTTGCTAATCTAATGTCCCACATCTTCTGCATACATTGCATAGTTACATCGAATGCAGCAATGTTCATGAGTCTGAAAGATTTTTGTCGAACTCATTCCATGCATCCATGTGTTTGTGCATTAATGTAGGTAATATTTTCCAGCCCTACCCAACTTTTTATCATAGTCAATTGCAAATTTTAACTGTTTATGATGATTAAAAGTGGGGTTCCATCATATCCCACCTACTACAAGGAGAAAATTTAGCCATATTCCATGAATGAAACTAACTGAAATATCAGTTAAAGTATAAAATTAACTGAATATGAAAATGATTGAAAATCAGAATAATTATAAATTATGAGTGAATATGAAAATGATAGAAAATCAGTTAATTATAAATTTTTAACTGAATGAAAACCTCACACATGAAAATAAAAAAGATATCAACTCAAAAACCTAAAATATATTAATTTTTTTTGCAAAGTTTAAGCTTAGAAAATATAACCTCTAAAAATATATACCTACTAAAAATACTCTCTTTTTCATTTTAAAAATTTAATACGTTATTGTTTTTATAAATTAGCTCTCCAAACTTAGTATTGCAATATTCACAATATTCATTAGGAATAAAGACTTTTTCTCATTTTCAAACATCTAACTTGTTTTATATCTTATAAATTATCCCCTCAAATCTAGTATTCAAATGTTCACAACTTATATAAAAAAGTTTAAACCTGTTTCTTGGTTTTTAAAATCTAATAAATTTTTATGTTATAAATTAGAACCAATAAAATATGACTAATCTGTGGGACAAAATGAAATTTAACAAAAATATTTTTCTTGAGATAAATGATAAAGCAACCTATTAAAAGTGATATCTGCAGATATTTTTGTAAACTAAAGTTTAAGATAATGAGTTGCTTTTGATTGTTTAAAAGAATTTACAGAGAAGCATTCTACTTATTAGAATTGGTTTTTCCAAATTAGGAGGGAACAGATGTAGATATTTGGGAAGAAACTGAGCATGCAAAGTCTACTAAAATTATTTTGCTACTTAGAGCAGCTACTTCAGTACTTTGTAATTCATAGAAAGATATTAGTATTTTAAGATGTTTTTATGTTTTTTCTGCTAATACTAGTATATATTCTGGTATATATTTAACAGAAGGTACTCATTTTTCTATGCTTTCTACAACCAATTTGGATTCTTTAGGAAGAGTGTCATTTATTTCATTATCAGCTATTATTCAATCATCCCAACACTGCATAGAATCTTCAGCACTTACTGACTACATATAAATTATAGTTAAATCTCCTTCCCACATGACTCTCTTATAATCTTTGAAATAGCACTACTGTTATTTCCAAAGGATAAAGAAATTAATTTAAATTTTTTTTATTTTACAGTTATTAAGTAAATTGTATTCTATATAAATTTTGTCACAGAGATAAAGGTAAATATAATAAAAGTGATGAAGAAATAAAAGGGTATTCTATTTACGATAAAATGTTATTATGGTTTTACAGTTACAAAATGAAATAATTTTGCAAAATAATTATGAATTAATTTTGTATTAGATTTTCCATTATATGTAGGATAATCTAAACCATCACCTTCACTAATTTGAAGACTCATATACAACAGAGCATGGTTTGGATCACCCTAGCCATCACTAATATTTATATTATTTGCAATATGTTTATTACGAATTTTTAAAATATTTTCACTTTTCTCATTCACTGAAGAAGAAGAAAACTGATAACTCTAAATCTAGCTCATTTATAGAAATTTAAAATTTATGACGATATAATTCCTAATCATTTCTAAGTATTAAAAATTTGTTTTTGATTTCTGAATGTTAAAACGATTGAGTACATTTATAAATTTACTGTACATCAGCACCATTAAAATATATCAAAATACTATTTTCATCAGTAATATTTATTCCTAAATCCGGAATTGTTATGTTATGAATGAGAACCAATAAAGGATATTTTGCTTCAAAGGTTATAGGAGCACCAAATTCTAAATTAGATTAAAAGGAAGCAATAAATTAACTATCTTGATTAAAATAATTTTTTTTTCTTACAAATATCCCATCAGCTAAATTAAAACTTATATTTATCAATTAAAATGGCAAGAGTTATTGTAAATGATCAGCAATAATTTTTTTTGTCTTCAACAGTTTATCCGCTGTAGCTTAATATCACACTCAATAACAACTTCATTTACCATTTCATTTTCTTTTACACACACACACACACACACACACACACACACACACAGATATATATATATATATATATATATATATGCAGTTAATAATGAAGAAATTTACGTTTTCTAAATGGTAATGCCCAGTTGTAATCATTACAGTTTCCCCATTATAGCATAATTTATTATTTATTTGTTGTTGGTTCAAATGGCTCTTAGCACTATGGGACTTAACTTCTAAGGTCATCAGTCCCCTAGAACTTAGAACTGCTTAAACTTAACTAACCTAAGGACATCACACGCATCCATGCCCGAGGCAGGATTCAAACCTGCAACCGTAGTGGTCACGCACCTAGAACTGCTCAGCCACACCGTCTGGCATTTCTTGTTGGAAAGGTTGTATGAAAACCAACTACTGTAACATTTGTTTAACAATGTCTAATAGACACAGATAAGGTTTTTGGGATGTGATGACTTACTTTTTTACTGAAATAATCGCCTCATTTCATTAATGAAAATTACGTATTTAAATGAAGACTGATTGCCATGAAAAATTAGAAGTCCCAAAAAATGAAAGAAAAACAAAAAATTGTTATCAAATTGTTTTTGATGTTCTATAATACCACTCTGCGCATGTTTTAAAAATCCAATAAGATTGATAATTAAAATTTTGCTTCAGGATGGTTGAACTGGTGTAAAATTTATCACTTATGTACTTATCAGAAAAGTAAGATCAACAAAATATTAAGAATTTATGATAATGTCTTTCAACAACACAATAAGTTATAGAAAATATAATTTTTAAAATAGTTTTTTAGATAAGATGAAAAAAATAAAATGTACAATGAGATTGTATCTGATTATTTGATGATTTTAGATAAATATTGATAATTTTACATAAATGATGATTTTACATAAATATGTAATGAATGTTGGAATGCTCATAAATTTGCATTTATTACAACAGACATGATAAGAAATTTTAATGAAGGTTAATAAAGAAATAAAATTACAGGTTTTCACAATATAAAACATAAAAATCTAAAAGTATATTAATGTAACAGAATAAAAATACAAAATAGAAAGTATGTGAATAAGAAAATAAAAAAAACTTAAAAATACAAAACTAGAAAATACAAAGACATAAAACAAAAAAAAAGAAATATATAAAAATGTAAAATATGAAACATTCAAGAGATAATTTTTTATCTTTATTAAATGTTTGCAAAATATGACCCTGAAATTGTTAAAGTTAAAAGAAATATAAAGAAAAAAGAAGAACTCAAAGGAGGACTTAAATATAAAAGTGACAACATAGAACACGATATGAAGGATATAAGCAGAATGGTCAACTTGTTACTGACACAACAGAATTCTAGGCTTAGGTGACAATGTATTAAAACTATAGAAGGAAATAGAAAGATTGAATAGAAATGGTTCCTTTTAATCATCATAAATATTTAGAAGAATCAGATGATCTACCATCAATTAAACAATATGATTATACATTAAGTGAATGAGAACAAAAATGCAAATGAGAAATATGAAGAAGGTCTCAAAATAGAAGATGTGTTGAAAATTGATGAACAAAGTGTTAAAAAAATACACAAAACTGAATGAATGTTGTAGAATGGCAACTATAGCCTAGATGAAGTTTTGGTGAAGGTCTGTTGGTACATTTAAACTTATTAGTAAATTTCCAGAAAAATTTGATGGAGATAGAGTAACAGTGTGTGAAAGGACAGATGAAGGCACAATCTTTTTATGTATCTTTTGACCAAAAATAAGATTACAGTGGATTATCTGGGTACAAAATTTAATAATACCTGTTTATCAAATTATGCATATACATTATTTCACTCATGAGCATTATATTCTGATGAAATCCAAATAAAACAAAAAAGTAGAGATATTAAATATAATACTTCATTAAAGAAATTGTTTATATCTATTTCAAAAAATGTAGCAGATTTAGCCTCAAGTGTAGACGAAAAAAATGGTAAGGGTTTAATAAAAAATATGTAGAAAATATATTGGGATGAACGATGTTACAGATTTAATCGATGGATTACCTATTATTCATAGAGAACAATTAGTTTGGAAAAATTTATATAGTGAAAAAGTGGGAGAAATATATATGTTAACAAATTAATTTAGTGATTTTATTATTTATTATTCAAAAGGTGTACTTTATTTAATCAGATTTTTTAAGAAATTGCTGTATCCTTTCTGAAATCAGAAAAATATGGCATGGTTTTAGTACATTCTTTCATTAATAAATTACCATTTGAAACACACCCTATGATAATTGTTAACCAGGAAGAAAATTAGAGGAACGTTAAGCTAGAAATGATAAGGCAATAATTAAATTAGATGAAGCATGTAAAAGTTATGATATTTTAATAGAGATAAAAAAGAATTACCAAAAGCACAAAGCTGACAAAGTACTTAAAAAATCTCCAAAGACATAATGTATTCTGTAGATTCAATTGTAGGAGAAAAAATTGGCTAACAGCATAAGAGGAGTAATGTTTGGGAAAAGAAAATTAGGTATAGGCATATATTAGATTGGTTTTTGAGTATGATAATTTTAAATATGAAAATTTTATAATTGTTCAAACAAATTTTTTAAGTTTCTTAATTTTTTAAATATTTTAAATATTATATTTTTAATCAATATTTTCTTTCTAAAATCCTTATAAATTTTTATGTTAAGAAATGAATAATTTTAGTATCAAATATACTTTGTTGCAAAGTGGTATGCTTAAACAGAATTAAAATGTTATCAATAATTAAATAGTTTTGATAATTTTAACAGATATACAAAACAGAAATCGAGATTAAAGAATTAATGAAAATTTATTTATAGCAACTAGTATAACTCTTCTTAAAATTTTTTTGCATGTTTAATAAAAATGAAAGAGAAATGAAGGTTTCTTCTCTTAGTACTGTCTGCAGTCTGATACTTAGCTAGTATTGATTCGTTAGCTGATGGAGCAGCAGCCATTGGAAATAGCTAATAAAAAAGTAAGGGGGTATAGAAATGGAAGACCAAAAAGACATAATTTCCTGTTAGAGTGAAAAGGAACTGGAGTAAAAAAATTACCGAAAGAGAATCAAAAACTAAAATAAGCCTATCTGAAACCTTTACACAGGAAATCTATTTGGGATGTTAGAAAGTAAACATTTTACATTGACAAATTACCTAATAAATAAAAAATTAATAATATGGTATAATTAGTTTAGATTTTGTCATAATGTTGGCACTCACTGGATTTCTTATAAAAAAACAAATAATACAATATTTTTTTGATTCATTTGGTGGCAAAATAGCAAGGATTAATCAGTTATTTGTCATAAATTACTTATGATGTACTGTTGAAGAATTAAAATCTCTATGAATTCTTTGTTGCCATATCGGTTTCTTATGTTAATGATATTATCACATAGTTACAGTATTGATGATACTATAAATTTAATAATTGATCATTTTTGGCTATGAAATAAAAATAAAATATGATAGACCTAAAATATGAAGTAATAGAAAACTTTTGGAATCAAGAAATAATTGAGAAATGTGTTTAATTCAAAATTTTTGATTCTATTGATAATCTATCTTCATTAATTTTTTACTACAATTCCTTATTAATCTTTTATTTTAATTCTTTATGAATCTTTTATTCTATTACTCCTAAATATATTTGTCAAAATAACTGATTTATCAGTTTCACTATTATCTTATTAAACTAAAATATGGAGAAAATACTAAACTTTGTAATCAAGATACATGTGTTTTTATATCTGCAATAGAAAAATTGAAGTCTTTTATGTAGATGTGAAAATAATGAATAATAAATTTTACACTAGTGATTACTGTGAAGGTAATATTTAAGAGAAAAAATTTATGCTTATAAAGTCGATAACAAAGAAGAGAACAAGTCAAAAGCAGTAAAGATATTCATAGTTAAAAATAAATTAAGTGTACTAGATTATGAAGACTCTTAATCTATCATTAAAGAACACTATAACCCCACGAGATTAATACAAAGCATTAAAATTATCTATAATTAAAGAACACTATAAGCCCACGAGTTTAATATAAAGCATTAAAACTGGGTAGTATTCTTTAGAGATTAATAAAGAAACTTGAGTCCTAACAATAATAAAAGCTGTGCTTTAGAAAATGAAACAGATACATTACAGTAAGGACACTATAAAATATGTAACCAATACTATCTAAGTATCAGAATTCAGACAGTACTAAAAGAAGAAACCTTCATTTCTCTTTGATAATATAACAATATAGTAAATTAATATGTTTTCCTTTTTTGATTTCGGTATTTTAGATGAGTGTATTTGATAATTGTCATCAAATTAATAAACATTAATAGGCAAATAAATCTTAATTTTTGAAATATCATCAATAGAAACAGGAAACGAAATAGTAGGTTTTTACCTTCGTTCTTTGTAAAATAAATTTATAATTAGTTTTTTATCTTGATTTCTTCATTTCTAGTATATTTAATGATGAAGCTATAGACCACAAATAACATTTTTGATTTTTAATTTTAACATAATACATGATTGTTTATATTTTTATTTTTCTGGTAGTTTACTATACAACGATCCTCTTAATGGATTATATTTAGTAATTGCTAACTGTATTAGAATAAATCTATTTAAAGTCCATTCTACGAAAAGTGTTTAAAAATTAGACATTTCCATTAATATGTTTCCCTTCTCTTTCTTTAATTTGTTAGTTACATCTTTGTCTGTAGTGATCATACAATTCTGAGTTTGATGTCCAAATGCCATAACGTCATCGTGTTCTGGAATCTGTACTCACAAAAATTTAAAGTTTGATATTCAAACTATTACATTCTTTAATTACTTCCATAATTGTTGGTTTCAGTGCATTCAAAGATGATCTGTCTCAATTGATCTCATATTATTTTCGTAATTTATAGTCTGTAATCTGTTTTTAAACTTTTTCAAATGGTTCAAATGGCTCTGACCACTATGGGACTTAACTACTGAGGTCATCAGTCCCCTAGAACTTAGAACTACTTAAACCTATCTAAGCTAAGGACACCACACACATACATGCCCGAGGCAGGATTCGAACCTGCGACCGTAGCGGTCGTGCAGTTCCAGTCTGTAGCACTTTTATCCGTTCGGCCACTCCGGCCGGCTTAAACTTTTTATTAACTATATAATTATTAACCGTTTTTCTATTTTTTGTTTCACCAAATATATATCAGTAGAGAAAGGAAATATTTCTTATAATTAGTTTCATCAATTTTAAAATCTTCACCACTATTTTCAGGATTAGATTTAATTTATAACATCACCTTAAATTATTTCCTTTACAACTGTCATGAAGTTGAGGTACAGTGAAACTGTTCAATTGTGTACTCATTTATTAGGACGAAAAATTTAATACATTTTAAAACTTGAAAAACAAAAAGTTAATAGATGAAAACAAAAATGAATAATAATAAAAATAATAGGTTAATATAGGGAACAAAAATTAAAAAACTGAACAGATTGAAATAAAAAATGTAAAGTAAAAAATGCAATAGAGTTAAATAAAAATGAAAAAAGAGATTCTTTTTAACTTTTGTTTTGAATATTTGAGTATTAGAATCGTTGGCTAATTTAATAAGTTAAGGAATTTATTAAATTTATTTAGAAACAAAGAAACGTTTTGTTATTTATAGGGGGTGTGAAAATCTGAATACTGGATTTTGGGATCTAATTTCTAAGTTTCGAAATTTTTGGATTTTTAAAAATAAAAGAAACAAGCCAATGTTGTCACTAGGATTACATTTTAAATATTTTATTAGCTTTAGATTTTCAGAGTTTATATGTTTTTCAATTTTTTTCATGTGTGAGGGTTTTTAATTGAAATTAAAAATATATTATTAACAGGTTTTCAATTATTTTCATATTCTATTAAAATTTATAACTTTCTGATTTTTAATCATTTTCATATTGTACTAAATTTGTAATTTAACACATTTTTCAGTTAATTTTGTCCAGGATGTGCAGTTAAAGTTATTTTCTGTTAGTAGATGATATTTGACTGTGTCCCACCTTTTATCAAAAACAGTTAACGATAAAAAGTGGGGTAGGGCTTTAAATATCACCTACTCATTAATCTCAGTATATGGAATCATTCAAGGAGTTTCCCTGAATGATAGGATCTGGCGTACCGTTTTTACACCAATTTATTTTTCAAAAAATTTTCAAATTTCTGTAATGAATAACGTCATTTTCTTGATGTATGATGTTCAAAAGAGTTTCTTTGTTTTTACTGTTTGATGGTGGTGCTATTTTTAGGGATGTGAAGTTAAATCTGAATGTAAATCATGAATACTTTCAGGTACAAAGATCTTTATCGAGTATGTGCCCCATTTTCAAACTTTCTGGTACATTTTGCACCTGAAAATTTCTGACGCTCTCTGAAGGAAATCATTGAAAGTTAGATATGGAATGATGTTGCAAAATTGCCCAACTATATAATGTATATACATCAAAATAAAGGATGTAAGGTTCATCATTTTTTTCATCATAATCAGATACAGGTCTGTTGTACGCAACTGCATGTCTGTAAGAACAGTGGACAATTTCCTCTCCAGTGCCTTATTGAACTACTGATGGAGATAGGACCAGCAGCTCACACAACTACCTCTTTATTTTCGTACAATATCTGTCACATTTCCGTTAATAGTCGTTTCTTTGTGGTGACTAGTTTCAGACCACCACAACCATTTTCAAACCATGTCCATGGGTTAACGCAAAGGCCTCAAAAGTTTTTAGACAGATCAACAAGAAATATCACATCAATTTTTAACTATAAATCAGAGTATTCTTAAATTATTTTAGTTGTCACTGCATTCCATATCGTGCAGTCTCTTTCATACTCAGTCTTACTTATTGTTTTTCCTGTTAACAAACTCTTTAAGTTATCGGCTGCGGACAGGCAATGCTCCAGTGGAATCACTCATTCCTTACATGTTCATATGCTACAGTCCCTTTTGGTTATCTAAATTGAGCTCTCGAACATTGGGAAAATATGCCCTCATTATCTTGAGCTCTTCTGAGTCCAGCCAAGATGCACATTTTTGGAGTGAATATGTCAAAAAATCTTGTGAATCAATAAATCTGAAATTTATGTTGCATCTATCCTGATGATGGATTACTGGAATACTTTTAATAAAAGATTTATATTTTTTCATATTAGTTGGTTGAACAGAAATGCGACTTGGATTTAATGCAGGTTCTTCATCACCATCTCTTATCTTTTCATGACATACGTTCCTGATCAAGAAATGCCTGTCATAATTGCTCGGATTGTGGAATAGGACGAGCACAGTACAGTGATGCCTCTAACTCACACTGCAGCCGGGATGTGCTGCAACTCGGTACAAACTTGTGAAATGACAATGATCTTGGTGTTTTACATCGCCTTTCTCAAAGGGTTACTAGTATATATAACAGAATTTTACTAAACAGAATGCCGGTTCTTTCTCGGCGCTATCATCTGTTTATTTTGTAATAAGAAGGTATTAAAAGTGTCAGAAACTCCATAGAACTGTTGAGTGAACCATTTCATGTTACCTATATACAATTTGAACTGGGAATATTTCTGGTTATAGCTCAGCAGATGCAGTAACCGAATAACCAGAATATGTACTACAAATGCAACAAGCAACTGGTTGCAATATGCATTCCATATCAGTATAAATCACGAAAGGCTGCTTCATTTTATTACCATAGGTTATAAATTTCATAAACCCTTTTTTCCCAGAAGACATTACACTGAATTGATAAGTGTCATGGTATACCTCCTATTCTCGTGTCGGACTTTCTTTTGCCCAATGTAGTGCAGTAATGCGGCATGAGCTCAACAAGTCGCTGAAACTCCCCTGCAGTTACGCTGAGCCGAGCTGTCTCTATAGCCATCCATAATTGCAAAAGTATAGTCAGTGCTGGAAATTGTGCACGAACTGACCTCTCGATTATGTTCCATATATCTTCAATGGGATTCATGTGAGGCCATCTGGCTGGCCAAATCATTCGCTCCAGTTGTCCATAATGTTGTTCAAACCAGTCGTGAACAACTGTGGATTGGTGGTATGGCGCATTCTCATCCATAAAAATTCCATCGTCGTTTGGGAAGTCAATGAATGGCAGCAGTTGTTCTCCAAGAAGCCAAACATAACCATTTACAGTCAATAACTGGACCAGGAGACCCAGTCTGTTCCATGTAAACACAGCCCACATGATTGTGAAGCCACCACCACCTTTCACAGCGGCTTTTTCACAAATCAGGTCCATGGTTTCGTGGGATCTGCGCCACACTCGAATTCTACAGTCAGCTCTAACCAACTGAAAACGGGACTCATGTCAGCAGGCCATCGTTTTTCAGTAGTCTGGGGTCCAACCGACATGGTCTCGAGCCTGGGAGATGCGCTGTAGGCGATGTTGTGTGCTTAACAAAAGCGTTTACGTTGATCGTCTGCTGCTATAGTCCATTAACGCCAAATTTTACCGCACTGTCTTGACGGATACATTCGTTGTACGTTCCATATTGATTTCTGTGGTTATTCCAGCCAGTGTTGCTTGTCTGTTGGCACTGACAACTCTATGCAAACGATACTGTCCTCGATCGTTAACTGAAGGCCTTTAACCACTGTTTTGTCTGTGCGGAGAGGTAATGCCTGAAACTAGGCATTTTAGGCACATTCTTGACACTGTGGATCTCGGAATATTGAGTTCCCTAACAGTTTGCGAAATGGAATACCCCATGCATCTAGCTTCGACTACCATTTCGCGTTAAGACTCTGTTAATTCCCGTCGTGTGGCCATAGTGACGTCGGAAACTTTTTCACATGAAACACCTGAGTACAAAAGTCATCTCTGTCAACGCATTGCCCTTTTACACCTTGGGTAGACGATACTAACGCCATTTGTATGTGTACATACCACTATTCCACTGCCTTTGTCACGTCAGCGTATAATGGTGACTAGTTTAAACAGGGCATAATCAATTAAATGTGCATCTGATCTTTCCTTGAAATAAAAATAGCACAAGCATCCTTCACATATCACAATATAAGGATGAGAAGGAGTAATGCTACACTGTGCAAACGTCAACAAGTTTTTTGTATAATAGAAATGACATATGTCTGTATTACTATAAATCTGCAACGTTAACAGATTTATATGTCTCTCACGATGGTATTTTGTAATATGCATTGGTAGAACACAGAATTCTTTGTCTATCCCATTGTCTTCTACCGTTATCCATTCGTAATTTGAATACTGGATCCCATAAACGTTTATAGGTACGTCTTTCTTCCGTTTTTCGAAGAAAATAAGCATGTGGCTATTATCTAGACTCATGTTCTGTATGTTGGTTTAGAGGATATAATCCTACTAGAATTAACAATGTACACCAGGCATTGTACTTTGAGCTAACGTTTAATACTGTGTGTTTATTTATTATGACTTGGAGGAGTTTTGTGTATACTCCTGCAAAAAGCCCCTTATTTTCATGAATGTTGATAGGGAATTGAATTATTTCGTTTCCAATTTTTTTCAAAAGTCGCTGTGTGATATTGGTTGAATACCATTCACTGATGTCAGCAGACGACGACAGAGGCACATTCTTTGTGTGGAGCTACATTTGTTTTTTCTAATCTACTCTGCCAAGTGAAAGTTACAAAATAACAAACAATTAAATTTAACAAGTTGGTTAATTTGATGAACTACGGTTTCAAATACGTGGAAATAAGTGTCCAGGAAACGTCTAGGGTCCTTAAATCCAAGCCTATTATCCACAACAGCAGTACATACTCTTCTTCTAAATTCTGACGCGGCATGAAACCGTTTAAGATCGTTATCTAATTTAATTCGTTTTACTGGTGGTTCAGACACACTCATAATAATAATAATAATAATAATAATAGGCTAGTCGATAAAAAGTTCAGCCTACCAAGGTGATGGTCTTTTTCTTCTGCAGACTTCCACTGCTCACACTGCATCTTCTTTTTCTTCTTCTTCATTTTCTTCTCGGAGAGTTCCGAGCTGCTCTATCAGGCCGCTGCTCGATATGGAGGACCAAAATTCTGTAACGTTAAATGAGAAAAAACATATATTCATAAATAGAACAAACAAAATATCTGAATGACAGTGTGCGTAAGAAGAGGAAGAATAAAGTCTGCATCTCTTTCTTGAAGATTTTATCCATAGCTGCTCCAGGAGCTCAAAAAAGAAGATGGTCAAAGCTCCAAGGATAAATCAGGAATGACTTAAGTGAGTTGCTTTTCATACTCTTCATCTCTCCCCTGCACGAATACTTCAGAATACTTCTTGCTGCTGCTGAGTCAGCGTTCATCTCATTTTGTGTGTGCTGAAACACACAGTAGAAACTGCAACATTAAATGAGAAGAAGGCAGGTAGACATTGAAACATGTGCACAAAATAATTGAGGAGGTTTTGGGAAGAAAATCAAAGAATACTTGCACTTTTGTCGAATTTCTACTTCTGCTCTTTCCCTCATTTAATAGTCCCCCAGCTGATCAAGATGTTGACAGCTGGATTGATGAAACATAAATGTCTTCAGCGAATTGGATGGCCCCTTTTTATACCATTTCCTCACTGCTGAGTCCACAGTAATTTCTTATTTCACGCTCTGAATGACAGATTATGCAACGACGTTCCTGGAAATGCCTGTTCCCCAACAAGCTTGAATAAACAGATAAACTTAAATACCTAAGATTTGTTTTCTCAGACAGGAAACAGGCGAGTTGAGACTTGTTCCCATGGATGTACAAGACAAGAATTATCTCCAATGGCAAAAACCTCTATCCTGCCTTTCTCTGGAAGGAGAGTAGTGGTTAAAACGAGTTCCTAGCACAGTAATATGTGTTTTTACTATCGTGAGAGAGCTCACAGAAGGGCAAGGCTTAGTCAGAATTTGAAAAAAAGAAAAAAAAACTGTGGCGAAGCATGAATATTTACACCGAGGGGAAAAAATCGCTACATAGAAAAATAATTAATGTAGAGTAATGGAATTTCGGGAATACGTGTCTAGGTAACATAGTTAAGTGATTAACATTGCAAGATCAGAGATTAATTTAAGATCGAGCTAAGACATTGCAAATGTGAAATATTAGTACCTTAATAAAGGGTGTAAGCTCCAGAATGTTGAATGAAAGCATGCCAACGGGCATCGTTGTGTTGTACAGATGCAGGATGTCAGTTTACGGGATGGAGATCCATGCCTATTTCGGGGATGTTTAGTGCTGCTTGTGGATACGGTGGAGTTGTCCGACGATGTCCCATATATGCTCGATTGGAGACAGATCTGGCGATCGAGCAGGCCGAGGCAACATGTTACCGTCTGTACAGCGTGTTGAGTTACAACAGCGGTATGTGGGCGAGCGTTATCTTGATGGAAACCTCCCACAGGAAAGCTGCTCATGAATGGCTGCGCAAGAGGTCGAATCACCCTGGGATAACCACGGGAGTGTGTGATGCTACAGTTAAATGCAAGGTGAAACGGCAAAATTTTTTTTGTTTAAACGGTATCAAATGAAAATAGACTCAGTGAAATTATCGGTCTTACACTAAATGTTAGTGTTAAGGAAACCTCTGTAACTATCTGCTATTTCTGTGATAAATATTTATTGGGAAGAGAGTGTATTTTGTGAAAGCATTAATAAACGTATGGAAAATGAAACATGGGAATGAATGTAACTTATAAACGTAGTGACTGTAATATTCTAAGCGTATTAGAACATGTAATTCATTTAAACAAATTGAAATCATAAAGGCAGGAATCCACTATGGGTTTTCGACCCCAGTCTTTTGAATAACCTTCCCGCGAGCAGCGCAAGGGAGGAAAAGAACAGATAACCGGAGGCAGTTGCAGTCGACCTGGGCAATGCACTTAGCGTGGGATGACATGTCTGGCGATATGTGGCTTAAACAGTAAAAACATTTGGTGTGGCAGTAGATCCTAGTTCCTGAAGTCGTCTCCAGTTCGTTTTGTGTCGAAAAGCGAGAGTATCCGACTGGTTTTATATGATGGAATATGGAACAGACGATACAGCAAGTTAAAGTGACTACTGCATGTGCGTGGTAGTTTTAAATTAACTCCGTCGCTGGAGTCGTGAAGAGCCTGCAACCAACAACGCAAGTCATTTGTATATTAACCGTAATTAGCGGTGTGTTAGGATGTTACAGTCAACCTCAGAGTTTGCCAAAGTTTTAATATAGTTTCGGTAAAATTATTTGTTACAATGATTGCCCCAAAGTCACATACCGATCCAGAGCTACCTCTCCAATTCGTTCAATTTAAATTTTGTGTCATTCTGTACAGTAAAAAGATCGAAAATAATTAATTTTGGTGTTACGACGATCTTTCAGAGTCATGTGAAAGTAATTTCTAAGAGTAATTGTTTGCTCAAATTGTGAAGAGATTATTAGTGTGGTCGCTTTGATACTTCATTGTAAAGTTTGATATTTCATTGTAAAGTTCAATTTTATGAGATTTCTTACCTCTTGCAGAATATTAACTTCAAGTACTTATTCAAAGTAAAGATGGCAGCCATTAAGCCACACACGAATGTTTCAGTCTGCCTCCATCCAGTTTCAAATGTTATTAATGTTATTAATGTAAATCTACTTCTGGCACCTTCAAAAACGTAAACTGAAAGAAGGTATCTAAATTGCTCCTTCAGAGCTGGCGAGTAGAACAAACTTCCCAGAGATAGCTTTTTCTTACAGCTGATCTGTCGTAAGGTAAGGTTGCATAGCTGGAAGCTGTTCCCTATGGAACACAGATAAGACCAGTAGTAAGTAGGGGATAAAAAGGTTTTCTGAGTGAAGAAACTTGTGTGGTGTTCCAATCCTGGAAATCGAGCCTCATTTTCCACAACTCGCTGTGGAGAAAAGTTTAAATCATAATAATAATGTGCTAATAATAGTATTCTGTTATGTGATGTGTCCAAATTTTCGTTAGAGAATGTTGTTTATGTTATTAAAAACAGCGTAATGTTGTGCAGTTTAATGAAAATGCTCTGTTGGGCGAACTAAAAGCTGTATTTTTCTGAGAAGCGGCACGCAGACAGCAGGGAGAGACGAAAAATCTTTCTTGTGAGGCAATACGAGTGGCCAACGCTGTATATTCGCTTCTGGAGAGATACAAAAATTATTGTACGCATTATTAATCCCATTTTAAGCAATGTAACGGGTAATATGGCTAAACAGTTCGTGGTTAAAAAGCATTCCTTTCCCTGCATAATACGTTAAAAAACGGTTCGATCACGCGTGATTCGGACATTTAAAATACAAAGGTGACTCGGTCACACTTTGAATCTGCGGGTTTAGTTACAAGTGCTCCTGCTGTCCTACGAAATTGCACCCCAGACCACAACTCCAGGTGTAGGTCCAGTGTGTCCAGCACGGACGCAGTTTGGTTGCAGGCTCTCAACTAGCCTCCTTCTAATCAACAGACGTTCATCACTGTCACCGAGGCAGAACCAGCTTTCATGAGGAAACATAACAGATCTCCACCCAGCCCTCCAATAAATACTCGCTTGACGCCACTGAAGTCGCAAATAGCGGTGGTTTAGGATCAGTGGACTGCACGCTATAGGGAATCTGGTTCAGAGCTGTCCTTGAAGCAACCGATTTGTAACAGTTCATTGTGTCATCGTGGCGCCAAGTGCCGCTGAAATTCTCGCTGCAGATGCAGTACGATGCACCAGAGTCATACGTCGAACACGATCGTCTTCCCTGTAGGTAATGCCATGTGGCTGTTTGGAGCCTGGTCATCTTGCGATTGTATATTCTCGTGAGCACCGCTGCTCGCAATCACGTGCAGTGGTTATATTCCTGCCAAGTCTTTCTGTTGTATCGCAGAAGGAATCCACCTTCCTACAGCCCTACGACACGATCTCGTTTAAATCAGTGAAGTGTTGATAATGGCGTCTTTGTGGTCTCAAAAGCATTCTTGACTAACGGCAACTCATAACGTCCAATCTCAAAGGTAATAACGCTCACGACCATTACAGAATGTATTTACAGCAAACCTGACTTGCATCCTCATAATGCCACAACTAGCGCCACTCTTACGTGACTGGCATGAAATTTGAATTTACATCATATTTCATATGTAGAAACAAGCCTACTGACTTTCGATTATGTCTCACAACTCCTTCCTGTTGTTGTGATTTTTTTATGTCAGTGCAATTACAAACCACATGAAATGTGCATGTCTCGAGGACCTTACAGGGTACACAGGAATGGCAATATAATATTTCATGTCAAGACAAGTCTGTGACAAGTCTCTGCCTCTGTGGGAATCACAATGCAAATACAGGGCAGAAACGCACAATGACATATAGAAGTCTGGGTCGGCCTGGTGGCGTGCTCGGATGGCTGAAGCGGCAGTCTGCTTTGGCAGGTGAGCAGTGAGGATGTCTTGTTTCCATCCTATCGACAGAGTCGCAAGCAGGTATAGTTTCTTCACTTCCTCGCCGAAACTAGTACTCGAGTCCACTGACACTGAGTCACTACAGCTCATTCTTACAGAAAAGTCACCATCAAGATCAGCTCCAAACCGGACCATGCAAGACCATAAGCCTTCAAAATCGAACACTTTATCCATGACAGAGTTCAAATAGAACCACAGCACATCGTCAGTATCCACCTTCCATCAAATGTAGCATCGTCCACGACAAGATGGTCGATGATGTGATACATAACACTGTTGTGAGTAGAAGTGTGAACACTTTCAAGTTCAGACAATCTGATAGTCGCATTGGGGCAGTTACCATGATCAATACAGGACTATGTTCATGCACAATACTAGTCTTCGAACTCCAGTTTGACATGCTGCTGGATGTAGTCGCTGTGGTTTTCCGACCAAATGGGATGGTAATTAGCTACATGGCAGAAAAATGGAATGCCTTCGAAATGTACTTGCTCCTCAAAGGCATACAACAATATAAAAGTGAATTAACAAAACACATGCCATCTTTCCTAGTCATAGGTGGATGTAAGGCGATCGTGATGTACAATGGACAGCCACAAACCTGTTGCGGTTGCATCCAGGAGAGTCATGCACATTCGACGTGTATTGAACGTCGGCTTTCATAAATCTTGTTAGGTGAATTAGCGCCATCTCTTGCAATAATGGCCTTCCCCTTCAGTTACACAGGTGTGACGCAGACAACATCATGACAGGCAGAGGACCACTTGGAAGAGGGAGAACATCAGGCTGTACACCAATAGCAACTGACCAACACCATAAAACAATTGTCAATGTCACAGAATAAGGGCGGTCGCCCATCGACTGCACAGGGACACTCGGACGAGAGAATGGATCTCAGCACTAGGATTGTACCGACCTCTGCTTTTCTCCCTGAGGGGAATGCCGTGAAACAGTCACACACTCATTTGGACATGGAAACCTACGTCTGCAAGCAGAGGTCACCGAAGAAACATAAAAAGTAAAGCCCTAAAGCTGTCGCCAACTGCCTCCTGCATGTGTCTTCCCTGGTTGGCGATCGGACGGCCGACGACACAGGAAACATGGATGACACAGGGTCGGCCTCACCTGTTGCTCTCCCTGGCTTCGACACAGCCCTTTCTGGTTCCCTGGGCACACAGATCATGAGGACAGCACCACTGATGCACAACAAGAAACGACTATGGATTAAACTTTGCTCGGCCAGCTCGCAAGAGCGCTACCGCAGCCATGGCTAACTTGCGGACTTGTGATGGACGACAATGAAGATTATTCTACGTCCACAATGGTAAATGAGGAGTTGGGTGTCTCCCCACGCATCTCAGCCCCTTCTGAGTAGCAGCAGACCTATCGCTTAGGGACCATCAACGTTAACACCATTCTGACATGTTCAAAGTCGTCGCTGCTCCAAGACATGCAGCAGACATCGAAATTGTCTTTCTCCAAAGAGGTCTACGTCGACGATCATCGTATGGTATGTCGACTGGGTATGTAAGGTTATACAGCTCATGTGTCCTATGCCACGCCAACTAGCAGCAGTGTCGCTGTTCTCCTCATGAAGAGTCTCAAGGTGGATGTCCCTGATGCTAGAGCAGTGGCGGTAACGGTGCTAGGCGTGCAGTTTCTCAGTGTGTATGCCCCTTCTGGAACTTCTTTGCAGAAAGGGTAGCACCGCTCTTTCAGGGCAGGCATACGATTTGGTGTTGGGGGCGATTTCAGTAGCGTCTAGGCGCCTCACAGTAACAGTAAGCTATACAGATGTGTGGCTTGTAGCCTTCTCGGATCACGAGGCCTGTATAGGTGTCATCACCCTTCGTCGCCAAGGAGTGTTGCGGAGCCATCATCCCTGGAAGTTAAACGTCGCTCATCTCTCTTTTCCTGATTGACGGCGCACCATCAAGGACAAGCGAGAACGCTGCTTGGATGCGGCCCACCCTAGATATTTATTTCACCGTCCTTCATGAATGTGCCTATCTCCCACCCACAGATGACAGTACACCGTTCGAAAGCACAGACCATAGCCCACACGTGCCGACATCTCGAAGGAACTATCGTCCGAGTGCGAACACACGACAGAATAGCAACGGATTGACCCACCATGTACCACGTCATTCGACAACGGCGCTGATTAGGCCATCACTACTGCAGACGGCCGTCACCTCACCATGCATCGCTGTAGCGGTGCAGCCTCCTTTGACCATTAGGCACAATGTTCCGACACGACGACGGTGACAAGAGTCTCACGACTGATTTATGGCACTGTTCTACAGGATTTACGAACTGAATCACTGGACGAAATTTTGGAAGAAGAAATTATCGTCACCATAGGTAAAGGAGCGTCGAACAAGTCTGTTGGCCACGACAAATGCCCTGTGGAGTTTCACTTTTCAGTATTTACTGGCTCCCAAGTTGACGGACATCTATTGAGAGTCTGTGACCCCCTCAGTGCCCCGCCCGCAGCATTTGTCGAAGGGATGATTATATCAGTCCACAAACCGACAAGTGGCGCATGAGTGCGTGGTTATTACCCGTTTACACTCCTCAGCTGTGGAATGAAGATATTCACCAGAATGTTAGCGACCTATGTACAGCCGACCCTGTCTCATGTCATCTCACCAGATCAAATGCCGACCCCTAGCGAGGGCACGATGCATCCTGAGAGCGCTGGCGCCACTAGATTTTAGCCAAACTTTTGATTAGATGCATCACGTGAACCTGATGTCTATTATCCAACACATGCATTACCCACAGCAACTCACAGACGTCGTGATGCACCTCCTCCAAGGGGCAACCTTCAAAATGCTCATCAATGGGCGTCTCACACAGTCCCTCCCGATTTCCAGATTTGTGCGTTGAGGCTGCCTCCTGCCTACCTTACTCTACACCCTGGCACTGGAAATCATCATCTACAGCCTCGTCAACGCTTCGCTGGACTAACGTTATATGTCATCACATTTTGAAATACAGCACTTGCAGACCACATGGTTGTCATGTTCCGCAACGATGACAATATAACCAACGCACTAGAATGGATTGACACATGTGGTCTGGCTTTCGGCAGCTGTCACACTGTCACCAAACTGGTCGCCAGGAACATAGGAGACGGCTTGGCCCCAGTGCATGTCGACCATCTACAACTTAATGCTCTTATCAAATGCCTCGGAGTATGGTTTCGTGACGATATAGGCACATTGCGACCCTGTTACAACAAATTCGGCTCAGGAAAGCCAACTTCTGTTTGCGGATGCTCGAAATTCTTCAAAGTACACACTTCGTCAATATTTATCTATCATCACACATTCCCTACATATTTCCAGGACCGTTACTGATGGCACAGCGTATATTAGCGGCATTTGGAGCCTATGTCACTACACGATTCCTCTTCAAAATGTTATGAATCACTGACCCTTTCCCACAGACAGCGGAGGTCTTGGCCTAGTCCACGTCCACGATAGAACGATGGCCCTGTTTATCAGCTCACACATCTGGCTGCGGCACCAGCGTCTGGAAAGTTTGACAGATGTCCGATCAACGGGGTACATGACAGTCAGCGGTAAACAGGTCATCCGTTCGCGCCTCCACATGATACATATGGCGGACCTGCCTCTTTGTGAGGAATGCGAGCAACGTCTCAGATGTAGTGCAGCAGAAGACATATGGCACTTGGTGCGACGAATATTGACGTACTTTCTACGAGTGACTCCGGAACATATTACACCTCGGCTTCTACTTTTTCTGGATAAAACCTGCGACATGTGTGAAAACATACCTGGATGATCAGGTGTAAGGAGAATAGCGGCACACCCTTCTGCATCGTGCTACGAAGCACATTTCCTGTTTCCCCATATGCATTGTCTCATAGTAGGAAAGTCCCAGGATTATTTGTTTTGTTTACTTAGTGCACTATGCTGTGCTAGTAGCTCGTATTATAGGTGTGGTATTACAGAAAATAAAATAAGGAGTTTAAAAACAAGTAAAAAAGGTCCCACTATTGATTTTCCCTCACCGATTGTAAGCCCTTGACAGCTAGGGGGCCACTGTGGCCATAATCGGTATACTTTTCTTCTCCTTTTTTGGGATAAATCATTGAGAGTCGTGGTTAATAATCAAATAAGTATACATAACGTATTTAATAACAAAATAAGTATATGTAATCTATTTCCGGCTTTTATAAAAAGCGGTAGAGCCGTTGATAACAGTGGTTCTGCACATGTACACATGTCTTGCCATGCAACAGCGGTGTGAGTTGTCAGTCCTGGCTGCGGTGCAGGCCACTGAACTCTAGGTTCTTATTTTCTGTTTTATTTAATGGAGCTGAAACAAGTTCGTATGCAAATGCGGGATGTTGTGTAGTAGACGTTGAAAATGGTAAGAAGCATAAATTTTGATTTAACACATGGGCGCATATGCCAGTATAGAGCCAGTACGCGGGTAAAAAGCAGTTGAACTCCCCACAGTAAATGTTATGGGGATTAGGGGGCAGCGATGTGGCACTAGGTTCGGCATTACTGAATTTTCCATTTGGGCTAGTATGGTTCTGGTAGGATGTGACAGTTGTGCCTCATATAGGGGAAGGGTATTGCGTAGTCCTACGGCTGGGTTTTCCATTGAATCATAGTGCTGGGGAAACTGTCTCCAGTGACATACTGTCAATCATCACGAAGGAAAAATCAATTAAACTGCAAGTAAACTCACTAAGGCTTGAGTCACATGATAAAATACTGCAAGACACCGAGAAATTGCATTGGCTGAGCGTGGGGACAGCACTATCTGTTGACATGTTACTGGCTGTAGAACCACTAGAAAGAACTATGTACGGGATGTATTACAATGTTTCATAAGTAGAAGCATCGTACGTGTAGAGGATATAGATGATGAGAAAGTAGTTCCCATTAGTGTGGTTAATTTTGGTGCTGATAAAGTAAGTTTGGTTAATGGGTTGTAAATTACTCATGTAGACGTACAAGACGAAGTTGATCAGACAGTTCAAGTACTGACTGTAGCCAGAAGCAAGCTGCCAGTACAGCTGCATTACGCGCAAAAGTGGAGCGTTCAAGGGGACCCTACACAATAGCCAGGGAGAAGTCTTTGTTGTTGGAATTCGAGGAACTGTTTAATCTCTGTAGTCCGTCACCGGCGACATTCGTAACACAATACTGAATTCCTGCTGGAGATAAGCCACCTGTGTATCGAAGACTGTAGCGTCCCGAATCACTTGCTACTGGCTATGGAAGAATTTATAAACCAACAATTTAACATGGCGTAATAAAGAAAAGTAATAGTTCCTTTGGAGCTGCTTTCGTCGTTGTACTAAAGAAGTAGTCAGACAGAATGAAGACATATAGATTTTGTTGTGACTATCGCTACATAAATAATAGAACAGTGACAGATGTATATCCCATAACTAACGTTACAGAAACTCTGGATGATTTAGAGCAGTGAAAGCACAATAGATCCAAAGAGTGGTTACCATCAACTAGAAGTAGTACCAGAGGGCCTAAATATGGTTATGTTTTGGTCAATAGAAACACTCCGTATTAATGTCCATTAATAGATGTCCAGATACTTCTGCTGGTAAGTTCCTATAGGACCATCCAGATACTCTGATCACATAGTGTATGCACAGTGTAGATGGTACAGCACACTACATGCAGCTAATAGTGCAGCAAGTTCTTGCGTGCACAGTGTTCAAGTGGCAGGATGTATATAGTTACCCTAGCTGATAACCTGTATCAGTTAACTAAAATGAATTGTAGGATTTGTTCTGCAGCTCATGCTTGCTTTCTGATGCGGTGCTCTGTAATATCTGATATGGTGTGGCGAGAGCCACGTTGTCTTTCTTTTATAGAAAACCATTTAAGTTCTTACAAAGCACCTGCAGGTTGCTTGTTATAATCCTTTAGAGTGCTTATAAATCTCTGATCACTATGGTAGCGTTATGAAACTTCAACCAGGGAAAACATAATGCTCTATTGGAGGTCCCTGATATTGACAGGGGTTTGGGAGCCATTGTCAAGTGCCAATAAACTTTTATAACATGTAGTGCTTCTTTGATGTTGCTCTCTGCAGCAGATGTTCACTTCCTAATAACCATATGTCTCCATAATAATTGCACATTTAGTTTGTCTCACCAGTTGTTTAACAACATTATACAAGATGAGTCACTAACTATTGCCATGAAGAATAACTCCGAAAGTATGATAGGAGCTGAAACGTTTGTGGGCCAAAAGTTGCATGGGACAACAAGGGCCATAATGTGGTGTTGGTTTTTTGTTACTAAGTGGAGTCGCTTCAGAAATATGAAGGTCAACTTTGTTTTTTTAAATGGGATGCTACAGTCTGGTACTTATTTCCTCATAGTGGCTAGTGAGACGAATCCAGTGATGTGTCACAGTAAGGTCTTTGAAGGTCAACGAAGGTCACAAAGGTGGCATGAACGTCCCTTTACAGAAGGTGTTCGAAGTGATGACCATTTTGGTGTCAATGCAGTGCTGCAATATTTTTATATCCATTGAGTGGTGTTTCTTATCACATCGGAACTTATCGAAGCCCATGCTCTGATTCTCTCTTGTATATCTTCAAGTGTTGTTGGAACGTCTTTATAAACCATGTCTTTTACGAATCCTCCCACAAAAAAGTCCAGAGGCGTCAAGTCTGGCGAACGAGCCGGCCACGAAACATCTCCTCCGCGTCCAATCAAACGATTTGGGAACTGTCTTTGCAACTTATTTCTCGCCATCAGCGAAAAATGTGGTGGACACCCATCGTATTGATACCACATTCTGCTCCTTGTTCCTAAAGATATTTCTTCCAATAAAAGACCTAATGTTTCTTCCAGGAATGTGGTGTACTTCCTACCATTAAGATTTCCTTCGATGAAATGGGGCCTATAATTCTGTCCTCAAGAATCCCACACTATACATTCACCGACCACGGTTATTGGTGTGCAACTTGCCGCAGCCAACATGGATTTTCAGATGCCCAATAATGCACGTTAAGCAAATTAACATTTCCATGACTCGTAAATGTAGCCTTGTCAGTAAAAAAAATCAAATTAATAAATGTGTCATCTCTCTGAATCTGAAGTTGAGCCCATAGGCAGAATTCAGTGCGACACATACAATCCGTACCAGTTAATTTGACACGAATTAACACAAGGCTCTCGAAGCACAGTATCAATTTTCGTTTCCTCGTTAATAACTTCCCTTTGCCGGATATGTTTTCGATGCGTTAAAGATCCAGTTGTTATCAATTTATCGTACACATATTTAAATGTATGACGTGTAGGGTGAGTACGTTGAGGATATCTTTCAGCGTAGAAGTCTATGCCTCCCACTGTATTCCGTTGGCATTTTCCGTAAATGAGAAGCATATTGACTAGTTCTTAGAAGGTGTACATCATTCACATTCGCTTGATTGGACGATACTAGTCTTACCGTTCCTATTACTGTTGTATTGCGAAACCGTCGTATGGTGTTTACTTGTCAATGGCACGTTTAGATGGATACGCCGTTTTCGGCCAATATTTACTATTTGCACGATATAAGAGAGACAATTGTCAGAGCATGTGCTTCGATAAGCGCCGATATGATAAGGAATACCACTCGATCCATGATAAGAAGACTGCACGATTTTAATGATACCAGTGGTCATCACTTCGAATTCCTTCTGTAAATTGACGTTCATGCCATCTTTGTGATCTTCGTTCACCTTGAAAGACCTTACTGTTACACATCATTGGGTTCGTCTCGATAGCAGCAATCAGAAAACAAGTACTAAACTATAGCATCCCATTTAAAAAAACAAAGTTGACATTCATATCTCTGATGCGACCCCACCTAGCAACAAACAACCAACGTAATATTATGGCACCCGTTGTCCCATGCAACTTTTGTCCGGAGCTTCGAATGTTATATTGTGAACATTTGTTAAGTTCCTGATAACTGCAATATATATGTTATAGGAAATCTACTGTGGGTATGTGGAATCAGTTATATCTGAGTTGTATACATACTTCTTGTATTCCAAGTGCTTCTGAGATATATCAACTAAACAAAGGACATTTTTAGATTAGATGAGATTCAGTTTTAGTTCGATGGACCCAAAAAATTACATGATTCTCGTGGATGTGAACATGTCAGAAAGTATGACATAAAAAAATAAAACAGTTGAGTATAATACTTACTACCCTGATCATTTGTCAGGAGATAGTCGAAATAGGTTAATAAAATGCAGTAAACTGGAACAGCTAATATTTACAGAATTAACACACTGTCTGAATGAAACACTGTTATGCACTATTAATAAATTTATCATACACAAAATACCTAATCTTGACTGTCGTGACCAAGTGTTGTCAAAACTGAAATCTAACAGATATCTTTACTTAAGCTAGCTTAACAGTTCCTTTTAAGATAATCATCTATTGAGTAGAAGGAGTTGCCTATCAAAAGGTCTTTCAAACTCTGTTTAAACTGTGCTTTATCTGAAGCCAAGTTTTTAGTGGTTACTGGCAATTTATTGAAAATTTGTGTTCCTGAATATTGGACCCCTTTTTGGACCAAGGTGAGTGATTTTAAGTCTTTATGTAGATTGTTATTATTCGTAGTATCGATACTATGTATTGAGCCATTCGTTGGAAATAAAGATGTACTACTTGCAACAAATTTCATTAAGGAATAAATATACTGAGAAGCAGTGGTTAGAATACAAAGTTCCTTGAACAGGTTTTTACAAGAATTTACACCACAAATGATTCTTATCACACGCTTTTGCACCCTAAAAACTTTTGCTCGGTTTGATGAGTTGTCCCAGAATATGATCTGATATGACATAATAGAATGAAAGTAAGCAAAGTATGCAAGTTTTTTTTATATTTATATCTCCTACATCTGACATCATTCTCATGGCAAATACAGACTTGTTTAGGCGCTTAAGCAATTCTGTGGTATGCTCTTCGCAACTGAATTTATTGTCGAGGTGTAATCCCAGAAATTTAACACTGTCAACCTATTCAATCTGTGTGTCTTCATATGCTCATGCTAGAGGGAAATCTCTTACAGGTTCTGAACTGCATGTAGTGGGTTTTCTCAAAGTTTAATGGCAGTGAATTAGCTTTAAACCACTTATTGCTATCAGAGAAAATTTGATTATCAGCTATTTCTAAATCTGTACTTGACTTTCTACTTATTGCAATGTTTGTATCATCTGCAAACAAAACAAACTTAGCATCTGGCAGTGTAAAGGATGAGAGGTCATTAATGTAAACAAGAGAAGGCAATGGACCCAAGATGGAACCTTGAGGAACACCACATGTAATTAATTCCCAGTCAGATGAAGACTGACTGCTTACTGCACAGGTATTTCGCAACGACACCCTTTGTTTCCTGTTAGATAAGTAAGACTCAATCAATTTCGCAGCATTGTCAGTGACACCATAATATTCCAATTTACTCAATAGAATGCCATGGTTCACATAGTCAAAGGCCTTTGACAGGTCACAGAAAATGCCAGTAGCCTCTAATTTATTATCTAATGAATTAAGTACATTCTCACTGTAAGTGTAAATAGCTTTCTCTATATTAGAACACTTCAGAAATCCAAGCTGCGACTTGGACAATATATTGTTTGTAGTCTGATGCTTAAGGATACACTTGAACACAACCTTTCCAAATATTTTTGAGAAAGCCTGCAAAAATTAAATTGGTCGATAGTTTGATGGTATCTCTTTATCTCCCTTCTTGTAAAGAGGCTTAAATTCAGCATATTTTAGCCAGTCTGGAAATGTTCTGCTGATAAGAGATTCATTACACAAATAACTCAAGACAGAACTCAACTTGCATGAGCACTCTTTGATTAATTTTGTTGATACGTTATCATATCCACTGGAATACTTAGATTTTAAGGATTTTATGATGGATGCTACTTCTTTGGGAGACGTGAGTGTCATTTACATTTTACTGAAGTTATTTTTAAAGACTGGCATCTGATACTCCATTGCACTATTCACTAAACCTGATAACCCCAAGCTGTCAGTAAGAGAAATGAAGTATGTCTTTAAGAGGTTTGCAACACTACATGTACTTGTTACCAAAGTCTCATTTATTTTTAAAGCTATGTGTTCTTCTTCCTTTTTGGCCCCACCTGTCTCTGTCTTTACAATATCCCATACAGTTTTCATTTGGTACCTGATGTAATTATCTTTTTCTCATAATAAAACTGCTTCGATTTCTGGATTACTTGGTTCAATATTTTTCAGTATTATATGTAATACATTACAGTTCTAATATCAGAGCTGTTCCTAGGTAGGTTCCTAGGTAGTACACACAGTCTCCTTTTTGTCTGACATGATATATCCAGTCCTTCATCACAATATCAATTCCTTTGACGATGAATAGTTTCAGTCCATAATGACCATCTTCAGATCTGTTCTACACCATGTCCTAATGTGATAGATCTGAAGATGGTCATTATTGACTGAAACTGGTCATCATCAAAGGAATTGATATTGTGATCAATGACTGGAATTAAAAACATTAGATCACTGTTCATATTCGCGACTATGTCACAGCTGGTGATATCTTTATTCCTTGTGTAATACACAGTTTATTTTTTTGACTGCTGTGTGATTTGTGTCACCTTCAGGGGAAAACAATTCTCAAAAGTGGAGGCAACTTTATTAATGAATGCTTCGTATTTTCCATTTGAGTCAGACATATTGTAAACATCTATCCACTCTATGTCTTTGAGCAATTACTTGAATTTCTCAATTTTTGACTTATTTATTACCCTACTGTACTCAGATTTAATAGATTTTTTACCCTGACAAGATTCAACATTTAATAGAAGACTCTGCATGTCACGATCACTTAACCCATTTACTATGGGTTGTGTTATATGACTTTTTTCCCTAGATGTATCTACGAAGATATTATGAATAGCAGTCTCAGAGCACAGTAGGAACTAAATTGAATTATAGTGTTACTTCTGACTGCAATTGTTGTTCACTGACAGAGCTTTTCAATAAATCCACATTAAAATCCCCAGCAACCACCATTTACTTGTTTTTACTATGAGATGTGACAGCAGAGCTTCCAGGTTTTTTATGAAGGGGTTAATAATTCCTGAAGGTGATCTGTATATACTTACTATTATAAAGGACTTATTATGAAATACTATTTCTATTGCACAAGCTTCTAAGTGCTGTTCTGAGCAAAATTTATTAACATCAATATTCTTGATATCAAAACAGTTTCTGACAAATATGGTAACTACGCCTTTCTCCATATTTTCTCTACAGAAATAAGAAGCTAAGTTGAATCCTGTAACATTTATCATATTTGTACCAGTGGTCATATGATGTTCAGAGAGGCAGATTATATCAACTGGTTTGCTCAACTCTAATTCTTAAGCACAAATAAGCAACTCATTAAGCTTACCCCTTAGTCCTCGGATATTCTGATGCAATAGTGATAACTGATTTTGTGCACTGGCTGAATTACAACTGGATGAACTTAATTTTCATGTCAATTTTTAGTATATTTAGTTTCAACCAGAGGCTGTCTGCATGAATTGTGTACATTAAAATTTGCTTTCTGGCTGCCTGTATTATCAATGTGAATGTCATTTTCAGCCTGTCTCTAAACATCTTTTGTTTGTGCCCTTCCTACCCTACAAAACTGCTGATCTGTCACTTGTAACCACTGGTACTTTACCATTTGTGACAGTGTCTCCCCCCCCCCCCTCTTAAGTTATTTGCTGTTAGCCCAGACAGTTTTCCCTTCCATTTCCTGTTCAGGTGAAGGTGATGCCTATTATAGTCCCACCTGCCGATAGAGTTAACAGGAACCACACCGATAGAATACCCCATATCTGATTCAAGCAGCTGTTCCACCTCTAAATTAACTCTCCTAACAGAAGAGTTTAAGTGGGACCAGTCATGGCGCCTCAGAACAGACAAAAGGCCAACACCAGTATGTCTCGTTGCTGAAGTTATCTTTACCAGGTCACTCTCAATTGGATAATTAGGGTTCCTATCTATGCAGTTGTCCGCCCCAATCACTATTGCTATGGTGTCTTCCTTTGTGAAGTCTTTACAAAAATGAATCTACATCCTCTATCACTTGATCCAGACTTGCACTAGGTTTAAAAAAGCTTGTGACCAGGTAACCTGTCCCTAGTTCATCCTGCAATAGTTGGCCAACACCTTTACCATGTGAACTACCTGAAAACAAAACTTTCTTCTTCTTTACAACTTTTCTGACTTCTTACTTTTCAAACACTTTTTGAAAGTTTGTTGTGTCCTGTCTTCTCCTACATCTATTTGTGGCTCATCAGTTTCCAACTGTGACAACAGATCAAAGCTGTTTTTCACATTCACAACCACACTGTCTGAGAACGTCCTATCCCTATTTCTTCTATAACTTGTTGTCACTTCCCACCTCTCTTTTCTCTTCTCCCCCCTTAACCTTTCCAGATCTTGTTTCGCTTTATCTAGTTCCGCCTGAAGCGCAGCAATCTTCTCCTCCTGTTCCACTATCTTCCTATCTCTACAGCATATTCTACACAACCAATGAGCCTTGTTTATTTTCCTACTTCCCAAGTCGCTACAGTCACCCACGCGAAAGAAACTGCAACAACCTTCGCACTACACCCTGGAACTAAGAATCCTACGGCAAGTCATACACTTCTCATTCATGGCAAACAAATTTTAGCTTTAGTCTGAGTTAAAACAAGAATAACTCCGTAGACTACTCAATTAATATATTAAATTTCTTAGAAAGTTTAGGCCTAAAGTTCGGGTACTAATTCAAAACTTCTGGAGGAACAAAAACGATATAACCTTCATTGTTTATGTGAAGAGACAAAAAGTAAACAAAGAACTGAGCCTACACTGTATAAAGTTTCCACTTATTTCGGTACTTTTCACTTCGACTACTTACTAGAGAATCAAATGGATAGCGTATAAGAATACACTAACAACGCGAACTCTACTTTATTGAAATAATCAGTATATCACAACGTAAACAAAACCTCGTCCAAAACTCGCGCCTATGAAATGTTTCATATCTTCATAAAATACGCAAAAAATGTGAATCCTTCAACTGATAGCTTACAATAGGTACTAATTTACTTAATTATGAGGTAATATTGCCTTAATTGTTATTACGCAATTAAACACTTATCTTTACGAGAGCTGGGAATGTGCACGACCCGCCCTAACCAAAGAGCTATGTTCTATTTTTAGACCTGCTTTTGTTAAGTGTTACACATTGTTCTCAAAGTTTCGGCGTTTGTCAAGCCAGAGCACTGAGCTCCATGAAACGGTTTCCTCCTGAAGCTGATCACATTGATGGGGATAAAAAATAGATATGTTTAATCAGGAAGACAAAGCCGAAAGCCTCTGACAGATACCTCTGTCATTGGCAGGAGTATGCAGTCGTGGTAGTCGTTGTATGGTTACTGTACAGGAGTTTCATCCCTTTTTAAAGTTTGAGACCAAAGCGTGTGTGGAATTCTATTCAGGAGAGCCTTGCTAGCTATAGTGTGCATGCCAGCGTGACGGAATGTTAATAACAAAATCTCATTCATGGAAATACTCAAGACTACTAAGAGGCTATATATAAAATTAGAATGTAGTTTTGTGTAAGACTGGTGGCTCCTCTCTACATATAGTGGTCAGGGCACCTGCCTCTGACGTCTTGAGTGAAGGGAGGCTTATCTCCTTGCAGCGTGCAAGAGGCGATTTAATTTGTTTATGCATGTGCGCACCTGTTCGCTCTCCAACAACTAGCTCACCCTTCTTAGCACTGCATTTACACAGCGTTGCATGTTGTGAGAGGAGCACGGGCCAGACCAGAAGGTGTTGGCCAGTGGTGCGGGCGAGTCACTGTCCCTACATGCCCATGGCTCTCCTGTGGTGGCAAAGCGCAGACGGATGCTCTTACTGAGTGGGCCACAGTAGAGGGCTTCCCGCATTTTGTTTGTTTTAAATAAAGATGTAAATGTTCCGGTCTTACCCCAGTGCTAACAGTTAGCAACAGTGCATGGATTTTTTAATTTACCGCCATTTTTGCACATCCACTATAATGTCATATCGTCTGACCTACCCTGGTTAGTGTGATAATGACATCACAATGTGTCAGCAATATTCGGCCATAATGTAGAGCAATAAAGAGTAAGATGACATGAATATAGCGGCAAGAGAGTTTTGATTGTGGTGGCTATATTGCATAATAAATTATATTAATTAAGATAAAACATCGAGTGGCCATAATGTGGTATAAATTATAGCCATTACAAATAGGGTGACATAAACATAGAGAGAGCCATATTTTGGTAGTGGCATACACTAATGAGACATAAGACCACTGCCCACCGGAGGTTGAATGCCTTATGGCGGTGCTGTGGGCACGTAACGCTGGAAGAAAAGAATATAAGTAGAAGAGAGACGAATGGGTAGCACTGTAGCGAAGATAAGGACTGGAAATTCGGAAATTCAATTATGTAACCAGTTTTGAAAAAGGATGCATCGTTGTGGCGCTGTGGCTGGAAAAGGGAATCTCTGAAACGGCGAAGCTGGTCAGCTTTCCACATACTACTGTCGTGAGCACCTGTGGAAGGTGACTGAATGATGGTGAAGTAACGAGCAGGCGCTGTGGTTTTAAACATCCATAGCGCATCACAAAACAAGGCAGTTAGAGGATCGCCCGCTATGTAATCCAGGATGGGCAGCGATCTGTGGCAATCTGACGACAGAGTACAACGCTGGTGCAGATAAAAGTGTTTCAGAGTACACTGTTCAGAACCATTGTTGAGCCTGGATCTCCACAGCACACAACCCCTACGTGTTCCTGTGTTGACCCAACGACACTGTCTGTTACGACTGCGGTGGTTACAGCATCAGTGAGCTTTCACCAGGGATCGATAGAAACGTATCGCCTGGTCAAATGAACCACATTTCTTGCAATTGTTGTGTCGTTACATGCCGTCATCCAGGCAAATGGCTCTTGTAACATGCACCGCGCAATGGATGCAGGCCAGTGAGGACAGAATTACGCTGTGGGGTACACTGAGTTGGGCTTCCATGGGATCTGTGGTAGTAATCGAAGGCATCATGTGAGCAGTGAGCCACACTAACATTACTGTGGACCATCTGCATCGCTTAATGCTTAAAGTCTTCCCCTACAGCGATGATACCACCAGCAGGATAACTGTCGATGTTACAAGGTCAGAATCGAGCTACAGTTGTTTGAGGGTCATAATAGTGAACTCGCATTGATGTCTTGGCCGACAAATTTGCTTGATCTGTACCCATTGGAACACATATCAGGCACCAGCTGCATGCCCACAAACCACCGTCCTCTAATTTGTGGAAATGCCATGACCTGTGCATAAACATATACTGACAGATACTTCTGGAAATATACCAAGGACTTGTAGAGTCCATGCCAAGCAGAACCGCTGCTGTATTCTGTTTGAAAAGGAGACCAACACACTATTAAACAGGTAGTCATAATGTTTTGGCTCATCGGTGTACATACAGGATGTCCATGGAGGAACAATTAATATTCAGGGGTATGACAGCAACGATCATTCTAAACAAAACTATCTAATAAACATGGGCTCTAAAATCCATAGTTCTAGAGCTATGAGTACTTTTTCAGTAGAAGAGATCTATTTCACAGTAGCCAAGATGAACAACTGCTCATAGCTCTTAACATATGAACATTACAGCTCATGTTTTCTGGACCTTTTTTTTTTTAGTCCACACTACCACTCTCAAAATAAGAAAAGCTAAGAGAGTTTCAGAGGAATTCCGCCTAATGAAAGTCACATTTATAGTTTTGTTTTCACCCAGACATGTTTCAACACGTTTAGTGGTTATCTTCAGCGGGTTGTTTATTTTCCTTCTGCTAAATGGTTACGCGTTAACCTTTAAAGAACTTTTTGTACAAAATATTTACATTTGAAAAATAATCAATTATTGTCAAATGTTATTACATTGGTTTGCATGCAGTGATGAGTTGAGGCATGTATAACTGAACTTTGATAAGGATGGATGCTGAAGAAATGAATTAAAATTGTCCCCTGTTCAGGACTTGAATCCATGTCTCCTACTTACAAGCAAGTGTGTCAGCTAGCACCTAAGCACAGCGTTGTGTCTACCGCTCCTGCACGGACCAACTCATTCCAGTCACCTCCCTAACACAAACTTCGATCAAACCTTCAGCCCCTTTTCCCCTTCTGACATCGTCACGATTGCTGAGGCTCTCTGCCATTGGAATAGCATCCCAGCTACGTACTTAATGAGAAGGGGAAAATGTACTGAAGGTTTGAAATCCGAGTAAGCATCAGGGAGGGCGTTGGAATTAGGTATTCTGTACAGGACTGATCGTTTCAAAATTACGGTAGTGTAATGGCCAGTGCACCTGTCTAATAACCAGCAGTCCTGAGTTCAAATCCTGGCCCACGCGCCAATTTTAACTCATTGCTTCAGCTTCCAACATTATTGAAGATGAAGCTGAGACTCATATATCACTGGAAAAACGTTATTCCATCAGATAAATGTGTCACTGAGTTGAAAGATTCTATGTTGTTTATTTACGATACGTCTAAAGTATCTCGGTTTTTAGTACATTTACAGATAAAGTCTATGTATGCATTTGCTTACATGACTCACATGGAGCTATTGAGAATTTATGCCAGTAGCTTTGGGTCTACAAGGCAATCTACAGCTTTTCATCTGCAAAGAGCTAAACGACATTTTATTTTTCTGTTTATTATCCATTTACGACCGTGAATCACTATGTATCCTGTTGTTTGGCGTTGGTGTTTTACTTCTTTGCTTGGAGATAGTACACTTATTTCATTTGTTTTTGTAGTTACTCGCTCATTGTATACGATTTCTTGCCAAACGCAGAGTTTTCACCACAATTACCTGTTCTTGTTAGTGTGAAGCGTTCATTTGTTTCACGGAATATTTGTTTTGGATGTGGGATTTGGATTTGGAGTGTCACTGACATTTGCGCAGTATAGCTAGTATGTGTGTGTGTGTGTGTGTGTGTGTGTGTGAGAGAGAGAGAGAGAGAGAGAGAGAGAGAGAGAGAGAGAGATGTGGATAAGCAAGCAGTGCGAATGACGTACAGTGTGGGAAGGTTGGAACTTAATTTTCGAAGCTGATCATGCACAGTTTTCGGGTAGGTGTTATTTATATAGCACGTGTGCAACAGTCATTCCATACCAGACTGGACGCGTGTATTGGTGCTGCCGGTGGTCATTTTGAAATCAACATATGATGGTCAATTGTCTCGTTACTGGTCAGAATCTGCATAATTATTGTATGTGCTTGTGTTGTTCTTTGTATGTGCTACCACATTGTCCTGTTGGAACAGCAAGTTCCCTTGCCGGTCTAGGAATGGTAGAACGATGGGTTCGATGACGGTTTGGATGTACCGTGCACTATTCAGTGTCCCCTCGACGATCACCAGTGGTGTACGGCCAGTGTAGGAGATCGCTCCCCACACCATGATGCCGGGTGTTGGCCCTGTGTGCCTCGGTCGTATGCAGTCCTGATTGTGGCGCTCACCTGCACGGCGCCAAACACGCATACGACCATCATTGGCACCAAGGCAGAAGCGACTCTCATCGCTGAAGACGACACTTCTCCATTCGTCCCTCCATTCACGCCTGTCGCGACACCACTGGAGGCGGGCTGCACGATGTTGGGGCGTGAGCGGAAGACGGCCTAACGGTGTGCGGGACCGTAGCCCAGCTTCATGGAGACGGTTGCGAATGGTCCTCGCCGATACCCCAGGAGCAACAGTGTCCCTAATTTGCTGGGAAGTGGCGGTGCGGTCCCCTACGGCACTGCGTAGGATCCTACGGTCTTGGCGTGCATCCGTGCGTCGCTGCGGTCCGGTCCCAGGTCGACGGGCACGTGCACCTTCCGCCGACCACTGGCGACAACATCGATGTACTGTGGAGACCTCACGCCCCACGTGTTGAGCAATTCGGCGGTACGTCCACCCGGCCTCCCGCATGCCCACTATACGCCCTCGCTCAAAGTCCGTCAGCTGCACATACGGTTCACGTCCACGCTGTCGCGGCATGCTACCAGTGTTAAAGACTGCGATGGAGCTCCGTATGCCACGGCAAACTGGCTGACACTGACGGCGGCGGTGCACAAATGCTGCGCAGCTAGCGCCATTCGACGGCCAACACCGCGGTTCCTGGTGTGTCCGCTGTGCCGTGCGTGTGATCATTGCTTGTACAGCCCTCTCGCAGTGTCCGGAGCAAGTATGGTGGGTCTGACACACCGGTGTCAATGTGTTCTTTTTTCCATTTCCAGGAGTGTATTTATGTCTCAACGTAGTCACTCTGGCCACGAACACATTTTTCCCTAAGAGAGGCCAGTTTATTGTACCGTCACAGTAGAATGTTGACAGAGCCACAACCTTACCGCTACTTGCAACAATTCATCACTATCAAAGTGAAGTCCTCGAAGGTATCCTCTAAGTGTTCGAAGCAGATGAAAATCAGATGGGGCCAAGTCGTAACTGTGTGCAGGATGATCGATGACAGTGAACCCCAGGCTTCGGGTTGACGTTGATGTCGCAGGGCTCTTGTGTGGTCTGGCATTGTTACGCTGCACTCGGTTAGAACCGTTCTTTTGCGCTTCTTGCAACAGGAAGATGATGTTGATTGAATTTTCTCATTTTGAGAGGACAAAAACATTCTAAAGCCAAGGTCGCATGAATATTTCTCTATTTAAAACAACATGCATCCATGCCCGATGGAACTTCGCATCGTAATTCGGAATAACACAGGAACCACAGAATCGCATTTATCCGCCGAACCGGGCAAGCGACTTTCAAGTAAAATATCTACCCTGGACGGGAATATACATAATGGTTATACGAGTGCAGGCTGTAGACACATGTTTGGCGACATGTGGAAGTTTGGGTCTGGCAGTGAGTCGTGCTCGGAGAGCCATATGGTACGGCGACCGCACGGGATAAGCGGGAAATCCGGGTTCCAGTCACCGTCTGGCACAAATTTTCATTGCCGTCATTCCATTAAACAGCTGATTGTTGTCCATATTCGGAACTGCGAATACATTGCATTAAACCAGAGCAGGTGGTGAGGTTGGACTCTGGGTTGTGGAGCGAAGTTGACATTCTAGTTCAAAAATGGTTCAAATGGCTCTGAACACTATGGGACTTAACTTCTGAGGTCATCAGTCCCCTAGAACTTAGAACTACTTAAACCTAACTAACCTAAGGACATCACACACATCCATGCCCAAGGCAGGATTCGAACCTGCGACCGTAGCTGTCGCGCGGTTCCAGACTGTAGCGCCTAGAACCGCTCGACCACTTCGGCCGGCCATTGTAGTTCATCCCAAATGTGTTCCATTTGGTTGATGTCTGGCCTCGGCGCAAGCCAGTCGGTTTCAGGCATGTTATCGTCTGCTTCTGAGATGATGCTGTATGACAGGGTCAACTGTCATGCTAATACAAACACTCGTCGTCTCTCAAGTGTTCCTCTGCTGTACGCAGCACACAATTTTGTGAAATGTTTTACTACCTCTACATTTATCCTTTTCTTAAGAGCAACCAGGGGACCGCACCTGATGCAGTAAAAACATCCCCACTGTAACACTATCTCCTCCGTAATTCACTGTTGGCACTGCACATGAAAGTAGATACCGTACTGCAGGCATTCGCAAAACCCAAACCCTCCCATCTGATTGACATAGATTATGGCGTGAGTCATCACTCCAAATCACTTGTTTCCAGTCTTGTTCTGTCCTCTTTACACGACCTCATGCATGACATAGCATTGGGTACAGGAATGTGTGGCTTATGAATAGCTGCTCGACAATTGCACACCATTCGTTTTAATTTCCGATGGTGGTAGCACTTTGGAACTCACTAGTGATTGCTCCCGCTGGTTTCATACGATTTTTACAACCACTGACTACATTGCTGGAAAGTCCTACACGTCATTACATTAGGTCTGCCAGGTCTTGGTTTAGCTACGGTTGTTCCTCTGCTTTCCATTTCTCAGTCACACCACCATCAGTCGACTTCGGCAGCTTTAGAAGGGTTGAAATGCCCCTAACTCATTAGTCCTTACGTTACATCCAGTAACTAGTCTTCGTTCGGAGCCAATGAGCTGTCTTGACCGACCCATTTTACTGTTATTGTTTCTCTGCTGACAACACAATACTCTCCTCCTCCTTTTATCCCGCGAGTATGCCTCTCGTGACAACTAGAGGTCAATTCTGCATTACATAAGGGTGCCAGGATACTTTTTATCAGATGGTGTATAATTCAAAGGCACATTATAATTTTTAGACAAATACAAAAAAGAGAGACTAATACAAGAGAATCGTAAACCATGACATGTCGAAAATAATGTAGAGTTCAAAAATGATTCAAATGACTCCAAGCACTATGGGACTTAACATCAGTCCCCTAGAACTTAGAACTACTTAAACCTAACTAACCTAAGGACATCACTCACATCCACGACCGAGGCAGGATTCGAACCTGCGACTGTAGCGGTCGCGCGGTTCCAGACTGAGGCGCCTAGAACAGCTCGGCCACTGCGGCTTGCAAAAATGTAGAGGACGTTATCATTAGACCAACAGCTAGCACATACCATCTAGTCAACCATTTGCGCTTAAGGCAACATAATGAAAAAGAATAGCAATGATGCTCTTCAGCTTTCAATCCAGATGAAATTAAATCACCCCACAGCTAACAACATTACTAACGCTTGCTGTTGGGAGTAAATATCGTATATATGCGTGGGGATGTACAATTTTTGAAAGACAGCTTAGGAATACACAGACAACTGAAATGGTTTTACCAACAGCAGATAGTGCCAGTACTGAAGAAGATACGGGAACAGCTGTTTAGAATTCTACATAAACGCCGTAGCCGATACAAGGAGGAGGCCAGCCTGCATGTTCCCTAGTATTAAGAGGAAAAAAGAGAAGCAGCAGTATTAACGGGTCACCTCGAAAAGCTAACAACCAAAACAACTCTGCGTACACACTGACAGTATGCCACACGCAGAGACTAAAACAGTAGTAATGAAACCACAAACAAGATACATTACAACATATAAGAACAAATAGGATACCTAGTGAGAATATACCGATTTACATAGCTTACAAAATTAGCAATTTGGTATACAAGCAAACTAGAAAACTGACGTCATGTAACAACCAAATAAGCTATCAGAATACGAAAAGATGCAATGATCAGCGTAACTGTTGTCTGTTGTCATTATATGCGACGAAATCCCAGAACATGGATTGACATAGGAAACGCATTGCTCACCAGCAGGGAGCTTACGTAGGAATAATCGGAGCTGAGAACAGCAAGCTGCCGCGCGGGATTAGTCGAGCGGTCTTGGTCGCTGCAGTCATAGACTGTGCGGCTGGTCCCTCGGGCATGGGTGTGTGTGCTTGTCCTAAGGATAATTTAGGTTAAGTAGTGTGTAAGCTTAGGGACTGATGACCCTAGCAGTTGGAGTCCCACTAGAAAAAAAAAAAAAAAAAAAAAAAACAGCAAGCTACCACACATAAAAGTGACAGCTCAAATCCAAACGTTTTTCAAAAACACCATATCGGGTGAACCAGACCTCCACCGACAAACTTTCCGAGGTGGTACAAAAACATAATCTAGTAAACATGGTCTCTAAAATGCATACCTTAAGGGATATGAGCAATTGTTCATCTTCGATGCTGTGAAAAGCATATCTTCTACAGCAGGCTCTTTGCTTTCCATAGTTTAGGAGGAGGTAGTACGCATCATAACAAGAAAATAATAGCCAGTAGTCATTGACTCTAAAATGCTTACCTTAAGCCCTGTAAGCACTTTTTCAACAGAAAACGTGTTTTACAGCAGCGATGATGGACAAGTGCTTATCACTCTGTAGGTATACATTTTACAGTACATGCAAATGGTCGACTTCTGTTTATTGGGAGAATTCTAGAAAAGAATGGTTCATCCGTAAAGAAGACCGCATATAGGATGCTGGTGCGACATATTCTTGAGTACTGCTCGAGTGTTTGGGACCCGTACCAGATCAGATTGAAGGAAGACATCGAAGCAATTCAGAGGCGGACTGCCAGGTTTGCTACAGGTAGGTTCGAACAACACGTAAGGGTTACAGAGATGCTTCGGGAACTTAGGTGGGAATCCCTGGAGGGAAGGCGAGGGTCATTTCGATGAACACTATTGAGAAAATTTACACAACCGGCATTTGAAGCTGACTGCCAAACGATTCTACTGCGCCAACATACATTGCGTGTAAGTACCACTAAGATAAGATACAAGAAATTAGGGTTCATACGGAGGCGTACAGACAGTCGTTTTTCTCTCGCTTTGTTTGCGAGTGGAACAGGAGGATAAATGACAAGCAGTGGTACACGCACCGTACGGTGGCTTGCGGAGTTTCTATATAGATGGAGATATAGACGTACTACTCTTTTTTCTTCTTTTGGTCCATAATACCACCTTTACAGTTTTTCGGTAGAGTTCTGATTCACCTTGTATATCTTTCAGGCCATTTTCTTATGTGAGTACATGCACAAAACACACACGCTCTCCATCATCCCCTCTCGAGCTAAGTCAGCATAAATGGGACCACGGAAAAGAATTAACTTCTTACAGGAATTAGCGAAACTAGTAACTTAAATAATGCACACTCCAACTAATTCTTGTAATTAAAATGTGGCTCTTTACAACAGTTTTATCTTGTTTAATAATCTCAGCAATTTTCCATTTATCTGTAATTCTTAAGTAAAATATTGAAATGTTGACACTTGTCCACGCTATAGATTCTTGAATTACAGGGTTGTATCAAAAGTTGTTATTGCTCATACTGCACTCAAGAATTAATTCACTTACTGTTTAACGCCTGATAATTGACGTTGATTTGGAGAGTTACTACAGTTTTGTGAAGCTGTGGCTTGTTTATTAGCGTAGTTAGTTTTCTAAACCTACTGTATGTATTTCCCTCAGTTTTTTTTCTTTTGAAAAAATGAGAGTAGCTAATCTACGACATTAAGAAAAGTTGTAAATCAAACTTAATCATTAACTTTTGTTGGAAATGTATCCAATAACCACAGAACACTTGCTAGAAACGGAAATTATCCCTCGTGATCACGGCTATCCAGTTTGTATGCTTATCTTCATTTGCTAGGAAATTAAAAACGTGAACGGTTTTGTTTTCGTCGCAGCTACTGACACAATCAGGTATCCAAAACTTGTTAACTACTCTAAATATTAACATTCATTTGTTGAAGATAACATAAGCCCCAGCTACTAAGAACAATTAAAGAACACAACGACAGACGCCCTTGTTTAACCACAGACAGCGCTCCACACCTGCACGCCACCTTCCCTTCTGCACATGACGTCACTCTTTGATAATCAGACGGCTGTATGGCCTTGTATGCGAGATGGTGTTAACAGAACTGTTGCGACTGCGGAATCCCGCCGAAATGGCAGGAGGCTTCCATTGATGTGGCAGCTATTTTTGAGGTCAGGGCGGAGTCATGAACCATCTCGTCTTTGGGCCATTGTGGACTACATTCATCTACCGAATGAATTAGGAGTACCCTTATTTAAACCATCGGTAGTTCCTACAGTTCGCCAGTCGCTCATCATCACAGTTATTAAGTTCACTTTGCTTTGTGTGTGTGTGTGTGTGTGTGTGTGTGTGTGTGTGTGTGTGTGTGTGTGTACCAATGAAGATCACTCCAAAAGAAACGTGTAGTCCGATCTGTTACGCGTGTTTATTTAGTACTTGGTGCAAGGCTTCGAGCCTTTTGAATAGGGTACTTTTTGTGTCCATTTTCTTTATATTATAACAAGATTGAAATGCGTATACTTTTTCATTTTTTATTCTAATCCAAATCTTGTACTGCTTTTTCTCGGTGAAGATTATATGTTCATTTAGTATGCCCGAAAGCGTCACAGAGATGCTCAGAAAACTCCAGTGGCAATCTATGCAAGAGAGGCATTCTGTATCACAAAGTGCTTTACTGATACAGCTCCATGAGCATATGTTTCTAGAAGTGTCAACCAATATATTGCTTCTCAAGATGTTTATCTCACGAAAAGACCATGAAGGTAAAATCAGAGAGATCTGGCTCACTCGAAGGCTTACAACAACTGTTCTTCCACCAAACTATTTGCAACTTGAACAGGAAAATGGTGAAGTGATAGTGGTACACAATATACCCTCCGCCACGCGACGTAATGTGGCTTGCGGATTGTAGATGGACAAGTAGGTGTACCTGAAACTTATACTAGAATTTTACGATCTGACATAAATTTCTTGTATGCAGTGTCTCCCTTTGTTGACCATCTATTGCTGGTGTATGTTGTGTGATCTTTTTTTGTAGCTGGACTATATATTACACGCAATTTTTTCTAAAGCTTGATGTTAATGTAAATATTTATCTATTTATTCGTATTTCCTTAACATGTAAGTTCGTTTGCTTGCCGCGAGTTGCATGATGTGATGCCAGATGATTTCTGTCCCAGGAGGAGCATTCTGAGACATTATAATGTGGGTTTTCATTGGCGTCAGTCGCAGGCAACCGTATGCAGTCAGCAACACGTGGCCGCAAGACTGGTAATTTTTGTCAGTCATGGCATGTGTACTTTAATTGTGCGCTGTTTCGTGTAATGTTATGGTTCAAATAATTTAAAGTCAGCCACCTAGTCAATCGCCATTCTGGTTTGTGCAGAGTACAAAACGTAACTGAATATTAGTAATTGGACAATATGTAATTAAAAATAGATGATACTCAGTTGCAATTGTTCAAACATGTATGGTGTAAATATTTAGAATATTTAAAACGTGTACAGAATTGTATTCATGAGATGGTGGTCGGGCATGAAGATACTCTTCTGACTAAGGTAGTTGATAACGAAAGCGAATTGAAGAGAGAGCACGCAGAGCACAGATGGGCCGTCTTTCTGTCACTGATCTTGGTGGGGTAAGGTGGTAAGAGTTTGACACCTATGAGGTGCGTGTGTGTTAACGTGTTAGCGAGGGGTACATCTAGGTTGGTCGCAGTCATTTCAGTACAACAGTTTGTTACTTGAAGCTGTGTCCTCACTGTGAACTAATACGCTGATCAGCCAAAACATTATGACCATCTGCTTAATAGCTTGTTTGTACGTCTTTGGAACGAAATACATCACTGATTCAGCGTATCAGGGATCCGACAGTTCGTTGGTCGGTTTGTGGAGGTGTGTGCCATTAGATGCCTACGCACAGATCATGTAATTTGCTTAAATAACAGGTCGCTAATTTGCGTCCGCGACGATGGCGCCGGATAGCGACCCAGACGGGTACCATAGGATTTAGATCTGGCAAATTTGGTCGGTGACATATCACCGTTAATTCACTAGAATACTTCTCAAATTACTTTAGCGCGGTTCTGGCTCCGAGACATGGACAATTGTACTGCTGAAAGATGAGATCGACGTCGGGGACGACATCAACCATGAAGAGATGGTTCGTAGCTGTCAGCGTGTCTTCGGTTAATACTAAAGGTCCTATGCCATCGCAGGAGAATGTCTCCCACAGCATAATGCTGTTCCCACCAGCCTGCGTCCGTCGGGAGCTGCACGTTTGAAGCCGCCGCTCACCTCCATGATGGAGTTTATGGAGACGACCAGCGACCTAGTGTAGCAAAAATGTGATTAACCAGGAGAGCCGACACTTTTCCATTGATCGACGGTCGAATCCAGATAGTCCCATGCCCACTGCAATGCACGTCATTGGGTCAACATGTGAACAAGTAAGTGTGATCTGCTGCAGAGCTCCATGTTCAATGACGTACGATGAACGATGTGCTCCGAAACACTTGTACGTACACCAGCATTGTGGTTCTTCGGCAGAAATGCCACAGATCACCACATATTCTACTGTACAGACAATACAGGTCTTCGGGCCCCACGTTCTGTGGAGATTCGTGGACGTTCAACCATTTAGCGCCTAGTGGTAGTTTCACTGTCATTCTACCTCTTTCCGCAGATGCTCACGACAGTAGCACGTGAACATTCAACCAGCTTTGCCGTTTTCGAGATACTCGTTCACAGGATCTGCGTAATAACAATCTGCCCTTTGTCAAAGTCGCTCATGTAAATGGATTTCCCCATTTGTAGTCCATATCTTCGACAGGGTGATCCCCCGTCCGTGTCTGCTTGGCTTACATATTTTTCTTACCATGTCACGTTCCCGCAACGTCACCTGGCGACATCCGATATTTTATTTATAAAGCTGCAAGAGTTTACACGTAAAACTTTTGGCGCATTACTTTTCGGCACACAATCGTAGCTTTCAGTGAGCTGCTAAATATAGTGAAGTTCAATGTTAACGTTCTGCTGCTTTGCACAATATAGTCAGCATAAAACATTACTTGTACACACTCTGCTTGCTTTGATTGAACTGCTATTTCAAATCATATTTGTTTCACTGTGTATAATATTAACCTCTGTAGGGCTACCATTCAGTATAAATTTTTTTCCTGGACCAAGTAAAACTGAAATTGAATATTAACACCACTGTTGGGGTACTTTTTTGTCCTAACGGGCTATTCCTATGTAATCTTGTTGAATAGTTTACGTGTATCTGTGCCTGCAGTTATTTAACGGATGTTCCTTAGACTGGGCATTAGTGATTCAAAATATTTCATTAGGGCATAATGAAAGAGTGCACAACCAGTCTCGTAGACTAGTAATAAATTAGTTGATCTTACAATTAATTTCACTTCATTAATCTGTTATTATAGACCTCCCCAGTACGTCTCAAGGAAATAAGAAACCCTAGATTTTGCTCAGGCAAAGGAACTAGCAAGCTTTAGACCTGGGCAAAGGACAATGGACGGTTTGTAAGTCAAGTTATAGAATCAGGAATGAATGTGATTTATCGCTTTTTGAAAGAGGAGTCATGCATCCATATTCTTAAAACTACACTGGTGTGCAAAACCTACGGTCGAAAGTAACTGTCGCATGATATATGAAAGGTAAGTAACATAGTGTGATAGAACTTCGACCATACATAGACACAACTACCACAGTGTAGGGCAGAAGGTAACATAAACAAATAGACACCGAGACGAACGGAACTGACACTTTTATTCAAAGACAATAACCGAAGCGTGCGTTCGAATAACGCTATACGGCACATTTTGGCATTTTGCAGCCGGCCGGGGTGGCCGAACTGTTCTAGGCACTACAGTCTGGAATCGCGCGACCGCTACGGTCGCAGGTTCGAATCCTCCCTCAGGCATGGATGTGTGTGATGTCCTTAGGTTAGTTAGGTTTAAGTAGTTCTAACTTCTAGGGGATTGATGACCTCAGAAGTTAAGTCCCATAGTGCTCAGAGCCATTTTGACATTTTGCAGAATCGCGTGGAATAATGTTGTCTACGGCGGTCTGCATCTCCTATTGTAATAGTTGACCTGTTGACTGTCCGATGGCAGCACTAGACAGCAAGAGGAGAGATGCAGTTTTCGCGCCTCAGCGCGAACAATGCTGTACGTTACGAGTGGCGTTGCGAAGCAAGATGACGCTTACCGCAAGTGGTTTGAGGCGTGAAAATAATGCCTGAAAAAGGAAAATTAACTTCTGTATTTGGCAAGATGTTATGAGGAAAAGACTTCGTGATGTTGGATTGGAACATAAATCAACAAAAGGAAAGGTAGTTTCTGCGAACCAGCCGCCGGCGCAGGTGAGCGGAGCAACGCTGTATCGGTTTTATAAAAAGGTTTATGTCGCTAGAGAAGCATATGTGTCCTGTACAGTGGCGTATGTGCTCCGTAGAGTACATGGCTCTAACGAAGTATGCATCTTCTGGAAACATTACAGTAATTATATGTTACGTGGATAAAATTAACTACTAAATGGTTCAAATGGCTCTGAGCACTATGGGACTTAACTGCTGAGGTCATCAGTCCCCTAGAACTTAGAACTACTTAAACCTAGCAAACCTAAGGACAACACACACAACCATGCCCGAGGCAGGATTCGAACCTGCGACCGTAGCGGTCGCGCGGTTCCAGACTGAAGCGCCTAGAACCGCTCGGCCACAGCGGCCGGCAAAATTAACTACTGTTCTGTTGTTATCACCGACGAAAAACTATAATACAGACCCCTAGCACTGCAATATTATTAAAAGAGAATGTGAAATATGATAATGCAGTTGAATATTAGGTAGTAATATTGACTGCATGATTCAGGATCAGGTATGCAATGCAGAGGTGTGTTCAAAAGAAGGATGAAAAGACTTAAACGTGGAAATTAAGTTAAAGCTGTACGAAGAATATCATTCCGTGACGTAGACAGGCAGTCCATTTAATTGATAAAATCGATGGAAATAGGCGTGCCAGCCAGACAAAAGGAAAGTAAGGCAGACGATACCTCACAGAAACAAGCTACTTTCAAATACAAAGTTCAGTAAAAAGAAGTGTGTCAAAAAACATTGCTTGACATATTTTGCATCACCTAGGAATGAATACAGACTCTTCAACATTAACTAAAAGGTGGTATGACCACTTCTAAAGATGGACGAGAAAAACATATCAGTAAGCCACAAGCCATATCAAATGACTACAGGTCTCAGACTTGGGAACACATTTCGAGTTTCCCAAAGCAGATGAGCCATTACAGCAGGAATAAATAAACCCTCAAAGGAATGTCTGTTCGCTGATCTCAACCTCTGCAGAATGTATCGATTGTTTATGATCGCCGGTTCAGACGAAATAGAAATGCAAAACATCGAACTTGAGAGTCAGCTGCGTCATGTAAAAGCAGACAAAGCATACCAAGTGCTAAAAAAGATATGCAAATGGCTAAAAGGAACAACAATATATATGTTATATGTGTTGACCTACAGCAGCTTTTACTTAGCACTACATTGACTCACTCCACGATATTCTCCCAGAGACAGCCGCCATCGTATAATTTCACGGTTCATGACGTTGGTAACGGAAACAACACGGTAAATTTGTTGAAGAGATTCAAGCAAAATACACTACTGGCCATTAAAACTGCTACACCAAGAAGAAACGCATATGATAACGGGTATTCATTGGACAAATATATTGTACTACAACTGACATGTGATTACATTTTCACGCAATTTGGGTGCATAGATCCTGAGAAATCAGTATCCAGAACAACCACCTCTGGCCGTAATAACGACCTTGATACGCCTGGCCATTAAGTGAAACAGTTTGGATGGCGTGTACAGGTACAGCTGCTCATGCAGCTTCAACACGATACCACAGCTCATCAAGAGTAGTTACTGGCATATTGTGACGAGCCAGTTGCTCGGCCACCATTGACCAGACGTTTTCAATTGGTGAGAGATCTGGAGAATGTGCTGGCCAGGGCAGCAGTCGAACATTTTCTGTATCCAGAAAGGCCCGTACAAGAACTACAACATGCGGTCGTGCATTATCCTGCTGAAATGTAGGGTTTCACATGGTTCGAATGAAGGGTAGAGCCACGGGTCGTAACACATCTGAAATGTAACGTCCACTGTTCAAAGAGAGTCAATGCGAACAAGAGGTGACCGAGACGTGTAACCAATGGCACCCCCGGCGGTGACGAATACATGCTTCCAATGTGCGTTCACCGCGATGTTGCCAAACACGAATGCGACCATCATAATGCTGTAAAGAGAACCTGGATTCATCCGAAAAAATAACGTTTTGCCATTCATGCACCCAGGTTCGTCGTTGAGTACACCATCGCAGGCGCTCCCGTCTTTGATGCAGCGTCAAGGGTAACCGCAGCCATGGTCTCCGAGCTGATAGTCCATGCTGCTGCTAACGTCGTCGAACTGTTCGTGCAGATGGTTGTTGTCTTGCAAACGTCCCCATCTGTTGACTCAGGGATTGAGACGTGGCTGCACGATCCGTTACAGCCATGCGGATAAGATGCCTGTCATCTCGACTGCTAGTGATACGGGGTCGTTGGGATCGAGCACGGCGTTCCGTATTACCCTCTTGAACCCACTGATACCATATTCTGCTAACAGTCATTGGATCTCGCCCAATGCGGGCAGCAATGCCGTGATACGATAAATCGTAAGCGCGATAGGCTACAATCCGACCTTTATCAAAGTCCTTACATGAGGCATCACAACAACGTTTCACCAGGCAACGCCGGTCAACTGCTGTTTGTGTATGAGAAATCGGTTGGAAACTTTCCTCATGTCAACATGTTTTAGGTGCCGTCACCGGCGCCAACCTTGTGTGAATGCTCTGAAAAGCTAACATTTGCGTATCACAGTATCTTTTTCCTGACGGTTATATTTCGCGTCTGTAGCACGTCATCTTCGTGGTGTAGCAGTTTTAATGGCCAGTAGTGTAGTTCGTTTCTGCTTAAATTTGTCATGCTTGAAGAAGTTATGGAACGCAAAATGGTTGTATAGTCTGACCGCTGTGTCGGACAGAACAGTAACTGGAAAGTTTTAGCGCTTTATTTCTATCTGATCATCTGCAAGTTCAAAATGGCTCTGAGCACTATGGGACTCAACTGCTGTGGTCATCAGTCCCCTAGAACTTAGAACTACTTAAATGTAACTAACCTAAGGACATCACACACATCCATGCCCGAGGCAGGATTCGAACCTGCGAGCGTAGCAGTCGCACGGTTCCGGACTGCGCGCCTAGAACCGCGAGACCTCATCTGCAAGTATTTTATGGAAATACATCAAAACTTTTTATGTTCGCGTCATAGTTTGCTAACTTGTGACAGGGACTTCGCAAAGATCCAGAAAAGAAAGGAAGCGTCGAAAGTTATGGTTCCTTCAGAACTGTAGCATATCATTACTTCGGCCTTAGTCGATTCTTCAAAACTGACCATTCAAGAGATAATGATGGAAGACTTCAAGGACATAAGATCCAATGAGCTGGTTTTCAAAACGCCAACTGCTTTGAAAATCACTGGTGTGCTCTGGTTGAAGCTAAGTAGTGACGATGCTCGAGGCGTAAGTACGTTTAGTAATCACAACGTGCTTCGTCCATGGGAAAGACATAGTATTGTGAAAAACAGTTGTGAACATGAAGTAAAAAAAATTTCTGTTGCTTCCTGGTTTTCGGTAGCTCTACAATGGGGCACTGAAACTTCATAAATAAAAGAAAGACGATCTATTGGACATGACGAAATACATGGAGCCAAAATACAGGCATTTTTACGAAAACGTGCAGCGTGACAACAGATGTCTCAACCTGATAGCAAACTCATGTTCTATTACCTTTTTAAGATCAAAGTAATCAATTTACAATACATCTTAATTTCCATGTTGTTATAATTTTCTTACTTACAACTTCTGGGTTCTAGGCAACGTTATCATTACAGTAGAGTAGAGAGTGACCTGGTAATGGTGTAAATCCGTTGCTATACAGCGTTTTTTTCATTTTTATACTTACTTATTTTAAAAAATATGCTTAGCGCCGTTTTAAAAAACACAACCAAGTATTTTCTACAGTCTGTATGCACAAGAAATACGTATCTGCTATTACATTATTATTTTGCAATAATTCTCTGGAATTAACAATTTTTGGCGATTTCCTAAAACCTGAAACATGTACCATACAGCATTATTCGTGCACACGCTTCAATTACACTGAAGTCACCGCCAGTCATTATGGTGCCACATGCTGGTCACAAGGGTGGTAAGGAGGTCTTGAGGTAATGCATTCCATCCCCCCATCAGCAAGGTTGATCACTGTTGGATGGTCGTCGGTTTATGTGGACGTCCTGCAATACGTCGCCGGCCACTATGGCCGAGCGGTTCTAGGCGCTTCAGTCCGGAACCACCCCGCTGCTACGGTCGCAGGTTCGAATTCTGCCTCGGGCATGGATGTGTGTGATGTCCTGAGGTTAGTTAGATTTAAGTAGTTCTATGTCTAGGAGACTGATGACCTCAGGTGTTAAGTCCCATAGTGCTTAGAGACATTTGAACCATTTTTTTTTTTTTTGCAATACGTCTCCCCGACGCATTCCACACGTGCTTAATGCGGTTTATTATGACGGGGGAACAGGCAGGTCAGTCCATCCGCCGAATATCCTCTCGTTCCAAGAGCTTCTCCACAGGTGCTATTTGATTGTTCGATGCGGTAGCGCATTGTCACCCCCCCCCCCCCCCCCAAAAAAAAAAGAAAATAAAAAAAAGAAAAAGGGCCGGAGTCGAATGCAACCCTAAAAAGACGCTCATATGAAGGAATGTTTTTACAATAACGTTGACTGTTGGGCATTCTGTGCTCGAAGATCTGGAAGTCAGTATACCCATGGAACATTATGCCTTCCTACACCATAACATCTGTACCATTAAAGTGGTCATGTTTGGCTATGCTGAAGATACTTTCACACGGCGAGAGGTGGAAACACGCAATGCACCTAGAAACACATTCAAATATGATCGTTTTGGTGGTCCAGGTTTCATAATGTGGGGAGGAATAATGTTGTATGTTCATACTGACTTCCAAAGCTTTGAACACGGTTCTCTCACCAATCAACGCACTCCTTCCCTACGTGCGTCCTTTCAGTGGTGCACTCAGCTCGGACTTCATTTTCAGGAATCCGTACGTTAATCGGTAAAAAGGGAACCCGTATAGCAGCACTTTGGTGTCTGTCTGTCTGTCCGTCAGTGAAGGCCCGATTTGCTCAGGAACGGGTAGAGGTGTCAAGTTGAAATTTATGTCAAATACTAAGATCAACGGCTCCTTGGTGGTGCAAAAAAATTTAAGCTTTTACGTCAATGCAGTCAAAAGATACAGCTATTTATGTTACGTATTTTGATAGTTGGAGACTCACTCATCAAAACCTATAGCGTATTTCTCGTTTACATACAGTCACGAAGTTTGGCAAGAAATAAGGTTTCACAGTACAAGTAAAGGATAAAATCGGATTACCGTTAGTTTGTAATTATATCACATAAAATTGATTTTTTGCTATTTGCTGACCCTCTGAGGAACAGGTAGAGGTACAAAATTGGAATTTAAGTAAAGTACTAAGGTCTATGGCCCTAGGCGGTGTAAGAAATGTAAGACTGTAAGTCAATGTAATCAAAAGATACGGTCATTTATGTCACATATGTTGATACTCGCAAATTTTCTCATCAAAATCTGTGCATGAACTGTCTACATATATAATCAAGTTTGTGCGGAAGCCTCAGAGCGCTTGCCCTACTTGTGCTTGCCCGTTTCCTTTTTCTTTTTCTTTATGGCAATGCGCGACCACACCGAACGGCGCAGGTGGATGAGCTCTTAGAACGAGGGGTATTAGGGGAATGTATTGGGCTGCCCGTCCCCTCGAGCACGTATGGGATGCTTTGGCAGCACGTCCACGTGTACTAACAATGATCCAGCAGTTGTCAACCACGCTGATGGAAGAATAGAACGCCCTCCAACAAGAACCCCTTACAATCGTTGTGGCCAGCACGGGGGCAAGTTGCAGAGCATGCGTTTTCTTCCGTGGTGATCGCACACTTTACCAAGAAACATATCCCGCCTTTTGTAATGTACACGAGAACACCATGAATCATGGTGACGTCAGCGTGACAACTAACTTTGAATAACAGTGTCATTTATTTTTGTCTCAATGTGTATTTAATCTTCGTACATCCATATTTAAATTGGATTATGGTGGAACACAGCTGGTATAATTTTTATTAAAAATGAAACTCCTCCAGCTGTACTTAATATTTTATATTTATTTGGCTACTAGTTTCGACGTTGCATCAACGCCATCTTCAGGGCCATACACTTTGATGAAATCAATTGCGTGTGGCTGAGTACTAGAAGTTCACATGGATCCATGTGGAGCACGTATTGGTCTCACCGCTGACTTCTGGTACTCAGCCACACACAATTGATTTCATCAAGGTGTACGGGCCTGAAGATGGCACTGATGCAACGTCGAAACTAGTAGACAAATAAATTTAAAATCTTAAGTACAGCTGGAGGAGTTTCATTTTTAATAACAATGTGTATTTATTTCAGATACCTTGTGTGCCATTATGTAGCAGTTCTTTCTATCTACGGTACCAGTTTCAGCGAGCTATGTTACTTGACAGTGACACAAAATGCGAAAGTTACTTTCTTATTGAAGTGTTATGTACACCAGTGTATTTCATATTCTTAAGCTACGAAAAACAATAACGACAGATTACCATAATTTTATATTATTATGTTTGACTTTCGATGGTGAAACATTGACTTTCATTTAGAAGACTATTAAAAAACTAATCGTCGTTCAATGAGCAATTGAGGCAGAGATTACTAGGAAAAACAGGAAAAAAACGGCTACGGAACACGCTGAAGTGGAACACGTAGTTACGTATGAAATGGGATTGGTCAGGACATCTGGCTGGGCGAATGGATGATAGATAAACCACAGAGACCAAGAAATACAGACGATGACGTAATAGAAGACTGGTAGATGACGTCAGGAAACGTGATGGAGAAAGGTGTATATGTTTTACTGGAGTTGTAATGTATAGAGCAGCCTGGAGGAAGCAAATTTTCCAGCAATGGATGTCGAATAGCTGCTGCTGATGACAATCTGAACATCGCTCCTCCTAGGCACACTGTCTAAACTTGGCCGGCTGACTTGGTAGACTTTTTCAAAATTAATAAAAAGCTGCTGCAAATATTGTAGGTTGTAGTAAGCTATGCATTTACTGTGCCATAGAATAAGATATTCGTTTCGTGTCTTTGAATTCCTAAATCCCCTTATTTCAGGAATCCACACACTGTATGCTCCACAGTAAATATTATCTGAATTGTTCATCCAGTTATGCTGGGGCAAATACACTAATGTAGATCAGAACAGTGTATAAAATGATATACAACAACACCAGCATCATGTGTAGAGTCACACACCTGAAGAAGGTAGCTATTTAAGCTGTCGAAAAATCGTGGATAAGTGACGAATTAGATTCGGTTGTTGTTTCTGCATTTTGCGGATTATTGAGGTAGCAACAGTCCATTGCACTGACTTTTTACAGCAAATTTTTGTCATTCTTTGCTTAGATTTACCATAGTGGTGGTCTTTTGTTTCCCATATGTAACGACATCATTGTTATAGTGAAGGTTATTTTGTAAGCCTAGTATAATTAAATATTCTCACAAATCATCGTTATTCGCTAGGTTGTTTGTTGGATTGAAGGGCAGCTGTCTGCACGAAAATGAACAAATACGGAGACATTTCGCAGCTCTAACAGTATCTGCGAGTGTGTGATACAGATGATGTACCCCAACACATTGACAAAATTTCTAAGGTTATACAGGCAGCTATATTTTCTGAAAATTTTAGTAAAACGCACAGGTGATCTTCGGTGACTTGCTACTGAGGAACTGCATTTCGTTTGGTTTCATAATCCCATTTCTTTTTGTATCTCTGTTGTCTAAAACTGTCTACACAGCAGTCCAACTGATAGCGACATACGCTGTATATCTGGTTTGGAAACAAACTTGTCGCATTCAGTCATAGTCCTTACTGTAAACAACAATAATCCCAACGTTATCTTTGTTCTCAAGCTTGCATTCGGTGCTGCTTGGTTCTGTGTCTAACTCGTTGATTCAGAAGCGTTAGTTGTGCGTAAATAGTGATCTAGAGCAGTATGGATACGTTTACGAATGGAGAGTTGGTCTAAGGTCACATCAAACTGAATGAAGCGTAATTACATTATTACTCTGTAACGAGAGGCCAGAGATCACGGTGCACTTAAATTAAAATATTCAGGAAATATCCCTGAACAACTTTCGAAATGTTGTCACTGGAGTTATGCTTCACCTCTACGTACTTTTCGAGCCACCTGCTCCTTTATTGCAATTAAGATATTGCAACAAGACGTATAAGTACTTATCAGCTAGGCAAACGGTTAAGAGAACTATTATATCTGGATATTAAGTGCTGAATGAAAGTAGTCTTCGTCAGGAAGTGCCTTTTCTTTATTAATAATAATTGCATTTCTAGACCTATTGATTCAACTCCAGGTGCTTCTGTCACAAAAAACTTTTACATCAATTTTGCTTATTTCTATAGCTGTGAAGAACTGTTCTTAAATGATTGCACTTCCACATCAATCTGTAATGTACTTTAGAGGTATTTAAGCACTGTGGGGTTTATAGCCTCCTAGCTTCAATAAATTCCCCGAGGTGTGGCTACCCTGCATGACAGGTGTGTTGTGTTAGAGTACTATCAGCCTGCTTTATCGACCTGTTTTGCATGATGGCATGTATGCCAGGGGCAAATAAATCAGTTTCAAGCACCTGATGTGTAGGCTGCCCTGCAGGACAGGCAAGTTTTCAGAGTAGTATAAGCCTCCTTTATTGAAATGTATTGCAAGGGCTTCATGTACCAGTGAGCATGGCTGGGATCCGGTTTAGATGGATAGAGGATGGGCTGGACAGAGAGGGGGGGGAGGGAGAAAATGGACAGAGAGAGAGAGGAGGAGGGGGAGATGTATAAGGTGGGCAGAAGGTATAGAGGGGTGGTGGACAGATGGAAAAGGAAGAGGGGCAGGGGGAGATAGAAAGACAAAATCGGAGAAGGTTATCGTCAGAGGGAGTGTGGAGGAAGATATGGTCAGAGAGAGGGGATGGAGGAAATGGGCAGAGAGAGGGTGTCAAGGAGATGAAGAGACAGAGAGAGATGGTAGTGGAGACTGACAGATATAGAGGGAAGGATGAGGTGAACTGACAGTGAGAGGAAGAGGTGAACACAGAGAGGGAGAGGAGGAGGGTGCTTGTTTTAACTTGAGACAACTAAATATTTCGATAACGATGTATAATAAGAAATAATAGCCTAGGTGAAAAGCTCTTCTGAACACCCCTACTGCATGGATAAGGCCTATGTTGTATTTTCAAATCAAACCAGATTTGTATTGCACATGCGGATTCTACACCAAAAAATATGTACAGTTTATTCAGACAATTGTTTTCCATTCATGGTAGATGGCGCAGCAATCGACTAATATCAAGTGGGCCTGTTTGTCTATTTCTCCAAATTATAACTGAAGCATCTGATTTCACATTTCATTTACAATGTAAATGAAAACGTTTTAGTTCTGACGATTGATTTTTATGTTCGAAATTTACTTTCGTGTTACAAATTTGAATGTACAGTGGAATATTATTAGCAGTTTCAGTGCCTGCTTACAAACTACTTTAGTGTGATCCAGGAATAACGACGTAGATGGAATAGTTTTTCAGTCCCATTGGGATGCTTGATGTCAGTGAATTTCCTTGTCTCTCACCATTGGGGTCGCTAAATTTCGGAGAGTCCCCTAACCTCTCAACACTGGAGTGCTTGATGTCGTTGAGCAAGTGAGTGTTTACATGGTATATGTGTATCTGTGGTGGGAGCACTTGTCACTATCATTTCATGGACCATTTACCTTATTACAATGGTTGTGGTTTGTATTCTGTTAGTAGATGCATTACAGCACACCACCAAAATCAGTCGCCCTGATGACGGCGTCCGAGGGTGGGCATCGAAATCAAGTATTATGATTGTTTGGGGCCACATGACAATTAACCCCCTAGGGGACAAAAAATTACGTTACCATACAGATAACTTATTTGACAGAAATTTAAATGTCTAACCATATTATCTGTGCTGTACAAACACATTTGCAACACTCAAGTAACGTGTGAACACCAGTAACAACCATTAGGACACAAAGGTTTACATTTACATAGAAAATGAAATGTAGGATCAAATGCGTTGGTTATTTTGTGCAAAAGCAGGCACATTTGATATTTGTCGATTACAGCACCGTCTATCATGAATGAGAAACAGTGGTTTAGTAGACTGTAAGTATTTTTTTGGCGTAGAATATCAATATGCATATAAATAGGGGATCCCATTTGAAAATACAAATACATGATTGCTTGACAGTTCGTGAAGGGAACATTTCTTTTTAATACAGGTGTTAAAACAATTCAAGTGAAACTGATGGAAATGTTCAATGGTCCGCTGCAGCTGTATTTGGACATCTCATTCAGTTTCATTTCAGTGGTTTTAACACCTGCATTTAAAAAAAAAAACTGTTCATTGTATGTATCCTGAAGCAATTGTGCATAACTATTTTAGCTGTGGTTGCCCCAGTTTTAAAATTATCTGAAAATACAAAGTTGACCCACCTATGTGCAGGGTGGTTAGGATGTAGCCAGTTGTAGTACAGACAGATGTCCCTTTTACTAACGTTAACTTTTCATCTAGAACACTTTTTTCTTATGATGCATCATTTTCGAGTTCTTCAGTTGTTTGAAGTTAAAAAAGAAGAAACACACACTGTATATATGTACAGACAATTGTACATCTGGAATCTCCTCTCAACTCCTTCATCAATTTCAACCAAACTTCGCACACAAACAGAAAAGTTCATGAATATCAGCACTGTGGGGTTTATAATATGGGCAAAAATGGTTTTTCACCACTGGTTTCCCTGCACGACAGGTGTGTTCTGTGGCAGTAGTATTGGCACACCTTCTCAACTGCCTTTGCAAGGCAGCCTCTATTTTAGTGGCAAAAAAAAACCTATTTTCAAACCCCTGACATGTAGGCTGCCCGCCACAACATGTGTGTTGTGGCAGTAGTATCAGAATACTTTATTGACCTGTTTTGCAGGGGCTGTACTTGGAGATGGCATGGCTGGAGGAAGTTTGAGGTGGATAGAGGATGGAATTGATAGAGAGGGGGAGACAGGAGGGCATGGATAAGGAGAGAGGCGGCAGGGAAGGATGAACAGAGAGAGAGAAGACAGGAATGGGTCGACAGGAAGTAGAAAAGGATGGGAGAGAGAGAGAGAGAGAGAGAGAGAGAGAGAGAGAGAGAGAGAGAGAGAGTACGTAGGAGTGGGAAGGGAGAGAGGAGGAGGAGGTGGATAGGGGCAAATTGGGAGATTGGCAGAGAGGGGGAGGGGGCAAGGAGGAAACAAATCAAAGATGGGGGTGCAGAGAAGAGGGACAGAGCACAGAGCAGAGAGGAGGAGAAGGGATTGATGAAGGAGGAGATGCTGAGAGAGGAAGGAGAAGGAGATGGGCAGAGCAGAGAGAGGAGGAGATAGACCAAGAGTTGGGGCAGTAGGAGATGTGTGCAGTATATGTATCTAACATACATGCAGACAAACCCATGGAGAAAAGGCTAGTACATAGAGAGGAGTCCTGCATCGCCAATCTTGGCAGGGTCCTAGTAGAAGTGGTTTGCCATTGTCTTTCTCTGACCAGTTACGAAGTGTCAAGTGTTCATATGTGTAGATGAATGAGTATGATGAGTGCATGTACAGCATAGAGTTGGGTTTGTGTTGGTAAAGAAGAATGGTAGGCAGAGGGTGAAACCTGGTACCGGCACATAGCCTACTCTTGTCGAATATCATCAAAGGGGCTGCCGAGGTTATCACCATCAACAATGTCACGTGATCTCGCTTCAGGACATACTGCAGAGAGCTTTGGAATTTAATCCAGAACACTGGCGCGAAGGTTGGTGATCAGGAACTTTATTCCACAGCCTCTCCTCTCCTTGCCGGTCAAATAATGGAAGTGGAGATATTCCACCACCAAGATTCGAACCACCTTACCGCCTAGTCGTGCACCATCGCAAAGGTGTGGGTTTGCGACCGTGTCTGCGGAGGAGGACGTATACAGGGTGTCTCTCCTAAGAGTGATCAGGTGCATTTTCTCTCGTGTTTGGACAGCTATTTGCTATTTCGTTTCTGTAATGTGTAGCTGGAGCCAGTCCACACAAATAATGGTCAGTATGTCTGGAATCTGACGACAAACGTCAACTAAAACAGTCAGTTTGTTTCCAGTGCAAATAAAATGATTTTTAAAGAGGAAGCTTACGTGCCCATTCAATAACGCTCTCCCAAACTGGTCTGGTGCGATATTTTTGTTTTATCGATATCACTCAGACAGGAGAACATGAAGAATAAACAGTACTCCTGCAGCGACTGCCTCACGGCGGCAGCAGACAGCGAGTTAGAAAGGTGCTGTCTGCAGGAGTACTGCTTATTATTCATGTTCGCTGTCCCTGTTAATAAATATCGAAAAAAATGTATATCGCCCTATACTAATCTGGGACCGCTCTACCGAAACAACGGGAAACAAACCAAAGCTTACCATTAACGCTGGCTGTCACATGAAAGACGCTACAAGAAAGAAATTGCAAATATCTGCCAAAAACCAGAGAAAATTCGCCTGAGGCCTCTTAGGAGACACATCCGAGACACTTAAAACAGACAATTCCAGGTATATCCAAAAAGGGTCAACAGATCGAGATGCCGTTTTGCTAAGTTACAGCGAACTATGTACAGAATTTTATGACGTACACAAGTAATTTTACCGTTTATGTATGCCGAATTACGGCAGCGACTGTTTTTTAAACGAACTATATACTTTTTATGTGACACTGGAAAAAGCCTTCGAACAGAATTTCAAGGACATAGCATGTGTGCAACTTGATGAAACTGTAAGAAGCTAACAACGCCGCAAACCACTGTCACGCCGTCAGTAGAGGAGGTCTGGCCTACTGTGCCAAACGTACGCAAAAACGTACATCAGGTACGGTTCGCATGTTTATTGTTATGACTGTCATATAAAATGTTAAAAATGTTGACCTTGAGCATTGATACATGCTATACTACGAGTTGGATTTCCGGCCGGGTCGGAGATTTCTCCGTCCGGCGACTGGGTGTTGTGTTGCCCTTACTTTCGCATCGTCATAACTGACATTAGTATTGAGACGTTTGAATGGACACGGCCCGAAAGGCGATAAATCGAAAGAAAAGCTATACTTTATTCGGTATTTCATGTCTTCAGGAGTCTTCGCTGTTTTTTTGTAGTCGTCATGTTTCAATTTCACTCTCAGATTAAAGTTCGGAAATGTTACGTCTGGTATGTAGCACTCGCAGAACACTACATTGGCTGATCCCAGTCGCATATTGAAGCTGCCTCGTAGTGGCTTGTGGAATTCGTCTTGTTGTTGTAGTGTTCCGTCCGAAGTCTTGTTTGATGTGGCTCTCTACGCTACTGTACCCTGTGCAATTCTGTTTCTTTCCCAATAACTACTGCAACCGGCACGCTTTTGAACCTGCGTACTATATTTATCTCTTGGTTTGGTCTCTCTGTACATTAGTAATCCCCCCTCCCCGTCCCGCCCCCTCCGCTTCCCTCCAATACTAAACTGGTGATCCCCTCTTTTACTCAAGTTATCTCATAAATTTCTTTTCTACCCAGTTCTCTTCAGTATATCCTCATTAGTTATACACTACTGCCCATTAAAATTGCTACACCACGAAGATGACGTGCTACAGACGCGAAATTTAACCCACAGGAAGAAGATGCTGTGATATGCAAATCATTAGCTTTTCAGAGCATTCACACAAGGTTGGCGCGAGTGATGACACCTACAACGTGCTGACATGAGGAAAGTTTCCAACCGATTTCTCATACACAAACAGCAGTTGACCGGCGTTGCCTGGTGAAACGTTGTTGTGATGCCTCGTGTAAGGAGGAGAAATGCGTACCATCCCGTTTCCGACTTTGATAAAGGTCGGATTGTAGCCTATCGCGATTGCGGTTTATCGTATCCCGACATTGCTGCTCGCGTTGGTCCAGATCCAATCACTGTTAGCAGAATATGAAATCGATGGGTTCAGGTGGGTATACGGAACGCCGTGCTGGATCCCAACGGCCTCGTATCACTAGCAGTCGAGATGATAGGCATCTTATCCGCATGGCTGTAACTGATCGTGCAACCACGACTCGATCCCTGAGTCAACAGATGGGGACGTTTGCAAGACAACAACCATCTGCAAGAACACTTCGACGACGTTTGCAGCAGCATGGACTATCAGCTCGGAGACCGTGGCTGCGGTTACCCTTGACGCTGCATCACAGACAGGAGCGCCTGCGATGGTGTACTCAACGACGAACTTGGGTGCACGAATGGCAAAACGTCATTTTTTCGGATGAATCCGGGTTCTGTTTACAGCATCATGATGGTCGCATCCGTGTTTGGCGACATCGCGGTGAACGTACATTGGAAGCGTGTATTCGTCATCACCATACTGACGTATCACCCGGCGTGATGGTATGGGGTGCCATTGGTTACACGTCTCGGTCACCTCTTGTTCGCATTGACAGCTCTTTGAACAGTGGACGTTACATTTCAGATGTGTTACGACCCGTGGCTCTACCCTTCATTCGATCCCTGCGAAACCCTACATTTCAGCAGGATTATGCACGACCGCATTTTGCAGGTCCTGTACGGGATTTTCTGGATACAGAAAATGTTCGATTGCTGCCCTGGCCAGCACATTCTCCAGATCTCTCACCAATTGAAAACGTCTAGTCAATGGTGGCCGAGCAACTGGCTCGGCTCAATACGCCAGTCACTACTCTTGATGAATTGTGGTGTCGTGTTGAAGATGCATGGGCAGCTGTACCTGTACACGCCATCCAAGCTCTGTGTGGCTCAATGCCCAGGCGTATCAAGGCTGTTATTACGCCCAGAGGTGGTTGTCCTGGGTACTGATTTCTCAGTGTCTATGCACCCAAATTGCGTGAAAATGTAATCACATGTCAGTTCTAGTATAATATATTTGTCCAATGAATACCCGTTTATCATCTGCATATCTTCTTGGTGTAGCAATTTTAATGGTCTGTAGTGTACTATGTATCCACCTAATCTCCAGCATTCTTCTGTAGCACCACATCTCAAAACCCACTATTCTATTCTTGTCTAAATTGTTAATCGTTCATGTTTCGCGTCCATAAAAGGCTACCTTCCAGACAAATCCTTCAGAAAAGACCTCCTAACATTTAAATCTATATTCGACATTACCAAATTTCTCTTGTTCAGAAACGCTTTTCTGGCCATTGGCAGTGTACATTTTATATCGTCTCTTCTTCGGCCGTAGTCAGTTATTTTACTGACGGAATAGCAAAACTCGACTATATATGAAGGTGGTATCTGATCCCAAGAGAACAGATACCATTGATGACCGTGCAGCTTTTCTAGAATGAAATGATAATTAAGTCGACACCCTAGCTCTAAACAGGCGTTGATATACGTCGTTGGGGACATGTTGAAAATGTGTGCCCCGACCGGACGTAGTGGTGTGGACATGTTGGGAATGTGGTGGAGCGTGCAAGGGATAAGTCCCCACAGGCGTACTATCCTCTGTGTCCTCGGTGGATATAGCGTCTGCCATGCAAGCAGGAGATCCCAAGTTCGAGTTCCGGTCGGGGCACACATTTTCAACATGTCTCCAATGACGTTTCTCAACGCCTGTATGCAGTTAGAATGTCGATTTAATTATCATTTAAAACTCATTTTAGAGTCTTATTTTCCAATCTAATTCTTTTAGAATCACCTAATTTGATTCGACTATATCCATTACCCTCGTTATGCTTTTGTTGACGCTCACCGTACATCCTCCTTTCAGAACACTGTCCATTACGTTTATCTGCCGTTCCAAGTCCTGTGCTGTCTCTGACAGAATTACGTTGTCCTTAGCAAACCTCAAAGGTCTGTATTTTACCGCTGCTGAAATGTCAGTTGCAATTCTTTCGCCAGTTTCTGTTGCTTCTCATTGTCCCACATTATTTTTCACATTTATAATTTCTAGATTTTTTAAAATAATATCCACAAAAACAGGACTTGGAACGATCAGGATACCTTTTAGCATGTAACTGTATCGCTGCTCAATCAGTTTGGCAACATTCACCATAAATAAAAGCCATACACAGTTTAGAACGTCGTATACGTTGTGAAAGTTGAAATACTTCAGGAACAGGTTGTCTGATTGCTTCAACAACAGGGGAGAAACAAGTGAGCAGCAAGCGTACAGGCAAACACATGAATCTTACTTGAATTACGTGTTTGCTTTCATTTGGTTCAGTAGAGCAGACGATACGGGACGCCTTCTCCTGACAGCAGTGTGCCAGTTTGCGGTTCGGTAATCTTAATATTTCATTACGTTCCACACATGTTATGTCTCGAAGTCATCTTTGAAAGCTCTTTTCAATGTCACAGAAATGTATACAGTTCCATAAAAAAATTCGGTGCCATAATTCGACAGCTATAAACGTCAAAATTTGCATAAGATAGACCAATGAGCTATTAAGCAGGTGGTCATGATGTTTTGGCTCGTCGCTGTTCAAGGAAACATTCTATTCAGAAATATTGTTATTTATGAGAAGATCGTGTTACGCCTCCACTAAGGAGGAGAAACGTACACTATCAAGTGTCAGATCCCGACAGCTGATCGACACTGCAGCTGATTGCTGCTTGCGTTGGTCAGTATGCCACGGCTTTCATGCGGTTATGGAATCAAAGGTTTGAGGAGGGCCGAGCTCAGCGCTATCCAGTATCTCAACGGTCCTACGCTACTAGCACATGTTCAAATGTGTGTGAAATCTTATTGGACTTAACTGCTAAGGTCATTAGTCCCTAAGCTTACACACTACTTAACCTAAATTATCCTAAGGACAAACACACACACCCATGTCCGAGGGAGGATTCGAACCTCCGCCGGGACCAGCCGCACAGTCCACGACAGCAGCGCCTCAGACCGCTCGGCTAATCCCGCGCGGCTGACTAGCGCATGAAAGAACAGACATATAGTTTCCTCAGCCGTCAGGATCGTACAGGTAATGCGCTTATTTGCAGCAAGATGAGTATCCACGACGACAGTGTGATGACGGCGGAACGACACGAGTTGTCCTCACGATGACCACTAATGCGACTTACCTTCACGGGTCAGCAGAGAGAGTTGTGTCGTCAGTGGTGCGCTTAACTGGATATGGGAGTGGCACTGTGTCGTATTTTCAGACGAGTCCCGGGTGTACAGCATCACGACGTACATATCCGAGTGTGTAGACTCCGAAGACCACGAACGTAGATTGCATTCGTCACAGTCGTATGAGGTCAGCTCCTGGCTTGATGGCATGGGGTACCACTGGTTACACAACACCATCACGTCTGGTATCCATACCCGCTAATGTAGGCAGCAGGCGTTATACACGGTGCAGTATTCGCTTTCAGACGTTTCATGGTGTATATGCTAACGGCCATCTCTCCGATGGAGCATACAGCGTGATTCATTTGAAAGACCACCTCTCGCCATTCAGTGGACGTCCAGTTACGGCACTCGCGTGCAAATTTCCGCCTTCGACGCAGATGAACAGCGGTCAGCACGAGAGCATTAACCAGTCGCTTGCTGTGGAGGCCCATACGCAGCAACTTTCGATGAACTGTCGTTGAGGAGGCATTGTTGGAAGCCTATGGTCTCATCTGGGCGGTCAGTTGTTCGACAGTTGCACTTCTATTCACCCATACACATCTCCGCCGCCCTGTGATCTATGGCCCGTGGTTGCCTTGGTGCCGGTTTTGGGTTGGGTTGTTTGGGGGAGGAGACCAGAAAGCGAGATCATCGGTGTCATCGGATTAGTGAAGAACAGGGAAGGAAGTCGATCGTGTCCTTTGAAAGGAACTATTCCGGCATTTGCCTGGAGCGATTTAGGGAAATCATGGAAAACCTAAATCAGGATGGCCGGACGGGGGTTGAACCGTCGTCCTCCCGAATGCGAGTCTAGTGTGCTAGCCACTGCACAACCTCGCTCGGTGCCGGTTTTGGATAACGCCATTTTGCCATGCACGATGTAATTTAACCTAGGCGGCACGCAATCAGTTTAAAAAACTTAGCAGTTTCGGAAATGCTTTCTCCTTAGCCTGAAAGCCAATGATCATCCCCTTTTGAAGTCAGACAGTTCGCTCCGTTTCCGCATGACGAAAACGACTGCGCTGTTTTCCGGGTACCCGACAAGCTTTATAAATCTTGTACTTGTAGTGCTGACACCTGCCGTCTGTAAGTGGTTATTGCACGTCGACGTCGAACGTAGGCGGTGGTCGCATTAATGTGACTGTACCGTGTATTTCTGATGTGTTAAGGCTGACGGTAGTGTCATATCTTCGAAGTCTGTGCCGTTATGCTTCAACAGTATAACGACAGATCGCATGTTTCCCAGGCTCTCATGACCTGTCCTGGCCAGCAAATTCTCCAGTTTTCGTACCCTTTGATACACGCGGCATGGGGGACTGGCACACCACCACTCGCTAGGTACTGCGACTGATGAACTTTGCCACAGAGTTAAGCAACATGGAATAAAGTATCCGCATCTGTCAAGCGAGCTCAGTTCGGCTGGATGGTCAGCCATGTTAGAGCCATTCTTGCTCTCAGAGCTGGCACCTCTGTGCTCTAGATCTTGCAGCCTGTATACCCCCAGATCAGTCATAAATATATTCATGTACTCTGTGGTTACAATTGCAGCCACTCACGGAGGTCCAGCGTGGGTTGTAATTATCGCATGGCAGCGCAGCTTGATAGATATGTCAGTGCATTAAATACAGAATCGATTAACACTGGAAAGAAAAATCGTTTCAATTGTGGCCACCAGGTTCAAATCTGGAGCGTCGTTGTCTGCATTGCTCATATGGAACAAACTGTCTTAGAGGCGGTTAATAATAAGCTCAACATTATGCCTTTATCACTTGTTTGACTTTTTCTGTCCATGTCCCGTTTATAATCCATGGAAACATTTCTATACGTCTTTCTTGCATTCACAGCGCCAGATTTGCACCTGGTGACCAAAACTGGAACTATGTTTTCCAGCGTAAATTGGTTCCGCGTTAACGCATTAGAGTATCTACCAAGTTTCGCTGCTATACACACACTGGACCTCTGTGAGTCTGCACTATGATTATAACAACCCAGTATATTTTGTTTTGTCAGTTTTTGCAATTGTAGACGTGACTGTATTCATTAGACAGGAGGAAAAACAGTAAAAAAATTACCATGGTCCAGGAAGAACATTTTCAACGCTGCAATTTCAGCAGACTTTTATTTGTCCATTTTGCAACTGCATATCACATAAAACAATGTGCACATTTGTTTGTACACTTTGAAACCCTTCACAAGTACAGTATAATATGAAACAAGCAAAGATGAAAGTTATTATGCAGTATCACATGTCAGAGTTGTAAATTAATTCGGCTTATTTAAGCTCTATTTGCTCTAACAGATCTAGGGCCTTACTCTTGGGTGCATTGCATAAGACTACCAGTTTGATTTCTGTCTTGTTGATAATGTGTTTAGCTTCGACCATATGCTGTGCAATAACTCATTTTTCGAAGGAGTTAAGTCTAAAGGCATTCATGTGTTCTTGGAAAATGGTTTTTCAACCTAGTGTCTGTTTTCCCAACATAGTCGGCACAACACTGAAGCGTGATATTTTATATGCCTCAGTGTTGTTGAATTTTTGTGAATGTTTCTAAGCTGCAGCGTAATCAGTGCCCTAATTTAGTCTAATTGTTGAATGAAATGGAGTCTAGGTGCAGGATATTTGTAAACATTTCCGCTTCTTTATTAGTATGGAAATTTGTTATCTTTTATATGTATGTTTATGCAAACACACAGGCTCAGCAGAACATCTACAAGTTTTTTTAAGTTCCTTTAATTGTGAAGTTTCCCGAAAACCCATTCGAAACATTCTCAAAGGATCGCCATACTGTATTCTCCTCGCCCTTTTTGCACTAACTCGAACTGAGCGTCATTAAAAAGTTGTCTGATCTGCTAGTCGACAAACATGTGCTTTTTCTTTTTCGAAACTGAGTCTGGGTAACTTTTGACGTAAGTATGTGGTCGCAATGATATTTACTGTGATTCTTCATAGAGCGCATAATCCTTGCACAGAAAACATTGATTGCAGCACTAATAATATAGCAATAGCGATATATCCCAACAATCGTCCCATTAGTACATCGCATAGTCAGTTGAGATGTTTCTCATACTTTGACATGGTTTTTTGTATATAATTCTAATGGAATCATTTCGAGAAACGCCCATATACGACCAAATTTTTAAAATAATTATTAAGAGCTGAAGACCCTGGCCACAACGCCACTGATCGCTGGATAAATACGTCTACAATTCCAAAGCGATAGTGGTGAATTTTAACTTCAGTGACACCAAATGAATAACATGTATCTCATCTGATTTCAGTCACATTTTATGCGTTAATAATAATGAGCATATGGCATTGGTGGCCGGAAGACCCCTCGCGGGGCGGTTCGGATGCCGCTCTCACAAGTTCTTTAACGCCACTACGGCGAATTGCGAGTGAATGAGGATGAAATCATGATGAAGGACACACAACACCCAGTCATCTCGAGGCAGAGAAAATCCCTGACGCCGCCGGGAATCGAACCCGGGACCAAGTGCGCGTGAAGAGAGAACGATACCGCAAAACCACGGGCCGCGGGCATTTTATGCGTTAAACAGCGTGGTGTCAACTGAAGTCTCGCACAAAAGTGATAACGGATTTGGTAAATTTACAGGGAACACCGTGACAACAGTGTAATATCAAGAAGTGCGAGCGACGCTCCAGGAAATTTGACGACTTAGGTTTGTTAGTTGAGGACCAATTGGAGGAAAATCAGTGTGGGTTTAGGCCTCTTAGAGGCTGTCAGGACCAGATCTTTAGCTTACGGCAAATAATGGAGAAGTGTTATGAGTGGAACAGGGAATTGTATCTATGCTTTATAGATCTAGAAAAGGCATATGACCGGGTTCCTAGGAGGAAGTTATTCTCTGTTCTACAAGATTATGGAATAGGAGGCAAACTTTTGCAAGCAATTAAAGGTCTTTACATGGATAGTCAGGCAGCAGTTAGAGTTGACGGTAAATTGAGTTCATGGTTCAGAGTAGTTTCAGGGGTAAGACAAGGCTGCAAGTTTGCAAAGTAATATTTCAGAGCTAGATCAGAAATGTAAGGACTATGGTATGAAGATTAGCATCTCCAAAACGAAAGTAATGTCAGTGGGAAAGACATATAAACGGATTGAGTGCCAAATAGGAGGAACAAAGTTAGAACAGGTGGACGGTTTCAAGTACTTAGGATGCATATTCTCACAGGATGGCAACATAGTGAAGGAACTGGAAGCGAGGTGTAGCAAAGGTAATGCAGTGAGCGGTCAGCTACGATCTACTCTCTTCTGCAAGAAGGAAGTCAGTACCAAGACTAAGTTATCTGTGCACCGTTCAATCTTTCGACCAACTTTGTTGTATGGGAGCGAAAGCTGGGTGGATTCAGGTTACCTTATCAACAAGGTTGAGGTTACGGATATGAAAGTAGCTAGGATGATTGCAGGTACTAGTAGATGGGAACAATGGCAGGAGGGTGTCCACAATGAGGAAATCAAAGAAAAACTGGGAATGAACTCTATAGATGTAGCAGTCAGGGCGAACAGGCTTAGATGGTGGGGTCATGTTACACGCATGGGAGAAGCAAGGTTACCCAAGAGACTCATGGATTCAGCAGTAGAGGGTAAGAGGAGTCGGGGCAGACCTAGGAGAAGGTACCTGGATTCGGTTAAGAATGATTTTGAAGTAATAGGTTTAACATCAGAAGAGGCACCAATGTTAGCACTGAATAGGGGATCATGGAGGAACTGTATAAGCGGGGCTATGCTCCAGACTGAACGCTGAAAGGCATAATCAGTCTTAAATGATGATGATGATGATGAGGTTTGCATCAACAAAAATTATGTACAACTCAACAGTCAGATCTTATAATTTGATTTCGGTAGCTCAGTCAAATCTGTTTATTCTTTTCTATAGTATCCCGTGTTAATATCACTCGCGGCGACCCTGTTGGCCTCTAACGGTACACTACGCTACCTGACAGCGGAGTACAGACAGGCACACGCAAAGACGGATAGAACTGCAATGTCGCCGACGGGCGCGTGTTCGAAACTGGTGCGCAGCATTCGCACGAACCGGTTCAGCTGCATGCCGTACTGTCGCTCTAAGACAGCTCAAAGCTCCCAGAGACGCATTACCTCCGATAAAACAGCTCATTGGCCGGGTTCCCAGCGCTACTCTTCACCGATTGGGCAAATGTTACTACCGTACTACTACTGTGGCGCCGTGCGCCCCCGCATGCACGCGATGAGAAAGCAGTCGCGGGGGGCGAAGACGGGGAGAGAAGGAGAGAAGGAGAATAGCAGAGGGGGAGGGGGTAGTGGAAGAGAGGTGGCGCAGCGGAGGGCACAGCGGCGAAGACGCCGTGCACGAAAAAAGGGCCGCGGATAAGGTTAGAAAAGAATACAATGAAACAACACATAGCAAATAACAAAAAAGGAGCTCTTTGTAACGGAGAATAATTATGTTGCACGCAAGCTGAGGCCGTGGCCGACCGGCGCGCTGGTGGGGGGAGAGTGGCCAGCGGCGCCGTGGGGGGAGGGAGTCGGGGAGGGGAGATCTGTGTTACAGGTATTCGGAAAAGTAGTCCAATGAGAACAGTTGTCGGTGTGTGAAGCAGGCGGCTGTGTGCGCGTGCGTGGCCGCGTTTTGATGCCGCTGGCCGCTGGCTCCGTGCTTGCGGAGCGCGCCAACATGTCTTCCGCGTCGCCCGAGATCTTCCACGACGTGAGTACTCGCCTTTTACTTGCTGTCAGCTGCTTTGGGATGCTCTCGTGGGCGGGAGCAAGTCTCGGTGCGTCGACGGTGGTCGTGTGGACTGTGACGTGCGAGTAACTCGGCATTACGTTTTGCGTCTGTGTTGTGGGTTGCCTCCGAAAATGTAGATTGCGCTGGGCCCATTGTTGTGAAGCTTCAAAGAGGACAATACAGCTGAAACTTGTGTCAAAAATCTTTCTGCTTCCATTCCGACATTAACATGCGTATCATGTACGATTAGAATGCGACAGAAGATGAAGTTAGCAGTGCAACATTGACACAACAATTTCGTCAGATGCTTAAAGCGTAGGAGCCCCGAGAAATTCTCTGTATTACATTTCAGTGATACATTGCCCATCGAAAAGAGTTAAATAACAGTTGTATACACTGAAAACGAGGATGCGTGTCACGGAGAACAGAGCAGTGAGCGGGGCGTGAAATGTGCAGGAGGTAACTGTTGCCATCCTGTTGGATTCCACGGTAGGCGGCAGTTTTGTCTGTATCTGTTCTGCGACTGTTACCTCAGTGCAACACAGTGTACGAAACTGGTCGGGTGATAGACACTTGTGATTTCAAGCCCTGGGATATGACTGCTTACCAGCTGACGATGGTGAAAGAATAATTTGGTCATCCATCGCATCACGCTGTAAGCGACCCACGGCATGAGATCCCGCACTTAGCCGGCAGCGGCGCTCACTTCGTGCAAAACTTATTCGTACGTAGCTATCCGTGCGTCTCACCGCCTTTTGCGATAAGGAAACAGGCAATGTTTCGAGCCCTGATTCCTTACGGATAATACTTTGAATCTACCAGTATCATTTTTCTTTATTGCCTCTGCCGGGTGGAGAACGAACTTCGAGGGCCTAGGACGTATGAGAATTCCAGACACAAACGTTAAGTGAGGCCTTCTGCTTTCGCTGTAACAATGCTGAGTGACTTTGTTATCATTTTTACTTTCTGACTGCTGACTCTGGTGATAATCTTTGCCTGACAAGAGGTAGACAAAGGCGTATAAGTAATCTCGTTTAATCCATGTACCAGACGTGCCTCAGCAAGACACAGTGACGTCAAAGAGAGCATGCACACTTGCAGCAGATGTGCTAATTACTTTCTTAACCTTTCTCTCATTGCAGACGGAAGCTGCACAGTACATCTTATGTCTTCATTCACGTCACACTGTAGCCGATTGAACCGTTACTCAAAACTCTTCTGCGCTGATCGTTCTCTGTTAGTTACTGTCGGCAACAAACATTCCCTGTTCCAAAGACTTTAATACAAAAGCAATCCACTGTTAATCATAAGGATTTTTAATTTAGACTTTGAATCCCCAGATGCCATTTTTAGCGTCAGTCTTTATCATCGTGAATTTCTGTGAGGCGAAGCTGTAACTGAAATATGTTACAATGTAGGTGATGGGACAACGTACAGAGCACAAAAACATGGGTATATATTTGCGCAACAGACAGTCATCTGGCCTTATAAGCATCTATTTTTGTGATGCCGTACAACGAACTACTTCCAAAACGATTCTGCAGTAACGAGTTGGTTTCCACTAGAAAGAGCGATCGTATTTTGCCACCATCGAGGTAGAAACTTTTATTCCTCCAGAGAAAGAGGAAAGAACAAATATAGAAAACATTTTATCTCTAGAGACAAACTCTGCCAACATATCTGCGGTGTACTCTGTTCCACGTGACTGTCAAACCGGTGGGCTTGCACGGCGCTTCTCTGGATCCCGGAATATTTGGAGCGAGCGGCAGCGGTAACCGTACGGGCGACCTCGTGAAACCCAATACTCCCGCACCGCCCGCCAAGTTTGCCCATTAATAATATTGCAAGGGAAAAGTCAATCACCCGATTAAAATTATGGACCAGCTTAGGGAAAACCGATATCGCTCTTACATGAGCACAAAAATATCTCTACAGGGTCATCACTGTCGTTTTGTTACTGATATAGAATTATTTTTCACATCACGAAACAATTAGTTGTCTGTATCCTGCATTACCTACACATGTTGTTCTGCGATTGCTCTTCTGAACGTTATTATGGTTACTTTCATTGTTTTTAATGTATGATAAAGCTACATATTTGCCTCGTCGTTTAGAAGTAGTATAACTGAATTTTTAAGAGCATTGATTTCGATGGCGACAACGGAAAATTCGTTTTTTAACATCCTTCTGTTTCTCTGTATCGAATATTTGTTGTCGTCGCTCTCTTTCTGCTCAGCACAAAGGTCTCTTAATTGTACAGAAATATCAAATGTTCGATAAGCAAATCGGTACAGGGAAAAGGATTTCAAGGAAAAAATCTAAGAAACATGTATTTTCGTGCAAACTATTGGACAGTAAATACTTTTCAGTTACCGTTCGTTAAATATGCCATTGACTGAACCCGTAACTATATTTTAGGCTTTAATGAGATCAACAACGTTTTACTTGTTTTTGGGCAACAGTGAAGCGAAATTCGCATATGGTCGCTTAAAGTATACGGTTGCCTTAACACAATAACATCTTAGTAAATTTCCAACAATCATATCTTCCCATGTATAAACGGTAGCAAAACGCCCGTAGTGGAGCCACAGACACTGCGAACCTAAGCTAGAGTTTCTAACGTACAAAACAGTTTTTGATATTAAAACAACAAAGAAAATATAACTGCAAAATTAGATTTGGTGTTCAAAATTTTTAATATGACTTCGCTTCTCGCTCAAACATTAACAAATATTATCAAAAGCGTCAGAGTCGTGTATCGACTTCACAACCTCCTTAAACGAACATAATCTCATGTACCTAATAGTACGGAAGAGAAAAATTCTTTCTATATTCGTCAATATTTTAAGCTATTACTCAATTAGCAATGACCTACGCGCACACGAAAAAAACCAAATGAAGCTACTGATAAATTGTTTATCCTAAACTCAACTAAACTGATAAAATATTTGTAGTTTTCGTTTAAACAAGATTGTATTCTCTATCATGGTCTTTAGACTGACAGTGTTATCGAAACTATAGGTCTTCTTTGGTTTCAAATTGCATGTAGTCCCTTGTGTAACGTGGTTTCGGTCGCTAACAGTATGGTCGTTAGAAGCGTTGTGCAGAGTCAAGATATTCTTGCCACTGGGTAAAGCGAAAACAAAGAAAGTGAAAATGACACTATCGCTGAAGAGGCGTGATGCTTCCTTCAGCATTTTTTCGCTTGAAGCTAATTCGGTCGTAATCTGACGACAACCGTCATGCGATCGGAATCATTTTAGTGTGTTCTACTAAAAGTCAAGTCGGGAATATGATTAAGCCATACAAGTACATGCATTCTGTGTATGGTGGGGATATAGGAACTACTAGTGAGGTTTTTCCTGGTGCAGTCTGCAAACAAAGTTTGACGATATGTACAACTTTAACAACCATACCGCTGTTGTTTGTTAGTGATATGCCATCGAATATTGGACACACTAGTGATATGTCACGCTTGGCTGCGTTTCTTTTATCAGCTAGTTTTTACCCAGTAAACTGTAGTTTCAGTAATTATTTAGAATTTATTTCAGCCATTGGTAATTATTCATATACTGAGCACTGTCTAGGAACGTCTGACTTGAGATTACTCCGATGTCATGCAAGGGGTTATCGTAGTAACTGAACAAATTTTAAGAATATCAAATCTCTTTTTTAGCTCCAAATAGATGTAGAACATTCTCGCTAATTCTGAGAGACTGGTTTAGAGTAAGTATTACCTGTCCTAGTGGACACTGGTTATGTGCTGAAAAGTCTGGATAGTAATCTTAGAATGCAGAGCTTAATTCTTATAAGTTCAAGGGTTATTTTTGTAGATTCAACAAGACTTTCACTAAATATAATGATTAGTGTAAATAAAAAATACAAATAAAATTTTTGTACCCGTTGTGGACTCGAACTCGAAACCTTGTATTCGGGAAATGCTGTTACCGGTAAAAGCATTGTCCGTGAAAGGCAATTTTTATCAGCCATAAAGTTTCAAAACAGCACGCGCTCCGCTGCAGAGTAAAGGTGCATTCTCTAAAAAATATAAATATGTAGTTGCATTGTAGCTAGAGTTGAACAATAAACTACATATCTCTCATTACTGCTGGTGCAAGCTGATTTTCAAGTCGAAATTAATCAAAGAAATTCTTTTTAATGAAAGAGCATGCTTGCAATTAGAAGGTGAAGAGACCAATTTTCATATTAGTGAAAGCTTTACTTCTTATCTACGTTAATAATAACGTAAAGTAGAAATAGTTGATAATAACTATTGAAATCGAAATGAATAAAACGGCATTAATATTTTCCAAGATTACAGCAAGAGCTGCTTGTGTCAATAAGGTCACCACAGCAACTGGTTCTACACAATTCCGTCATGGACGTGTTTTAAGAAATTACTTACAATCGTGATCTTACGTTTTACAATCTTATTTCAAAACGTGATGGATGAAATGGACACTTCTTAAATCACCTTCAGTTGTACATAGAAATGACGTTATCCTACTCCAGCTGAGTCAATGACAGTGCGCTGTTTTAGGAAGACGTCTATATTTCGCTTGAAAATATTCGCAAATAAATTACTTCCGCTTACAACACGTTCTGAAACTTTTATGACAGTTGTAAATTCTCCAGTCACGATCCAGCTATTTCCCTGCTCGCGACGCTAGCTAGCATTTACCCCTCATTAATAAAGCTTTAGCATTTACTCCTCATTAATAACGCCTTAATTAATGTGGTTTTCATCTACCATCCTTTTTATTACGAATTCAACTTATTCCGTGGAACGTAATTTGACAGAAGTGTTTCCTCATGGTAGCTTTCTGCCGTTATTCGTAATTTTACTGTTCTAGGTACATTGCGCCATTAGTTGGGGACGTAAATTATTGTTTGTTGACATTCAGCCTAAGTGACGACGAAAGAAGAAGAGCGTCGAACGACCAACTAAGAGATGAGAGCAACAGCTGGGGCCGCGACAAGTTCTAGTGTCTAACACTTGAAGGGAGAAGAAGAACTGAATAAGATGTAATAGAAATAAAGTAGCTGAATATCTTCCATAAAATTTATCAAGCAGTAGAATTAATTTTTGACGACAGATACAGGTAATAAACTAAAATGGTTCACAGAAACTGAAACAAAACGTATTTAACCGTTATAATTGATTACCATGGTGGCAAAAGGAGCCTGCTTGCGAAAATATTCGACAAAAACACTTTCAACATTTTAAACGGTTCGTAAGCTAATCTTTGCTTGAACTGTCAGTGGAAATTTTCAGTCTTCGTTTGCTATCCAAATCTAAATCATCGTTTAAAAGAAAACTATTACAAAGACGTATTCTACTTCCTTAGACGTTTAACTCTATTTTGGTAGGGAGGCGATTAAAGATTGACTTCTAGTACCGCCTGAAGGCGGGTGATGGTATAGTTCTTGGCCTAGTCCAAGGAGCTACCCCAGTATTAGCTCGCAGTGATTTTTTTTAAAAAAATGACATAATTAAACAACGAGGTCATTTATCGGTAAATAATCTACAGATTTCCGTTCACAGTCTCAAAATTACAGCTAAATGGATTAGAAACCACTTACAATGAGGTTAATAATGGGCAGAGTTGGAAAAGACGGTGTTTCACTGTTTCACGAACAAGTAATGCCACTTTGAAAGTTGCAGGCAGGCACATACGAACAAAAATTCGATAATGTGAATAATATAATAAGAACGGGGACAATGTCTATTTGAATTACATGATGATTACTACATTGTTGATTCATTAGCCGCGCGGGATTAGTCGAGCGGTCTTGTTCGTTAGCAAACTTGGCATCTGATAAATGTAAACAATTAAGGATAATCATACAGTCATTTTGAATATGAGGCATGTTCATGTGGTTTGTTCTCCACGACATTTCCACAACGAATTCAGCCACCATAAATCATCTGGATAAAGTAACAAGGTATTCTGTTGTAACATAACACAAAATGGCTGATATAATGTGGTCGAAGTCAGAAATGTATGTTATGTAATTTAAAATTATGATCTTGAGCAAACTAATCTTTGTAAAAATAATACACTATTACGATCATTAACGGAGGATATTATCTCCTTGCATCAGATGCAACAGTACAAGTGATTTCGGATATCGTTAAGGTGCAACACACGTAATAGCTTGGTGCATTTAAAGCTACAAAAATGGGAGTAACGGAACAAGGCACAAAATTTGTACTATCTGATATTCTGACCATCATTCTAGCCTTGATCTTTGCTTTGTGTGCATAAGTGTCATTACAGACTGTTACAAATATTTTGTTGTATTGAAACACAGAAAATTCATACTTTTTTGCAGAACAACCTGATACTCTGATTCGTTACCATTGTAAAACCGAACGTAACATTATCTTTCCCTGTACGACACATCCTACAATACCTATTAAAAATTTGGCTGATATGAAAACGAAAGGGTGCAAGTAAATAGACTAAGGTGTATTTTTAATTGCTAGAGTTGTATGTTTACAACAATTTTAACGGGCTTCGTTATGGTAAATCGCACGACTCTGATCGCAGCAGGTTGATCCTAAACAGACACTTTGAAACGGTTATAAGCAGAATGCTTCTTTCTTCGTTCACCGATTTGCGTTGTGAAGATCGGTGGTCCCATCCCAAATTCTAATCTCATCTTGAAAATCACCCGCAAGTATGTTTACTGTTAAACTGAAGAGCTTGTTCGTTTATTTTAATCAGGAAAGGTCCTTGTCACTACTGCCATGTAAGGAGCTTCACACAAAAACCAAATCCTTCCAGTCAGCTGATGTATGAAGAAGCGATTGGCAACATCACTAACAAACTTGTTTCGTAGCATTCATCATTACAGTCGTTTGTGCGGTTCTCCTGCGTTGCACTTATTTTGTTTGACGACAAGAATCCTGCATTTTTCCCCTGATTTATCCATTTAATTGATAAAGACAAATTCGTTGAAAAACCCACTATCATCTGACTTTACTTTTTATAAACGTACTTTTCGCTCCCTTTTCACTGTCATGCCAACACTTTTTAAAATTTCTTTGTCTACTGATTTCATTGTAATTTGCGTGGCGTAGCGTTTTATGCAGCTGAGACGCGGAAGATAAACACTAAATGTAGTCATAACGATGGACTCTGAATGTTAGATGAGTAGATCCGATTGCTAATGAAGAGATATTGAAACGAGTTGAAGGGAAAATTAATTTATGGCACCACCCGACTAAAAGAAGGGATCAATTAATGTGACGTTGTCTGAGGCGTAAGGGAATAGTTATATAGGAAATGGACGAAAGCGTGGAGGGTAAAAATTGTGGGAGGAGGCCAAGGATTCCCTACTGTAAGTGGGTTCAGATGGATTAAGGGTGCGGTAGTTGAGCATAGACGAAAAGAGTTGCACGAAACAGAGTAGCATGGAGAGCTGCAGCAAACCGAACCATCACAGTATGAAATAAACTAAAACATGGTTTCAGTAATAGTATTAAATGATTATAAAATAAGAGTATCCGAAAACAAGGAAATAACTCACAGAAATTAACGCGAAGATGTATTAGTGATCAATAATTAGACAAATCTGTAGATGCACTTCTGGCCTACCGGAGGAAACGTAAAGAAAGGAAATAAGTAAACGTGGTAACCATTTGGATCAATTTTGTTTGCATTTAAAATTTTCAAGTGACGCAAGAGAGTTTCAGGGCAACTAGAAAGACAAAGAGAAAGAAATAATTACAGTCTTTGCAAGCTGACAAACAATCCGGCAGTGTTTCTCGATAGCACTCGTGCAGCTTCTAGTAGGGCAGTGTTGTATTGCGTCGCACTCTAGGAATCACAACTTCGAAATTTTTACTTTTATACTCATCATGCAGCCAAGTAACCGCTACACTTAGTACATTTTCCGTTTCGTTAAAAACATCCTATCTCATGAGGTGTTATTAGAAATAAGGTGTAGCCGCATTATGGAAGGGCTAGTTTATCGACCTGAGGACATGCACTTAATAAGCTGAGTTTAATTAAAATAATGAAATGAAGATTTCCCAATATACTCTTTCGATAGTATAACGTAATTCGGAACCAGATTTCGTCAGCATAACTGTTGTAGGTCACATGTGTATTTTATATTCCCATAATACTTTGAATCATGATTGTCTAGCCAGTTCAGCTTCATATACGCTGATGACAAGCAGTGTACACTTCTCTGATGACACTGTTAGAACCTGCACATCGGTGACTCCGTGGTTGTTAGGCCATGAATTAGTATCCCTTATTCGGCTTACAGCTAAGGGTGTTAACGAAGAGTTCCCGTGCCGATGGTCGAATTAACATGGTAGAGGTGTATAGACTTTTGAATTATCGTCAGACACGGTGATGGAATGCAGTTTAAGTGCTGACGTGCATTCACTTTATATTCGTGAAATATTCCTGTATTATATACAGGATATGCCTAAAGTAATGAGCTATAGTTATGAATAGAGTTTCTCACTTAGAAATCAGAAAATTCCATGTCACTGTGGATGTGCAGACTCTTAGTTTCATAGTTGAGAGACACTGAATTTTGACGCCTATCTCATTTGTGTGTTTATGTTTCATTTTGTGAGCGCATCCTCTCTTTTCACGCGAAATGTATTTGAGCATGTATGGCTCCGGGAGAGGCATAAGATGGGGACTTCGAATATTTTTTTTCTAAGATGGTATGAGCCATTGGTAAAATGCAGCACATAGTAAGTGAAATGAAAGTTTCTTCCCCTGATGTGATATGCGAGACTGTCTCGTAACACGGATGCTAAATGTTTTTAAAAACTTATCTTTTTTAACATGATGACTGAGAACCTTAAATATTACTCTCTATTTTGGCCATACTATGTATGCAGAGAAATACTAAAGGATTTAAAATGAAACAAATTTCACGTTTGTACATGCGTAAGTCTACAGGCTGCTCAAAACTTTAGTGCCAAAAGCGACAAATTTTAAGATGGAAACAATAACAAATATAGTTTGTTAAGCAACTAGGTGTCATAAATACATAGTAGAGTTAGTACAGAGTGCCCACGAGGTCAGTCGATCTGACTGAGAATAAAACAATTTTAAATTTTTTCAGTCCTTCTTCTTATCAGTGTTACGATAAATGTTCGAAATGAGTGCCATCAGTTTCTGACAAGTGAGAAGTGCCAGTACTGACGTAGTAGCGCCTCCCGTGCATGTAGGAAAATATGGGACGTATTCTGTACGCTTATGGCCGCTGCAAGAATTCTTGTAACTAACTCCACCACGGGCGTAGAGCACACAAACCTCGGTTTTCATGTAGCCCCAGAAAATGAAATGTAATAGAATGATATCCGGTGATCTTACAGGCCAAGGTACAGGTCCTCCCTAGCTTGTCGAAATTACGGGTTAATGCTGCGCGTACTGATTCTGCCAAGTGTGCCGGGGCTCCGTCATGTTGGATCCACATTACAACATTGGCGTAACGATGTATCAAGAAATTACTATTAGTTTACCTCATTCCCTACGGCCGTGCATGCTTAGTGATTAGTTTCCGACAACTATGTGCTTGATGGTGTGTGTGTGTGTGTGTGTGTGTGTGTGTGCGTGTGTGTGTGTGTGTGTGTGTGTGTGTGTGTGTGCTTACGTGAATTGTCTTAAAAATATCGAGCTGGGCCGCTGTTCTTAATTCATGTTGAACTGTAATAGTTTCCATTACTCGCTAAGCGGCAAGCTGCTCGGGATCAGCAAAGGCATACCTACCAAATGGGGACCATGCCTTGCAAAGCACTAAGGTATGTAAAACTTCAAGTGTATGACTGTACGCATAAACAAACTCTATGACGCAAGCTAAATGCCAACAGATTAAATAAAATTTACAAAATAAAGCGGCTCTCAAGGAACCGTTAGACTGCTTTTCGAAGCCGGCAGCAGAAGGCGTGCAGAGAAGTGAGTGCGGCGAGCCAAGGTCGCGTTCCACACCCACCGGCAAACCACGCCGGATCCTTTTGTTGCCTTAGCCCTCTTAGCTCGCACGGAAATATTTCTAATTGGCCGTGTCCGATTGCCGGCGCAAAGAAGACAGTGGTTGGCGCTTTCGTCCGTTGATATAGTGAGCGGCCGCCATCCTTCACCCGGCCCACTGCAATCGGCCTGCCACGCTTTTTCCGCTCGCATCCCACCTTGCTTGTTTTTCCCCTTCGCGAAGCACCTTCCTTTTGCTCAGACAGAATCTTAACTGTGAAAACGTGTAGCCTTTAACGAAAGGAGCCGCTTGGCTGATTCTGAGTCACAGGGGTGTTAGCGACACGTCCGAGTCTCACATACGTTACCACAGTTGTTCGCGGCAAATTCTGTTCTAGGACGACTATGGATCGTCTGCAACTGAAACTGACACTTAACTTGGCATATCTCTTACACAGACTTTTTTTTTAGTTGTCATCGATAGTTGTAGAGAAGACGTGTTACTGAGTCAATGGCGAAATGTGTCAGTAAAATTTATCTCTCTTATAATACGTTAGAGTTTAAGGTTTCACCTACATCGAGAGCAGCGGAGGTGGAGCTCCAATTCGGGCTGGACAAGGTTGAGAAAGGAACCAGCAGTGAGATTTTTGTGGAACCAATCCGGTATTTTCGTCCGAAAATTGTAATTGTAATAGCTGCAAATCCGTGTCTCAGGAATACTATCCGAGAGACTTAACGGCTTTCCTTCCACTTACATGGAACGCAATTTAACGTCAATCTGTCAATGTGCTTCAATAAGATAAAGATGCTATATCCCAAACTAATGTTATAATTTCATTTAATTAAAAGACTTACCGGAACGTAAAATAAGAGTCAGTATTCATGGTTTTTAGAGGAAAATTGTTTAAGCTAGCATAAATGTTTTGTGTGTGACTTGTCTTGCGGCTCTTAAACATTGCGAGAAAGACATTTTCATATTTTAATCAAGGCTACCATTTATTTTGTTGGTCGACTTGCGTGGGCCAAATCCTACGTAGACGCAATCGGTATTCGAAAATATATATATTTAGCGTGTACGATTAAAAATGTCTTCCTTGAGTGTAACATTATTCCTATGTGTTAGTAACGAGCCGAAGTAAACATAGGTAAAGACGGGTCTTCCTGTTTGTTTATTAATGGCAAAATGAGGTTCATTGTTTATTTTCAAAACACCATGCCATGAATTCATATTTTTCCAAGCAAACTCACACTTGAATGATGATGGGAAAGAATGCTGAGAAAACATAGAGGACGAGGGCAGCAACATATTTTGATGGGTTAAGAGTTCTCGATATGAAGATAGTGACGAGGATAGCAAAAAGCGGGCGGAAAACAGGTCGCGTCTGAGAATACACGTTTCCTGGGGATTAGTATTGTCCCTATCTGGTTATTATATTAAACTTATCCTCTAGATCCATCAGTTCTAAAACTTACTGTGTAACCTGCAATACCTGCCACATTTACTTGTTTATACATTTCACTTCAAAAAATGGTTCGAATTTCTCTTAGCACTATCGGACTTAACTTCTGAGGTCATCAGTCCCCTAGAACTTAGAACTACTTAAACCTAACTAACCTAAGGACATCACACACATCCATGCCCGACGCAGGATTCGAACCTGCGACTGCAGCGGTCGCGCAGTTCCTGACTGTAGCGCCTAGAACCGCTCAAACCACTCTGGCCGGCCATTTCACTTCAATATGAAATGCGACGATTAGAAAGAAACGTGGTAGCTGCTGTTGCAAACACAATCTGTGTTCACGTACTTCCTGGTTATTTTGAGAGTGAGCCCGAGCTCTACAGTATTTACTTACTAGTCACTTTTTTGAGTGTGTCCAAGCCCTAATCTATTGAGCTGTGGCAGACAGAAGCGACTTGTCACGGATATCCGTCTTCTGGACAGAACTTGTCGTCTTAGAAGACATTCTGCGTATGGGACGTTACTTTTCGTGACATCCCGCGACATCGGTGAACGCCCTTATCACTGTACAATATTCGGTACATATACAATAAACACTGCACGTTGTTCTTTGTCATGTGATAAGGTTTCATTGTCGTGTAGTCTGAACGAGTTTGCCCTGCACTTTGTTGAAATAGGTTTAATGACAGATTTTTAACTTGTTTCGAAAAACAAACGTATGTACGGCGAAAAGATTTTAGCACACGAATTTTACAGTGTCATTATTACCTATAGGCCCGCATAAATTTGTTTAAATAATCGATTTACTGGACTGTAGTAAGTAACCATTCACAGCAAGCATAGCTGTAAGAAAATACTGCAAAAATTCTTAAGTAGAACTAGTAACATTTAAAAATTGGACTAAAACATGCACCAAAAATTATTTATCGGCTAAAATTAAAATAAGATCACGTATTACAGATCATACAGGGCACTGCAGAAAAACAAAGAGGCAAACCGCATATGGGGAACACCTAAAAGCCTCTTTCTTAAGTCGCAGAGAAGAACCCATAAAATTGGAAGGTCGCATCTAATCAAATTTTTAAAGATCATGGTCGCCTATGACTATGAAATTACTTACTTATAATCGCAATTTTCGCTATGTGGGTACTATCAAATGAATACTGCAGGACTGTGCATCAGCCCAAGTCAAAACGTAAGAAATATCTCACCTGCATGTGTCGTCGTCACATCCGTATTTTGGGTACTTCATGTTATCATTATTATCATCTTTCACGTAGATCATTGTATTGCACTTGATAAAGACACACAGTCGAAATTGCAACAGTGGGATTTATAAATAATTACTTTTAAAGGTATCCACAATGGCATTAAAAATTCTACGTGACTATGGACTCTAGCTACGAGAAGGTAGCAACCAATCAACGTCTCCACTTCACAAACCACGAGTGGATGGCACTTGGTGTATCACTACCTATTCACATTTTAACTCTTCCATTACCAATGGTGCTAAGAAGGAAGGGATGTCTATAAGCTGCCATTAGTGATGGAATTTCTCTTATTTTATAGTCAACTTTGCTTCGCGAGATGTATGTGAGTGAGGAGGTAATATGTATCTTGACTCTCTTTGGAACTTGCGTTTTCAAAGTTTTAACAGTAAACATCTTCGTGATACACAACGCATGCCTTTGTAGCGTCTTGCACTTGAGGTGGATGTGCATCTCCATGACATTTTCGTGAGTACTGAAGGGAATGGTGACGAAACGGGCAGCTCTTCTTTTGGATCTCCCTTATTAATCTTACCTGATAAGGGTCACGGACAAAAACTATGTCATTCGTAGGTGAAGATGATAGGGCAAAAGGAGTAGCATGTATGGAACTATTCTTGGAGAAGACAGAGCTTGAAATATATGCAACAAATAATTGAGGCGCGTCGGGTATAAGCACTATTCTGAGATAGGACTGGCACAAAGAACGAAACTGTGGCGGACTCGATCGATCCAATCAGAAGATTGATAACAAGCACAAAAAAGAAATTCTTCCAATCAATCTCAGGCTGGTAGGTGCCTTCCCTATAACAATACAATAACCGAATAGCATAAGAAATTTCCTCCTACTTGTGTGCAGTGCACTACTTCTGTTTTCCATAAGGGTAAAGTTAATTTTTAAAATGTAGTTTTGTGTGTGAGAGTTATTTTTCTTTGTAGAAACCATTACAGAGAAAATACTTTTCTATTAGCCGCCTGCTCTCCGTAGCGTCTCAGGCTAATCAGCGACACGGGAAAAAGAGGTCGGTGATGTTCACCTGTCTGTGGAATGAATCTATAGAGGGAAAGGTTAGTGGTAATGGAAGGAACATTTCAGCAGACTGTATGATAAAGTACAGATGCACATGTAGACAATGTGACTTCGGTAACGATAGCTACAAATGTAAATAAAGCCTTTGTAATTATAACTGTAGATGATGGGATTCCACTGCAGTATCTCAGTGTCATAGGTCCCTATATTAGTGGGGGGGTCTGATAGAACTGGAGCCTGGGGAACAGCCTAAAATTCTTTAAAAAAAATGGTTCAAATGGCTCTGAGCACTATGGGACTCAACTGCTGTGGTCATAAGTCCCCTAGAACTTAGAACTACTTAAACCTAATTAACCTAAGGACATCACACACATCCATGCCCGAGGCAGGATTCGAACCTGCGACCGTAGCGGTCGTGCGGTTCCAGACTGTAGCGCCTTTAACCGCTCGGCCACTCCGGCCGGCAAAATTCTCTCCTTTAGTGTGACAAGCAGCTTAAAATTAAGTTAATGAGCAAATTCAGAAAACCGACTAACTTAGCGCTCTGTGCAGTGCAAGCGAAGACGAGACGGCTTAGACGGTCATATCTGTCGCAGTGCTGGCCAAATTGCTGCTAAGACTTGTAATTACAGCGAGAGCGCTTACGTAAGAGCGGAGCGGCGGGCAGGCGGGCGCAAGTTTCTCGCCGGGATCCGAAAGGCGACCGATCCGAGGAGAAAGCACCTGGGTGCGGCCGCCGCTGCATCTCACGGCCGCACATTCACGTAAGCGAAAATTCTCTGTAAGCATTAAGAACTGAAAATATTCAGCATATCTGTCAAACAAAACAAACATCTTCATTTTCAACAAAGAATTTACGTGGTCCACTCAGTCGTAAATATTAGAGCTTTATTGTGCTTCGCTAAGCATTTCGGCCCCTGCAGGCCCAGCAGATCTATCATTTCTCTTGCTCCCGAATAAGATGAGAACGTCGAGAAGTTCGTTCATTTTATAAGATACTTATATGTAGAATTTGTGAAAAATCGCGTATCAGAGAAGACGTAAGAAATGCTAAGGAAAATGATCAAATGGTACAACTTAGAACTAGTTAAACCTAACTAACCTAAGGACATCACAAACATCCATGCCCGAGGCAGGATTCGAACCTGCGACCGTAGCGGTCTTGCGGTTCCAGACTGCAGCGCCTTTAACCGCACGGCCACTTCGGCCGGCAGGAAAATGATCAAGCGTGATAAAAGTATCAGAGATGATGGGTGGAATATTCATCGATGTTATATTAGTATTCAGAGTTGAGAAATGAACTTCATAACATCGAATCACTTCACTAGAGGCGCACGTAGTTAACCGTAGATCGAAACAGTTTGTAATTGTGTTATACCAAAAGTTAGCAAAATACAAGTATAACATCACAGGAAACACATACAATAAGAGAACCGTAAACACCATCTGTGTTCTTCCCCCCCGCACAAATGGCTCTGAGCACTATGGCTCTGAGCACTATGCGACTTAACTTCTGAGGTTCAAAAATGGTTCAAATGGCTCTGAGCACTATGGGACTAAACATCTGTGGTCATCAGTCCCCTAGAACTTAGAACTACTTAAACCTAACTAACCTAAGGACATCACACACATCCATGCCCGAGGCAGGATTCGAACCTGCGACCGTAGCAGTCGCGCGGTTCCGGACTGAGCGCCTAGAACCGCTAGACCACCGCGGCCGGCAACTTCTGAGGTCATCAGTCGCCTAGAACGTAGGACTAATTAAACCTAACTAACCTAAGGACATCACACACATCCATGCCCGAGGCAGGATTCGAACCTGCGACCGTAGCGGTCGCTCGGTTCCAGACTGTAGCGCCTAGAACCGCACAGCCACTCCGGCCGGCTCCCCCCGCACACAAGCATATATTTAGGGCAATGCTGCACAGGGCATATTCACTAAATTTAGCACAAATCTGTCCTGGTCAAGGCACTGGTAGTTGCTCCAAGCAGAAGACGGGTTGTTTTGGTGTTCCACGATTTTCTCTTTCTGTATTGTGATCGGCTTACACTGCAGTGTTCGTCTTTGGCGCTCTAGTGCTGTAGATGTCACAAAATTAATCAAGAAAAAGATACGTGTATTTCGTACATATATTTACATATATAAGCCGACTTCTGTATTTTCCTTTGTGTGAGATAGTGTGTGGTTTACAGGGTCGATTTGAAATTCTTCATTCTAATATTTTACTGTTGACGTCTTTTTCCATAAATTTTCTCTGCTTGTGACATTGTTTGTGCGTATTGTGATATATTATGTGTTGTAAACCATTTGCAAAGGCTGCGTAAAATTCACCCTAATCGTCAACTGTAAATTAAATTTGTGCTTCTTATAAATTACTGGCAACAATATCCCGGTTTAAAAACAATCATTTCTTAGTTTTATTGTGTTTAAATGATAAAAGATATACTTTTGAGAGTTTTTGGATGCTTATGAGTATTGTGAGTAACGTATTTCGTAGTAAATTGTGGAGCAACAGACGTTTTGTTTGTAAACTTCAGAATCAATATCTTTTCAGAAAGTCCTTTCCCCTCATTGCAGTGCAGGTACCTATGCGATTAATACAATTTCCGCTTATTGACATGTTTGTTGTATGTCAGTTTTCGAAATTTTATCATCACAACGTAGATGATCTTACGAATTAAGCCACTGTGTTGAACTGATGTGTTTTCAGGTATTTCGAAATGTAGTGCTGTATAAGAATTCTGAAAATTAGGCGGGTATATCGAATAACTGATGAGGAGGTACTGAATCTAATTGTGGGTGGGGGTGGGGGAGGGGTGAGACGAAGAAATTCATGCCCGAACTTGTCTGAACGAAGGGATCTGTCTGATAGGACACTTGCTGAGGCACCGGGTGAAAGTCAGTTTGGTAATGGAGAGAGGTGGTGTAAAGTTGTGGAGGGAGACCTAGGCCTGAATATATTAAGTAGGTTCAAATGGATGTATCCTATTAGTCCAAAACGTTTCGGAACTGGATTAATAAAAAACAGGGAAATGTTAAGATGGTGGTTTTAATACTTGAGGTGTTCTACATAGTCGCCCCTACCCTTCCAATGCCATCCCAGCACCAACACCAGTGCGTAAAACGCACAGAACGTTCACACAACCTTGTAAATCATCAGAAATGTCCTTCTTTGGGACATCGTTCAATTTGCGTAACAATTTGGCTTGAATATTGGTTATGTCGTCAAAGCGTTGAACCTTTATGTGAATCTCTACATTTTGTCATTTGGTGATAGGTTTGTATTGATAACACCGGGTATCGTTACCCGTGACGACTTTTTTTTTCAAAAAATAATTGTCCGCATTGGGCATTTCAATCAAATCGCAGCAGGCGGCAACGCATCGTTGTTTTTGTTCGGGAGTCAAGATGTGGAAGACAAATTTTGCTCACACTTTTCTCTTCTTTAAAACATTCTGGAGAATGTCTTGAACACTTGATTTTAGACACTGTCTCGTTGCTATTTGTGACACACGTTGACACACTAGACCCTCACGTCCCCTGCTTAACGCTACCTGCTAGTGGAATGCACAGATTATGTTGTTTACAGTGTTAGCTCAGGCTGTCACCGTATTTACTGCGCTGACGTCGCTTATATGTCAGGAACGAAATCTTGCAGATATACGCCTATTATCCCGCGGGAGTCTACTTACTAAGATTCAATAACTAGTATTAAATGACGAAACCTAGGGATATTCTTAAGCCGCTTTCGTATCGCTCCCGTAGGGATCGCGAAAACAAACTTCGCCAACTTAAAACACGCAGTGAGGCATTTAGTAGCGATTCTTGGCGCGCTCCATAAGTGACTGGAACGGTAAGGGACCCTAGAATGTGGTCCCATCATAAATACCCTCTGGCGTCAAATTCGATGTCCTTTTGCACAGTATGTATGTATATATAGAATTAAACACAATCAAAAGATACCTATAAATAATAACTACATACTAAATGTAATGACAACTTGCCCACAGAAATGTGTGGAAAAAGCAGTAATAAGGAACTAATTGTAAATTATATAACAAAGAGAAAATATGTGCTAGTGTCCCGTATTAACGATTCATATCAAATAAAATTTCTAACTCGAATTTAAAGCACGATGTTGAGTGCAGCACAATAAAGCACGAATACTTGAGACTGAAGACGTTGACTATTAGATTTAAAATGAAGGAGGTGAGAAATTGACATCCCGTAGTCGTAGAGATTATTGGAGACGCAGTTCTACCTCAGATGAAGAATAAATGAGAAGAGTATCGATTGCATCATTATTGTTGAAACTTTCTTCAATCGCCTGAAATGATTACCGTATAACACAGATGGCAAGTTGGATTCCACCACTCGTAGACACGAGCACAGGATATCTGGTTTGTGCGACCTTGCTCGATGGTTTATGAAGACGCGACAACAAAATCGATTAAATAAATAACATTGACGACGTTCGTTATTAGAAATTTACTGGAGCTACTGACATTTAATTCAGGGTCATTCATCACTGGAATGCACTAGACGTGGCTACACTGCGAAACAGAAACTTTCTGAAAAAATAGCGAAGACAAGTAGTATCTTAGGTGACTTTCCCACGCTCTTCTAGAGCACTATTAAGCTTACTTATCCCTGGCCCCAAACAGAAGTATTTGCATCTCATAATAACGTCTCAGATACATCTCATAAGCAGTTAATACTGAATACTCGTATGAGCTACGAATACTGTTCATTAACAATTGATGACGCTCTGTCTCCTGACAGGAGAGGTTGGATAACATCTTCTCGAATGATCTCTACGTCGACGTTACGCTACAAAGAAAAACGGAAAAAAATGTCAGGCTGGCCGAACCGGAATGAACCACGAGGCCACCTCGTGACCGGTTTGCCCAGTCCAGGCGAGAAACTCACATAAATGGCGAGCGATTTCAAATGTATGGTTCTCAGAGAAGACGTTTTGCGACCAACAGAATGGCACTCTGACCCTGTCCAGACATCTTCAGTAGGCCTCCTTTAAATTTCTTTCATGATGGAAGCACCAGAAAATAATTTTATATGAGTAGTGTTCAACCATCGTATTTGGTTGATTTTGATCTTAAGAACATGTTGCAGATTTTTTCATATGATTCCAAGCTAATGAAGGCGATTAGTCTACTTTAAAAAAATCAGTGGTCATGTCGAGTTTTGTTCTGAACATCACAGTGCTTTGCGCTATCGTGTCGCTCTGATTCGTGTTGCAACTTATGCAGCAGATTGTAGGAAAACTACTTTTTAGCGTGGAATTCTTAACATGTGGAAACTCACACACGAAATACTACATCGAGATAAAAGTTTCAATTTCCCCCTCCTTGCCAGAACTAACTGTCTGTCTGATAAACTAACACTGAACTACCAACCCACGTAACCAGAAATGAATCTCTCCTCATCGACGTTCATAATCGCTTCTCATTTCCATAGGCCACTCCCGCCGATACCGCGCCGTTTCCGTAAACAACGTTATTCCAAATTTCTGTACTCGGTGTTATACTATAGGAGCTGAATTAACGCTACGCCTTTAATTATGTCATTTCCGACAGCATGCCACAACCGAACTTACAAAGTTATAAGGAGCCAACATATCATCGTTCCGCCCGGGAGGTAGATAATTAACTGACGTGATTTCTTTCTTTCTCTCTCGAAATCTCTCCATCTTCTTCTGTCCTAAGAGTTTCGATCTAGTGCTTGATTTTTCAATAAACCGATGATAGTCAATTAAAGTTTTGAATTTAGTTCTTTAGTTTATAATGTTTGTGTGATGCCTATTTCTCGAAGCTGTCTTTCTGTTTCAAGTAACTAGTTGTACGAAATTTGCAATGAGTGGGGAAAATTGCGACTTCATTTTGCCTGAGAATTTCTCTTTCTCTCTTTTCTACATGTTCGCAAGAAATGAGATGTTACAGTCCATATAAGCTTAATATCCATGTTGTAAGGAATCAGTATTGCATTCCGTGATGTGGATGTATGATTGTGTTTCTTCCACGTGATTCTATACGTCTTATGTAAATCAAATATTCTCTCTGTTTTAGCTTCTCATAGATTGTTTGTAAGATCATATAATATTACTTACAGGTCACACAGAGGTTGTATACACTTCATAAAAACATGGCGTGTTTGAAAGCGAAGGTGGACAAGGTCAGACCTGTATGACGCGAAGGAAGGAAGGAAGAGTAGCGTACAATGTTGCGTCGACGACGAGGTCATTAGACACAGGGCGCGCGTCTTTTTCAAAGGAACCATCCCGGTATTTACGTTAATCATTTAGGGAAACCGTATAGAACCTACATCTAGGTGGTGGTACGGGAAACTGAACCCCTATCCTTTCGAAAGGGAATGCGAGGTTTTAAGCCCTTCGCCACCCCGTTCGGTCCAAAGGAGACAGGCTGCCTCTAGTGAAGAGGATGACAAGGCAATGTTTTGAGTCCCGTAAAACCAGTGACCGATATATGACGGAAAGAGCGTCACGTTCCTCCAAGTGCCTTACTCTCCCACGCTTTACACATTGTCTTTCGAAATGCGAATGTAGCTGCAGATTATCATCACGCATGGCTGCCGTCACGTAATGAGTAATGGCTTCGATTTCCTGCATGAATCAACTCCCCTGTCATTACTCGTTGCGGTAATTCCATCCGTAGTGGTCTGTTACCTGTTCTACTGCAAGGTCGTCTCCTGTTATTACTTTCGCAAAGCCATTAAACTTTAAAACATTCCTCTGCAGCCACTATCTGATTTTTGTTTCACGTGCCTTACGTTCCTGCTGTCTGTGACAGCTTCTCTGTGATCGCTCCTTTGACTAAGTGCAAACCTTCTCATCTATGTCCAGCAAAAGAGAGCGACGTTCAGCTCGTTTAAATCTTTTGCACACTGAAACTGGAAGGTGGAACACCGTATTTCATCGCATGCTGCGCTAATGTGGCAGACCTCATACATTTCCCCAGTATTTGGAAGTATATAGGTTCGGTTTCCTCATATCGATGGATATGTTGAAATATTTAATACTCACAAGTCGAGCTTGTTATCGGCAAAGGAAAATTAAGTATAACTTTTATACACACTTATTCGCTCTTCATTAGCCCGTGTTTTGTTTCTTTGCATACCACTCTTCGGCTTCGTGAAAAAGATACGACTTTTTCGCTTCAGTTAATGTGGATATCAGCCAGCTATCACGTCGATACCAAACAGAATACTATTCCTACAGATAAATTATGCGTCATTTCTAATATAAAGTGGCGTTAACCAAAAGAGCCAAGGGAGATCAGCTTCTAGAATCATTTGAGGGAACAATACGAAGAGCAGACTGGATTTCTAAATATAATGATCGGATTCTGGGAACCCCTCGTGAACTTTTTCCAAACGTTGTCTTTCTTTATGTTTTTTTCTCGATGCTAGAGACAAAATAGCTTTCGGACATGAGATCCACATTAATTTTAGAGATTTCTGTCAATATTATATCAGTTTTGAAATACATGGCTGTTGTATTGATCTTTCTCTCATATTCTCAGAAGTACTTGCGACGATTAAAAAAGAAATGAACTATCAGCTTTTACGTAGGGAACGAGCTAGTAAGAGAAAGAAAAGTTTGGAATGTGTACCCAGTCTTCATGGGCCAAGGTGACGTTGCTGCCTTGGAAGAGTTGAGGTAGCGGGTGAGTCCCCTCTCAGGCATGGATGTGGGGTTTAAAAGGCCGTTACGTCGTGTTTACTGCATTGTAGCTACAGATTACAAATAATAAATAAAAAAGTCAGTCGTAAAAAGAAAGAAGGGTGTGCATACGAAGCCTAAAAGAAAGTGAGATAAAAAAACTCTCGGTGTAGTAAAGCGCGACTTTTCTCGACCATTTATTATGTCCTTCCGCTGTGACAATTTTCACAAAACGAGCAACTTAGTAGCAATGGACGCGCAGTTTGCGACATACGTGCTCTTGTATTACGCGGAAAGATGTGCACAGTGTCGAAAAGAAAAGAAACGAGACACAGGTAGAAAGTTTGTGAGCCCACCACTACAGCGGAGGTCGCCTTTAGTATTGAACCCATCTAAGTTCACACACGTCATCATCTGTTCCTTCCAGCACTGTAAACATTTTTGTAAGTCGTTTTGCGTTTGCGTACGCAGAAATTCTGTCTTTTGCTTTCGATTGGGGTGCAGAATGTCTATAATAAACTGCTACTACATTGTGACTAAGTTGATTGATTCTGGTGAAACTTGTCGCAGCTGACTTTCACTACTCAGCTGTATATCCAACAAGCTCTGCCAAGTATTTATCCAGCTCTGCCAAGGATATATCTTTCCTTTCCTATTTCCAGCCCCACACAACTCCTACGTCTACGTCTCTTTCTCTTCTGTCTTACAGGTGTAAACAAGCTACAGCTTGTTGCCTATTGAAAATGTTTGGGATCATCCTGAGAGATAATTTTAGCTTACAAACATCTAACAAGATTTTAGTGACAGTGATGAGTATTTTCCTCAGAAGCACACCGGATGCATTGGATACTGATACTCTTCTGTACAGGCTCATGGCATCGTGTTAAAACCAGCAAGGTAACGTATTACTCACATCATTAAATTGAAACTTTTCTGCAGTTATTGACTTTTGCATTCTTTTCCCACCTTTCTGTATTCTCTCCATCTGACCAGTTTCACGTCAAGATGCAAAATTTATCTATAATTCTGATACACAGGATTATAATATTCACGTACAAAGCAAAGCCGTTAGCTTCTATTCTCTATATACGTACGTACTAACCCTTGCCATATTCATTATGTAAGAACGAGAGAAAGTCGTGTCTGCTCAGAGTCATTGTTATTCATTACTGCAGAACAAAAAAAAAAAAAAAAAAATGAAACTGATCGATATAAGAAATTACACACGCTTACCGCTTATGAGAGCTCTCTGCAAATCATATAGAGAGCATGCGACAGGTCCGTGCATCTGATCACCTGTGACTAGTAATGGGAACAACAGGATAGAAACGATTTAGCTCGTTGTTGGAAAACAATCAGCTCATTAGATTGTAGTTTTATGTATCTGTGGTATTATTCATTGTTTTGAGTGAAATCAGTCAGTGAAAGCAACCGAATGAAAACTGTCGACGCAGTTCGGAGCGGAAACGTTCTGTCATTTTGCCATTGTTAAATCATAATTGTTGTTTGTAATATGTTGTCGCTTGTCGTCCCTGTTATTGCCGTTCCGGTGTAGATTTTTATTGAGTGCCAATAAATAACTTTTATTAGTTTTTCGCGCATATTTACGAATATGTGTTTTCTTAAAAGTAAACTCAGTATCTGGATCACAATGCTAAAACGCTCAGTGGCGGAGGAATCTAAGAAATCATATGCCTCGTCAAAAAGAGCTCTCAAGATAAATTCAGTGCGATATATAGTAACTGCAAGAACGATTACTTCTGCGAATCTAAAGCCTATTGATTAAAGAAACTAAAAAAAATTGATGACAGTACATGCTTAAAATGCAAGTGATTAAGTCGCCAAACAATTAAATGAATTTTATATTGTACGTTTTCTGTTCATGTTACCCGAGGATTTACCGAATTAGAATTATCGGCAACTGTTGCAAACCAGCGGGAAGATAGAAACGGAAATTCAATAAATTTAAATAAAAAAGTAATTTTTCATTCATTTAAACATAAATTTATAATGTATCACCAATTGTTAACCTTTTAAAACAAAAAAGTCCATTATAATGCCAGTCGTTTGAGAAATTCGTATTTTGGTAAGTAAATATATAAATTTCGAAGATACTTTATATTCACTCTCCTTGAAACAAGATACGTTATTTATCTCTAAATTTTTTGGCAGTGTTATAACCGAAAATGCTGATAAAGTGCGTAAATCAAATCAGTCACAGAAACAATTCATGTAGCTGACGTGGCCACAGAGACTAGTCTCACTGGGCTGTTTCATTCGACTGAAAAAAACCACTGAACGAAAAAAAAAATGGACTGGCCAAATGGTTGTTGAAACCAGTCGGTCGTCCCATCACTTAGTGTGTCCACCTATTTCTCCAACAAAAGTTTAGTTTGTGGCTGGTTATGTTTCGGCCTCACCAATAATGACAGAATAACTAATAAGTCGTTGATCATACACGCAGACGTCGATGGATGATATGGTTGTGTTGCAAGAAATTAATTTTTTTTCTCAACTTTGCTACTTCAGCTGAGGAAGGAGTTTAGTGACGACGTCCAGAAATGTTTTCTGAAAAACATTAAACGGATTACATTACTTGTACTGAATTTAAGAAGGAAAGACGCTGACTGCGAATCTGAAATAGATAAAAAGCCTTAACTAGGCATATCTAGGCGATTCCTTTCCGTCAGTTCGTTACTTTACACTTGAATGCACTGAACATCGTGGCTTCCCAAGCTTCGAAACCTGTGCAGACTTGCGCTTTAATCCAGCCATAAATTGGTGTCAACACCACGTAACTACTGCTATCTGTGACTGAAGGTCGAGGTTATCTCTCGTATTAATCCGGGCCAATTATTCGCCGATCCTCGCTTTGCTATCATCCGAAATTCACCGGTTAGCTAGGACCATTAAACTGTCTCTAAAGCTTCGTGCTTAAATTTTATGTGCTTGAATTATGTTTACTGCCGGCAGCACGAGACAAACTGTGCTAGCCTTGAATAAACGCGGAGAACTCCCCAAAAAAACTCACCTAGCTGCGACAGTCACCCAACACAAAACACGGTGACCTTCTGCGTACTGCTCCGCGGGCAAATTAGAGTCTGCCGAAATGCTCGCTTTTATTGACGTAGTAAAAAGTTAATGCTGATGGTGAGGGTCCTAACAACCCCAAAGGATACTCTAAGTAATGATGAACATGTTATATTCTGTGCTTAAGCAGGCGCCTTGCGTGTCGTTGCCTTAGTTATAATTACTCTCTGAAACGCAGCGGTTTTGTGGCTGCAGAGGTGCACTGAAGCACCAGACTTGCATAACTATGCATATATGACGCGCGCAGGGTATTTAATACATATTTTAGGAGGTACTAATTCTCGTTTAGGATTTAGAGTTCACATGATCCGCCGATCCCATCAACTGCACGACTTTGCGATTTACTCAAGCGCCCTATGTGTATTTCTTACTTCTTTTTTGCCAGAGAATAATAGATATGTTAAGACCAACATGTTAGTATAAAAACATTTATTTATAGAGAGTCAGTACACTGAAGCTTGTTATATTATTGTTAATTACCACTCCAAGTCCTCTCACTCTCTGTTAAAAGACCGCTATCAATTCATCAGTGCAACAGACTCTGCAACAACAAATATATAAAAAAAATCCCAAATTTTCATAATGTCAAACTTATTTTCGTCTGCAGTGAGTGAGTGTCACGGTGGTGTGCTTACGGGTTCGGGGCAGATGTACTAAACAATATACAAAATGGTCATCTCTTTTACGATGGTGTGGGTAGTCTCCTATGCTGACTCTCGTTTATGATTAACAACGAGTTGACGTTTCGAATACCGCCGCTGGTGTGAGTAGAACGCTCACACGAGGATTTAAACCCTGGTATTTCCGAATGCGATCCCAGTGCCTTTCCACATGCTCGGTGGAGGGACAGCAATAGTATGAAAATATAAGACTTTCAGGGCAAAAGATAATTAGTGAAACTGAGAGAGCAGAAAACAAGCGAGACGAGGTTGATTTTTCAGTAATCGTGACTTTGAGGGAATTCAGTCCCAAGAGGCCAGTTAAGTAGTAGATCCTTTCCCGCTTTTCATTGTACCCCCAGTTTTCATAGGTGACATGACTGCCCTCCATATTAAAAATAATATTTGAAAATAATGAGTCAACGGAGGAAGGACCGTCACGAATCATAATCACTTTTAACATCCGGAGAAGGCAATTTTAGCATCGCAATCTAGATATTAACAGTTCAGTTTTACGCTTAACGAGTTCTAGATCTCTTACGTTCTCATCCAACCCTCACTGTATCAGTTTATACCGCTGTGTGGAATAGTCACTACATAATGATATCACCACTCTTTCCACAGTAATTTTAAAACTAGAATTAACACATGGTTTCATCGGCGTTTCCTTGACCAACGTGGTCGATTTAGGAAGAGACAAGCACTTTTGCTTCTGAGGATACATTTCGTATATACTCTAAGCGCTTGAAATGTTTGGCTAACACATAATATTTACCCTAAATATGAGATGGTGAACTCTTGTATCTTCATGTAATATGTTGCTACGCAAATAATAGAGGAGATTTTAAGAATTAAGGGCTCAGTTTCACTCATGAATTGCCGTCAAGCGTATTTAATATCACAGTTTAGGAAGAAACTGTGGAGAGGTGACAGGGCACTGGCGCTCGTTATGGACTGCGCGTGTAGGAGTAGCGAGTTCTACCAGTGTACTCTTTCCTTGTGGCGTCTCCTACTGTATTTGTTGAGAGTTTCTGTGACATTCTCATCTGTATTACTAAACTGTTATTGCAAATTGACTACATAATGGCTTCCAGGAGCAAAAAAAAAAATGATTTTCAATATTTCGCACAATTATTTGCCGAATTTAAAATTTAAAGTGTTGCTATAATCTGCCAAGTAAGAGGTGTAATTCTGTGTTAAAGGTTTGACGCAAAAACAAGTATTACGGCTATAAACTGTGTATACTGACGCAGTCGAACTCGCCACACACAGATACCCAGATTATATTCTTTCAGTATTTGAGAATAAGGGCATTTAGTGAACTGCAAAACACTTTACAAACAATTTCAAACCTTTATGAAACTGTTTCTCTCTGGCATCCCCCACAAAATGATGAAAATAAAAAAGTTTGTCGCTTACTATATTTTTGATGTTCATCCAGTAAAACTGCCGCATCATACTTGACGATTTAATTTATTGCTTCTTTACTACTAACTCTATTCGCAACACATTTTGCGGACAGTATCTACATATACAACGGAATGTGCCTGCGAAATTACAGAATTTTACAACACACATTTCAGGAGATATGATGTCATAAGCCTTGAGATGCGTGAAAAACTGGATTCGGCTTAAAACACAGCGTAAATTAGCCAGACTGTACTCATCCAACGTTTGATGATTAGAGAACTTAGCAATTTCCAACAAACTTTAAATATAATTTCAAATCTTTTCTAAACTTTTATATCTCACATACTTAAAAAAAATGGCTCTGAGCACTATGGGACTTAACTTCTGAGGTCATCAGTCCCCTAGAACTTAGAACTACTTAAACCTAACTAACCTAAGGACATCACACACATCTATGCCCGAGGCAGGATTCGAACCTGCGACCGTAGCGGTCGCGCGGTTCCAGACTGTAGCGTCTAGAACCGCTCGGCCACTCCGGCCGGCCACATACATAACATTAAATATTTAACGCATTAAGTCATTTAGTTTGAATCTGTTTTATACACAGGACTTAGATTATTTAAAGATTCGGTGATTTACTGGCACTGGCTAAATGTCCTTTGGCCTTTCCTCGACCAAAATCGGGGAGGCGATTTTCAATTTCTCGCTCTTTGATTCTTGTATCCACAGTTTTTGTGTTTGTGCCACGGTCGAAAGTAGAAACTGCACAGTGATCTTCTTCGGTGAGCAGTTTAGCAAGACAGAGTTGAATATTTCACTTTTCATTGTATCGAATACTGTTAGTTGCCATGATAATCAGAGAACATGTGAACAAATAACTTTGTCCCATTCGCTGATTTTGCTTAAGACTAAAGTTTTTGAAGACCTTATTTTGAGAACTCACCAAGAATGATCTTGCTTTAGAATTCCCTGATAATTTGTTTCATATATGCTGTTAAGCTTACTATGACTTCGTTCTCCTTTCATTTGACAGGAGGGATTCTGCGTCGGTTCCTTTGAATGGGCGATTCCGATTTCGTTCCCCATACTTGAAACGATCCGAGCTTGTACTTCGTCTCTAATGACCTCGCTGTCGACGGGACGTTAAACATTAATCTTCCTTTTCCTGCTTCTGTTCCGTTCACATTTACTGTTCACCTCTCTCTGCTTTCGTAGTAACTTGATAATGTATTTATTGAACCACGACGGGCTCTCCTTACTGTCCGTTACTAACTCACAGATAATATCTTTTTTAACAGGAAAACACCTTAAGCTGCGTGGAAAACATTTATTTTTCAACTGGTGTTCGGGAACTAGGGTTTCATGAGGAGGCTCCCAGAGGATAAGATACACAGAATTAGACGGTTGTGGATACTAGAGTCATTACGTTAGATAGTAAAAAAAACACTCTTAAAATGGCATTAATCATATCCAAGTATATAATATATGTACACAGAGAACACAGAACTGCCACATCCAGCAGCAACAAAGACTAAATTTGGTGAGCATCTACGCGAACTCAGCTTGAATGCCAGATATGGGTACGTCATTCCTTGCTACTTCAACTCGTATGCCGCAATTCATCAGTTGTAGGGACTGGCGAATGGAGACGTGAGAGTCTCTTTTCAACCCATGGTCAGATGTTTTCAGTGGATGAAAGAACTGACGAACGTGTCTGCTAGACCAATAGTCGAATGGCGTCCTGTGGTACAACCATCCATGCTCCATTCACCTGGTTCAAAAGTTCATTGGCGGTGATTGGCACTGGGACAAAGCACTGTGTCCGTCGTTTCGCCACATTATCCCACACATTTCCGACTGGCGACTAGTGTGGTGATGTGGTGGGCCAGGGCAAAAGGCTGACATCCAGTGACACCAAGAAGGCATGTGCTCGTGCAGCAACATGTGGTCGTGCATTGTCTTGCTGAAAATGCCATCTGGCGAGTTGCTCAGAAACGCTACATGCCGCATTGACGTAGGTCACACAGGTCACAGTGCCCCGGACACGCACCAACTCTGGTTTGTGGTTGTACCCAATAGCACCCCACACCGTAAAGTCTTGAATTGGCGCTGTATGCCTTGTGTGAATGCAGTCACACTACGGCGACCCAAACAGCGGCTGTCATTTTCAAACAAACAGAACCTGAATTCGTCCCGAAACACTATCTGATTCTATTCCCGTCCCCAGTAACGTCGTTCCATACACCGCTGCCGTCTAGAATGTTTCTGCACGTTCGTGAAATGTAGATGGAGAAGTGGGCGATGCGCACATAACTCATGCCATAATAAACGGCCACGGACTGTCACCCTTATAGTGTATGATGTGTTACACTGTACCACTGTTGCGCCAGAGATGAGGAGGATGCAGATCTGTCCTGCACTGCTATTCGGATGAGGTATCGATCTTCTTGGAGGTGGTCCGAATGGTGCGACCTGACCCATCTCGTCATCGTCTATGGTCTTCCATAAATCATTCTGCACACACCCGTTGCACTGCCGAAACACTTCGTCTCACGCAAACAGCAGTTTTCCGGATGGATGCATCACATTCTCTCACATCAATAATGCGCCCTGTTTCAAACTCACAAACTCACTGATTTGACGGTACGGTTCGCGCATACGTCTGCGAGGCATTCTGCGTGTCTGCTCAAGTCACACTGATCCATTACCTTCGCCTTACAGCGACAACGAGAGCCACAGATACATTTAACCGGTAGGTGGTGTTGCGCCGTGATATCGATGTTGACCTTGAACGCACGGGCCGACGTAGTTCAAATGCTAATCACTTGTGCAGGACATACTACTGTACATGTCTTGTGAATATGAACGTCCTATCTCTAGTCGTTCAAGGTGTTCTTTTCTTCTGAATATGAGTGTAGGTCAGGACGGCACCGGCAACATACGGTCTTCCATTACCTTGTTGAAAGATAATGCTAAGGAAATATTGAAGGTAGGACACATTCATCGGCGTTAACACACCAGAACTGCGATGCCTGCCGTCTAGATTATCGGCTGTGTGAAACAGGTGATGGTGTTGTGTAATCAAGGTGACACCATACAATCGCGTCTGATGCTGAGCCCGAATGACGATGACGAATGCAATGTAGCAACTGTTGACTCCTCGGAGCCTCCACACGCCGATACGTCCACCGTGATACTGTACACTGAAACGGGACTCATCAGAAAAGCCACGTAACGGCGCTACTGTGTCAAGTTTGGTCGTTGGGCGAACCAATGTTGGTGCGTCAGGAAAAGCCACAACAATGGTCCCTGTGGTGACAGTCCTTGGTTCTCCATACGTCGTCGCACTTTCGGTGTGGACATTTGTCTTACTGCTGACACAAGCCCATTTCGTGACATGCACGATTTTGCACGGCAGAGCGAACAATATGTTTGTCCTCTCGCGCGCTATTGGGGCTGCTGAGATTCCGCATGGCGTCGAGTATGGTCTCTTCTAATCCAGCGATTCCATATGAAAGTCGTAGGATATCGACCGACTCGATGAGAAATATCGTGGAACGATAAACCACTGTCTCGGTGGGCCGCGATTCTTCCGATGTCGAAGTCTGACACGTGGTGGGAGACGTTCCTCGTTCTTACTACACAAGGAAAAAACTATCTTATCATAAACAACTACCATTCAAAGGACATTTCTGAACGAGAAACTGTCTGCGTTAACTTTCCTTATACAGAAGATGTAGGCGGCATCACTCTTACCCACTTTGTGCACTTGCGATGAAACGCTAAACATTTACACATCCAAGCAAACAGAACACATCTTGCGAATCTGGTCTTTGTTTCATGCCATCTTCATTGTGGTACTAATTTAATGGAGAGCTGTATAGTAGCAATACTAGGAGGAACAAAAAGCTCTTGTTACCTTCTACAAGCAAACTGGTATAGAGACATCAGAACCACGTGTACCAGCCTGGAATTTATTTCCCGATTTAATAAGTGACCACTATGGATGTGATAAGTTTATTTGGTTCCCTATATTGCTGCAGCCCACAAGGCCGGTAAGTTCTGCGGGTAGCGAAATACCTCTTGACGGTGAAACAATGTGACAGCAATGTATAATCAGGGCGGCCAGGATGCTCCTTGTTTCTGACTTTTTCTTGTCCTTCGCTGAATTCCTCTATGCAATTGAACACAAATTTCCTCGAAATATTCTAACCATATAGGAGCTATGGACGTGCTCTGCGGATTGTCTCGCGGCTCAGAAAAGTAGCGTTGTTTTTGGCGGGTATGTACTCATAGCACACTTACCACATTTGTCTGACAGCAGATCGTTAATCACTGGCTGCGGAATTCTGTGTATCGGCTACCTTCCACGTTTCAAGCGTTACCACCTTCTAGATACATGCAGGCGCGAAATTAAAAACGATACGCGGTACTGTGGAGTTTTGTCACCCCCGCATATCAGTGCTCCAAAGTGCGCATTGACACAGTTTCCGCCAGCAGTTAACAAGTACGGGTCTCTGCTGACCGACTGACGGCACAAGTTTGTCTAGTGTTAAGTACCGTACCATACAAATGACTTGTCAGAGATCTTCCATGCGCTGTTCCTTAGACAGAAATCTTGATGTCGGCCGCTCGGGTACTTTCTAATCGTATCGTGTCGGACTTGTCAAACACAAACTTCTTTCCATATTTCTTAACATTTTGTTCCACACCACCGACCAATGATGCCTTTTGAATTTTTTAGTGTTTTGGTCACTGATTCCTATCTCTAAGATTTATGAATTGTGAAGCTTTTCCTGTTTGTGTCAGCAGCTATGTTACGTTTCTCTTGCAGGTGGGATGTCTCACCAGTTGTTCATCATAATTCTTCTGTAAATACTATTAGTACAATGCCGCATGATTCTTCCGTCACTCAGGAACTCTACAACTTTTACCTCATCAACAACCGAACCGCGTAGCTTTCCAAAATTACCTTTACCGCCAGAGCCCGAACTCTGCTGGCAGCAGATCTGTGATTTTCTCTTGGCCACTGCTGCCAACACGTCAATAAACCAGAGTGTACGAGTGTAGCTATGTTCAGCTGTTATATTTTACTAACAATATTTAAAATAGGTTAACTATTATCTTAAATACTGCAACCGACAGAAGAATGACGAACAAGTTTTTCAAGAAAGTGAAGTGTATAGTAATGAGCTTCTGTTGCAAGGACTTTTCTTCAGAAGATATGTTTTAGCTAACGATGACATTTAAAAAGTAAACATTTGGGTGAGAGGATTCAAACTAAATGATAAAACTGGATTGAAACGTCTCGCATACATTTCTCGTTCTCCAAAGCCAAAGGATTTATTTGCCTCGGTATACTGTGGTAAGCCAAAACATTATGACCACCTGTTGAATAGCGTGTTGGTTCACGTTTGGAACGCAACAGAGCAGCTATTCTGCTTGACATGCATTCGACAAGTTGTTGGTAGATTTCCGGTGGTATGCGGCACCAGATGTCTGCACACAGGACACGAACACCAACAAATTACGGACCGAGGGTTTCTGGGCGACGAGTTGGTGCCCGATCGCGTCCCAAACGTGTTCCATCGGATTCAGATTATGCGAGTTTGATACGCAAGACATCAACGTGAGTATGCTATCATGATCCTTATACCACTGTACAACGATTCTGGCCTTATGACAAGGACAGTTATCTTGCTGGAAGATGCTATTGTCGTCGGGGAAGACATGAAGCATGAAGCGATGCAAGCTGTCAGCAATAATGTTCACTTTGTCCACTCCTCTCATGGTGATGAGACTAGTAATACAGATCCCATGAAAGGCGGAGTGAAAGTCTCCCATAGAATAATACTGCCTTCGGACGTCCGTGGCACAATGCCCGTTTCAAGCAGCCGTTTGTCTGGATGGTGGCGTATCTGCACTCCACCATCGACCTGGTGTAACAACAAATGTGACTCATCCACCAGGGGACGCGTTTCCATTGGTACACGTTCCAATCCCGATGATTCCGCGTCAATTGCAATCGTAACTGACGATGTCGTTGGGTCGTCATGGAAACACGTAGGTTGGGTCAAATGGCTCTGAGCACTATGGGATTTAACATCTGAGGTCAACAGTCAAATGGTTCAAATGGCTCTGAGCACTATGGGACTTAACATCTGTGGTTATCAGTCCCCTAGAACTTAGAACTACTTAAACCTAACTAACCTAAGGACATCACACACATCCATGCCCGAGGCAGGATTCGAACCTGCGACCGTAGTAGTAGCGCGGTTCCGGACTGAGCGCCTGAGGGTCATCAGTCCCCTAGACTTAGAACTACTTAAACCTTACTAACCTAAGGACATCACACACATCCATGCCCGAGGCAGGATTCGAACCTGTGACCGTAGCAGCAGCGCGAATACGGACTGAAGCGCCTACAAGAGCTCGGCCACAACGGCCGGCGAAACACGTAGGGGTCGTCTGTTGCGGTGCCTCTTGTTCAACTATGTGTGTTCAACTGTCTGCTTCGAAACCATCGTGCCTGAACCAGCATCGTACTCTGTCGTCAGATCTGACACAGATTGCCGTCTATTCCGCTTTACATACTGGGAAAGCCTCTGATCCCTATGATGAGGCCCGGATGTCCAACACCTTGTCGGCTGTTCGTGGTCTCGTCGTCCTTCAACCACTTTTCACAGAGGCTCGCGATAGTAGCAAGCGAACAGCTTCACCGTTCTGGAGATGCTCGTTCCTAGCTGCCAAACAATAACAGTTTGACTTACACAGGGTAAATCATCTAAAACGTGCACCGCAAATGTTGCGGAAATGGAAAGAGCTGTTGATGTGCGGTTTTCACAGAATGGATTGGTAGTCAGTGGCTCGTATCGACAGCCAATAAACAGATCTTAATAATACTTGGAAAGCGTATTTTTGTGCAAACATACCCTTTTTTTAAATAGAACAATACCTATTGACATCAACAGACTGAAAGTAAGGTAAATTAGAATGTCAGTGGTGTTTGTTGCAGGATTCTAGTGTGAGTCCTTTACGAGATATCGTATTTTGCAAAACTTGCCTCACCGACACTTTTTCAATACCTGTGTTAGTACATACTAAAGAACAACACTAGTGTATACACTTGTTATGTAGATTCATATCACTAACGAGAAAATTAACCATTACAGGTTGTGTTCAAAATGACCACCGACAGCGGCAATACGCTCTCCCAGTCTGGTACGGAACGACTGCTGCACACGTTCCAGCATTTCAGCGGAGATTTCCGATCAGGTTGCTTTAATACATTGTTCCATATCATCGGATGTAGTTGGTATGTCCTTGCAGACAGCTTCCTTCAGCTTACCCTACACTCTCCATATACCTACAGGTGTCAAATCAGGGGAACGGACCGGCCAAGGTCCACGTCATCAGCGTCCAATCCAACGATTTGGGAACAATTCATCAAGACATGCTGTAGTACTTCGTGCACTATGGCCTAGACAGCCATCACGTTGGTATCACAGGTTTCTCTGAGTCTGCAGAGGAACGTCAGTGGAGGATGGTCTGTTACGAGGCTACGATACTTGTGCACGTTCAGTGTTCCGTCTATGAAAAACGGGCCTATGAGCTAATAGTTCATTATCCCACCCTACACGTTTCCAGTACATGGGTGCTGACGTTCCACCTGACGAAGCCAACTGGCATTGTCAACAGGTCAGTAGTGCATGCTTCGGCGGTTTACCTTGCCATGATTGGTAGATGTGGCTTCATCATTAAACAAGGTACAAGATACACCTGGAGTGTCCTGTCTTAATGGCCACGTACAGAAGTTAACACGAGTCTCACAATCGTTTCCATTCAGCTCTTGATGGAGAGAGATGTAATATGGATGGAACCTGTGTCGACGGAGAATGCGTGTGATACTTGCCTGACGCATGCCACTTCCTCATGCGATTGAGCTGGAGGTAACGTGCTGATGAATTGCAACAGCAGCAAGAACATCAGTTTCCCCCTCTTCTATCTTCACTTGTTTTCTTATGTTATACTGTCCCGGCGGAGGTTCGAGTCCTCCCTCGGGCATGGGTGTGTGTGTTTGTCCTTAGGAAAATTTAGGTTAAGTGGTGTGTAAGCTTAGGGACTGATGACCTTAGCAGTTAAGTCCCATAAGATTTCACACTTTTTTTACACTGTCGAGATGTTACATTACCACTTTCATGTAACTGGTTGAAAAGACTGATAAATAATTGCCGAGATTGTTGACTTCTGTTGGGATGTCTTACCGCATACACCGTACAAGAACGAACATCATTCTTCCTACACTCTCCATATACCATGAGCATATCGGCGTTTTGTTCATTGGCAAATCTCATCTTCCATTCGCCACCTGCTGCATGGACTGTCACACACTAACTGACTAGCAAGTCGCACTGCACTCAAGGAACACACAGACACACTGTAAGCAATCATAACAGCTTACCTAGGAACTATGCAGGTGGAATGGCACAAACAAGTGACGGTGTGGGAATTTTTCAAAATACGATATCTCGTAAACGACTTGCACTAGACTTCTGCAACAGACACAGCTGACATTCTAATTTAACCTACTTTTAGTCTATTAATGTCAATAGGCATTGTTCCATTTAAAAATATGTATTTTTACACAAAAATACCCTTTCTAAGTATTATTCATTCTGTGAAAACCGCAAATTAATAGCATTTCCTTTCCGCAATGTTTGCGGTGCATGTATTAGGTGATTTACCCCGTACTAAAACCGCTAATGTGAGTGTATTTCCCCATTTGCTGCCCGTATCTTAACTACAATTATTCCCATTCGTCACTGCTCGGCCTACATACTTTTCTTACCGCGTCACGTTCCCGCAGCGGCGTTAGCGGGTATTGAAAATCTTGGTGAGGAGTGGTCATAATGTTTTGGCTCGTCAGTATACGCATGTATGTACGTATCTTCTACCTGAAAAGCAAGTTGCGAAAAACGGATAGGAGCATTAGTGGACTCTTCCGCGACATTTTCCAAATTGCGGAGTAAGTATCGGCCAGCGTTCCTCTTTCCCGCTCTAAATGCGTGTGTCTCCAAGTTCCTGTGCGGCAGAATGAAATCTCCTATTGCGTGGCACGAGTTGAGAATTTATATCGGCCTCTGGTCGGGACAGTAATGTCTGACTTGGAACGTAAAGAGCAGAGACATGTGAGGCGTCGGCAGGGTGGTGTGGGTGGATATGGCTTCCGGGCCACGGGGAGGAGCCAGCGCGAGGCACGGCGCGCGTGCGCGGCCACACCCCCTGCTGGCGCCCGCGCCGTCGCCGTGCTGCGACTGCGCAGCCGGCTTATCACAAATGAGTCACGCTATAGCGCTCCGCTGAGTAATCCCTCCCGTCCAGTGTTAGTACGCGCCGAGTCCCCACTGCCTCGGCCAAAAATTATAGGTCGACCCACAAATCACAACCCTCATCTATCTATGGAAATTCGAGAAACTATGCGCTTTGTAGGGCCAGGTCGGGTAGTATCGAAAACGTAAGCTCTTTCGAAATTACAATCGTTTCTGAGGGTTATATTGGTACATGCTTCACATTAGACAACACCGCGACATATTACAAGAAATTAGGACTTAGCCACATACAGGGATTGAAATAAATCATTGGTGAAGGTTGAAAATTTATGCTAGACCCGGATGCTCTGCTTCTATACAACGATTGCGTTAACAGCCTCGGCCATCCGGACACGCCTCTCGTCCATCCCAAATTCTCAACCTGTCACTGCTCGTAGCATACGCACTGAAAGTGCCTAGAGCCGTTCTCGTCACACATCTATTGGTATGTGGTGTCTGGTCTGTTGGATGTACGTTCTTCTCCTTTTCTAATGTATCTTGACGGGGTCGGCGTGTCAGTTTTGGGATTTGGCAATGTTAGTGATAGTGGGTGGCCGTATGCCCTTCCTGTCTCCAACTGCCTCCACCCCCTCGCGCCCCACTCCTACCTGGAAGTAAATCGTTTACCCCTAATGCCTGCTTCTAGTGTTATCTCTCGTGAAAGTGTGCGAACTTTTTCTAATTGTTTGCGAATTGTGCAGCTGAAGCGGCACAGGAGTACGCCCTACTATCGCGGTATTGATACACTCAGTTGTGGGAAATCGCCTAAAAACCACAACCAATGTGGCCGGCACACCGGCCCTCGTCGTTAATCCGTAGGTGTATTCGATATGAGGTCGGCGAGTCTCCCTGAAACCCGGAAGCGGCGTGCTAACTTGTGCGGCTAACCGGGTAGGTCAATACTGTGATACCGTTACTTGACAGAATTACGAAACTCGCATTTTAGTTGTTTAAATTTTTGATGTGTGACATCGGGCGTCAAACTGTAATGAGAAAATAAATAAATTTTAATTGGATGGTAAAAGATTACTAACTTGAACTTGTACATCAATAGCATCTAGTTTGTCCAAGAATCTGTCCACTTGTTCGTTGTCGAAATTTGCTGCTCGCTGGAAATTCATTGCTTCAATTGTCCTCAGACCTTAAGTCGCCATGTATTTTCAGAAAATCAGAATAAAAGTTTTTACCTCCTTTCATTTCTGTATTATTGGACCGCTGCCTTATTTTCTGTTGCTGTGAATAACTGTACTCTAGATTTCAGAAACCATCTTTACTCAAAGGTCTAAGTTGGCTACCTGAACTTGAGCGCGTAATACTGTTTCCTGTTCATCACTGCATGTTCTTGGAAAACTTATTATTTTCTTAACCAGATTTCATGGTCACCTCTTTGTTTTCCCGTAAAGCCTTAAGTCCATCGCGTGCTGAAAAGTAATGTGCCCGAATTTTTTACGTGGAAACTCTTAAAGCTTTTTAAGTAGAATAAACTTTATTAACATTCTACCTCTTTATTCTTCATGTCTGTATATTTATTTCTCAGCATAGTCACCCTGGTGACAAATACATTTCTCCCAATGAGAGACCAGCTTGTTGGTCCCGTCACTACAGAATGTTTTACTTTACTGACGGAGCCACAACCTCACCTCTGCATGTACAACTTCATAACTATCAAATTGAAGTCATCAGAGGGTTGTTTAAGTTTTGGAAACAAATGAAAATCGGATGGGGCCAAGTCGGGACTGTATGGAGGATGATCTACGATAGTGAACCCAAGGCCTCGGACAACTGCAGATGACGCAACTCTCCTGTTTGGTCTGGCATTGTTATGCTAAAGGATAGGGAGTTCTATGTGTGGAGGAACTCTTCGAATTCGAAACTCGATTACAGCACGCTGTTTCTCGTGCACCAACGTAGGTAAGTTACATACTGTCATGTTACACGCTACAGTTCGGGACCATATAGTGGCAGAGGGTTGCAACTTGCGTTAGAAGCGGGAGAGTCAACCGAGTAATATGCATGACATGTAATACCTCAACCGATATTGAGAAAGAATTAAAAAACTCGGAGGCATTACTTTTCAGCAGGCCCCGTAATTCTCGGAACTGAATATTTCTCATTCGCTTCCCTGATTGTCATTTGAAGTGGTTGGCTTTTCGGCTTCCTTCATGTTATTTTCATACATGTATGTCCTGACTTCTCCGTCTTCGCCTGTTAAAGGAAAAAAAAAACAACGGAAAAATTTAAATTTTTATGTCGTCTATTTTTCGGTACAACTGGAAATTCCTCCGTCCGATACATCCTGAACGCACCGCTGTTGTAGTTTAACATTGACATTGTTACTGCTTCGGCTAGACATTGTCACGACCTAAATACAGTGAATAATATGAGTTGTATCCAGAGATATAGCAGAATCGTAACATTACTAATGTAATATTACTTGCTGACAAGCAAAACACAACACTCCGAAGTTAAGTTCGAGCACTAAAAAACTCACTAGGAACAGGTGTTGCCACTGTTGTTTTGATTCAACATGGCGTCAGGGGCCTTGTTCCTCCATAGTACAGAAAGTAGTGGCGCGACAGGTGCTGTCACTAGCGCTAGTTTCGACACAACTCTTGTCTGGTACGGTATGCTACCCGACCTACTCCTACCCAAATCTGCTTCGGGCAGTTGTGGATCGCATTTCAGTCGTGCCTTTCCTCGAGTTTTAACTTACGTCGTGTACGCTCATCTTCGTTTGGAGTGAGGTTCCTTTCTTCCTTCAGTCCGTGTCTGAATAGTTTTCCACTGTGACGTTTCTTGGAAGTAGTCGTGCGTTCCAGATCCCATCGAGTGAAGTGTGGCAGTAGTAAGTTGCCGGGATCGCATTTGGGAAAACGATGGTTCAAATTTCCGCCCAGCCACGTAGGTTTATTTTTTCCATAGTTTCCCTATATTGCAGAAGGAAAATGACACGTTCTAGTTCCTCCTCAAACCGAACTTGTACTCACTTCTTAATAAACGCGTCGTCGGCAGGACGTTAAACCCAGAGCTTCTTTCCCTCTTGTCGTTCTAAGTTTGTTTCAGAAAACTTAATGTATAAAGTATATTTTCTACTTCCTGAAGATCATGTTCAGAAAATCCTCTTGGTTTTTATGCCCAGAAAATAGATAAAAATACCCGTGCTCCGTCTGTTCAGACTCATTCGTGTTTTGTGACTATAGATAACGATCCTCTTTTTCACACGTAAGCTGTTTTCTCCGCTATGCCGTCTTCTGTACTCACCGTTCTTTCTTATAGATGCTGAGATTTTGCCTAAGCTCTTCCATTCCTTTGCTTCTAACTTGTTACTCAGAACTTTCCTATTGCCTCGAGGCATTCTGCTGAGTACAGAGGGCCGGCCGGAGTGGTCGTGCGGTTCTAGGCGCTGCAGTCTGGAGCCGAGCGACCGCTGCGGTCGCAGGTTCGAATCCTGCCTCGGGCATGGATGTGTGTGATGTGCTTAGGTTAGTTAGGTTTAATTAGTTCTAAGTTCTAGGCGACTGATGACCTCAGAAGTTAAGTCGCATAGTGCTCAGAGCCATTTGAACCATTTGAGTACAGATGATGTTTATTGTACACACCTCTATTAAGCTGCTACGCAACTTGCATCTTGTTGATCTTAGATGTGAAGGCTTCTTCATCGGTGACGTTATGGTCTATGCACTCTCCTAGGTACTTCAACAACACCATTACTGCCCGTCTGATTTTCCTCAGATTTACGTGCAGCTCTTTGATCGTTGGCTGGTAACTATAAGCACTTTATGTGAAATTTATTACAGCATAATATGCGAACATAAAGTTAAGGAGTCGTCAGACCGAATGTTGATGCAATCCTGTGAGATGTGGGGTAGCCATGGTGTCCTCCAATAATTTGTATTGCTAATCCAATTGTATGAATGAGCAGAGGCAACTTGAAATGATAACCATGATGCAAGGTGTCAGTTTTCGGATACGGTCTCATAGGCGAAATACACTCCTCGAAATTGAAATAAGAACACCGTGAATTCATTGTCCCAGGAAGGGGAAACTTTATTGACACATTCCTGGGGTCAGATACATCACATGATCACACTGACAGAACCACAGGCACATAACACAGGCAACAGAGCATGCACAATGTCGGCACTAGTACAGTGTATATCCACCTTTCGCAGCAATGCAGGTTGCTATTCTCCCATGGAGACGATCGTAGAGATGCTGGATGTAGTCCTGTGGAACGGCTTGCCATGCCATTTCCACCTGGCGCCTCAGTTGGACCAGCGTTCGTGCTGGACGTGCAGACCGCGTGAGACGACACTTCATCCAGTCCCAAACATGCTCAATGGGGGACAGATCCGGAGATCTTGCTGGCCAGGGTAGTTGACTTACACCTTCTAGAGCACGTTGGGTGGCACGGGATACATGCGGACGTGCATTGTCCTGTTGGAACAGCAAGTTCCCTTGCCGGTCTAGGAATGGTAGAACGATGGGTTCGATGACGGTTTGGATGTACCGTGCACTATTCAGTGTCCCCTCGACGATCACCAGTGGTGTACGGCCAGTGTAGGAGATCGCTCCCCACACCATGATGCCGGGTGTTGGCCCTGTGTGCCTCGGTCGTATGCAGTCCTGATTGTGGCGCTCACCTGCACGGCGCCAAACACACATACGACCATCATTGGCACCAAGGCAGAAGCGACTCTCATCGCTGAAGACGACACGTCTCCATTCGTCCCTCCATTCACGCCTGTCGCGACACCATTGGAGGCGGGCTACACGATGTTGGGGCGTGAGTGGAAGACGGCCTAACGGTGTGCGGGACCGTAGCCTAGCTTCATGGAGACGGTTGCGAATGGTCCTCGCCGATACCCCAGGAGCAACAGTGTCCCTAATTTGCTGGGAAGTGGCGGTGCGGTCCCCTACGGCACTGCGTAGGATCCTACGGTCTTGGCGTGCATCCGTGCGTCGCTGCGGTCCGGTCCCAGGTCGACGGGCACGTGCACCTTCCGCCGACCACTGGCAACAACATCGATGTACTGTGGAGACCTCACGCCCCACGTGTTGAGCAATTCGGCGGTACGTCCACCCGGCCTCCCGCATGCCCACTATACGCCCTCGCTCAAAGTCCGTCAACTGCACATACGGTTCACGTCCACGCTGTCGCGGCATGCTACCAGTGTTAAAGACTGCGATGGAGCTCCGTATGCCACGGCAAACTGGCTAACACTGACGGCGGCGGTGCACAAATGCTGCGCAGCTAGCGCCATTCGACGGCCAACACCGCGGTTCCTGGTGTGTCCGCTGTGCCGTGCGTGTGATCATTGCTTGTACAGCCCTCTCGCAGTGTCCGGAGCAAGTATGGTGGGTCTGACACACCGGTGTCAATGTGTTCTTTTTTCCATTTCCAGGAGTGTATGTGTCACATATTGCGTTGGGTCGCCTCAAACAGCTTGAATCGTCTCATAATTAATTGTATGAAAATTGAGATTAGTTGAAAGACGGATTTTATAACATTCTTTACAATATTTATGGTAGACTCACTGACTTTCTGCAGCACACTGCCACCGTTAAATGAATGGGAAGCTAGACGTCGAACTGCGACTACTCTTTTACAAGATCGTATTTCATTAGCCAACATATATTTTGAAAGAATAAAGAAGTAAGATATTGGTTTCAGGTTTCATTGACGATAATGTTGTTAGAAACATATCACCAGCTCGGAGAGGGCAGTTTTTAAAGCGAATGAAATGGCCATTCTCCTGTAAAAAAGAACCATCCCGGCATACACCCATATCAATTTAGAAAAACTACGGAAAACCTAAATTTGGTTGACAAAAAATGCATTCCAACCTACTCCTCAATGAATGCGTGTCCAAAGCGTTAGACACCACGCATCTCCGCTCAGTGTGTTCATTCCGAAACACACTTTCTCCTTCCGGACTTCTGATGGCTACTAAAGGACTTTTATTGCAATGTCCCCGCCAGTGTGGTGTTATAATCAGTACAAATCGAGTTGTGTGGAAATAAATGTTAGAACCTACAATGATTAAAACAAAATCGTCCTATACGGTATGCCTCGATGCAGCACCATTCACATGTGTAATCATCGTCTACATCATCATTATGTTCAGCGCCATCACCACCATCACTGCCCACTGCTGGACAGGAGCCTCCTCTAGATTTGATGTTCAGCTACACGTATCCATGTTTCTCCTACATGTTTCCTACTAAGCTTTCACTGAGCCGTCGTCTCAGTTTTTTCTCATCTCTTGGACCAGTAAAGAATTTTCTTGGTTCACCTACCCTCTATTTAACAGGCTGCACACGAAGAGCACGCGGAAAAAACGAACACCTATATCTTTTTGTACGAGCTCTGATTTCCCTTATTTTTATTATGATCGTTTCTACCTATGTAGGTCGGCGTCAACAAAATATTTTCGCTTTCTGAAGAGAGTGACTGAAATTTTGTGAGAAGATCCCGCCGCAACGAGACATGTCTTTGTTGTAATGATGTCCACCCCAAATCCTGTGTCATGTCCGTGACACCCACTCTCCTATTTCTCGATAGTGAAAAAGCGTGGTGCCCATCTTTGAATTTTCTCGATGTACTCCGCAACACTAGCTGGTAAGGATCCCACGCCACGCGGCAGTACTCCAAAAGAGAACGGACAAAAGTAGTGTAGGCAGTCTCTTTAATAGATCTGTTGCATCTTCTAAGTGCTCTGCCTATAAACCGTAGCTTTGGTTCGCCTTCCCCACAACATTTTCTATGTGTTCTTTCCAATTTAAGTTGTTCATAGTAGTAATTCCTAGGTATTTACCTGAATTTACAGCCTTCAGATTTGACTGCTTTATCGTTCACCGAAATTTAACGGATTCCTTTTAGTACTAATATGGATGGGCTCACACTTTTCATTATTTAGGATCAATTTCCAATTTTCTTAACATACACGTATCTTTTCTAAATCATTTTCCAATTTGTTATGATCTTTTGATGAGTTTACTAGGCGGTAAACGACAGCGTTTCCCGCAACCAACCTAGGACTACTGTTTAGATTGTCTCCTAAATCGTTTGTATAGATAAGGAACAGCAAAGGGCCTATAACACTACCTTGGGATACGCCAGAAATCACTTCTGTTTTACTCGATGACTTTCCGTCAATTGCTACGAACTGTGACCTCTCTGACAGGGAATCAAGAATCCAGACGCGTAACTGAGACCATATTCCATAAGCACGCAATTCGATTACAAGCAGCTTGTGAGACACGGTGTCGAAAGCCTTCTGGATATCTAGAAACACGAAATCAATTTTAAATCCGTTGTCGACAGCACTCAAAACTTCGTATGAATAAAGAGCTAGTTGTGTTTAAAAACGATGTTTTCTAAATCCGTCTAGACTGTGCGTCAATGGACAGTCCTCTTCGAGGTAATTCATAGTGTTCAAACACAATATAAGTTCTAAAATCCTGCTGCATATCGACGTTAACGATATGGGCCTGTAATTTAGTGGATTACTTCTATTGCCTAACTTGAATATCGATGTAATCTGGGTAACTTTCCAGTCTCTGGGTTCGGATCTTTCGCCGAGGGACCGGTTGTATATGATTGTTAAGTACCTATTGCTTCATGATACTCTGAAAGGAACTTAGTTGGTACGCAGTCTGGACCGGAAAACTTGCTTTTATTAAGTGATTTAAGTTGCTTCGCCACTCCGAGGATATTTGCTTCTAAGTTATTCATGTTGGCAGCTGTTCTTGATAACTTTGGATGGCTGTTTAACAGCATTAGTATTTCCACTGCTGTGGCGCAGAGAGGCCATTGATTGTGTCTTGCCGCTAGCATACTTTACATACAACCAGAATCTCTTCGGATTTTCTACCAGGTTTCGAGACAAGATTTCATTGTGGAAACTATTATAAGCATCTCGCATTGACGGCTGCGCTAAATTTCGAGCTTCTGTAAAAGATTGCCAACATTGGGGATTTTGCTTTCTTTTAAATTTGCATCTTTTTTCGTTGTTTCTGCAATAGTGTTCCGATTTGTTCTCTGACCAATGTTGTATCAGCTCCGTCGCTTGTTAATTTATTTCGTATAAACCTCTCAATTGCCATCAATACCGTTTATTTGAATTCAAGCCACAGCGAATTTACACTTACATTGTTATTTTGGAGGGAGTGGAGATTGTCTCTCAGGAAGGCGTCAACTGAATATTTACCTGTCATTTTGAATAATTATATTTTTCCTAGATTAGGGGTGTTACGGCATTCAGTCTCGTAACGACAAACCTGAAGCAGTCTTTTGTTTCTAGCCTTTTACTGTAGTAGTTCTGGAAGTAATCTGAGGTATGACCGTTGAGGTGTTTTATTGATCAATCGTTGGAAGTCTATAGGGTTCGACATGGAGTTAGATGAACAAAACACTTCGTGGAAGCATCAGTAAGATTATAAGATGAAGAGGAGAGATGTAATTCCGTATTTGGAGCTTGGTGAGAAAACGAGTCTGCTAGAGTTCAGCCCTCCCGTGACCTGTGCATTGGAGAAGGGTTACGACACTACTGCCCACACCCAGATAAAGTAGTCTTCACTACCCATGTCTCGGTAAGTTGTTAGTTTATATTACAGCTCTAACGGTAGTTTTTTCCAGATCTACACACGCATTAATGCAAGAATATAAACCCACTAGGTCGCGGGAGAATGCTAAAGGAAAAGTCAAGGCTGGCTCTCGTTAAGAAGCTGGAGTTTTACAAGGGTAAAGATCACGGTCATTCCTTCAAATGAAAATCTTGGATTTAGTCTGCTACTTCTAGATGCCCATGTGTCTGTGGAGAGCAAATACACTGTGAATTTACTGAAGTTCAATACATCTTGCTTATGAGGCTCATGGGTGTTAGAAATATCGTTTCAGGTAGCAGAACCGCCGGTACTGACTAGCTTACGACATTTTAAGGAGCAGTTACTAAATTTAGCGGGCACACTTGTAGACTTTTATTTGGTAGTGATTGACCTGAATTATGCAGCTTAGTGAGTAAATCCCGCCACAAATCCCATTCATTTGAATTGTTACCGCTTGGGTACCTCTGACGTTAATGATGATGTAGAGAGGGTGGAACAACTGCTAATAGATTCGGCATTACAAAATGATACTGGGAGCTAAACCGACATTACCTTACTTTAAGCCACGCATACAGACACCCACCAAAGAGAACTGAGAATACAATAGAAATTTATGCAGCACCATGTTTGTAATATATTGCGATCCAGATTCCGTACTCCTAAATTATGAGCAAGCACTCATTATTTCGTAAAGTCGCGGCTAACAACAAGTTAACGAAAACACGCAAGCTCTCGCCGTTTGCCAAATTATTGTACTCGTGCGTTCTTCTTTTATGAGCAACGGAGCGACGTCAGTGTAGGAACGTTTCTGTAGAGCAGTTTTGTTTGCTAACTTGTGTTATTGTGCCATCATATTCCTAATGAACTCTCTGCGCACACTTAACGTCTAACAGAAAAGTTGAATCTTTTTAAGTAATCGTTCTGCCACGTTTCGTCACAGAGTGTGAGAGAGGGCTACATATTGTAAGGCGTCTAATTTCATTGTGATCAATGCTGCAAAGCTCTCCACTGAAATAGTGCGTGAAAATCTGAGTCAGCTTTTCTTCATTAATTTCAGGTGGTTTTAAATTGAGGAATGAAAGACTCTTCCGTTATTTTCAATTAAATAATTGAAACACGTGTTGACAGGCGCACGCGCGCTAGTATGTGTGTGTGTGTGTGTGTGTGTGTGTGTGTGTGTGTGTGTGTGCGCGCGCGTGCATGTGCCAGCGCGAGAGAGGGAGGGATAGAGAGAGAGGGAGAGAGAGAGATTCCGGTTGCAGCTCCTTAGGAAAACTCCAGACGGAGTAGCTCGACTTACATCCGGCTGCATTTCTATGGATTCCACGTGAAACCGTATCAGTGGCGCAATAGTTGTTATTATGAACGGTGTACGTTTCTATCGAACTGCCTAGTCTCCTTCCTCTACGCTGGATCTCGAGCATAGTAATACTTCCTTTTATTGTGGATGACGCGGGATCAAATCTCACCAGGCGAATTCGTGTGGGTTTTAAATGTGTCGCTGATGTATGTGCGCTATTTATTCATAATATCTATATTCCTATTCTACGTTGATTTATCATTTCGAGTGAGCCTGATGACAAGCAGGTACATTGAACTTATAAGAATATCTAAACATGTCTGAAAATACTAATACTGAAGTGCGGGGACAGATGACTCCAAAGTCAATTTAACATATACCAACATTAAATTCTTTTAAACAGATTTCATTCTCTTAATAGTCTCCTTAACGTGGTTCTTGAAACTTAAGATCACCTGTGTTGTACAACTACTTATAGATTTTTGTAACCACAGCTAACATTGTGTTTATTGTTCTATACTTGCGCCCATTTGTTTTCGTGATTGATTAATAACAATCTAAAAATATTTCATATGTCTTAACGTAATGCTCTTCGCGTCTTAGGCCTAGCCACTTTTACCGATATACAGATGCAAAACGCGAGTAGGTTTCGTTGGATATAGTATTCCTTACTCAAGAAGTGAGACGCTGTTGGGCTGCGAAATTAGCTGACCGCAGTTTTCCTACAACACAGTTGTTTCTAGTCAATCTGAATAATCTGAATAAAATCTTCTTCCCTCTTCAGTAAAACAATTTAATATACATGAACCAAGGCATTAAACGAAGAATGCTCTGCTCTAGTTACAAGCACGCTTTCAGTTTAAAAACCCAGTAACACACAACAGCACTTGCAAGCCTAACGTCAGGTCGTAACGTAAGTAACTGCAGCACAGCATTGACATTAAAAATTTAAAGACGTTCTCCAAACAACAAGTAAAATCACTCGTGCACGAGAAAATTATTCTTTTAAACGAGAACTGTACATGGAAGGGTTTGCGGTATCGGAATAAATCCTCCGGCTGAATTATAACAAGAAGTATCACGGTCAGACACGGGGGAATAAACGGCAGCTGCTTCACTCTGCCTAAAACGCATTTCTATGGTCACATGTGCGTGTACTTCCTTGTCAGAGAAAGAGAGAGAGAGATATTTGATTGTAAATTATTATGATGACGGAATTGCAACTAACAGTTACGTGTCAAAATGACTGACACTAGAAAATCGGTGAAATGACTGTATAGATTCATGAAGGGGAAGCGACAGTAAGCAAGTAATAGGACGGCAGACGAAGAGAGACATGTTTAGACCATTAATGCCGTGTCTCTAAACCAGAACCGCCGCTTTTGTGCACGAGGCTGAGTGAACACAAGGCAGTTCAGTGGACTGAAGCCGGGTGCTCCATGCGGGCGCCACATACATCGACCACGCAGCTACCAGTACAGTGTTTTACGTAAATTACTTACATACCGAGAAAGTAGTACGTCAGAGCCACCGTACAAATAAAACCTGAGACATTAGGATAAAAGATTTAAAACAAGATGAATAGAATAGAGTGACACTATACAGGGAAATATGTAGTAGAAATTTGGAACAATTTTTTGAAACACTTCTTAAGGTATGAAAAAGATGAGGAGTGACACAGCCACTATGAATTGACAGCGGTCTAATATCATAAAACTTTGTAAATTCCACAACAATCTCTGAGCGCATATATTTGTGTATTCAATTACCGGTTTCAATCATTGTGATCATCTTTAGATTGAACAGTCTTCATGAAGTTAACAGAGTAAGGACATAAAAAATGTGTAGTTATAAATGTCATCGTCACATAGAGTAAAATCACGATAAAATGGTAAATAATCACGACCCGTAATGTCGGGTCGTCGCTGGAGTTCTGTCAATGAAGAAGAATAAAAATTCAGAGTTAGACTATGACTTGCACGAAACTTTTTGGGACACTGTACTGTTCTCATAAGTATGGAAGAATTGGAGAAATTACATCACATCACAAGCGCGAACGTAACTATCCACCACAAATAATTATTTCAGAATAACGTTTTTACTATACCAGACACCATGCCTGGAAAACAACGTAATTCAGGAACGAATCATATATAACTAGCAAAAGCACTGGATACTTGAAAGCTGCACCAGAAGCAGAATTTGCTTCACCTTCTGAGAAACTTTTTTTTAAGTTCTTGGTTTTTCATCACTCGAATAGGCTGTGGAAAATCCTGGTGTTCAACCATGAAGCAAAAAAATTCCAAAAACATCCTTAAATTTTCGTGAATGAATAATATTAAGAATGAAGTAATGTCAGGCAATTCAGGATTTTCAAGGTTCGCCATGTCACGCAACGAGGATTTCAGTTACTGCTAGACGGATACAGGGTCACCTGCGACTCTTGAGAGATCAGATCCACTAGACAGAAGGTTCACTACATAGTACGTTCAGCAGTAGGGGATCACATATGGCTAGACACAAGAATGACAATGACGTCCACAGAAACTGTTTTAATCGGTGGAAGACTTCGTAGCGCCTTCCAGCAGTCCGGTTTCACATCATTCTTCATACGAGCTTGTAGTGAATAGTAATAAGGCATTATTGCTCCGTTACAGATGACTGACAGTCTGGAGTAATTAAAATTTACTCCGATATTATATCACTGGAGGAAATCCATGAAAAGAACAAAAGAACGTTGTTGAAATGCAAATGAAACTCCTCAACATATTCCACCTGTGTGCCGAAGTGGGACTTGAGCTGTAACAGTTGTCTCTTTTACTAGTTGAGCTATCTAGGACGCTATACGCCGCGACTCTACCTGCACTGATTCTCCTACTTTCTTGACCTGAGTGTCTTCCCAGAGAAGCACTTCTGGGACAGAATGCCTCTGCCGCAGCTGGTGGGTTGTTTCCAGAAAAAGTATTTCACTTTGAAGTGTAGAGTAAGCTGTTATGTAATTGGCAGATAGATTAAAATGGTGTGCCGAAACGGAGCTGTAACTCCTTATCTTCAGCTCCCACGGCACCACTTTCACGAGCTCAGCTAGGAAAGAGGAAACCGGAAAAGTGAATCTTTGAATTTGGGTGTGAGGAATGCCTGGACGGCTCAGTTGGTAACATTTGTCGCTTGAGGAAAGAAGCTGGTTTACACTGCCGATCATGCAAAGATCTTAATCTTCCAGTAAATTTTATGCTGTCGTACTTTCCGCTCTGGAATGAAAGATTAATTTCATTAAGGGAGTATGACTTCTGTTCACACACAGAGTAAATTTCTGTTCAACAATGGAACACTGCTTCCGTTAGCCAGATAAACCTCCGAATCTGCTTATAAACTACAAAACTTAGCTGTCACTTTTTCTTTCTCTCTCCATTTTCACTGTCCTGTGCCCAGTTGTTTCGGACCAATCGGTGCCGCGCTAGGCTTTTTGAAATACATAAGATCCGGCAACACCCGCAGCAGTTTTTTTTTTCCGTTAGCGGTTTGTCAAATGAAGAATCGCTTCGCTTGTGGCGGTAAAGTTCTAGTGCCTTGCATTCGTTAGACTTGCCGTGCCAGAGTCGCAGCATACGGGGGTGGCGCGGCCGGACGGAAGGTTTGGGAGTGTTAGTGCCAGCTTTGACCGCAGCGCGGCGCGCGCTTCGTTTCTTGTCGCCGCCGCTCTTTGTGGAGCCAAGGTCCGGCCGCGGCCTCCAGCGCCGTCACGCTGCACACTGCCTTAGCCAATTACTGGACGCTGCTGATGGGAAACTCACTTTATACTGTCTGCTGCCTCTCTAGGTCGTCGACCAAGTCCAATAACAAAACACAAAGTAAGGAAGATTTTGATTTAACGTCTCGTTGACAACGAGGTCATCAGAGATGGAGCACAACCGGTGATCGGATAGGTAAGAATGAAATTCCAGAATGAGTTTGGAAGGTAGGAGACGAGGTACTGGCAGAAGTAAAGTTGTGAGGACGGGGCGTGAGTCGTGTTTGGGTAGCTCAGTTGGTAGAGCACTTGCCCGCGAAAGGCAAAGGTCCCGAGTTCGAGTCTCGGTCTGGCACACAGTTTTAATCTGCCAGGAAGTTTCAAGAATGAAATTGAACGTGTCCTTTCCAGAAGGAACCATATATTGCGCGTTTCAAGCTGAAACTCGGAGACAAAGGCAAGCATGGACACCGCACACGGTGTGTAGAATATACGAGGAAGATCTTTGTTTCTTGTTTAAGGGTAAAGAGAATTCTTTTCGTTTTCCTATGATACGACGTGAGCAGAAAAATCACACAAGCAGCTGTTACTTACGTTCGGTAGGTACGAATGGATTTAATACAAAAAATAAAAAGAAAATATCTTACCATAACCCTGATCAGCTATTCGACCAGTGTCCCATGGCTCTGAGATACCAATTCCACATCCACCTTGTAATTAAGGTGACATTCTGTGTGAATCAGAGAATACAGACACATTAGCTTCCCTACGCGGATTTAGCTGAGATTTTCCTGTCGACGATGGACCTCAGATATCAGAGTGAGCTCAAGACCTAGAAAGAGACAGGTCTTTCAAAACACGCAGCTGACTGCTAGGATCAAGGTTAAGAAACCAAAACCTGCTATTGTCTGAGATCTTATTTTCGTGGTACAGGCATCTAGAGAGAGAATTTACTCAGTTTTTCTCCAAAGGGAGACTCTGGTTTATTGTAATGATGTTGATGGCCTCATGACGTGTTTTGAAGTAGAATCTGATTCATCAGAATGGTGCATATTCATTGATTCTTCGAAAAATAGCCTCAAAAAGTTTTGCATCACCCTGGTTCCCAGAACTCATGAAGGTAGACGTTGATTGTGGATACTGTATCACAGACACAGTCCCGTTGACTGTTTAGAGATGTCATTAAACCCGCCCAAAGAAGTAAACAACCATCGATGAGCAGCGCCTATTAGACGGAGGGGATCCGACAGCCGATCAGTTTCAGTCATTTCACCAGGAAGAAGGTACACAGATCGTGTTGTCTGTAGTTCAACCATGCCTAGACGGTCGATACCGTGGTTCGATCGCGTCCGCATTGTTACTTTGTGCCAGGGAGGGCTCCCAACAAGGGAAGTGTCCAGGCGTTTCGGAGTGAAACAAAGCGATGTTGTTCGGACACGGAGGAGATACAGAGAGACAGAAACTGTCGATGAGATGCGTCCCTCAGGCCGCCCAAGGTCTACTACTCCAGTGGACGACCGCTACCTGCGGATTATGGCTCAGAGGAACCCTGACAGCAACGCCACCATTTTGAATAATGCTTTTCGTGCAGCCGCAGGACCTCATGTTACGATTCAAACTGTGCGCAATAGGCTACAGGATGCGCAACTTCACTCCCGACGCCCATGGCGAGGTCTATCTTTGCTACCACGACACCATGCAGCGTGGTAGAGATAGGCATAACAACATGCCGAATGGACCGCTCAGGATTGGCATCACGTTCTCTTCACCGATGAGTGTCGCATATGCCTCCAACCAGACACTCGTTGGAGACGTTTTTGGAGGCAACCCGGTCAGGCTGGACGCCTTAGACACACTGACGGGCGAGTGCAGCCAAGTGGAGGTTCCCTGCTGTTTTGGGGTGGCATTATGTGGGGCCGACGTACGCCGCTGGTGGTCATGGAAGGTGCCGTAACGGCTGTACTATACATGAATGCCATCCTCCGACCGGTAGTGCAGCCATATCGGCAGCATATTGGCGAGGCATTCGCCTTCATGGACGACAATTCGCGCCCCCATCGTGCACATCTTGTGAATGACTACCTTCAGGATAACGACATTGCTCGAGTAGAGTGGCCAGCATGTTCTCCAAACATGAACCCTTTCGAATATGCCTGGGATAGATTGAAAAGGGCTGTTTGTGGACGACGTGACCCACTAACCACTCTGAGGGATCTGCCCCGAATTGCCTTCGGGGAGTGGAATAACCTGGACCCACAGTGCCTTGATGAACTTGTGGATAGTATGCCACGATGAATACAGGCATTCATCAATGCAAGAAGACATGCTACTGGGTATTAGAGGTACCGGTGTGTACAGCAATCTGGACCACCAACTCTGAAGGTCTCGCTGTATGGTGGTACAACATGTAATGTGTTGTTTTTATGAGCAATAAAAAGAGCGGAAATGATGTTTATGTTGACCTCTATTTCCATTATAATGGGTATCTGATTCGTAGTGACTTGGCTACGAATCAGATATCAAGAGCATCAATGATTGATTTGTGGAAATTTCAAAATTCAAAATACTAACCACGTTATTGGGTCAGCATGGAGATTATATACGAAATATCCTTGCTTTCTCTGCTTATGATATAGTAGAGCCAGATAGCTGCATTGGACAAAAACTGACTGATCACCACGAGACTTTTTAAACCCCTTGAGAGATAAACATCGTCAATACAACCTTGATTCAAACAGAAAGTTTTATTACCACCTCTTCAAATTAAATTGGGGCTTAGCAAGTATTTTGTAAAACCAATGTCAATCGATGGGATTGTTTCAGGTATGTGCGTTCCAAGTGAGTTTTCACTGTCCCAGGCATAAGTAATCTTTTATCTGATTCCTTCTTTTTGGAAAAAAAGTGGGATAAAAGGAGAAGTAAGTGTGGAACTCCTTAGCGCACACGTTTTTGGGAAATCCTAAGCACTCTGACAACAATACCACTGTAAAGCTCATTCTAGCAACGTATTAAGCACAAGGATGCAAGATGGCCCTAAAAGTCCATTTCATACACTCCCAAACTGACTATTTTCAGAACTTGGAGAACAAGGTGAATGATTTCACCAGCATGCCAGTGATATCGAGAGACATTACCAAGGAAGATGGAATGTCAATAAGTTAGCTGACTACAATTGAATGCTCAATCGAGAAATCAGAAAAGGAATTCGCATACGAGTCCGGAGAAGCAGCAAGGAGAAGAAGAAAATGTTTCACAGGAAAAAAAGAGTAGACCTAAAATTTTGTATCAATTAGAAACAGTTTTTTGATTAGTAACAAGAAAACATAACATGTTTGGGTCATTGTAATAAATAACTGATTTTATTCATGGCTGCAGTTCAGCAGCTGCAGAGAATTTCAAGAAAGGAAAAAAGGCACTCGTCTGCTACACAAGAAACCTTTACATCGTTACCTTTACCGTTTTCAACATTTTAAACTGTCACCTTCAGAAGTGAAATAGGCTCATATCATTGGTGAGCCAACGTTAAAATAAGGATCGGATGGTTATGTCCTTCGTTACAGACTCAATAAATAGAGTCACATTACAAAAAAATGGCTGTTATTTTTTATGATGTGACACTAGTTACCGATTCTGTAACGGAGGACAAAATCGTTAAGTTCTTATTTTGAAGTTGGCTTACCAATGTTTGGAACCTATTTCACTTCTGAAGATGACAGTTTAAACTGTTGAAACTGTTAAATTGAACGAAATATAGGATTTTGTGAACTGACGACTGACTTTCTATCTTTGTTGCAATAAACAAATGTTTCTATGATTTTTTTTCATTTTTTAAAAAAACATATATGTGATTAGATGTTATAGAATCTTTTTTAGAATCTGCGGCCTTTAAAGCATAAAATTCAGCAATAATACCCCATGCAGCTGGATTTTTTTATACCTGTGTAACAGCAGCATTGTTATACGAAAAGTAGCCACTTCCCTTGCGGCAAGCCAGTCTGGCAGCATCCCTGCATTGACGTTTCGCTTAAGCGCTACATAGCAACACACGGAAAGAGTCCTGAACGTTCTTTTCCCTTCTAATGAACGATATTCACTTTCTGAGATTGCACGGTGTCTTCCTGGAAAATGTCGTCGTTTACATGGCGCATGAAATCCACAGGGGTATTTAGTACCTTAACATAGCGATTTGGACCTCGTTAGTGATAAATTTTTATCTGAAGACGCAAGCCATCTTCACAAATTGAGCAATAAGGTGACATTTCTATATTGTGCAATGTCTCAGTTGATAGAGTCAGTGGTTACTGCATTATAACCCTACAGCCACCTCGTACTGACTCAGTTCTTGATTAATAGGTCCAAGAGGAGCGCTCGCTCGTTTGGTATGCCGTTATCAAGGGCACTATGAACTTCTACTGGCATATAAACACAGTCTCTCATATAGTTACGTTGTACTTGTCTCTTAACAGGGTCGAATTTGCGTAAATTTCTGTAATTACGCTTCTTAAACAGACGTGGCAAACCACCATGCCGTCCAAAGCGAGCCTTTATGTAATGGAGACAATCTTTCCATACGTATTACAAATTTGAGGCTATAGACCGAGACATGTCGAATATATGAACAGCTAAGTAATCTGAATATCCCGTACGTCTTCTTGTGCTTACATTTCCGCGTTCCACATACGTGTACTTCTGCCACATTTTCACGTAAGTGATTTATTTTTTTTGGAAGCAAAATGAAGTCCTCTTCTGGTTTAATTACCTTATTCTGTGGTCAAAGTTCATGAACGGTGATGTTTTCAAAACAGAAAATACCAGTCAATTTTTCCATTGATACTATGCACAGGTCACAAGTTTTATGGAATGAATTTAACTGATGTTCAGAAACACAAGGATCAAACAATTTTCATCGGTTGTAGGACTATTAATTAACACGGTGGTTGTTATAGCCTGTGGCCGGTTTAGTTGCTTTTATCTGACGTGCAGCACATAGGCCGAGTTAACGTAATGCTGGTGTGACATTGTACGCTTGGACTGAAGCGTGTCATATGGAGTTGAACATTTTGAAACCTGTGGAGGTTACAGTCCTCTACTTTTGCATTTCAATTTTCGTTGAAGCTCTGGGGAACTTATCATTGCTCAACTACTAAAGATTATTATCTTTTGCTTTGCATGAATCTTGCTTCGACAATGAGGTCATCGGAGACGAAAACAAACTACGACTTGGCGACGATCGGAATATAAGCGGGTACAGCATTGTTTACGGCAGTTCCCAGGAGTGAATTACGAAATCTGATTAAGGGCATAACATTTGATATGTTCTTCTACTTCTGCATTTTCTTCTCGCGTACTTGGAACTTGTAGTTCACTTGTCTTCTGATATGACTCCCTCTTAAAATTTACGAGGGACTTCAAAAAGTAAGTCACACATTATTATTGGAAGCCAAGTAAATTTTACTGAATACTGCACTACGCTTCAAAGTGACATGACGCATCATACAGCTTTTCAGCATAGTTTCCAAGTATCTATAAATAACGTTCGGGACGTTCTACCTACCAATCGTTCAGTTTCGCCTCTCCTCCCCCTTCGCCGAGGAGCAATTATGCTCTTCCAGTTAGCTAAAAATATGGAAATTAAATGGTAAAAGGTGTGAACTTCTGAATCAGTATCATACACGTCTCTGATACCTCGGTGAAATTGTTGGCACCACTTCGCCACGGCTGGACGCGACACTACGTTTGACTCATAAGCACCGGTTATACATATCGCCGCAGAGCTGTCTGCGGAGAGCTCGGACCGTGTACTCTCTTCTGACAATGTGCCACTCTTGCTGCGCAGTTATCATAGTGTCAGACGACATGTGTAACTTAGCTTCCGAAGTCCCCGTGTACATTCACTTTGTACACATAACACATACTGCCTGAAAGGGAATCCGAAGTGTTGTTTCTACCGGAATTAACTTTTAGCAGGCGATATGATGCGGATGTGCACAGAAAGCTTTCTGGGAAACAAATCTTTCATGACTGAAATGGGAACTGTTGTTACTCGTGAGGTAACAGATCACACGGTTCGCTTTGTACCGATATTCGAGGTCATTCTGGAGAGCTGAAGTTCAATCTCCGACACCGTATCGCCGTTTTAGGCTTTCCGTGGTTCTGTTAAATCCTCGAAGCCATTACTGGAGGAACTGTGTCATGCCAGACACGTAGCTTGTGTCGTGGTTTCTCAATCACTTTGCTAGCGTCGCGGATCGGACTCTTTTTGCGGAGACGGCGAGGGACGGGTGGCATGCCTGTGAGCGAGTGCTGTCAGTCAGTTCTTGTCAATTTGTGGCGTTCCGCTTGCCGCTAGGGACAATTAACATTTCTAGTGATAATGGGACTGCAGTTGAGCGGGCTGTTTTGTGTATCTCCTTCACGCGTCAGTTATTGAGACGTCGAAACGTGTTTTAATATGGTTCCGTTGCCAGGGACATCGTAATTCAATTGTGTCCTGTCACTTCTTACCAGGAAAAGTCACCAACTTAACCTCATGTCTTAAGGACAAAAAAAAAAAAGAAAAAAAAAAACACGCTTGTAAGATATCAGCCCTAGCAATAGATCCTGCTCGAAAATTTGTGCCATAATTCTGATAGTACGCCGTTATAACCTTCTGAAAGCGCAGCCGTTGAGCATAACCGTACACCGTTTGTTACTCACGGCGTCCCCCACCACCCTCCCCTTTTCAGACTCTTAACGCCCGAGCTGGAGCGGGGAAAAGGGCTCGAGAAATACTGTTTTGAGATTAGTAACGTGCTTTGCTCATTCTGTCAACGTGCGCAGTTTCTAACCTGTGGCTTATGCCAGAGATCTCTTTGCTCTGAACATTTTTCTGTTGCGATTCACAAATGCGGTGTAAATGAAGGAAACGAATGAGCGTGTCATTAAAGAAATAGCGTAGCACAATTTTATTATTAATATCACGGTTGTCCTTTATTTTCCTAGGATTTTAAAGATGACACGGTTAAGAGTAGTACATTTGCGCCATTTATCAATGTGATTGGCATGATTCAGTTGTAAAATGAAAAAAACATTAATGTAGTGGCTGGTTGCTGTCTTCTTCTTTGTAAGAATCAACCTACATTAATTGTACACACGGACGGTCTCACCATGTCAGTTTTAGACAAAACAGAAAAACATTAACTTCATTCCATAATAATTCTTCAGTTGCTTAGGATTATTTATTTTGATTTTGAGGTGAATATATAGCTAGAGAATGTCAGTACTAGAATATTCTTAAAATAATATTGAACGTGTATGTGCGTGAGGTTGACGTACTCATATTGCTTACCTATTTTTTTCGTGGAATAACACGTGTTCTCGGACAATGTTTTAAAACACGTTGGGCAGATGTGTCCATCCTACCCCTCCTCTTGCGTCACCTCCAACATCCTGCGAACAGGAGGGCTCTGGTTGCGAGTCTGCTGTGCAGCACGTCGCGCTCGGATATTAGGCGACTACAATGGGGCTGAGCCAGTGACGAACAACAGTTGGACGCCAAGTTTAAAATCTGTACATTCAAAAGGTCATAAATGCCAACTATCAGCGTTCCTGCCCGAATTTTCGGACGAATTCGATTGCTGGGTGCGATATCTTGCAAGTGTATTCTTTTCCCCTTAAAATATGAGGTCAAGTTGGGGATGTTCCTCTGTTTGTGGCATACAAGAGGTCAGCAGTGTTACAGCCTTCGCTTAAAGTTGCAATATTTGCTGCTGCTATGATCCTACCAGTCCGCTTCCTTTATAGATGTTAGATAGATTCAAGCCCAAAACTCCACTACATTTTGAGAAATACGCACAATGGAGAGTAAGTTGAGGGGTTCTAAATGGAAAAACGTAGGTTTAGTTCTGCTTCAAGATATTCATTATACTGTAGTTAAGCAGAAAAGCGGGAATAGGCTTCCTCAACCGGTGAGACAGCATGCTGCCTTTACAATATGATTGCAGAGGAGCTGACGCTTACGATGGTTTTACCGAATGAATTAACTCAGTGGGTAAGGCACTGGATTCGCTAACTGGAGAAAGCGGTTCCAAATCCCCGTCTGGTCATCCATGTCTAGGTTTTTCTTTTATTCCCTGTACCTCGTCAAACAACTACCAGAATCGTCCTTCCCTAAACCGAGCTTGTGTCCCTCTTCGTCTGTAACACCTCGTCGTCGATGAAACGTTGAACGCTAATGTCCCACCCTCACTACCTAAACATGGTTTCAGGAACGTTACACAATAAAGTAAGGATCAACTACAGTCAATCTGGTGACGTTATACCCTCTCTATGATGTGCTTTAAGAAATCTGAGAAAAAGCTGCCTGGAGATCTGGGAGAGGCTGACGAGCTGCATTTCCTCTCCTTAATGCATCCCATACTTGTTACGTAGGATTCAGAAGTGAAGTACACTCTGGCCTGTCCATGAGTTGGATTATGGTCAATGAAGAGGAAGTTTGGACAAATTGCGCATCTGAAAAGTCTCACATGTGATAACAGTACTTCATCTCTGTACCTCTGGGCGTAATGGTATTCCTGGGACCACTAACGAATATGTGGAATACATCCAAGGAGGTGCCTTCTACGTTGGGACGCCAGTGTTACCCAACCACCCGCTTTTCACAATTGTACTAGCTACCACTTTTCCTCTGGGCAACGTACGCCCAGAATCATTGTACAATTGGAAGCTGTATACGTCTGCTAGTAGCACGATCCTACATACATTGATGGTCCAGTCTCGACATTGCTGACTCGGCAGTAAATGGACACGCTTCTGTACTCCGTAGAGCGAGACACTCACACTAGTGAACGTGTGGCATACAGACCAGTGACACTGAGCCTCTGATACACAGTTTGTCGGGAAAAGTGCAACTTGTCAGGTACCTACTGGCTCTCAGCTACCTGTCTTGCCGACATCATTCGATTTCAACAAAACGTTAAGCTCAGACTTTAGTCCCGTTGCAGAGTGATTACTCATGATCGACCTTGTATTAGCCAACGACGAACAGTTTCCGTGTCTCTTCAAACCGTGGAAATGAAGTCTTGGTGGCAATTTCGTTGTTAATATCACCACAAAATAATACTATACATACAACGAAAGTAGGTTATTATGGTTCTGAGGCACTTCTTCTCGTTATTTTTACAATCATGTGACTGTTGACGGCAGGTAGTATACGTTTCCTTTACAGACGTTACAGTTCCGTTTTGTGGAGAAATCGTGACGACCATTTTCAATGATTGGTTGTCTTTTCTCTTTCCATTTTTCTCTTTCTCCGATTACGCTTACCTCTTGGACACCATTTTATTTATCGCTATTGACATCAAATCGTAATTTTTAAATTTAGGGGACTTCACTCAAGTAAGAAAGAAAGAATTCTAAAAAAAAGATACATTAAAAAAGTATTTGAGCAAATTACAGGACTGTTATAACCCGGAAAAATAGGGACTAATACATTGGATTCCAGGAGTTTATCTGACAATGTCCGAAAACCGTATTTGAAAGAAAATAAAAATTTGCAACGATAACTGACCCGTTACGTTGCTTGCCTTTTTCACAAGAGCGGAAGTAATAAAATTGTTGATAATTGCAAAACAATGGCCTGTGTGACAATAATATGAAAACCACTTATAGGTGCCGTAGTACGTGAGTGGAGATTAACACTTAGCTCACTGGAATGTGAGACAAAAAGATGAAGAAGACCTACATCGAATCTGTTTATCCGGTTAAGAACTGTTTGGGTGTAGCAGCATGGTATGGTTTTAAAGCGGTTTTTCACGCATACCGGGATACACAAATGCCAAGCTGATCCCCATCCCCGTTTCATAAACGCAAAACGCAAACAGTAAAAATATGGATAAATGCAGAACAAAGTGGACACAATTCACAGGGAGGTCTTCTTCTTTTTCCTGATATTTACCCTGTACCTTCACGGGATCAGTATGTTAATTATGGAATTTGGCAATTCTTCGTGTTAGAGGGTGACTAGATGCTGTCACCAGCCCTCCCCTCGCCCCCCTCCCTTCCCTCCCACCCGCTCACTGTGGCGGAATTTGCGTACCTTACCTGTCTGCGTCTCGTGTTATTCGTCGTCCATCGTCGTTAGTACACCGGGTGGACTCGATACGGTGCCGGACCTCCTCCCTGAACCCCGGAAGTGGCGTGCTAACGTGCGCGGTTACCCTGGCAGGTCAGTGCGTATATACATGGCATACACGATTTTCCTCTCGTACGGTAATTGAGTTCTATGATGAAATTACGGTATCTGGTCATATAAAAAGTAAAAAACGAAGTTGTATCGTAGACAATCGATTGATTCTCACTAGCAGACCCTGCCACAATCGGCTCGGGTGCTAAAGAAAATTGAAAGTATACCAGATGGAAATGATAGCTGGGAATGCAAATGGAATTGCCTAAGCGGAGGTGTTACTGTGCAGGACGTTAGGCAATGTATCCCGAATTTCAGTATGCCAACAACGGTAGTCGTGAGGTAAGTAGAAGTATGCTCTAAAATGAGATACTGAGGATCCTGGATGCATTCACATTGTGTGAAAGAGGATTATGAATATAAATATGAGAACGTCTCAAGTTGTCTGTAGCTCACAGTACCCCGTTGGGTTCCTATTTAGAGAGATGACTGTACAAATCGGTGGGTATATACTCATGAGAAACTGAATTTGAGGCAACTACTGTGTTGAAGAGAGAGAGAGAGCCCTTCTATCAGCACGGTGAATGACACTGTTAGCTATATCTCGTCATCGGCGTGACAATCGAGACTACGATGGTTAAGACATGCGCGCTGTATCGTGTGTAGGCCGGAGTCAGTGACGGAAGTAGAATGTTGCTCTCGAGTATTGAGCGTTTTAACAACGCTAGACGAATCACAATGCAGTAAATCACTGAACAACTGCCTCAAGTCTCAAGGCACACAGATTACGCAGGACTGTCGTTACTTGACGTCCGATGCATGGGAATATATCGCATCTACTGACTGGTCTCGGCACACGGTGAAACACATACGTCGGATGCAACACGAGGCGATTTATTCCACTTGCCAGTAGGATACAGTGGTGAGGATATTCCCGTGTTTAGACATCGGATGAGTTGGGTCCAGTCGTCTGTAATATGTGGAAGATACACGGAAAGCCCGTTCGATCAGATGTATCCTACACCAGCCCACAGGCGATCTGTACCACTGGCCAGACAATGCAGTCCCCTCACTGCCAAATGGTGCCAGAATGGTCTGAGAAACTCTTCCCGGTGCTTGTGTCATCGCCAGTCGAACTTTTGAGAACGTCTAGGACGCTACGGTTTGGATCCTGCTGCAGTTAGTCCTCTTCAGCTGTGGCGTGTTACGGAAAAGGATGGCTCCCAGTCGCTCGTACTCACAGTCATCGGTTCGAAAGGGGGTGCTGCACGGCACTGTATATCTCTCACTAACGCAACAGCTAATGAGTGTAGAACTCTGTAACGGAGAGTTTCCCAAATCCGAAACAGAGTAGCAGAATAACAATCCTTTCACCAGCAACAACTGTCGTTTTGTCAGTAAAAGTGGCGCTACGCTAAGAAAAGGCAAAACATGCTAAAGTACACCTGAAATTAAATAATAGTCTTCCTCCTCTTCTTTTTCCTGCCTTAGCCCATATCTTCAAGGCGTCAGCACGATGTTAGTTGTGCCAGATCTCTGTTCTCTTGCGGCCCCTCGAAATCTCAATTGAGTTTCCAATAATCTATTCCCAACAATTTGTGATTATATTCCGCCTGTTGCCTCTGCTTGGATTTCAGCTGTTTTCATCTGTGTATTGTTCATAGCCGGCAAAACAATCCTACGATCTTCTCCTCCTGGTGTGAATCCTGCCTATTCTCCCTGCCACAATGTTGTAATGAGCCAATCTCGTCACCACCTGTTCTCCAATCATTACCCTAATACTAAATGTCTGTGCAATCCGCCGGTATGATGCTCCCATCACCTTCATAACAACGATTCGACCTTTCTCAAAGTCCGAAAAATGACGATAATGTTAAGGTAACTGTACTCTGGGCGTAGTGTTTTTCCGTCTCCACTAGAAATGTTCAGTAACTTTAGACACAACCAATTGATACCGATTCAACTAAATACCTAGGGATTAAAATAGCGAAAAACTGAAACTGGAAGCATCACAAAGTAATTGTTGTGGAGAAGACAAATGAAAGACTGCGTTTTAATGGCAGAACACTTAGAAGATGCAACGAATCTAGTAAAGAGATTTCCTACGCTACACTTGTCCGTCCTCTGCTAGAGTGTTGCTGCGCAGTATTGGATACTTACCAGACAAAAATGACGGAGGGTATCGAAAAGTTGAAAGGAGGGCAGCTAGTTTTGTACTATCGGAAAATATTGGAGAGAGTGTCACGGATATGATTTGCAAGTTGGTGTAGCAATCATCAAAATAAAGGCGGCTTTCGTTGATGTCAGAGCTTTTCACCATATTTCAATGACCAACTTTCTCCTCCGAATGTGAAAATATTTTGTTGACTCTCAACTACATAGAGAAAAATTACAATTGGAATAAAATAAGACAATCGACAGGTCGCTAGGAAAGGTTTGTGGTGTCCATTTTCCCTATGTGCTGTTCGAGAGTGGAACGGTCGAGATATAAGCTAAAAGTAGTTATGTGAACCATCTGCCAAGCAGCCGTCCGCAGTGGCCATGCGGTTCCAGGCGCTACAGTCTGGAGCCGCGCGACCGCTACGGTCGCAGGTTCGAATCCTGCCTCGGGCATGGATGTGTGTGATGTCCTTAGGTTAGTTTGGTTTAAGTAGTTCTAAGTTCTAGGGGACTGATGACCAAAGCAGTTAAGTCCCATAGTGCTCAGAGCCATTTGAACCATTTGAACCATCTGCCAAGCTCTTGGGTGTGAATTGCGTGAGTAGTGGTGTAGATAATATACTCACACCATTCTCTATCTGCAAGACTAGCCGTTTTCTGTAATGGAAATAATTTCGCATAAGGGTGAAATTTTAATCAACGTATCCAGTAGGAATCGAAATAGTGGAGTATCAACTTGTTAGCGTCTGCTGGCCGGAGTGGCCGAGCGGTTCTAGGCGCTACAGTCTGGATCCGCGCGACCGCTACGGTCGCAGGTTCGAATCCTGCCTCGGGCATGGATGTGTGTGATGTCCTTAGGTTAGTTAGGTTGAAGTAGTTCTAAGTTCTAGGGGACTGATGACCTCAGAAGTTAAGTCCCATAGTGCTCAGAGCCATTTGAACCATTTTTGTTAGCGTCCGGTCAAGGCGTTCATGGTGTAATATACGTAATTTTATAGGTGGTATCTAAACATTATACAACAACTCATGAAAATTCCTAGGGTTTTTGCATGCGGGACAATGAAAGAGCATACGCCACCGATACGTCTATGAAAGTTTATTTGAGTCTGTGGACAGGTCTGTGAACAGATGGAATTGACACGTCAGCCAGGAGTGCTAAATGGCTCAACGGCAGACGGCGTTCTTACTCGTCTAGTTTGGCTAAAAGCTGTCTGTAATGCCACATCTCAGACTCCGACGGACGGGCCGCAACGTCGGAAACAGCTCTTGAGCCATGAGTAAGACACCTCGACACCCTCTCCCTTTTCTTGTACTGATAACATCTGTAAATCTTTAAAGCTTCAACACAGAAACTGCTGCGACAAAACCAGTATTTTGAAGCCAGCACTGTATTCAAAAGAGCATTTCTACAGGTCACATGGAGCCAAAAGACGTTCGAAATGTGTTGGAGACAGCTGTGAGACATTAAAACTGTTTTCAGACGGGCGATTTGGTTGCACGACTTTCCCGAGCGGCGAGTTCGCGTTCTTCAAAGCTCTCGTAAGGCCTTACCCACCGGCGATTTAGCCACGCGCACCGGGCAGCAAGTCAGCCGCTTTGACCTTCCACTCAGCGCGGCTGGACCGGAGGGTGGGGGCAGGCCGCCGGCCGGCTGCCTCGTGGCCAACTTGCGCTCTGTTCGTTGCATGTGCTCCTGCTGACTCACGTGCACTTCGTGTGTTGCTTTAAGACTTTCGTGCGGCAAAAATGACGCAGTAGCTTTCGGAATTGTCATTATTGAAGTAGAACGTAGTCTCGTAACTCGGCATCCGGGAAGTAGAATTATAGCAATAAGATCGGAAAGCGCAATGACTGGAAAGAGAACACTTAAAAAATTTGTTCGTGACTTTGAAAATAAACTGTATCGAAAAAACTAGAATGGTATGAATTATATTGTTTATAAGTTAATAGAACCAATTTCAGCTTCACCTCGTTCACCAAGGAACAACTTCTTCCGTGTTAACAAAAAGCAATCGAGGAACGTGTCAGTAAACTTGTGGAATATCAGTTTCTTATACGCGCATATCAGTATTTTTCTCGAGATGTTGACATTGAATGAACTTAATATTTCCGTTGGCGCATTCTCTTCAGTAACAAAGTAAAATGCAACACTTTCTCGTCAGAATGGATTTCGCAAGTGTCTCGCGTATGCACACAGTGCTTGTCACAGAAACTTATCCGCGTGGCTCAGTCATGTGACCAAACGATTGAGAGCGTGATATAACAGTGGCTAAGTTCAGCTACTGAACGACGAAGTTCCTGAAACCCTGGGACTTTAGTCGCCAGTGTGAAAGTAGCCTTACGGCCCAGTTGTGTAGACACAAGCCGTGCCCGTCCAATTGGCGATGTGCCCATCAGGCGAGCAGATCGAGGAAGTAACGTTTCCTGCCATGCTGCAATCAACGCGCGGATATTTCGAACGTCGGCTGATTGGAATTCGTTCGTTTTCTCAGAATTTAACGAAAAAAGTTTGCAACATGGACAACTCTAAGTAAACTGCGAAAGTGTCACGCAAGCAGCCGAAGTCGTATCTATTGAAAGGATTGCACCAGGCTGCGAGACAAGCGTTATTTGCTCAATTCTTTTAAATACAGGGCGATGTGAAATGGAACGAACATTTGAAATTAATTGTAGGAAGACGAAGAAAAATTAGACCTCTTTTGGAGAGCTGTGTGTTGGTGCAGTGCATTCCTATGGGAGGACTACATAGATGTTACAGAGTGACCTGTTCTACAATGTTACTCTTGTTTTGGGGGTCTATTAAGACTTCCTAGTGGAAGACGTTGGGGGAATTGCGGCATTTAACAGGTCTGTGCAGTTCACACACCAAAGGATCATACGTTACAAATAAATTTAAAAGAGCGTTGCTGGAAGATAGACGCTGTTGTTCTTACAAAACCACGCTGGATAATTTCAAAGAAATAACATTAGATATAGCATATGCAGCAACACTACTACCTGAGTAGCAGATCTCGTGTGGAGAGCATAAAAACTAGGTAGAGAGATTAAGGCGCCTACGGAGGCTTCTCTGTATCTATACATGAATGGCTGAAAGTGGCTGGAATACCTTACACCTTGCACTATACTACGGTATCCGATGTTGATCTTGGTTTCATATCATCCCTTCAATCGTGCGGGATAACTACTACGATTTTAAGTATATTTTGGATGAATGGCATGCTCGTGTGGTACAGTGTGCCACAGATGTTGTTATGTTATCAATCTTAAACATTTCCATGTAATAAACTGGTTTTCCTTTGTTTGCGAAGTTGGAGCGACAGTCATTACACGTAACACTGCGGACGTGGCTAGAGGTGTGTGGCTATGGCGCTTCTTCACTGACCAGCTTAGATGGCGTCACATGTACAGGAGAAGATCATATGTGAGTCAGTAAGAACTACTTTTAAATGTAGATTTAAGATGCTGGGAGTCAGATAGATTCATCGAACGCGTCTGCTCAGATATTTTGCTGTTAAAAATCTTCATTGATGTTTGGAATGGCGTTAGAAAACATCAGTCTTTTTGAGTAAGGTAACTGTTTGCTATTAATCAGCTGAAGCATTTCTTTTCATTACTCTTCAGGTTAGTCCAGTTTTTTATTCGGCAATGTGAAATGCCAACTATGATATATCGTCCTGTAAACAATTTTGTCTGCCGCAGTTGCTGAGAGAAAAAACCTTCGATTAAAGTGAGACTTCGCCTTAATAGGATGCTAGCCAAGGTTCGAAGTTGTATCGTTTACATTATCCGTGGTTGCTATTCAGCTGAAACTCACCCTTCTTTTTTTAAACACACGACTCCTTGTATTACCATTCTCGAAATGAGAAAAACCAGGATTTCTAATCAAAAACCATGATTTCTAATGACATCTCATGTGACTGGATACTTAGTTGCAGAATAAAAAGAAAGAGAAGTAAAGCGAATAAATACACTTTTAATGGAAGGCACTATGATGTTTTGGAATCATGTTAATGGAAAATGACCGTTGTGCGCGGCGGCGGAAACCCTTTTCGACTGTATAGGCGTCTACACCTACCACTTGGGGTCTCCCAGTCAACAACGCGACACTACTTTACTTTTTACTTACGAATAACGTACACATTTAGGAATATCTACAGTATTCACCAAACTACGAACAGGCTTTGGCTATTTCATCATGAAAAGGCGGACTAAATGTTTCGCAGTTTTTATGTGGATCTAAAAACTGTTTTGAGACATCTAATACATGAAATTATGTTTACAATAATAAATTCAAATTGAGGAAGAAAACATTGTCATCCAAGAAACAACGTAATGAAACACGAATGTCGAATTTGCATGGTCATAATTATTTTTATTTTTAATCAAAATAAATTTTGAAAGAGGTTGTACAATGCAACAACTGTCTAGATCGTATTTCATTTATCCACATCATTTGTAAATTTAGCGTATTGGCAGACTAGCATCAACAGAGGCAAGAAGAAATAAGTAATCACTACGAAATATATCGTCAAATTTTGAGCTGGACTGTATCATGTGGTGCCACAGATATACAGTCTTGCGCGTCTGGAGAGCTTTTATCATTCTGGGAATACATTAGGTTCTGTATGGCATACGGAGCATTATATGTGAAACTCCTTTATTTTCATGAAGTTGCAAGTAACTGTGTCCTGTCATTCGTTCATCCATAAACAACAGAATCTAAAAACACATTACCGATTATGCCACGCCACACAGTCGTAGAGATACGAACTATGAAATTTGTTTCCATTGTTCTACGTAGGATGTTCTGTGGCCATCGACAGTTGTGTCCTATTGAATCTACGACATTAAAATGTGGGTTCATCAGCGTACAGTGTTAACGGAAGCACATCACGATTGGTGTTTATAGTCATAACAAACAACTGTCAACAGCAATGCGGTACAGTGGTAAGACACTGGACTCATACAAATCCCAGTCCGGGCATGCGTGTTTAGATTTACCGGAAATCCCTACACTGTTTGAGGCGAGAGCCGGAATGGCTCCTCTGACAGGGTATAGCCGATTTCCTTCGTCATCCTTCCACAATCCGACCTTGTGCTACGTCTCTAATGGTCTCGATAACGACGTGAATTTAAATCGTAACCTGCCTGCTGTCAGTGAATTGAGCGGTGTGGTTACACAACTGCAGATTCAGATGTGCTGTTGCATGGCAGCAAGGGTATTCAGGGTACCAACTTTCGAGCAAAGGGGATAGATAAACAGTGTAGAACCAGTGTGTTATTAGCGTCAACAATCAATGTACATTTGATTTGTGTTGCTGGGTGGCCTTGTAGGTTAGATTAATTGACTCACCACTAGGTCAAAAAATTACTGTAACGCGGTTCGGGCTTGCACAGCAGATTTTTTTGTGGAGACGTCTGGAGACAATCATAACAAGTGTTTCGTATTAATGTGTAATTTAACTATAAATCCCTTTAATAAATTGGTTACAAAGAGTAGTATAATGGTTACAGAATAGACAAATCGCAAGTTTATCTCATGTAGTAAGGGTCTAGGCTCGTGCAATCGAAAAAGAGTATCAAGGGATGTTTAACGATGTGCATAGTTGACGATGATGTCAGCATGATTAGCGGTGGCATCTTTCATAAAACAGTCGACAGCCACAAACAGGCCACAGGCATACGTTATTACTCTGAGGGCTCGGTATATTACTGTGTGGTGATATGTCCGATGGGCCAGCTATGTAATCGCTCTGCGCCGTTTCCACATTTCCTTCTTGACGCCACCGTAGCACTCGCATTAGCCCAGCACTTGAATTTTTAGGCTCGTCTTCGACGTAAACTTTCGTCTGACAGGCATTTTCTATACTCCACAACATATTTACGAGGCATATGAGACGACTTATTTCAACATTTGGAAATTTTCAATTTACTAATGCTTTTCACTTTTATTTCGGCGAATACTTTTATTGTCTCACTTTGTGCCCTTCTACTGCTCGGCAAGCTCTTCACGATGACACAAGACTCAATGTTCTAGCGAAATGCATTTCCACGCTACACCAGTTTATAGCTTTACAGAAAACTGATTCGTAACTGTTTTTCATTTCTTCTTCGACGGTACCGTAGCTCTCGCATTCGCTCAGATCTGGACTTTTTAGGCTTTTTGGAATCCTTTAGACGCGAACTTTCCACTTGTCTGCAATTCCGAACATGTTTACGAGTCATATGAGACGAAATCTTGCATTATTTTATAATTATTGATCTAATGTCGATTTTCTCTTATATTCCGGTAAATATTTTTGTTCTTTTACTTTGGGTGCTAGTAGTACCCTGCAATCTCTCCGCAGCGACACCCGATTCAGTGTCCCAGTCTCCGCGCTGCACCAATTTATATCCTTGCGGTTCAAATGGCTCTGAGCACTATGGGACTTAACATCTGAGGTCATCAGTCCCCTAGAACTCAGAACTACTTAAACCTAACTAACCTAAGGACATCACACACATCCATGCCCGGGGCAGGATTCGAACCTGCGACAGCAGCGGTCTCGCGGTCCCAGACTGAAGCGCCTAGAACCGCTCGGCCAACTGGCCGGCTTATATCCTTACTCAAAGCAAATTCGTCATGAGCCTCCACTGATACGATGACTTCACGGACATCACAAATACTAGGGATCAAACACGTACAGAGATGATCTGGTTCAAATGACTCTGAGCACTATGGGACTTAACATCTATGGTAAACAGTCTCCTAGAACTTAGAACTACTTAAACCTAACTGACCTAAGGACATCACACAACACCCAGTCATTGCGAGGCACAGAAACAGACGTGATCTGTCTGTTGTGGGCTCAACTACTGAATGTACGTTATTAGTCTCGTAGTTAGTAGCGATTTAAATCTGACGATCGAAATTTCGACCCACGAGCGAACAGACTTTTTCGCGTCAAAAATAAGAGACTTATTTGCTAGATATTTTTTGGATTTAACCTGTTCTTTCGATGATTTTAGTTAGGCATCTAAAGGATGGCGCTTTACAAAAGATTGTTATCGGTAGTTGGACGGGAGCGCGGAAAGCGCCTCCGACAGGGAAAGGAAGCGAGCGCAAGTCATCTTTATGCAGGAGAGAGAGCGTTCAGTGAGAGCACGCGAGGCACCGCCTCGGATATCGTCGCCGCTAATTGAAATCCGCATCGGCAGCGCTACTGGATTATGTTGCTCGGTTTGTCGGCCTTTCGCTTTATGAGCGACAATAAATCACACGGCGGATGTGCTGGCGAGGTCAGCAGTCGGCGGGTGTGGTCTGCCATTGTTGAGGACATCTGTTCCAACTGCCGCTTGCGACACTGCAGTCAATGCCACGATCCTAATTACTGCTCTGTCTGCAGCTGTGCCTAGTAGCTGTCGGCTCACGTCGATACATTCACGCTTCAGACTGCTACAAGAACCTGTCTCTTCCACGTCGCCCTTTGTTCCATTTTCCGCCGAACGTACTTCACGGAAAGCTCGGAGACCTACGTGGTTTGCCCGAAATAGGAAGGCTGCATTGGTTTTTTTTCCATAAAAAATGGTTCAAATGGCTCTGAGCACTATGGGACTTAATATCTGAGGTCATCAGTCCTCTAGAACTTAGAACTACTTAAACCTAAGTAACCTAAGAACATCACACACATCCATGTCCGAGGCAGCATTCGAACCTGCGACCGTAGCGGTCGCTCGGTTCAAGATTGAAGCGCCTAGAACCTCTCGGCCACAGCGGCCGGCTTTTCATACAATGAAGCTATCAAACAGTATAAGATGTGGTCCTATTCCGACCTGAGTGAGGCAGCATTTCATGCACATCGATGAGAGCGATTGATTCATCCACGAGCTGTGATGCGTCTGGTCACTGACGACAGCATTTAACGCAATTCAAGCAGCAGTATTTCAAAATGCAGTTTTACGTGGATCGCACTAATCGGAACAACGAGCCGCGATGTCCAAAACTTTCCAGTGGAAGAGTAATTACAAGTGCTCACCGGTGTTACAAAAGGTCTTAGCACTGAGCTACTAGTTCTGGTAGTAATGGATCTTATTGACCATACAAACATACGTGAAAATAGAATTTGCTTTCTCGAGAAAATATGTACAACTAATAACATTCAGATGGTATGCTTATGTCGCTGTTTTGTGTTATCCTTGTTTCTTTTCTTTCTTAATGAAAAGAAATGATTTGTTACCCAGTGGCGCATACTGTTCTTAAATTATTTTCTTAAAAATTTTTTGGACGTTAATTTATATTTTTATTTTCGCGCCTTGTGTGCGGTATCATTTTCGCTGTATTGTAAAACTTAATTAGTATTTCAGTTTCAAATATTACCTCATTTCGTCGGAAACTGCTTGTGGGAATGTGGACGTTAATTTATATTTTTATTTTAGCGCCTTGTGTACTGTATCATTTTCGCTGTATTGTAAAACTTAATTAGTATTTCAGTTTCAAATATTACCTCTATTTCGTCGGAAACTGCTTGTGAGAAATATTTTAAGTGCTCATACAGCATTTGCGCTGCGTGTCAAAAGTAAAATAAACAGTAAAACAACTATTAAGAAGCAACAGAAGATCAAAATCACCAGCTCCATCATGAGTAAGCGCGGTGAAGGCAGGTGAATCAGTCGCCGTGACGTCAACGACGAAACTTCCTTCCAGAGAGTCCTTGACGTGGTATAACGGCGTTAAGACAGATTTTGTTGGAATGGAGGCAAAAGCTTTCTTTAACTCAATGACCCCTTGTAAAAGTAGTAATTTAGGCACATTTCCCCGTTTTATAGTTCCGTGCAAGACTTCAAAAAGGTACATTGTGCTTTATACCCTTCTAACGCCAGCTTGATTCTTTCCGTGATTAAAATGAAAATTTTCTATGACGTTAGGATTATTTTGATGAACATGATGTGCACTACGGAAAAGACGCTGATTGGTCTACAGTATTTTTTTTCTTGCTGACCTCCATTTTTTGCAAACATTGCAGTTTTTCGAATTTTCTTCCTCCACAGGTATTCTATAAATAATTTTGGAACTTATTGTTTTCCTCCAGTTTCAATCACTTCTGCTGGATAACCATCATCTTCTAGTGCCTTTTCTTTCTTTACATCTCGAATGGCTGTATATACGTTATCTGTCTTTATTTTCTGAATGCCATTATTTGATTATTAACTACACTAACTATCTGTATTTCTGATTGACCCCTGAACTGTACAAAAATTTAAGAAATCTCCTCCATTTACAGTCTTTATTGATGAAAGACTATGTCTACGATATGTAAGTTACTGTTCTGGTTTTTTCACGTTGTGGATCCAATGGAAGAGTTATGAAGGGATGTGTCACACTCGTCATTTTCAAAGGTGCATTTACCGTATTTTACGGATTATAAGACGCCACGGACTAGAAGATGCACCTTAATTTTTAAGCAGTTTTTTTAAATAACATTTTTGTCATTTTTATTATTAGATTGCAAAGCCAGATTTAAAACAATATTAGTTTGTAAAACCGAACTGACCTTTAAAATCCCTGAAAATCGTCATCTGAACTTTCTTCTTCTTCCTCTTCGTCGTCATCGTTGTCGTCTTCATATATACGATGAACTTCACTGCCATCGACAGCGTTACTTATGCCGCACTTCTTGAAAGATTTAACAGTAATTTCTTCTCTCACTCTAAACTACAACTGTTTTATCCACTGGCACACTTGTTTGATTGTAGGTCGTTTTAAAGCTCCCTTCGGCGTGAATTCTTGTTGGGTTTCACCAATCTTCCATTTGTTCCATTCCTCTGTCATATACACTGTAAATGTTATATTTATCGAGACACCATGATGTTGCAGTTGTCAAGTAGGTCCTCCCAGAATAACAGCAAGTTCTGTATTTACCTTTCTCAGCCACCCTTTCACATAATTTTCCAAATGACTACTAAACTGATCTAGTACAAGAAGAGAACTCTTCTTCAATAAAGCACCTTGTCTTCTTTTCCACACTACGTTAATCCGTAATTTCATACCAGCCTCGTCCAGCCAACTCGTGTCATGTACGTGAACAACAACACCTGGAGGTATTTCAGAAGATTTTGGAATTGTTTTGCGCTTGAAAATAATAAATGGAATAAGTTTATTACAATCAGCACAACATGAAAGGACATCAGTATAGTGCATTTTTTCATTCACACTTGTTTTTATAGTTACAGCTTTAGTATCGTTCATGGCAACAGTTCTGTTACTCGGCACATCACATGTCAGAATAGTTTCGTTCCTTTTCGCTGTTTGGCTTATTTTCATACTGGTTTTCCTTCGAAGTTGAATAATAAAGCGATGGAAGTATAATACTTTCTCTTCATATTCTTGTGGCATTCTCTGAGATTTTTTGGTTTTGTTTCGCGTGCTAAGTCCATGACGCTTCATAAACCTGTAGCACCGACCAACTCCGCCCTTGAAGTCTGTTAAGTTCCACTGGGGTGCTAGCTTAAGAGCGTGTGTTTGAATCATGTTTGTATTAATTTCAGTGCCGTTTTGACCGTGTACTTGAATTCATTTCAGTACGTCATCTTCTAGTTTTGGCCATTGTATATTCATTCCTCTATTTGCACGTTTAGTGTTTCTCACTTTTTTCAGTTCTTCTTTACTAGCTCGAAAATCAAGAATAGTTTTATCTGTTGGTGGAGGGCCGAAATGCCGCTCAACTGCTCTGTTTCCATATTCTTCTGAATATGCTATTACTTTCAATTTATAGCCCGCGTCATATGAATATCTTTTACTTTTTCCATTACGAAACTAGCTACCGACAAAAATATTGTACTGTTACTGATAACACTTTCAATTTAGGTTCACTGGCCCGTAGACTGCATTGACGCATCACAGGCTAGACAGTGTTTTGGGTTTGTGATTTTTTTTTTGGGGGGGGGGGGGGGGACGGGAGAATAACAGAGTCAGCAAGCTTATGAATCCCCAGAACTCAGATTCGTCGCATCGCTGCACTGCTGCTGCCAGTTGAATCCAGTCTTGCTAAATGGAGATAGGTTTCCCACGACATCGAATATGGCCATTTTTAAAACTGGTGGGAATTTTAAATCAAACATTGGACATTTTTATATTAATTTCGAGTATAAGACGCACATGAACTTTGGAGGCAATTTTTCGAAGAAGAAAGAGCGTCTTATAATCCGTAAAATAAGGTAAATCGTGGCGAAAACAAAACCAACCATAATAAAACCACATATACAGGGTGATCCACAATTTCTGTTACAGGCTTCTAGGGGTAGTACAGGGGACTTATTAGACGACGTTTCGTTAAAGAACCCACGTCCGCCGGCCAGTGTGGCCGTGTAGTTCTAGGCGCTTCAGTTTGGAACCGCGCGACGGCTACGGTCGAGGGTCCGAATCCTGCCTCGGGGATGGATGTGTGTGATGTCCTTAGGTTAGTTAGGTTTACGTAGTTCTAAGTTCTAGGGGACTGATGACCTCAGATATTGAGCCCCATAGTGCTCAGAGTCATGGATGTGTGTGATGCCCTTAGGTTAGTTAGGTTTACGTAGTTCTAAGTTCTAGGGGACTGATGACCTCAGATATTGAGCCCCATAGTGCTCAGAGCCATTTGAACCATTTTTTGAACACACGTCCAAAAATGTACCACTTGGATACATAATAAGTTTTTAAGATCGGATCATTTTCAAATCTTTCACGTCACAGTAGGCAGACAAGCTGAGAAGAGGGCGACGTCGTCAGTCCCTTAGTAACTATGCCATCAAATAACACCTTCGTCCGACTACAACAACGGCTGCGAGAAACTGGTATGTTCGAAAATTGGAGGGTTGGCTGTATTGCTCCATCGGCGTGGTGCACTCTCGACTTTATAGGGGACGTGACAAGCGGGAAATCCGGGTTCACGTCCTGGTCCGGAACAAATTTTCATTTATCACAAACAGCTAACATCAATCTGGATTCGAAAAATGTGAATTCTTTTCGCAAAACTCCTGGTGCACGGGAAACTGAAAGAACCGCTGCCTCATACACACAACGCGGGTTACGCAATTCAATGCGCTGTCGCTGTGTGTGTGTGTGTGTGTGTGTGTGTGTGTGTGTGTATTGTGTATTTAACCAGGGGCCAAGGGACCTAGAAACGCCTAGAAACGCCATAGCCCTCAGTAGTTCACAACCCCCACAACAGGCCACAGCAGTCCACCCACCCCAACGCCGCTCTACATCAAACCCAGAGTTATTGTGCGGTCCGCTCCCAGTGCCCCCCCCCCCCCCCTTTCCCCTGGAACGTCTCATACCAGACGAGTGTAACGCAAATGCTTGTGTGGTAGAGTAACTATGGTGTACTCGTACGTGGACAGTGTGTGATGTCCTTAGGTTAGTTAGGTTTACGTGGTTCTAAGTTCTAGGGGACTGATGACCTCAGATATTGAGCCCCATAGTGCTCAGAGTCATGGATGTGTGTGATGTCCTTAGGTTAGTTAGGTTTACGTAGTTCTAAGTTCTAGGGGACTGATGACCTCAGATATTGAGCCCCATAGTGCTCAGAGCCATTTGAACCATTTTTTGAACCCATCGCCGACGTAGTGTAATTGAGGCAGAATAAAGAGAACCAGCCCGAATTCGCCAAGGCAGATGGAAAACCGCCTTAAAAACGTTTCACAGGATGGCCGGTACACCGGACCTCGACACTAATCCGCCAGGCGTATTCTTGCCGGGGACCGGCACGCCTTCCCGCTTGGGAAGCAGCGCGTTAGAAGGCGCGGCTAGCCGGGCGGGTATGCTGTCGCTGTACTCTACGTGCCGTAAAATCTGAAAGAACGTGAAACAGCGACTCAGGTGACCGCGCTACATGCCTCCGGTCTAATACTGTCCAGTTTTCGAGTTGTTTGGCCCACTGAAGACGTGCAGCTTTGTTTACCAATTTGCCTTTTCCATGGCACAGGACTCTAAATGCCCACTGCATACAGTTCCCTTCACAGTTTTAGCTCATAAACTGGTTGAGATAGACCCGCATTCACAGAAAGCAGCAATTCCGGTCGAGTTTTAATTCATTTGTGGATTACAAGACATGACACAAACATATACAGGACATAAAGTAAAATAAATTAAATGGTGACTTCCTGGATTGCCGGACGGTTCTCGTAATCTGTACGTATACAGAATGTCCCATAAAAAAACACCGAAAAATGGATTCCTTATATAGAAATAAGTAAAAACTCTCTAGTAAATATGGGCTCTAAAATGCATACCTTAAGAGGTACGACCAGTTGTTTATCTTCCATTCTATGATACAGATATATTCTACTGCAAGGTAGTTGCTTTCCATATTTTAGGAGGAGCAAGAATTGACAAAAACAAGAAAAAATGCATTTTTGTGCTGATCCATAATGCCAACGGCCTTGCCGCAGTGGTAACAGCGGTTCCTGTCAGATTACCGAAGTTAAGTGCCGTCGGGCTTTGCTAGTAGCACTAGGATGGGTCACTGTCCGTGTCTGCCTAATGCTGTTGGCAAGCGGGGTGCACTCAGCCCTTGTGAGGCCAATTGAGGAGCTACTTGACTGAGAAGTAGCGGAAACGGTCACGAAAACTGACACCAGCCGGAACAGCGGTGTGCTGACCACATGCCCCTCCGTATCCGCATCCTGTGACGCCTAAGGTCTGAGGATGAGACGGCGGCCGGTCGGTACGTTTCGGGCTTCAAGGCCTGTTCGCACGGTGTTTGTTTGTTTTGGTCCACACTGCCTCCTCCCAAAATATAGAAAGCAAAGAGCTTGTAGTAGAAGAGGTATGTTTTTTATAGTGTCGAAGATGAACAAGGTATGCGATTTAGAGCCCTTGTTTACTTACCTTTTTTTCTTCATTTGGTGTAAGGAACCTATCCATAAAGGTTGTCCATGTGTCTTTGTGACACCTTGTATATTCCTCAAACCATCTTATAGTGTTTGACGGAGGGTAATTTGCGTACCACTGTCAATTCCCCCATTTTTTCTAGTCTCGAATGGTCCACAGGGAGAACGATTGTTGGTAAGACTTCCTGTAAGCTCGAATCACTCTAATGGTATCTTGACGGTCTTTTCTCGAGATATGTACAGAAGGAAACAATACATTGATTGATTTTTCTAGGGAAGAACGCTCTTTTAATTTTAACAGGAAACCAACCAGTGATGAATCATGTCTCTCTAGTAACATGTGCCACTGGAGTTGGATGCACTTCTCGCGGCTACTCAGTGAATCTGTAAAAGCGCTGCTCTTATTTGTGACTTTTTTTGTTTTCTCTATCAATAATATCTGGTGCGTATGACATTCTGATTAGCGAAATTCAGGTATTGATCGAACGCGGCTTTTGGAGATACAAACTTTGTCAGGGAGCGATCTTCCTGAGGGTTCTTCCGGTGAACCTCAGTCTGTCACCGGCATTACCTGCTGTTACTTTTATGTGGTCGTTCCACTTTAAATCACTCCGTACGCGTACTCACAGATATTTAATGGAAGTGACTGCTTCCAGCGATTGTTATGGAATCGCGTAATCATAAAATAATTAGTATTTCTGCCTATTTAGACGCAGTACGTTACATTTATTTATGTTGAGGGTCAACTGCCAATCTCTGAACCAAGTGTCGGCCCATTGCTGGTGTTCCTGCATTTCACTGCAATTTTCTAGCATAATGGCTTCTTTGTATACAACAGTATCATCCGCATTGATCCCATAATAACTATTTCGCATACACACTCTCTTCGTTAACATGACTCCTCGTAGGCGTTCTGCAACAAAAAAATGGTTCAAATGGCTCTGAACTCTATGGGACTTAACATCCATGGTCATCAGTCCCCTAGAACTTAGAACTACATAAACCTAACTAACCTAAGGACAGCACACATCACCCAGTCATCAAGAGGCAGAGAAAATCCCTGACCCCGCCGAGAATTGAACCCGGTAACCCGGACGCGGGAAGCGAGAACGCTACCGCACGACCACGAGCTGCGGACGTTCTGCAACATCTATAGCGCTCTAAAGCGACCAGTGGGCTGTATTAAGGGGGTGACTAATATTTTGGCTCCTGGGCATTTTACCTTATCCTCTGTCTTTACTGTGATGTCTATCGTACGTCAAATATTCCGACCGCCGCTATAAAAATGGTAACGGTTTTTAACTAAAGCGGACCTGTGACATTATCTTCATAGCGTGATTAAGTTGTGCAAAAAAGCTTTCGTCACTAAAGAAACGGAGTGCAGCGTCTCGGAAGATACGAATATGTCGCAAGACGGCAAAAAGAAATTTTTATGCAAGAAGTTGCTACTACTCTTGCGACAGCAGATTCTTTCAATTATTGTTCTATGTTCTATCTCAAGGGTAACAGCTATTGTATATCTAGTAAAATAACATACTAGAATGAGAAGTAGTAGAAATGATCACACGTAAATATTTTCAAAATCGCGAGAATACAAAACTACAAAAAATGTGTAATGTGTAAATATGAAGATTTTTCTTTTCATTTTTCACGGAGAAGTTACAAAATTCTCAGGAGTTAACTTTCATAAGCGATCATTTCTTCTTATCCCTTCTGACAGACTACAGATGCCATCAGATTTACTATCCCGCTGCTCGTGGCTTAGCGCTAGTGCTAGTGGTCGTTGCCTCTAGATAGCGTGGTCCTGGATTCGTTTCCCGGCGGAGTCAGGGATTTTCTTCGCTCGGAAACAGGTGTTCTAATCGTTTCATCTCACATTCCAATAGAAGGATTTCCACGAGGCTACCGAACAACCCGATGTGGGGTCTGCCCGCCAATAATGCCATACCGTCATTTAATTCAGATATATTGCAAGAAGAACGCCTCCTGAATGGTGCCTTAGTTAGGCTCTTTTTCCACTGACTTGTTTGAACTTTCCTCTCGGTCGGTCACATTTCTGTCCGACCTTGGTGCTATTAGAGAATTCGCGTGCAGAGCGAGACTTCCTGATTTCCTTCCTTAATTTGTTCTACGGGATAGATGGGAAAACCTTTCCAAAGCGTAAACCTAGAAAAGAAAATCAGACTTACCCGCGGCCGATTCTACCACTCAGAGGAAGCTATTAAATATTTGAAAATTTAACAACGTACGCGGAAACAATGGACATTCTTTAGTAAAAGTAAACGAAGCTTACGACAAGTAGAGCTAGGAACATGACGCTTTCCACGTCAGCAGGAACGAGAATAAACGGCAGAACACGCTAGAGGAAATGCGACTGGTCGCCTCGGTGATCCTTTGGGAATTTAAAAATGCGGTGCAGAATCTATAATGATCCTGCATGTACCCTGTACCTTGCCTGAAGACGATGAGCAGGAAGCATGTTAAAACATTTCTTTAAGACGCTACTTTTACTTATCTAATAACCCTTAGAATATTGCATCAGTGAAATTTGCCTAGATATTCACACATGTATTTAAATTTTGATTATCTTCTTCCTCGCCATCTGGATGGTTTCTAAATGAATTCAGTTACACCCAATCATTTTACGGCTGATGAACAACTACTTAGTTGCCGCCAGGAGGCCCTAAAAATCGGATCTGAGATGAACGGTAAAGAACTCGAAATCTGCGATGACGCTCAGGGTGCAACTCATTGATGACTGAACGCCGTCACTCTTTGCCTTAACAGCGTACGTGGTTACATCATGGCAGTTTTCCAGAACTGAAACCGTTAATCCTCCTTCAGGTAATTTCCCAATTGCCCGCACGAGGCTGAGTGAACCTCTCTCCAGACAACCTGCCAAGGAAAGATCCATGGTAGTATCGGGAATTGAAACAGGGTATTTCGCGTAGCATGCAGTCACTTTGAGTTACGCAGCCGGACGATGTTACCAATAAGAGAAAGAAATTCTCATCTCTGTTCCATTTTGGTGGTTACTAGTTTGTCGTGACAGTTGGAAATTCTACTGGCTTTGCTACACTAAGGAAAGTGTAGTATCCAGTTACCCGAAACACTGCTCTGGGATCGTGAATACATTCGTATACAGATTATATCTGACGTTGTCTTCAACCTCCTATCAATATCGTGTCTAGTAACCGATTTAATGAAAAGCGTGTTTTAATAGGCAGTCTGTGATTGTTAGAAGTATTGCGGGAGTCTCGCGTTGTAATCGTATGAAATGTTGATGTGGAGGTCGACGGGGGTCGCCTTCTACCCATCGCTGTGTACTGTGTATGTCGTGATACTTCACACTTCCGCATGTCGGGAATACGCAGTTTGCGAACAAGAGAGTTTGAGTTTAACGAGTGTCGATGTTGGCGTAATTATCGACGATGCTCATGTGAATAAAGGCAGGAAGGAAGGTCGTAACCGTATTGAAGGAACTAGCCCATAATTCGTCAGAAGCAACTTAAAGCGCACATAAAAATTTGAGCTCCTCTTCATTCAAATATTATCCCAGTGTCTTAGTCATTGAATTACCTTGACCGATGTTATGTCTTTGTTCTTGTGCACGGTTATGGAAATAACTATAGGACGAGGGAGAAACTGTTATTCACCACGGAGCTTTATTCTTACTAAAAGCACAGAAAAGGCAGCCAAATTGAACTATTCGACAGTATCTTACACCCTCATCTGCAGATCACAGTGAAGTACGGAATTGAAACCAATAAACTGACTAACAGCGTAATGATTTGAACTTGTTTATTGCTGTCATACACACCATTTCAATCAAATTTCAACTATGATGTTTTTTTCCACCACAATCGTTCAACTTGCCTAAGTTTATGTTGACCATCTACGGATTGCAACTGATGTATTTTATTACATTAGCTACGGTAAGAGGCAAGAGATAAAGTATCTTAATACATTTACATAAAACGAAGATGGACATAATGTTCTGTGAAATTGCAAGTATATCCCGTCGAAAGGAGAAGGTGTTTTTCTACGTATATGACTTACCAGCTCATTATTATATGGCAGATTTCCAAGTAGTTCAGCTTTGCACCATCCCAAATACATTCTAATTTATGGCGTACAGCCAAGTGCAACAGATATTCGTTAGAGATTCAATGCATCAGAATATTATGTTTTATAAAATGAATGTATTATTTATTACTATGAGATAGTGCATCGACACATGGAAACAACTCCATTGCTTTGACGGTGGACAGTTATTTAAACCTGTGGACTGTGTAAGACCTAACTGGTTCACTGTCTTTGATTATGCTAAGTTAACTATACGAAAGCAGCATATCCTATTTTCTTCATAAAATTCCCCTTGGAAGACTTTGGATATCGAGGAAAATGCTGTAAGATTTTATAAAGTTCGGAATGTTGTCAGCATCGCACAGCCTGAAGAAACAGATACGATATAATAAAATACGGCACCATCCACATGTGGACGGGAAAGTTCTTGATTTCGATTACTGCTTGAGCGAATGTCTTAATGATCCGTAACGTCGATTAAATACCAGTAGGCAATTACACACCGCGAATTCATGCGGAACGCTGGCAGAAAATTAGGTGTAGGAAAACAAGTTGGGGACCAGAATATCTCGTGAAAGCTGATTTTAATTCAATAAAATGACGACGAAAATATGTGAAGCCTTGGTGAAATCGGTTCTGGGATACTGCCCAAAATATCTGAGATCTCACAGATACATATGCTGCGAAAATACTTCTTGTACAATATACACCGACTAGCCACAACATTATGACCATCAACCTAATAGCCGGTATTCCATCTGTGGCACGGTTGACAGCGGTGCGGCGGCGCGTCGTGGCATGGAAGCAGTGAGGCCTTCGTTGGTCTCTGGAGGAGTTAGCATCACATCTGCACACACAAGTCACCTTATTCCAGTAAATTCCTGGAGGGGGGCCGACGAGCTCTGACGCCGCGTTCAATCACATCAAAGATGTATTCGGTCGGGTTCAGATATTACGAGTTTTGGGGGAGGTGGGGGGAGGGGGAGGGGGAAGGGAAGGGCAGCCCATCAATTGGAACTACTTCATCACACTCCTGGTCTTCCGACATGGCATATTATCTTGTTTAAAAATGGCGCTACCGCCGGGAAACATGATCGTCATGAAGATGTGTACGTGGTATGCAACCTGTGTACGATACTCCTTGGCCGTCGTGGTGCCTTGCTCCAGCCCCAATGGACCCACGCACGCCCATGTGAACGTACCCCAGAGCGTAAAGGAGTCGCCACCAGCTTTTCTCCGTTCCGCAGTACAGATGCCAAGGAGTTGTTCCCCTGGAAGGCGATGGATTTGCGCCCAACGTCCAGTGCCGATGGTCACGTGAACGTAGTTGCCGATATCGTGGTGTTAACAATGGCACATGCATAGGTCGTCGCCTGATCGTTAGAAGTGTTCGGTGCACTGTCTGTTCAGCACACTTGAGTTCTGCCCAAAATTAAAGTTGAATGTTAATCCCACTACAGTTCGCCACCTGTCCTGTTTTATCAATCTGCCCAGCCTACGACGTCCGACGTCTATAATGAGGGGTGGCCGTCCGCCCTACATCGTCTTTACATGGTTTCACCTTGGTTTCGTCACGTGTTGAAGACACTCACCACAGCACTCCTCGAGCATCCGACAAGTCCAGCGGTTTCCGAAACGCTCGCGCCGAGCCTCCAGGCCATCACAATCTGCCCTCGGTCAAACTCCGATATATCGCGAGCCTTTTCCATTCTACACACGGACAGCATGCTCACTGATACTGGATGAACAGTGCGTGTGTCTGACTAGCAGTCATTCCTCGCCGGGTGACTCTCCTATCGCCTGGACGGGTTTATATCGATAGTAAGTCGGTGTTGACAATGGTCTTGCTGATCAGTATACATGTCACTTGACAACATTATTGACTTTTTGCTAACAAATGTCCAGCAGAAAAATATTTTCCTTCGTTGATTTACTTAATTTTAGTCTCTATCATTGAGTTATTACCTACAGGTTTGATTTTCTTTGGAAATTTGTGGTAAGGTCTTATGGGAACAAACTGCTGAGGTCATTGGTCCCTAAGCCTACACACTACTTAATCTAACTTAAACTTGTGGACACCGCACACACTTATGCCCGAGGGAGGAGTCGAACCTCCGACGGGAGGAGCCGCGCGGACCGTGACAAGACGCCTCGGACAGCGTGGTTACTCCGCGCGGTTCAGGTTTGAAAGCATGGGCGAAAATAAGTACTGTTTCAACAGCAGGAATTGTCCTCGGGGAAAACAGTGTGAAACTGTGTTTTCTACATGAGAGTAAATTGCATTCATTAACACAGTCAGTGAAAATCTGCTACCGGTACAATGGGTAACGTTATGTAATGATTATGTGTTGCGCAAAGCAGTGGAAAACGGCGTTTGGAGGCTGTTTATACCGTAGCGAGACCTTGACATCCAGAAATAAACACGTCCAGAAACGAAAACAACTAACAAGAAATTTCACTCCATGAACTACAAGGAAATTTCCCATAAAATGTCTCAAGGTTGATCTCATTTACTCGCTTCAGTTTTTTGCTGATTCTACTTACTACATAACTTGAAACTGGTGCTTGCCAAGCCAGGGTTATGAGACAGGTAGGGTTTTCGGTAATTCCAATAAGACTTTTAAAAATTTGCCAAACGTTCATCTCATAGTTTCAATTGTTGCCTTTCGTATCAGGTGAGTAATCCTAAGCAGATATGAGTTGTGGAGGCATTTCTCGTTCATATGTCAGCAAATTTTCATGACAAAAGTAATGTTCTGTATTTCCTGTGCAGGGAGTATTTATTTGAATCAAGAATAATCTTACTGTAGGCCCTATATTCAGAATATTTCGTATATTTGTTGATTCACCGTTAATGGAAGCAATGGACATTCATTTGATTTGGATGGTTCTCGTTACACTACATGCAGTCATTTATATAAACAGAGCTACTGTGAACCGCATTAACTTACGCATTTTATTATTCGCTCATCGACTCTATTTTCTTGGCATGAGTGAACAGTACTGTTTAGCACACTCATTTTTCACTGAATGAAACTGAGCAGTCATTTTTAAACGAAATTATACAGTATTATGTCGGAAGTTTCATCTTATTTCAGAATTCTTCCATCCGCACATCTAATGCGTATATTGAAAAATAAATTTCAGGATTACTCGTGTAATAAATACAGTGTGAAAAACGTATAATCGTTATTAATACCCTCGGGGGGGGGGGGGGGGGGCATTTAATAGCATCGATGGCCTTTACTATGTATTGGTTATCAAGATGAGTTTAACGCGTGAAGTTAATTTGTCTGTATGAAACCTCACCCCATTCTGAGAACTGTTGGTGTCATGCCAGAAGAAGATCTGAAGCTCTCCAAAGCGGCACGTGTTGACGCTGATCTCAGATTCTAGAAGTTTGGACTGAAGCATCAGGGCAGAAAGCTGTTAAAAATAGCTCTTTTCGTGTCACTTCCTTACTACAATTTGTATGCATGAAAGTGTATGATTGTTTACATTATATTCATACTTATAGATTGCAAGATCAATTACAGAACATAGCAGCAACGAATGATGCCATCTTACGTATGTCAGTGAAGAAAAACGTCGTATCATTTTCATATATCTTATTCAGACGTCTATACGATCGAAAATGCGTCTTCTAAAGGAAAAAAGGCTTTTTTTTTTCTCTATCACGACTGCAAGCAGAAACCCATCTTTTTGAACAGTAATTTTTGAGCTTTGTAAACTGACACTCGAATACTATACTTTGTTCGATCAGTGGGAGATGCAGTCGTGCCATACGCTCATTGAAACAGAGTTTAAGTCAGAATTGCTTGCTGAATTTTCTTTTTGTATGATCCAAATACCATCTTTTCCTTCACCAGACCAAAGACACAAACATACATATAGCATTAATTGTAAAACTGTGTATGGATCAACATTTTGTGCTGCAAAACAACACCACTGTACAGTGTCCTGAAATTTTTCCTTATTAATCGATTTAATTTTATATAGGTAATGTAGGTATGTAGCTACATTAATTCTAATACTTAAACCAAAAGGGAAACAACAAATGTTGTAATGAAAAATATGTAAGCTATAATAAAATATTAATTGATACTGATGAGTAACTGGAGGAACAATTCCATATCTTTCTAATTTTATAAGATCGATGCCGCACAATATTAGATTACACGGAAGAATTTTAGTGTCGTGTAGCGCCATTTATCTGAAACTTGTAATACAAATGGCTCTGAGCACTATGGGACTTAACTTCTGAGCTCATCGGTCCCCTAGAACTTAGAACTACTTAAACCTAACTAACCTAAGGACATTACACACATCAATGCCCGAGGCAGGATTCCAATCTGCAGTCGTAGCGGTCGGGCGGTTCCAGACTGAAGCGCCTAGAACCGCTCGGCCACACCGGCCGGCCTTGTAATACACATCGTGGAAAACATGAAGTAATGGGATCTAGGAAGAGCGAACTTATCAAATTCTGTGATTCACCCAGCTTCTTCATTTCCTTTTGTACTGTGTTACTCAGCGAGTGAACTAACACCTTTATCCTCATATTTTCGAAATTTTTTATAAAAGTGACAGAAATCTGTTTTTCATTTGTTAGTGAATAGAGTCTAACATTCACAGCGTCACAACGAAAAACTGAGGTGGTTCTCAGCCTTAATATTCAGTACATTAACTACGTTTGAGCGATGTAGGAAAAGTGGCGCAAGCTACGCAAACAGCAAATATCTACGAACGAGGGGAAGGTCACAAGTAGGCCGAGATGTTTCTGCACGAGATTGCCCCCTTGCAACTAAAACCAATAAAAGAAAAAAATTACTATATTCAATGAAATTTGCATACATGTACTCAGAATTTTAGTTGAGACTGGGAACAAGAACCCTGTAATTTATGCTTCTGATATATCGTTTTCTTTGCTCATTATACAAACGGCCTCCAGTTGTCAGTCCGCTTTCACGTAATGACTTAAATGGTACACAAAAAATCGTTCGTAACATTCAACATCGTGAAGCGTTATCAGCCGAGCAGTTGTCAAATTAATGAGAGACCTGTTAGAATCGTTCAACAGAAAAACACTGCTAGTAAAAAAGCAGTTAAGTAATCATCAGACCAAAATTTATAAATGGTAAAACGTTATAAAACATTCTGTATGCCCTATACGCTCATACGTTGTCCACCACTCTTTTGATTAATATTTTCACATTTCTGGTAACGTCTATAGACTAAAACAGTTATTTATCCGACGATTGGTTTGAAGGCGACAGTTCTGTGGTTGGAATGGTTCTTTTGGAGTTGGAATGCCCTTGCGCGTCTCCGCCTTTGAAACAGAAGCTTCCAAGTTCATGAGGTTGCAACTGAGACTTAACGCGTAAGCAGACTGAGAAATGCGACTTGGTGTAGAAAGTGTTTCCAGATAAGGAAATTACGTTAGTTGACAGAACGAAACCGAAAATCGATGGGGGATGGAACCCAGCACCTTCCGATTAGCTTGACTCTACAATACGGAAACTGCCAAAGCTCCCCTGATAAGCTTACAAATCTCTGAAACTATGTTGTGTTATTAGACTTGCCCTGCAATTAATATTGTGTTGAATACTGCTCAGAAGGAATAGGTAACTGAAAAGAACGGGTGTTTCACAAATAATTTTGCATTGTGCTGCTCCACAAGCCGGGCGCTTACCATGTACCTTATTTTGTAACTGAGTACTGTCAGTCAGCAGGAAGGGAGATAATAAAAGGAAATATAAGAAATTATAGCAAAGAAGAGCCACGCTGAAGATAGATTACCTGTCGTGAGATTTATGTTATCTCTATTTCGAACTCATTGCTCTTACGATTCCGTGAAATTCAAAATTCAATTTTATTGATGCTGGGTAAAAGGTAACTGTGAGGTCGAATGTCAAAGTGCGTAGAACCCGTTTAACACGACAAAACACATGATGTTTTCAAAGCAACGTAAAACGACTTAGCAATAACATGTCGTAGGCATGTTAATTTCCGCTTCACAACTTCTATGAAACTGTGACGGATAAATACGTTTCTATATATTTTTTCACTACTTATGCTCACCTAGACATAGTTTTCCACCATCTGTACAAATCCATTCTTTGCTATATATTTTTACGTGAGATCTACACATCTATACTCATTGTTGCATGTTTGGTTATCTTGATGGATCCTTAGTACCAAAACATGAGATTATATGCTTATGAATATTTTTTCGGCTTTTGCCTTGTACGTTTTATTTTTAAAGGAAGAAGAAATTTTTGTTTGGTGATTTGGAAATGAAGATTCATTTTCTCTTTTGCGACAGATAACGACAACAGCAGGCATCTTATCGTTTTCTTCTTTGTTACGTATTTGCTTTAGTTCGATGTTTTCCAAAGACTTTCCAAATATATTTTTCGTCATTGCAGAGTAATTTAGGTGAAAACCGTTGGTTGCCCGAAAATTTTCAGATCTTGCTGTTGGCGCTTTTCATTTTAGTTGCATTTTATGTATAGCATATAATTAGCATGGGGATCATTTTTTTAGATAGTGCGGGAGCGTGTCGGTTTTACAGTGTGCATGTAAAGAATCTGAGAATTTTCCTTTTCATATTCGTTTGTATACATTCCTGTTTTTCTTATAAATTACCGTTGTCTGGCGGAATGTGAACCCAATTATCCTCATATCTATCGCCACCAAAGGTGAATTCTATGTATAGCTATGGAATAATTTTACATGTAATGTAACGATGACAGGTGGTAACCGATATTCTTATTATTCGGAATTACTGACATGTTGCCAACCAACGGAAAGTCTTGAATTGACAATTTAAGTTTCCTGGAAGACAAACTACTTTTACCACTGTAGTTGAAAATGCAAACTTTTCAGATAGCTGTAGCAAAGACAGGGTTCGATGAACTAGAGATATCACATCACGATCAGAGAATATGCTTACTGGTTTTTCGGCCATTAAAAAGTGTAACTTGACCTTGTGTAGTACGAGTAATTTTCTGCGAATGATGACGACTAACGTACTTCACGTGTCTTTACTTTCTATCGACCGTAGACCAATAACTTCACTACGGCGGAATTGCTCTGTAGCGAATCCATTTGCTAGTACGTCTTAAAGGGAGAAATTATCAATGGCATCTTATAGTAAGCATATTTGCGACTCTTCTCAATAATACAAGACGCTTTACAAATCTTTTTTTTCTTATTTAGATGAGTTGCAGTTAAGTTTGCTGAGCCATTTATGCCATGCTTATAGTAAAATAACTTACCTACATTTGATTTTATGTAAGAATCCGACAGATCTCTGTGTGACATAGGCTATTGCAATGGTGATACCTCAAATGGCGAACAACGCCTTACGATTTGACATTCCGGAGACATAGGGTTCACTACAAGTCCAGCTGGACAGTGGTGTGCCACGAAATCAGCTGCAACTTGTATCAGCAATACCAAGTATTCGCCAGAAACTATTTTGGGAAACCGCAGTAATCTAAATTTGGATAGACTCCCCTGAATAGCAATTCAGCTCGTCTTGAATAGCAGTACTGTGTCTGAATAACTGCATCATCTCGTTCGCAAATCGTATCTGGTTTTAAATTATTACCTGCTGCTGCATAATACGTACAGGATGGAGTATTATGTAAGCATAAGTTTATTGTGATTGGGTTCATTTAAGAACCAGTATCTCTCATACGATACCGTACATCTCACATCCTCTGCCACAAACTCCTTTTAACGATTCGATTGACACTGACAAAGCGAACCTGTTGTTTGAAGTGAGGACGCATGATAGGAGAGAGGAAATTCGAGAGCGTGCACATACCTGAGAACTTCATGAAATAACTTCCAGCTTAATCGCCACAACTCTTGATATGTTCCAGAAGCCACTAAATTATCCGACATAGGAGCACCTACTGGTAACTGTACTTACGTGCTTGTTTAAACCTATCAGGCGCTTTCCACGGCACTTAACGTTTCGTTTCCATGAGTAGTGACTCTGCGGGTGTTAATATGTCGTGACCTGTCCTTTCAACTGAAATTCAGGTGGGATACAATAGGTAGAGAAGTGCAGAGGGAATTAGAGTGGACCTGCATGGCATGGCCGATGATCCCGCCGTCCTTGAGCAAAATGTTAGCCGCCATCTCTGGTGGCGCAACGAACCAATTCTGTATAGGTCGTGACGAGCGGCCGGCGGTCGTGCTGCGCCTCGCTGCTTTCCAAAAGAAAAAGGGGAAGAAAAAGCACTCTCTCTGTTTCCATCCGATTGGAAATGCGGTGAATGTTATTACCTTCAATTCCGTAAATGCTGTGACGAAACCCAGAAATTACGCCAAATACACTTACTCGCGACCTGAGTTTTCACCGAAAGTAATGGCTGTATACGATAAGACATTTCCGCTACACCGAAAATCATAAACTTTATTTGCCTTCCTTTTCAGAAATGGTAAACACAAGCAAAATGAGTATGGAGTTAAGTGGATACGGGCATGAATATACCCGTGAAGTCATGCTTAATGGCCGGCCGGAGTGGCCGTGCGGTTCTAGGCGCTGCAGTCTGGAGCCGACCGACCGCTACGGTCGCGGGTTCGAATCCTGCCTCGGGCATGGATGTGTGTGATGTCCTTAGGTTAGTTAGGTTTAATTAGTTCTAAGTTCTAGGCGACTGATGACCCCAGAAGTTAAGACGCATAGTGCTCAGAGCCATTTGAACCATTTTTTGAATCATGCTTAATGTGTTCCTTAGGATCAGTTCAATTTGTGGTCATTCTGTTTCACGTAGTTACGTTATGGTCAATAGGAAGCACAGCTCGCCGGCACCATTAATAAATGGGTGCTACATTACTACAGTAATTTTATTCCAAGCGTGTTGAACCAGAAATTCTGTCGCTGCTAGTTTATGTATGGAGTGAGGATGATGAAGTGGGAGAGAGGTATAAAAACAGATGTAACAAAAGTTGGGTAGTTCCTAGGGTGGGTGATGTATTTCCTCATGGTGCGTATAATTTCCCTTCGAAGGTGGCCCCACACGGACGTATGTGTCTATTTGTATTATTTTTTCGCTATTTGTGATGTCGGCTGGCAGCAACTAAATAGTTAAGCTTGGACTGTTGATTGTGAATACACACACACACTCACACACACACACACACACACACACACACATAAATAGTTAAGCTTGGACTGTTGATTGTGAATACACACACACACTCACACACACACACACACACACATATATATATATATATATATATATATATATATATATATATATATGTGTGTGTGTGGGTGTGGGTGTGGGTGTGTGTGTTAAAATTTGTGAAAAATAGGGGAATGTAAAACCTGAACATTCATGATTGTTAGTAAGGACAGGAAATCGATTTGTGGTATGACTGTGTTGATATGAAGAGTGATAGCTCATCTGGTAACTATCTCGATTTCTTGGTTGTTATTGGTCGTGGTTAGAGACGTAAAGGGGACTGGGGGTGTATGTATGAAATAATATTGCAGGATTGTATAGAGGTCGTAATGTATCGAAAATGACGCCGGATACTGTAGGATTGATGAGAAGATCTTTAAAATGAATATTACGATGGTTAGATGGTTGACGTGAGAGGGAAATGTTGGTTAGTGAGGTAATGGTGGCTTTATGTATTTGTAACTGAGAGAATGGAAAGAAAGGACTGCAGCTTGTGGAAGAGAGAGAAAGATGTCACGGGGATTGCAGGACCAGGAGAGTGACTTAGTGAAAGTTACCCTTACATTGGATATGTTGGGAGTGAAGACAAGGGACAGGCTCCGAACTGAAAGATGTAAATTAGCGGATAGCCCTGAGACAATGATGGAAGTTAGAACAGAGCGAAATAAGATTTCACAAATCTGAACGATATACCCCCACGGAAGCGTTGTTATTTGATTTTGTCTGCAGGATTGTTTGTAAGCTGAGAGAATAGTGACATAGATATTTTGGGACTTAGCTCACTGCGGTGGGCGTAGATATTTAGGAATAAATCGTGGGACGAAAATGAGAGGTTATGGTATGATAACTACCTGAAGTTCGACTAGGTCGAAGTTTTGGTAACGAAGATAAAAAGAACTGGAGGTGTATTTAATAGGTTTGGGGGGATCGTTGAGAGTTCGAAGGCATGATTGCAGAATAAGGAATACCGTGTCATCGACGTACGGTAATAGTAAGGTTGCTTCATGAGTATCGGAAAGCAAACATAGGGTCGGAGACAGAAAGGAATGTGTATTCTGTTTGTAAATTAAAATACATTATTTTAGAGCTTACAAAGTGGATGTATCTAAAAAAAAAATGAGGCGTGCCGAAGGCCTGAGATAACTTTTAATGAGACTGCCGTGGCTCTCGATGTCACTCGCTTCTTTATTGTTTCCTGAAGCGCGAGTCATGCGCAGGACGCTGTCTTCCAAGCTAGCTCGTAATTCTGGGCACCTAGTGAATGCTGCACGCGCATTCTCGTAGCTGTCGCATTAAGTCACAGCTGTGTGATGTGCAGGACTAGTTCCGTCGCAGAGAGCGCTCGCTGCAGTTACATGTTTTATGCGATGATCGCTGGCCATTTCAACCATCCTCGCAGACCTGAATCACCAAGCTTCTAAAGAAACAGTTGTGGCTACTTAATGTAATTTCTACGTTGGCTATTTTGAATTCCTTTCCCACTGAACGGCGCTTGCCATACTTGACGTTCTCCACAGTGGGACAGATTTCGTACGTTTTCTAAAAAAACAGACAAATTGAAAATGTTGAACGGACAGTCGTGCATCATCTTATAGCTGTCATTTCGTTTTTCTTATCACATGCTATAACGTACATAATTATTTAAGCACGCTTTAATGCCTAGCAAAAGTTATGTCAGATACATATAAATGGCAAGAACTATTTTCATAGCGTGACAGCAGATGTTTATTGATAACTCCTTGGTTGCATTTACATACGGGAATCAGATGTGGGCATGAGATCCAGACATAAATGTAGGGACAAGATTCACACTCCACAGACTCGGCTAAACATAGCTGTTTCTGAATGCATAGTTAATTCTGCTGTTTACTGTTACGATCCCGCACCACACTGTTTCCGCACGTGTTTAGCAGACATTTGTTTGTTTTAGGTGTTTGTAATTCTGGAAAATTAGATAGCATTCTATTGGTTTGTTGAGTGACGAGCCATCTATAAAAGGAAAATTATAGGGCGTCGAATCTGTAAGCAAGCGTCATTTGCTTCTGTTAAGTCAGCAGACTACATAGCGGTGTGGCCCAAGAGAGCCTACTTAAGCTGCCACGTAACGTGTTGGAACAGAATTGCCTCACAGTCTAATGTCTCGTCGATATCGAAGTCATTATCTCAGTGGGTCATAGAATAGGGAATGACGCAGACACCTCCGCATTCGCTAGAAGGAATTTAAGGAAGTAACGTTATCGGATGTCTCTTGCGGTATTAATCACATCTAACGTCAAGCATTAAAAAAACGCATCTTTGGGTCCTGACAGGTAACTATTGCATTCACTACCTAGGATGAATGTAAAGGAAGTAGCAGTTGATGGTCGTTTAGAATATTATTAATTTTACGTTCGGTCAGCAAACTGCTCCGTTACTTAAAATGTGAAAATAGGAGTATGATAGAAGCCGACCTCAGGATGGATCAGTTCTGGAGAAATTTAGGATCACGCGGGGCAGTACTGCCCCTACGGCTTATATGGGGGTTAGGTTAAAGGGAGACAAACTTACATTTGTAGATATGATTTTATGTATACAGACTGAAGAAGCGAGTGAAAATTTGAACCAAGGCCTGGAATCGAACCCAAGTCTTCTGTTTACAAGGCAGATTCTCAATGACGCCTCAGTCTACTTTAAATTCCCCCTTACACACGAAGAGAAATGTCGAGGCTCGCCATGTTCTTGAACGGCATCTCGGCATCGAATGTAAATGGAGATCCAGCCTGAAACCCAGGTGCAGGTACTAATACAAATGAACTAACACAATTTCAGAGACTTCACTGGTCTAATACATATATGATTTTATGTATATCATAAAAGCATATGTGTACGAGACCAGTATAGTCTCTGAAATTGTGTCATTTCATTTGTATAAGTTACTGCACCTGGATTTCAGGCTGGATCCCCATTTAAATTCGGTGCTGAAGTGCTATTCCAGAGCTATATACATAAAATCACATTTGTTTGAAGCCAGTAAAGGCTCTGAAATTCTGTCATTTCATTTCTACATTTACAGCCTTTGTAGATTAAAATAAATATTTTGTAAATGTTGACTAGAATACACTATTTGAGTTCTGAAGGCAGCAGGGATAAACTACAGGAAGCGAAAGGTTAATTACAACTTGTACAGAAGCCAGACTCCAGTTATTAGTGCCAAAGGGCGTGAAATGGAAATAATAGTGGAGAAGGTTTTGAGATAGGGTTGTAGCCTATCCGCGCCGTTATTCAATCTAGCCGTGCGGGATTAGCCGAGCGGTCTTGGGCGCTGCAGTCATGGACTGTGCGGCTGGTCCCGACGGAGGTTCGAGTCCACCCTTGGGCATGGGTTTGTGTGTTTGTCCTTAGGATAATTTAGGTTAAGTAGTGTGTAAGCTTAGGGACTGATGACCCTAGCAGTTTAGTCCCATAAGATTTCACACACATTTATTTTTTTATTCAATCTACACATTCCGCAGGCTATGAAGGGAGCTAAGGACAAATTTGGAAAGGGAATTAAAGATCACGGAGCACAAATAAACATTGGCAGGTTTGACGAAGATATTGTAATTCTGTCAGGGATGGCAAAGGAATTGGAAGAGCATTTGAAGGGAAGGGATAGTGTCTTGAAAGAGGGCTATAGTGTAAGATGAACATAAAAAAAGTAAAAGAAGCGTTATGGAGGGTAGTCAAACTGAAATAGGCGATTCTGAGGTTATTACACTAGAAAATGAGGTACTAAAAGTGGTACATATGTTTTGCTAGTTGGGCAGCAAAATAGCTAATGTTGGCCGAAGTAGAGAAGATACAAAATGTAGACTGCCTATTGAAAAAAAATAGCACTTCTGAAAATGAGGAATTCGTTAACATGTAATACAAACTTAAGTATTAGAAGGCCTTTTGTGAATGGAGTGTAGGTTTGTACGGAAGTGAAACGTGGCCGATAAGCAGTTCAGACAAGCAGAGAACAGAGGCTTTTTAAATGTGGTGTTGCAGAAGAATGTTGCAGGTTACATGGGAAGAAAATTGAACTAATGAAAAAGTACTGAACTGAATTGTGAAGAAACGTAATTTATGGCACAACTTGACTAAAAGAAGGGATCGGCTGAGAGGACACTTCCTGAGGCAATCAGGAATGGACAGTTTAGTAACAGAGGTAAGTGTGGATGGTAAGGATTGCACAGGGAGACCATGAATGCAGTAAGCAGGTTTACACGGATGTAGGTTGCAGTGGTTTCAAAGATGAGGAGTGCAGCACAGGCTAGGGTAATGTGGAGAGCTGAATTAAACCAGTCTTCGGATTGAGCCCACGACAACAGGAACGAGGGTGTCGGTAGCCAGAATGCAAGCGGAAACAGTGAGCTGCCGACGTGAGGGGCGAGGGTGCGCAGTGGAGCTGAAAAAGCCCGGTAGCTGACACGCGCCACGTAATTGAATGAGCGAGGGGAGGCGCGTGCCGCTGTTTGACCCCGCAACAGGTATACAAGCATTAGCAGCTCACCCTTCCTGTAACCGCTGCTCCCTCACCACAGGGCTTTACAACGCACCAACATGTAGCAATTCGCATGAGGAGATATACAGAACCTCTAACAGTTCGGTATTGTTGTGCGCTTTTAGACCGGACCCAAGCAGCAGTCCAATTGGAACTTCTTGAATCCTACGTGGAGTGGCATTAGAGTAAACTATCAGCATTGATAGTGAACACTATTCCTCAGTACCCGTTAAGTTTCGTCTTGCTCCTACTTAGGCGCAAAAAGAGGCAACGGCAAACTTACCACAGCTATATAAATGAAGCTGTGGGAAAAGACGCGCAGTGGATATACTGACAAAGTATATAAAAAAATTAGTGCAGTAGTGTTGCAATGGCAGTGTTATACAGGTACCAGATTGGTACACACTGAGGGAAACGAGAAGGGGTAATTTTTTGTACGATTTTTTCTGTTGTTGGTGTCTTCAGTCCGAAGGTTAGTTTGATGCAGTTCTCCATTCACTCTATGCTTTAGAATCCTCTTCAGCTCGGAGTACTGCAACCGAAATCCATTTGAAACTGATAACCATACCCATGCCTTGGTCCACTTCTATATTTTTTAACTCCACACTTGCCTCTATTAGTGAAAAGACTGTTAGCTTTTGTCTCAGGGTGTGTCCTGTCAACCGATCCCTTCTTCTAATGAAGCTGTTCCATAAATGCCTTTATTCCCTTACTCGGTTCAGTATCTCCCCATTAGTTGTTCGGTCTACGCATTTAATCGTAAGTATTTTTTTCTGTACCACATTTCAAAAGCCTGTGTTCTCTTCTTGTCCGAACGGCTTATCAGCCACGTTTCACTTCCGTTCAACGATATACTCCAACAATTACTTACCTTCATAAAAGACTTTCTAACACTTAAAATTTGCGTTAGATGTTAACAGAGTCCCCTTTTCAGAAATACTTTTCGTGCTATAGACAGTCTGAATTTTCTCTCTCTTCTACTCCGGCCATCATCAGTTATTTTGCTGCCCAAATATCAAAACTTACCTACTACTTTCAGTATCGTATTTCCTAGTCTAATTAGGTCAGCATCGCCTGTTTTACTTCGACTACACTTTATTACACTCATTTTAATTTTATTGATGTTCATATTACGCTATAGCCTCTTTTCATGACGCTATCTGTTCCCTTCGACTTCTCTTCCAATTCCTTTGCCGTCACTGACAGAATTACAGTGTCGCCGTCAAACCAGTAAGTATTTGTTTGTTCTCCCTGAACTTTAGTTCCCTTTCCAAATTTGTTCTTGGTTTCCATCAGAACTTACTCAATGCATAGATCGTGTAACGTCATGAATAGGCTACAACTGTTGTCATGCTCTTCGATTCTTATAACTGCAGACTGGTTTCTGCACAAGACTTAAACATACCTTTCACTCATAGGTGTACGGAGGGGGTGGGGAGATAAGAGGGGCCGTCCCCATGGAATTTGGAGTTCAGAGTTTCCGTTCATTACAGAATTATGATACATGTCAATTCTCTCGGATATAATAAATTTTCTGTGTCACCCATAAAATTTAGTTCTTGTTGCATGATACGTTTTGAAACTAACCAAATCATTTATTTAAAAAATGGCAATTTGGATTCCTGTACTCTCTCCTCCCATAGGAAAAATTTCTGGCTGCGCCCATGTTTCATGCTTCATCTCCTTGTGTTTTATCCTTTGTGCCTTTACAATTTCATCGGGTGTATTCTAGTTAACATATGTAGCCTACCAGCTGTCCATGAAACGCTACTTTATGATTATGAATTTTGATAGTTTGTTGTATCCAGTGTCCCCTCTTGGGTACCGAGTGAGTCGACGTACAAGTAAGAAACTAAACTCGTTTTCGGGAGTGCAACCGTCCGGACTTTCAGATTTAGGCTTTCCGTGGGTTCACAAAATCACTTAAGGAGAAAGCGTTACTATTTTCTTTAAAAGAAATACGAGCGATATTGTTTCTGTATTCTTTACCCATACGAGTTTCTGCTCTGTCTGTAATGAGCTCGCCGTCGACTGGATGTTAAACCTTAGCTCTACCCTCTTGTCTTACCTGTTTCTTTATGTGATTTACTTACCCGCAGTAGCAAGCGCTACCGGTTGATCCATTTTGGCAGCCGCTTTGTGCGGAATGGAGGTCGATGTGGCTCCCCTGTGTGTGTCGCTGCGGCGAATCGTGTCCGTGGGAAAGCTTACTGTATTGTATGGTATACTACCACTTCGCATTGTTGCTGATATGGCGTGATCGGCACCTTGTCTGAGTTCCGGGTAAACGTTTTATTTGCGTCGTCACAGCTTTTGCTTGCAAGCCGTCCGTGTAAATGAGTGAAAGCGGTCATCCATGTTCGCGCAGTCAACAGCGATTTTTGAATATTAGGTTGAAATGGTAATTAATCGAAACCGTCAGCTGCCAACAGGTGTTGTTGATATACCTCAATGGTATCTTCATATAGAATATTAGGTTCTTGAAATTTGTCCAGATTTGAAGCAAAAGTTAGCTGCTTGGTATTTACCTGTAATACGCTTTTAACTCATTCTTATGTCGCTGCTTGCTAGAAAAAATTCATATTTATAAATGAAATGTAGAACATCTACATTTTTTGCTTTTACAGAATAATGTGGAAAGCTTTATTTATCCAATATACTTTTGTGGGTTGTGCACATTTTTTTGAAGATGTGTAAGAGAGCACTAAAATGGGTAAAACAGGCAAGTTTACTGATCGAATCCTTTGCGATTTTAGGCGTTCTACAGTATTTGATTTAAAGGATGTGTATAGATAATGCCACATATCACGTGGAAAAAGTATTTGCATTGCAGTTCGAATTAGATTAATGGTGTCACGATAACCAGTTGTTGTACTTGTCCATTCAGCAGCACGTTAGACGGATACAGGCGGTTATAGCGGATTTTCTGAATCTTAGGTCTGAAGACCGAGTTGATGTAGCTCTCTACCCGTAGTTCAGACCTCTTCATCACTGGATAACAACTGATACATGCATCCATCTGAACCTACTTACTGTGTTCAAGCCTTGGTCTCCCTCTAAAATGTTTACTCCCCATATTTCCCTCCATTTCCATATTAACTTTTCTCGATGCCTTAAGATGTTTCCTATCAAAGTGTTATTTCCGTTTAGTCAAGTTGAATCGCGAAGCTTCTCATTTACCTTGTTGTTGGCCTCTCGGTATTCCTATTCTCGTGAAGTATGGCTAAAATTAATTAAAGTCTTACCTTCTGTCTCGTCGTCGGTCTCTTTTTAACAGCAAACATCCGGTCGTGCTCTGCTCTCGGTTGATGTTAAAACTTCAGGACTACAGAATTTCATCTAGTTAGTGATTCATAGTGTAGGTAAAAAATAATAAAAGTATGATGCATTCACCTGGTTTATTTGAAGTGTTGAAGGTGCTTCTTCGCAATAATAATACGTCGTCTAGCGCTGGTCCTCAGCGATATGTCCGTCTGCTATCCCTACCACAATGCTAAAGAGCGAGCGATTTGTAGGAATCTTCATTTGTACGTAAAGTAAGCGAAATGGGAAATTCTTTTACATGTAATGATAACTCGCAGCTGAAGGCTGCTCCAGTCATTCCCTTTCTTTATTGTGCCACAGCTCTTTTCTCTTCAGTTATGACACATACGTCTTTACTCTTCTTCTGTTTCTTGTACCTTCGTCCTGCATCGATGCAAGGTCGACGTGGCTAATGACGGATATGGCATGGTTGATTTAAGGGGTGGTGGCGGAAACTTTTCCTGTCGCCGCCCCGTTAACCCCCTCACCCCCCCCCCCTCCCTTCCCGGGACGGAATATGTGCGCCCCGACTGTCTGCATGCAGTGTTATTAATTTGTAACTGAAAAGGGTACTATCAGATCCGTTAATAATGGATTCTGATAGGTTGGTTGGTTGTGTTGGGGAAGGAGACCAGACAGCGAGGTCATCGGTCTCATCGGATTAGGGAAGGACAGGGAAGGAAGTCGGCCGTGCCCTTTGAAAGGAACCATCCCGGCATTTGCCTGGAGCGATTTAGGGAAATCACGGAAAACCTAAATCAGGATGGCCAGACGCGGGATTGAACCGTCGTCCTCCCGAATGCGAGTCCAGTGTGTAACCACTGCGCCACCTCACTCGGTGATTCTGATAGGTTTTTGGTATGTTGTAGAGGGACCTGTCCTGAGTATCTGGTTAGCGGCTTTTCTTGCAACGACCCAAGTTTACGAGAAAATCGATGTTGGAATTTTATGCCCACCTACTGTACCCTTAATATGCATTCTGCTTCGACAAAACGAGTGTAGCGCAGCCGCTAGGATACACTGTTACCACACTGGCGGTAGAGTTTCATATTGTGCCTGTGTAATTTCTTTTTCAATTTCATTGTTCAGAATATTATGAATTAATATATGACATGCAAAACAGTTTAAAAATAATCATATTCCCATTAGTAATTTCATTAACAAATCAGTCATTACACCAAACTTTCTTGAAATGTGTATTCCGTTTGCTACAGAATAGATTAGAGAATCCTCTTAGTCACTATCGCGTGCAGAGCTGGAATAGAATTCCGGATGATATTTGTCCCAGAAACAACCGAAGCACAAATTCGTAAAGTACCAAGCAGGCACACGGATTTTTTTAGAAACGTTACCCGAAAACGCAGTTCGTTTAAATTCAATAAGATTGTTCGCTCTTCGAAAAACTTCAGTACGAACCACGCTTAGTTGGCCATCCCAATGCAATCAGTTGCACTAATTTCATGTAGATTTAAATAAAACATTTTTTATGGAATCTTTCATCGAAATGATTCTCTATTAGTCTTTAGAAGGTAGGCAGCATTCTGAATTTCTTTTTCACGAAAATTTTAACGTACCTGTAAAAGTAATCATCATAGAGTTTGCGAAAATCCGTACCACCAGCGCGGTAGTCCTGAATCTCGGCCACTGCGCTACGCTCGCTTAGTCGTATATAGAAGTTACGCTTAAAACTTCAACTTCGATTTTCTCGGAAACTAGGGACAGTTGCATGAAAAGCCGCTAGCCACGTACTCAAGACAGGACCTTCTACGACGTATCTGAGACTCGTGAAAATACGCAGTTAACGGGTTTTATGGTCCCCCTGTGAGCGAAAGTTTTCCAAATGCTTGCGAATCTTGTAACTGAGGCGGGACTTTGGTATCAACCAGGCATTCACCTAGTAGGCCGTAGGAAACCACTTAAAATGCGCATTCCGGATAATCGGCACAACGACCCTCATCGTTAATCCTCCAGACAGATTCGATGCGGAGCCAGAGCACCTTCCTGTCCCGGAAACGGCGCTTTAACACGCAAGGCCGTTCGGGTGGGTGAATTACATAAATCTTTATTAGTTATGTGATTTACTCGTATAATCTTCAGCATTCATCTATTCATCTGCTACACTACGTTTGTAAAGCTTCTATAATCTTCTTATCTGGCTGTTTATAGTTTACATTTCAGTTCCACATAGGAATTACCAGAAAATTAACTCCATAAAATGTCTAATCTAGTACTTACAGGAATGTGCTTTCATCAATGTGGACAGTGGCAGACCACCTATACTTACGTCTCGCCAACAGAGTGAAGCACAGTCATGTACGTATCATCACGCAAAAAGATCATATTGCTAACTGTTATAAACTTTCCTGTCATTGACGATTTGTGAATGTTGTATTTTCAGTTTGTTGGTTTAGTCTACATGACAAAACCAAGTGCATGTGCAGTCTAGTTCTGCGTGTAAACGTTGTCGATGGGGAAGGGAAAGGGTGAGAAACTTTGCCAGCCGATTTTATACGATTCGTCAACAGCACAGAAGGGACAGCGGAGCTTAGACCCATTCGAAGCGGGAGTCACCAATAATTACGTATGAGGCGCTGAGAACCGTAAGGTCCTAAAGAACATCATCGTCAACCGTGACACTATAGCATTTATGCGTGCTTCTGACATCTGTTGATCTTACAGTGACTCCGATCAAGTCTTCGTCCGTCTATGAAGACGTTCTAGTTAACTTTCTGTCTTTTGTATTGCGGAAAGAAAACTGACGAACGGAATTTCTAGTCGCCGAATACCTGGCGGTCAATGAAGTACACACAAATGAATACTACTATGATTTAAATTGTGAATTTCAGAATCATTAAACAATGTGGTTGCTTAAACGGTAGAAAGGGAAACCTACATACCTTTGTATTTCTTGCAGGTACGAGATTAAAAAGCAGTTGAGGCTTCAGTGCTTCAAATAGTTGATACACAGAGATGAGAGCTGCGTGAGAGCACTTTTTAAAAACTGAAAAATCAGATAGCATGTTTATAGATCTCGAAATGACACATATGAGCAAATTACATTGGTGTGCATAACTGAAGGACAAAAGTAACCATTCGCATGATGTGTCACTGCAGAATAACTCGATGAAACTTGGACCAAACATAGAAATAACTGCTATGGAGTGGCACAGAAGGTAACTGAAGCAAATGCTCAATTAGACGAGCAGAAATGACATTTGTTCCCTGTACATTACAAAGGGCGGGACATGGTTTCAGTATGCTATGTGATCACCACGGATGACAATTCATGCTGTGCAACGTGTTCTCGCGCAGTCCCAAGACTGGTAAGGGTTTATTGCGGCAGGGCGCGCCTTTTCCACTAGCGCGGGTGACAATTTCTTGATTGTCGTTGGTGCGTATGGACGTGATGCAGTATGTCTACCCCCACACATCTCACATGTGCTCGATGGGATTTAAGTCGGGGGACGGACAGGCCAATTCATTGGCTGAGTATCCTCTCGTTCCAAGAGCTCTTCCACCTACGCAGTTCGATGTGGCCGCGCATAGTCATCCGTAAAGGTGAAGGCGGGGTCGAATAAAATCCCTGGAAAGAGACACATGGAGAAGGCATGCAGTGTCACAGTAACGCTGAGCGGTGAGTGTACGGTATTCACAGATGCAACATTGTGCATCCAGACACGATAACATCTGGACCACCAAAACGATCACGTTCGACATTGCTGGATGTACCCTCATATGGTGAGATGTGGGAACACGTGATACACCGAGGAACACTGTACCATTCTGAAACAGTTCTTCTACGTATTTTCCAAGTTTCATCGTGCTGTTCTACTTGGCAGTTACCTATGATGTGAAAGTCATTTGAGTCCTTAAGTTTTGTACACCTGTATATTTTCATTCCTTGATGGCGTCGGCAGATTGCTGCTACATCCTATGTACATAAATTTCATTAAAAATTCCCTTATTTCTTTCTCTTCTAAAATAATTCTCGTCATAGACCACTTGTCTATATTTTAATGTACTACACGTTTTATGACTCCAACCAGAGTAGCTCTGCGTGGTACTGAGTGTTAACTGAGAAACGTTTTCCCTTTCCAGTGCTACTTATTATTCATTTGAAGTTACAGAGTTAATTCAGATAGACATTCAAATCTGCAAACAGGTAACATTTCTCGCATATTATTAAATGCATTAATTCTTATTCTATAATCTGATACGTGTCTTTCTTACACGCACAGGCTGAAAGCAGTTTCGCGCGATGTCTCCGAAAGATATAGCATTTGTGCTTAGGCAGCCATCGAGTCTGTTTGATTTTCTGGCTTTTCTACCTGAAGATGGGAAACAATGAGAAAGTGTAAGAATTAATAACATAGATATATTACACTGTATAGAGGAATTACGTTCATATAAAAGCACAACCGCAGCTGTTTTCTCTTTAACCAATCATCAGCCATTTACCTTGGTAGCGTCATCTCAAATGTGCCAGAAAAAACAATCGATATTACATCAGGTTTTCTGGCGACGAAGAGGTAAGCTAATAAAATACACATCAAAGAGTACATGAATAAGTATTTTCTTAGGTAGGCATTGCAGTTTTAATGAATTATTTATTGTGAAATCCGTCTTCCGAGCACCATTATTTTTGTAGATATTGACTATTAACATGAGAACTTAGTTGCGACGGAAGCTGTGTTGTCTATGCATAGATTGGACTCTTATTTGAGAGCAACTTGTTTCACATCCGTGTCTACCTATCGTGTGTGAGATTTTCGGATCGTGTGAATCCCGATATTAACTACATTTTAAAGAAAAATGTATTGATTTCTGGATCATGTTGTTACAAATTCAATGGGAAAGAAATTCGTATGATATTCTTTAGATAACAACGTTGGGCAGTAGCACAATACACAGCAAAATAAGTGTGAGAGATTTATAAGAGGATGTCTCGCGCAGCATAAATATATCAGTTAACCTCATCAAACATATTTTCGGGCAACGGTGCAGAAACGCATCACAGAAGACTGAAGTTAGATGATTCGTCGGCTTTTCAGTGTATCAAAAACAAAGCCTTCAGTGTTCTCTTATGTAGAATTGTAGCTGATGAAACCTGTATTGGAAATTCGACCCAGACCTGATATCAAATTTCACGCTGTGAACCGCTCGCAACGAAGAGTGTCCACGTGCGCCTTTCAGTCTTTCAAGGTTATGCTGGTGACGATTTTTTGTCCTGGCACATTGAATCGTGAAGGTTGTTAATACTCTTTCCCTCCTTCCCGCCCACTCTCATTTCCTCGCCCCCTCCCTCCCCTCCCCTCCCCTACCCCACGAGCCACCGTTCTTCAAACAACGTGTGTGTGTGTGTGTGTGTGAGAGAGAGAGAGAGAAAGAGAGAACGAGCACATAATTATCGAAATAATGAAAACCTATATGTTGCGGCAGACAGGTTTTGTGTTGTATGACAATGATTATTCGAGACTGCCGACTGTCGTTTGCTTTTGCCGATAAATAGAGTTAATCCGTAACACGTATCAGATACTGGTCTCGGCGAACTTCCAGTTTTAGGTGACCTAAAATCAGGGTGTCCCTCTGACTTTCAACGAAAGTAGGTTGTTGTACCGCGGTTAGATGGAATAAACTTATCGAAGAACGCTTCAGCCCAAAGTGATGATGAGGTGCACGGGTCACGGCAAGACATCATTAGCGGAGAAGAATAGTGACTGACGTTCCAGAATTCTCAAAAGGATTGTCACAAGGAATTCTACATCTACATCTACATGGATATTCTGTAAATCATATTTAAGTGCCTGGCAGAGGTTTCATCGAACCACCTTCACAATTCTCTATTATTCCAATCTCGTATAGCTCGCGGAAAGAATGAACACTTATATCTTTCCGTACGAGCTCTGATTTCCCTTATTTTATCTTGGTGATTGTTCCTCCCTATGTAGGTCGGCGTCAACAAAATATTTTCGCTTTCGGAGGAGAAAGTTGGTGATTGGAATTTCGCGAGAAGATTCCGTCGCAACAAGAAACGACTTTCTTTTAATGATTTCCAGCCCAAATCCTATATCATTTCTGTGACACTCTCTCCCATATTTCGTGATAATACAAGACGTGCTGCCTTTCTTTGAATTTTTTCGATGTACTCCGTCAATCCTAACTAGTAAGGATCCCACACCGCGGAGCAGTATTCTAAAAGAGGACGGACAAGCGTAGTGTGGGCAGTTTCCTTAGTAGGTCTGTTACATTTTCTAAGTTTCCTGCCAATAAAACGCAGTCTTTGGTTAGCCTTCCCCACAACATTTTCTATGCGTTCCTTCCAATTTAAGTTGTTCGTAATTGTAATACCTAGGTATTTAGTTGAATTTACGGCTTTTAGATTAGACTGATTTATTGTGTAACCGAAATTTATTGAGTTCCTTTTAACACTCATGTGGACGACCTCAAACTTTTCATTATTTAGGGTCAACTGCCACTTTTCGCACCATTCCGATATTTCTTCTAAATTGTATTGCTGTTTGTTTTGATCTTCTGCTGGCTTTATTAGTCGATAAACGACAGCGTCATCTGCAAACAACCGAAGACGGCTGCTCAGATTGTCTCCCAAATCGTTTATATAGATTAGGAACAGCAAAGAGCCTATAACACTACCTTGGGGAACGCCAGAAATCACTTCTGTTTTACTCGACGACTTTCCGTCAGTTACTACGAACTGTGACCTCTCTGACAGGAAATCACAAATCCAGTCACATAACTGAGATGATATTCCATAAGCACGCAACTTCACTACGAGCCGCTTGTGTGGTACAGTGTCAAGAGTCTTCCGGAAATCCAGAAATACGGAATCGATCTGAAATCCCTTGTTAATAGCACTCAACACATCATGTGAATAAAGAGTTAGTTGTGTTTCACAGGAACGATGTTTTCTAAACGCGTGTTGACTGTGTGTCAATAGACCGTTTTCTTCGAGGTAATTCATTATGTTCGAACACAATATATGTTCTAAAATCCTGCTGCATATCGACATTAACGATATGGGCCTGTAATTTAGTGGATTACTCCTACTACCTTTCTTGAATATTAGTGTGACCTGTGCAACTTTCCAGTCTTTAGGTACGGATCTTTCGTCGAGCGAACGGTTACCGTTGTAATTGGTAACTACTCACATCTGAATTCAATCAGCGCTCTGAAGATGTAGTTACTCCCCCTCCTTTATCAACTCGGTCAGAGGAAGTGCACGCAATTACTCTAGAAACAATTGACCAGTTACGGGAACACGCATCCGTTCGGCTGCACTTCTCCGTTGTTTCCAATAAGGTCTACATCTACATCTACATGACTACTCCGCAGTCCACACTTACGTGCTTGGCAGAGGGTTCACAGAACCTCATTCAGAATATTCCTCGATCATTTCAGTCTCGAACAGTACTTGGGAAAAATGAATACGGAAAATCTTCCGTGCCAGCTCCGATTTCTCTTACTTCACTCTAACCACGTCTCCATATGTAGGCGGAACTCAACAAAGTACCGGGTGATCAAAAAGTCAGTATAAATTTGAAAACTGAATAAATCACGGAATAATGTAGATAGAGAGATACAAACTGACACACATGCTTAGAATGACATGGGGTTTTATTACAACCAAAAAAATACAAAAGTTAAAAAAAATGTCCGACAGATGGCGCTTAATCTGATCAGAATAGAAATAATTAGCATAACAAAGTAAGACAAAGCAAAGATGATGTTCTTTACCGGAAATGCTCAATATGTCCACCATCATTCCTCAACAATAGCTGTAGTCGAGGAATAATGTTGTGAACAGCACTGTAAAGCATGTCCGGAATTATGGTGAGGCCCTAACGTCACATGTTGTCTTTCAGCATCCCCAGAGATGTCGGTCGATCGCGATACACTTGCGACTTCAGGTAACCCCAAAGCCAATAATCGCACGGACTGAAGTCAGGGGACCTGGGGGGCCAAGCGTGACGCAGGTGGCGGTTGAGCACACTTTTTTTTTGGTTCTAATAAAACCCCATGTCATTCCAAGCATGAGTGTCAATTTTTACCTCTCTATCTACATTATTCCGTGGTTTATTAAGTTTTCAAATTTATACTGACTTTATGATCACTCAGTATTTTCGCATTCGGAGGAGAAAGTTGGTCTGGCCACAAAGAAAAACATTTTTGTTTTAATAATTGCTTCCCCAACTCACTTATCATATACGTGACACTTTATCCCTTATTTTGCGAAAACAAAAAAAAGTGCTGCGGCTCTTTGAACTTTGTCAGTGTCTTCCCTCAATAATATCTAGTAAGTAGCCCCATACCGGGCAGCAATACTCGAAAAGAGAAGGGACAAGCGTAGTGTAGGCAATCAATTTACTAGATACATTACGTCTTCTGTGTGTGTTTCGGAATAGAGCGCAGTCTTTGGTTCGCCTTCTCCGCACCATTTTCTATGTGATGGTTCCAATTTAAGTTGTTCATAATTGTAATTCTTAGATATTTAGCTGACTCGACAACCATTAAATTTGTATGAGGTACCACAAACCGAAATTTAACAGGTTTTTTTTTTTAGTACTCCTATGGAGGACCTCAAACATTTTATTGGTCAGCGTCAATTATCACTCTTCCGACCATGATGAGAGCTTTCCTAAATAATTTTATAATTCGTACCCATTTTCTAACGAATTTACTAGACCGTAAACGACAGCATCATCTGCAAACATTCTAAGACGGATGCTTAGATCGTTTCGTAAACCGTTTATATAATTAAGAACAGCAGAGGGCCTGTATCACTTCCTTGGGGAACTCCAGATATCACGGCGGTTTAGCTCGTTGACTTCTCGTAAGTTGCTACGGACAGTGACCATTTTGACGTAAAATCGTGAGTCCAGCTGCACAGCTGAGATAATACTCCTTAGGCAAGAAAAAGGAGCCGCTAATTAGGACCGGTGTCAAAAGCCTTCTGGAAATCGACAAATGTGGAATCAACTTCAGATCATTTGTCGATAGCAGTCGTTACTTCGTGTCAATAAAGAGCCAGTTTTGTTTCACAAGAACGATATTTCCTGAATCCGTGCTGGCTGCGAGTCAATAGATAGTTTTTTAGACATATTTCATGATGTTCTGATACAGTAAATATTCCAAAATCCCACTGCAAATTGATATCAGTAATATGTAAACAAGTGGAAGTACAATTATTGGTGTGAAGAAAATCAAGGAAAGCTGTCTTAAAATTTTTTCACGCAACATAAGTATGATGTGTTGTAAATATCTTAAAGCGAATCCATTGCCTACGGAGTACTGACATACAAGGTTTTTCTATAAAGTTCCGAGAATTAAATGATATCTCAGTGACAACGTCTTTGAAAGCATGTCTACATGCAATCGGCTGAACACTGTGTGTGGAAGCTAATGCCAGAGTGCAATGGAGGAACTCACAAGATTAAAATTTTGTTTCTTACAGATGGTAAAAAAGGCCTTGCAATATACAGAACGGAAGCTGTTTTCAGGAGATGTTTGACAACTCACTTGAACGCTCTCGGCATGGAAGAGAAACTATTTGTTTTGATCGCGATCAAGCAACACAGACAACATTAAAAAAGTTTGACAGATGCTGCTGAAAAATCGGCGACTGTGTATGACCGTGAAAGCGGAGGAATTTGGGGTTAATGTGAACAGTGATGAGGCCATCATGCAGAGAGATCTGAATAAGAGCTATCCCTGTTTTTTACTGCACAAACTGACAGAATAGAGGAAGGCAATGGGGTCAGGAAGAGTTCGAGATTCCAATTACACGTGGGACCGAGATCCATACTTCTGCAAACTCTCATCAAAGGGAAAGAAAAGTGATGCTACCCGTTAGATCCACAATAGCGTAGTCTACAGTCGATGTCACAGTAAATATCTATCTGCATCAAACTGCGACGAAAATCCAAAGAAGTGTGAGATTCATGCTTTGGTCGATTCCAAAAGACACCTTCGCTGGCAGTTTCCGGCAATTTTGTAATCGTGGCCAAAAGTGTACTACAGCTAATGGAAAGCAATCTGAGGGCGATTACAGGTGTTTTCATTATATCGTGTTTTCATTTTTTCTCCGTTGAATTCTTTACACGAAAATTGTGAAGTTGACAATAGCAATCACTGTTCGTACGCAGCTATTCGGCCGCTCATTGCTGGTGGACTAGGAATAATCTCAAATATTCATCTCGAAATTAGAATCGTGATTTTCTCTGTTACATGTCTTGCGTCCCAGCACTGTACTGATTAACTAGCCGCAATGCGACCGCACTGTTTATCGGGACTCGTGTAACTTCACCAATACAAATGCAACTGAAACTTCCACATGACACGCCTTTGTACGATAGAACTGATACAACCTGTGAATGGCATGGCAATTTCTCCTCTGAAGTGAAGAATATAAAAGTACCAAATCACCTTAAGATGGAGCTCTCTGGAATTCTTAACACCGTCCACAGGTCTTGCCGGGCCCATCGGTATCGATCGACCGCCGTGTCATCCTTCGCCATTGACGTCATTGGATGCGGTGTGAAGCGACATGGCGTCAGCACACTAATTTTCCCTGTCGTCGTCCGTTTTCGTGACCTGGATGCGCTATTAGTAGGTCAACTAACTTACGATGGAGCTGCAGGGTCCGAAATGTCTTCGGATGTAAAAAAAAAAAAAAAGAAAAATTTACTTTTACAACTGAAGGCAATATTTATAAATATAATCATTTCAGTTACCATAGTCATGATTGTTTCAGTTGTAAAGGATAAGATTAACATGAAATGTCTGTAGCACAAGCCTGCCTACTTTTAACTAATCTTAGCAGCTTTGACTTACCTGAGGGTCAATTACACGGCTAAATGTTTGAAATGCCGAAAAATCATCAGCTTGGAGTAGAAAGGACAGAATAAAGATTTAGTATCGACGTTCTGGCATAGCATTCGCCTTTTTAACTGTAGGAAAGCTACGTGGAACGTAAATCAGGATGGCGACCCCCATTAAGTCGACAAATCCGTACATACAAAAGCAAATTGTGTGTATTTTATTTCCAGTACAATCCAGCAAAGTCAATGAGCGCCTCAGTAGTCAAATTAAGAAGCTTTCTCAGTGACAGACCAAACGAAGGCTTTCAGGCTTTCCAACTTCCTAAAAAAGTTCGCAATATTTTTTTCTTTTCTTTTCCTTTAAGGTGCCGCGCATGTTTTTACGTGATCCTGTTATGTCGTAATTTAAACTTACCATTGTGTTTTTGTATCTGATGTATCTGATTCGTTGCATTGTGGGTTTAAATCCTAAGGATTTCAATTCTTTTTTTCTTGTTTCAGAAACTTCGTTCACGTGGTCGGTAACTACGTGAAGATAAAGAAAAGCTTCAGGCATAGTGACAACTTGGGAGACATTTGAAAGTTCTTTTGTTGATTGTCATATATCTACACAATTGCTTCAATTCTTAACTTAACAACTTCATACGTAATACAAATCACCATTTTAGATTTATCACCGTTACAAATATTCCAGTATTTAAATAGTAATGAAGTCCACCACAGTGAGTGGTTAGCGTGTCTGATTGCCATGAGGAGAGACAATGTAAGGTCAACGTATTTCGAAACTAAAAATCAGGTGTTAAAGAAAATACAGATTTGAAAGGATGCCGTGACGGTTTTTGAGTAGAATAGCATATCCACAAAAATTTATAAACCATAAAAATGAAAAAAATCCCATCTTCGTGAAGAGAAAGTCAGAATAATTGAATAAAGCTGAACAGTAAATACTGAAACTTTCATTCTCGCATAATAGCACTGCATAATTACGAGATTTGTGCAAGAGCTCGCTCACTATGTTCCTTTACCTCTAGGCACTGAATGTAATGACTCGTATGTATATAAACAAAAAAATTTAGTGAATATTGTTATTAACGCAGGAACCTGTCTTCTAACTGAGAGGCATAACGCATAATGAAATTCAAGTGAGCAAATGCGATTCATCTCCGACTTTGCGAGGTAGTTAACGTGGAAAACAAATCACCTCGAATCTGCGTGTGTAGTTATTAAACGCCATGTTTGTGGTAAATCTTATTGTGTTTGACATATCGTACAACTATCTCCGCTCCGTTCGAAGTAGTCGGAACCAGAACGGTGAAAATGCAAAGCTAGTGTCTAATTTTATATCACTTAAAATGATTTGCGCCAGAAATGATACGCATGTTTGGTTGGTGCAAGTTGAATGTGTCTCGCTCTGTAATTAGACGCTGTAACGCTGTTTTTATGGGAGGTCACTCTTCCGTCAAGGACTTAAGCGGGAAGCGTAGTGTGTGTTCCGAACGCTCAGTGCCCTTGGGAGTGGATGGGGTGGGGGTAAAGACAGCGAAGGGTGGGGGGGGAGGGGGGCGGTGAAAGCGGCGCGTATCTCGCTGACACACGATCGCCCGGGCCGGACACCTTTCTGAAGGCAGAAGGAAGTCGCTACGCGATTTATCGATTCCCACTAAGAGAAGTTATCCAAGCGTATGACCAAGCTGCTCCACTAATGTTGGTGGAACATTTTTCGTCATGGTGTTGCAGAAAGTAGGAAGTAATGGTGAGCTGCGAGTGGGTACGCGGCAGTCGATCCGTGCCGGAAGCCATCAGAGCGCAAGGACGTGCCTACGTGGCCTCAGCCGCTAATGCGTCCGCGTTTGTTATTGAGTGGGACGCCTCGAGAGCGTTGTACTTCGATAAAATGTCAATAGTTCGCGGAAGAAAGAAAGAGCAACCTGAAGCAATCTACTGAGTACCGAAATTAGTACTCGACGGCTAAGTATAATTAATCTTTCATTGCTATGAATGTGATCGAGCGGCAGCTAGCAGCCATTATACTCTCCTCACTCATTTAATAGGAAAAACATTATGAGGGACGAGTTAAGTGTATTGTCTTCAGACAGGGAATGTAGTAAAATCTTTTTACTTAACTGATTACATTTGCGTGTATACTATTAAATGCCTGGAATGTTTGTTTTTTGCCTTCAGTTGACTGTAAAGTCTCTTGCACATCGAGCTCATTGGCAACGGTTGCCGTATTTTTTATTGCAAATTTTTGTGTTATATACTCAAGAAACTAGATACCAAGAGATACTGATAGTCATCTTAGCCTGTGACAGCTGAGTTGGCATCCAAAGCTCACAGACTTTGGTCGGAAGAGTATCCTAGATGTACTCTGTGTCTGTAGCACCGAGCTTATTTCATATAGGCACCCTCATTTCCGTGAAGCGTTTCTCAAACCATTCGGTTTGGCGCATTATCGTACTAAATATACAGGTCTTTTGCGACGTAATGGACGCATGTGATCAGACTGTAGGTGACAGACATATCAACTTAACCCACCTAAACATCCTCCACTTGACAACATTCCCCTACATGCATGAGTGATGATTTTTTCCCAAATGGACTGCGCACCACATACGGTTATTGCATTGCTCCTATCCTAACATCGATGTGTTTCAACGTGTAGCGTGACCCATTATTCCAGGCGACCTTTTCCCATGCTTTTAACGTTCAGTGCTTGTGTCCCTGCGCACATACATCATCTGTGCGGTGTGAACGTGAGTGGTGGCTGTATACCTCATAATGGATGGTGTGGCTGCGCGTCAGTACTAGTTGTCCAACAATTAATTGCTAACTGATATGTTGTACTGAGGGTCGCTTACAAACAGTGGAACTCGATTACGACAGTAAATTTATTGTTCACGGTAGCTGACTCTGGCGCTGGATAAAGATGCTCAGGCACCACCTCGTACATGGAGTGTCCCATGCTTCGGTTATCCACGATCTACCACAATCAAGCTCCTCTGGTGTAATTCGTCTGTCCCATTCTGGTCTCGATTGTCTAGCAAAAGCTGTGACGACATCGCACTCTCATGGCATGCAGAATGCAGATCCATTCCGTTCGCCCTAGAGACACTTGTACTCTTTCGCCAACACACCAGCTGTCTTTAAATCTGTTGCTCTCGAGGGCATTTAGGCATACAATCGTTTTAAATGTGGTCTTGAAATGGCCGCCAAACCACACCTCCACGACCTAGCGCAGTGGATTAAATATGTTCTAGACCTGTAACTAAAGACTCACTCTTTTAAAAATTCCGTATTTTGCTAATTACATGTTACTTTACTTAAATGCATTTCTGAAAGAACATATTCTGCTGATGATCCATAGCTGTACGGTATACGTAGAAATTAATTCGCTAACTTCGAATTTCTCGAGATTAGCTCTATAATCCGGATTTCCCACTTACTGCCAGCATTCGCCTTAACCACTTCGGGTATCCGTTTACGCTCCCCAGACCGACCCACTGCGAGCATTAGATAATGGATTAAGTTGGCATGATATAAGGATGTATACTGTGCGAAATGTGGATGTTTGAGTATATCGGTGAAGCGTGCACCGTTAGCCAAAATAGTTAAGGTGACCACTAGTTAGTGATAAGAGGGAAATCCGGGCTCGAGTCCCGGTGCGGTACAAATTTTCTTGTCATTATCTGGTAGCAGATCTGCACTCAATATAGCTGATGGAAAGGAATGTATAGTCAGCGACTTAATTTAATGTTTTGCGATGTAAAGTCTTTATTTCTACATGTACAATGTGAATACATTAGTTACCAGACTATTCGAATCTCACTGGAAAATTAAAAAAGAAATAAATTATTGGCTGAATTCGTTCAGTGCTCGACGTTGGAATGACATATGACAATATTGATGATAGTGCAAACCGGAAATTGCTTTCTAGACTCTAGTGGAGGAATGCAATAAAAAGATCACATTATTGTGTCACAAACTGGATAAAGATCGGAGGAAAAGATCTGACAAGTAGTTTGCCTAGAGTTTGGCTCTCTATGAGGCAGAACCATGACACTGAGACGAGAGGATGAAAAAGAGCTAGAATCATGTGAGATATGGATGTGGAGACGAATGGAGAGGATAAACTGGAGGGAAAGAATGAGTAACGAAAGAGTGCTGGTGAGAGGAGAAGACTGTTGCAGGTTGTAAGAGAATGGAAGAAAAACTGGATGGGACATTCGTTGAGACGGGAGTTCTCACTATCGGACGCTTTGGAAGGTCCGGTTTGTGAGAGGAGATTGAGAGGAAGGGGGAGATACAAGATTATAGACGACGTAAAGGGAAGCGGAAATTTCGGGGACCTGAAGAAGATGGCAGAAAACAGTAGAGTATGGAAAAATACTATGTAAGAACCTGCATTTGGACAGAACACTGACGATAATGAAGCTACCTTGATTGTTGTTAGCTACACTATACCTCACTAATCACTGCCCCCGTGGACGATATGGCGTGCTAAGCTCGTGGGCCCGTTTCTTGGGATATGGGTTTTGAATGACGAACGAACCGATACCAATGCTAATGCCCTGTCCAAATTTAGATGTTCATTTGGCTAATCACATTCATACAGGTGTCACCTACGTTAAATGTTAACTAGTGCTTTACAACTTATGATCACCGATAGTTGAAATACATTTTTGGAGGAAATAGACTTTAGTGGAGATAAACAAGGATAAATTGGCTACAATTAGCTTTAATGTCGCCTCTGTAACATAGATCGCTGAAAACAACTTATGTGGTGGTGCTCAACGCAGAGGTACGGTTCCTCGTGGTAGAAGAAATGACTTCTGCGGCCCAGGGAGGAAATGTGGTAGTGTAAAACCAGCTAACCATTGTTTTGAATTAAACCCGAACCCACTCCGTAGTTTCTTACAGAGTCCATAATCCGTCTACCTTTGTTCCGAATGTTGCTATCAGGCAAAATTAAGAATCAAGTGCTACAGTTTATGGGTACTGCGCTGTGGCAAGCACACCAGCATTACGAAGGGACTTAGTAGATAAAGTTTTGATAAGGAACCCATGTTCAGAAATGTACCGTCTGGATGCAGAATCAGTTTGGGGATTAGATGATTTTCAAATCTTGTGTTTCACGGTACGCACACAGCAGACACAGTGAGCTCTGACCTGTGTGCTGTAGGAGCACGGAGCACGTGACATTGGCAGTGTTTCGAGCACTTTTCCTCGGGTTCTCTGGTACCTTATAAAGGGCGTCTTCTTCAAAGTCGAGAGCGCAGCTCGTCCGTGGCGCACCACAGCCAACCTACCTAGTTTCGAACGTACCAATTTCTTACAGCCGTTGTTATAATCGGAGGAAGATGTTATGTAATGACATAATTACAACAGGTACTGACCACAGCTTTATCTTCTCTTCCTTATCAAAACTTGACCTACTAAGTACTAAGTCCTCTCTATAACCCTTAGAAGCCCGTAACAGGAAATCTGAATAAACCTGTACCAGGCAAACTTTATCATTTCCAGGTTTCTGGTATTTTATCATATCCACATTTCATCTAAAATCAAAATACCTGAAACTTCGGTTGCAGTTTTAGGAAAGGCGCTAAGTGTTTTTTCCATTGGCAGAGTAAATCACGTCCGGTTGATCCTGGTTGATGGAACCTTGCAATGGATCCCATTCCATTGGATTCTCATCTTTTTATTTCTGCGGAAAAATACACACATAAAAAAAAGTTTTGTATCACCTCGGTTCCGAGAGTTCCGGAACCTGTACAGAAAATTGGAATATGCCGGCCGCGGTGGTCTAGCAGTTCTAGGCGCTCAGTCCGGAACCGCGAGACTGCTTCGGTCGCAGGTTCGAATCCTGCCTCAGGCATGGATGTATGTGATGTCCTTAGGTTAGTTAGGTTTAAGTAATTCTAAGTTCTATGGGACTGATAACCACAGATGTTAAGTCCCATAGTGCTCAGAGCCATTTGAACCATTTGAACCAAAATTGGAATAGAGATCAACATAAACATTATTTCCGCCCTTTTTAGTGCTCATGCAAACCACACATTGCATGTTGTGCACCACCATACAGCGAGACCTTCAGAGGTGGTGGTCCAGATTGCTGTACACACCAGTACCTCTAATACCCAGTAGCACGTCCTATTGCATTGATGCATGCCTGTATTCGTCGTGGCATACTATCCACAAGTTCATCAATGCACTATTGGTCCAGATTGTCCCACTATTCAACGGCGATTCGGCGTAGGTCCCTCAGAGTGGTTGGTGGGTCACATCGTCCATAAACAGCCCTTTTCAATCTATCCCAGACTTGTTCGATAGGATTCATGTCTGGATAACATGCTGGTCACTCTAATCGAGCGATGTTGTTATCCTGAAGGTAGTCATTCACAAGATGTGCACGATGGGGGCGCGAATTGTCGTCCATGAAGACGAATGCCTCGTCAATATGCTGCCGATATGGTTGCGTTATTGGTCGGAGGATGGCATTCACGTATCGTACAGCCGTTACGGCGCCTTCCATGACCACCAGCGGCGTACGTCGGCCCCACATAATGCCACCCCAAAACAGTAGGGAACCTCCACCTTGCTACATTCGCTGGACGGTGTCTCTAAGGCGTTCAGCCTGACTTAGTTGCCCCCAAACACGTCTCCGATGTTTGTCTTGTTGAAGGCATATGCGACACTCATCGGTGAAGAGAACGTGATGCCAATCCTGAGCTGTCCATTCGGCATGTTTTTGGGCCCATCTGTGGCGCGCTGCAAGGTGTCGTGTTTGCAAAGATGGAGCTCGCCATGGACATCGGGATTGAAGTTGCACATCATGCAGCCTATTGCGCACAGTTTGAGTCATAACACGACATCCTGTGGCTGCACGAAAAGCATTATTCAACATGGTGGCGCTGCTGTCAGGGTTCCTCCGAGCCATAACGCGCATGTAGCGGTCATTGCGGTCATCCATTGCAGTAGTAGCCCTTGGGCGGCCTGAGTGAGGCATGACATCGACAGTTCCTGTGTCTCTGTATTTCATCCATATCCTAACAACATCGCTTTGTTTGACTCTGAGACGCCTGGACACTTCCCTTTTCGACAGCCCAAAATAAAAAAAAAGGAGTTCTAAAGGAGTTCTAATGTGCGTGAAATCTTATGGGAAGTAACTGCTAAGATCATCGCTCTCTAAGCTTACACTCTACTTAACCTAAATTATCCCAAGGACAAACACATACACCCATGCCCGAGGGAGGACTCAAACCACCGCCGGGACCTGTCGAGAGCCTTTCCTGGCACAAAGTAACAATGCAGACGCGATCGAACTGCGGTACTGACCATCTAATCGTGGTTGAACTGCAAACAACACGATCCGTGTACCTCCTTCCTGGTGGAATGACTGGAACTGATAGGCTGTCGGACCCCCTCCGTCTAATAGGCGCTGCTCTTGCATGGTTTGTTTACATCTTTGGGCGGGTTTAGTGACATCTCGGAAGAGCCAAAGGGACTGTGTCTGTTATACAATATCCACAGCCAACGGCTATCTTCAGGAGTTCCGCGAAACGGTCTGATGCAAAACATTTTTTAATGTGTGTATAATTGAGGGGCAGGGACGTAGTGATCAGCAACCGACGGTCATGCGATGATTTGAGTGTTCCGCGCTGTTGCGATGGAATCTTATGAACAACTAATTTGTCCTTCAGGGAAATCAGAGAAAAAACACATTTCCTTCCGGAAACCCTAAGATACAAGCCATGGAATGACTGTGAGGAGTTGTGACCCATAATGTTGGATTCCTCTTGGAAAATAAAGTCAAATACTTACGACCATCATGTCGCTTGCTTTTGAACGTAAGTATTGCTCCTTTCAGGTATTTGAACTGCCATCTGCGTTGTATTGATCTGTGTAACCTCAAACATTCTTTCCCATATCACAGTAGTAATTAACAAGCTCTGTTTCTAAATCTAAATATATCGTCAACACTGTTTTTTCCCAAACTTCTATCTTTCTATTTCAGTTACTTTATTTTCCCATTCTTTACTTTTTGTAATGTAGTCTTGAACAGATGAGCTTGCTTCTATAAACTTTTCTCATCATTCATCGTGCCCCATTCTCCATTGCGAACCGTACAGTATGTAACACGTAGATTTGATGTGGACTATGTCTGCCTTTTTTTTTTGTTATCACTCGTAGTAATCTTAGAGCCTTATGTATCGAAAAAATACATTATATTACACTAATGAAACTGAGATAAAACAGGTGAAAAACTGAAAGGTAATTGGGTATCTGATAGACTCTTACTATATGAATGTTCATAATGACGCGTACCGGCAGCATTGGGCTCATTTTGGTGGGCAATATTAAGCCAACAACTCAGATGGTTCAAAGCCACTTAAAAAAAAAAATTGTATCGTTGAGTCCTACATTAGCATTCTTTCAAATGATGTCAAAAGAAAGAATATTGCCTCTTCGTCCCTCAACTGGATCTAATAAAAAAAAAAAGAAAAGATGAACAAATTACTATAGATAGCAGTCGTATTCTTAAGTTCCGTTCAGACCAGACATTCATGTCGTTCTTCAACTATACGGCTTCGGTGTGAGCATCCACAGGAAAGTAGGAAGCCTTCCTGCTACGTAACTAACAAAATTGCAATGAAGGAACTGTGTATTCAGAAAAAAATTCTCTTTTCGTTCGTTATAGCAATGGAGTTTTATTTTATTCAAACAGCTCTGAGGCTGTGTCAATTACTTTACAATTAATTTTCTCGAGAGCACAAAGTACATACAAAAGGAGAATAAAGCGATTTGAAAATGTGATGTCTACTAGAAAAAAATCTTCAATTTTAATAACACAGTAACTATGTGCTGTCTTCTTTTTAAGTTCCCCTTTCAATCTCAGTCAAAAAAGGATATGGAACATTTCCCATTTAAATGTAATATAATTAGTGTAACTTCAAAAGCTTCTCCACGAAAATATAATGGCCTACTGCGTTAGTGGAGTACATACAAAGCTAACGACCTTGTTTCAACAAAGAAAAATCCATATCAGAAACGAAACGCAATAGTGTCTAATATGACAGTAATTTATATTTCCATGGTTGTCAATAATATTTTTCTCAGGTACACGAATGAGTGATTCCCGTCCAGATGTGGCTGAAAAATTTAAATTTCAGGCGTTGCCGGAGATCCCGACTACCCCTCCTTGACAGACAATAAGCTGCCTAAGTATATCAACATATTTTGTACTCGACTGTGTGGACAAGATAGACAGACAGACAGATAGATAGATAGATAGATAGATAGATAGATAGATAGATAGGTGAACTGATAAGTAGGTAGTTAGATAGGCACAGATAAGTAGACTTATAGACAGATGGATACATAAAACAGATAGAGAAAGAGAGAGAGAGAGAGAGAGAGAGAGAGAGGAGAGAGAGAGAGAAAGGTATCTTGTTAGCTGCTGCCTTCTGATATGCTAGTGAGGATCTCCTTAAACGTCTGCAGGATTTTATGTAAACGAGGGTGTGAATTATAAAGAGAGAAGAACAGCCCTACCTTCACTATTCACTACTTTAGGATCTAAAAATTAAGACGGCTCCAGAATAAAATTCACATTGTAACTCACAACATAATTGGTGTAGTTCATAGTACAAAGATAAATGAAACAGAACTGCAACTCTAACGTTTAGAATATATGAGCACTGTATTCCTTCTTAAGTCCACGTAATTAGGCCCTTATAATAGATAATTAAGCATAAAATATGACTGGCTTTATTGAAACTACTATGTAGTATCAAAAATCATAGCAGGCATGTTTACAAACTAATAGTTATTTCCTCTGTTGTTTTTTTGGAAAGTTACCACTCTAGATTGCCTTCAGCTGTATTCAAGACGACAATCCACATCCATTTTGGCTCAGAAATGGATACTGTTTACTCAGTTTCGAGTGGTAATTTGTAGTATTTATCGGCATGATTTGCAGGCATTTCATGGAGGTAACGTGGAATTACAAGTTTTCTCTTTCCTCAGGCGTCACAGTTTCTTCTTTTACTTTTATTGTATGTCGTCTTCACGGTGGAAGGATACTTAAAGTTGATGGTCTCATTGACACCGTGGTCTTTAGAGACGGAGCATTAGCTCAGCTAGACAAGGTTGGGGGAGAAAATCGACTGCGGCCTTTCTGAAGGAACCATCTCGGCATTCGCCTAAAGTGATTAAGGCAACGTATAGAAAAATGGCCGGATGAGGGTCTTAGCTACGCTCCTCCCACTGTATGCTCCACCTTACTCGCTGTCTACCTTCGGTATTTTCCCTCTTTCTTTTATCACTGTTGTTTCAAATGCTAGATAAAATGCTCCTCACAGTCTCTTTTTGTAGAATTAGTAAAATTTCAGTTTCCTTCCTGTCATTCTTAGCTTCAAACATTTGATTTGATTTTATGCTCTTTCTTGACTCCTTATTGTCGAGGATTGTTTCAAAGCATTTGTTTCCAGTGCTTTAATTTCTTCCTTCACATGAGATTAAAATTACGCTACACAGTTCCGTGTCCCTGTGTTTCACTGTAGAGGTTTCTTTCCCTTCTTTTCTTTCCGGATCCACGTAAACTCCAAATCACTTGGTAGTGACGATTTGTGTACACATGTCTCCACGTTTTTTTATGTTCGGTATTGCTGTAGATGGAACGTTATGTTGAGTCTCTATAACGCGGTCAAACTGTCGGAGCCACGTAAGGTAATACACTGTGTATCAGTCCAAGAAAGTTCTGAAATTATAGTGAAACTTCCTTATTTAATTATTTATTGACACCTGAACAGGGATTACATCCATGAGACAAGTTTCTATCTTATACCTGTATGCAGTCTGTGACTGATGATTCGTAAAAACAGAGCTTAATTGACGAACGGAAGAGGAGCCTTGGTTCTAAGAACTCCAACTTACGCCGTGCAGTTTCTTTGTAGCTTTCATCCTCTTTTCCGTCTTCTGCCTCTTAGGGCACTAGGTCGTAGTTTCTACGACACAGAAGTTCTCTCTTCGAAAAACACACAAGTGGAGAGACCTGGAAACGTTCTGTCGCCGAATAAGCGTAAGTTATTAATGGAAATATAATGGTGCGTGTTGTCTTCCGTGTGGTGTCAGCTCGCTAAACTTCCTCATTCCACGCGCTAGCGCTGCTGTGATTGCTGGCCGCGTCCCAAAGGTCACTTCTAGTTGACCTTTAAATCCGAGCGCGCTCTTTATACTGATCGCCTGAATATGAATATCGCTGTTGCGAGCACAAGAAGCCGTTATAAAACGGCTCCTTAATATGCGCAGCCGGCGATGACAGCCACTACTCAATTGTAAGCACAGCTCAGACATAGAAACTGCAAAAATACACCATTTGCGTAATTTCATATCACGAAGGAAGCCACCGAACTTCTGCAAACGGGTCGCAGAACTCAAACTTTCTTTAGTGTCATACTCAACGGAGTCCCTTCACACAGAATGCAATACATCCTGCAGTATTGTCACTTTGTGAAATTCGTGTACGAGAATTCATGTACAGCTTCCGCTTGATGCACCAATGGGACATTCCATCCATTTAAACCATTCTACTTGAATGCTTTAGACTTCGTTTTAGTCATTGATAATGAAACGTTTTCCTTATCTATGAAACTATAGGTCTCAAATTCGTGAAATGAAATATGCCTATGTCAATGTTTTGTGTGGTTACAGAAGGTGGAGTATTCCAACGTTTTTCGGGTTTTATAGGGGAATATCATTACTTGTTCTTCCGATACCTCGGCTGAAAAAGTACTGTATAAACCTGTATGGGAGGTATTACAGTATACAGAACGCTCCAGAGCCAGATCCTCGTTTCGTCGAACTTGTTGATGGAAGGACAATGGGCATTTAGCGCATTCCGTGTACAGCAAGCCCACCCATCTAGATTTATACTTGTAGCCGTTCTGATAGTTCCATCTTCGCTCACGATTAGCATCCTTAGTGTTTTGGTTCATAAGTCTCCTAAAGCGTCAGACCCAGGGACGACGTGCGGTAGCGTTCTCGCTTCCCACGCCCGGGTTCCCGGGTTCGATTCCCGGCGGGGTCAGGGATTTTCTCTGCCTCGTGATGACTGGGTGTTGTGTGCTGTCCTTAGGTTAGTTAGATTTAAGTAGTTCTAAGTTCTAGGGGACTGATGACCATAGCTGTTAAGTCCCATAGTGCACAGAACCATTTTTGAACCCAGGGACGAGTCGATACATCAAGAGGTTTTATTCGGGAAAAACTGATATCAGAATAAAAAAGCTCAGAAAGTCAAAACGTCAGAGCAACTACAGAAAGAGAAAAAATACGTTGTTAACTCTTTGAATTTTCTTCTATCAGCAGAAGACGTTTCTTTAAAAATTGACAGTATACTGCAGAAGCACAACTGAAAGTGATGTTTCGCTCACAGACAAACACAGCAACTCTTCTGGGGAGTATGAACGGCGATCAGCTTTTACGAAATATGGAAGTGTCCACTGCTGTCATTTAAAATTGCAACGCCGTGAAGGCGGCATAAAAAAAAGGCAAATTAGCGTGATGTGTAGTACATGCTTGGAGATGCAAATGATTAGCATTTCAGCGCAACTACAGAAAGCAACGTCAGCTATACTCCGTATAAAAGGAAATATTATGCAGCGAGTTTCTCATTCAGAAATAGCATTTGAATGTTGGTTATTTATGAGAAGATCGCGTTATACCTCGTGCAAGAAAAACATTATTTGGCATATTGCACTTGGAACAATAAATATATATCCATGACGATAAATTCTCCCTATTTGTATTGGGAATTACGACAGAATGTTGCTTGTGGCTTTTTCTACACATTAAAATAATCTATTGGTCGATTGTAGATTGCACTTAAAGAGTAAGTTTTACTGAAGAACAAAATGATAGAAAAAAATCCGAATATTAGTATAGCTAAATTTTCTGTCGTCACTAGGCAAAGATAGTTTTCTGAGTTTATCAGAGGTTGATCATAGAATTATTACGCAGTAAAGAAACTGAAACCGATGGACATGATTATCTTACTTTGAATAGCTGTACTGCATTTTGTTAAATCTGATTTAATTTTTACGAAGTACTTATAATTAACTGAGAACATTCTCAGCTAAACAATGACGCTTTCTCGGATGCTTACGTTTCAGTATTTATTTATGAAATAAACACAAAAAAAGAAATACACAAATTTCGATATACGGGGTGTAGCTAAATTCCCTCTATAGAGTGTCAAGACAGATTCCTAACACCAAACCAAGTAGAACATACCTTAAGAACTATGCGCACTTGTTCATTTACGATACTGTGAAACGCAAATCTTCCTCTGCAAGCTTTTGCTTTAAGAATAAGAAAAGATGGTGGTATACTGTGGTAAGTTCCTATGGGACCAAACTGCTAAGGTTATCGGTCCCTAGGCTTACGCACTACTTAACCTAGCTTGAACTAACTGACGCTAAGGACGACACACACACACCCAAGCCCGAAAGAGGACTCGAATCTCCGTCGGGGGAAGCCACGATAACCGTGGCAAGACGCCTAGACCGCTCGCCTACCCCGCGCGGCAATAAGATAAGAGAAGATACAATGTTAACACCCTATAAAACACTAGCAACGCCTACGTTACTGTTCAGCTGAGCAAACGCGGTCCCATATGATGGTTGAATGAATATACAGTCTTGTGGAAAGTTAGCACCTGGCTGGACCGATTCAGGAATGTAGGCATACGACAAAAACTGGACATACACAGAATGAGATTTTCACTCTGCAGCGGAGTATGCGCTGATATGACATTTTCTGGCAGATTAAAACTTTGTGTCGGACCGAGACTCGAACTCGGAACCTTTGTTTTCGCGGGCAAGTGCTCTACCATCCTTGGGCGTACACTCTTTAACTAATGAAATACAGCAATACCAGCAAAAATGGAAAAGTAAATTGAAAGAAAATATGATTATCAGCTATCGAAACTAGTGTCGTTGTATAACCCAAAAGGTAAGAAAAATATTCGCAGAATTGTGTTTGAAGAATATTTTTAGTGATAAAATAAAGCAACAGCCGGAATTACTGGCAGATACCTAGCAAATGCACAGAATGTAAAATAGACGTTGTCTCCATAGTCGTTTGAAAATGGTTCAAATGGCTCTAAGCACTAAGGGACTTAACATCTGAGGTCATCAGTCCCCTAGACCTTAGAACTACTTAAACCTAACTAACCTAAGGACATCATACACATCCATGCCCGAGGCAGGATTCGAACCTGCGCCCGTAGCAGTCGCGCGGTTCCGGACTGAAGCGCCTAGAACCGTATAGTCGTTTGAAGTTTCACAGGGACGACATAAGCATATTTTAACTTAAGAAAGAAATTAAGTCGAACATGACTTGCGACTGTTTGTGTTTCGCTCAGTGGTTGTTCTTGTACACCATGGCACACTTAAAAAATGAAAGCTGTTGTCTGTGGACTGTGCTAGTTGGTGTGACTACCCGTCGAGTTAGGTGTGATGGCCGTGTCTACACTCCTTGACGATGCACCTGCAACGTTGAGGTGAGCCAATCTCCATGGTGATGTTCCGAGTGAAGCTTAAACGAAGATGTGCTTTAACCAGCCATTGTATTAGCGCAGACATGCAAGCGTGTGCTGTAATTTTCCGGTACTGACAGCCGTCCGTGACAGAGACAAATGGTCTTTCTCTGGAGATCTCACGCGCAGCCAGCTCTGCGAGCCGAGTCAGGGACGATCACTTTCGAAATACGTCCGCTGTTATCAGATTTAAGCGAGACACATCTGACACAAGGTTTTCTGGGAAACTGGCTGACGTTTAACCGTTGCACTGTTTAGCTTGCAAAGTTTATTGAATATAGTTGCCCTTAGTAGGTGGCCGTCAATGACGAATATCTGAGATTGTCGGTTTCTGCACCATTAATTAAGGACACAGATGGGAGATCGTTTCTTCAGTCACTCCTTTCTCGTGTTAGCGTCCTTCTCCCGAGCATAATAAGCAAGGATCTTTTGGTTTCCGCTTGCTATGCCTGTGTGCTTTTTGCATTCCATGCTAATAAACATGGTGTTCCGATTATCGCAATCGATTTAGTTCTCCTGTTAAATAGGCAAGGACGGCCGCTACCCTTCATAACGACGGTTAGGTCGTGGAATGGGGAGGGGAGTTTCAGTTGCGTCAAACGAGATAAAATTGTGCAGCTATTTATGAAGAGGATGTGTGTGTGCGTGTTGTGTGTGTGTGTGTGTGTGTGTGTGTGTGTGTGTGGTTTAGGCGGGCTGTATATGCAGATGAAACTAACGACGACTCTAATTATCCTTTTCTTTTACTGTTAACTTTACTATTAATACGGTTCATCGTTCGTCAGAACGATAATAACAACAGCCAGAAAAGTAATACAGGAAGAATAGTTTTTATTCACGTCTACACTCCGGCTTGCCAATCCGCTTTCGAAACCAACTGTCAAAAACACATTTCCTTGAATATTTTGTATGGTGGTAGGTGACGACTTCATTGAACAGTCATTGCGTAACTGACGTCTGAGCATGGATAACACTTGAACAACGAATTGGTGACCTTTTGAATACCTTTACACTGTTTCCATTAGTGTTTTACTCTATTGTATGGTCACTTTTACTTATAGATTTCTGGCATGATACGAGAGCATGCTGAAAAGTAATGCCTCCACATTTTTACTGTAAAAATTCTTAAAGCTTTTTAAATGAAACAAACGTTACGAACATTCTACATCTTCATTCTTCATGTCTGTATGTTTATAGGCCTCTGCCTCTAGATGGCTCCGAATTGTAGCATGTAACATGGCGGTGTGTAACGTAACTATGTCGGTGCGTGAGAAACAGGATGCTGTAATCGAGTTTCGAATTCGAAGAGTTCGTAAACGCATGGAGCACCTCGTCCTTCAGCATGACAATGCCAGGCGAGACACGAGCGCTGCGAAATCTGCAACAATCTGGTGCCTCGGGTCAATGTAATCGATTATCCTTCATACATACCCGAATTTGCCCTGCCTGATTTGCATCTGTTTCCGAAATTTAAGAGCGCCTTCGAAGAATTCACTTTGATATTGATGAAACGGTGCCAGCAGAGGTAAAGTTGTGGCTCCGTCAACGAAGTTAAGCATTGTCAGTGACGATATTAACAAACTGCTCTCTCATTGGGGGAAATGTGTTCATCGCCAGGAAGACTATGTTGAGAAATAAATATGAAGATATTAAAAAAGGCTGTAGAATATTAATAACGTTTGTTTTATTTAAAAAATATTTAAGAGATTTCACATAAAAGCTCGGAAGCATTACTTTTCAGCATGCTCTCCTATATTTTTAACTTTTAGTCAGTCGGGTATACGTTGCTGTGAACATTAATGAAGTTTAAAACGCAACGTCGGATAGGAGAGCGAACTTGGAAGCCCGTATTTTCGGTTACCGCACTACTAAATGCACAGCTGATGTCGCAAAATGAAACAGTACTTAAACTCCACAGCGTTCCATCTAACTAGCCCGTAGTTGTTTCGGTATCCCTATATACAAAAAAATGCAAATCTTAACCGCTAAGCAAAATACACGCCTGATTGCCCATTGTTATTTGCGAAAATCTTCTTTCGATACCTTTATACAGGGAGTGTCATCCTTCAATTGATATATCACATCTCAGCAAACTGAAACGAATTATGTGGTAGCTGATTCCTGGGTCCTGTGTATTGTATAAACTGCAGTGAATTACAGGGGAGCCGAAAAACTGCAGTTGTAATTCTAACGTCATCAGTAATTAAAGCAACGTTTGGTACACAGTAAATGAGTTTTCGTTCAGAATTTCTCAAGGAAAAACTGCAGAAATGACAGTTTCTGAACTTGGCGACCATTGTACGTACTGCTAACATACTATTTAGACGAACGAAAAATAAACTGTTTCGCTAGGCAAAGCAATCCAGCCTAGGAGCTAAATAAAATTCCACTTTTCGTTTGAATACGGAGGACTATAATAATCCTTAGCTGCTCACCAGACGTCGGTTGTCTGTTCCGACAAAGATTCGGAATACTGCAGGAGCAGGGTAGCTATCAAGGAAACCTGTTGCCATATTGAGATACCACAAGCTGAAGCTTCTAAGCGGACGTGTAGCTCGCCTCCAGTTCTCAGTGTTTCGTCGTTGAGTAGCGACAGTAGTACCCAAATCGCTACCATGTAAAGCACCCACGATAATTACACTGCCGGAAGAAAGGCAACACCCTCAAGAAGTGTGTACCGTGGCACCACAGTATAATGTATGTATACTGAGGGGCTATAGAGCTAGCGAATCATTTGTTACAGTCATCAGCGATCAGATGGAGCTCAAGAGGTCTGTTTTGTGTCCTCTGTTTTGATTCTATAGGCAATAATTGTGCTAAGTTTAGAGGTAAACAGCGATGCAGCATTCATTCTAGGGTACAGTCGTGCCGCACCAACGAGTACGTACTCCTGCTGAACAGCTTCAGCCATTAGAACGGGGTCACATTGTGGGCCTGGATGGACGTATCGAGTGAGTGTTGCACATCTTGGGCGCAATGTATCGGTGGTGTGGCGCAGCTTTCAACAGTGGTCTGTAGAACACTCCCACACCGATAGACCAGATTCTGGTAGTCCTCTTAGTACAGACGCACGTCAAGATCGACTCAATGTACGAGCAGCGGTGCCGACCAAACATAATCCACGGACGAAATCCCGGATCATGTTGCACTTGATGTGTCATCAGGGACCATAGGAAACCGGATGCCTGTAGCAGGATTAAGATTATAAATGCCTCTGGCCAGCCTACCACTGACACCACGACAGTGCCAACCTAGGCTACGCTGGGGTCGTGAAAGAGTTGATTGGAGAGTGGAATGGTGATCTGTTCTCTTCCGTGATCAGAGTAGGTTCAGTGTATATGCGAGAGACGGACGTACATGTGTATGATGTGGATCTGGTGAGCTGTTTATCCCAGAGTTCATTCGCCCACGGTGCACAGGTGACATCTCAAGCTTCATGGTGTTACGGGCAATCAGTAACATCTCCCCGTCATATCTGGTATATTTGGAGGATAAAATAACCAGTGCCTGCTACATTGCAGAGGCTATTTGTTATATCAATGTCACTGTCATTTATTCGTCATGAAGGTGATGTGCTTTTTCAGAAGAAAAATGCACGTCCACATACAGCTGCTGCAATGTTACGTGCTCTTCGTGGTGCACAACAACAGTCCTGGCCAGCAAGATCACCATATCTCTAGTCGGCTGAACACGTATGGGACATAATGAAGTGGGAACTAGCTCGTTTCGCAGGGCTTGCAAGAACAATAGGCGCCAGTGGCCTGTGACGGTCTATCGCAGGATGCTATTCGCCACCTTTATCTACATCTACGTGCCCTAACCGCATTGACACTGTAAACATTTCTGTACTTTCTCTGGACACTATAACATAAAAAGCCGTCCAGACCATTCCGCACAGCCCTCACTACCCGTGTAGCCGCCTTCTATGTGTAGTGAATCCCTGACCTGCTAAGCAAAGCCAGAACCGCCACCACCTTATGGCCCAAGTCGAGGAATCTGTAGCCTACACGGTCGCAGAACCGTATGAGCTTCTGATTCAGACCCTCCACTCGGTTCTGTACAAAAGGTCTGCAATCGATCTTTCCGACGATACCACAGACGTGTGCTCCAGGTTTATCTCACAAGCAAAACTAGCAGTCGTTACGAATTCAGATAGCCGCCCGAAGCCAGAGAGAATCTCTTTAGATCTACAGCGACAAACATCATTACTTACTACATGAGCCACCATTTGCTGTTGACTATACCATGTGATTTTCGTGGCATCCAGAAGCACGCATTACACATATGGAATGACTCCGCGCCTTGTGCACACAGATTGCAAATTGGAATTCTTCCCCTCCTTGACAGCTATATCCCTAAGGGACCACATTACACGCCTAACACTGGAGCTTCGAACTACCAGTAACCCCACCCTCTGCGAATGCTCAGATCTTTCGGGCCGGAAGACTTCCTCTGAGACAGAGAAAGCGACTGCATCTGGCCCAGGATCTTTATCAGCCATAGACAATTTTTTTTGTCAGACCAACTAGGGATGTCTTTCGATAGGCCCCTCTGAAGGTCTTTCGCTGCCTGCCACACTCTGAAGCGATCTCCCACTCGACCATAGTTGATGGGTCACCACTGGCAGTATCCGGAGCGTCGCAGTAGTGGGCCGATCGGGGGATACGTGGGATGTGCTGGACATCCACCACAGTGATGCCCATTGGCAACAGCTCCAAAGTACGTGACCGAACCTAGCAACGCCTGGTGATGTGGGTGAAGAGTGAACAACCCAGCTCGCATCTGGACGCGGCAATCACAGTCCCAGTCCGTGCTAAAGACGGTGGAAATATACACTAGGACCAGACAGTAATTAAAACGCGGGACTGTGGCTACTAGATACACGAACACGAGGGAGATTTAGAGATTAAACTGAAACGCCCGCAGTAAACAGAAATGAGATACTTCTTGGCAGAAGCTCGTTGCAACTCAGAAACTAATTGCTGTACTGTGATCGTTTACATGCGAGAATACACTTCCGCTTTGGTGCGAGTAGGGAGTACACTATATATTGATGCGACTGTTTGGGCACCCTTTATTGTATGTTTCATCTGGTCTGAATTTGTTATCATATACTCCTATATAATGATGAACTACCTGTCACCGCACTTGTCAATATAATGACCTTATACTTAAGGCAGTTGCCCTTTCTTTCCGGCAATGTATTACACAGCCTTGCTTCCCGTTCTTTTGTGTGTGTGTGTGTGTGTGTGTGTGTGTGTGTGTGTGTGTGTGTGGTGCACATGTGGAGAATTTTGGTATCTTTATACTTGCATTTTGACGGAAAAATGTTTGTAATTTGACTGAAGTCCATAATGTAATTAGTACAAGTCTGTGAAAACCTACAGATTTTTAATAACGATTTACACGACAGTTCATTTTCTTTAAAAATTACACATTTTGGTAAGCAAAGACCTGAAAACTTGGAAATAAAGTTATGTGAATGTAACGTGAAATCAATAAATGAGGCAAAATAGAGACATTGCCAGCCACAGACGGAAGATATCGACGCGCTACTGAAAGATTAAACCTTTCCACGGGAACAAAGGTGTAGTATACGAAATGACAGATATTATTAAGCCACTAAGAGACAGAATGAAAAGAAAATAATATCATCGTATGGCCTCACAAGAATTAAGAGTGGTGAGCTCATACAAGAAATATTACAACAACAATCAGTAAACTGATGCAATATTTGAAGCAATAGCAACGCTCTATTCAGAACAACATGAAGAGTAACTTGGTTGAGACGACACAGTATTTAACGACATATAAAGAATATATAGGACGGAGAAGAAGATACGTATTATACTGTACATGCAGTCGATTAAACAACTAAGGAAAGAAGGAAGGAAGATTAGTGTTTAACGACCCATCAACAACGAGGTCATTAGAGGCGGAGCACGAGCTCGTATTAAGGAAGGACATGGAATGAAATAGGCCGTGCCCTTTCAAAGGAAACATCCTGGCATTTGCCTTAAGTGATTTAGGGAGATCACGGAAAACATCAATCAGGTTGGCCGGGTGTGTATTTGAATGTGGTCCTCCAGAATGCAAATCCAGTATATTAACCACTGCCTTGCCTCGCTCGGTAATACAACTAACTTCCCCGGATATAGTTTTACATATTTTTTCTGATTCGTCGGGCGAATGTTGCGGTATAAAGCTCCGTCATCGAAAAAAGAAATAAAATAACAAAATAAAGAAGCTAAAAACAAAAACCTTTTACAAAACTCAAGTTGTTGTCGTTGTGGTATGTAGACCGAAGACTGGTTAGATGCAGCTCTCCACGCTACTCTGTTCTTTGCAAGCCTCTTGATTTCCGAATAACAATTGCAAACCACATCCATTTAAACCTGCTTATTTTATCCATTTCTTGGTCTCCTACAGTTTTTAGCCCCCCCCCCCAATCCGCCCCCACACACATGCACAATTTCTGTCAATACTAAATCAGTTATTTCTTGATATCTACCTCTATCTGTAATTAGTTTCTGTCGATATCGAGAAAACTCAGTATCAGAGGAAGTCGGCCTGGTAGATTTACGAAGTCAGCTGCCGAATCTAATGAGGGCTGCGTGGCAGGCGGTTCGTCGTAAATAACTGTGCCGACCCGAAAGAGAGGGCGATGCGATCGGTTGTCAGAATGCGCGGAACGCCGATGGCGATTGTCCCGGGTGGTAGCTGGCGGCTGGAACTAAGAAAAACCTAGCGGCAGTGCGTGTTCACACTCGTTGCGCGCAACCGGAATCTGCCGCAGCAGGAAAGGTCTAAGAACACGGTTCTTGTCAGCACGGGAGTTGAACAAGTCTCCTTGGACCTAGAGCTTTAACCTGTGTACCTGAAAGATTAACGTTGCTCCTAGAATTAGACAACTGATTTTCTGAGAAGTCACTACCAGGACAGCTTGAATTGACACGCTACTTTTGATATTTGCAACTCTGACCTCTGCGCAGTATACAGTGGTTTTCTTTGTTTTATCATCCAGTCATGGTGTATCACTTGCCTGCAATCATCCGTGAATCTCACCTTATTTCCATAATACGTAGTACACTTTGAAAGCGTTTCAAATGGCTCTGAGCACTATGGGACTCAACTGCTGAGGTCATTAGTCCCCTAGAACTTAGAACTAGTTAAACCTAACTAACCTAATGACATCACAAACATCCATGCCCGAGGCAGGATTCGAACCTGCGACCGTAGCGGTCTTGCGGTTCCAGACTGCAGCGCCTTTAACCGCACGGCCACTTCGGCCGGCTTGAAAGCGTTTTATCTGTGTTATTACTGCAGTTACCCACCACAACATGTGTCAATCGTATTTTAAATTTTACGCTATGGAATTCTTCCGTAGACTCTGTGGACTGATAGCACACAATATAAAAAGTAACGAAATAGTCTATTTCTTAATTTTTTTGTTTACTTGCGACTGATATTAAAATATCACGCCACATGGATTGCGAGGAAACAGTTATCCCTCATTGTGTCGCTCTATGTTTGATTCATTCGTTTTTTAATATTTAATAACGAAATGAAAGTAACAGTGCAGTGGTTAAAGGCGTGAAAATGAGTATTTACAGACAAAAACAAGTCGCACCACTGAAGGATTACATGGCAATAAAACGTTACCTATGGTGAATGTTCTGCAAAAATAATTTTTTCAGCAATACATTTTACTTTTTCATCGCTACTTCGCAGACGACATGCTACAAAAATGGTTCAAATGGCTTTGAGCACTATGGGACTTAACTTCTGTGGTCATCAGTCCCCTAGAACTTAGAACTACTTAAACGTAACTAACCTAAGGACATCACACACATCCATGCCCGAGGCAGGATTCGAACCTGCGACCGTAGCGGTCACGCGGTTCCAAACTGAAGCGCTTAGAACCGCACGGCCACACCGGCCGGAGACATGCTACAAATTCGTAGAGTCTGTCAAAGAAAATTTATCCTAGCCAGATGGCGTCATAGAATTAAATACAAACAACGCTACCTTGCTAAATTTAAAATATGACCGACACGCATTCAGGTGAACAACTACAACGAAGCTAGATACACATGTGATAGGCTAATTTATTCTTAAAAACCATTTAAACTCTACTGAATGTTTAAAAAAATTATGTAAGAGACATAGAATCGCAAATAAGCACTGAAATAGCACTGCTTAACAAACAAGGATAAAAAAACAGTGTTATGCAGAAGGCAGAACTATATCAAGAAATCAAGTTCATTGTTGTTGTTGTGAATATCATTTAGAAGACCGGTTTGATGCAGGTCCCCGCACTAGTTTATGTTGTGTAAATCTTTTTATATCTGCGTAACTACTGGAATCTACACCCACTTGGACCTGTTAACCGTATTCAAGGCTTCTTTTCCCTCTGCATTTTTAACCCCTCCCTTCCATTTTCGTACATCACAAAATTAACTATTCTAAGCTCTCCCTTATTCTAGTCAAGTTGTGCCATAAAGCTCTGTTCTCCCCAGTTAAATTCAACACCTCTTCGTTAGTTATTCGATCTACCCATCTAATCTTCAACTATTTTCTGCAGGTCCATACTTCTAAAGATTTTATTTTCTTACCTTCAGTACTCTTAATGCGCACGTCTCAGTTCCATGTAAGGCTACACTCCGAAAAAACATGTTTTGATAAGGCTTCCTAGACCAAAACCATATGTTATATGTTAAAATATTTCTCTTTTGCAGGGAACATTTTCATTCTGTTGTCAGTCTACATTTTGTATCCTCGTTATTTTTGCAGGCGTCGACATCTTCTTTGCCAAAACAGCGAAATTCGATTGCTACTTTCAGTGTCTCATTTCCTTTGCTCATTCAGTACCTATCTTAATTCGACTACATTCTGTTATTATCGTTTTAGTCTTATTTGTATTCATTGATAGACTCTTTTTACTACCCTATTCACTCCGTTCAAATATTTTTCAGTTACAGCTACCTTTCATTTTCTTCGACTCGTATAACTTATGTCAGGTTTTTGTAGTTGTAGGTAACTTTCAGCTCTCTGTATTTTATCCCTGATAACGTCGTATTTTCAAAGTGCGTATTCAAGTCAACGTCGTTAAAGTCTTTTCTACATAAATGTGATATTGCCTTTCTTCAACCAATCTTATAAGATAAGTTGCAGAGCCAGTTTGCCTCACGTGTTTCTGTTTATGTCCGGAACGCAATTTGATGTTCCACCAGTTCGCTCTCTACTAGTTACTACATACTTCTGTACATAATTCGCGTCAGATTTTACAACCACGCATTATGGAAGTGATACTAGCAACTGCCATCACCATCAGTCTTTGGTAATGGAGTTACAACATCCTTCTTGTAGCCTAACGGTATTTCGCATCGCTCAAAAATCCAGGTGTAACAATTATATATTGTTAAAGTTGATGCTTGAGGATACTACTGCATATTACTGCTGCAAACAAGTTAGGTTAGTAATGATGAACAATGTTTTCGAATCTCGGTGGTCTGTGAAGCAGCTAGAGAGGTTTGCCATTGTTATGCCCAACCATGAGTGAACAGTCTTCTGTTACCAAAGAAGTATCAACACTTTAGAAAAATAAGCTTCACCGCTGTAATGTCGTATAGCATTGTTGGCTTTGAGGTATGTCTAGTACGTATTAAACTAGGTTTCGTTCCTTGACTCATTTTGGTATCACCAATTGCGTTTGAATGTTGTAATGTGTTTGTGTTTTTGATACGATGAGTACGTAAAAGAAAATAGCTTATTTTATTTAACTTAGCAAGATTAGTGCCTCCAGGCCCTCTCCTACATCAAACCAGGCATTCTACATATTTTACATTAATTATATTGGGATAAGTATGTTATTCTACATTTAGAAATTAAGAATTACCGTAGTACAAATAAAATAAAAATACACAATTTATCATCCTACATAATAATTACAACAATAAACAGAAGTTACCGGAAGATGGGTTTTTATAACGTGCACTAACAGCAATGGGCTTGAGGGAAAGGAATGGAAGAGGGAGAAAGAGAAGAAGGAACGTCGAGCTTACCCGGCAGACCGATCAGCAATGTCGCATGTCCTCATTATGCCGCAATATTTCAGTCGATCACATCAGCACTAGTTCTGATGGGCTACAAGCTCACACGCTGATCTCCCCTCCTCTGGCCAGATAAATATCGATGACGAAATTTCTTCCACCACCAGGATTTAGACTGGTTACATCCAAGTTGTTCGTTATCACACAGAATGTGTGGCCTCAGCTATGGAGGCCGATTCTTTTGCAAATGAAACATCATTCTGACGACAGCAGTGAATAGGAATAATGAAGTAAACTGCTGGCTAGATAGGAAACTGAAACTAATATTCGATATAACGTCACCAAAACACCCGGTTGCGATTCTCGCCCGGGTTGGGGATTTTCTCCGCTCGGGGACTGGGTGTTCGTGTCGTCCTCATCATTTCATTATCATTCGTGAAAGTGGAGAGCTTGGACTGAGTAAAGATTGGGAATTCGTACGGATGCTGATGTCCGCGCAGTTGAGCGCCCTACAAACCAAACATCATCATCATCACCAAAACAAGAGTTCATAGCCGAGGTTCGGCGATAAATTCAGCATTTATGCTGCTTTTAACAGGGCTTTTGTATCGTAAAAAGAAACACTTCTTGTAAAAGGACAGTATTGTAGGTAAGGCAGGAAAATATGATGCGTCTTTTTCCAATTGTCAGACGGTTTTACAAGGAGTATGGAGATAGTAACCTTAGTCCAAATTTCTGCGAGAAAATGGCAAAACTTCATAGATCTACGAGTACGTTGTAATTTGACTAGTCTTTGGAACGATAGTTTTTATTTTATCATTGTCAAAGAGCCCTACTTCGTTACAGGCCGTTACGAGACGTTAAACAACACGTCTTAAAATGTGTGTGTGTGTGTGTGTGTGTGTGTGTGTGTGTGTGTGTGTGTGTGAGAGAGAGAGAGAGAGAGAGTACTTCGTTAGCCGGTGATCATATAATTTGCTCCGTAGTCCAATATACGTATACCTACCGTTATCTCCACACATGTTCCTCTGCAACTAGCCTGCAGGTATGCCCTGTTAGAGGGTTAGATCCTTTGAAAAGGACCACCTTAGCCAACAAACCATAAGTAACAAATCCTTTGTCCAGCGCCCACGGGAAGTATGCGGACGTGATTCTCCGAAGCATCCCTACATCGAGTGTGGACGTACGGTCCATATTGGCCAGATCTAACAAATTTCCAGCGGGAGTTACCACAGGATTTCAGACAGCTCCCGTGGAATCCAATGGTATTCGGATTACAGTACTCCTACTGGCGAGATTCGTTTTCTGCCTTAGACGAATCACCGCCGAGAACGTTACCTCCACCGCAACTGTCTACTGACAGTGTATAAGTTACGCATTAGCCTTATGGGTAGTCCGCATACAACTTTCGGTGTGAACGCTGCGTGTGGCTTACTCAGGGGCTTCGTCGTGGTCGGAACTGGTCCTCGGACACTAGGAAATGCCAGTTCCTGAAACGAATGCCGCAACATCTACTTAAAACACCGTTGTACTTGTGTTTGCAAGATTTCTACCACTGCCGAGGTCGCCTGCGTGTTACATCTGCCTCACATGTCTCCCGTTCGAGTACAGTCGTCAGCCACATGCGTTACCAAACAACTTGAGAGGTAAATGATGTCTGCCCAGTGTCGTTCCCGAGGTCCCGAAGGAGTCGCTCATGGTATCGAAACACATCAAGTGTGCTTCCCGACACTTCAGATGACTGCCATAACGTGAACCCCGGAAATTAAACTCGTTCTCTTTTTCCCCTAAACCATTAGGGACGAAAGTTGTGGTAAACATTTCATGAAGGACACGCCGCATTCCTTTTACTGTTGTACCTGAGCACGACTGAAACTGCTCGAGTAGTTGACGTAACAGCTCGAGAAATCTCGGGATTCATTAACATATTCTAGGTCTTAATCATAAAAATAATCGTGAAACACATACTCTGCAACATCTTACAGACTACAGGTCACATGTAAACTCGGCCTTCAATAAATAAATAAATGATCACAATAACGATTCTATCTAATTCTCGTGCTCGTCCAGCCATCTAGTCGCGTCTATCTCCACGAGTCTTGTCACTGTTATTTATTCTCGCGATCGCCATTGCTAATATGATTTATTTCGTTTATTAAACATTAAATTCCCAATTAATTTTGTTCTTTGTTTCATGTGAATGTTAACATCCTGTTTTAAAACTGATTAAAATACTGGTAACACTTTTACACATTGCAATATGTGAAAAGGGTCGAAATGCCAATTCGCAAACTGACTTGGTAAATTTTTAGTAGCTAATAACCAAATAAAACATTGGATTCTCTTCAGACACCAGTAATATTTTTAGTGGTCGATACTTAAGCCTTTGACTGTTAGCTTTACATAAAAGTCATCGTAAATGTTTGTATACGGTAGCCATAATTTTTGTGCGAGAAGTGCTGTTGTAAATTAGTTCAAATACAACAGAAGCTTGTACCTGGTAGGATTTAGTACCATTTCCACTCGTGTTTCACGAAACTCTTACATCTCAAGCAGAGCTATAGCTTATTCTTATTACCATTTTTTAGCTTGTCGCGTACGCTTACTCTTGTCCCGCCTGTATCAAATTTCACGTGACTCTTCGAACAGGACTTGATGCTGTATCGAGCTTTTCGGCGTATCGGGAAATCTCGAGTTCGTTCAGACGCGAGTATTATTTGCCCAGCCTTAATTCCCTTCCACAAAATTGTCTGAGGTCGCTAGTGTGATGCTGACGAAACGTTAAAGTCGGAAAAAAAGGAAAGAAAAAGCGTGGTACTAAAAAGTAGAGAGCAGGAAAATGAGTGAGTGAGAGAGAGAGAGAGAGAGAGAGAGACGTGTGGCGAACTGGACTCTCCTGAATTCTTGTCCACAGCCTCGTTCTACGTGCAGCCAACAGTGCAGGAGAACTCGAGACTGTTTATCGTTTTTTGGTCCGCGTTGTCCAGGAGGTTGCTGGAACGATGAAGTGGCGACGCGCTCGGGTCGTGATCGATCTTGTTCTGCGGTGTCCTGGATAATTGTTGTCGATTATGACGACCTTCGCTCCCGGAGATTGGCGACGGAGTCCCCGGCCGGAGGAGCTTACGTAACGGCGTGCTGAGGCCAGCCGAGGCAGCAGTCGTTTTTTACGCCTCCGCTCTATATCTGAGGTGACTCTGCAAACCGCCAGATCCGGCCCCGCACGTAACGAGCTCTTCCGCCGCTCAGACGTTCCTTTTCATGTTGCTCTAATCAGTTTAGCTTCTCCTCGGTTTCGCATTTGCTGTCACACTGGCCACGGGCATAGTTTCGTGAATCTTAATTGGGCGCACCCGCTCTAAGTTTCTTGTTTATGTCAGAGTGACAGGTTCTTTGCTTTTATTTCTGGACCTCTTGTTGGAGTATCAGCAAGTCGAGCTCTCCATTATGTCTATCGGTTTGAGAAAAAGCCTGAGGAACATGCTGCAGTGTCACGTATCGCCTCACGCTTGCGGGCATTCGTGGTCGCCAGTCGCCTCTGCTCACCATTTGCCGCTGACACGTTCAGCCCAAGAAGTGAGTGCAGGAAAAGAGACACAGTAAAATACTAGGAAACTAAAGTAGTAGTATTTTACCATCTCCATTTTTTTTCCTTTTGAACAGGTAAGCTGAGCGGGACTTCATAACAAGTCGAAAATTCTTGTTCATAAGTGTTCACTTATATGGCAGACGCAGAAACACATAATCAAAAAAAAATAACAAAAACAAAATCAGATCTTAGCCTGGTGCAGAGAGTGTGAACTAGCAATAGGAAAATGTAGAGTTACGCAAGTAACATCATTTATAAATTAACGAATTTGAAATTTATGTGGCTACATTATGTAACCAGTCGCTGTTTTAAATTTTGATGCGATTTATTGCCTGTACCATTAAAAAGTTTTCAAGCCACAGCAGATTCATCAGCAGATGGAGGTGTTAAAGAAATATTATCTGAGTAAGTGATGTTTCTGTAACACTTCATCTACTGATGAGCCTGAAGTAGCTAAAAAACCAGTTAATGACGCAGAAAGTACCTCGAATCAGAATTTAAAAACGCGAGTGGTTGCAAATTATGCGGCAGGGTGTGAATATAAATCACAGCTGCAGTTCGACATTCACAGTGAATATAATGAATAAACAAACTAGGTTATCAAAGTATGTATCGTGTAAGAAAGTATTTAGCGCTACTTGTGCTTCCTACAATGAACTCTCATTTTACATCACCTTCGTACGAAGAAGGCACTGAAACACATGTTAACATAAGAGGAGACAGTATTATTTTCTATGTGTTTCTTTTTAGATTATTGACACAAATTATATTGGGAAATTTCAAATGAAACTCGGTGAAAACAGCAGCATTATTGTTTCTAAATCACAAATATTTATAAATTCCAACAATATGGAAAGAATAGATTACTTGTCACCTCGAAAAGGAGGCGCTGAATCGTAGACAGTTGCAACTAGAAATATTTTCAGCTTTCTGACAGAGGTCTTCCGCAAAAGAGAATATTCACACGTCTTACACACACGTGGTCATTGCCACAGGGAGTGAAGGCGACTCAACGCCTGCTTTATGCGATGAGTAGCAACTTATCCTTTCCATATTGTTGATGTTGTATGCTGGACTTCCCACTGTTTGATATTTAGAATTCAATATTATAGTACTGATAATAATACACGCACTTCGTCGCGCGTGTAACCACGCGATCTGAGGCGTCTCACCAAGGTTTGCGCTCCCTCACCCCCTCGTTACGGGGTTCGAGTCCTCTCTCAAGCATGGGTGTGTGTGTTGTCCCTTGCGCAAGTTAGTTTAAGTTAGATTAAGTAGTGTGTAAGGCTAGGGACCGATGACCTCAGAAATTTGGTCCCATAGTAACTTACCACAAATTTCCAATACTAACTTACCACACGTACTTGCTGCTACTCGACAAAACAGACGCACTACAATATAAAAGTAATCCATTTTTAGGAAAATTCATCGCTCATAAGTACACATAGAGAGACACTGATAGCGTATATAAGTAAATCAATTCAGTATAAGGTTCCTTGTCTGCGCTTTAGATAGCTGACACAAAATATGGTATAAAGGAGTTTTTACTGATGGTATAAATACGTGGCCATAATATGTTCGCCTACAATGACTGTGCGTTCAGTTGTATCACCAATTACGACTTTACGACGAAGTTAAATTATCCAGACTTAAAGGTATTTTAGCGTATCATTGTCAGTTGTGGTGATATTGGCATCAGAGAAATCTGTTAATGCATGTTTTAGACCAGGCAGATATATTCATTAATCTTGTTTGTACATCATTCCTTTCGTTAATCAAGTGAGCGAAAGTACTTCCGCACACTATGATTGCTCGATGCTGGTCACAGCCGCTGCTGGAATAGGCTGAGCACTGACTTTGTGACTGGCGTATTTTTCTCGCTGCCCTAGCTAAGTTGTGGACAAGCTGCCCTACTGTGTCTACCTTGTTCAGCGATGAACATACGAACTGCGATTTGGACTCGAGAAATCTCATAACAAGCTCTGACGCCAGATTTTATCTCTCCACAGTAGTTATTGTTAGCTTAATCAGTCTTAATGGAAAGTGACCACTGTTTGGCTCTTATCGCCACGTGTTTCTTTTCCTAATGAATTATTGCCAAAATGCAAATGTCAAACGACGCAGTAGAACTAGAGGTGAAAATAAAAGAGAAAAATTGAAGTGAAAGCGCTCTCCTGGAGGGGAGCCAAGTCACGATTTTTGCCGTCGCCGGCCTACTTAGAGAAAGCGCTCCAGCTTCAGTCCCCAACTTGCATGCACTCAACTGCATGGCTTTCGTGCATTCATATCGCTTTGCCTGTTCGATTGCGAGACTGTAAATAAGTCACGTACCTTAAATTCTTACGTAACACCTGTTCCACAGAACGTGAAGTACATAGAACGAGAACTTGAACGTAAATCTTCAATGGTCACAGTCGACTTACGCGGATGTAAACGCTTTTTCATTTATATAACAACGTGCCGGTTACTTCCGTGGACATTTCTGCTTGTAAGTTATTTTAGCGAGCAGTTTGTATCTGATTTTACTTCGAAAATCTGCAATTCACAGCTGATAGGGTAAAAATTAAAACGCAAATACATTCATTTTCTTATTCCTAAGCTGGATTAAGTTTATTTTCTGTCAAATTATTAACAAACAAAGCACCAAAGGACATCAATTCCTTTTCAGCTGGTACAGTCGCCAACTCATTACTGCTACAGTGGGAGCAGAATTGTAGTACTTTCGTTTGTTGCTGGAGTTCTAAAGACCCAATAAGTTTTATACAATGATACAAGATATTTCGCGATCTCGGAATCAACTTTCTTTGCCGAAATTTCAACGGACAGGAGAGGATCACCTAATAATAAACCAGTATCCTAAAAACCGTTCCAAAGTATCTTATAAAGTGACGACATAAGGCACTGTTGATAGCTACCCGTGTGCGGTCGGGGAATTCATTGTCGATGGTTACTTGCCATTGGCTGGCTCGGCTGGACGGCAGCACCGCGTTTCACTCTTTCCTTTCTCATAGCTAACTGACAGACACACAATAGTGTTTTAATTTCATCTGTAAGCCTACTTCGAGCGTTTTCCCGTTAGAAAACACTCCCTTGAATTCTGTTCGTGAATGGATAACAGGTCGAATCACCAGATTGTCGTAGTCTGTATCGGAGCTATCCTTGAAGTAACCGATTTGTAACAGTTAATTGTGTCACTGTGGTGCCAACTGCTGCTCAGATTGCTGCAGATGCAGTACGATGCATCGGTGCCATACGCAGCACATGACGGTCATCACCCTCGGCAGTGCCACGTGGCCGTCCGGAGCCAGGTCTTCTGGCGACTCTACATTCTCGTGATCGTCGCTGCCAGCAGTCATGTACAGTGCCAAAATTCCTGCCAAGTCTTTCAGCAGCATTGCAGAAGGAACATCTGACTTCTCGTAGCGCTATTACGCGACCGCTTTCAAACTCAGTGAGATGCTGATAATCGAATATTTGTGACCTTAAGAGCATTCTTGACTAACACTAGCTCATCTCGTCGAATTTCAAAGGTAACTAACACTCACGACCGTTGCAACGTGTATATAAAGCAAACCTGATTTGCATCGTCATAGTGACGCTACTATCGACTAGGGCAAAATTTGAATATATGTCACCTTCCAGCTGTAGAAACGCGCCTGCTAGCTTTCATTTATGTCGCACAACTCCTTCTTGGTGTAGGGATTTTTCCCGTCAGTTTGTTTATTACTTACAGGCATACTAGGCATGAAGTTAAGAACTGATCATCGGGGAAACATTACCTCAAGTAGGATCATTGGGTAATTCGTCTCGTGTCTACTTTAAATTACGAACCGAGTTGAAGTTGTCATAAAAAGTCACGTAATGGAACAATAATTCGGTTGTAATTCTTCTCTGTGCATTTTTGTACAAAGCTAGTTGCCTCAGCTTCTGTACATTGTGATTTATAATGCATTCACGATAGCCTGAAGTGTGTGTGTGCTTGTGTGTGTATTCGCGTAGAAGGCTGGAACTACGACTCATAGTGAGAATTCTGCCAGTTTACGAAAACGTGATTTACCCGGGTGAGACGTAATAAGGCATGAGTATTCGGCAAGGCCCCATTACCTAGTCGAAATCACATAAGACAATGAATCAGTATCAGTTCGATGAAGCTCTGCGCAAGTCGTCGCAGTTCTGGTCTCTCGACGCAGGAGTGTGGAAAGGTGCTTAACACAAAATGCAAACGAAAGCGCTATCTTCAAGCTGCTGTTAATCGCGAGAAGAACTATTTCAGAATTCAAACAACACGTCTTCACTATGGTCTTTAACATATCGTGCAATGTTCACAATGAAGGAAGATTAGGATGTGAAGCCCCGTCGAGGATGAGATTATTAGGGACGGAGCGCACCTCAGACTGGGACAGGATAAGGGAGGAAATGAGACTTGTCCTACACAAAGGAAACATCTTGGAATTTGCCATAAGTGGTCTGGGGAAAGCAAATATTTGTAACGACAGGCGTGCAGAAGCGGACAGGCTGTCATAATTCTTCCACGGAACTGGAAGAGAGTAAATAATCTTGTCCCGGATAGCTTACTGCGTTTAGTTACAACACAGGTCTAAATGTGATACAGGGAATCTGTTATACATTACTTTTACATGTCCGCCTAAGCAGCTTTGTGATCAGCGTGTCTGACTACTATGTAAGACACTCGGGTTCGATTCTGGGTAGTGCCTGACTTTTCCTTGGCGGGAGGACTGGGACGGGCTACTCTCTGCCTCGTTATGCTAGCTGAGGAGCGACTTGAGTGAGAGACAGGGGTACCAAGGCCGAGAAAGCCGACAACGACCGGAAGAGTGGTGATGCCCCTCCATCCCGTATCGGAGTGACGCCATTGGCGGGGGATGGCTCGGCAGGAGGTCGGTCCTTGTAGATTCGTCTGGGCCAAAACGCGGAGCTTTGCTTTTTTTGCTTCTACATGTTTACTTTTCCATTCGCTATAATGAGTTCCCTATTTCTGATTTAACTAAGTCAGTCAGTCGTCGAGTGAAGCTTTAGTTCAAACCTCTGCGTCCCAATGACGTCAAAAATAATTTTAAAATTTTTGACAAAATTGACATTTATAATCATAGTGAGCAACGAATACAAGAAAAAATTGGTGAAAAGTAAACAATTAATTATTTTAAAGAGATGCCTTCACTTTGGAACATAATTTTGAAACTTTTCACAAAATTAACCTCTGTTATCATACCAAGCTACGAATAAAAGAAGAAATTGGCAAAAAGTAAACACTCAATTGTTTTAAGGTTGTGGTTACACTTTCTAACCACTGGGACATACAGTTTTCGACCATCTATCATTTCTTGAAATATATTTGAAAGCAATACTGCATTTTTCCTATACATACTCCCACATCTCGAAACTTTCATGAACTCATAATGCCTACAACAAATTACAGTCCTGAATATCAAGCAAGAATGAGTCTAAAATTTAATAAACTAATATCAAAATTACATTCTGCCAAAGTGATTTCCTTCCGAAACCACTCATAAAAGCAATAGTACAAACTCAAATTTACGTTAGAAGAACTTAAGATATACTTACTTTCAATCCAATGACCTCCTCAGTAAGATCACTATAATAAGAACCACGTGTCACAATCTCCTACAATCACGTAGCCCAATCTCCGCACCGACTGTTGCTTTGAACACTGCAAATTACTGCTACAATACACTACATTCGTAGAAATACCTCCGTGTAGCCCTAGCTATCTCTGCTTTGGAATAAAGTCGGTGGTTTCATGCGAAAGGCAGTGATACTTAAGGAAAAAATAAGATGGTTTCAGGCAGAAACTACTGGCACTCAAAGCGTTAAACTCAGTAATACTTTACTTAGCATGTTCGTGTTGCAGAACATGCTTTTCTGAACGACGAGAATAAATGCATCCAGACAGCTATGGCGGGAGGAATTTGGCATCTGTAACACTGCCCACATTTACAATACGTGCCTCAATCCTTAAATCGACCGAGAATCGGAATCCACATCTATGGATCGTTAACCACGCATTTTGTTACTGATCTGCCTATCCACACGGACTAAGTTTGGAATCTAGCGCCCATCGACTTTTTGGTGCTAAGAATTCGAACATAAACAGTTGTTGTACATTTATGGAGAAAGGATGTGGCCTTACATTGTTGAAGAAATCATTCTGGTTTATGGCGGTCGTAATTTAGTTCAAATACGGCAAATGTAAATCAAGATAGCCGCACGACGAGTTGATACCCTTTCCTTCCCAATACGACACAGCCTGGGATCACCACCAGTTGGAAAATCTCTTACCTCTCACGAGATACCTCTCGTTATTCAGGTGAAGTCCCATTCAGTTAGACCCCCGCTGTGGCTACCTCCCACCATGAGAACGTAACAAATTATGTGATATCTTGTGGGCAACACTTTTGCTCTACTTTAGTTTTATTGAAGATTCAAAGGTTTCCCATCAGTATACAGGGTGTATTAAACAGAGTAATCCGATTTGGCACTTTTTGAAATTAATAAACATATACAAGGTATTTTATTTTTTTGATGAATGGAGTACTCAAAACGTTTTTTTTTTTCATACCATTTCATAGGTGTTCAACTTGCCCCCCTTGAGATGTTCGACGTATATCAGTGCGCTATTCAAATTGTTCCCACACTGCAGCGAGCATGTCTGGAGTTACAGCTTCCACAGTTGCTGTTACGCGATGTCTCAGTTCATTCACTGTTGTTGATAACGGAGGCACAGAAACAAAGCCTTCTATAAACCCCCACAAGAAATAATCTCATACTGTCAGGTCCGGTGACCTTGGAGGCCAGTAATATAAGGCTGAATCATTTGGTTAGGGCGACCGATCCATCGTTCCGTAATCCCTTGATTTAAAAATTCCTGCATTTCCACATGCCATTGTGGCGGTGCCCCATCCTGTTGGTAAATGAAGTCGTTCGAATCGGTCTCCAACTACGGAAAAAGAAAGTTCTCAAGCATATCTAGATATGTGCTTCCTGTAACAGTGTTCTCGCCAAAGAAAAATGGCCTATACTCCTTTTCCCGTGAAACTGCACAGAACACATTACATTTTGGAGAGTCCCTTCCGTGTCTTACAACTTCATGTGGTTGTTCCGTACCCCATATTCTCACATTATGATGGTCCACCCTTCCATTTAAATGGAATGTTGCCTCGTTACTAAACACTAAGCGTGGAAGAAAACTGTCATCCTCTATCTGGCCAAGAGCAAAATTACAGAACTCCACACGTTGTTGTTTGTCACTTTCGTGAAGAGCTTGCAGTAGCTGAACTTTGTATGGTTTCGTGTGTAAACGTCGACGCCAGACGAACATCGGGGGCATATTGAGCTCTCGAGCTGTCCGGCGAACGGATTTCTGCGAACTCCTTGTCAGATTATGGCAGATGAGTTCGACTTTGTCTCAGACACTCGGGGACGGCCGGCGATTTGGCTTTACACAGACAACCTGTTTCTCGAAATTGTTCATACCATCGTCTAGTGCTCTGTGTTGTCGGAGAATCCACACCATACCTAGTACGAATGTCACTTATCACTCACCCACATTTCGCAAAACATAGAACACAAAACGTTTTTTCTGTGGTCCCGACACCACTTTTACTAGAACTGAAATGGGCGCACTCTACTACTACCTAGCGGGAACCCTGTAAAACTTGAGAGTTTGCTCTTTCCAACAGTACATTGTTCGCGCACGTATCTCAAATAACAAAATAGTAATAATTTTTTTTAAATCGGAAGATTATTTTTGGAACACCCTGTACATATTCCATACCATACATCTTTCGAGCCGGCCGAAGTGGCCGTGCGGCTAAAGGCGCTGCAGTCTGGAACCGCAAGACCGCTACGGTCGCAGGTTCGAATCCTGCCTCGGGCATGGATGTGTGTGATGTCCTTAGGTTAGTTAGGTTTAACTAGTTCTAAGTTGTAGGGGACTAATGACCTCAGCAGTTGAGTCCCATAGTGCTCAGAGCCAGCCATCTTTCGAGAAGAGAATGGACGGAGAATAATATTAGAACCAGACAAACATTCGTCTATCTTTTATTTATGTTCAGTTGTTTACAAGTCATATTCATCCAAAAAGTGTGATTTGTGTATTGGTAACTCCGTTTTATTTTTTCAGTGAGCTGTTTGGGACAGATGTTATTTGTATTGCTGCATCCATTTTCTGAGCATCCCAGTGACAGGCCGATTTCTGCACGCATCAACAAAAGTTTTGCATCACCCTGATACGTCGTGCAGGTTTGTTGCTATTGTGACTGTTGGTGTAACGATCGGAAGGTCATCCCTGATGCTGTTTGTAAACATACACACACCTACTATGAGCGCTACCTACGGATAGAACAACGCACCCGAATGGATTGTAGCGTTTCAGTTGGTAGTAAAGCACCAGTAGGGACGCGTTAGAAATATCTGTGTAACGATAGAGTGCACATCCATCACGTCACGAAGGACAATCGCGGCCAGTAATCACGTCCACATCATCGCATTACAAGAAGAAGGCTTATCAACCAGGAAAGTTGCTTGACGTGTACTCCAAAGTTAAAGTGATGCGCTGTGGACGTAAAATCTATTCCAATTGAGACGTAGATTGAGGACTTACAGAGCACAGTCCGTCCACGTTCGTCAAGTATACAGGACGATATCTACGCCTGATGAGCCCGAGGAATCTTGGGCTGAGTGCTCCAGATCTGAATTCGGCGTTTCGAATGCTACAGAACATCATGTATCGCATCGAACTATTAGGAGACGATTGCATGTTGTGAATAGTAATACCTGACGACCATGGCGAGCACCACGTCTTACGCCACAGTAGTAGGGTACGGGGGGCATGATCTCACTTTTGGTGTCAAACTGATACCAAATTGATATGCAAAGTAATTAAACTGATCAATTAATTACCCCCCAACGACGCCCACGCCCACCCCCAGAGGACATCATGTGTTTTCGTCAACCTGCAGATGGTTCCCAGCCCCCTCCAACCCTTCCCCCTCTCCCTCGTCCACCTACACTACTGGCAGGAATTTCGAAAATTGGCGAGAGTTTCGGATTTTGGCGGGAATTTCTTTGTCCCAGGGCACACCACCCCTCACCCGAGAACTGGTGGGAAACTGAAAATGGCGGCGCCATTTCTGGGACTTGAACCCTGGTCCTCCAGAACAGAAAGCCAAAGTGCACCCCCTCAACACAATTATACCACCAGAGGTGCTTGGAACTGGCGGAAAATTAAAAACGACTGTGCCTCTTCCTGGATTCGAACCCTGGTCCTTCTGGATGGAAAGCCCAAGTGTAGCCTCCAACACTTGGAACTGCCCAGATGCAGGAGGATTAGATTAGTGTACTTTATTTCTTTTGGTTGGGGAACTGAAATAAAGATCGGTCCTAATTACTAATTAATCATATAGATTGGTCCTAATTACACAACTATATACATAGCGCTACACAGGGACTATCTAAAATCGCAATATAGCTCAATAATTTACGACGCCATACAACATGTATTATCCTGCTAGGGCAAAATTTTACAATACCATTCGAAACTGGTGGGAAAAGGGCTGGAGTGTAAGGTACAATTTTATTTTTTGTGGAAAATATAGTCAACTGTCGAGTTGCTGGTGTCAGAAGGAGACGAGTTTAATAAGTGTATTACCTGTAAGCATACAGCTGAAGACTGTATCTGTCGCAGTTTGACTCCAGAATTCGCTACAGAAACCTGCTCACAATCCAAGTAGTCAGAGCTAACACACGCTAACACAGCTGATGGAAAAATGCATCACTGTACTAATTAAACTTCGAAATTGTCGTAGAAAACCATCACGCACAATGAATGGGCCATAATGCAACACACGAGCTGGGGAAAATCTTTGTCCAAAAGACTTAAGAGGGGGCGGTAGTTGAATGTGTGGCCTCCTCGATGAGAGCTCACGAACCTTGGAGACAGTCTTACGCTCCCCCCCCCCCTTCCACCTCTCGTCCCTCCCTCCCTCCCTCTCCTCACCGTAGGTAGGGATAGAGGCCTGTTCTGTCTTGCTGGTGGTGGTCCACAAAGGCATCCTTCTGGTGGCATTGATATACTGTCTCCAGGCTGCGGAAATCAGTCACAGATAGACAAAAGGTAAACAGGTAACGCTTCTTGCAGTCTGTTAAACATATTTCTCAGAAAGACTGCACCCCTCTAGAACAACAACGAACTTCTGGAGAACACTCCAAAGCGCTTTATCAAATGGCCAGGAGCCGTCCCTTCACGGTCGCTGGCCGCATCTGGCCTTCCCCCATACCACTGCCGATGCTCGCCGCCTCGAGGCGACGGTCCTTCACCAACACTAAGGCATGTATAGTCTACTAAACACTATTAGGGGATTAATGGTGGGTTGTCCCATGGTCAACTTGTCCGTCTAAAATATAGCGACACAGCCACGCTCCACACGCTGCGCTCTGGTCAGGACACATCTGCCTAGCGCAACCACCCACCCTCCTACGCACACACACACACACACAGACACAAATGCTGGACTGTCCCCAACACCGCTGCTCTGCGATGGAGAATAATTGTCTTTAACATGAACACATCTTTATAATCGAGTATCTATTAAAATTGAGAACACACTCGCGATGATAATATATGTCCCCTTTCCACGAAAATGGGCACAGTTAGTTATCTGGAAACCAACGGCTTTGCCACAGTGGTAACACCGGTTCCCGTCAGATCACCGAAGTTAAGAGCTGTCGGGCTGGGCTAGCACTGGGATGGATGACCATCCGGTCTGTCGAGCGCTGTTGGCAAGCGGAGTGCACTCAGCCCTTGTGAGGCTAACTGAGGAGCTACTTGATTGAAAAGTAGCGGCTCCGGTCGCGGAAACTGACATACGGCCGGGAGAGCGGTGTGCTGACCATGTGCCCCCCCCCCCCCCCCATATCCGCATCCAGTGATGTCTGTGCGCTGAGGATGACACGGCGGCCGGTCGGTACATTTGGGCCTTCATGGCCTGTTTGGGAGGAGTTAGTTATCTGGAAACATCGCAAATGAATATACATACATGCGTCGTAGCCAGTTTCAATTTTCTATGCCATGAATTTTGAAATAATGAGGTGATGCAAAACATTTATTGATGTGTGTACTTTAATTCAGCATGCCTTTCCCCTCTGATAGTGCATTTTTTCGGTGAAAACGCCAGGTGTTGCCGTAGTTTGTGTCGTACGTTTAATTGTAGCTCACACTACAACTAACAGCCCGAGCAGTTTCACAGATCGTAGAAAGCCAGGAGTATACCATTCCTAGTGGGACTATGCCCGGTATAGGACCGAGTTGCAGTAACTTATGATGTCATTACGTCGTTTAAATGCCATTATAAACTCTGGTTCTTGATATTATTCTCAATTATACATGAAAAAATGTTCCCAGTTTTTTCGGAGTCTTCATCAACGTTGCAGAAATTTTTCTTTCCTTTCTCTTCTTATTTTCACCCCAAGAACTCTTGAATGTTCTCTTCCTTTATTATACCATCTGGCGAATTGCCAGGTGACGCAGTGGTAGCTCTACGTCTGGTCATCAAGATCTATGTTTTCGGAGGTTTGTAAAACAAATCTCGAGAACGTTCCTTTGAAAAGAACACGGCCAAATTCATCCTCCCTTTAGTTCGAGCGTGTGCTCCGTACGTATTGGCGCAGTCGTCGATGTGATGTTAAGCCTCGATCTTCCTTCGTTTGTTATTCATCACGTAGCAAACGTCTTAACACGGGTACGTGAGTTTGCTGCACAATGAAGCCAAAAATCTGTGAATCAAAAATGCTCGCTTCTAAGTTCTTCTTCTTTGCTGTCAGTATATTAGAACAGTAGTAATTAAGTTGAATATTATGAGCGAAAATAAAAGCAGAGTAGCTTTGGCTTGGCCGTTGTACGTAGAGTGGGGGTACGGGAATTGATTACTTCTGCTTTCCTACTTTAACTACTGTCCCGACACTAAGCAATGAGAGGCTGTTCGTGCTTGTGGATGACCGTTCTGGCGTGCGTGTTTTTCATTGGTAACCAGACAAGACGATCAATTTTCTGTAATATCCCGAAAACGACGGCCAGGATCGCGGTTTTGTGGTTAAGAAAATAATTTTGATGAGACTTCCTCCTGCCTTCTCCATTTCCAGTTGAGTCAGCACTTTGCCTGAGCTGGTCTTTGCCTCTGATTCATTAGCACACATATTAGCAGGAATAAGAAATACGCCGTGACTGTGGTCCCGGTATATGTAAATAGCCACGAGCAACAGATTCAATTTTGCAGCTGTTCGAAAAATTCCACGCATGACTGAGACTGACATTAACCGTTTTTGCACGTTGCTGCTGCAACACACGCTTTATCGTTGAGTGAATACTTTATTGGGAAATGACGGAGTGTATGAGCAAATTACTCGGATGTTTTTGCGCTGGCGGCAGGCTATAGAAATCAGAGAATGCGTATCGTATGGGCAGAGCGAGGCCACGTTTTGGCCTCGTTTTGATGAGGTCACATGCCGCACGAGGCTGCGAGGAGCAGCCTTCGTGCTGGGCGCTCCAAGTGCGCCGCGGTACTGACAGCTGCGCGTGCACTACCCCACAATTCTTTCTACGCTTTTCAGAACGAGAGAAACAAAACAGACACGCATTCCATTTCTGCCACACGGTATAGCTCCTCGCGGTGACAATCTGGTACAAAATCGGGGTGACATTTTAGTAGGAAGTCTAGCCTTCGATGATTTGCTCTGTACTTCGAATTCACACATGCACAAACGTAGGAAATCAACAATTAAGAGAGTGGAGCCTCTAAGCTTCATTCTACTTACGCTCCATAATTCCGGTAAGGGCTGTACTTCCTTAACTGCCGATTTACAGCATTTGCACATGCGAATCACGTCCTCAAAGTGACGTCATGCTACCTGTATAAGCCAAAATGGCACTATACCAAGCCACACACAACGATCCCGGCATTCCGTTATCTGCTGACGATGTAGGTGGTACACGTCTTTGAAATTTTCAGTTTTTACTCGAATGTGATATCGTTTGGACACGTAGAAACATTTATATACTACAGCGTTGGGTCGTTTTCGAAAGGAGAGACCGATGCACGCAGTTCAGCTTTATTTTGCCGATGTAACCTACGATAATCTCAAAGGAACAGATTTCGATTTCCAATTGTTGTTTTCTAAGGACCACGCAAACGAAGTAGCAATGACGTTACGCTGACACATTATCATAACCTTGAAACACAGTAAATCGGCTATAGTCTTGTTGTAGTAATCTATACCGATATTTCGCCAAAATAATTTAGGAAAACCTAGATCAGTACAGCCGGACAGGGAATGTATCCCATCTCGTTCTGATGCTTACACATTCCTTCACCACTTCTTTTAACTCTGTTCGAATACCACAAGGGTAATTTTTGTAATATCACTTCATGTGAATTCTGCGAGGCGCAAATGAACTCGTTTCTTCTCGAGAAGCTTAGCTACTAGTACCTAGACTAAATGAAAACATTTTATTTTTCTCATTAGGTTCAGAAAAGCAGTTTATACGCTGCTAGTAAAGAATGAAGAAACATCCGTACTGCTTTAATCAAGATACGAATTAGATATTTTTCGATCGTTGCATTTTATTATATATAATAAATTATTTTTTTCAGTAATTGTTACTAGTCCCATTTTGTTGGACATGTAATACTTCTCTTTCTTCCCTGGCTTTCCTCAACACGTCCTGAGATATTTGCCTTTATTTTATCGCAATTCTTCGTTGATGGGGTTCTTATCCTCGAAACATGCATACAAGCAAATTCGAAATATTGTAACAGGTAGCCGTTACTGTAAAATATATTGATTAACTCCATACAGTTTGCCTGCATTCATTGAAACACTAGACATTCGCCCGCATCTCGTGGTCGTGCGGTAGCGTTCTCGCTTCCCACGCCCGGGTTCCCGGGTTCGATTCCCGGCGGGGTCAGGGATTTTCTCTGCCTCGTGATGGCTGGGTGTTGTGTGATGTCCTTAGGTTAGTTAGGTTTAAGTAGTTCTAAGTTCTAAGTTCTAGGGGACTGATGACCTAAGATGTTAAGTCCCATAGCGCTCAGAGCCATTTGAACCATTTTTGAACTAGACATTCTTCCGAATCGATCTTATTTAGACTACAAGTAGAATTCGTGTATTTTTAAATGTTACTGGTAAGAAAATGTCCGACACAGGATGGGCATACATCTGTATCTAAATATTTAAAACACTCTCACGAGAATTCGATAATAGCGTGTTGGTGTCGCATGCCAGACACTGCTGGCCATATTTGTCACGGAGTGTTGTCCATCTTGTTATTTTCTGTTTCGCGCGTAAGGATAACGGGTAGTTCATTTACATACGATTAGCATCAAATTCAATCGTTATGACCATAACATGTCTGCCTTCAGCAGTAGTACGCAAAGTGCCCTCGCCGTGGCATCCAGGATGTGGTCCGGTGAGCGATTCTTTCGGCAAGTGATACGGTTTCCGTCATCTGCCCCTGACTGATGTCATGCTATACTAGTGCTCCAAACAGGATCTCCCGAAAAGGACAGGCTTTCTTCTTGTTCTTGGGATCACCGTAAGGTCGAGTTTCACGAAACTCACTCTGTTACTGGCTCGCTGAACCAATATTAGCATGAAATTCCGAGAGCTCGTCAGCGTAAACGGGTACTGTCGTCTAAAAATATCTGAAGCATGTTGCAGTGTATGGAAATGCTATCTGCCTTGTGTAGGAAATTCTTGGACCTCTAGTCACAGTTAGGGAACTGTAAGAGAATACGCAATTTGTCCTAGTTCCTATAACTACACGACACGTCCGCAATTCACACTTAAGCGGTTGGCAGACAGTTCATAGAAGCACTTTCAGATTATTTCTCGACCGTTCCACTCTCTAATAGCACTTGGGAAAAACGAACAGCTAAATTTTTCCGTAGGAGCTTTGATTTCTCTTGTTTCATCGCACTGGTTATTTCTCCCAATATAGGTGGGAGGCAAAAAAATGTTTGCACTCGGAAGAGAAAGTTGGTGATTAAAATTTCGTCCGAAGATCTCATTGCAACGAAAAACCCCTTTGTTGTAATGGTTGCCATTCCAAGTCGCCTATCACAGCCGTGATACTCTTTCTTCTTTTTCGTGATAATACAGATCGAACTGTACTGCTTTTAACTCTTTCAGTATCTTTAGTCAATCCTATCCGATAAAGATCCCAAACTACGTCGCAGTACTCCATATAAGGAAGGACAAGCGTAATGTAGGCCATATCTTTAGTGGATCATTTCTGTATTTAAATTTTCTGGTAATAAAAGGCAGTCTTTGGTTCGCCTTCCCCACAAGACTTTCTGACTGATGATTCCAATTTAAGTTGTTCGTAATTGTGATCCCTAGGTATTTAGGTAAATCGACAATCTTTAAATTTTAGTGATACATCGTGTAACCGAAATTTAACGGATTCTGTTGGTATTAATGAAAAGGATCTCGCACTTTTTATAGTTTAGGGTCAATTTGCACTTTTAGAGCCACAAAGATGACCTGTATAAATCGTCCAAATAGTTTTGATCATCTGATGACTTTAGCTGAAGATAAATGGGAGAATCACCTGCAAACAATCTAACACGACCGCTGACCGAGCGAGGTGGTGTAGTGGTTAGCACACTGGACTCACATTCGCGAGAACGACAGTTTAACACCGCGTCCCGCCATTCTGATGAAGGTATTCCGTGATTTCTCGAAACGGCTTCAGGCAAATACCTGGTTGGTTCCTTTGAAAGGGCACAGCCCACTTTCTTCTCCATCCTTCCCTAACCCGAAGAGACTGATAACCTCGTTGTTTGGTTCAGCCTCCCAAATCAGCAACAACAACAACAACAACGGCCTCTCAGATTGTCACCTAAATCGTTTTATGAAGATAAAGAACAGCAGAGGGCCTCTAGCACTTTATTTCAGCCCGTCTATTGTCAAACCCAGAGTCAGATCCATACTCAAACAATTAGCGATGGCTGCAAGTTAAAAATACTGCATTGCGGTAGTGGACAAAGTTTCAATGGAAATGATTTGCCATTTAAGAATATATTATCCTTTTGGGACACTTTATTGCCTAGTTCTCAAATTCTGTTACAAAAATACCAGTTTTAGCCAGTTCAATGGTCATCTCCAGATCTGTAAACGTTTACAACGAAATAAAGGTCAATACATCTTATCCAAACCAAAAACTTTGTAATACAGTTAAGTAGAATATATAACCTGTTCGGTAATATCAATGCTGTTAAATAACTAATCGCACGTTTGTGTACAACATGTAAAAAGTACAATAATTTACGGAACTGTTCCGAAGTCACCATTAACATTACCACCATTGTACTAGATGTACATTACCTACCCATAATCCCAGAACGTGGAACTTATTAGGCTTTATATAGAATATGGACCACTCTCACAGAATACCATGTGTATAATGATCTTACACGTGGGAATCTGCGCCGTTTTTTTGCACTGTATGAGAGTGCTCAGTACTCTGTATAATGTCTAATGTGTTGCAAGTTTATGGTTAAATGTGTACACACAGTACATTGTTTGTAATGATAATGAAGACTTTGGCTAAGTTCCCTTAATTACTATTTTTTTACTTGTTGTACACAAAAATGTTACGCAACAGCGTTGATAATAACGCATAGGTTATGTAATCTACTTAGCTGTATTACAAAATTTTTGATTTAGATAAGATGTATTGATCTGTATTTCGTTGTAAACCTTTACAGAGCTGAAAATGACTGTTGAACTGGCTGAAGCTGGTATAAATACCAAATCTTGATATATGGGCAATAAAGTGTTCCGAAACGATACTAGACTCTCAAATGTAGAAAATCTCCTTCTGCTTCCACTGACGGTGTCAGGTAATCATGATTTGCCATTGCCTTCTTACATCGACGACATATTATGGATTGCCATGTGTATCTGAATCTCTGCGATAAGTGCTTGTAAAATGTAGCGTTGTGTTTGTGTTGATGCGGATGAGTATGGAAAGAAATGGAGAGAATGAAACAGCCTACTACTGAAGTGGCCTCCATGCTGAGCGTCCCCATCCAACAGACTGATCTCCATCAACAGCGATTTAAGTTTTTGCTACGCCGCATACATACTGTATTGCAATTGCAGCCAGTATATAAAAGCAAAACAGTCTGATCAAGGACTTTGCGTCACCTCGTCGCCAAATAGTGGCGTTGGAAGTTATTTGAGAAGGGGCGCCTGAGGATGGAGCTTCACCACATTAACTTCAGCTGGCGAACTCGGCAACTCTAGCAGCTGTTTCTTAGATTGGCTATAAAATAAGGACTGCTCCTACTAGCATGTGTAATTCAATTCAGAACAGAGAATGCAGAGAATGCAACGGTAAGAAAACTAAACCTTTGCCTGCGTAAAGCTGGCACTTAGATTAACAACTGTGCCTTTCATTAAGTTGACATTTGACTCATTGAGAAGACTTCATGTTTGTCTAACGTTGCCAGTCAGTTGCAACTGTAGCAATGAAATACCGCAATGAGCTGAGCATCAGGCTTTATGAAACAAGTAAGGAAAATAGTTTTTTCATACGAATTTCTTCAAAAGACCGGTAACTAAGCTTTCGAAAAAATTCGAAGTCTCGAATTTGTCCAGTATCAATAATTTTAGTGTTTTTCGGGGGTTAAACATCAGCGAAAAAAGTTATTTATATTTAATTTGTGGAGGTATGATAAACACGTTGACGACTCTAGCTATTGCAGGACGACGGAAATGTGTTTTTAGATAACAATGTGCCGCGTTAGGTGTCTCTCATTGTGTTGGCTTTCTGACATTTTCATAGAGGATCGAACTGACTGCTCTGGTGAAACTTCGCTTTCGATTTATTTCAGGTTTCAGCCATTTTACTAACAAAGATTTGAATTTGTTACTCTCTTTACTTAAAAAAAATAAAACTTGTTAAAGTGTGGTCATTTATGCTCATGGCGTCAAGTCAAACTAATAGCACTCATATCTGTGGGGAAATATTGTATCTTCCAAGTTCCAGTTCTGTGCTACATTAACTGATGTCATTCCGTGGGAAATTTGTAACATTACGTTTGCGAACACATTAAATCAGAAAAATAGCCATATCGACCTTAAAAGGAAAGGGATGACAAAGCTGAACGCTGCAGTTTGATGGAATTATTCTTCGTTTTGCGCAGGCAGTGTCAATTAATATCCGTCGACTAATTACAGAATTGGTAAATTTTTCTTGATTTTGTCCATATTATCACCTCCCAATATATCTTTTACACTCTGAAACGAATATCTTCTACTGCAAGCACTTCGCTTCCCGTATTTTGGGAGGAGGTAGAATGGACTAAAACAAGAAAAAAATATCTGAGGTACATACATAACTCTTAAGATTTGCTCTTTAGAGCCCACGTTTACTGCACACGTGCCGGCCGGGGTGGCCAAGCGGTTAAAGACGCTACAGTCTGGAACCGCGTGACCGCTACGGTCGCAGGTTTGAATCCTGCCTCGGGCATGGATGTGTGTGCTGTCCTTAGGTTAGTTAGGTTTAAGTAGTTCTAAGTTCTAGGGGACTGATGACCTTAGAAGTTCAGTCCCATAGTGCTCAGAGCCATTTGAACCATTTTACTGCACACGTTTTCCTTGTTTTAGTCCGTACTACCACCTCTCCAAATACGAAAAGCAAAGAGCTTGCATTACAAGAGAGTTGTTTCACAAAATATTTAATAAATTGAAGATACATGTACGAAAATATCCTATTCTTTATTGTCGCACTACTAATGAAATCCTAAGAAACGTGCTTCTTTCTTAATACAGAAAATATTTCATGTGAATGTGTCATTCAGAGAATGCAATTCCTTGACTAGGAAAAATGGAGTCTATATACCTCCACAAGTCTATACAGGGATCAAAAGCATCAGTCTTGAACCGTTGATAGACTAAACGAGTCATAATCGCAACATTTGTAATGGGTACAGTGCGTAACCAAAACATGTATTCCGTCCTGCATCCCACACGCTAAGTGTGACCTCAGAGTAATTCGACGACACAAAGGAAGCAATTTTAGCGCTGTCTGTCCGTTTTATCTGCTAAAAGGCGGGAGCAGGCCTTCATGTTACCCGAAGCGGGCTGATCACGCACGAGTCTGGGCAACTGACTGTCACAACAATTTCCGGCTACAAGTATCTAAAAGACCGATAATTGTCACACTTAATATTACAATGAAAATGCCACTACCCCGGAATAAAACCCTACCCTGCTTTCCACTGACAAATGACATTGTCACCCAATTAACCAAGTGCTCCTTATTTTTTTTCTTACGCACTATGAGCACAATTGTTGTTTACTCGTCATTTGTTTTTCTGTTAACGGGAACGCAGTTGATAGTGTAATGACGATTATCTTCTAGGAGGAAGAGATAATGAGACCTGGGAAGTATTTTCCAAATGACAAGTATTTTCTCTTGCAATTATTGAAGCTATGCAATTTCAAAACCTGCTCTTTTACTGCTTACAGTAGATTGTGCATTACATATTTCTGTTTTCGGAAGTTGGTAAGCTGAGAACTGCGTTAGCAATTTTCCTGATTTTTCGGCTCAATACAAAACACAAGCACAAAAAGTGATTATAAAAAGGATGAAAAGAAATACTGCAAAATTATATTAAAGAATTAAGACCTAAAACGTATACGTCTCCAGTTCTGTGCCGTGTCTAAGAACTTCAGCCTTGCCCTCGGTTTGGGATATCTGGTCTACTTCCTATTTCTTTGTTTTTTTCTTTTCTTTTGTCTTATTATAGTGTTTAAGTAGAGATCAATGTCAGCAGCACTTGAGACCTTGCGTCTCACTTGATTTGCCTATGCCATTGCTCCAGCACACTTCTAGAATGTAAATAAATGGAGGAGGAATTAATGTTTAACGTCCCGTCGACACCGAGTTCATCAGACACTGAGGACAAGCTCGGATTAGGGAAGGATGGGGAAGGAAATCAGCCGTGCCTTTTCAAACGAACCATCCCGGCATTTGCCTGGAACGATTTAGGGAAATCACGGAAACTCCAAATCAGGATGGCCGGAGACGGGTTTGAACCGTCGTCCTCCCGAATGCGAGTCCAGTTTTCTAACCACTGCGCCACCTCGCTCGGTGTAAATAGATCATTGCTTTTATTGAAGATTTATAAAATGTCCGACGTGAGTTTAATGATCAGTATACTTCTGCTTCCAGACATGGAAGTAGCCCGACCGTTGAGGGACTGTGGGCTGGTGCAAAGTAAATTGCTGGCCAATGAAAGTGCAACTCCGTGAATACAGTACGCAATAAACATCAAATTAGCACGAAGTCTACTACACACTTAGACATTCCGATCAGCATTTCAGTGCGGAATATGTAAGGGAATATTACGCAGGGGTTTGTCATTCACAAATCGGATTTGAATTTTGATCATTAGCGAGAAAATCGTGATATGCCTCGTATAAGAAGACGTGATGGCATCCCTGTTTTCTCGCTGAGTGGACCACTATCGGCGCACTTCGCTTTACTGACCTGTCAAGAGGACCCGCAGCAGTGGTCGCACTGCTGACGGTGAGTGGTGCTCGAAGTGGTTGTAAGATAGTGCAAGGCCGAGGGAACAATTTGTCTGTCCTCTCGGGTGCTACTCGCGTGGGACCGTTAAGATACTGCATGTCGTTGAATATGGCCCTCCTAAAGGCACGGATTCCACATTCGCATGACAGTCGTGGGATACCGACTAACACGAGCAGCAATGTCTATTAACGATAGACGCTGTCTCCATAGATCACAATTCCGTTGATGACGAATTCCGACCAATTAAATGTGACTTGTGAATGAGAAACCCGCTATGTAATCTTTCCTTACATGCAGAATGTACGTGGCGTCACTAGTACGTACTTTGTGTGATTGAGCCGAATTACTAATCATTTCCATATCTTAGCAGGTAGTACACTTCGTGCCAATCTGACGTTGATTGCATTTCGCTTCCACGATATTACAGTTTTAATAGCCGGAAGTGTATTACTGGCACTGGTGCAGATATCAGTGCGTGTGGAATACTTTCGAAGTCGAAGGTGATAATAGTGCCAACGAGCAGTAAATATATGCTTCAGTACTGCAGTAAATAGAATTGCGTGGTAAGTGGTAACTGTGGTTTACCCTGTACCTGAATTCGGACTATCCCTGACGCACTAAGTACGAGACATTCCTCTCATCTTATAGCTAGCTCATTAGTTCACGTGACTGCTGTTGGCCCTGTTTCGTCTGAGAATTTATACAACGATTTGTACGAACATTATACAGGGTGTTCGGAAAAATCACGTTACAGACTTCTAGGACTTGTTCAGGGAAGTGAGTAGATAATATTCTGAACCGGAAAACATGTCCGGAAACGTAGCGTTTCTGTGCTATAACTATTTAAAAATATGTTGGTAACGCTACCACTTTTACAAGTAATTGATGAAGCATGAGCCAGTACATCACTTGTTTTACAGTTCCACTAATTAATAGCCAAAGAAATTGCTCGTGTACTCGTTGACGGTATCTCTTCAACGTGATGCAGTACGGCCTCTTCTAGTTCGGGTGTGCGAAATCTCCGGGGATCACCACAGTCAGGTCTGCTGACGGTGAAGGTACCCTTTCTCGAACCGTTGCGTAATTATGGAGAGAAGGGTATGCGATGTAGTCGGAGTTGTGGAGAACGATCTTGATAAAGGCCACGAGGAGCTCTTCCAGTACTGTGAGCTTTGCCATTCAGAAGGCTCAAGTCGGTGTATTCTGCAAACGTATACCCAACTATGTTGCTCTAACACTCACAGACACGTGAATGAGACTCGAACCAGGGCAGAGAGGAAGGTAGACGTCAAATGACGTCAGCTGGTCGGCCGTAACCACCTTCTACCGTGACAGTTCTGTCACATACCTACCTAACAATTATGCTTTCAAACGGCTATAGCACGGAAAAGGTACGTTTCCGGACATGTGTTCCTATTCAAAACATTATGTATTCATTCCCCTCTACAAGTCTAGAGGTTTGTAACGGGAATTTCTAACACACCGTATATATACAGCAAGAAAGTTCAGAAACACTTCTATAAAGAAAAAATCTTTTAAATACGCAATATATTAAAGTAATGATAATTCCATTTAATGCGAAGAAAGAGATGAAATGAAATAAAATAGCGTAAATAGATATTTAGATTATAATAAAAGAGTTGCACTTTAATAGGGGCCATTATTTATTTACTACTTACACAAAAAATACTTCATGAAGTTCCAACATACTGATGGTGAATAGTATCAGCCACTGGGCCAATTAAATCTTTATTTACCTTCATTAGTCGTCAAAGTTGCGATAATAGTCATTTCTTTGTGGTAAATAGTTTCGGAGCATCAAATCTATTTTCAACCCATAGCCTTAGAAGTAGGTGAATGGTACAGTTCGCAGCAAAGTACATGTGAGTAGCCAAATATTCATGTTCCTCAACAGTAATCGAATGAGCATACAACGTTAACTTTTCCTGATCGAACGAAGATTGCTGATGACTGCTTTGAAGGAGAGTAAACCTTTGAAACAGATATTTATTTTGTATAAATAGTAAATATATGTTGTTGTTGTGGTCTTCAGTTCTGAGACTGGTTTGATGCATCTCTCCATGCTACTCTATCCTATGCAAGCTTCATCTCCCAGTACCGACTGCAGCCTACATCCTTCTGAATCTGCTTAGTGTGTTCATCTCTTGGTCTCCCTCTTCGATTTTTACCCTTCACGCTGCCCTCCAATACTAAATTGGTGATCCCTTGATGCCTCAGAACATGTCCTACCAACCGATCCCTTCTTCTAGTCAAATTGTGCCACAAACTCCTCTTCTCCCCAATTCTATTCAATACCTCCTCATTAGTGACGTAATCTATCCATCTAATCTTCAGCATTCTTCTGTAGCACCACATTTCGAGAGCTTCTATTCTCTTCTTGTCTAAACTATTTATCGTCCACGTTTCACTTCCATACGTGGCTACGCTCCATACAAATACTTTCAGAAACGATTTCGTGGAACTTAAATCAATACTCGATGTTAACAAATTTCTCTTCTTCAAAAACGCTTTCCTTGCCATTGCGAGTCTACATTTTATATCTTCTCTACTTCGACCATCATCAGTTATTTTGCTCCACAAATAGCAAAACTCCCTTACTACTTTAAGTGTCTCGTTTCCTAATCTAATTCCCTCAGCATCACCCGACTTAATTCGACTACATTCCATTATCCTCGTTTTGCTTTTGTTGATGTTCATCTTATAGCCTCCTTTCAAGACACTGTCCATTCCGTTCAACTGCTCTTCCAAGTCCTTTGCTGTCTATGACAGAATTACAATGTCGTCGTCGAACCTCAAAGTATTTATTTCTTATTTAAATATATATTGGCCACTATTAAAGTTCCAAACTTCGTAGAAGTGAAGTACTGTGAGATGAGCAGTTAGCTGAGCTTGTCGATTGGTGTTGCAGATGTGGCAAGACATCGAGAGCATCCTGCTGAACCAGCCGGCGGCGCCGCAGGCGTCCCCGGTGAGCCTGTGCGCATCGTGGACGGTGCTGGGCCCGCCGTCGCCGCCCCTTCCTCCGCCGCCCCCGCAGGCGGCGCCCACCGCCATCGGCACCCCCTCCTACCCGGACGTGGACGAGGACGAGCCGCTCGCCTACCAGGGCGAGGAGTTCGTCGACTTGGACATGCTGATCAACTACGCCGCCGAGCAGCACAACTTCTACCCGCAGGGCGGCGACTGCAAGGACGCCGCGCCGGCGCCGGCACAACCGCAGCAGCAACACCAGCAGCAGCAGCAGCAGCAGCCCGACGACGGCGCAGTGTGCTTCGGGGACGCGAGCGCCGGCAGCGACGAGCAGGACGTGCTAAGGCTAGGCGACGTGGCCAGGGGGTTCCAGCCGGCCACCTCCTACAACGGCCTCATGACGATCGTGCCGGCGCAGCAACAGGCGCAGGTGGCGTACAGCCACGGTCAGATCTCCCCTCCGGCCAGCCCGGAGAACCAGGACCTGGGCAAGGCGCTGGCCGCCGGCGCGCTGGTGGCGCAGCCGGCCGCCACGGCGCTCGCCAAGATCATGACGCCGCCGTCGTCGCCCAACCTCGCCGACCTGCTGTCGCAGCCGCAGCCGCAGCCGCAGCCGCAGGCACCGCCCCCGCCGCCGCCGCCGCCGCCGCAGCAGCAGCAGCAGCCGGCGCAGCCCTTCCAGCCCGTCGACGGCGGCCACAAGCCGAAGCGCTGTCGGCGCAGCTGCGGCCGCAAGAAGCTGACGACGCACACGTGCTCGCACCCGGGCTGCGGCAAGACGTACACAAAGTCGTCGCACCTGAAGGCGCACCTGCGCACGCACACGGGCGAGAAGCCGTACCAGTGCGGCTGGAAGGGCTGCGGCTGGAAGTTCGCGCGGTCCGACGAGCTGACACGCCACTACCGCAAGCACACGGGCGACAGGCCCTTCCAGTGCCGGCTGTGCGAGCGCGCCTTCTCGCGCTCCGACCACCTGTCGCTGCACATGAAGAGGCACGTCAGCGTCTGAGGGGTCCTTCCGCACCCATCCGAGCAGTTACCAGCGCCTGTGGACGTTACCCGTTTGTGCGAACTGGGCTAAATGGCAGCGCGACGCCGCCCCACTGTCGCCGTTACCTTTTGCGTAAACTTTCAGATACCCGAGTGGATAGTAGTCACTGTAGGAATGTAAATATTTTAAAGGTTACCATACTGCACTCGTGATTTAGTACACAGAAAATGACACTACGAACACTTAAATGTGCTATAAAGAATACGATCTTTAAAATACTCATTTAAATACGTCTTATAGTAGCTTTAATGGTCAAACATATGCCGACGAAGCCATATTTGTTTTCTGTGTGCCATTCGTATAGAGAGTAAGCGAGTGACGAGGTGATGTTGTAAGTTGAAAGACACTGTTCTAAAGTATCGCGTAATGCGAGATTTATTGTGGGCTGTGTGAATGTGTGTACACTATTAAGAAAAACTGTGCTTTCTCTAATGTTTTACTGTATGTGAATCTGATGTTCAGTATTTGTGCAGCATTTGCTGAAATCTCCGACGGAATGAACTTCGATTTGTCCTGAGAGGACGCGCAGCATCTATTATTAAATTGTTTCATTAGATTGGAAAGATGACTGTTAGACTCTCACTATTCAAATATTTCGAATTAACAATGATCACCACAGCACATATTAACCATCTCAACTGAAGTAAACTCTGCCTTAATCTTATGAAAGACATGTCTAAGGAAAAAGAATGTGTGTACAGTACTTTGAACAACAAGTATGTGAACTTGAAAATGGCAGACATTTTCCATTGTAACTTGTTTTTATTCTTAATCAAACTTTGTGTCTTCTAGAAAATGTTTAACTGGCTAAGTAACGAATCGTTGAAAAGATTGTATGTGAAGCCTTCAGGGTCAAATTATCTGAATTTTTAAGCAATACCTTATCTAACAATATACCCTTTTAAGAAACAGCTGAATTTTTGCACACTTTGAGTAAGTCTTAAGTACAAAGATGTCTTGTCGATATTTGAGAAATTAAGATTACTTTCTCTTTCTCAAATATGTGTGTGTACCAATGGGAACTAAAAATAGGAATAAATTTAATATATACGCATGAAAAGTACATCTTAATATTATTCCTGTATTCATCTAAATAACTCCGATTGTTAGTATTAATAGGTGACTTACTCCATTTCATTTATTGTTGAATGTCTCTCATATAGGCAATTCACAGGCCACCGAGCGCTGTTATACTGATACACTTTGTGCTACAAATCAAACAGAGAAGTCATCTACAGGAATGGCGTAATTATCTGTCCCAAAAGACCAATGCCAGGATCAGGATGGTCTGCTCCACGCTGAGGTAACTGGACCAGTAAATCAGATCATCTGTTCTGTTTCGTAGTGAGAGGGCTGGGAGATTTGATTTCCCGATCCAGCCGACTAGGACGTCATTAGAAACGAATCAGAAATAACTTAACTAAACAGCTCCACAGACTGACATTTTTTTGTACCTAGCGCCGTGACTGTTCGGCGCTACTATATGGACTTGGTTTTCATAATCAAAAAGCTAATCACAAACCACATAATATAATTTCGAACTTTCTCCCAACTCCCTATAAAATGGTTCAAAAGGCTCTGACCACTATGCGACTTAACTTCTGAGGTCATCAGTCGCCTAGAACTTAGAACTAATTAAACCTAAGTAACCTAAGGACATCACACACATCCATGCCCGAAGCAGGATTCGAACCTGCGACCGAAGCGGTCGCTCGGCTCCAGACTGCAACGCCTAGAACCGCACGACCAACTCACTATACCACAGGGCTGTCTAACACATGAAATATGTATTACATTGTGCTGTTTTTATGGATGTGTACAGTTTCTAGAAGAGAAGTAGGTGTGATTACTACGTATTACAAAAGGTAACTCTTGCGCATTACGTAATATGATGGGGAGTAATTTCACCACAAGAACTTGATGTTTTACGACTGATTTTCTCAGAATCCCGATTTGAATTGGACTAAATATTTGTGGGATCTTCGCACTTGTTCTCACTGCCTAAACTGGATTCTCGCGCCAGCTTAAAAATTTGGTGCCATAGATACACAAGATAATACAGAGGAAATACAATTAGGAACAGACCATTCTGAACGAAAGCCAATAAACTGTGTAGTGCGACGATGTTGCTCTTTATCACTACTTCTATCAAACGTGAAAGCCAATGGAACTGGAAGACAGTGGAGATTAGAAATTCTCGGAAATATTTATCTTCAATTTATCTTCAATGAAATATCACCTCAGATATATGTAGCCGATCGGTTCTCTTTTTTCATGTTGACATAAACTGCCAATTTCTCATTCACCGTCTAAACTGTATAGCAGAAAATACTATGATAATCTCAACAACAGAAAGTAGACACGGCCTTCAAGGCAAAAATATACATCACAAGCAAAATTTCTGTAGACAGGTCATTGATAGAGCATATCAGTTCCTCTAAAGATTTCGACTATATAATTTTTTTTATGAAGATGATCGTACGGAATATGAAACTAAAATAGGCTACTCAGACAAATCAATCAGATTTTCAAAAGAATACAACCATAAAAGCTGTTAAGATTAACAACTTATAAGACTCTACCACAACCAATCCTGTGTTATCGTAGTGAAATATGGCTCATTCGAAATGAAGGCAGAAAACGCTTAACAGCCATTGAAATGGAATTTCAGATGAAAACTACGTGATGTAATCTTGTAGATTATGAACGCAATGAAACCATGGTCAAGTGATTAAGACAACGCTTGTGACAGATTACCTACAAGAATGAAGATGAAATTGGCTTCATCATGTTAGAACAGAACTGCAACTACGAGTTCTAAATCACATTCCCAGAGGACTATATGTCGGCCATACACGACCGTAGAACTATTAAGTGACTGGAATATAAAATAGAAGTTGACTCCCTGACCATACAGTTCCGGCACGTTGTTACATGATGTGTTTTTGAAGTTTCAACCGTGTTTGCATCACAATGATGTCAGTTGTTACAAGCCAGTCAGTGTATCTTAGTAATCATTGTGGTTGGCTGCTATTGGCGGGAGGTGTGTTTGCTACTCTTTACTGCAAACAATTTTCTTGTGGTCTGGGAAACACTTAGTTTTTTGCGGACAAGTAAGTAGCTGTTGGAACGGTTTTGATTTGGACAGCTGGGCTATAGCGAAGGGAACGGTAGTATGCTGACCACAGGCCCGTCCAAATGAAGAACTCGCGTAGCGTGGGCTCCTGGGCCCCTATTTGCATTAATGTTCCTTAGTTCTCATTTGTACGTCTCCAGAAAAGTTACGTACAGATTTCTTTCATTTGATTTTGCTGCTATAACTGGCACACACAATAACGAGAAACTTAAAACGCATGACGGAAGAAGGATTGCAGATTAGAGAAGAACTTCTTCCCTGGGACGATATCATTTTCAACGAGTTAAGGAAAACACACAGAACACAAATGTGCATGAATGTCCAGGAATTGAACCGCCGTCTTCCTGAATGCAAGTACATTGTCTTAACCTTACGCCATCTCCCTTCGACCTATCACAGCGTAATACAACAAAGTGGATTCATATGCCGTCATCCAGTTACATGCAAATCCGTTACGAAGGCTCATACAAATTTCTGATCGGGTATCCAGCGTACACCTCATGCTGGTCTGGAACGTTATAAAATTTGAATGCGTGGCAAATTATGGCAGGGAGATGAAATTCCTAAGCAGGCTGTGGTTGCACGTGCTTTGTGGCGAGCGAATATATTCTTGCACAGTAATATACTGATCCAAGGTCGCCCGGAGCCGCCGGCGTGTGCAGTCGCCCGCCGTAGCTGGCGCGCAACTTGAGAAGCTGCAACATCGCATTCTCCAACACTCTTGCACGTACGACGATCGTCACCTTCACTTTTACATTCGAAGAAAATTTCCGCTACTAGTGTCTTTTGAATGACTCCACTCTCTTTTGTTTCTGAGTAAGCAAAATTAAGACACGAAAGCGTCCATATTTGATACCGGAAACGTAGTTGCCAATTGCTGGTGTAGCTCCCAAGATAATTTCGCATTGAGTTGTAATGTGAGTCGATAATCAAAAGGTTTTCTTGGGGTTTTGAACCAAGCAGCTCTTCAGAGTGTGCTTCATACAGGACGGATCTCGTGACACTTCGAATGAATGAAAACCCTAGGTGATTTCAGATGACTATCGGTATTTCTCGCTATTTTCCCATTTGATTTAAGTTTTTATTTTTATTTTATTTTATTTACACGTTTAGTTCCGTGAGACCAAACTGAGGAGCCAGTCTCCGTCATCATGGAACGAGTGAGTACATTAAATTTCGTCAGAAAACTTAACAATAAACGAAATAAAAGTTACACGAATTCTATGCAGAGGACAAGCTTCTGATTCATATTAGCGTAATCAACACTAACACAGTAATTTGCTTAAATTTTTTTCCGAGACGTCCCCTACAGAATAGAAGGAATGAACTATGAGGAAATTCTTCGATTTACATTTGAAAATGAGATGATTACTGCTATTTTTTCAAATTCTTGTGGCAACATTATCGAAAATTGATGCAACAGAATATTGTACCCCTTTCTGCCTAAGAGTCAAGCAGATGAAATCCAAATGCAGACTGGATGTCAGCCTAGCTTTAACTGAGTGAGTGCTGGTAATTCTTGGGAATAAGATGAATTTGTTAACAACAAACGACACTAAAGAAAATATATTGTGAGAGGCCAGTGTCAGAATTCCCAGCCTCCTGCACAGGGCCTGAACTTAGTTGATAAGAAGTAAGTGAAGTTAGTGACTAGTTTTCGTCTTGGACTACAACTTACAGCAGATATTGTTCTAATGGTAAATACAGTAGTATTCATCGAAATTTTATTTCCCTGAAACATGCACATTCAATCCAAACTCTCTAGATCTAACGTTTGCGATACTAGGTAATAATCAGTCGATTCTAAGGAGATACAGAAGGATTCGCTTTGTATGCAGTGATTGGTAAGTTGCAGGACTTCCATGATACTAAGTAACTCGTGACTATTGCGTCTGATCTAACGGAGGATATTCTCTTTACACGACAAGAAAAAGTATAAATTTCTCTTTCCATTTTATTAAGAATGTGAATGTGGCGAGAAGCAGCATAGTACCGCAGTTCCCTTGTGCTTCTTACAATAGTCTCTTAATACTCAGCGCTCGTTCTGATTCACCAGAACTTTGTGTAGAGGGACACTGTTCTGAAAAGAGACAGCTTTACATTACTAGAAATTTTTACAGAATTGCATATTATTTAAAAACAATATTCGAGGTACGAAATTAAATAAAAAAACAAAAAAGCGAGACTGTCCACTTTACTAAGGAATTATTTGTCGTGGTGCATCAGTGCACGACTGTTTTTTGATGTTGAACTATGAATAGTTTCATAATATACGAACAGTTTAGTGGCCGTGGACGACCAGTCTGCAACAGACGACCCGGCCGGAGTGGCCGTGCGGTTCTAGGCGCTACAGTCTGGAACCGCGTGACCGCTACGGTCGCAGGTTCGAATCCTGCCTCGGGCATGGATGTGTGTGATGTCCTTAGGTTAGTTAGGTTTAAGTAGTTCTAAGTTCTAGGGGACTGATGACCTCAGATGTTAAGTCCCATAGTGCTCAGAGCCATTTGAACCATTTGAAACAGACGTGTTTATGCTCTCTTCCTGAAATGATCTTCTTGGGGGCTGACACAAAATACAAGAGACTGATGCTGCAAATTTGTGTTCTTACGAAATATATTTAATTAATGGTAGTCATATGAAAATTAGGAGACACTTGTGCATTTCATTTCCTGTGAGGTCACGCAGGAGCTCAATCAGTTTCACCTTAGACCGTAAACTATTTGTCCACTATTGCTGAAAAAATCGATTTTGATGAAACTTGCCACTGCAGAAGGAAACAGTTCAAAGTCAAAAAACAGTAGCACAAAGTATACGTCACATCGAACAATTCCTTAATAATGGGAGCAGTTTCAGTTTTTCTTGACAGGCAATATAAGCTGTCATCAACTTTGAAACATGATGTAACCATCTGAGAAGTTGGTTTCTGCCAAATAAGAAAGTTGATCCTCAGTTATTAAAGTGTATATAAGTAGACGAAAAAAGTACCCAGATATGTAATTTTTGCATTTTTGGGTTCGATATCAGCATATACACAGATTAATAAGTGCAAATCTCATCATAAGTGCAACAATATTTGTGGAAAGATGATTTATGTGGGCTACAGAAGTAATGGTTACTCTTGGGATTTAGTCCGTTTCGGACAGTCAGCGAGAGTCTATTGGTGATAATGTCGTTTACAGTAATTGCAAACTGAGAATTACAAACATTTGCGGTCTAAGAATGACGTGCAAAAACTGTGGAAACTGAGTGATAGGTTGATTCTGAAGCGTTCTCGTTTTAGTTTGGTGCATTCTTGTCTTGAAACGTCTGGCGGAAAACGGAGAGAGATCGTCGGAAATTACAGTTCGTACTATTGCAAGGTAAGTACTGCAGAGTTCTACGAGAGAGAGCACCAGCGTGAATGCGTCAGCACCGGTTTATTACACAACACGAGTTGCCTTTGATGTATGTACAATCATTCTCTTTCGTACTCGTTTTCATTATTTGCAGTTTATGGCGTGTTTTAATCCTTCTCGAACACATAGAGTTCTCTCTACCCAAATCTCGAGCAGACAATAAAAAGACAAGGTCTGGGTTTATCTCCCTCTCCAGCAGACAGTTTTAATCTGTCAAGAAGTTTTAGAAATTAAAAAAAAAGTTTGAAATTGTAGGTACTGAGCGCATAAGGCGCATCGAAGAGAAACTTGCATGATAAGGAAGCCTCAAAAATATATACTACGGAAGCTTAGAACATACTATTATAGCTCACGGTTCTTCAACATTGTCATCGGCCACTGAATAGCCACTGCTGGATGAAAGATCCTCCAGGTTTATCTGATTATTTTTCAGGAGCGAATGTGGGATTTTGTTACCTCTTGCATGGATATTTTGGCTGAGAACCTTTCAGCCATTCTCAAGGCGAGTTGCAAAGCACTTTACAATGTGGGATAAACGCATCCACCAGACCTGTCCAGTTATAGACGATCGTTTCACTTCTACTGTTCTCCATTTCTTAGTATTTTTTGCGATTTTCACATGAAGAATCAATGTCTTGCTGCCATAAGCAAACACTGGTAACATACGCTAAAACACATAGGAAGCTCAGTTTTGAAATCCAGCTTTGTTTACCAAAAGTACTCCAACACATTTTTGCTCTTCTGTTTATTACTTTTCTAATTACTGTCTTCAAGAGCATAAAACGGAAAAAATTCAACAACAGATTTTGTGATTCTACTCTTAAATTCTTCTTGAAAAGATCGTCATACTACAGCGTGGGCAGACAAAACTGCCCCGGAAAGTATTTCAAGCATCTTACGATAAACAACCCTACTTACATGATGCTTGCCTGCGGCAGATGATGTAAGTCTGGTTGCTTATTTTAAGATGCATGAAATATTTTCCGAGTCTGTTTTATTTCGCCCACCCCATACTTCCAAACTGGATAAATATCGGAAGAAGTGGAAAAGTAAGTAACGAATGAATGTCTATTAAAACAATATTACGAAAAAGATAGTTGCTGCTCACCATTTAGCGGAGATGCTGAATCGCAGATACGCTCAACAAAAAGGGTGCCAGCTACTAAGCTTCCGGCCGAAAAGGCCTTCATCAAAAGTAGAAAACATAAACACACAGACACACACACCCACTCATTCAAACACAACTCACACACACATGAACACCATACCATCTCTGGATGCTGAGGCCAGAGAATGTGTTCATGTGTGTGTGAGTTGCGTTTGCGTGAGTGTGTTTGTGTATGTTGTCTACTTCTGATGAAGGCGTTTTCGGCCGAAAGCTTACTTGCTGACACTCTTTTTGTTGTGCCTATCTGCGGCTCAGCATCTCCTCTGTAGCAACTATCCTGTTCATAATACAGGGTGTCTCTTAAGTCACTATCCATTTCAGTGAAGAAAGACAGTGATTGAAAAGTCAATTTTATTGTGAAGTTTTACACATATTCTACTGCCATTCTACACGACTACCGTCTAAGTCAAAACACATACTCCATCTTTCACTAGTGGAACGAAATACGGACCTTAACATTTCAACCGCAATGTGGCCCGCTGCTTCCCTGATACGATTCCGTAGATCAGGCAGATCATTCACTTTGCTGGTGTCCACTTTAGACTTGATGTACCACTATGCAAAATAGTCTAAAGGAGTAAGGTCTGGTGAGCAGGAAGCCGAGCAGAGGTGATCCTCTGCCTATAAACCTCCCTGGAAAGGTTCTGTTCAGGTAATCACGGACGGTGTGTGCAAAATGTAGAGCTGCATCATCTTTCTGAAAGACAGCTGTATCCCATATGACATCATCCTAAAGCAGCGGTTCTAAGATGTTGAGGTAACTGTTACCTGTACCAACAGGCAGCCTTTCGGCAAAGAAAAATGGACCATACAGTTTTGCTTTTGTCACATTCAACCATATATTCACCTTCGGTGTATCACGTTCCCACTCCGATACCTCCTGTGGCTCTTCATAAGCCCCTATGCGGCTGTTGTGTCCGTGCACTTTCCCACAAACGTGGAATGTGGCTTCATCGGAGAATAAAATGTTTTCCATTAAATTCTCGTTCTCTAAAGATGCTAGGACGTCATAACACATTGCCCGACGACAGGCGAAATCCACGTCCTCAAGATGGTGCAGAATCAGAATGTGATAAGGACGTTCTCATAGAGTGGAACATAGGATTTTCCACACTGTGTTGCGAAGGATATTCAGCTTCCTACAGAGGCATAGGGTTGATATCTTCGGACACCTATCACTGGAAATTTGAACCTGCTGCATTGTTTCTGCCGACACGCGTTGTCGTCCATGACGTGCCTCATCACGCAAAATGGCGGTAAGCTTCAATTTGTTCACAAGCAGACGAATGTGTGCCCTTGATGGGGCTGGTCTGTGGAATTTACCGGTAAATTCCACTCTGACGTCGTCATATGATAATCCGCGTCTCCGTGCACGAACAATGGCAACCCGTTCTTCTGTGCAAAACATCTTGCACGAAGTTACCAGTATCTGCAGAGAAAAGGAAAAATAAATCTCGTTTTCATGGGAATTGATAGTGACTTTAGAGACACATATACTACGGTACCAGTACATGAAGCGACAGGAAAATCCTACTAGTGTTGTCATTGAAATGACACCATGTACTGTCATTATTCCATCCTGGATTTTCCATTGTTTGATATCTATTAAGAAATTCTTTTAGAAAGAAGGTTCAATGGCAATAATCAAAGGCATAAAAGCAGGTAATCCTAAAAAGTAAGTAGGAAAAACTAATGTTTTAATATGCGGGAGAGATTACTGAAAATGTCTTATGTGATCACTGTGTGGACGTGAAAATATTAGTGTAAAAATCAAACCAGAACAGACTTACTTTCGTACAAAACAGCGAGAGAAATGATTTGAAATCCGTACATAATGACTTCAATCAGCTGGTGAGAATTAAAACTCAGCACAGTCGTATTTGTATTCGACCGTCATTGACCGCAAGCGAGTCCAGAAAGAATTTTCTGTGGGGACAAAAGGAAAGCAAAGATAACTGCTTTTCGCACTTGTCAGATTAGCAGTTATGTGGTTTGTTGTTTGGTTGATAAGTTTCGAGAGAAAAACTGTCACTGTATGAACTGTAGACAATGAGGTGAATGGGTTCTCAGTCCTTAATGCTGCGGTACCTTTCAACTGATTTGCGTCAAATCTGATAAACTGAATCTTTTCTGTGGATTTCATAAGCCAGTCACGAGCGAAGATAGGAAGAAGGCGTGCTGGTGTTGCAAGCAGAGTGATTAGCGTCGTTGGCGGAGGGAAGCCAGATCCAGTAATGCATAACACATATGCTGCAAGCCAAACCTGTTCCTGCGCTATCCGTTAAGAGGTGAAAGCGGCTACCTACCTAAGCGTCTTGTTTTCGATAGCTGCTCGTGCGGTTTTGCTGTTCATTTTAACGCTCGCGAAGTTGGTGATTCGCTCGTGGGACGTATTTACGATTATGCAAGTTTTCTCATACCACTGGAATAGCAGATGTCGTAGGATTTTTCACGCATGTCTCAGGGAGTCGAGGTATCTTCATTTGCATCTTCCGCATTCGGTTGCATCAAAAATGTCTGAAACGTGCAGCTCTCGTTTCGCGGAGCTTTTGAAACGTCGTAGAGAATTTATTAAACTGCAAAGGCGTGAGACTTTCGATCTCCATTCCATGTAAACCCATTACTGGGCGCATTACGACCAAGCTCGCAAATCACTCGTGTCGAGGGCCTCTAGTTAACAGACACCCCGAGATATCTTACTCATATGGCATATGCAATTCAGAGGTGTCTCAGAACAGTAAGACTCAATGCTGGAAGACAATTTTTTATCTGTGCTGATATCTGAGAATAAAATCACCGTCGTCTAGCTATTAACGCAGGTACCAGTAACACAAAATTTGTAGAAACATTACCTAACAACAGTTAGAAGTTCAGTGAGAAGGAAATAGGTTTCCTGGGTAAAGGGATTGCTCAACATTGAGTCTACATCCTTCCGTAGCGTACAGCCTGCTCCGATTTATTCAGCTGCGTAACATCTATGAAACTGGTGGGGAATGGTTCAACATAGACGTTACTACTTCGTGGTGGACGGTCGGAGCTATCAACCAAATCCCATTTATTAGTAGCTTAGTTTCCGTGTAAGTAACAGGCAAGAAAGAAAATAATCATATACAGAAACGATTGGTCGCCACATTTGCTGATGTTACGATCTATTTTGTGAACAGGTAAGTGCTGCCATCTCTCCTCTTCAAACAGTATGTGTCTCGCCCCTAACTAAATCTACAGTTTCGGTACCCTGGTGACGTAATAGTGGTAGCTACAGACAGCAGCGTGAAGCACACAACGACTGCACTTGTCACAGACTTTCTCGTATTGATCACTTGCTTCAGGGTTTCTACCAAATACAGGTAAAATCAAAATATGTTCTTTTTTCATCCAAACAAAATTACTAACGTTGTCTTCGAAGTGAACCTTTTAAATATTATATCTCTTCATCACATAATAATCGTCCATACGTTTTATGACAAGATGGGTATTTACGAAGTTTTAAATTTCTGTTTAAAGAGTACAGAAACATTTTAAAAGCACCCACAACAGAAAAAAATTATTTCAGTTTTCCTCAGACACAATAATACATTCATAAAAGGATAACAATGTAATTATATAAATGACAATTTCTGGCGTAACTGTGTAAATCTGGTACACTGATATCTTAGACAACACCGCAATGCACTCGTGGATTACTTGTGATATTCACATCATCACCTGTGTTCGTTGGTGGACTATAAATTTGTGTCAAGAGCCAAAGATCCGAATATCATCAAAAACCTGAAGTACAGGTGACTCCATGTCTCACCACTGGTAGTACACGTATTGTGACATTATTTGTGAGTCATTATGCTTAACGTATTTCTGAACTTCTTTCCTTTTATATAAGATCTTTCGTGATTTTCCAACCTTCATATTCATTACCGGATAAAGGTCCTGTTACACTACTTCTTAATTGTTTTACACGTGCTTCACAGAGTAGGAAAGCAATTGTTTTGCTGCGTTGCTTCTAGCTTAGGACTATCTTAGTATTTCTAGTCTTATTCTTCTGTGATGCCTATATTGTTAGGATTTGTTCTGTCAACAAATTACTAGATTCCGCTTGTTTCTCCACCCGTAAACCTATGAATCGGAGACAAGTATCCAATATTTTTTTGTTTCAAGTAGCATAGCATCCTGTCTTTCAATTGACATAACAACCAAAATGCGAAATCCCTGGAACATAAACCGGAAGTGTTGTGGAACAATGAAGGCAGAACCGCAAAGGGTTAGTTCATGAAATTGTAGCTGCCAGTTGAGCCTCAAAGTCACAAAAGTAAAATTGCTGCATGCAAATGTACCGAAAGGCGCACTATTGTTCGGTTACACGATTGGCATCCAACCTCAGGGAGCGTTATAGCAGTAAAATATGAAGCAGCACGCGAACAGAATGACATACAATGGAACAACCACAAAAACTGATTGTAGCTGAATCAGATCCCCGATTAACTGGAGAATCCTGAGGAAATGAAATCGATAACCGAAGAACGTAGCTTAATAAAGACTCGTTTGCCTGACTGATGGACATTTGTCTTCAGTTTAGGACCCCTCCCAAACTGGATTAATGGTAGAGATGGATAAGTTTCAAAGAAGGGCTACGCGTTTGGTCACGGTTTAATGCAGTAAGAGCGAGAGCATTGCGGAGACACTCTCCAACTGCTGTGGTTTAGTTGACAACGCTTGCTTGAGGCAGACATTTTTATGTAACCACATGAAAGCTCACAAACTTCAGTTTCTATATCTACATACTCCTCGTTAATTCCGTATTCCCTTGTGTGGTACTGTAAAATGTGAGACTGTAACAGCCATAGTCTTGCACATGCCGAAATCCTAGCCTAGAGGGCGTTTGAAATGGCAGTTTCCAGAAAGATTGGCTAGTTTTCAGTATCAATTCTGTCTGTGGATGTCCACAGAATGTCTGTTATGTTCCTGACTAGCCTACCATCTTTACCTTCAATTACTTTTATGGTGTCTTGGGCTTCCCTCCTGTTCTTTATTACTTCAAAAATAGATATTAAGTCATCAATGTGGTATTACGTCAACAAACTCTTAAATTGAGACATGGACAACTACATGAATGAAAGTGAAACGCAGACTGAGTATTATGTGAATAACAGAAGTGGCATAGAAAAACCACCACTAAACTGACTGGAAGTAGAGGAAGCTGTGAAAAGCATGAGCGAAGGAAAATGTAGTGAAGCTGATGAATTAAATCCAGATATGATCAAGGTGGCATGGACATATGGAATCCATTGGCTATGCACTGTGTTAAATACAGTCTGGAGAGAGAACAAGATCCCTAGCGACTGGCCCAAAAGTGTAATTATTCAACAAAAGGTAATAGAGAACTACTTCAAAATTGTAGAGATATAAGATTGCTTCTGTACGCATTAAAAATTTTGGAGAAAATAACAAAAAAATGGTTCAAATGGCTCTGAGCACTATGAGACTTAACTTCTGAGGTCATCAGTCCCCTAGAACTTAGAACTACTTCAACCTAACTAACCTAAGGACATCACACACATGCATGCCTGAGGCAGGATTCGAACCTGCGACCGTAGCGGTCGCGCGGTTCCAGACTGTAGCGCCTAGAACCGCTCGGCCACTCCGGCCGACGAGAAAATAACGGAAAAGAAGCTTCAATGGATATATGAATCTCTCCTGGAAATAGGACAGTATGGATACTTGTTTTGTTAGGTTGGCAACAAATAGGTAAACATACCAAAAAAGATGAAACACGTAATGGAGTCGCAATATTTACGCTGTGAAAAGCAGTGTACGACGAAATAATTGTATCGAGTGACAAAAGAACAATAGTCCATCACAAAAAAGAGTGAGAAACTTGGTGAACAGTGTGCGGAAGGCGAGAACATAAAGATGTGATTATATGGCAGTGATAAAAGTGGTAGTGTGACCTCGAGACCAGATGTGAGGAATCGCAGATCAGCATATCGCAAGTAATTACTTTTTTTACAAAAAATCGAGAAGTGAACTGTTTGATGATCTGTAACTAACAAAACTGTATCGTTTAGATCCCACTGATGATGCCTTAGAACAGGAGAAGGCGAAACGCTTACGGGATAAATAAAGTAACTAGCAGCAGGAAAAGGCAGTTTTATTTACAAAACAAGTATTTATATGCTTGCTGCGGAGGATGGCCACACAAAAAGACTTGTTAGGGCAGTTTGGGTTTAGGAGAAACGGGGGTACAATTGATCCGATGTTTGCAACAAGAACGCTACTCGATGGAACCTGGGAAAGAATAAGAGCATCACACTAGTCTTTCCAGACATGGAAAAATCCTATGACAGTGCACGAAGTCATAACTCTGGTAGTGAGTAGAGAGAAGACATGTATCCAAGGGAAGAGAGTGTAGATGCTGTAGAGTACACAGCGTTCGAATAGGAAATGCAGAGTTTGGGACTAAATGTGGAGTCCAGCAGGGTAGTGCCTTGTGTCTACTGCTCTCCATTTCTGTGAAGGGCATCATGACAATGATAAAGGAGAAGTATGGACCACAGTTTAAAGTAATGGTGTTGCTGATGATGTAACACGAAGAGAAGCAAATGAAGTCCAGGAAAAACAGGATTATGGAGCAATCACTTTGAGATTTGTTCTCAAACTCAATCAATCAAAGATTGTAACAATGAAGGTAAGCAGACAAGGAGCAAAGCCCGAGTAGCAGGTGAATGGAACACCCCATGTGAATGGGCAACATTTCCAATATTTGGGCAGCTGGATAGATTGCAAAATGAAGTTCTAAACCATACATATACAGCTACTCAGTATTATAATCAAGTGAGGTGCCTCCTTTGGAACAAGTATATACCACACAAAAGCAAACCTAACAACCTTTAGTACCTACTATATACCCATTTTAATCTGTTCACTGGAGACCCGTGCTCTGACAGAGAGATCTAAGCTCCTGAGTTGAAGTTTGTTAGATCTATGATGAAGCGAACAAAAAAGGATAAGGAATGAAAAGAACTGAAGGGATACAGATGTAAAACACAGTGTACTGGCAAACTCCGCCAATCTATGTTAGGATAGTATGGACCCGTGAAACCGGTGGAAGAAACTAAGATAGGTAAGAAATACATTGAAATGACTATAAATGGGGAAAGATGTGTTGAACGACGAAGGAGAAGGTGGATCGACGAATTTAAGAAGAATGCCGCCAAAAGTGGTCTCCTTTGTGGCAGGATACACGAGGAAGTGCTGTACGAGGATAGAAAAAGTTGGGAAAGGTTCGTGATCAGCACCTGGAAACCTGGAGTGGCCCGATGATGATTATTTTTATCTCTTTCAACCTCTCTGACCAATCTCATCCCCACATCCAGTTTTTGGTGAGATTAGAAAAGTTTTTCTCGTTCCAAATCACCAGCCGTTGCCGCCTGTTTTTTATCTCATACATTTGAAATTTTAATCGTGTGACGGAGAGCATTTTCCTACTTCCTATCCAGTTACTGATGGTACACCTCTCTGTATGACCCTGTATATCTTTAATTTATCATTCGTGTTCATTTTAGGATACGTAAGTCTGAGGAAGTTACATGTTCCTTGATTCGCACTGGAATGGAGTTTCGAAACCTCGAGAGTCTCCTGGTTCAGCTTATTTGATATTTCCTCTCGGTTCTCACGTCTATTAAACAAATCAGTGACAAATCCAATAACTCTGCTTTCAGTATTGTCTATTTGTTTACTACTACAGCTCAGCAAGGTTCCTATACCTCCTCAAATGAAATGCACCGTCTGTAAGCAGCAGAAGAGCCACAAACCTTACTTACTAAGTGGTTTGTGTATGTCTTGAACGGTACAGGGCCTCCCTGTAGCTGGTATATCGGTCAGGAGGATCGCTGGTATACTGCAAGGTCACCATTACCAACTTGAGTTGCTTTGACCATAGCCGAGAAGTTCATTTCCTCGTTTTCGCTACGTTGGTGCTTAGTACCAAACACTCTCTTCTTTGTGAATAGTCATTAAATCCTAAGCGAACTCGTACTGCCAGATGGGCCGGTGGCACTTTCTGCGATTCGAATGCAGCCTTACAGAGGTTTATTCGCTGTAGGGGTCCAAATAAAACTCGTTCATTAGTGTGTCATAGATCCTGCCACTGCGCAACCCGTGCGGCATTTCGGATCTCCAATTCTTTCATCGTTAAACACTATTAACGAGTACATGGTCAGTTACGTCCAGAACTCTTGTACTTAACAGAGATGTAGACTGTTAAGAGAGAATTATTACGAGTATTACAAGTTAACCGGTGAGAGTGACAAACACTTTTCTTTTGACACATCCCTGAACAGAACAGCAAAGACAAATTATTTTCGTTCGGTTTACAAAACGGTGGAGCGTGTGCACTGTCTCGCGGAAAGCGGTGTTTTTGACGCTTGACAAAACGAAAGTAACGTGAGTAGCTCCTCACTAATTTGATATATACAAAATTTACTGCACCAGTCTTTTTGTGTGTGTGAGAGAGACCTGGTACAAAACATTTTCCCGTAGAACGTAGTGACACGCCTGTAATAGATTACTTGTCTACTCCCACGGATTTCAGCGACATTGATGAAACTTGTTACAGTGTAAGGACACAATTCTGGTCGAAAACCAGCGCTGCATTTTATACTGTTACGTGTCTCTTACGAAGCTACACCATCGTTATTAAGTTTTAGAATGATCTTCTCTTTACGAAAATGATCTTACAGTCCTCATATAACTACGTGAAGTGCTTGTAGAAAATAATACTACTTCGTTTTCATTTACATTTAAGACATATAGAATAAAATTATTTTATGATCACATATTTGAAACTAGTGTTCTGATGGGGGAAGCATCAGCGAATCAAGCTACTCCACATTCTCTAGCCTGTAGTAGGCATTTCCATGACTATATATGGGAACGAAAACGTCGTTAAAGTCTCGGGTGACTGGTGACACAGAATTGAACGAGATTTCTCTTGCATTGGATTATAATTCACTTTCCATAGAAACATTACACATTCCCTGAATTTTCTCTCGGGAATCTCTTTTCTTTCCAGAGATTTACTTCGACACCTGCAATGTTTCTTGATTTGACTTCTAGCACCTTTCCGTATCAACAATAACATATTATAACCGATATTTATACAGTAAAGAAATACTCTGCTTCTGTACTTAATTCTACTCGCATTATTTTTAGTAAATTGTTGCAGTGCTTATATATCCTAATGGCTCTTATCTCTTTAAAAGAGAAGTGAACCTACTCTTGTAATTTTAGAAGTTTCAGACACAACATTGCACTACTTCGAAATTCTACAAAAATGTTCACTTTATATTATTTTCATCATTTATATTGATAATATTCTCAGTTTAGTAAAAAGCGCTAAAATTCTTTGTTTTTACGTGTTATAGCCATTTGTTATTTTCAAGTTACCGCCAATTATTTTAACCCTTTGAATAATTATACATTTGAACATAAATTAAAGATCACCATAATACTGTTATTTAGTATCTAAACAGTGATTCTAATACTACGCCTTGTATCTTGATGCACTTACAATGTCATTAACTGTTAAAGCTGTCTGTAATTCTATCACAGTCACAGTACGGTTTCTCCTATCTCTTTAAACATTAGTCAATGCACCTACCCAGAGTAGTCCTTTTACCTAAGTACTAATCTCCTGTGCACTTCTACACATATTTCCAATTACTAAACTTCAGTAACTAGATCTAATTATTCCCTACACACATTTATGTAACAGTTCTACTGAGCTCTGCTTCAAATGTTAAACTAACTCTTGTAGTAATTCACGTCTAACGTAAGACCAGTTTTTGTAAAGGCACACCATGATCCTTCGCCTCACATTCTCGAGAACTCACTTCCCAACATCATCTGCTTCTGAGCCCTTCTGGGAAGCTGCCTGCCACCGGTATTTTGATATTTAATTCGCACAAATAGCCTTTGCTAATTACCCTTTCTCCTTCATAGAGATTTGGCTTCCTTAGCCTTCATACAGTCCAATACTCAACGTTGCCTCATAGCCAGTAGAACACCCACACTTCCCTTCCCATTTTCCCTTCTAGGAGCGTACTTTTTTCGTTGTATGATGTTATTTTTCAGTTGTACGATGTTCCTTATTCCAAAACTTTTCCTTTATTTTGGATGAGCCAGATGATACGCCTTAAGATAGGGAATACCATCTATTTCATTCTGTCCTTGATAAATGTCAAAGAATTTTAACGCCTTCGCATCAATTTCCTTAGAGATTTTATATGTTCTCATCAGAACAAAACCTCCAGTCTTGAGTCTGACGTCTTCTTTGATTGAATCTATACTGTCTCTTTTACACCGTTTCCACCATGTTAATCCGCCCAATAATCTGAGTGGTCATTGCGTCTGACTGCCACGCAGCGGGCCTCGGTTCCATTCCCGGGTGGGTCGGAGATTTTCTCTGCTCGAGGGCTAGCTGTTGTGTTGGCCTTATTATCATTTGATCATCATCGACTCGCAAATCGCCAAATGTAGCGTCAACTGAAAAGACTTGCAGCTCTGCGGTCGAACTTCCCCAGGTGGCGACTCCTGGTCATCAATGCTGTACTGTCATTTCATTTTTTCCGCTGTATTAGTTACCACTCTCTTCTTTATGTCTTCCCAGCTCATTGGTTCATATTGTACATAATCTAAATTTTCTTGTATTAGGTCTGGATCCTTTTGTCCCATCACTGTTAACCTAGGTATAAAATTTGTACTGTCATGCACCACTTCTATGCACAACACGAAGTTCTCCAAGGTACAGTCTACCTATCTCCCTCACACATCAAGATTACTTGCTGGATAGAAAAATGAAACACATGCAATGTCTAGATCACTGCATGTCATGCCTTCCTTCCATAACGTTGATGTAAATTGAGATCCATTGGCTATCATTATTCATTTGATTTCCCAGTTTTTGGAAAGTACTTCTGCTCTATCTGTCTGATAATTATTGTACCTTTTACTTTCTTTAGAGAATAAAATTTTATGAGTTTCTAAAAAACATTCAGAGCTACTAACAATGTGACAAAACCCACTTCCTGATTTGGGTAAAAGCATGAATAAATCCACTTCAACTTAATCTAATACAATCCTCGGGTGTAAATTTTGAACTCCTTCTATTACTTACCCTCACCCTCTGACGTCGATTACATGATCTCATCCAGTCCCTAACTACGTTGTTCATGTTGATCATATCGTCGAAAGGCAAGCTTTCGTTCACGTCTCTCGAACCATCCCTTTCTTCCTCAACTTTATAACCCATTGACATAGACTTGAGTTTAGTTTTTTCCAAAAGCAATTCATTTGTCATAATCATCTAAAATTATATTTTATACACTTCGTTATTGCCATTCACATTTAAGACGTTATTTTCATAGTTTAATTCAGCTTTATTCCTTATTATTCAGTCCATACAGAATATCATATTCACAGTGCGACGATGTAATATTGGAAATTTATGTTCCATTTATAACTCTCCTACTTGAAACTGAAAGAAAATCGGCTTCCCGATATGTTTACAGAATTCTTCTATGGCTCCCAACGTTTGCTACTGACACAGGCATGTCTCTGATCCTGCCGTTCCTCACAATCCATTCGAACAAACTTCTTCTGAAAAATCATAACTTAATGGCTGCCTAATATCATTCTCTGAGGTTAACATCTTTCTCATTTAATAAATTGTGTTTGATGTTCACTTTATCAAAAGACATCCCATCTGAAACTTTCGTAATTCTAACATCCTTATCCTCAGCCTTAGTTATAAAGTACTAGGTTACATCTATTTTTTTAATTTGTATTCTGTTTTCCTAAAGGAAATAATTCCTCTTCTTCTTCTACTTGGCCATTTTCCTCCTCGACTTCGCCTTCTAAACTGTTTCCATCTTCTACTACTCTTCTACTACTTTTTTGCTACTCCTCTATTGCTACTCTATAACTTCATTTAACTCTCCCCTTTCACGTTCCTCTTCTTCCATTGCTCCCTTTTCGTTCCAATAAGGATACACTCATTCAAAATTTTCTATTAATCCTTTAAACTCTTTTGCTAATTCCCCTTCATTTTCCCGTTGTTTACCTCTTCTGACTGTTCCCTCATCTATTCTTGTTGATAGGGACGTTTCCTTTTCCGCTTGCTCCTCTCCTTTCTCTGATTACCGTTTAATGAAGGTGATTCTATTTTGTTGAAATGCTTTGAGACAATTCCTTATGCTCACTTCAGAGGAGCTCTTTACCACCATAGCCCTTTTCTTCCTATCATTCATTCACCTGAATCCTCCTCTAATTCTATCTTGTCCTCTGATACATTGACTGAGGCCCGTATTTGTTGAGCTTGTGGCATACTCATTGCGATCTTGAGTATTTCTCTTTATTCGTACTCCTCTATTAAATCCTCTACTTCATCACATAGTACCTTCCTTCCTCACTTATATTGCTCAAAAACTGATTCACATCACATTCTGCTACACTAACATGTTTCCTAAGTTCCCATTATAGTTTTCTGTGCAGATCATACGGTCTTCTATTGGCTGATCTATATGTTCCATGAGTTTACATACTGTCTTACAGTATTCTCTGATAAGTTCTCTAGTATTTCTTGTATACTGAGAGAGTTCCCTAAAGTCTCTTATCTATTCACTTTCCTTTTCCTGCGACCGGTATTTACTCCTCAAAGCATCAGGAATTCTTCAACCGTTTCACATCTTTCTAACACTTTGACAGTCTGTCTTCTTGCGTCTCCTACAAACCTTTGTTCTACTCTTCTTACCTTATGATTCTCCAAGCAATCTGTGAGCATCTATCTACTGCATTTGTCTGTAAACACGACTGGGTATACACTTCCCTTTGGATTCAACTTTTGGTCCATGTCTATCATACTATTGCATCATACCATCCGAACTGACTGGCACATTCGTTCTACATAGAATCCCTTCAAACTGATCAGTTTTCTCTTCTATCCTTTTTATAACCATTGATTTTCTTCTTTCTCTGAATTCAAGACAGTAGATTGATTTGTTTATCTTGTCCCCGATTCTTCAAAACCTTTCTGAACTTCTTTCTTAGTATTTCCTGTCATTTGAGTACAGATTCACTCTTCTCATGATAAAGTTCAAGCTCCTTCTTAACCTGTGTGGTTTAAACTTAGATTTTTTTCTCTCCTAGCTGGTCTATCCTCTCAGTTAGTCCATACATCAACAAACTGCGCCCCTTGGTCTGGGTGCGATTTACAGCTATTTTCCACTTACCCAAAATGTTCATTCTGTCTTTCATTCCCATCTTTATTGCTTCTATTATATCCTTCAAGGCTTTTCCTGAGAATCCAGTTTTGAATTGAAAATTGAGATATCTCTTGTCAGAGAATCATCGTTAGACCTTGTTACTGATTTCGCAGACACTTTGTTAGACTTTTCTGAGTTCATTTTTGACTTATTGCAGTCCATACTAATACAGACAGCAAGTATTTACTTCATTAATGGCTTTAATACGTTGTTCATTTTTGGTTGTTAACCTTCTAACACTACCAGACGTGATATGTCTGAGTCTTCACTCTTCCACAATTCTGGCGATCCCTTCTCTATTTTAGTTTTCTCCCACGTGTCAAATTCCCCTTTCATCTTCCTTTTTAACCGCCTTTATGTGTCGCACATTCTCCAATTATTCATTCACTTCCTTTACTTACACTGACTGCTCACTATCTGCAGTTGCAAATGGATCAAGAATATCTCCACATTCACTCTGTTCTCTATTTACATTCTCACATGCTCGTTCCTTTAAAAAATCCATACTGCGTCTACATCTACATCTACATCTACATCTACATCATACTCCGCAAGCCACCTAATGGTGTGTGGCGGAGGGTACTTTCGATACCACTACCTATTCTCTCCAACCTTGTTCCAATCGCGTATAGTGCGTGGGAAGAATGATTGTCGGTAAGCTTCTGTATTGGCTCTAATTTCTCGATTTTTCTCCTCATGGTCAATGTGCGAGACGTACGTGGGGGGAAGTAACATGTTATCCGACTCCTCCTGAAAAGTGCTGTCACGAAATTTCAATAGTAATTTTCTCTCCGTGATGCACAAGGCCTCTCTTGTAACATTTGCCAGTGGAGTTTGTTTAGCATCTCCGTAACGCTCTCTCGCCACCTAAACGATCCCGTGACGAAACGCGCCGCTCTTCGTTAGATCTTCTGTACCTCCTCTATCAGTCCTACCTGATAGGGATCCCAGATAGTTGAACAATACACAAGAATCTGGTGAATTGGTTATGTAGCTGTCTGCTCAAGGTAATTTTGGGACAAAACATCCAGAACAATGCCGCACGATTCCCTGTCTCTGGCACCAGTTTTGATCGTGTAACATTCCCAATCTATACTTGGCAAGCTGAAGTCACCCCCTATTACAACGGCATGATCAGGAAAATTACTAATGATATTCTGCAAGTTCTGACTGAAGCGCTCTGCAACTACAGATCATGACCCAGATGGTATATAAAAGCATCCGATCACCTTTCTTGACCGTCCTTTGGTACTCAATTTCACTAAGATTAAAATTCACATACGGAATCCGTGATAACCTCGCTAGATTTTATCGAATTTTTTACTGCAATAAACACGCCGCCCCTATTGGCGAGCAATCTATCCTTACAATACACATTCCAATCTGAACTTAGGATTTTGTCGTCATTGGCGGCTGGTTTCAACCAGCTTTCTGTTCCCAATACTATCTGTGCTTCAGTAAGCGATACTAAATCTGGGACCTTTCCTTGGATGCTCCTGCAGTTTACTAAAATCATATTAATTTTTTCTATCTCTAATCTTCGAGGACCAAGATTCTCTGAAATCGCTGTGGCTGATTTAACAGGCAAACCGTCTTTGATCCCAAGGGAGGGGTTCTCTAACCTAAAAACGTCCCACGTGCCCGCCACACGTACTCCGCTACCATAGTCGCCGCTACCTGAGTGTAGGGCACACCTGACCTATTAAGGGAACCCTACAATTCTGCACCCGATAGCGGAGGTCGAGAAATTCGCATCCGATACCGTCGCAGAATCGTCTGAGTCTATGGTTTAGACCTTCCGCTCTGCTCCAAACCAGAGGACTGCGATCAACTCTGTGTACGATGCTACAAATAGACAGCTTAGCCTGCACCCCGCGTGCGTTGCTTGTTGCCTTCACCAAATAAGCCGCCGGCAGGGCCTCCTCCAGATCACGGGCGAGACCTCCCGGGAAACATACCGAATGCACACGGGATTTCTTTCCCGCTTTTCCTGCTATCTCCCCGAGAGGCTCCATCACTCGCCTAACATTGGAGCTCTCAAAGAGTAACATACCCACCCTCTGTACCTGTCCGGACTGGGCAGGAAAAAAAGACCGCTGGCCCAACAGGGGAGGCATCACGTGCTGGCTCAGAGTTATCATCAACACTGGGTAGCACCTCGTACCTGTTGCTAAAACGTAGGGAGCCAGCCGCTCGACCTGCTCCATCTTTCGTCTTCCACCAAATGGTTCAAATGTCTCTGAGCACTATGGGACTTAACATCTGAAGTCATCAGTCCCCTAGAACTTAGAACACCTTAAACCTAACTAACCTAAGGACATCACACACATCCATGCCCGAGGCAGGATTCGAACATGCGACCGTAGCAGTCGCGTGGTTCCGGACTGAAGTGCCTAGAATCGCTCGGCCACCGCGGCCGGCCATCTTCCTTCCAGTAACACGCGAACCCACCATTCCATTGTCTGCCACTAAGTCTGGAGTGATGACAGACCGGTCAGGTGTTGCGTATCAGAAGCCGCAGCTACGTCCCGGTCACCAGGGGATTCCAGTGGCACCAAAGGTGTTGCAGGTCTCGTCACTGACACCCCGACGCCACCACAACTTTGAGCATTAGGTAGAAGCTTGTCGACGGTAGCCAACGCAGCTTCTAGTTCTTTACAGACAGCAGCCAACTCTCCTTGTATTCGCTCACAGCAAGCAAAGTCCCTAGCCATATTTAACTGTGTATAAAATAGATATAAGATCTCAAATGGCGCTACTGAGTTTGGAAATATACCAAAGGAGAATAAAGTAATACTAAAAGTTGCTGTGCAGATTTCTCTCTGCACTCTGAGACCGCAAGCTATTGAACAGAAATAAATTTCTCTACTGAAGTTGATGTATTTACAGATACCTGTTATTAGAAATCCTGTTTGCAGAAAAGCTACTGCACGGGATAAATATTCAAACTAGAATGCAGTGATCTAAACTGTGTGCTGTCTATTAGGACAAAATTAAAAATTCGTGATGAGACGGAGTTTCTGGTGACGGGAAAATGTACACTAGGAAGCAGCCTTACACAAGGATATTCACAAGACTTACGCAATAACAAATACTACGATTAATTTTCTAACAACCAGTCTACACAGTAAAACACACACGTACATTTCACTTCTTTGCAGAAGCACGTGAACAAGAAACAAAGACTAAATTAATTAACAGTTTATCAGATACTGTATGTGCTGCTGCTGCTCTGCTGCGCGCCCCTTCGGCTTGGCGGCTGCCTCTACCGAATTCTTGTATCCCTGACATTTTGAAATTAATAATTTTTTCCAGATTTTGAATGGGTATTCTGCAGTTTCAGCAGGTCCTGACAACAAGGTTGCCGTTTGCAACACCTTTACTGACTTCTTAGAATACACAACCTCGTCAGCGTATATTTTGTTTCTGTCTCTTGTCTTGCGACAATCTTTTTTGTTTACTTCTGTTTTAATATTAGTAAAAAAGTGCCAGTACGACATCACCGTTTCCTCGTATTTTAGAGTGTACCAATACTGCCAGTACTGCTGTAAGAACGATATCTGCCTTCGTCGTTGGTTCTTCCACATCCACTGATTGCCGGTTAACTATGTCTCTGTTACGCCAACAACTGCACTATCTGATCTAAAGTATCAAGATAGCTGGAAGGGGATATTAATACGGGATGTTACCACATTTCGCCATTACGACAGCTTGGACTCTTCTGGAGACACATTCAGTGAGGCATCTGAAACTCCGTGGAAAAACGGCAGAATATTCTTCCTCAAGAGCCGGAAACAGAAACAATAGTGATTTTGGACGTTGAGGTTTGGAGAGAAGTCAGTTTTCTAATTCATGCGAAAGAAGTTCCACTGTTTTCAGATCCATTTCAGGTCAGTTCATTTCAGGAATATTGTTGTCAAGAAACCATTGCCTTTAGCCTTTTCTTAAGCTCAATTAGGGGACCACTCCCTAAGCATGAAACACAACCATACCGTGACACAACGTCCTCTGTACTTCACTGTTGGCACTGACATGAGAGCAGGTAACGTTCTCCAGACATTTGCCAAACCCTAACTCTGTCATCGGATTGCCTCGTTCGTTTCCGTTCATGCACTGTCTAGTGACGCCATTCTTTACACGACCTCAAGCGTAGGGTTGCACTGACTACCGAAGTGTGTGGCTTATGAGGAGCTGCTCGACGATAGTAGCCCATTGTTTTTAACTCCCTACACACAGTCATTGTATTAGCTGGACAGCTCGTAGCATTTTGGAACTCACAAGTGATACATTCCGTTGATCTGGTGGGGGATTTCAGAAGTACCCTTCGGAATGCTCGGCGATCCCTGTTCGTCATGGTTTACCTGTGGATCCTTCTATTTCCACTTCACATCCACACCGCTAGAGCCAACTTTTGCAGCTTTAAAAGCTTTGAAAGGGTTGAAACGTCCCTGATGGATTTGTTGTCAGGTGACATCCAGTGACTAGTCTATGTCCTAGTCTCTGAGATAGGTTACTGCTTCGCTACTGACAACACATCCGCTACTTGAGCCAGTGTAGACGGAAAACTACCCTACTGGCCATTAAAAGTGCTACACCACGAAGATGACGTGCTAGAGACTCGAAATTTAAGCGACAGGAAGCAGATGCTGTGATATGCAAATGATAAGCTTTAGAGAGCATTCACACAAGGTTGGCACCAGTGTTGGCACCTACAACGTGCTGACATGAGAAAAGTTTCCAACCGATTTCTCATACACAAACAGCAGTTGACCGGCGTTGCAAGGTGAAACGTTGTTGTGATGCCTCGTGTAAGGAGGAGAAATGCGTACCATCTCGTTTCCGACTTTGATTAAGGTCGGATTGTAGCCTATCGCGATTGCGGTTTATCGTATCGTGACATTGCTGCTCGCGTTGCTGTTAGCAGAATATGGAATCGGTGGGTTCAGGAGGGTAATACGGAACACCGTGCTGGATCCCAACGCCCTCGTATCACTAGCAGTCCAGATGACAGGCATCTTATCCGTATGGCTGAAACGGATCGTGCAGCCACGTCTCGATCTCTGAGTCAACACATGGGGACGTTTGCAAGACAACAACCATCTGCACGAACAATTCGACGACGTTTGCAGCAGCATGGACTATCAGCTCGGAGACCATCGCTGCGGTTACCCTTGACGCTGCATCACAGACAGGAGTGCCTGCGATGGTGTACTCAATGACGAACCTGGGTGCACGAATGGCAAAACGTCATTTTATCGTCATTTTTTCGCATGAATCCTGGTTCTGTTTACAGCATCATGATAGTCGCATCAATGTTTGGCGACATCGCGGTGAACGCACATTGGAAGCGTGTATTCGTCATCGCCATACTGGCGTATCACCCGGCGTGAGTGTATGGAGTGCCATTGGTTACACGTCTCGGTCACCTCTTGTTCGCATTGACGGCACTTTGAACAGTGGACGTTACATTTCAGATATGTTACGAATCGTGACTCTACCCTTCATTCGATCCCTGCGAAACCCTACATTTCAGCAGGATAATGCGCGACCACATGTTGCAGGTCCTGTAAGGGCCTTTCTGGATACAGAAAATGTTCTACTGCTGTCCTGGCCAGCACGTTCTCCATATCTCTCACCAATTGAAAACGTCTGGTCAATGGTGGCCGAGCAACTGGCTCGTCACAATACGCCAGTTGCTACTCTTGATGAACTGTGGTATCGTGTTGAAGCTGCATGGGCAGCTGTACCTGTACACGCCACCCAAGCTCTGTTTGACTCAATGACCAGGCGTATCCAGGCCGTTGTTACGGCCAGAGGTGGTTGTTCTGGGTACTGATTTCTCAGGATCTATGCACACAAATTGCGTGGAAATGTAAAAACATGTCAGTTCTAGTATAGTATATTTGTCCAATGAATACCCGTTTATCATCTACATTTCTTCTTGGTGTAACAATTTTAATGGCTAGTAGTGTATTTACCATATAGGTACCCAACTTCATCGGAATGATGTTCAGACTGTGCGCTGTAGGATTTACGTTATCAGTGGTGTTAGTATCATGATTTGCCGTAAGGAGTCGGCACTGATAGGGCGACGGAAGGTTGACAGACGAGCATCAGTGTGCGTCACAATTGCAAACAGTGAGAATGGGTCTAGACCAGCTGAGCAGGGCATTCTTCGTGAAGCTGTTTTATCAAGACAACTGCAATAATGCTGCTACTCTTCACGAGTATCGACGCACTGCTCGTGAGATCTTTCGGTTACTTCGTAACACATTTGGCGAGAACCGAATCATTGGCCGATCGTTCCAGAATGTGTAGCCAACAAGATCACCAGATTTGAACCCGTGTGATTTCTGTCTGTGGGGTTACCTGAAGAACACGTTCTATGAACAGGACACAAATACTCATTGGAAGCTGAAGATGAGCATAGCGGTGGAGGTAGCCAAGATCCCAACTTAGATGTTTCTAGTAGCAGTAGTGCCGTCTCTATTGCGGTTTCTGGCAGTTGTAAATACAAATAATTGGAGCAGCGTTTGTAAGCTGGAACGTGAACATGGTAAAAATACATGTTGCCCTCTCATATGGAAATTAAAATGTGGTTCCTTAAATTTTTAATCGCTATGTCTTTTCCGCGTGTCCTTACAAGTGTTTCCACAAAGTTTGATTTTCCTATGAACACCAATTCATCATGGGACCCCCCTCAGGTAGCGGAAGTTTAATTATAACCTCTCTGTATGTACTACGCTGTTCGAATGCACTGTACTAGCAGCATCAGTTACTGTCGTTCGATTCCGAAAAGCGAAGTTGATACTGATATCTCTATAATTAATATAGGTAAGAAAAAAGACACTTAATGAGGATTCCCATACAATTCATCTGACAAAAATAAATCATCGGTATCTTAAACGGTTCCGGAAGTATTTGAAGTGAACAGCTTATCTGACTCACCCTTTATAGCAGTCTTCCGTAGCATTACATCTACATCTACATCTACATAAATACTCCGCAATCCACCAAACGGTGCGTGGCGGAGGGTACCTCGTACCACAACTAGCATCTTCTCTCCCTGTTTCACTCCCAAACAGAACGAGGGAAAAATGAGTGCCTATATGGCTCTGTACGAGCCCTAATCTCTCTTATTTTTGTGGTCTTTCCGCGAAATGTAAGTTGGTGGCAGTAAAATTGTACTGCAGTCAGCCTCTAATGCTGGTTCTCTAAATTTACACAGTAGCGATTCACGAAAAGAACGCCTCCTTTCCTCAGGAGACTCCCACCCGAGTTCCTGAAGCATTTCCGTAACACTCGCGTGATGATCAAACCTACCAGTAACAAATCTAGGAGCCCGCCTCTGAATTGCTTCTATGTCCTCCCTCAATCCGACGTGATATGGATCTCAAACGCTCTACCAGTACTCAAGAATAGGTCGTATTAGTGTTTTATAAGCGGCCTCCTTTACAGATGAACCACATCTTCCCAAAATTCTACCAATGAACCGAAGACGACTATCTGCCTTCCCCACAACTGCCATTACATGCTTGTCCCACTTCATATCGCTCTGCAATGTTACACCCAAATATTTAATCGACGTGACTGTGTCAAGCGCTACACTACTAATGGAGTATTCAAACATTACGGGATTCTTTTTCCTATTCATCTCCATTAATTTACATTTATCTATATTTAGAGTTAGCTGCCATTCTTTACACCAATCACAAATCCTGTCCAAGTTATCTTGTATCCTCCTACAGTCACTCAACGACGACACCTTCCCGTACACCACAGCAACATCAGCAAACAGCCGCACATTGCTATCCACCCTATCCAAAAGATCATTTATGTAGATAGAAAACAACAGCGGACCTACCACACTTCCCTGGGGCACTCCAGATGATACCCTCACCTCCGATGAACACTCACCATGGAGGACAACGTACTGGGTTCTAACACTTAAGAAGTCTTCGAGCCACTCACATATTTGGGAACCAATCCCATATGCTCGTACCTTAGTTAGAAGTCTGCAGTGGGACGCCGAGTCAAACGGTTTCCCGAAGTCAAGGAATATGACATCCGTCTGATACCCTTCATCCATGGTTCGCAAGATATCATGTGGAAAAAGGGCGAGTTGCGTTTCGCAGGAGCGATGCTTTCTAAAGCCGTGCTGATGCATGGACAGCAACTTCTCTGTTTCATGGAAATTCACTATATTCGAACTGAGAATATGTTCGAGAATTCTGCAACAAACCGATCTTAAGGATATTGGTCCGTAATTTTGAGGATCCGCCCTTCTACCATTCTTATATACAGGCGTCACCTGCGTTTTTTTCCAGTCTCTCGGGACTTTACGTTGGGCAAGAAATTCGAGATAAATGCAAGCTAAGTAAGGAGCCACTGCAGTAGAGTACTCTCTGTAAAACCGAATTGGAATCCTATCAGGACCTCGCGATTTATTTATTTTCAACACATTCAGCTGCTTCACAAACACATGGATGTCTATCACTATGTCCTCCATACGGGAATCTGTACGAGACTCAAAGTAGTCATATATTAAGTTTACAGGTAAACGTCGCACAGTGTAAACACAAATTCGAGAATTCTAACCTGCCCCTGCCAATGTTTTTTAACTGCAGTTTAGTACTTTTATCAAAAATATTAAGCCAATGGAAGGAAAAAGAAAATTCACATCACTTTCTGACTCGCCAGTAATAATGAAACCATCCAAAATGACTCCTGCGAAAGAGCTCGTAACTTTTTGTTCGGCGCAGAACTCTTTCTGCTCTAGAGTTTGCCTTCGATGTATCGGACGTCAGCCACCTGCTATCAACTGATCGCGAGGCATCGCGCCTTGCACCTCGTCTTTTCCCACGTGTTTGAAATCAATATAAAAATTTTGGATTCAGCTGCAACACCTCTGCTACTCGTTTGCATCCTTCTCACTGTCTCTAAAAATTAAAACACACCTCTGTTGAAACATAATGTTCCGAGCTCCGATGACGAACGCTGAAGATGACATGCAGATCTTTCAGGCAAGCCCGAAATTATCTGAAAAATTGTAGGAAGGAGTGACAGTGTTGCAAGTTGCAAGTACACCAGGAACTCTCCACTATATATCCACATTAGAGTAGTTACTTGTGCGATCGCCCCTTATCTTTTTCATTTGTTAGTTTCGTCACTAGTGCTGACGAAGTAACGCCCTCACAGGCCTGGAACATAGAAAGTGCAGGTCCCGGAAGTAAGACTTAAGAAAAATCAAGACGGATTCATATAATTTGTTGAACCAGAAATGCGCTCGACAATGTAAAATGGTTCAAGATGTTCGAAATTCTCAGAAAAATAAATGGAATCTATAGGCAAAGAGGGATTACATACAGCAAGTACAAAAACGAAGGGGAAAAATAAATATGTAAAACCAAGAACGAAGTACTCGGATTAGAAATGGTATCGAACAGGGATGTGGCCTTTCGCCACTGAAGTTCAGTCTGTACATTGAAGAAGAAATGGCAGTAATAAAAGATAGGTTCGGGAATAGGACTACAATTCCGTGGCAAAGGGTATCAATGATAAGATTCCCTGACGACATTGCCATCCTCAGTGGAGGCGTGCAAGGATTGCAAGACCTGTCGAATGGAATTGACAGTCTAAGGACAGTGCACTATGGATTAAGAGTAGAAAGACGAAAGACGAAAGTAAAAAGGAGAATAGAAATGAAATTAAATGAATCTCAAAATTGTGGACAACGAAGAATGCCAAATTAAGGGATTTTTCTACTTAGCAAGCAAAATAATGCAATCCGAGCAAAGCAAGGGCGATATAAAAAGCTGTCTGGCACAAACCAAGAGGGCATTTCTGACCAAAAGAAGTCTACGGATACCGAACATCGGCCTTAATCTCAGGAAGAAACATCGTAGAATGTATATCAGAAGCACAGTATTGCACAGAAGTGAATCATAGGCTATGGGTGAACCAAGAAAAAGGGAGTCGAAGCTTTTGAGATGTGTTATCGAAGGACGTTGAAAACAGGTAAATTGATAAGATAAGAAATGACAAGGTTCTCCGCAGAATCGACAAGGTGAGAAAAATGTGGGATACACTGACAAAAGAAAAGACAGGGTGCTAGAAAATGTGTTGACACACCAAGGACTATCGTTCGTGGTACCTGAGGGACCTGTAGAGGCTAAAGACTGTAGTGGAGGACAGAGAATACATCCAATACATAGTTGAGGGTGTTGGGTTTAAGAGATACTGTGAGATCCCCATGGCGGGCTGCAAAAACAGGTCAGGAGATTAAGAACCAGAAGGAAAGAAAAATGTAGTCGACATTTACTTTTAGGACAGTAAAATAATTGGTGATGGGAGAATTAGAGAGGATATAAAATTCAGACAATTAATAGCACGAAAAAAGCAAAATTTGTGAGCAAACAATATAAATTTAGGTGATAAGAAGCCTTTTTGCAGGCATGCGTCTGGAGTTTAGCATTGTACAGAAGCGAAAGATGGGACGATAATCAGTTCAGACAAGAAGAGAATAGAAGTTTTTGAAATGTGGTGCTCTAGATGAATGTTGAAAATTAGATGGTGGATCGAATAAATTATTAGACGTTTTCTCCTTGACACTACCACTTCAGTAACACCCATAACCTTCAAATATATAAAATTCAGTACGCAGCCACAAGAACTTCAAATAAAAAGTGACACTTCCTAAATACACTCATAGGAACTTGCGCCCAAACGCTAAACATACACTACGAATTTGTCAAGAAACTATTTTTTAGGTTAATTAAAATCGTGATGGCAGTTCACTTGTGTCATTAATACTCGCGTCCTATGCAATGACCACATCACCATTGTTGTTGGACCGTGTTCGTCCAGTTTATGGAAGATATCGCGAATGGAAACTCACAATATAGTATTAAAAATTTTGTGCTTGTGAAAGTGAGTCCAGTAACGTCCACTGTAGATTAGAGGCGCAATATGCGATGCCTCGCTATCAGTCGACGTCAAGTGCCTGGCGTCCACTATGTCGAGGGAAAACTCTCGAGCACAAAGACTTCTGGACCGAAAGAAAGTCAAGAGTACTTTCGCGGAAGTGATTTTGGATGGTTTCACTATTTCATAGCTTTTCCCACGCTGTGAAGGCTTCACAGCGCGGAAAAAGCCATGGAACCACAATTCTGGACCACTGTTGGAACAAGTAAGCTACCCATGGGGATAAAATAAATAAATGTACACAAACTAAAACAGGAGTTCGTTCCGCCTCTTAGGGAAGATTACTATATACATCGAGAGAGAAATAATCTGAAGGAACAAGTAAAAAATGATAATTTTTCGTTTTTTTTAATTTAGTGGCTTTCGTTGCGAGCCCACAAAGCCATCTCGACACTGGAAATATGATTCTGCAGTTTTGAAAATGCAGAGTGTACATTAATTTAACTCGTACCCTGGTACGAAGTTACATGACTTAACAAAGGACAGAATCCAGCATAAAAGAAATTTTATATCCACAGCCTACCGAAACGAGTAAACAAGACGAAAATGTAGCACGATACACAAAGGTAACACGCTATAAAAATCCTACCAATAACACAATAAAAATGACAAAACGCCGTTGATACTCATTTGGGATATTCCCAATTCAATCCATATTAATAACTATATATCGAAATTAACATTAAAATGTTCTTTTGTATATCTTGTAAGAATTCCATCAAAAACTGCTGATAGATAATTGAATATTACTGCACATCTATAAGTACCATCTAGACAGACCATGAGAACAGTGTACAGTAACCAGATCTATGTATTACAGTCACACCTAAGTAAAAAATTAACGAACCATGAGGGTAATACGAGGGCTATCGAGAAAGTAAGTCCGATCGTTCGTGAAATGGAAACCACTGTCAAAATGCAATGAAGTGGTGCACAGATGTGTTGGCCAGTATCTCCAGTACGCCCATCGATCGCATCACGTCGCTCGTTTCAGTTCAGAATGTACAGTGAGCACATAAACATGCTTAGGAAAGTGTGTCCCAAGCCAAGTATGAGGGTCCTGTGAGAAATTTCGCCTGATACCAAGCAGCCCACGTAACACAACTGTCACGCCGTTCCTTCTTCATGACAATTCTCAGCTGCACACTGCAGGGGCTATGAAGATCCTCCTACAGCGTTTTCAATCGGAGGTGTTTGATTACCCACAATACAGACCGCAGTTGACCCCATGAGTTTCATCTCTCCTCACACGAACCGCTGGCTATGAAGGCAACATTTTATCACAAACAAGGAGGTATAGACCAGCGCAAAGACTTGGCAAAAGGCACAGGCGGCAGCCTTCTATGACGTGGGTATTGGAAGGTTGGTACAATGCTACGATAAGTGTCTAAGTCGGAGCGGCGATTATGTAGAGAAATAACTGGAAGGTGTCACTCATGTTGGATATAAAACATTTTTTATTTTCACAGAGGTTTCCATTTCGCGACCGATCGGGACTTACTTTCTGGATAGCCCTCGTAGATACGAGAACAAGGGAGCGTGCGCATGGACGCGTAGCCTACAACGGAAGTATCGGCGCCTGGTGGTAGACTGGTGGTAGACTGCTTGCAGAACCGGACGTGAGCGTGGGTGTTAGAGTGATCGAGGAAATAGTGTGCATCTTCTTCATATACGACCGGATTACTATTTTGAGTTTCGAACGCACGTCTGTCTCCCGGGTAATGAAACTGAGCACATGTTGCAACTAATATGGCGGTAGACTTGCACGTCAGTTCTCACGATGAACCGAAATCAACCAGTATTGCGTCAGAGCGGGCTGAAGAGAGTGTCTTCATTGGTTTTATTTCCTTATTCGGTGTGCCTTCCCTGTAAAAGAGAGTCCTCGCTAACAATCACACAGCGTAGGCGCGCTAACCTCTCCTGCTGTGTTATTGTTGAACGGCAGGGAGACTTCAGTTTCTTACGTTGGCTAGACCAGAGTGGTGCCAATACGGAGATGCAGGAATAAAGATGTTCTTCCACGTCGGCGTCGCTGGGAAGCAAGTTTGAAAGGAATGACTCCTTTCTTCCTTTTTAGCAAACACAACATATTGGGACTATCTTAATAAATTGATTTTCAAAAACCACAAAATTATCTGGATCATATCGTTCTATGGTCCTTATCCTCTGCAACACATTAGTCTGTTCGGAATCGTGGGGCAAATTACTTTTATGGGGATAATTTGCCTATCAAATTTACCAGCTCATTGATTATGCACGCAATCGACCCGTGATTACGGTCACTTGGTTCGTATTCTCTTCCACAGTACAAACCAGTGATTAGCTGTCATATTAATTAAATATTTCGTAAGTCCTTTTTAGTGAAAGATGGACAAAACGACTGTTGAGACCTCAGACCTCTCCGTACGTGTGTGAGAGAGCTAGAAAAGCCACCATCTCAAAAACGCGGCCTCATAACTGCACTTCTGGTACCGTTACTTTCTTTTTCTTTTTGCCTGCAACTCGTGAGATGTTAAGCTGTTTACACGACAGTTTTGCCCTCGCTATCGTCAGGACTGTGTGGACGATAATTCTGCGAAAGTCTGATGATTTGTCTCCATAGCCATAGATTCTACAAACCAAATACATTCTACGAACCAAATTGAATAGTCGCTGATGAAATCTTCTCGGGCTTCCATCCGGGTAGCTGCATCGAAAATTCGCGACGTTCTTCTGGCGAAGATGATGAGAATGACACTCATCGAGACGTCGCGTATTTTCGACGAGGCTACCCGGATGGAAGCCCGAGAAGATTTCATCAGCAGTATACACCGAGAAAGCTTACATTCACAAACTGAATAGTCGTTGCATTGTCGCTTCCCCCAATCTCATTAGAAATTACGAAGGAATGTTATCTATGTCTTCTTATTTTATTGTATGTCTTCCAAAGCTCTGTTAAACTCTGACTCTAAAACATAATCTCCACTGTCTTCCATATAGCCTCTCATATCTTCTTCTACCACGTCATCGGACAGTTGCACTCCTCTAGAGGCCTTCTAGATACTCTTTCCATCTATCCTCTCTCTGTTCTGCGTTTAACGGTGGAACTCCTCTTCAACTGTTAGTGTGGACACCTTTGCTTTTGACCGATGTTTGTTCTGACATTTCTCTATGCTGATCGAGTCCTTCCAAAGACCATTTCTTTTTAGAGCCTTTCGAATTTTTTCCTCAGCTGTATCACCTTGAGCCGGTCGGGGTGGCCGAGCGGTTCTAGGCGCTACAGTTTGGAACCGCGCGACCGCCACGGTCGCAGGTTCGAATCCTGCCTCGGGCATGGATGTGTGTGTTGTCTTTAGGTTAGTTAGGTTTAAGTAGTTTTAAGTTCTAGGAGACTAATGACCTTAGAAGTTGAGTCCCATAGTGCTCAGAGCCATTTTTTTGTATCACCTTGGCTTCTATGCACTTCCTGTTTATTTCATTCTTAAGTGACTTACAATGCTAGGTTAATGTCTTTTTCTGAACATTTTTGTGCTTTCCTCTGTCTTAAGTCGGTTGAACTATTTCCTCTGTCACCCTAGATTTGTACGCTGTTATCTTCGGTATGTATATATATTTGTCTGTTCAACTTCCGTGATTGCCCGTTTTAGAGGTTCCTCTTCCTCTTCAATTAAATTGCCTACTGTAGTATTCATTACCTCTTAGAGCGTTTCAAAAGTACCACTTCAGTCCTCAGTACTTCTTTCCCCATTGATTCTTCCAGACGATTCTCTTAAACTTCAGTATACACTTCATCATTATTATACTGGGATCTGAGATTATACCTGCTTCTGGGTGTGCTTTACAATTCAGTATATGATTTGGGGATTCTGTCTGACAATGATACAACCCATTTGGAACCTTCCCGTGTCTCCATATTTTTCATAGCATAACTCCCCCTTTTGTGATTTTCAAACAGTGTATACACTCTTATTAGCTTAAATGCATTACAGACCTCAATTAGCCATTCTCTCTCTTGTTCCATTCCTACTACCAGCACCATATTCTGAAGCAGTTCCCTTATAAGGGAATCCTAGGAGAAAATGTCACTATTCAGGAATATGACGGGAACGATCATTCGAAAAAAGGTCTAAGAAACATAGGCTCCAAAATGCATACTCTAAGAGCTATGATTACTTCTTCAATTTCGATACTGTGAAGCAAATCTCTTCTACTGCAGGCCCTTAGCTCTCCATATTTTGAGAGGATGGTAGTGTGGGCCAAAACAAGAAAAAATGTCCATTAAACGTGGGCTAATAGCTGTGAGAAATTTTTCGTCTTCGTAATTGTAAAACATACTTCTACTGAATAAGCGCTCAGAATTTTTAAGGTATGCATTTTAGAGCCCATGTTTACGAGAGAACTTTTTCTTCGTTTGATCTATACTGATGAGCTCCTCGTCCAGGCCGTGTAGGAGCAAGCGATGTCTACCGGCCGCCGTGTCATTCTCTGCCTTGCGGCGTTATGCGGTTGCGATATGGAGGTACACGTGGTCAGCACACCGCTCTCACGGCCAACTTCCAGACTTTCCGGACAGTGATGCCGCTAGTACTCTGTCAAGTAGCTCCTCAGTTAACGTAATGAGGTTGAGTGGAGCCCGTACCAGTCCTATGACCAAAGCAGTACTGGAAATCGAACCCATGTGCTCCGCATGTCAGCCACCTACGCTGAGCACTCAGCTACGGAGGCTGATTTCTGTCCATACTACCTGCTCTCAAAATGTGGAGAGCAAATGGCTTGCAGTGAAAGAGATTTGTTTCACAGTATCGAAGATGAGGAAGTGTTCATAGCTCTTGAAGTATTATTTTCCTGTTTTGGTCCATACTACCTCCGTCAAAACTACTGAAAGCAAGGAGTTTGCAGTGGATAGGTTTGTTTCACAATATCTAAGATGGAGAAGTGCTTATCGAACTCAAGGTACACATTTTAGAGCCGATGTTTACTAGACGTGTTTACTTCGAATGATGGTTCTTGTCATATTCCTTAATATTAACCATTCCTCACAGGACACGATGTATAGTTACTTTATCTTTTCATCATATGCCTGTGACTGCATCAAGTGTCGCATTTACTGATCAAATTCCGTCAGCTTCGCCTTACACTCCATTACCGTTTTATGTTTGTTGATGTTCATCTTGTAAATGTCCGCCCCCGGTAGCTGAGTGGTCAGTTCGACAGACTGTCAATCCCAAGGGCCCGGATTCGATTCCCGGCTGGGACGGAGATTTTCTCCGCTCAGGGACTGGGTGTTGTGTTGTCCTAATCATCATCGTTTCATCCCCATCGACGCGCAAATCGCTGAAGTGGCGTCAAATCCAAATCGAAAGACTTGCACACGGCGAACCGTCTACCCGACGGGAGGCCCTAGTCACACGTCATTTACATCTTATGAATTAATAAGTCAGTATCCAAATTTTAGATCACTTCTCCCTGTATGTTAATTGCCTAGCCAAATTTATTCATGATTTCCTTTACTGCTTGCTCAATGAACATATTAAATAACATCAGGAATAGGACACAGCACTGCCGCACTCCGTTTCCAAGTACTGCATCGTTTTTATGTTCTTCGACTCTTATAACTTCCATATGGTTTCATTACAAGTTGTAAACTATCTTTTGCTCCCTGTATTATACCCCTGGTACCGTTAGAATTTCAAAGAGTGTATTCCAGTCAGTATTGTCAAAGCCTTTCTATCAGTCTACAAACGTTATAAACATAGGTACCATTTCCTTCAATCGATTTTGTAACATAAATACTGGGGTCAGTATTGTATCGCGTGTTTGCACGTTTCTACGGAAGCCAAAATGATCCTACGATTTTTTCCATAATTCGTGTCAGTATTTTGGAGCTATAGTGTATTTGGCTAATAGTGAAGTAATAAAATACACCTGTGAGCAACTGCCTTCTTTGAAATTGGATTTATGCATTTTTTCGTACAGGGTGTTTCAAAATGATTATCCGGGGTTTAATGTTTTGTTGGGTTTATTATATTTAACTTACAAATACTAGATCAAATGAAAGAGCAACTCACAAAGTTTTGTTTATATTTCTTTGTGACGCACCGTTTTCTGTGTCTTCCGCGCTAATAGCAAAGTAAAAGAGTGAGAGAGTCTTTCAAGCGTAGGCCCAAGAAATCAGTTCGAAAGGCCAGTCCTGATTTAGCAATTCCAGCGACGTCTATGTGGAGACTTACGGAGACGCTTACAACTATATCCTTACCGTCTGCAGGTATTACAACCTTTGAAACCTACCGAATACAGTTTACGTGCCATATTTGCAAACGAAATGTTGCTGCATGACGATGAACATTTTCTGGATCATGTCCTCTTCAGTGGTGAAATGACATTTTACCTAAGTGGAAGTGTGAACACATACAATGTGGACACCTGTGTGCCAGAAAATCCCCTCGAGGAGATACAGTACCATCGAGACCCTGCCCCCAAATGGGATGTTTCTTGTGCCATATTGGCGAAAAGTTTATCGGTGTTTCTTCCTCGGTGATACAAGTGTAAATGGTGTTTCTTATCTTGATGCACTAGAACTATGGGACATTTCTCAACTGGGAGAAAGTTAATGACAGAAATTTAACTGGCAGCAGATGGTGCCCCCCCCCCCCCCCCCCGATAGTCAATACGCCATTGATTAAACGACGTTGTACGCGACCGCTGGATTCGTGAAAGTGGCCGGATGATGGACTTACATTGCATAGCCTCCATGTTCATCCGATCTGACGCAATGTGATTTTTAGCTTTGAGAGGCGGGGGTTCTGAAATAGTTGTTTCAACAATTGTTCCAAACTCACTGATCAGGGTTTGGGAAGAAATCACTTATCGACTCAATGCGTGCCGTGTGACAATTGGTGATCAAATTGAACATTTGTAAGGGCAACTATTTCAGTTGTTCCTTCATTTGATGAATTGGAAGTCGAATGTAATGAATACTAGAAAGCGTTAAAACCCGAATATTTATTTTGAAACTTCCTGTATTGTGGTAGTTCGTCTGTCTCACACATCATGCATACGCCGTGGAATAGTTCTGGAGTGGCATGCTCTTCAAAGGGTCTCCATAATTCTGATGGAATATAGGCTACTCCAGGTGCCGTGTTTCGATTTATGTCTCACAGTGCTCCGCGAAATTCTTGTCACAGTCTAATATCTCCCAGCTCACCATCGTTTACTTCCTCTTCCCTCTCTATAATACTATCTTCAAGGTCATTACCCTTGTACAGCCATTCAAAGATTCCGTCCATTTTTCAGCTTTCCCTTCTTTCCTTAGTAATGGCATACCATTGGAGTTCTTGATACTCGTACAGCTGCTTCTCTTTCCTCCAAATGTCTCTTTAACTGTCCTGCAGGCGGCATCTATTTTTCCGCTAGTCATACGTGCTTCTGCAGCCTTTCATTTGTCCTCTACACCTTTCAGCCTAGCAATATCGCAATTTCTGTCAACGTAATTTTTTGACGTCTGTAATGTCTTTTCATCAATTAAATTCAGTATCTGTTCGGTTGTCTCTGATCCTTGTCCTTTTACCTTATTGATCCTCTGTTACCTTCACTATTTCATCTTTCAGTTCGCCTTCTGTTGTACAGTTTTCCGTGTTTCAATCAATCGTTGCGTAAAGCTGCTTTTGAAACTTCAACCACCTCTGTTTTTTTATATTTATTCTGGGCCCATCTCCTTCATTTCCTACCATTCCACATTTTTGCAGCTTTTACCTGTAGTTCATAACAAATGAATCCAGATCTGCTCCTACAAATGTTTTGCAGCTTAAGAACAAGTTTCGAAATGTCTCCATTATCGTTATATGTATAATCAGTCTGAGTCTTTCCATATCTCCAGGTCTCTTGCACGTATAATTTACAACCTTCTTTTATGATTCTACAATCAAGTGTTCGCAATAATTAACGATGCTTCTGCAAAATTCTATCAGGCGGCACCCCCTTTCACTCCTTCGTCCCAGCCAGTGTTCCTATAGTAGTTTTCCTACTCTTCTTTTTTCCTATCTTTAATTGAATTTCGGCCTTAAGTCACAATTAAATTTTCGTCACGTTTAATCCATGTACGCTAAGAACTTTTTTTTAGATTTAGTTATACAATTTTCACATATGTCATTTATTACTGATCATAGGCAACAGCTGTAACAGTAATTTGTTTATTAAATAAATTTTTTAAAGTAAAAAAACCTTTTAATGCCTAGACTGCAATTATCCTGTCACAATTAAAGTATGCTAACAAGTTTCGGTTGCCATCCGTAGCCGTCTTTAGATCTGTAACACATGGAGGAAAGGTAACCAAAGAAAAGTATTTACGATCAAGTAGAATACAAAAATACTGTACAAAAACTGGGCAAAAGTATAATGGGGAGCAGATTCTAAAAGCAAAAGTGAACATTTGACAAATCCTTTTAACGTGCAGTACAAAATGTGTTAATGATTATAAGATAAAATACCGTTCAAAATGTGAAAAAGCGGTGAAAATTCATTGGAAAACATCATTAGCTGTAGTCATACAATAAAATATACTCGTAAATACCAAAAAAATAACAGTAAGTAATTTAAAAACATGTTTATAAACATGTAACTGTAGTCATACAATAACATGCATTCGTAAATACCGAGACAATAACAGAACATAATTTAAAAACGTGTTTTTAAACTACTTACTGTTATTGTCTTCGTATTTGCTAAGGTGTGTTATTGCATGACCACAGCTAATAATACTTTCCAATACATATTCATAGCTTTTTCTCATTTTCAATGGTATGTTATCTTATAAGCATTAACATATGTTGCACTACATTGTTAAATGGGTTTCTTAAATGTCCCATTTTACTTTTAGAATTGGCTCCCTATTATACACTCCTGGAAATTGAAATAAGAACACCGTGAATTCATTGTCCCAGGAAGGGGAAACTTTATTGACACATTCCTGGGGTCAGATACATCACATGATCACACTGACAGAACCACAGGCACATAGACACAGGCAACAGAGCATGCACAATGTCGGCACTAGTACAGTGTATATCCACCTTTCGCAGCAATGCAGGCTGCTATTCTCCCATGGAGACGATCGTAGAGATGCTGGATGTAGTCCTGTGGAACGGCTTGCCATGCCATTTCCACCTGGCGCCTCAGTTGGACCAGCGTTCGTGCTGGACGTGCAGACCGCGTGAGACGACGCTTCATCCAGTCCCAAACATGCTCAATGGGGGACAGATCCGGAGATCTTGCTGGCCAGGGTAGTTGACTTACACCTTCTAGAGCACGTTGGGTGGCACGGGATACATGCGGACGTGCATTGTCCTGTTGGAACAGCAAGTTCCCTTGCCGGTCTAGGAATGGTAGAACGATGGGTTCGATGACGGTTTGGATGTACCGTGCACTATTCAGTGTCCCCTCGACGATCACCAGTGGTGTACGGCCAGTGTAGGAGATCGCTCCCCACACCATGATGCCGGGTGTTGGCCCTGTGTGCCTCGGTCGTATGCAGTCCTGATTGTGGCGCTCACCTGCACGGCGCCAAACACACATACGACCATCACTGGCACCAAGGCAGAAGCGACTCTCATCGCTGAAGACGACACGTCTCCATTCGACCCTCCATTCACGCCTGTCGCGACACCACTGGAGGCGGGCTGCACGATGTTGGGGCGTGAGCGGAAGACGGCCTAACGGTGTGCGGGACCGTAGCCCAGCTTCATGGAGACGGTTGCGAATGGTCCTCGCCAATACCCCAGGAGCAACAGTGTCCCTAATTTGCTGGGAAGTGGCGGTGCGGTCCCCTACGGCACTGCGTAGGATCCTACGGTCTTGGCGTGCATCCGTGCGTCGCTGCGGTCCGGTCCCAGGTCGACGGGCACGTGCACCTTCCGCCGACCACTGGCGACAACATCGATGTACTGTGGAGACCTCACGCCCCACGTGTTGAGCAATTCGGCGGTACGTCCACCCGGCCTCCCGCATGCCCACTATACGCCCTCGCTCAAAGTCCGTCAACTGCATATACGGTTCACGTCCACGCTGTCGCGGCATGCTACCAGTGTTAAAGACTGCGATGGAGCTCCGTATGCCACGGCAAACTGGCTGACACTGACGGCGGCGGTGCACAAATGCTGCGCAGCTAGCGCCATTCGACGGCCAACACCGCGGTTCCTGGTGTGTCCGCTGTGCCGTGCGTGTGATCATTGCTTGTACAGCCCTCTCGCAGTGTCCGGAGCAAGTATGGTGGGCCTGACACACCGGTGTCAATGTATTCTTTTTTCCATTTCCAGGAGTGTATTTTCTGCTCAGATTTTGTACAGTATTTTTGTACTCTACTTGATTTTACGTAATTTTCTTAGGCTATGTGTTCTCCATGTGTTGTATATCTGAAGGTGGTTGCAGATAGCACCCGAAACTAGCTGTCGTACTTTAATTGTGATGGGAAAATTGCGGTCTTGGCATTAAAAGTCTTTTTATTTAAAAAATATTTAATAAACCACAATAAGACCGCCGTCTCCTCAGTGACAATGTCAGACTTCATTAACAGTAGTTTGTATTTGTGAGGTCTGAAAGGAGATGTTTTCACTGTGTCGACAATGACCTCATGGGCATATAATATCGCACATTACTGTGGAATAGGAATTAACAAGATATAACATATTTTACGCGACTCGGTGTTTATTATTAGAAATTTAAAAATCAGTCTTCATTATTAGAAGGTATGAACTATTAAATAATTATATTAGTTAGGTAAGGAACAGAAAACATATCTTTATGCATCAAACTGTCACAGCACTTGACTCGCACATTTACGTTACATTTTGGGCACGTTTTAACAGTTTTATTTTTACAAAGCACACATCTTCTTATGATCTGACCAGTGAGAATAATACGATGACCTCATTGAGTCGCATCAGGGCAATTTTCGGCTCTTTGGTCATATATGGGTTAACTACATAATAGTAACAGACTGACAATTCAGTCGCACAATAAATAAACTCTAGCAGCCATTCCGCATACTTCGTTAATCTTACTGCCGCCAGCGGCTATTGTGGAACAGTTATGCACTTTTGATGGTGTTTAGTTAATTGTATGTAAATCTATCTACTGTATGAAGGATTTAGTAGAAGTCCATTCACACGCCATCAGTAAAAGAGATAAGAATCAGTCACAATCTCTAGCTCCACGTGGTACTGTGAACTAGCATAACATAATCGAATTTTGTCTCTACTATATCTATTATCTCCAAATTGTCATTATGTGACTATTATTGTAACAAGCTGCGACATTGTCGCGAATGAAACTGAATAATGAATAATGAACTCGTAACATGTACAAAAAGTTATAGAAATATAAGGGAATCACATAAAAATTTACGTACATCAGTACATGTACATTTATATATGAGTCAATAATAATGTAAGTATTCCTGCAGAAGACTGAGTAGAAAATGCCGACTTGGAACAATATCACCTTCAGAGTTGCTTGGAAATACATCGTTCCAACCCAGGAGTTATGACAAGAATCCTAAAATTTATAAAAATGGATGTATGTATGTACATCCCACATTTCCTCCTAAACCGTTGGACCGATTTCAAAGAAACTTGGTGCACTGATCATTTACTGTCGGGAAAGAATCACTAAGAGGGTAAGAACCACCCGTCTACTAAAGGGGTGGAGGTGAGGATGAAAAAGCAGTCTAGCCCACGACGCGACAGTACCCAAGCTTTAGTTACCCAGTATTTCAAAATGAGAGCACTTAGAGAGTCGCAACAAACTTTACACATAATTTCAAACCTTTACGAAACTTTTTCTCGCTGACGACCCAACAAAATGATGAAAAGAAAATAGTTTGTCGATTACTACATTTTCGCTGCTCATGCAGTAAAACTGTCACGCGAAGCATGACGTTTTAACTTATTTTAATTTATTACTTCTGTAGTATTAACTGCATTCGTGACAGATTTGGAGACAATATTCACATACACCACTGAATCAACCAGAAAAATTACATTATGTACAACATTTAGTTCGGGCGATACGACATCACTGAATGAATGAGAAACTACCCCATCATGCAAGACATTTAAATTTATTACTTCGCTGCTGCTAACCTTATTCGAAATATATATTGCAGACAGCATTCACATATGCTGCTGAATGTACCTAGAAAATATATCGTTTTACGATGATGGACATGGATAGGGGGAATAGATAAAGAGAGAGGTGATGGATAGGAAGAGAGGTGGGGGGAGTAGGAGGAGACGGACAGAGAGAGGGGCAAGAACAGATGGACTAAGACATGACTACAATAAATAAATATCCGGGCAATAGCGGGTTCTCAGCTTGTATCTTATAAACAAAAAGAAATCAGCATCGTTCTAAATCCGATCGACAACAAACAAATCAGAGCGTTTTGCCATTCCTGATTTTTGGTTATAATTTTGATTGCTTGCACGTGAAAAAGTGAAAATGGCTTAGCATCCACATGTATTCAGCAGCCTATGCTGTCATTTTTTATTTTCTATGACATCGTTTCTATTAAATATAATAGTCTTATTCCCACTTCACTACATATTTCCAAGTCTTGATATGCTGTTAGATATTACCACTGTGCACAAATATTCCTGGTTTCAGATTAACCGTCTCCTTGTGACACGATGCAAACAACCTACCACTACTGCTGTCTTTACTTAGTCATTGCTAAAACTGTAATAAAAATATCCTTCACCAAATGTCACAGAAATCAATGCTGAATTTTCGATCCATCATAGAATTTTGTTCCATTTCAAATGGTACCACACAACTGGGCCACTAGCTAACCTATCTGGAGTCTAGTTTGAATGCCTTCAGTTCTGAAGACTTGGCAATCTAAAATACAATGTCTTCTTATGTTCTAAATTTTTCACAATCAGTACTTTCGTCCTGTTTGGTGCAACATGACAACGTGTTCACTGTATGAGATGTACTGTGCAATTTATACTACGATTTACACTGAGGTGACAATAGTCATGGGATAGTTATATGCACATAAACAGATAGTCGTAGCATCGCTTACGCATGGTACGTATAAAAGGACAGAAATTGCCGGAACTGTCATTTGTACTCAGATGATTCACATGAAAACGTATCCGACGTGATTATAGCCACACGACGAAAATTAACAGACTTCGAACGAGGAATGGTAGTTGGAGCGAGACGCGTGGGACATTAATTTTTGGAAATCTTTAGGGAATTCAATATTCAGAGATTCACAGTGTCAAGAGTGTGCCGAGAACACCAATTCCAGGCATTACCTCTCACCACGGACAACGCAGTGTCCGACGGCCTTCACTTAATGACCGAGAGCAGCAGAGTTTGCTTAGAACTGTCACTGCTGCCCGCAGAAATCAATGATGGACGTACAACGAACGTATTCGTTAGTACAGCGCGGCGAAATCTGCGTTAATGGGCTATGGCAGCAGACGACCGACGAGAGTGCCTTTGCTAACAGCACGACATCGCCTGCAGCGCCTCTCCTCGGATTCTGACCGTATCAAATGGATTTACATGAATACCCGTGGACAGGTCATATGAGTCCCATTTTCATTTGGTATCAGCTGATAGTGGGGTTAGAGTGTGGAGCAGACCTCACAAAGCAGTGGATACAAGTTGTCAACACGGCACTGTGGTGGTGGCTCCATAATGATGTGGGATGTGTTTACGTGAAGTGGACTGAGTCCTCAGGTACAACTGAATTGATCATTAACTAGAAAAAGTTATGTTCGGCTACGTGGAGACCATTTTCAGCTATTGATGGACCTCATGTTCCCAAAGAACGATGGAATTGTTAGAGATGACAATGTGTCATGTCACTGGGCCGCAGTTATTCGCGACTGGTTTGCAGAACATTCTGGACAGTTCGAGCTAATTATCTGGCCAGCCAGATCACCCGACGTGAATACCATAGAACATTTAAGTGACATAATCGAGATGTCATTTCGTGGACAAAGTCCTTCTCCGGCAACGTGTTCGCAATTAAACCGCTATAGAGGAAGGACGGCTCATTATTTCTGCAGGGAACTTCCAACGACTTGTTGAGTCCCTACCATGTAGTGTTTCTGCACTACGCCGGGCAAAAGGAGGTTCAACACGGTATTAGAAAGAATCCAATGACTTCTTTCTTCTCAGTATATTTCGACATGTAAGTTGTTTTTTGGGTGTTTTGATTCGCCTTAGCACGAATCATGAAGTTATATCGCAATGTGGCATAATATTTGACATCGTCATAGCATATGGCTGTACATAGGCTCATAAGATGAACAACCACGGATTATGACTGTTTGTAATGGTAACGCACATAGTCGTACAACTTCACAACTGAAATACCCCTTCTGGCGAAAAAGTTGTCATTTCATTTTTCCACACTCAGATTGCCCCATCCTCCCCCCACCCCCCTCTTCCCCTCCCCTAGATATGGTAGGGTTAACCCTGGAGACATGGCCCACAGTTTCAAAATTGCACACGTGAAGTCCCATGGTGCACTTTTAGTAAAATTCTAATTTTTGTACAACTAAACACACCAGTTGTGTATGACATACATTTTTTTGATTTTTTCAATGTAACATTTAAACACAATATTTGACCATGAAAACATCTTTACATTGCGGCATCTATCCCTTACGCTGTTCATGATACGTCACATTCTAAAAGAAACACAAAACTTCCCTGTTTTTTAAGTCAAAGCCTGTATAGATATATTTTTTCAATATCCAGCGAATAAATTTTAAGTAACTGGCTAATATATATATTCTACATTACTGAATAATACTGTGCACTGATCCTAAAGAGGCTGTGTGAACCCCCTAACAATGCATACTCAGTCATATGAACGAAAATTCAAACAAAACTGAAATGTTTTCACATATTTAAAACTGTTATTTGATTTGTGCCCAAGAATGCCAAACGAAAGAGTGTGCGGCGTATGTACCGGACTTTATTGCGGCATGTATCCTCATCTGTAGGGAAGAGATGAAACACCTTATAAATTCATCGCCTTGATAATCGAGAAGGCTGTACGAGAATACAAACACGTCCAACAGAGCTTACTGTTTGTACAACTACTCAAAGCATTGCAAACATTTGACTATTTAGCATAGACTAAGAACTAATCGTGATGCTGAAATGTTTTTGAAGGGATGCTTATAGACTTACTTCAGTTATCCCCCAGAGGTTTTGGAAACTTGCTCGATCGAAACTCGAACACTTTTATTATGGCCTGGAGTCTACTGAGCAATTGCAGTGCCGGTCCGCGCACACTGTGTCGATATTTGGCGAAACTAAGAGGAGTGCGCAGTGTTACAGCGCGCTGCAGCACTCCCGAATTTACCCCATGGAGTGCGCCTAGCAGGAGGAAATCATACGCCGAGTGCCGGCCGGAGTGGCCGAGCGGTTAAAGGCGCTACAGTCTGGAACCGCACGACCGCTACGGTCGCAGGTTCGAATCCTGCCTCGGGCATGGATGTGTGTGATGTCCTTAGGTTAGTTAGGTTTAAGTAGTTCTAAGTTCTAGGGGACTTATGACCACAGCAGTTGAGTCCCATAGTGCTCATAGTCATTTGAACCATACGCCGAGTGGAAGAGAAATGGGTTATTTTGAATCTTCCCCTGGTGTTTGGAAAGACGTAGTAGAATCGACGACTCTTTTCGTATGTATTCCTATATTTCTGCCAATCGTCACCATCCTAGCTTTTCCACTGCTTATTGATTACAAATTTTTCCAATAACGCCTCAAGGTGTTTTTATACGTCGTAATTACAGAGTCAAAACACTTAGCGAACAGATTGAAATCCCCTGGTAAGGAAAAGACATGCATTTCTATAGAGGATATCGACGTAGTCTGTGGGTAATGCGAATCGCGTGCCGCTGCTGGTATTAGGACCCTGGGCGAATACCAGCATCAGATTGCGCCTTTGCTGGGGGAAGAATAGCGGATGTAAATGGAGCAGTAGTAAGGTATGAGAGTTAATTGGCTGCAGCACGGTAAACAGGCTGAAAGTGGAGCGCGACTTTCTCCGCGGCCGGCGGCCGGTCTGCGCGCCGATCCCATCTGTCGGTGGCCGGCGCGCTCGTGCCCGGCTCCGCTGGCCGCTACACGCACGTTCGCACTGCCAGCACCATCCCCGCCGGGCTCTAGCATCCAGCCAAAGGTCAAACGCCACATTCCGCAAACCTCCTATCTACTGTGTGTGTACTGCTGTGGGAGGAAAGGCATACACCTACACTTCACCAAAGCTAATGCAAATAAGAGAAAGCAACAGAAGAGATTGCAAATAATATTTTTCACAGAATTATGAAGTGGGTCTCAGAAAATGAATTATACCTAAATTAAAAAAAACGTAGTATAATTACGTCTGTACAACAAATAGAGTCGTACCAAGAATTGATGTAGCATACGAGCAGGAGCCAGTAGATAGGTAGAATGAAACAATTTTTTGGGTGTACATGTGGAGCACGTGAGGCAATACGGACCCAACGACTTACCTTAGAAGATAGATTAAGGAAAGGCAAACCTACGTTTCTAGCATTTGTAGACTTAGAGAAAGCTTTTGACAATGTTGACTGGAATACTCTCTTTCAAATTCTGAAGATCGCAAGGGTAAAATACAAGGAGCGAAAGGTTATTTACAATTTGTGCAGAAATCAGATGGCAGTTATAAGAGTCGAGGGGCATAAAAGGAAGCAGTGGTTGGGAAGGGAGTGAGGCAGGGTTGCCGCGCGGGATTAGCCGAGCGGTCTAGGGCGCTGCAGTCATGGACTGTGCGACTGGTCCCGGCGGAGGTTCGAGTCCTCTCTCGGGCATGGGTGTGTGTGTTTGTCCTTAGGATAATTTAGGTTGAGTAGTGTGTAAGCTTAGGGACTGATGACCTTAGCAGTTAAGTCCCATAAGATTTCACACACATTTGAACATTTTTTTGAGGCAGGGTTGCAGCCTATTCCCCATGTAATTCAATCTTTATATTGAGCAATCAGTAAAGGAAACTAAAGAAAAATCCGGAGTAGGAATTAAAATAAATGGAGAAGAAATAAAGACTTCGAGGCTCGCCGATGACATTGTAATTCTGTCAGAGACAGCAAAGGACCTGGAAGATCAGTTGAACTAAACGTACCGTGTCTTGAAAGGAGGATATAAGATGAACACCAACAAAGACAAAACGAAGATAATGGAATGTAGTCGAATTCAAAAATGGTTCAAATGGCTCTGAGCACTATGGGACTTAACTTCTAAGGTCATCAGTCCCCTAGAGCTTAGAACTACTTAAACCTAACTAACCTAAGGACATCACACGCATCCATGCCCGAGGCAGGATTCGAACCTGCGACCGTAGCGGTCTCGCGGTTCCAGACTGTAACGCCTTTAGCCGCTTGGCCACCCCGGCAGGCGTAGTCGAATTAAATCGGGTGATGCTGAGGGAATCAAATTAGGAAATCAGACACTTAACGTAGTAAATGAGTTTTGCTATTTGGGGAGAAAATAACTGATGATGGTCGAAGTAGAGAGGATATAAAATGTAGAGTGGCAATGGCAAAGAAAGAGTTTCTGAAAAAGAGAAATTTGTTAACATCGAGTATAGATTTAAGTGTCTGGAAGTTGTTTCTGAAAGTATTTTTTGGAGTGTAGCCATGTATGGAGGTGAAACGTGGACGATAAATAGTTTAGACAAGAAGAGAATAGAAGCTTTCGAAATGTGGTGCTGTAGAAGAATGCTGAAGATTAGATGGGTAGATCACATAACTAATGAGGTGGTATTGAACAGAATTGGGGAGAAGAGTAATTTGTAGCGCAACTTGACTAGAAGAAGGGATCGGATGGTAGGACATGTTCTGAGGCATCAAGCGATCACCAATTTAGTACTGCAGAGCAGCGTGAAGGCTAAAAATCGTAGTGAGAGACCAAGAGATGAATACACTAAGCAGATTCAGAAGGATGTAGGTTGCAGTAGGTACAGGGAGATGAAGAAGCTTGCACAGGATAGAGTAGCACGGAGAGCTGCATCAAACCAGTCTCTGCACTGAAGACCACAACAAAACAACAACAACAACAACATGTTAATGAAAACTTGAACTGGGAGTAGCATATTACCGAACTACTCAAACAATTAAGTTCAGCTGTTTTTGCTCTTCGTATAATTGCTAATCTTGGAAACAAACAAATAAACCTCCTGACTTGTTTTGCGTATTTCCACTCAATAATGCCTTATGCAGTAATTTTATGGTGTAATTCACCACTTATAAAGAAAGTACTGATTGCAAAAACGCGAACTACCAATAATATGTGTTGTTCAGCCATGTGCGTCATGTAGGTACCTCTTCGAGAGGGTAGACATTTTAACTGCGCTGTCACAGTACATGTACATGAATTCATTAATGAAATTTGTCATAAATAAGCCATCACAATTTGGAAAGAACAGTGATATCCATACCCAGAACAACACTAGAGGGGAATAGACCCCTATTACCTGTTACCAAACCTATCACGGACTCAGAAAGAGGTTCAATAAGCAGAAACAAAAAATTTTGATCACTAGTCCAATATCAAAATATGTCTGACAGGTAGCAATAAGTTCTACATCTTATTTAAAATCGTTTATCCTGGACAACTCCTATTTCACTGACGAATTTCTATTTAAAAACTGGTAGCTAGTAAAAAGAACTGTGTTTCATGTGTAGTTGCATGAGTACTACTAAAAAAATGTGTCCATTACCATCCGAGGTTTTTGTCCGAAATACTCCTCTGTGATACTGACAAGAAGGAGACTGAGTCAATAATTAAATCACTGAAAACTAAGGACTCTCATGGATGTGATGGAGTGCCTAGCAGAATATTAAAGTACTGTGCTGCAGATGTTAACCCTGTACTTAGCCATAATTGTAATTTTTCCTTTAAGAATGGTCAGTTCCTGAAGGATTAAAGTACTCAGTAGTGAAGCCGCTTCATAAAAGGGAGAAAGGGATAATGTAGACTTTTGTGGCGGTGTTCGTAGCGACAAACACTTGGCGGTAGAGATGGCTTACGAAGTCACCGCCACACTTTTAATAGCGGGCCGACCGGTCCGCTGGAACAGTGAACAGAAAGATGAAAAACCAAACACTCTGATTAAATAAGTCGGTACTTATCTTTATTCATGAAGATACAGAAACACAGTAGTGAACTCGGTGGCTAAAGAAATCTGTCTAGTTCGAGTCGGAGCGGCTAGGTCAGCGTCGGCTGACGACAAACAACAACTCTGCTGCGATGAACACACAACTGACTAACAAGTACACAATTCGGTGGCGAGTATACAACTGAGCGGCGAATACAGAACTGTCCTAGCGCTCGCGACTCCAGCGCTTAAGAAGCCAGCAGCCAGCGGTGGCGCGCGCAGACTTGCGGCGATTTGCTGTCTCGCTGGCGCTGCTTATGCGGACGGCGTCCGTACTTTGATGCTGCCAACCTTTTGGCAGCGGGCTCGGTTGGCATTACTGGCTAGGATGCAACACTCCTCCCCCCCAAATCGCCGCACCGTCGTTGAATAATGACGTGGCGAGCGTCGACGGCGGGGGAGGGGTCCGGCCGCAGGCGTAGCAGAAGAGACCGGGGCGGAGACTGTTGTCGGTGGCAGTCCCCGGTCCGCACCCCAGCATTGGCTGCGCGGGGCCCCGGGAAACACCGACTGAAAACCGAGGTCAGGGTGCACGCCTGTGACCACGGGCGCAGCTTCTGGTACTGGACGCGACGGGGCGTCGGGACCCACGAAGAGAGGCAGCGTCTCCTGACGCTGCGTCGACGGCTGCTGAGCGGGCGCCGGACAAGGCGCTGCGGTGTCAGACTCTTTGGGGGTGCCCAAGGAAAGCGGCTGCAGGACAGGCTGCACAGCCACCGCTTGGGAAGGCGGCCCGGCTGAGGGGTCGACGTCCATCAGCTCCGAAGGCGGTGGCGACTGAAGAGGGACCGCAGGCGCCGGAGCGACCACCTGGGGCGCTCCCGAATAAAGCTGCGCGGGAGGCATCAACGGGACGGGCTGTCGGCGTGGTAGCGGCGACGGCTGCTGCTGCTGCTGCTGCCCTGGGGGCGGCAGCGAAGTCGGAAGGCGCGGCTGGAACCCGCCGCGGACCAAATCTGTGGACAAAGAACGAGCGGCAGAATCCGGGCGGCCAGCGCGGCGCAACTGGTTCTGATGCCTCCTGTGCACACCAGTAGCACCTTGAACAGTATAAAAACCGCGACCCTGGTCACTTATCACGGTACCACGTTCCCAACGACGGCGACCGTGATAAACTCTGAAAAAAACGGCGTCGTTGCGCTGAAACCCGTGCGATGCTCAGAAGCGGCGGGTCGATCCGGGGGGTGCAACAACCGTAGTAGGGTGCGATGACGACGGCCGTGGAGAAGCTCCGCAGGCGAAGGGCCGTCGCGTGGCGTGGTCCGGTACGACGACAGGAACGTGATGAGGGCCTGCTGACGAGAGTGCGTAGCACGAAGGCGGTCCATATGATCCTTGAATGTGCGTACAAAACGTTCCGCTGCACCATTCGATTGAGGGTGGAACGGCGGAGTAAGAACATGGCGAATGCCAGTGGCAGAACAAAAACTTTCAAATTCAGCAGAGGTAAATTGTGGACCATTGTCAGACACTAAAACTTCTGGAAGACCCTCAATACAAAAAATTGAAGTCAACGCCTGTATAGTTTGTGCAGACGTTGTAGACTGCATGGGCACAACAAACGGAAAATTACTAAATGCATCTATCACGATGAGCCAACGAGAATTCCAATATGGGCCAGCGAAATCAATATGTACTCGCTGCCAGGGACCGGCAGGGCGTGCCCACTCAAAATAGCGTTGAGGCAGAGCAGCTTGGTGTTCGGCACACGTCGAACAATCTGTAGACATCTGCGTAATCTGCTTATCAATGCCGATCCATGTACAATGACGGCGGGCAAGCTGCTTGGTGCGGACCACTCCCCAATGACCTTGATGCAACAAGTCGAGGACCTTTGATTGGAGCACTTGGGGAACCACTACACGAAGCTGGTCATTCTCGGTGCGTAACAGCAAAACTCCGTGCGAAACAGACAACAGATGACGTTGCGGATAATAGCGACGAACCACAGGATCCGATATGTCCTTTGCCTTGGACGGCCAACCACGTTGAACAAAACGTAATAGTAAACTCAGATGAGGATCCGTAGCTGTCTCACGTGCCACCTGACGATAATCAATCGGAAAATCCCGGAGGGACTGATGCTCATCGGCGTCAATCTGATGGCAAGAGTCTTCAGAGGAATCGAAGACATCATCCGCAGCAATCGGCAATCTAGAAAGCGCGTCAGCGTTTGCATGCTGAGCTGTAGGGCGATACAGTATATCATACTGGTATTGTGATAACAAAAGAGCCCAACGTTGTAGTCTCTGAGCTGTCCGCTGAGGAACTGGTTTAGACGGATGAAACAGTGACGTCAGGGGCTTGTGATCTGTTACTAAATAGAATGGTCTACCATAGAGGTAGTGATGGAATTTTGTGGCACCGAACACAATAGCCAACGCTTCCTTGTCCAATTGGCTATAATTACACTGAGTTTAGCAATTTAGATGCGAACGCAATAGGACGTTCGGTGTTACCGACTCGGTGAGACAACACAGCACCGAGGCCGAAAGAAGAGGCATCACAAGCTAACACCAGAGGCCTGTTAGGGTCGTAATGGACCAGACAACGATCATTCAATAAAGCCTCTTTAACCTGCTGAAAGGCTGATTGGCAATCAGCTGACCACACAAACGGAACATTCTTACGGCGGAGACGATGCAACGGTGCAGCAATCTGTGATGCATTAGGTATAAACCTACTATAATACGTCAATTTGCCAAGAACTGCTTGCAATTCATGCAGATTGCGAGGGGCGGGCAAATCACGAATAGCTGCTAAATGTGACTGGGAGGGATGAATGCCTTGAGCATTAATAACATGTCCCAGATACTCCATCTCCGTAAGGAAAAATGAACATTTATCGATGTTGCAACGTAGGCCTGCCTGAGACAACACTTTAAACAAGCACTCCAAATTACGGAAATGTTCAGCAGGCGTCCGACCGGACACAACAATATCGTCTAAATAGTTGCAACACGATGGCACATTAGCCAGAAGTTGTGACAAAAAACGCTGAAAAACAGCTGGAGCTGACGCACAACCAAAAGGCAAACGCAGAAAACGGAACAACCCCAACGACGTGTTTATGACAAAATACTGCTGTGATTGCTCGTCGAGGGGCAATTGCAAATATGCTTCACGGAGATCAATTTTGGAAAAGAAACGAGCTTCCCCTAACTTATCCATCAGCTCGTCCGGTCTAGGCAAAGGAAAAGAATCAATGACAGTCTGAGGATTAACTGTCGACTTAAAATCAGCACACAAACGTAACTTGCCAGACGGTTTCTTTATAATAACTAAGGGAGAAGCCCACTGGCTCGCTGAAACGGGTTGAATAACACCGTTGTTTTGCCAACGACGAAGTTCATCTACAGGTGCCCGGAGGGCGTGAGGCACTGGACGAGCACGACAAAATCGAGGCTGAGCATTATCTTTTAACGTAATATGAGCGGCCAAGTTCGCAGCACAACCTAGTTCGTCTTTAAATATGTCACTGTATCGTTTACACAAATCGGTTATGCTGTCTTGAGGAACAACAACAGAATTAATTTGCAACACATTGTCTTGGATAGACAGGCCAAACAAGTCAAAACAGTCTAATCCGAAAATGTTTACACTGTCTTTAGCGCGGAGCACTGTGAATGAAACTGTTTTTGTATTGCCACGGAATGTGGCTGGCACGCTACATACACCTAACACAGGAATCTGTTCTCCACTATAAGTAGCCAAAGAATGTTTTGCCGCTGAAAGTTTAGGGCGGCCGATAGCCGCATACGTAGCACTATTTATGAGAGTCACAGACGCACCAGTGTCTAATTGAAAATTGAAGGTCTTATCCTGGATGCGTAGCTTCACAAATAGTTTATTACACTGTCTCTGGATCGGTGCAGTAGAGGCGGAAGACACAAAATCAGCGCGATTAGCGCGTGTTCGCTGCTTACGACAACTCGTGGGTTGGGCGGGTGGAACAACAACTCCCGCGTCACTTGCAGTCTGTACATCACTTTTCACAGCGTTTGAATTACGCTTGGGTCGCATAGCAGAGGGCTGGGTGGGTGGCTTATTGCGAACAAGTTTATTACCCACACGAACCGTGGAAGAGTCTTTAAACGCGACCTTCTGGGCGGGCTGGCTTTGAAGAACATGAATATCCATGGGCTGGGCAGCACTAGAATTGGTCTTGCGTTTACGCAAACAAACAGTCTGGATGTGTCCTTTCCTTTGACAAAAGTGACAAACCGCGTTTCTTAACGGGCAACGTTCACGAGGATGAGCAAGAACACACTTAGGGCAAGACTTAACTTTATCATTTTGCACACGCGGCTGACGAATGTGTTTAACATGACGCGGCCGGCCAGTGTTTACAGTCTGACTCTGCCGGTGGGGCCGCGGGCGTGACATAACTTGCTTAGCACAGGCAATTTGAGAAATACACGGCTGGTCTAACTCACACTCAGCATAGTCAAAAGTATCTTGGGCTTCAATGATGTTCATCACAGTCTCTAATGACGGGTCAGGCAACTTTAAGACAGCAGCACGAATACGAGAATCTGCAATGTTTTGAGTAATAGCGTCTCGTAGCATGACATCACTGTAGGAAGCTCCACACACACAATTAAATCGGCACTGACGGGTGAGGCCCCGTAAATCTGTTAACTACTGTTTATTAGATTGATGTGGCAGTTTCTTTAATCTGAAGAACTTGAATCTGGCTGCTGCCACATGAACTCGCGACTCGAAATACTCAGCAAGCTTGTTAACAACAACGTCATAGTCTAAAGCTTCTGGCTGGGATTCCGGGAACAACTTACAAAGGAGTCGATAGATTTCCACGCCTGCAGTGGAAATTAAATAAAGCTGCCGCTCAGTACCTGTGATTTTGTAGACTGTCATGTGCGCCTGCAACTGCGCGAAATATTCTTGCTATTCTTCTCTGGATTCATCAAAAGCCCGGAACTGTGGTGCTGCCTGTGCTTGTTCCTTTTGTGTTGGAGGATTAGCCGCTTGTTTGGCGATTGCTTCCACCAGACTTTGTATTTGCTGACTCTGTAACAAGATCAACTGGTGTAATTCGGCAGACATAGTGAACACAAATTAAACCAGCCCCCAAAATTTTATCGCTATAATTAGTATAACAAGAACAAGTTGAACCAGCCCTGCACACGAGTTCGGAAGACCTCGTCGCCAGTTTTGTGGCGGTGTTCGTAGCGACAAACACTTGGCGGTAGAGATGGCTTACGAAGTCACCGCCACACTTTTAATAGCGGGCCGACCGGTCCGCTGGAACAGTGAACAGAAAGATGAAAAACCAAACACTCTGATTAAATAAGTCGGTACTTATCTTTATTCATGAAGATACAGAAACACAGTAGTGAACTCGGTGGCTACAGAAATCTGTCTAGTTCGAGTCGGAGCGGCTAGGTCAGCGTCGGCTGACGACAAACAACAACTCTGCTGCGATGAACACACAACTGACCAACAAGTACACAATTCGGTGGCGAGTATACAACTGAGCGGCGAATACAGAACTGTCCTAGCGCTCGCGACTCCAGCGCTTAAGAAGCCAGCAGCCAGCGGTGGCGCGCGCAGACTTGCGGCGATTTGCTGTCTCGCTGGCGCTGCTTATGCGGACGGCGTCCGTACTTTGATGCTGCCAACCTTTTGGCAGCGGGCTCGGTTGGCATTACTGGCTAGGATGCAACATAGACAATTTTAGACCTATTTCTATGCCATCAGTGTTAGCTTAAGTTATTGAAAAGGCTTTGTATCTAAGCATAATTGATCATTTTATATCACATAATTTGCTATCAAATGTACAGTTCAGCTTGAGAAGTGGTTTAACAACTGATAATGCTATATTATCTTTTCTCTGTGGGGCATTGGATGGATTAAACAAAAGGTTTCGAACTCTAGGCATACGTCTTTTAAATTAAGGCGTTTAATTTTGTTGATCACAAAATATTGCTCCAGAAGCTGGACCACTATGGAATACGGAGAGCAGCTCACAATTGGTTCATCTCTTACTTTAACAACAGACGGCAAAAGGTCATTATTCAAAAGGTTGAGAATGGCTGTGATGTGGGGTGTGTGTGAGTGGGGCACAGTCAAATGGGGGGTTACCTAGAGGTCAGTGTTGGGCTACTCCTGTTCCTTATTTATATAAATTATATACCCTCTAGTTTTATAGGTAATTCTAAAATATTTCTGTTTGCTTGTGACACTTGCTTTGAAGTAAAGGATGTTGTATGCAGCATTGGCTCGGTTTCAAATACTGCAGTTCATGAGATAAGTTCATGACTTGTCGAAAATAAACTAACGCTAAATCACAGTGAGTCTCAGTTTTTATAGTTTTTAAAACACAATTCAACAAAACCCGACGTTTTAATTCAGCAGAATGGGCATTAATGAAACTGAACAGTTCAGGTAGATAGTAAACTTCCGTGGAAAGCCGACGTTCAGGATCTTGTTCAATGACTTAATGCTGCAATTTTTACTAATCTAACGGTATTCGCTTACGTCGTACGGTGTTATATTTTGGGGTAACCCTTCCCATACTCAAAGTATATTTTTCGCTCAGAAACAGGCAGTTCGGGCGAACCTCTTGTCGACTCCTGTTCACTAATCTGGGTATTCTGACATTGTTCTCTCGGTATATATATTCTTTACTGTCGTTTCTTATTAACAATGTCCGCTTATTCGCAAGAATTAGCAGCTTTCACTCAGTTACTTCTAGGCAGAAGTCCAGTCTGCATTTGGATCGCACTTCCTTGACTCTCGTGAAGGAAGGTGTGCAGTACACCGCAGCATCCATTTTCAAAAAGCTACCACAAGTATTCAAATTCACGCCATTTCAAATTGAAACAGAAGAGTTTCCTCATGGGTCACTCCTTCTATTCTGTCCCGGAGTTCCTCAAAAAATGAAGCTGATTCCTATGTTATATTGTTGACTGCGTTTCCTTAAATTTATGACTTGTCTTTTTTGGGTTCATAAACATTTTATTTTATCTTTTATTACTTTTATGTTGTAATTTCATGTACTGACACGTTCCATAACGTTGGAGGTTTGCTCCTCAATTTGGTTCTACGGAACGAGAGGTGTAAAATAGAAATAAGTTAAATAAACTAATCACGTAAACATATTCTGCAAACTGACACGTTCCTTATCATACCGATAAATGAACCGTTCAAACGACCTATGAAATATGTAACTAACAAACTACTTAACTCACTAACAAAACAATGCTGTTTCTACGTTAAAGTTTTAATGTTCTCTCCAGCTTGTTTCAGGCACCAAAGAACTTCGGCCACGAGGTCCATAGAATGCGTAACACACTCGTTGCAGTACGTGCCAAAATTATTTCACGCTTACGCCCTTTATCGAAAGTACGATTGCCTGGGTTGTCAAGATGAAATGAAGTGAGGATCTCGTGGTAGGGAGGACGCTGCAGTAGAAATAACTTCATTTGTACCCCAAGAAAGTGTATTGGGACACTTGCTATTCATTTTGTATATTAACTGGCCTGCAGACAATGTTAATAGTCACCTCAGACCTTCCGGAGCTGATGTGGTAATCTATAAAGAAGTACTTTCTGGATATAGCTGCAAAAATATTCAGATATTTCTTGATAAGATGGTATAAAGATCTACAACTTGCTTCAAATTTTCAGAATTGTTAATTAGTGCACTTCGGAAAACGAAAAACTGTAATATCCCAAGACTACAATATTAAGGAGTCACAGCTGGAATCAGACAACTGGAGTAACAGTTTGTAGGGATATGAAATAGAACGATCAAGTGGGTTTAGTCGTAGATAAAACAGGTGGCACTCCTCGGTTCATTGATAGAATACTGGGGAAATGCAATCACTCTACAGAAGAGATTGCTTACAGAATAACTGCATGAGCATAGTAGAATATTGCTCGAGTATGTGGGATCCGTACCAGACAGGACTAACAGGGGATATTGAACGTGTACAGAGAAGTGAAGCACAAATGTTCACAAATCTGGTTGACTCGTGGGAAAGTGTCGCTGATACTGAAGAAAGTGATACTGAAGAAAGTGATACTGAAGAAAGTGAACTGACAGACCCTTGAAGATAGATTTAACTGTCTCGAGAAAGTCTCTTTACAAAGTTTTGATAACCAACTTTAAGTGAAGAATCTAGGAATATACTAAGACCCGCGAGGACAATATTAATTACAGCGCGCACGGAGACGTTTAAACTACAGTATCATTCTTCCCGCTTTCTATACGTGGACTGAAATTCGAATAAATTGTACGTGGGAAGTACCGCCTGGTATGCACTTCACAGTAATTTGCAGAGTATGGATGTTGACGTAGAGAGAATACATTATAATGGCGATCGTGACCCACTATATTCAGTATCTCATCAAAAGTATCCGGACCGCCTATACAGTGCGGAATTGACCAGTAGATGTTACGGGTGGCGGACTCGCCGGTATAATGAAGGCAGTAGAGAAGAGCTAACAGCTGAATGGGCCGGTGAGGAGAGCTCAGTGACGTCGAACGTCGACTAGATATTGTATGTCATATGATTTAACAGATCCACCAGGGACATTGCAACCGTTACAAAGTCATCTAAGTCAACTGGTGGTGGTGTGACTGTGAAATTGAGTCGCGAAGCAGAACCATAGCTAACCCGAGACGAGGCAGACTGCATGTGCTGACGGACAGGGACTGTCGAGCACCCCGGAGGGTGGTTTTAAAATGTCGCAGGAAATCAGTGGAAGGAATCACTCGTGGACTAGCATAATTTTTGTGCGTAGGGAGTAAAAAATAATGGGGTACAGTGGTTGAGCAGCTCCTCATAAGCCATACATCTCTGTAGCAAACGCTAGGACACGCATGAGGTGATGCAAGGAGCGACGTCAGTAAACAGTGCATGGCGGGGTTGAAAATGGTTCAAAAGGCTCTGAGCACTATGGGACTTAACTTCTGAGGTCATCAGTCCCCTAGAACTTAGAAATACTTAAACCTAACCAACCTAAGGACATCACACACATCCATGCCCTAGGCAGGATTCGAACCTGGGACCGTAGCGTTCGCGCAGTTCCAGACTGTAGCGCCTAGAACCGCTCAACCACACCGGCCGGCGCATGGCTGGGAACAAGCGGTCTGGGATGATGAATCACGCCGTACCCTGTGGCAGTCCGATGGAAGGGTTTGAATCGAGAAGACAGTAAACACCACGGAGATAAAATTCGCAGGACACTTTCGAGAGAAGACGGGGTAAGTGGAGGGGGAGCGGATGCGGTATGGGGAGGTTGGATGGGAGAAGGGCACGAGGAATTAGATCGTTCGGTTATAAATTCAAACAGCTCTACATATACACTTTGACATCGGAAGCGCAAAAGGGGAGACGAAGGTATTCCCTGTTTCATCTACTTTGCTCCCAGACAATAGTCAAAACCCACATGAAATAATTTTTTTATGGGTTGTACATTAAGATACCCGGTTGTTCACCGGGAACTGCAGTGCTAGAATTTGAAATGGTTAAAGTGGAAGATATGAAAATAGCTTACACAGAAACATCCCTTTCCAGTTCAAATTCTCACTCCAACTAATATCTGTGGATGAAAATACAGAAATTGAGATTAACGGAGGGATGCAGGGGCAGAGAAGAAGTCTGATTGTTTTGCTACACGTGTGCTGCAGTAACATATCTTTCACCAAACAGTGTTGATGAATCGAGGATGGTAATAATGTCCAGTGGAGAAAAGGTCGTAAAATTCACAGACTTTATTTCCAATCAATTAATGGAGAATCTTAGTATACTATTGAAATGTGGAACGTTTCTAACCAGCAGCACAAGACCACGAATACTGTCAAAGGCTGCCATTGGAAGCCAAACTTCTCAATAAACCAAAAAGACATCCAACTGAATACTTTCTCTTAAATAAGTTGTACGAGGAAGCAGTAAATGCTACGCTGTGCAAAACAGTTAAAGAATCACTTTATCGAATCCCTTTATCTGTATCTCATTGCGACGCAGAAGTTTGAAATTTGGTTCAAAGGTGCCTAAAACCTTTCTCTGTAATGAAGTTAAGGCGTGGCACCCTGCGACATCACCATCGGGCTAGGCAACACCTCAAGCAGTGAGGTGACGACATTAGCGAAAAAAAGGCCCGCTCTGCGAGGTGTAGCATGGCTTAATGATGTCACATTGGCACTAAATTTCTTCACAATTCTGCCAAACGCCATGGCGGACGTGTCACTCGATGGGAATGTCGTCACACCCTGTCTTACCCATATTTCACCCCCTTCTTTAGAAGCTTCTGCGATAGAAGTCAGAACCGCGACGCCCATGCGTTTTCTTATTTAAGACACACCGCCGCTAAGAACCGACAAAGAAGGCCTCTGGAGGTGGCACGAAGGTCGTCAGTGAAACCACCCCTTTAGTTGGCGCGTTGATTTCCACACATTTCGCTGTCGAAAACGACAGTTCGCAGTGCTTTGAGCAATAGAACGACGTTCTTGACAGCCAATGACACTGCTGACAACGTTGCACAACTTAACCTGTATTTAAGGAAATCGTGGCCCTGCAACCGCAATGAACTTGACTACAGCCCTCTGGAGTGTAGAGTAACCGCAAATTTTGCTCTGGCGTACAGTGTGGGAGAACTAGGGGCCGCTCAAAATCATTCGATGAAATCTGAACATGACCCGAAGCACCAAAGAGTGTTTAGGTTTTGTCAGCCCTCCTGCTTCACGCCCTTCTGTGGCATGATAATGGGAACGGGTAGAGGGGGGAAGGGATGGGTGCTGTGACATTGACACATATGCGAATAAAATGACAAACACCCTCCTCCCAATCCTCCCACCAGCCGCCACATAGTTCGGCAAGATCCTTGGTATCACTCATACAATTTTGTTAAACACTCCAAGAATGTCCCTGTACAGTGACGGCGAATCACCGATTACTAGACGCCGGCGTGACAGGCATCCCCTTCGACTCCCTTTCGATTTCGCACGCAGCCAGCAGGCGCTAGATCAGTAACTTAGTGCCACTCAGCTAAGGGGTGACTAAACAGGAAATACGGGGGCTATTCGGAAAGTAAGGTACGAACAGTCGTGCAATGAAACCACAACGAAAACCAAAAATTTTTTATTAGCCACATTTAGCTACACCTTCCAGCTACCTCTCTAAATAGTCGCCGTTCCGAGTTCGATATTTGTCATGGCGTTGTACAAACTTTCCAGTACTCTCGTCACAGAAAGCAGCCGCCTGTGCCTTCCGCCAATTCTCTACGCTGGTCTGCCTTTCGTAGTTTGTGCCTAAATGTTGTCTTCGTAGCCAGCAGTTCATGTGAGCAGAGATGAACAATGGAGGGAGCCAATTAAGGGCTGTATTGTGAGTGATCGAACATTGACCCTGCAGAATGCCGTTGAAAATTGTCTTGAAGAAAGAAACGCATAACATTTATGTTATGTGTGCTGCATAGCTTCAGGCGAAATCTCTCACCAGATCCACGCACTTGGCGGGAGACACTGTTGTTTTAGGCTTTTCTGCGTGATCACTTTACACTCTGAACAGAAAAGAGCGAAGTGAAGCGATCTACAGACACACTAAAGACACTGCCCTACACATCTGTGCAAAGTTCTATCGGATTTTCACAGTGGTTTCCATTTCGCACCTAATCGAACCTTACTTTCCGAATACGCCTCGTACCTTCATCTCTTCTTCTGTGATTCCAGTGTCAACGTGTACGATGTGCAGTTGTCTGAATTTATAGTCAAATCCTCTGATCTCCCGTGTCCTCAATCTGCCACTTCTTGATACAACAAATCTTGTGTAATCGACCCTAACACTTCCGTAACAGTGCTTACTATTATCTAACTACGAGGTGTGAAGTATTGTACTTTCCTTCTTTCACTTAATAACGTGTTTATCTGCCTCGTCCAACCAAAGTTTTAGCATTCATAATGAACGGTTTTGGCTTTCCTGCCGTTACTTTCCAAAACTGCCATTGCCTGACCTGTCGCGCGGACTCGATGAATAACGTGGATGCTCAGCGTAACTAAATATCTGACATTTCACAAGTCGTTTACAAAACTCTGCAATCTTACTTCACCTAATTGAGTATAGGCTCTCTAAGCTCAGAAATATTAGAAACAACTTCATTCGAATGAGCTATATTAGTAACAGCAACTAATGCCATAAGCAGTCGTAGCTGGTTTGTTAGCTCATTGGGGTCGTCGTAATATACATACTGCAGGAGTCTGTAGGGAAGCAGCATACTCACACCTTATAAAATTCACATCAGTCTTTCCATTGTGTGCCAGCCTAGTCCGCTGTAACTAGCTCTGACGTCATAAATATTGCGCAATACTTTAAAATAAAGTAAATAACCTGAAACGTTTCTAGCATGTCAGGAGTAAAACAAAATCAATATGTGTTGGATATCAGTTCAATAACTTTAGCCATTTTCGAAATTTGGATGTTTTTCTGTAAAAATCATTGGCGCAACAGAAAAGAGATAGAAACTTAAAAATTTATATTTAGATTCCTTTTGCATAATAATTTAGTAGAAACAGTATTCTGGATCTCACAAATTAAAATTTTAGTTGAAATTCATGATTTTCTGGTTTTTGTCTTAAAAATTAAGGAAGCAAGATCGATTAAGTAGGCGAATAAATAAAGCTAGGATGTTTAAATTTAAGTAGAAGGGAGATCCGCTATAATCATAAAAATGTGAGAAGTTTCAACAGAATAACTATAAAACTATAGCGATAGCGGATCTCCAAAGGGCAAGTTCAGAGCTCGTTTACTGCGTGTAGTGTAATTAAATGAATTATCTCGCCCAAAATATTTGACTTAGCCACGTCAGACTTTTATTATGGTTACTTACCTGTGTGCTGATTGCACATTTAAGTTGAGAGCTTCATCGGCCATCAGCAAAGGAAGCAATGATTTATTCGATAACTTAAAGTGGTGCATTACTAGCCCAGCGGCTAGTCGGGAGAGCAGATTTGATCAGGCATTCCCCTAGCTGTCCACACAGCGGCTTTATATGTAAGAACGCTGCGGGAGAGGAGGAAAGCCACAGTTTCTCTCCAGACGTTGATTAGCGCACCACCTGTGCCGGGAGTCGCGTCGCGTCGGTATCGTTGATATAAAAAGCCTCGGATGCAGTAATAAGTTACTCGGGATATGCGTAACCATGAAATCGTTTTCGAGTGAAGTGTTAATTTTGGGATGATGTTAATGATCTATCTTTAGTTTGCGTATGTCATATTTTCACGTGCCGCCACAGGACAGACATTCTACCATTATTAGCGTGGCGTTAATGAACATTATCATCAAATTATGGCGAGCATTCACTTAAACATTTAATTTGAACAGTTATAGTTGCATCAGCGCATTAGACTCTGAACAGCTCTGGTAGTTGGATTGTGTGGATACTTTTTGGTCTGTGACTTTCAGAAGATAGTGAAAATTTTAGAGAGAAAGGTTTTTGATTATGAATCCCAGACAACCTCCTAATTCCTCAGAGCTATAAGCTGTAGCTATAACTGTATTTCTCAGATGAAGTGGGCACTAGGAATTCTAATTACAGGCTTCAAGTTTTGCTAATCACTTTCTGGTTGCCAATATTGTAGTTAGAGAGCCAGTGTTGAGAACAGCAAACAACAGCATTAAATAAATAATAGGAACATTACTCATTTATTCCACTCGCCGCCCCACATATGGTTCATCGGCCGGGAAACAAACTGAGTAAAAGTGAAAGTGATTTTTAATAATTTGGATTCGGAAGTGAAATGCGACACGCAACTGAGCAATGGAACAGTGATAGACAGTGTTTCGTGTACATGTGGACGACGCAATTGGATTAACAACGCATCTGGATTGACGGATCTGGCGCTGAGTCTAGCTGCACTGCTGGCATCGCGAGAAGTCAGTCTCACCGCACCGCAGTCATCCGTCGGAGTGACCGGAGCCGCGTCTGCTGTTTCGGGCTACGCCCACAACACAGCAGTTGTCGAGGTGCCGTCTGCAGTTCAACGTGCCACGTCACATCAGTAATCCTGGTACGCCGCGCCGGCAACGCTATACGTCGTGCAGAGGGAACTAAGTTAAGTGAAAAGCGTTAAGACTTTTACTAACCTGCACTAAAAGATTGTCGGCGATGGAACCGCAAAAAGAAACAGAAGTTAAACCTAAACCAGGACCTATTTCTGTTGAAGGAACTGTAAATCCAGACAACGGTTCAAGTGTAAATATGCATGAAAATAGTAATGTTAAAGTGAAATCCGAACTAGTGTCTCCTGACAGTAGTGTGAAAAAGGGCAACGATTCAATAGTAGAGACCCCTGTAGTAAAGCAGAAATCAGAAAGTGTTAAGTTATTGCATGATAGTTTATCTGATGAATTAAAAATGAAACAGTCATCAGAGATGGTAGAGTTTAAAAAGGAGAAGTTAGATATGACTGATCAATCAGAAATTTCATTTAGTTTTGATGATTCTGGTGTTGGAGCTAGTTTTTCGTCACCTGAGTGTAATAAAACGCCAGCTAGTGAGCAACCCAAAGATACTGGGGCTATTGATTTAAATGTAATATTACAAGCAATAGCTGCCAGTAATGCAAAAATGTCAGCCAGTAATGCTAGAATGACAGCTGTGTTAAAATGTGATATAATTGAGGTAAATAACAGGATTGTGGCCAGCCAAACCACTTTTAATAAACGGTTTGAGGCAATGGACAATAAATTAGAATCCAATAAAGCTGAATTAGAAACTTCCTTCAAGACTAGCTGCAATAAGTTGAAAGAGGATCTGGACAGTTTAAATTATAAAATTGATTACAACCATGAGGATATTAAAAAAATAGTTGCTCAACAGTTATCTGAGATGTATAAAACAGTGAAATCCGAAGTTTCTGAGGTTCGCAAAGACTTCCAAATGGAAGATGCGAAGCTGGAGCACAAATTAACAGCAAAGATCGAGGCGGAATCTGAACTGTGCTCAGATAGGTTTAAAGATGTTAATATAAAAGTAAACATATGTCAAGCAGTAGTAGACGCAATCAAAACTGATACTACTCATATTGTGCAAAGAGTAGATAATGTTGAAATGAGAGTAGAAAATACTAGTACTAACATTGCTAACATTGAGATTAAAGTAGCTTCAGTAACTTCTGGTAATGGTAGTATGCAACAAGTTGTAGCTGCCAACGCTGCTTTTATCGGGTGTCGGCAGTTCTTGCGGTTCGATCCAGATAAAAATATCCACCCGCTAGATTTCTGGAACGATTTTGAAGATGTGATTCCACCAACTTGGTCTGAACGAGAGAAAATCTCATTTATTAGAAGCCATTTAGCGGGTGACGCCATGAGTTGGTCAGCTGATGTTATGTTGAAGTGTAAAACATTAGCGGAATTTAAAACAGCCTTAATTAATGAGTATTGGTCTAGCAATAAGCAAAATGAAGTGTTGAGAGAATTTTGGAGTGGAAAACGCTTCAATGCAGGCAAGGAATCTATTAAAGAGTTTGCCGGGTCATGGATCTCACGTTTGTCACATTTGGCTGAAAAGCTAAAACCTCAAATGATAATACTAAGTGTTGAAGCCAAACTGCCGTGGTATTGGCTAACTAGAATTATATCTGCCCCTAGAGACAATCTGGATCGTTTCATTGAATATTTGGAACGTGTAGAGCGTGTGGCTGCCAATGAGGAGCAAGCACGTAATAACAGAAATGCTAATAACACTAGTAGTAATTTTAAGAACGAGCAGAATGGCAATGTAAAGATCAGAACAGTAGGTGTTCGCCATCCTAAGAAAGGTAGGAATTTTAGAAATAATTACCAGAACCAACAATGGCATCCAAATGATAGTAATTTTGTTCGTAACAAAAATGTGCAAGTAAACAACAGTGTTGAAAGCAATGCTGTGCCAGTTAACTATAATGCAAATAAAGGTAACAGTAGTAGGCAGAGGCTGGAAAACCAGTTCCTGTCTATGAGGATACTGGCGCTCACCAGGCGGTTGCTTTTCCTAAGCCAGTAATTACAGTAATTAGTATGACAGATCAGAATACTCAAACTGAGGATTCGGATGATGGGTTGGTAGCATCCAGTGATACTGAGGAAATATTAAACCACTCACAGTATTTCATAGATACCGTGTTAGAGACGCTTTCTAAGTGGGAAGAGAAAGAGAAGGCGCAGCAGTGTAATGGTAGGGAAGAGCTACAAAATACTGAATTGTCAGGTGAAGAAGCAGAAGAAATCTATACTTATATTTACGATGAGGATGATGTGCTCTTATCTAAAGTGCTTGTGCAGGATGTTGATACTGTACTAATAGATTTAGGACAGGAGGTAAGTGAGAATGTAGGGGATAGCCTGTTGGGGGTCGATGAACCCAGTAGCTGTGACCAGTTGTCACTTGAGAAGGATCCCGACGATAATAGTGAAAGTGGTTTAGCTGTAACTAGTGTTATACCCGGTCTGGAGGCGAAGAATCCCTCAGACTACAGTAATTTGGGTCATGTTCAGCAAACTAAATGTAATGAAGTCGTGCGGTGTTTCGATTTGAAATTAATAGACCGACTGGAAAAGGCAGCTGAAAATGTAGTTCAGGAAACCCCTACACACTTTGACCTAAATATAATGAAGACAGATATCGATCACTTTAGTTGGAGGCAAATCCAAAATGAACTATTGGATGAGTTTGAGGAACCACCTGTACAACCTAGAATAAGCCACCCTATAATAATAGTGAATATGTTGGGTATCAATGTACGTTGTCTCTTAGACAGTGAAAGTGAGGTGAGTGCGATATCTCAGTCCTTCTTTGATGCATTACCTGGTAAAGACAAGCTTACAGTAATGAGGGTATCAGGACTAAGAATAATTGGTGCTACTGGCAAGGTGTCAAAAACGGTAAAGCAAGAAGCTTTACTGCCCTTTGATATTAATGGTAATTTAATTGATCATCCACGCTTAATTGTAAACAATCTCAGTACTGAGGTTTTAATTGGCATAGATTTCTTGTCAAAATATCAGAGTGTTGTTGACTTTGAAAGAAGCCAGTTAAAAATGGTCTTGCCGATAACCAGAGTAATTACGGTACCTTTTATTGATAAACATGTAGTAACTAATGATGAAACTTGGAAGCTGCCTATACGAGTTCTGAAAAATAGGAGATATTGGAACGAAGGTGTTAATCTTAGTAAAAGTAAGCTAAACACAATAGAAGAAGAAGCAATTATCTTGACAAAATAGAAGCTAAATTGCAGGAAATCAATAAAATTTCAGCTAATCAGAAGGAAGAACTGAGACAGGTTTTAAAAAGGCATCATAAGGTATTTTCAAATCGACCTGGCGTCGGTCTCAGGAACGTGATCGACCTAAAGAAGTTCACAGGTAGTGAATGAATTCCGTAGGGAGGAGGTTGTTCTGTAACCTCTACACAGGGTGGCAGCTGTGCAGTCCCAGCTGTGTGAGATCTTCTTTCCTTTTCAGGTCTCACTCATTCTTCATCTTTCCTATCCACCAAAATTTCTGTTCTTACTCTCAAATATTAAAATCTTCCTTTATGACTATCAAGCCAGCATTAAGCTAATGAATTCTGTAGGGAGGAGGTTGTTCTGTAACCTCTACACAGTCTGGCAGCTGTGCAGTCCCAGCTGGGTGAGATCTTCTTTCCCATTTCAGGTCTCACTCTATCTTCATCTTTCCTATCCACCAAAGTTTCGACTCCTTCTTTGCAATACAAAAATTTTCCGTCATGGCTATCAAGCCATGAGTTCTGTAACCATTCTGTCCACCGATTAGTGAAGAAAATACCTAATGTGACAAACCTAACAGTGACATAAACAACAGAGAAGTATGATGTAATTAAGATTCAAAGTATTTGAGTAACAAGTATGTATAGAACCCTGGTAATATTATAAGTACAAAGTTGTTGTTTTATTGGAAATGGTCCACCAACAGTAATTTAAAAAGAGATACAAATTCGTGTACAAGCAGGATCTGAAGTGGCAGTGAAACCTATTGTATGCTGTAGAGCTAACTAATTAATAGTAAAAGAGACTGCTTAGTGTTATGAAAAATATGCAGATAAGTTGTAAGAATGAACTCACCTTGTGTAGCAAGGAATGACAGTGTAATAAAATTGAACAGTGTTTGTGGTTGAGACGTGAAGGACACTTCCTTGAAATATTTATAAGGTTGGAGCTGGCCGTTATTTGGTGTAGTGTGTGACAGGACACACCTGCACGTATTAAGGTTATGAGTTGGAGGCGTGAATGCGACCATAGGTACCCTTATGTTAGATGAGACACAGCAGCTCATGGTGTCCTATAGGTTTAAGGAATTTAACATTACGCTCGTCCATAATTACTTAATGCACTTTAGTGGTAGGTCGAGAGAGACTACCTGTGGTTTCAGCATCCAATCAAGTGGAAATGGATTGCAACGTGAGCAATCTGATCAGCTGCATTACACTATAGATATGAAATAAATGTGCTATCCTATGCGTTAAATGTTAATAGAGTGAGTGTTAAATAAGTACATACACTAGCAACGTAATTGAGTAACATAATGGCAGACGTGAAACATTATTTATAGCTCAGCATAAATGCACTTTGAATAAGTAAGTACATAATTGCAGATGTGGAACTGACACAGCAGCGGAAGACCAATAAGTGGATTTAGTAGTCAACTAAACGTAGTGTGTTTTGAACACTCAGAACTATACTATTACCACAAGTTACTCACATGTGCAAAGAAGCTGAGAAGACAACTACTAACCAAATATACTCATACTATCTCTAAGAATAAGGTAATCGAAGATGAGTCAGCTAAGTAAATAAAATACAAATGTATCAAGAGTGTACCGAGCATTGGTTCAGTGTTCCGGCCCAGAAATAATAAATTGAGATTAAATAGGATTTATGATTGTATGCCTTGAACATAAATTTTCTCTAGTACGTGACTAACGGCGTTTTGAGCCATTTGTTTACCGATTTTATGACAGTTAAGTAACCGCGAGAGTAAAATTGAAAAAGTTCTGTTAACTTTGTTCCAGTAACATATTGAAAGAGAAAATGTATATATCCCCATTTCATTGTGATCCACCCTTAGATATTAAGTGAACAGAGTCTGAGGCACTCTTTTTGTTTGTTCTACAGGACAAACCAGATAATGGCAGCCTGGTAGCTGCGTGAAAGCGTGGAGTGACTTGGACACAACTCACAGTGACCCTTCCCCTTTCCCCATGTAATTTAGAGTGAACGTGAAGGACGCACAACATAGCAACTTCCCCTCCTCTACCCTTGTGAATGGAAGTGTAGAACGCCAACCAAACCGGCTACAACCACATGTGTAAAAATGAAATTGTCATGATTTGTGAAATTTTCTTTCAGATTTAGAAAAGACTGCTAAGATATAATTATCTGTTTATGTATCATGAATAACTGTGTTATTTTCTTTGAATTTTTGTATGTAAAAATATTTTCAGACAATTTAATGGATTTAAGATTTTCATAATTTTACATATTTTTATGTGTTTGTTTGACTAAGGCAATATGTATGCCAAAGTGTTTCATTGATTTTGCTTAAATTTTGAGTGATAATGTTGCTTAAGAGGTAGTGAACATGTCAGCAATTTAAATAATTGAAGTAGGTAATAAGTTTTCTTTTAATATTTCTGTATGTTTATATTTCAATTTTAATTTTCATAGGGAGTTAAGCTGTACTCTTGCTTCCCTTTCTGTAATTAATTTTTTTTCATTTACATTCAAAAAAATTAAGTAGAGGGTGATGTAGGGAAGCAGCATACTCACACCCTATAAAATTCACATCAGTCTTTCCATTTGTGCCAGCCTAGTCCGCTGTAACTAGCTCTGACGTCATAAATATTGCGCAATACTTTAAAATAAAGTAAATAACCTGAAACGTTTCTAGCATGTCAGGAGTAAAACAAAATCAATATGTGTTGGATATCAGTTCAATAACTTTAGCCATTTTCGAAATTTGGATGTTTTTCTGTAAAAATCATTGGCGCAACAGAAAAGAGATAGAAACTTAAAAATTTATATTTAGATTCCTTTTGCATAATAATTTAGTAGAAACAGTATTCTGGATCTCACAAATTAAAATTTTAGTTGAAATTCATGATTTTCTGGGTTTTGTCTCAAAAATTAAGGAAGGAAGATAGATTAAGTAGGCGAATAAATAAAGCTAGGATGTTTAAATTTAAGTAGAAGGGAGATCCGCTATAATCATAAAAATGTGAGAAGTTTCAACAGAATAACTATAAAACTTTAGCGATAGCGGAACTCCAAAGGGCAAGTTCAGAGCTCGTCTACTGCGTGTAGTGTAATTAAATGAATTATCTCGCCCAAAATATTTGACTTAGCCACGTCAGACTTTTATTATGGTTACTTACCTGTGTGCTGATTGCACATTTAAGTTGAGAGCTTCATCGGCCATCAGCAAAGGAAGCAATGATTTATTCGATAACTTAAAGTGGTGCATTACTAGCCCAGCGGCTAGTCGGGAGAGCAGATTTGATCAGGCATTCCCCTAGCTGTCCACACAGCGGCTTTATATGTAAGAACGCTGCGGGAGAGGAGGAAAGCCACAGTTTCTCTCCAGACGTTGATTAGCGCACCACCTGTGCCGGGAGTCGCGTCGCGTCGGTATCGTTGATATAAAAAGCCTCGGATGCAGTAATAAGTTACTCGGGATATGCGTAACCATGAAATCGTTTTCGAGTGAAGTGTTAATTTTGGGATGATGTTAATGATCTATCTTTAGTTTGCGTATGTCATATTTTCACGTGCCGCCACAGGACAGACATTCTACCATTATTAGCGTGGCGTTAATGAACATTATCATCAAATTATGGCGAGCATTCACTTAAACATTTAATTTGAACAGTTATAGTTGCATCAGCGCATTAGACTCTGAACAGCTCTGGTAGTTGGATTGTGTGGATACTTTTTGGTCTGTGATTTTCAGAAGATAGTGAAAATTTTAGAGAGAAAGGTTTTTGATTATGAATCCCAGACAACCTCCTAATTCCTCAGAGCTATAAGCTGTAGCTATAACTGTATTTCTCAGATGAAGTGGGCACTAGGAATTCTAATTACAGGCTTCAAGTTTTGCTAATCACTTTCTGGTTGCCAATATTGTAGTTAGAGAGCCAGTGTTGAGAACGGCGAACAACAGCATTAAATAAATAATAGGAACATTATTCATTTATTCCACCTGCCGCCCCACAAGTCGATTGCTCACCCTTCCATGCTGAGTGTGAATACCATCAACACTGCTGTTTCTTTCATCATCCAATATAAGTTTTCTAGCGGATTTGCACTTCACATTGCTTCGGCTTTTTGCATTCTTATGCAAATCAGTCAAAAGCAAAATTTCACGATACATTTCCAGATTTTTAGGTGAATGATTTATTTTTCATTTGAAGAAATAGGCTGCCTGCCCAACACGTTTTTCACCGCTGACACCAAATGTCTTTTCTCTCCTAGCGTCGCCGTGACGGTTAATGAAATCGGCATTAGCTTCACCGTCGTCGTTGCAGAATTTCGTTGAGAGTTCATCGAGAGATTCAGTAACTAGTTTAAAGGTTTCTTGCAGTTTCTGCTCCCGCTTCAAATGCCCCAACCTCAGCAACCGTAACTTCTCGCGAACGGCCTTCCGTGCATCGATGACTTTATACTTAGTCGACATCTCGTTGCATACTGATCGGACTTCTGTGCAGCGTGAGGTCTTATATATCCGCTCTTCTTCTTCTTGTACTGCTCCTCCTTCTCGGTAACAGCTATTTCCCCTTCATTTAAGTCGTTTATTTTCTTCTCGACTGGGTTAACCCGATCATTCAGCGTATTGTTCAGTCCCAGAAGGATATGACAATACATCTCTAATTCCTTGCGTACGCCTTCAACTTTATATTCGAAAGTTTGATTTTCGCATCCATGTACAAGGGAATGTTTTGTCTAAGCACACCCATCCCATCAAGATGAGCTTCCGGTGATTTTATCCATGGTGATGCGTATACTGATGTACTTACCTCTTTGCATGGCTACATATACGTAGAAACACTTCGATGTTCGGTCTATATCTGCCATCATTCAGTTTTCGTCTTTTATTAATAATGAGAAACCTATAGTGAGAGTGATGTGTGTGTGAATTCCTAAGGGACCAAACCGCTAATGTCGTCGGTCCATAGACTTACACACTACTTAAGCTATCTTAAACTAACTTATGCTAAGAATAACACACAGGACTCGAACCTTCGGCGGGAGGGGCCGCGCAATCCGTGGCATGGCGCCCTAAACCGCGCGGTCACTCTGCGCGGTTGCTGAGAGTGATTCCAGCAATCTGCACATATCTTAACAAAATCATTGAACTGCATTTCTGTTCGTACATGAGCCTGGAAAATGTATTTTAAATTCAGACTGTCCTATTTGAATGCTATAATTAGGTTTGCATTATCCCTCACCAGCTGTTTTGGGATTCTGGAATATGTCTGACTCAGATAAAATACATCAACAGCCACACGGCGGCCGAAACAGCAATACCGCTGAATTTGATCTTGGTTTTCCACATGAACATCGTCAAATATAAACATTGTGTTTGGCTTTACTTTTTCTGGTGGAGGGATACCACTGCTCTCACTTCATGTCGTGTATGACACACCATTTACACCCTCCAATATCACGTGTAATAGATCGTATTTTTGCTGAAACAGTGTTTTTTGAAAATACACATGCGTGTTCAAAACTGACTTCATCCGGCTGTGTTAGCAGTGATATGAGAACATTTGTCTTGCCACATTTGGATGGCTCTACAGTTACTGCACGTACCTTGTCAGCAAGGCGTACGGCCTTCTTCTTCTGGTCTCCTTGCACACCGTCTCAGCTCCAGTCGTTTACAACAAAGTCTTGATGCTTCACCCACCCTCGCATGATACGTACTGCGTCAGGTACTGGTGTGCAATCGGTTTTTATAGAAAAAAATTAACACTATACCCTTACTATGTCAGGTACTGGCATGCAACGGGCTTTTATGGATAATCTAATTAAATGACATAATTTTCTGCTGTTGCATGATTGTAGTGAAAATACTGGTGGCAATAACTTTGGTACTTGCAATATAATGACAGATAAGAAACAAAAAAACATATACATGGTTATATACATTTTCATTCAGTAATCATACACAGGATGTACTATATCAACAGGTTCTTTCTTTACCTTAACACCAGTGTAAAATACAGAAAATAAAGTCTCATGTAAGCACAGAATTCAGCATGTATTTCTCTCAAACGTATTGGCAATGCATTAGTTTTCGTTGACATCATATTGTCCCACTGTTCAAAGTCGTGTACATCCACGCTGTTTGTACTTAGATACTCCGCAATGGCTCTGTACACAGCTGTAACACATTGCAACCATCTGTTCAGTCTTTAAAACGCAATGGATAACACCACCTGTAGATCATACACGTTTTTAACGGTGGCATGCTGTAGATAAATGGAGGAGTGCAAAGTCATTGCACACTGTTGTAATGGATAGAGTTAGAGCAGCATAGTAAAAAACTGGTTCAAATGGCTCTGAGGACTATGGTGCTTAACATCTGAGGTCATCAGTCCCCTAGAACTCAGAACTACACTGCTGGCCACCGTAAATGCAACACCCTGAAGGAAGCATCCGAATCAAGTGAAATTTACACCATGAGTTTGCAGCGATGAGATATGCAACTGATTAGAATTTCAGCGCAGACGCACATCACGCGCGCCTGTGGCGCCACCTCATAGCGCCATTTAAGGCTTGGCGATTTCGACGAGTGTACGTTCGGCACGTGTGTTTCCCTTGTGCTTGTTTCACGAGACGATCAGTTATGCCTCGTAGACAACAGCGAACATCTTTTGATCAAGTATCCGAGTTCGACAGAGGAAGGATAGTGGCTTACCGAGATTGTGGATTATCATACAGAGAAATCGCTAGTCGTGTTGGACGAAACCAAACAACTGTAGTGCGGATATGTGACCGTTGGATGCAGGAGGATACGACGGACCGACGTGGTCGATCGCATTCACCTCGGTGCACCACTGCACGTGCTGATAGACAAATTGTGCGCATGGCAGTGACGGATCGCTCAGTGACATCCCGAACCATAGCACAGCACATTGCGTCTGTAACGCATCATCCAGTGTCTGCGCGTACCATTCGACGCCGTTTACAGCAGAGTAGTCTGTGCGCAAGACGTCCATTGCTTCGTCTACCATTGACGCAGAACCACAGACGTCTCCGTCGCCAATGGTGTGATGACAGACGGATGTGGATGGCAGAATGGAATGACGTTGTCTTTACTGACGAGGCACGCTTCTGTCTGCAGCACCACGATGGTCGGATTCGAGTGTGGAGACACCGTGGAGAGAGGATGCTGGACAGCTGCATTATGCACCGCCACACTGGTCTTGCACCGGGTATTATGGTATGGGGCGGTATTGGATATTACTCTCGCACGCCTCTAGTACGCATTGCCGGTACTTTAAATAGCCGGCGCTAAATATCCGAGGTGCTGGAGCCAGTTGACCTTCCTTACCTTCAGGGCTCGGCCACAGACATATTTCAACAGGATAATGCGCGACCACACGTCGCACGCATTGTCCGAAGGTTCTTCGTCAATAACCAGATTGAATTGCTTCCCTGGCCGGCTCGCTCTCCGGATCTTTCGCCGATAGAAAACATGTGGTCCGTGGTTGCTCAACGAGTGACCCAGATTACATCCCCAGCTGCCACACCAGATGATCTTTGGCAACTTGTGGAAGCTGCTTGGGCTGCTGTACCCCAGGAACACATCCAACGTCTCTTTGACTCAATGCCGAGACGTGTGGCAGCGGTGATCTCCAACAATGGCGGCTACTCTGACTACTGATTCTGGCAGGAACCACATGTCACAGACGTCTGTACACGTAATCATTTGTTACTTGGTCAACATGTTATCTACAAAATAAATTTTGTTGTGCTACCTCTTGTCTTTCTTGGTGTTGCATTTACGGTGGCCAGCAGTGTACTTAAACCTAACTAACCTAAGGACATCACACACATCCATGCCCGAGGCAGGATTTGAATCTGCGACCGTAGCGGTGGCGAGGTTCCAGACTGAAGCGCCTAGAACCGCTCGGCCACCAGTGGCCGGCAGCAGCATAGTAAATGTAGAGAGGAGGACGGCTCGGATGATACTCGGCGGTCAACTGCTGCTTGACGTTGGCTTTTGCACAGTACAGTTGATCCCATTCCGCCTCCATACACCGCACTTTAATACTTTTAGCAGCATGTAGCGCTTAAATTATACACTGAAGTGAAGGGTAGTGGTGCAAAGGGTTAATTGGTATCATCTCATCCACTACATCCTCACTTTGTTCATGCACTATCACTGGAATATTTAGCAGTGGCGTGTATGATGGGGTCCAGTACCCACCTGTGTCATTCTGATTATGACCGCCGGTGCACTTCAGTGAGTCAGGGGCTGGCTGGGTGTGTTCAACAGAGAATAACAGCTGATTGTCCTGCTCCATCAAGCTGACCAGGTGCGTGACAGGAGTCCAGGGTGCTGCCACTGCTGCAGGTCCTGTAGAGCTGGGACACATCGTTATTTAAGACCCCGACAAGCTGGAGGACGTCGCACTCACTGATGAGCAAGCTCGAAATTCCTTCCAAAATTCGAAATTCCTGCCAAAGTTCGAAGTTTCTGCCAAACTTCCCGCCAATAGGGTTGATGGGTGAGGGGGAGGGGTGGGGAGAGGGACGGGTGGGGTGGGGGGAGGGGGAACCCATGTGTAGGCCGAGGAAGACACATTACGTCATCTGGAGTGGGCGTGGTTGGGGTTAATTAACTGATGGATTTAATTAATTTGCATATCAATTTGATATCAAAATTGCATCTGTGCCCCCCTCACACTACTCCTAACGTGTTGATAACTGCTCTCATAGAAATAGTACAACCATTGAAAAGGGGTGCAATCCGTGACCTCACTATTCGCATCTTTCGGTAATTATTTCGAATACTTGCTACACGTAACGCTTCATCAGAAAAATTAATGCAGCCATATTACAAGCTGTGAATGTCCACATCACACTAGAGTCTCCGTTTTTTCACATTTCTTTAATTCCTTATTATTCTCAGTGGCAGCAATTTTTATTATTGGATAAAGATAATCGAGTTACTTTGTTTGTTGTTACACCTTATTATTAATTCAAAACAGTTTTGCACCTAAGACAGACATTTTACCTTCCATTTTCTGTCTCAAAGTATTCATTTTTTAAGTCTTCTGTCAACTGTCTAATTATAAACCAGGAAGATTGACTAGTGGTTTGAACGAAACTTTATATGCAGAGTTCATTTCTGTTAGCGGCAATACTGAATACAGTATTTCAGTGGGAGAAAGTATTCGTTACTGGCAAAGGTCGACTATTTTCTAGTCACCTAAGCACTTTTCCACTAGTCGAGAGTTAAAAATGAATGTTTCTTTTCTAATTACTCTATATGCAGCATTAGGAAATTATTCCGGGCAGTTCACGTTGCATCAACGATAGGTAAAACATCCACATTACCATCAAAAATTACAATGATTATCGTTTCGTATCTTCTTAGAAGCATTCTGATAATGTTGTCTAATTTTTTATGACGAAATATTGCGTATTTGTCCTAATTTATGTTGTGGATGCGGCGTTTCTGGATACGAAAGAGGTATCAATGCCCTTGGGCGACGCCTCGTACAGGTACAGTAATGAGAAACCTTTTTCATAGATAACTTACATGTAGTTAACTGGTCCTGTGGTTTCATGGTTCTATACAATTGGCATGAACCACCTCTTAGTTCAAGCCTCAAATCATACCACAGCGTCTAGTATTCGTGAGAGTGAGTGTTTAGAAGGATAAGAGATAAAATAATTCACACAGCTACCTGGTACTCTACGAGTATACCAAGCATTAATCATGCTGAATGCTAAGCAACATGTTCTACTTCGCGTCCCATCCGTAACAACTAGGCATTGGCAGTTTTTGGGTAAACTTTGCTGTCTGCATCTCACACGTGAAATCGTTGCAACAAATAAAGATCTTAACGAAGTTTCCGTAGTAAAGATGAGTCTTAATCTTTCAACCTAGCTTTATTCGAAAGGCCTGTCTTTGACTTCAGAACTTATCAATAAACTTGCAAATTATAGGACAACTTCACCAATCGCAGTGCTAATTTTTGTTGAGTTCAGTTGGTATGAGTCAAAGTCGAAACACGTATTTCCATCAGAGTTATTTAATGCGCGTGTCAATTCAGGGGAATATGTTCACCTCTTGGTACAGATAACAGAGATGTTTTTGTTATGGTCTTCGGTTGAACACTGGTTTGATGCAGCTCCCCACGCTAGTCTATCCTGTGAAATCCTTTTCATCTGTGAATAACTAGTGCAATTTATGTCCATTTGACGTGCTTACTGTATTCGTGTCTTTATCTTCTCTACAATTTTTACCACTCACACATTCCTCCATTACCAAGCTGACTATTTCTCGACGCCTCAGGATGTGCCCTTATCAATCTGTCCCTTCTTTTAGTTACGCAATGAATTTCTTATCTTCCCAATACGATTCAGTACCTCCTCACTAGTTATTCGATCTATCCATCTAATTTCCCGCACTCTTCATTAGCACCACATTTCAAAAGCTATAATTCTCTTCATGTCTGAACGATTTATATTTCTCGTTTCACTTTTCTACACGGCTACACTCTGGCAAAACACGTTCAGAAAAAACTTTTCAACATTTATATTTAAATTTGATGTCAAAAAATTCTCTTTCGCAGAAATACTGTCTGCATCTTATTCTTTCTCTTCCAAATCCCTTACCGCATCTAACTGAATTAAAATGTCATGGGCAGATCTCAATGATTTTATTTCTTCTTTCTCAGCTTGGATTCAGTTTCAAAATTTCTTCTTTACTGATTCCTCATCTTACCTCGGAGGTAGGATCCAACACCGTATCACTCCATTCTCAATACCTATTTCACCTATATACATACTCCGCATGCCACCGTATGGTGCAAGGCGGAGTGTAACTTGTACCACTAGCAGCCATTTCCTTTCCTGCTCCACTTGCAAATGGACGAGGGAAAAATGACTATCAAGGTGCCTCGCCTCTATACTAGCCCTAATTTTTCTTAGTTTTTCTTCTTGTTCATTACATGAAATGTACATTGGCGGCAGTAGAATCGTTCTTCAGTGACATTTAAATGTTGGTTCTCAATAGTGGCTTCGACTTCCCTGCAGGGATTCCCATTTGAGTTCACGAAGCGTCTCCGTAACACTTGCGTTCTGATCGAACCTACGTGTAGGTACCAGCATGCTTCTGAGTTTCTTAGACATCGTTCTTTAAACCTGCCTGTTGGAGTCCCATATACTCGAGCAGTACTCAGGAATGGGTCACACTAGTATTCTATACGATGTCTCCTTTACAGACAAGCTGAACTTTCCTACAATTCTCCCAATAAACCGAAGTTGACCCTTCGCCTTCCCTACTTGCGTCATTATGTGCTCGTTCCAGTTCGTGTAGCTCTGTAACTTTACGCCTAGATATTTAATCGACGCCACTGTTTCATGTAACACACTACTAATGCTGCATTTCCTTAAATGTCCTTCGACTCTTATAACCGCAGTCTGGTTTCCGTACAACTGTAAATAACCTTTTTCTCTCTAACGTCAACTGATCTTCCCAAAGGTCGTCTTCTACCAGTTTTCCCATTCTTCTGTAAATAATATTTGATAGCATTTTGCAATCATACTTTACAAAGCTAATGGAAATGTAAATGAGCGTTTGGCGTCATTGGCCGGGATGCCCCTTACGGGGCAGGTCCGTCCGCCTTGTTGCAGGTCTTATTTATTACATTCGACGCCACATTGGGCGGCCTGCGCGCTCTATTGGGATGAAAGGATGATGAAGACAACACAACACCCAGTCCCTGAGCGGAGAAAATCCCCGACCCAGCCTGGAATCGAACCTGGGCCCCTTAGGAGGGCAGTCCGTCACGCTGACCTTTCAGCTATCGGGGCGGACTACAAAGCTAATGCTTCGGTAGTACTCAAACGTCACAGCGCCTTCGCTCCCTGTTACTGGAATTACATAGCCTGACAAAAAAATATGAAGCCTCCAAAAGACAAGGTTGGATGGCAATGCAATTAGTACACATTCCCACCATCAAAGGGCATGTAAATGATTAGAGTTGTTATTCTCTGTGACATACAGAACGGCGACTAGAGAGCATTAGTGCAGTTACAGGGCTTTGAAGTGTATACAAGGGCGTCAACCTAGGGCTCCACACAGGCTTCATAGACAGCACCCATGGCCCCCACTTCACAGAGTCAGATGTTATGTGATTACTGTGACGAACACAGAAATGCCACTAACGCGAGACATCGGTTCAGCATCTGCCAAAGAGTTTGGCCGGCTGGTCGAATCGTGTAGAATCCACATCTTCGGGTAATTCGGATGTGCCGGCCGAAGTGGCCGTGCGGTTAAAGGCGCTGCAGTCTGGAACCGCAAGACCGCTACGGTCGCAGGTTCGAATCCTGCCTCGGACATGGATGTTTTTGATGTCCTTAGGTTAGTTAGGTTTAACTAGTTCTAAGTTCTAGGGGACTAATGACCTCAGCAGTTGAGTCCCATAGTGCTCAGAGCCATTTGAACCAATTCGGATGTGACAGTGGCCCAATGCTGGACTGCATGGGAACTTGAGGGCAAGCAAATTCGTCATCAATGTTCGCGCCTTTATTACAAAACGCCGCTTACATAATTTGTTCGGTATATAAACCGAACCGGATATGTCGACAAGATGATGTACAAAGCCAGATTTGAACCTGGTGGCCAAAATAGAGCTAATATTTTTTCAGTGTAAGCATACCTACAAAGTTTCGTTGCCATACGATAATTACAGTCCAAATGGACCTCCGTTAGTAGCTGCACTTAGTTATAACCACCTGGAACATATCTTTGATGATCAGTAAGAAATTTTTCTGGAGCTGAGTTATACACAGTGAGAGTAATGTTCTTGATAGAAACAGGTAGCCTTGAATGCTGATACAATCGTATAAGCTCTTCTTTTAATGTACCAACAACTAAATTTGCAGTGTAACGGCCACAAGTGTCTGTAGTTTCGTCAACTAAAATCCAGATAATGCTGTCCTTGAGTTCATTGCGTATTTCTTCCACGACATTTACGTAAATTGTCGTATGTAATTTTTACGTAATGTTGATACATCAAGTATATTTTGCTTTAAGCAATATTTGCGCAGGAAGCCTGTGAGGATAGGGTTTGTAAGTTTGTGAAGGGGAATATTGCTTGCAATGAATGCTTCACATTAAACCATTTTAAACAGACTTTTTACGTTACCTTTGGACAATTCCCTGCTACTGCAACTTGCTGTTGGAAGAAGTTGTTGTCGTTGTCCTTTCTACTGCATTTCTGCGATATTAAGACTTATCTTGACATGCTGGTCTATTTGAAACTTTTTTGGCACGAAACGGTTTTTCGTTAACTCGACAATATAAAATAATTCCGTCATACGTAATTCTTCCAGGCAGCATGGCGCACAACACGTTACACGCTACACGTCGTAGACACGTACAACTGCGTACAAGGAAATAGAAAGCTAAACTGAAACAATTGACGTGCGACTAAAAGTTTGCGTAGTTTAATTTAGTTTTTGCCGACAAGTACGGAATGACAGCGGAGGGGATTGACCGGGGGTGCGGGCGCAGGAGCGTTGACGCTGTCTGCCTATTCCTGTTCCTCTACTGCAATGATTTCGCTAGGGAGTGGCCTATCGGATAGCGATTGCACGCAGTTCTAGGTCGCCGTCAATCTATGAGGCACCAAAACTAGATCGAGCTAGAGAGCGCTTGTCTAAATTTTAAAAATAGTGTAAACATAGAGCGGAAATATGCGTCGTCACTAGTTTTTAGTAAAAATATCCAATAATCGATGTAAAAGAACCAAATATACAACATGCAAATGTATATAATCCGATCTCTACTAATAAAGCTTATAGCGTCGTCCTATGTCGATTCGATTTCCTCACTACAGTCTTTCATACGAAGGTTAATAAGTCTGTAGATCCACGGAGTGTGTGTGTGTACAGCTTTGAGCTCGGCTGCTTAAAAAGATGTCCTGACCAATCAGAGCTGCAGGTAATGAGGTCATATGAATTTCGCGTTCTATGGTGGTATGTATGCATGACGCCTCTCCCCCCCCCCCCCCCCCCCCCCACCTTCCCGCTTCCCGTCAATGGGCACGGCGGAGTGATGGAAGGGCGACCTTGCCTCCGGGGGCTAGCTGACTGGAGATTTAAATGTTCTGCCTCTTGGTATTTGCGAGCGACGCACGGTGCACCGGGTGCAGCCGACGAAGAAGACAACACTACCTCTACATTACTGAGATCCTTATGAGAGCTAGTAGCGACAGAACTGTTGCATCCGGTGCCCAAGATATACGTGACAGGCGATGTACTTTCAGACTTCAGTAAGTATGTTATACAAAGCCTGACAAAAAGGAAAAGGACACCTAAGGGGAACAAGAAACGAAATGAAACTCACGGGTTGAGAGGGTATGTGATGTTACGTGTTTTTCTAACCGATACGTGCCATAAGTAGAAGTACTGTCCTTGGAAGTAGAGGTACTGTCCTTGGAAGATTTCTATCATGATAGAAATCTGCCAAGGACAGTACTTCTACTTATGGCATGTATCGGTTAGAAAAATGCACCGACGATGACTGATATCAGTCGAAATCGATCTCCAACAAGATAAATAAATTGTGTTCTATTATGATAGAAATCTGCCAAGGACAGTGTTTCTACTTATGGCATTTATCGGTTAGAAAAATGCATCGATGATGACTGACATCAGTCGAATTCGATCTGCAATACGATAAGTAAATTATGTTTCCACGACTGGTTGATACATTATTTATAATTTTATATTCCACGGTCGCTGCACAGAAAGGGAACCTTATGGAGCCCAACATTAAAAAAATGTGAAGTTGTAGCCCGATATCTGAGGATAAACATTGACGAATGGCATAGCTTCAAGGAACACATGTGACTAATCACGAACAATTCCGGAAGTATACTTCACAAACTAGTGACCTTAAATTCGAAATTATACAGACTACCATTTACACACGTAGGAATGTACCACTGTGCTCTTTTTGAACAGAACTGTTTTCCCACTGTGTGTTTCGTATTTCATTCTTTTATGTGCAAGCCTCGCTGGATCCAGATTATATTGCTTTTATGTGTGTTTAGATTTTTTTACCGTTTACGTGTATCGATCGTGTAATGTACCACATTCAGGAACGTTATTTCCTTCCGTTTAGCTTTTCATAACTGCTATACACACTAACAACAACAAAGTATTAATTAAAGTGCACGTGGGTAAAGCACAGACTATTCCGAGAAATATGTTGCACTAACAAGTGTATGAAGTCAGACTACTCTGATAACAGTGTTGCACTAACAACGCTCATCTACATGCGGGAGCTGCCACCGTTAGGCAGTTTTGTACAGAAGCAGCATTGTAAATGATTGAGGCCCTTCGTTAAAAGAAAAATTAAAAAAAGAAGAGTGGCTCTACCTCCTCTGAAGTGACTGGAATCAAACTCTTTTTACACCAATATATAGATCCATATGTGGAGAACACATAACAGTAAAGAAATACTAATTGGAAAAATGGTGAATGATATCCTTTTGAGAGAAGTGAATTCAGTTATACACTGATAAAAGTTGCTGCTAAGTTTTCTTAGTGATTTCGTGCATTATGTACGAATAACATGTATGAAAATCAAACATTCATATAAAAGGAAAAACTTTGCGTTTAATTAAAACCAAACTCTTTTTCCTCTTTATTAGACACAGATAAGGCAATTCGTTTAGCTAAAACCATAACAAGCTAATTATCGCCTTTCAAACAAATCTACCACTCGCACTGTATACCCTACATGATGCCATCTTCCCTCAGCGAAAGTCAATAACCGACTCCTTTCTATTATGTGCCTGAGAAACTTCTCAAGATCGTTCTTAGTATCAGCTTTTCAGTCGGTCAGCACACTGGGTACAGAGCGATTGATTGTAGCCTAAATGGGTCACTGCATCACTTTGCCTGGTGCGTGATCAACATTTTAAGAATCAAAATCGGAACAGGTAGTTTTAAAACATGAGAGTCCACTTACTACCATCTCGGGATAGATATATCTAGATTATGTTGCAGTTAAGCACATAGAATGTAGTTTAGGCCACTCACTTGTGTCGATTTGACCTAAAAAAGAAGTGAAGACTACGATCCAATCTCCTCTCCCGTACAAGAAGCTCACTGTAGACGGGATATTAACAATGGATAGTAAAGAAAATCGATCCCGTCTTTTTACAAAGGAACCGTTATGCCAGTTGCAGTAAGTGATTTTTGGGTATGACGGAAAACCTAATACACTTTTAATTATGTGACTGTGATGTCCTTGGCATAATCGCTTAACACACTTAAGACTGACTCGTAACTGAAACTAAACCAGCTATCTGAATAAAATTACAGCTTAAATGACTACTGGAGAATTTTACTGTCAATACCTGTCAATGGACGGCTATGAAAGCGTTCTGATGCTTCCGGAGTGCCAAATCGGTAGATATCCTCGGTGTCGCAAAGAAGCTCAAATCACTTAATAACTTCAAGGCTTCAGGTCCAGACTGTTTACCAGTCAGGCTATTGTATCAGTTTGCTGATATAACAGCTCCATATTTAGCAATTGTATACAACCGCTCGCTCACAGAAAGATCCGTACCTAAAGACTGGAAAACTGCTGAAGTCACAGAAATACCCAAAAAGTGAAGAATGCCCAAAAAGGGAACTAGGGTTAATCCGTTGAATTACAGGCCCATGTCACTAACGTTGATTTGCCATAGGGTTTTGGAACATATACTGTATTTGGAAATTATGAAGTACCTCGAAGAAAACGATTTATTGACACATAGTCAGCACGGATTCAGAAAATATCGTGCTTGTGAAACACAACTAGCTCTTTATACTCATGAGGTAATTAGCGCTATCGACAGGGAATGTCAAACTGATTCCATATTTTTAGATTTCCAGAAGGCTTTCGACACCGTTCCTAAGAAGCGTCTTCTAACCAAACTGCGTGCCTATGGAATATCGCTTCAGTTGTGCGACTGGATCGGTGATTTACTGTCAGAAAGGACACTTTTCGTAATAATAGAATCAAGGAGTAAAACAAAAATAATATCCGGCGTTCCCCAAGGAAATGTTCCAGGCCCTCTATTGTTCTGATCTATATTAGCGACATAGGAGACAATCACAGTAGCCGCCTTAGATTATTTTCAGATGATCCTGTAATTTATCGTCTTGGAAAGTCATCAGATGACCAAAACGAATTTCAAAATGATTTAGATAAGATATCTGTATGGTGCGAAAAGTGGCAATTGACCATGAACAAAGAGAAGTGTGAAGTTATTCACACTAGTACTAACAGAAATCCGCTAAATTTCGATTACGCGATAAATCACACAAATCTGAAGGCTGTAAATTCAGCTAAATGCTTAGGGATTACAATTACAAATACCCTAAATTGGAACGGCCACATAGATAATTTTGTGGGTAGAGCCAACCAATGACTGTGAGTCAATGGCAGAACACTTAGAAGGTACAACAAGTCTAATAAATAAACTGCTTACACCACACTTGTCCGCCCTATTCTGGAGTATTGCCGTGCGGTGTGGGAACCGCATCAGATGGGACTGACGGATGAAATAAAAAAAGCCGGAGTGGCCGTGCGGTTCTAGGCGCTAAAGTCTGGAACCGAGCGACCGCTACGGTCGCAGGTTCGAATCCTGCCTCGGACATGGATGTGTGTGATGTCCTTAGGTTAGTTAGGTTTAATTAGTTCTAAAATCTAGGCGACTGATGACCTCAGAAGTTAAGTCGCATAGTGCTCAGAGCCGTTTGAACCATTTGAACATCGAAAAAGTACAAAGAAGAGCAACTCACTTTGTATTATCTCAAAATAGGGGAGATAGCTCCACCGACATGATACGTGAATTGGAATGGAAATCATTAAAATAAAGGCGTTTTCCGTTGCGACGGGATCTTCTCGTGAAATTTCAATCACCATTTTTCTCCTCCGATTGCGGAAACATTCTGTTGGCACCAACCTACATAGGGAGAAATGATCATCACGATAAAATAAGATAAATCAGGGTTCGCACAGAAAAATTTAAGTGCTCGTATTTCCCGTGCACCGTTCGAGAGTGGAACGGTAGAGAGACAGCTTGAAGATGCTTCATTGTACCCTCTTCCAGGCATTTATTGTGAATAGTAGAGGAACCACGTAGATGTAGATGTATATGTAGAAGACAGAGAGGCAGGTTGAAGCCCAGACTGCCTAAATGGAAGTAGTGTGTTGTAATCGGTGTCCTGCTTTTGAAGTTGACGAAAGAAGATTGGTGTACACGTGTATCCTTCATGTTACATACCTGTAGGGATGACGGATACGGCAAATGAATCAGTCTGAGATTAGGAACCATCAGTCGGAAATTAAAAGCTAAACGTTTCATGGCACAGGTTTGTCAGTGGAAAATGAGATTCATTGTTTGTACGGTGTAACGAACTGATTTTCTATGTACGTATTTCCTGACACCGAAGGTATGTAAAGCTAATTAACTTTTAGGTGTACGTGATGGAGTCTTTCTTAAGTGATACCCATCTATACTGAAAAGTATCTATTCGAAGAAATTCTCCCTGCTTGCGACATCATTCGAACAACGAAAATGAATAATGCTTTAATAATGCTTTTCATTAAGAATGACATAAAAACGAGAAAACTTGATGTGTTCGGACTCGAAAATAATTTTCCTCTGTTACACTTTGTAGTTTATGTTGCTTCTGTACTTATTTGCATGCCAGCAAGAGAAATACTTTTTAATGTATTTACGTAAACGTTATGTTATCAGATCATTTCTGCACAAATAAACATTAACTTTTAAAAACTGTTGCTGAAAAAAGATTTTGCTGCAGATGGCCTGCATGTTCAGTCATTTAGGATTCGAGAAACACAAATGATACCCTGCCACTAAATAAAGTTTAGGTTAAGTCCTGACCGTCGCGGAGACAAGGAGCAGCGGTCTGAATGCGGCCTAACAGGTTTCAGTAGTAATAATCAGTTTAATGTTTCATTAATTCTCGGAATAATTGAGCACAAGAATAGCTGCGATTTGAACACAGAGATTACGGGAAACTGGCATAACAAGCCAGTAAGACGTTCGGTTAGCATTACAGATTTAATTAAGCTCGTATCGTATATGGCACATTCCATTCTAATGAGTCCTTGCGGAATTAATACAACAGACACATTGTCGGCATTAGCGTCGGCTTTCAAAACGATATCTAGCGAGCGATTTCCATAATTAAGATGAAACTATAACCGCACCAGTACTCAAGTGAGTAGGCGCTGGGAAGTGGTTGAATTTCGAACTCATGATTTTCCGAGAACCAGGTTTCGATAGAGATTTGTCGAAACTACCGATCTGCTCCTTTCACAAAGCAACGGCAAATGCTAATAGCTCACTGCGTGTGTAACGAATTTGCTCCATATCCTTATAATTACCTATTGTCTTGTCCTGACGCAGTCCTACACATTTCTGCCTCCTGCGCACATATGTTGATCTCATCGCATTTGATTCAGACATGTGGGCTTGACGTGATAACGGTTAAGTGAACTGTGAGAAATAAAAGACGTTCTTTCAACAGAGTTGAAAACTTGCTTTGTAGTTGTGAAGCACGTGAGGAACATACGGTAACCAAGACGCTACATTGAAATAAATATACGAGGTCATCTGCATCAAGGTGGATACTCAGGATAGCCAAGTCGTCATGTAAGGTGGTAGTAATTTATGCAACGAAAGAGGAAAGCTTCCCGGTTTGGTAAGTACATGATCGTTATGGCGGCTGCAGCTCCCAATACCACCAAAACTATGGCCCAGAAATTATTATCAATAACCTTCATCACTCTGTGCATCATCCTCTTATTCTACATTCTTTTCCATACACACTAGTCTCCGGTCTCAGAACTGATCCTTCTGGAAGCGTTTCAGCAAAGGACATGATGATTCGTTTTACTTTTTTCCAATTCCTGCTACGAATGTTTTATCTTCCTTGCTCTGTACATTTCTTGTATGTAGTGTGTCAAGCTCGTTTTTAGGATTGGTTCCTCGGAATTTTTAATCTAAAGCCTCGTACAGAACTTGTTTTTAATTCAATATTGATTAAAAAGTTCCTACTACTTAACTAGAACTACATCTTTTCCGGATAGCCTGTGAAACTGAATTCATAGTAAGCTTAAAAATAAAATTATTTTAGAATATGAAAACTATGAGAAAAGTTACGTATGTTAAATGGCATTATTCAGATAGAGGTACATCCTTCAGATGCTTGAAAACTATATTTCATACTTACTTGTGGGTTTAGATGACGAATTTTAAAAGCAAATTCAAGTGACGGTCATACAAATAACTGATTTAACTTCTACAGTTTTGTAATGAAAAGTTATAGGAGTATATTAACATTGCACATTGAGCGATAGTATAACGTTAATTATTGCACACATAGGGTCCAAAGTTTACTGTTTGCAGAATAAATGCAACTTTCGAAATACTACTTTCTGATGAACAGAACGGTTTACATCAGGAGTTTTTCTTTAACTCTAATTGCCATTGTGGCCGAGCGGTTCTAGGCGCTTCAGTCTGCAACCGCGCGACCGCTACGGTCGCAGGCTCGAATCCTGCCTCGGGCATGGATGTGTGTGATGTCCTTAGGTTAGTTAGGTTTAAGTAGTTCTAAGTTCTAGGGGACTGATGACCTCAGAAGCTAAGTTCCATAGTGCTCAGAGCCATTTGAACCATTTCTAATTGCCAAATGAAGCAATCTCCAGGTCTAAAATACCAGAAGACGGTTGGTAACACAGGCGTACGACGGTGTTCGTCCCTACAACTTTGTAACGTTGTAACTTTGCAGCGACGTGTGTCAGCGGTTGCCATTGAGAGCAGCCATCCTTCAGTATTTTAGATCTGAATTTGACCTCATTCGGCCGAAAGCGGCAACTGCAGTTAAATAAAAAAATGTGATCTAGATTGTTTTGTACATAAAGATACAAAAGCAAATCACTGCTATCTCTTGCTACAACAGACCTTCTTCCTATAGGCTGCATCTGTGACGTGTATTTCCTGTTATAACGTTCCCTCCTGCTACCTCTGCGTTTAGTGTAACGCTTAAGAGCCTTCGAATTTGTTAATTCTCCTACTGACAGTCATAGTTAACCGGAGAAACGACAGAGCTGGAAGAAAATAAACTTTTATTGCCCTTGTTCCTGGTGATTGTGTTCCTCTGAAATATTACCGTTTCGTTAATTGTTTTCGTGACATAGTCTTGTTTACTGCTTTAATCAGTGCTCTGGGTTTCGTTTTGTTCGCGGAACGACGCTATGTATCTAAACTACCATATTTCGTACTGGCACATTCTAGCGTTCCCAGGCCTTATCTCTCAGACTTCCGTGAATCACAATCGATGAGAAGTAACCAGTTGAGCCTCTCGACTATCAAGAGTTTGTGATCAACCTGTTACCTCCGTAATTACCGGACAAAGTCGTGCTGAGAGCACAGCCAAGTCGTGTTTGTCGTTGTCGGCGTACAAGTTTATGTTCATCCAACTTCCAAAGAAGACGTTAGTCATAATAATTACGAAAGAATGTCAGTCTGAAGACAAAAAAGACTTTTACCATATTTTTGGTCATCACATTAAAATGTATAAAACACTGTCAGACTGTTAATTTTTTCACTCAGGAATTATTTTTAGTGTAATTCTGTATTTTGCATTAATACTAACGCAAATAAAAAAGTGAGACTTCTACATAAAGAAAAATTACTGCGTAGTTTGCAATATGATTTATTTAAGTAGTTCATTTATCAGGTTTTGTGGGACCACGTGAGGCGAAGCTACTTGGGCTTGTAACGAATCAGTATATAGTTTAGAGAATGCTGATTAGGAAGTATATAAAGGAAAAAACTAAAGAATTAAGTGAATACAAAAAAGTGAGCCGATATACGAGTAACTAAAACATTAAAGAGGAATGTACTCACGTACTGCAAGGAACTGTGGTACAAAATAAAAAAAAAGTGCCACAAGGAAGCCATTCAACTTAGTTTTGAAGACTTAGAGCTTATCAATAAAGGTTTTCAGTTCTGCAGGAAGTCTGTAGGAAATGAAAGAAATGCTTAAGGAATTGTTATCCAAGTGTAAATAGTTGTTCCATCTAGCGTTCACTAAATGAATGTTGCTTGTGAATGACTCAATATTATAAAAAATATATCCCATGGTGGAGTATATGTAGAGGGAGGGTACAAAGAGAATTCCAGGACACTCGAACGACAGGCTACGCAAAGTTCGTGTACTCACATTGTAGATCAACCAGGTGATCCTTTTCCTGTATAAGAATGTTCTTGATGAGTGAGCAGAATTGTCCGAAAGTATCATACAATAGCAGATGAAGGAGTGAAAGTAAGTAAATTAAAGAAACCTCCGAATTTCAGCTTCTGTGACAGTGGAGGTTAGTCTTCTAGTGAAATAGTTACGTTTAGTTTGTGCACAAGATCTTGAATGTGATACTTCCAAGAAAGCGTGTCATGCACCGTCATAATTTAAAATACTGGATTTTGTTGACTGTTTGAACACCCTCGGACAATAAAATTTCCCTCTTAAAAGAGTTCTATGCCAGAAACTGAATGAATTTCTTTTTGTTGCGTTTAAACTTCGTCAATTTGACACGCGCTCATGTTATCGACTACCCTGTTGGCTAGATCATTTACATCAAATTCTACATCTCTCACAATAACACTTGTGTCATCTGCATAAGAAACAATTTCGAATGAAACATCACGTTTAGTGGCTGATCATTGGTATATGTACAGGGTGGTCAGAAACAGTCTGAAGAGCTTGAAATCGTATTGTAGGAAAGGTTGTGCTAAGAAATAACAGTTAAGAAAAAATTTGTTATGTCGCGTCATTTCCGAGTTAATTAGCACTAAAGTTGGTCAATTAGGCCGTTGCGCCGACAAATTCAAGAGGCACGCCAGAGACGGTGTCGCCAAACGTATGATTCATTTTGTTTCCTAAAACCAAACAAGAGAGCGGCACAAAAATTGGACATGGGACGGTAATAAGAACAGACCCTGAACGAAAGGGTGAACAGTCTCGTGCGCTGTCATCTACACTATGAGAACAACTGACATTAATTGTTGTGTTTGCACGAAGAGCCACTTATATATCAATGACCTGCCACTAAACGTGACATTTGATTCAAATTTCGGTATACACAATTTGTTGTCAGACTCGCAGTTTGGCTTCAGGAAGAGAGTAGCCATAGAAAATGCTATTTATTACTTTGCGCGCGAGGCACTAGCAGGGAAAAAAGATAGGCTGAGGACAGGAGGTATTTTCAGCGGTTTAACCAAAGCATTTGATCGTGTGGACCACGCAACACTTTTGTATGAATTGTAACATTATAGGACAAGGGAAAATGTCCAACAATGGTTCACTTCGTATATGGAAATTAGGAATCAGATGGTTGTTCTTTAAGTCATCAGGCAGGAAAAAGATTTAAATCTCACAGGGATCATGTGATGCGAGGGTAGGAGAAGGGATGCTACAGAATTATTTTATGGACCCGTAATTTGTACCGGTAGATTATAATTAAAGTGCATCTACTCACGGAAGTTCAGTGTGAGTTGTAATTACTGTATGGCAGCAAAATTTCGCAGATATGTTAATGCGTTAATGCGGAACCGATTTACGGCGGTAAACAAGTTAATTTCAATTGGGGCCACCAGGTGGAAATCTGGTGCTGTACACTCTATGACGGTATAACATCCACGCTGTCATTTGACAAGCTGTAATGTGAGTGAACAGTATGGCTATCGAGAAGAGAGTGAAACTGTTTTAGGTGAATTGCAGCAATTACAATGCTGCACTGAGAGAATTGCCCTTTTGAAAGGTCTAAGGAGCGGCCCAATGTCGTTAAATGCTTTAAAGAAGATGACAAAGAAATTTGAAGAGGAATGCGTCATATCCCGGTGGAAGTTTTCAACGTGGTTGGTGTTGCTGTAACTGACCACGCAGCAACTGTCCCGGGTAGTATTAGTGTTCGTACAGTGTCACGGGACTTGTTCATGCCATTGTCTACGTTACGGAAAGCTTTGCGGTCTAGTTTACACCGGTACCCATACAAGATCCAGACGATACAGCAACTGAAACAACATGATCCGCAACAACGTTCTGAATTTACTGCTCGGTTTTTGCACGGATCGAAGTTGATGACATGCGGTCGGTCCTATATTCCTAATACATCACATATGGAAACATTTCCACAAACTTCTTCCATTCACAGCGCTAGATTAGCACCTGGTGGCTAAAATTGGAACACATTTTTTTCCAGCGTTAATCGGTTCTGCAGCAACGTATTAGAATATCTACCAAGTTTTGCTGCCGTACGGTAATATTACCATCCACACGGGACCTCTGTGAGTAGCTGCACTTTAATTGTAACCACCCGGTATACATGCTGATGGGAAAAAATCACATCAAGAAGGACCTGTAGGACATAAACTTAAGTTAGTAGGTGCGTTTTTGCATCGGAAAGATGACGTCTGTTCTGATTTCGCGCCAGTCCGCTAGCAGCGAAACTATGACGATGTAAATCAGGTTTGCTGTAAATACACGCCGTAAAGGTGGTGAGCCTTAGTTACATTTGACATTGGTGTTAGTCAAGAATGCCTTTAAGGTCGCTATTATCAACACCTCAGTGAGTTTGAAAAACGTCGTGTAATGGTGCTACGCGAAGCTAGATGTTCCTTCTTCGATACTGCAGAAAGACTGAGCAGGAATATAGGCACTGTACATGACTGTTCGCAGAAGCGGCACGGTCGGCCGCTGTGGTGGAGCGGTTCTAGGCTTTTCAGTCCGGAACCACGCGGCTGCTACGGTCACAGGTTCGAATCCTGCCTCGGGCATGGATGTGTGTGATGTCCTTAGGTTAGTTAGGTTTAAGTAGTTCTAAGTTCTAGGGGACTTATGACCACAGCAGTTGAGTCCCATAGTGCTCAGAGCCATTTGAACCATTTTTGAGGTACGATAGGAGCTTTCCAACTGGTGCTATTGCTCACACACTAGCTTCTACCACAGAACACGTGTCTCGATTCCGGTAGTAGAGCGAAATATTGGTTCTACTTTGTGATTTCGCTACTGTGCTATCTGCAATGTCTGTGTTTGTCTTTGTACTTTGTTTGCTGCTGCCCTCGGAATCAAGATGGCAAGCACATGTGCCTTCCTCAGATCACGAGATTCAGGCAACAGGTGATTCCGGCAACGTGTTCGCCTGTCCTTTATAAGGAATATCCAGCCTCCTGTATTTGCACATGACGACCTAGATGAAATTTAGTTAGTTACAGAAAATGTGAACGCCGGCCGGGGTGGCCGAGGGGTTCTAGGCGTTTCAGTCCGGAACCGCGCGACTGCTACGGTCGCAGGTTCGAATCCTGCCAGGGGCATGGATGTTTGTGATGTCCTTAGGTTAGTTTGGTTTAAGTAGTTCTAAGTTCTAGGGGACTGATGACCTCAGATGTTAAGTCCCATTGTGCTCAGAGCCATTTGAGCCATACAGAAAATGTCTTCGTCGACGCCATCCTTGCAAGTCTGCGATGTATCCATATGATGTTCGGAACAAAATACCATTCATTGCTCCATCTCACATACAGTTGTTTTGCTATCATGTTCAGTTCATCATTTCTGCTCCATAGTCGGGTAGGAGACGCCGAGGAAATATTCAGCCACTTAGCTGGAAAGAAAAGCTATTTTCTCTTCGAGCACAACTGTCGTTGGTACATTAATGATGAATGAATGTAATGTATTGAGTGTATATCTTTACTGTTAACGATGTAATAGACTGTAGGCCTGTGTTTGTGCTGCTAACGAAGAAAGGAGGCGTAGAAACCCTTTTGTAACATTCAGTTGTGTGGAATGCGTGGAGAAAATTTTATATCAGTCTATTAGGCATGAACCCGCGTGAAATCCATATCGTGCGATTACAATGGGCTGTGTACGTTGATTGTCTTCCATTAAGAAGTAGGAATCTTTCAGCAAACTAGCGTGAATTGAAAAGAACTGTTCGCAAATGGATGGAAGAGCAAGCACGTCCTTGGAACTCAAAACCTACGCGTCGTAAGTGAACACTAGCACCACGTTATCTGTGTGAAACCAGACTCGCTATAGTTTCCGTGTGTAATACAGACAGCTGTCTATAGCCAGTCTACACAACACAGTGACCCAACAATGTGTAAGGCCCGATATTCCAAATAAACATGCTTTCTTTTCTACCTCTTAGAGACAGTCATAGAGTGTCACGGATCTTCGGTAACCAGGACCTCACCTGAATGCCAGAGTTCACTAAGATCGAGTATCAGAAAGAATAGTACGAGTTTCACTTTATTAAAATTTGTAAAATCAATTAAAACTTCTGCCTAACTGTTATCTGTACTCAAGAAAAATCATACTTAAAAAAACTGTGGCTCTTTGTTTTTGTCACTATGATCTGAATCCATCATACCATTATCTTTAGCCATGCCCTATGATTGGTATTTGGCCTGCCACTGGAATATGATGAATCTTCGTGCATCTGCTAGGAAGGACGCAATATACGAGGACACAATTCGGAAAGCACTGTTAAGCTGTTGCCGTACATATTATCTGATTGCAGGCTTTGTTGGCGTATTCAAGTGATTAAATAGTTTCGTGTTATCAGGCGAGTTCTGGCATCATATTATCGCAACACATTCAGCGTCATCCACAAACAGCATTAAACGTCCCTGTATTGACCGACGAAGTGCACCAAGTGCAACAGGCATTGAACTCCATTACCAAACTGACGTCTGGCACCTGTACAACACAATACATGCGTTTTTGAATGCTTGCTTTCAACATTCACATTTCACATTTGCAGAGACTTACCACGTTCCTACATTAACCTGCGATCCTGCAATGTTAATCGCTTAAATATGTCACCTATACAAACATATTCCCAAAATTTCATTACTCTACATTGAGTATTCTTTGGTTCAGATGGTTCAAATGGCTCTGAGCACTATGGGACTTAACATCTATGGTCATCAGTCCCCTAGAGCTTAGAACTACTTAAACCTAACTAACCTAAGGACAGCACACAACACCCAGTCATCACGAGGGAGAGAAAATCCCTGACCCCGCCGGGAATTATTCTTTGGTGTTACAATATTTTCCTTTAGTATAGGTGCATAAAACAGACATGTATTACAGGCCATTGAAGATGCTTCACAGATAAAGAAAGCGAAACGTGTATGGCCAAAAACAAACTGCCTTTCATTTAGTAGCTATGACCAAATAACACGTCCATGAAGTAACTGGGTCTTCAGCCTCCAAAGAATAACACGGCTCTCCAGCTCCTCCAGGGTATTTGAAGTCCAACGCAAAGTGAGTGGTTGTGAAGTAAAAATGAGGTGCTATACACGATAAGGAACGTGGCGATAGCTAATTTCCCCGTTAATGAAAATTTTTCTTCGTCAGTACCTCGACCTAACTACGGCCTCCAGTTCGACGTTATTCCGTTACTTCTGTGAGAAATATAAGGCAAAATTGTGAATACCCTAAAAGGTACGTCCCACTCGTTTGCACCACACTCTACGGGCGGTGGATTCTAAACTAGTCAAGACGATTCTTGTTGCGTGTCTGTACATTTCAGTTTTCAAATTCTGTAGCATAAGGTTTAACAAAATGCGAATATGTGTAAATGGTTTGATCGTAAATCAAGGAATCTAGAAGATACGGACAAAAATTGCACTTTCGCCAACGATAATGAAACTACTTGAAACTATCAACGAAGCCTTTGTTGCAATCGATCGAAGCAATGACCTCACACGTATTAAGATATCTATGGAAACGTAACAGAAACAGCAGCGCACAACGACTGTGACTTTAGACTTCGTTACTTCTTAAGGAACAGCTGACACTAGCTCACGCCCCTTGATGGTTTGATAGGAAAATATATGCCGCCATACATAAAAATGACTTCTCTATGTACGTGTTGCTTTCTATTCGGCATTTCAAGACTTCGACTTCAAACAGTGGCAAGGGTCAGTGACGAGATACAGAATTTTTGGGTGTAAAACATGATATTTGATATCGTTTATGTATATTAGTTGACAGTCCGCCATAAACCGAGAAATTGAAGCCCTGTTCCTAATTTCAGATTCTCAATAATGGTAACTTTAATAGAATGTGCGCACGTCATCAGTGGTAAGAGTCAAAAACATGGCTTCTAGTAGTTGTAATGTGTGCGGTGCGCGGGCCAGGAAAATTATTTTCAGGGACTATCTGTACAAATCAGAGGATGATGTTGATAACTACGACTCAGATAAAGATCCTAAACATGTCCCTGAACGTAAATACAATTAAAAATTGTTGCTAATCAGATAAATGTTAATAACTGCTTAAGCAAGTAAACAATGTTGTGTCCCTTACCATTGTTTACGTGAATTTACATGGCAGTGCTATGCTACAAATATTAAGGAAATTCCGTAGTATCATAGATTACTTTTTAGGTTTTACACTTCATTAGTTCAGTATCTGATTATGTGAATCTTAATTTCATAAACTCAAACAATTCAGATCTTTCAAACTTGTGTTCATGAGAGGCTTTACAGTAATATTTCGTTAATTTACCCAGCAGGTAAATAGTGGGAAGTCAACGGTTACTCGTAGCTCATTATTTAAGTGGACTCAATTTGCAAGTAAACTTTGTTAATTGACGTACTTCAGGAATAACATTTTGGACAGAATATATGATTTTTTAAAACATGCAGTTACTTTAGCAACACCGGAAAACAATGTTTTATCAGAATAAAAAAATTGCAATGGATGTACTTGAAATACCTTACTTACGGGATTTTGTTGCAGTCTCAAAAAACAACCAACTCGTCCCTTCCCAATGTTTACAACCGAGGTCTTCAATTAATCGGTGCATGGCCTATAGCAAGAACAAATGAAGGGCTTATTTCAGTAGTGGTACAAGTCCATTTTTTTCATTCTGAGATACAGAGTCCTAAAGTTAAATGAGCGCTGAAAAATCTGCAGTTGAGGTACCACAAACATTCAAGCATATATACTTGAACATTTCTGGTATCTCAACTGGACTTGTACCACTAATGAAATAAGCCTTTCAAATATTCCATTTATGAAAACTATCAAGATGTTAGCGCTAATACTGGTCCAATTTATCCGTAATGCGGCTAGCTATCGCAGGAGAGACAGTTGTCGGTTTTTGGCCAGCATCAGTCGCATTTCGTTTGTACTCTTAGTCGTTATGTTTGTTGGCTGTCGACTGGGACAATATTATTGAACCTATGAGTGAGGGCACTTCAATCAGCTTATCCTGAGTTGTTACAGTGGTATATCACGGGGACATGCTGCACCACTTGATAGTATATACAGAAATGTCTTGAAATCATTCACAATACGATGCGTTTTCCTTAGACTTCACTGTACTTATTTACTGTTACGTCGTCTGGTGTCTCCTATTATGGTACGAGAGGTTATGGGCAGTAATACCGTAATTAGGTAGTATTAATAGTTTTTTTCCTTATGCGACAAGTCTCAGCCCATTTCCTGCTCCTGGCTTCTGTTCCGTACGGCAGCACCATCATAGTATGTATTCATCTCTATTGCCGTTTCTTGCAAATTTTAACTACATAGGACGTGAATTTGTTCATCGTTGCACTGTGACACTTGGATTAACATTAAATTAAATCAGCCACCACAAAAAAGCAACTTGAGAATTCAGGAATTTTTGTCACACTCTATCACTTGGATATCAGTCCCTTCACTAAGCACTTTAGTCGTACCTTGTATAATATTGACACTTAATAACAGCTGTTAGTAATCTCATTTCAGTGGTATATTAAAAGCATAAATGCAGGATGAGCGATATCCAACGTTAAAGAAACTTTTTGCAGCAATGAACACATCACGAGAGGAATTTTCTGTTTTTGGTAGACCAACAATAAAGCAATTCTGAACGTGTAGTTCTCTGTTCGTTCTCTACTGGAAGTAATGAAGATAGCACGAAGCAAACACGTTCGTGTTTATTGTGGAGAACAAATTGGGGTAATAAAAATCTGAAGAATAGGCTGGATTAGCACTGAAAATAATCCAATGAGAAGAGGCAAACTATTCTTTAGGCACAATGAAACGCAATCAAGAAAGTATTAAGAGGGCTTTTGTGTAGCGAAATGAAATAAACCACGGCACCGCTCCTACATTATAACAAGCGGCAGCCGAAACTGGAACGCTACTGTCCGGGGGTTATGTAACACTGTGTACTGCCATATTAAAAAAGAATTATTGTCACGACCTCTTTTACAACATTTAATCGAAACAGTCTGGAAACACTGAATGATAGGAGCCTTTACCAAAGGCGCTCGAAGGGTGAAGGTCAGGATGGAAATGTCTCACTGCCTACATCCGGTCGCGATTTTCTAGAGTGCGATTAAACAAACTGTGATTTCTCAATTCTCGTTACTGTTGCTGATCTCTTTCATTGCCTGTTATACTTGTTTCAGAAAGTTACTATCATCTACAGGGTGTTTCAAAAATGACCGGTATATTTGAAACGGCAATAAAAACTAAACGAGCAGCGATAGAAATACACCGTTTGTTGCAATATGCTTGGGACAACAGTACATTTTCAGGCAGACAAACTTTCGAAATTACAGTAGTTACAATTGTCAACAACAGATGGCGCTGCGGTCTGGGAAACTCTATAGTACGATATTTTCCACATATCCACCATGCGTAGCAATAATATGGCGTAGTCTCTGAATGAAATTACCCGAAACCTTTGACAACGTGTCTGGCGGAATGGCTTCACATGCAGATGAGATGTACTGCTTCATCTGTTCAATTGTTTCTGGATTCTGGCGGTACACCTGGTCTTTCACGTGTCCCCACAGAAAGAAGTCACAGGGGTTCATGTCTGGCGAATAGGGAGGCCAATCCACGCCGCCTCCTGTATGTTTCGGATAGCCCAAAGCAATGACACGATCATCGAAATATTCATTCTGGAAATTAAAGACGTCGGCCGTGCGATGTGGCCGGGCACCATCTTGCATAAACCACGAGGTGTTCGCAGGTCGTCTAAGGCAGTTTGTACCGCCACAAATTCACGAAGAATGTCCAGATAGCGTGATGCAGTAATCGTTTCGGATCTGAAAAATGGGCCAATGATTCCTTTGGAAGAAATGGCGGCCCAGACCAGTACTTTTTGAGGATGCAGGGACGATGAGACTGCAACATGGGGCTTTTCGGTTCCCCATATGCGCCAGTTCTGTTTATTGACGAAGCCGTCCAGGTAAAAATAAGCTTCGTCAGTAAACCAAATGTTGCCCACATGCATATCGCCGTCATCAATCCTGTGCACTATATCGTTAGCGAATGTCTCTCGTGCAGCAATGGTAGCGGCGCTGAGGAGTTGCCGCGTTTGAATTTTGTATGGATAGAGGTGTAAACTCTGGCGCATGAGACGATACGTGGACGTTGGCGTCATTTGGACCGCAGCTGCAACACGGCGAACGGAAACCCGAGGCCGCTGTTGGATCACATGCTGCACTAGCTGCGTGTTGCCCTCTATGGTTGCCGTACGCGGTCGCCCTACCTTTCCAGCACGTTCATCCGTCACGTTCCCCGTCCGTTGAAATTTTTCAAACAGATCCTTTATTGTATCGTTTTTCGGTCCTTTGGTTACATTAAACCTCCGTTGAAAACTTCGTCTTGTTGCAACAACACTGTGTTCTAGGCGGTGGAATTCCAACACCAGAAAAATCCTCTGTTCTAAGGAATAAACCATGTTGTCCACAGCACACTTGCGCGTTGTGAACAGCACACGCTTACAGCAGAAAGACGACATACAGAATGGCGCACCCACAGACTGCGTTGTCTTCTATATCTTTCACATCACTTGCAGCGCCATCTGTTGTTGAAAATTGTAACTACTGTAATTTCGAAAGTTTGTCCGCCTGAAAATGTACTGTTGTCCCAAGCATATTGCAACAAACGGTGTATTTCTATCGCTGCTCGTTTAGTTTTTATTGCCGTTTCAAATATACCCGTCATTTTTGAAACACCCTGTATAAGAAAAATGGTCGGGCGTATTTCAAACGCATATTTCATACGTTGTCGAATCAGAAGCATTATTAATTACAGGACTGATAAACAGATTCTTGTAAGTTTTGAAATCTGAAACCATGTCACATTTTCGCGTGGAAACCGAGTCTCATTCGTAAGGAGAGGCTAATTTACTACTGTTGTTTCGTGATATCTCTGGTGTGCGACAAACGAGAGTCTTCACTTTTTTTGCGTTATGTGTTTTAGTTCATTTATTGAATGGGTATTTCCATTTGTGGAGTAATCACTTAACTCGTTCTGTACAAATATGTTCATAATTTGTTTGTACAAAGTAGGTGACGTAGTAGTGTATTTTGTATAATTACTATAGGTCATTTCCAGTTCCTTAGTAGATAGTTTGAGAATTCGTTGAAGTCTTCTCTTTTGATATCCAAGTCAAAAAATTGAAGCTGTTTCGCCACTGATGCTTTCTGTGAGTAATAGAAGTACAATGTATATGGCATGTGCATAGTTTTCAGTCTGCGTGTGTGGTTCACAAAAATAACATAGTAAAAAGCGTCATGATGAGTCTAGAATATGAAATGTTAAGTACTGAAATAATTTTGATCATGTATTCACCAAATACAGCGAATTACCAGAAGGTAAACTTGCTTTCCCATACTGAGCTACAAATGGACCGTTTCTAAGTGAACTGGAATTTAAAATACTGTAAACTCAATGGAGATCTTGGAAAGTCTTCCAAGAAACTCTAATGCATTAATGACACAGATCCTTATAAATCCTCATCGCGGAGAAATAACTTTTAACATAAAAAATGAGAAAAATAGACCACTGAGCTTTAAAGTGCAAAATTAAAATAAGAAATTAGGGTCATATTTGAACCACAATAATCCCCAACTGAATTCAGCACAAAATTAATTACACACTTCACTATGTAACATGAGAGGAAAAGAATCCCAAGGTTCCAAAAACGAATGCTCAAGGCACTAATTCACCATGACGTCCGCAGCAATGAAGTCCTCCATCCCCCTGCATCTGATGGCCGCGATTTAGTGAGTAGTGAATTCTACCTGATTCTTGATAATAATGAACGTCCTATATATTTCGTAACTACAAAAAAGGCACATGACTTTCTTACTCTGGAAAATAACAGAAACAGTCTGACAATGCAATAGATGGGTTGCTTGTGGTTGCGAAGTTCTCTGCAGCGCCAGAAAGACGAGAATCCTGTAAGCTGAGTTTTATTTCTTTGCCCTTCCGTGATAATTGTCAAAGATTGTCGTAATATGTGTAATGTCATTGAGAAAGTATAGTGGGTAAACCATATTTTTTTCCAGTTACCAGTAGATATAACTGGGGCTCAGCCCGTTGCAGGAGTCTGATAAAAGAGTTTCCTAATGTGAGTGGACAGCTGGAAGCCGCGTTGGTAATTATCGACCCAGCCGTTAAGAACTGCGTCGTTGCTGGAGTGAGGGTGCCGTCTCCTGTCGCAGAGCACTCCATTTCTACTGTTCTCACGCGATCCTTAAGACAGCCCTTTTCTGTCACCCTACTGCCGCCTCATGGTGGCTTGTGGAACTTGCCCAGACCTGGAGCTGTTCCGCATAAAAAATCGTTTGTGTAAAATGATCCCTACATCAGAAGAATAGTTTTGGCGTAGAGCCTAGAGCATAGGGCTGGCCTCCAAATATGGCTGCTACTTGTTGACAGTTCCAGTATTAGGTGCGTGATATGTCCTCTTCAGGAAACCGCCACTGGTGGGAAAGGGATTTGATGTGCATTCGTTGTGCATCTCGTGAGGAATCGGACGTTAGTCATTGGCTGCCTTCCCCAGACGAAATGGCGGTACAGAGGACGGCAGATTATGATTCCGGTGAGGTATATCGCCTTGAATCGGAGACTATTCCCACTTTATTTCGGAGGCTATTATTAGATATTCTGTACATCAACAAGCTAACAGCTTTATCCGGCCGGTGTGGCCGTGCGGTTCTAGGCGCTTCAGTCCGGAACCGCGTGACCGCTACGGTTGCAGGTTCGAATCCTGCCTCGGGCATGGATGTGAGTGATGTCCTTAGGTTAGTTAGGTTTAAGTAGGTCTAAGTTCTAGGGGACTGATGACCACAGATGTTGAGTCCCATAGCGCTCAGAGCCATTTGAACCATTTGAAGCCTAACAGCTTTCCTATCCCAATTAGAGCAAGAACTGAAAGAAAAACAATGGGAAAATCTGCAAGTTAATAATGGGGATTTGTGCAGAAAAACTTGTGTTACATTACTTTTTTGACCGACTGTTGTAGTTGCAAGTATGCATGGTGGTGTTTGCTCTTCAATCCTGCCTATGTATTTGTTTTTTTTTTTTAAAAAGAGGTGGAGCCCCTCCACGCCCACACCGGCATGATGGCCAACACAAAAGGTCTACTGCCATCTCTGCATAAGGGTTAGTATTCACTAAAGTGAGGTGTCGCAGGTTGTGGGTACTGCGATGTCTGCGTACGTCTGGTTAGGATTAACCATTAATACGCGCTCATATGGAGATATATTGGTCGAAATCTGACGAAGGGTAGCGGTTTGAAGGGCAGAGGAAAAAAAGTGCCAAAGCAAGAGCCAAGGGGAAAAAACCTCTGCGAAAGTTAGGTCGGGCGGCAAGAGCAGTTGTGTTGTGTTCCCACTACTTTTATGTTTCTTTCCACATTAATTACAAGGAACGCTTCTCATTTCCAGCTCCTTAAAGGCTTCGACACAGCGGACGAATGGACTGAAGACGACATGATTCCAATACATGAATAAAATTACGTGGAAGGAAAACGATGCACGTTCACGCTTGGCGATAACCACTTTGTTAGTTGTCCAATGGGTCACATATCGGATTTGTCCGGAACACTTCACGTCGACTAGCCTGTTTTTCCATTGCTTTCAACGCCAGAAACCTAGCAGTTACAGTGTCAAATTCGCGTAGTGAAGCTAGACATTGCTGTTTCTGTTGGTAGCGCCGAGCGCCGGTTACTCCAGCCCCTTCACATGTCTCCGCCCACCGCAAAGACCAATTTTATCATTTAGACTTTTGTTCATTATTTTCAGCAACTGTTTCTGAAGAATGGTGACGTGAAGAAATAGCATACCAGTTGCGTTAACATTGTTTTTTATCGGAACCGGAGAGCTATTTCTACACATCAAAAATCTTGTCACTCTGTTCACACCGCTACCCCTCTCTCTCCCCCCCCCCGCCTACCAACTGCAGTCGGAATTCTTTTATGCCACATGTACTTCCTTCAAATAGTCAAAAGGGAAAGACTGGACTTGATGAAAACTCAAAAAGTAGTAAGAAAGACTCCTCTGCATAGCGAAAGGAAAGTTATGTTTTACTACATTTTCAAAAGAACGGTATTTGCCGAAAACTGAGAAAAAAATACAGTATAAAGTAAAAATATTCGTTTTCAAAAATTACAACTACACTGAAATTTTGATCTGAAGACAAACCTATAATAACTCATTTAACATTGCATAGAATAACACCATATTAATCTGCGTACTATGCAATGTTGATCGAATGATGCAAACGTTGGAGATAGTGAAAGCTCAAAGTCTGGGAACAATTTTGTGTCTCGCTCCAATGTATCCGGCGCTGCATGAGTGATCTTGTGTGGAAACTGTTATGCATGCTGCTCCAATGTATCAGACACTGCATAAGGGAGTCTGTCTGTACGGTGTGTTGATTTCTGATTCAGTTATTCTTCTTATATTATTGTAACACTAGATACCGCATCTGCATATGGCTCTACTAGATCTGAGATAATTATCTCCTGTTTTGCTCAAGTCTGTTAGGTCTGACGTTACACATTAGTAGCAGTGTCAGACGCACTGATAATTGGAAGATCAAGTCTATGCCTAACAGGTAATCAGAACTTACACTCCAAGAGACTATATCGACAATCGTCAACTGTTATAATGCATTGTGTTCCATTAGTAAAATACTGCTTGACTGACGACTTAATATGTTTCGAATAGGACGGTCTTGGAATGCCTCAGACTCATTCCATACGCTACGCAAAGAAGGGGTATAGCATTTGGATGTGTCAGACCACACCAAAAGATTTTTGAAGTCTTCTATAAGTTTCCGTTCTACCGACATGTATGGCAATCGTTATTTCGTCTATAATGGTGGCATGTGACAGAAGTTACCTATTTTGAGTGTCTACGTCCTTCCAGAGACAAATGATGTCTACATACACCGTCTTCGCCCACATAGAACAAGACTTTTCCTTTTGACATGACGCATCACTGGTCACTCTGGTGTTCTGACATGAGTGCTTTCCATGAGATACACACCACTCGATGGATATGTGGCACCAATCTGCTCCCGAATGGATGTATGACGCTGCCTTTTACCTTCGATCAGAAACCTACGACACTTGTCGCTGTTCATCTAATATGAAGCAACTTAAGACATTAACCGATTAAAAGAGCTATTATGTCGTACAACCCCTGTCAAGTTACAAACTGTGATCTCAGGATTGCGACTATGGTATGTGATTTACTAGTGCTTTAGGTTGGACGCAAAGCGGTCCAGATCACTCGAAATTCTACTACAAAGCAGAGTTTCTCAGTTTCGACACAAAATTAATAAGTCAAGTTGCACTCCGTATTAGCGCTGGAAGGGAATGGGTGACGTGAAGTACACCATTTCTCTGCGGTATATTACTGGCTTTATAAAGTGTTACGATGAACATCTGTGTCAATCCTACGCACAGATGTCTTGACAGTTATTGCGAGAGAGTTATCTGGCTGAGTTTGCACTTATTTCTGTTCTTGTTCGCGGTATTAGACAATCAACAGCACACTGTTAAGTTCAGACCTCAACGCTTCTCTCCTGCACTCGTCTTTTCCTGTGGAGTTCGCTTTAATTGTGTTGGTGACTGAGAAACTTGTTGATAATAGCCCTTTTTTGCAAGGACAGCCACTGACAAACTGTTACAAATGACAAGACGGCGGCTCACCAAAGGCAATGGTTAAAAACCAAAACAGTTTTGAATTGCGTAAACACTGCATAGATGAGATGAAGCACAGTTCACTTGACTTCAAGAGATCTGTGAGGTACATGACCAATGAAATAGGTAAATACAGTATAGTGGTTATGAAGAACCACTGAATATGTGAAATTGTCTCATTATTCCCAGCTATTCCCTCATATATTTAGTTTTTTTACACATCCTCATATCACACTCCTCCTATCACATTTGCTATCTGACTTGCTGTGTCGTTAGACTTTATGTAAAATATGTTCTGCCACATACCTCTGGAAGCCAGGAAGAATCCACTGTAGTACTCTTTCGCTAGCATGCTCGATCTACTGATGATTCTAAGCCGACATGTCGAGAGCAGTGTAAGTCATAGCAGCAGTAGTTCTACACGTGGGATTTTTCCGTACAAATACAAATGGAGGATTATTTCATTGACGAAGGTAGCTCTTTCAGGTAATCATTCTACTTCGCAGTGGCATCTAGAAAGAATGGAGCATTTCTGACATGAAGCAGACTTGACATTGATTACAACTTACTGCAATTCTACATCCTGTACCTTTATACTGCAGAGTGTAGTGGAGTTACATTAAGCGTCCCCTGTCAGGTAGCTCTTATATGTTGTGAGGATAACGTCTGGTGTCTATACAGTGCTATTATGTGCGCTCCAGCAGATCAATGCAGTACTGTCTGGCTGAATTTACTTTAAAATGTGGACCTGAGGACTATAGGATGCGTTAAATCACCGCGTCGCTTACGTTGTGAGTTCTGAGATGTATTCAGCTCGCACATTACCTCAGAATCAGTCTCTTCGAGGATACGATGCATTCTATCGGAATGATGGAAAATCGCAGTTGTAAAACCGGAATCGGATGAGGATTTCGTAAATACTTGGTGCCACATATCATGGAGAAATTGTCAAGGGCTTGTTTCACGCAGAATCAACGCTGTCAATACAGTGTGTGTTGTACACCAATTTGACCTTTGACTTTTGGTTGCCTACATGCAGGGACAAACCAAAGACCATTGACATTTGATCTTGACCTTTAACTCATGGCCCCTTATCCACCACATGACAAGGCACACCCTCTTACACCTGTCAGCAACCCTCACCGCCACCCCACCCTCAACTCCCCTCTCTTCCATTCTCCACTCCACCCTCTTTTTCCAACTGACCACAACATAGTATTGAAAATGGAAGCGCCAGTGAAACAGTCCAAGCGCGCAGAAATTGAGCAATTGTATTAGTAGGAAATAAAAAACTGTTTCTTTACTCCAATCCCCTCCACCCCTCTCCAAAAAAATCGCAGCGAATAATTAAAAATGAAACGATCAAACACAAAAATTCAAGATGGTGGAAATAGCCCAACTGTGTTAGTGGGAATTTAAAAACCCTGTCCCCTCCCCTAGCCCTATCACCAACCAGTCACAGTGAAATGTTAAATTTGAAACAACCATCCAAAACCAGTTCAAGATGACGGAATAGCCCAATTGTTTGAAGATGGTGTTAATAAAGCTCGTCTACACTACATCCGTCAGTCCCCTTATTTAGAAGAGTATCCTACAAATTGCATTACTTATGGCTGGCAGTCTGCTTTTTTTTGCAGAGTATTGCTGTGTGGTACTGCCTCAACCACTTCCAAATGTTCCATTAAAACTGCTATCTTAAAAGGCATATATAGCCCCACCTTCTGTCCTCTTGATTGGAAATGCAATTTGCTTACAAAGAATAGTATGGACTGCAGATCAATGGAACCAGATGTGGAACATGGATTTTTCCCCAAGAGATAACCTAAAATAAGCCCATTAGTTCCCTGCTTTAGTAAAATATTGCTGTGGTGTACTGTCTCCCATCATTCAAAAATGTTCCTTTTTAACTACAGTCTTCTAAGGCCTATACTTGTGTTGTTGGTAACCCTGTCGACAAAACTGCTAAACGGCAGTGGCACTACACATTTTTATACTCAAAGTCTTCAATAAGCAGTTGTTTAGTTGGCTTTTTGTCTTGAGACCTGTGGAATAACTTTGTTGGTAGGAACCGATTCTGATTTAATAATGTCCTTATGTAATGCTGTTGTGGAGGGCATCATCCTGGTCTGTAAAAACGTTATTTCTCCAGCTTTAATATGACACGTATCGTGCATTTCTATTTTTGTTGGAGTCCGTATTATGAGACTGCAGCTTGTTGCTGGCATTTAACACTATTAGGTAGGCTTTCACAGGGCGAAACAAACTCCCTTCCTCTTGTATATCTAGCGTTTACATTAAAGTCCTGCAGCCTATACTGCGAATTTCGACTACTCCCTGTGTATAATGCTATTCTTTTTGTAAGTTTATCTACGTATCGATGTAGGCAAGGAACTATAACTAGCATGTTATACATGGTTTGTGTTTTCGAATTTTGGGCAGATCACTATTATCTCAGCTGCTTTTCCGAAAACTTTCATATAATTTTATACACAATATGTTATATTTCAAGCTAAAATTTACGAAAAGGAATTACTTTATTTTCGATGTTACAATCGATAAGTAATATCTCTGAATGTACAATTAAAATTATTTATTTAGAAACAGTTGAAATTACGAATTATTTGGTACCGGAACACTTAAAATTTTTATTATTAACTACGCAATATAATACTGTTAATTATGTTTATTTCCGGATCCATTTATGAAATAACAATAGAACTTAATAGAAATTCATTTGTCAAGAAAAATTGTAAACCATTTGGGATATCGTTATTACTGCAGAGTGAAGGAGTAGTAAGCATGCCTCTGATGTGATCCGACGTATTTGTGTATTTTGGACGAACAATATAATCTAGGCTTTGTTAATGTGAAAATTCAAAAGACTGTATGATACACTAAAATGTGACAAAATATATTAACATAACAATAAAAGTTCTGCAACAACAATCTTGAAATTTATTTAGATCAATTCAACCATGAGGACCTAAAATGTGAGAATTTCAGCTTCAAGAATAAGACCCCTAGACAAGAGGAACTGGAGCCAACTCTGCACGAAAAGCTAAGTAAACTAGAAACTTTATTGTAATATTCGTTTCTCTCAAATTTCTCATAAAGGTCTTTACTTACTTTTTTCAATTTTTTCAGTTTTATCTATGAGCATGTTTTGTGTGATTTCAAGATCTCTTACACCCTTCTCTGTTTCCTTAAATCAATTTAGTTGGCTTTGTTTTCTTGCGGAAGTAGTGAAAACAAATTTTTGTTAGTCTATTTGGGTTCATCCTGAGGATGTTCCCGTAGAAATCAATTCTCCTTTTCCTCATTGTGTTTGAAAGTTTTTCAGTAGAATGGTAGAGGGTTTCATTTTTGATGTGAAGTTGCTTGTTGCTATGGAATCTGGACGTAAGAATTTTTCTTAATGTCAGTCTTTCTTTGATCTCCAGCCTTTGAACTGGGCCATGGTTGATGATGGACGGTTTTCTGCTGCAAACACGTCTTAATTTTGTATTCCACGAGAAGGAATGTTTGTTATATGTGCTTTTGATGAGTTGGAAGGAAAGTTCCATTGCCTTTTTCTCGAGGACATTCCAAATGAACGATTCTCTATGATATTTCAATACTTTTACGATCTATACTTCTTGTTTTCCCACTTTGAAACGTTTTGGTGGTTTTTTTGTCTTTCATTGTCTTGGTATTTTCAAAAGAATTTTTGAGACCTATTTTTCACCTTCATTTTTTAGTTCGAGCGTATGTTCTTTGGCTTCTTCCTAGGTCTCGGCTAGTAGGTCCATGTCATCTGCGGAGGCTAGACAGTTGACATTGATGCCTTTGTTGGTTGTTTCTAGTGGGATTCCATAACGGATCTTCGTGTTCGACTCTCTGATTACTTTTTCTAGGGCGCAGTTAAATAATAATGGGAAACGTCCTTGTCCTTGCCGTACATCAGTTTTTATCTGGAAGGGATCGGAGAATGCCCCCATGAATTTTATTTTCGTGTACGTGTTACTGTAGAGATGACGGATTTCCGGTCTATTGAGTCGTATGCTTTGTGAAAGTCAAAAAAATTAATAAAATATTATGTTGAGCTTCATTTTTGGTAGTCCATGAGGTTTATGAGATTTAGGATTTGTTTAGGACATGATCTTCCTTTCATGAAATCGACTTGGTATTCTTCAAGTTAATGGTGTAATTGGGTTCTGCAATGTGTAACAGGACTTTAGAAAATATCTTGTATGTTACGCCCAGAGTGAGATCTCTCTGTGGTTGTTGGGGTCTGGGTTGGACCTTTCCTAATGGAGTGGGTGGATGAGGCCTGTCTTTCATTCGCCTGAGAATCTTCAATTTATCCAGATTTCCTGAATGATGTTTTCGAGAGAGTTTATGGCATTTTGTTAATATTTTCCAAAGTTCAACTGTGATTTGGTTTTCTCCCGAGGCTTCATTGTTTTTGAGGTCTGAAATGACTGTCAGTAGTACCTCAGTGTAGGGTGGTTCAGAGTTAGGACTGGTTATTGTTGATGTCTTAAATTACATTTATTCTATGGCTTCTTTGCAGTTTAGAAGATTTCCGAAGTATTATGACAATATTTAGCAGTTATCCCTACTGTTGTGGGAAATATTTCCGTTTTATTCTTGGAGCTGTAAGGTTAGAGGAACCCTCCCTTTGGAGCAAATACGATTTCCCTGTTAAATCAGCCACAGCGACCTCAGATAACCTTGATCCTCGCAGATTAGATATAGAAAAGGTTAATATGATTTTAGTAAACTGGAGGAGCATCCAAGGGAAGGTCCCAGAATAAGTACCGCTTACTGAAGGTTATAATGCACAGATAGTATTGGGAACAGAAAGCTGGTTGAAGACAGACGTCAATGACAACGAAATCTTATGTTCAGACTGGAATGTTTATAGTAAAGATAGGTTAGTCGCCAATGGTGGCGGCGTGTTTATTGCAGTAAAATACTATATAAAATCTAGCGAGGTTATCATGGATTCCGAATGTGAATTAATCTGTGTGAAATTAAGTGTCAAAGAACGGTTAAAAATGGTGATCGGATGCTTTCATAGACCACTTGGGTCAGGATCTGTAGTTGTAGAGCGCTTCGGACAGAACTTACCGAATATCAACAGTAATTTTTCTGAACATGTCGTTGTAATAGGGAGTGATATCAACTTGCCAAGTATAGATTGGGAGTGTTATGCCATCAAAACTGGCGCCAGAGAAAGGGAATCGTGTACCATTTTTCTGGATGTCATGCCCGAGAATTACCTTGAGCAGATAGCTAGAGATCCAATTCGTGAGGGTAACGTCTTAGATCTCCTGGCAACAAACAGACCTGAACTTATCGAACCAGTTAACGTAGAGGAAAGTATCAGTGATCATAAGACTGTGACAGCATGTATGACGACGGGTCTTACAAGGAATTTTAAGAAAGGTAGGAAGATATATTTGCTCAGCAGGGGTTACAGGATACAAATTTCAGAATATATCAGCAGTTAGCGTCAAATATTCGGTGATGAGGACGAAGATGTGGAGAACAAATGGAAAAAATTCAAAGGTATCGTTCACTATGCTCTAGACAAGTATGTACCAAGTAAGATTTTAAGAGATGGGAAACATCCGCCATGGTTTAATAGCCGTGTTATAAAAGCGCTGCGTAAACAAAGAGCACTTAATCTCAGATTCAAGACAAGTAAAAACCTACCTGACAAACAAAAGCTGAACGAAGCTAAAATGAGCATAAGGAGAGCAGTGAGAGAAGGGTTCAATGAATTTGAAAGTGAGACGTTGTCAACTGAACTGAGTAAAAACCCTAAGAGATTTTGGCCGTATGTTAAATCAGTAAGTGGGTCAAAATCATCTATTCATTCTCTAAGCGACCACACCGACACCGAAACGGAAGATAACAGAGAGAGGGCCGAAATAATGGTTCAAATGGCTCTGAGCACTATGGGACTTAACATCTGAGGTCATCAGTCCCCTAGAACTTAGAACTACTTAAACCTAACTAACCTAAGGACATAACAGACATCCATGCCTGAGGCAGGATTCGAACCTACGACCGTAGCGGTCGCGCGGTTCCACACTGAAGCGCCTAGAACTGCTCGGCCACAGCGGCCGGCACGGCCGAAATACTGAATCCAATCTTCCGAAGTTGTTTCACCGCGGAAGATCGTAACACCACCCTCTCTTTCAATCGTCGTGCGAACTTCTAAATGGCAGATATTGAGATAACTGGTTGTGGACTTGAAAAGCAGTTACAATCGCTTTGTAGTGGAAAGGCTTTAGGACCAGATTACATAGCTATAAGATTCTATATAGATTATGCGAAAGAACTTGCTCCCCTTGTAGCAGTAATTTATCGTAGATCGCTTGAGCAACGAAAGGTACCTAACGACTGGAAAAAGTGCAGGTCATTCCCATTTTTAAGAAATGCCGTAAGACAGATCCAGACAATTATAGACCTATATCGTTGACGTTCACCTGTTGTAGGATTATGGAACATGTTTTATGCTCAAGAGTTACGACGTTCTTGGAAAATGAACGTCTGCTCTATATACATCAACATGGATTCCGCAAAGAGAGATCCTGCGAAACTCAGCTCGCTCTGTTCCTCCATGAGATCCACAGCGCAGTGGGCAACGGCGCTAAGGTTGATGCCGTGTTCCTTGATTTCAGTAAGGCATTTGACACCGTCCCGCATTGCCGTGTAACGAAAAAATACGAGCTTACGGTGTATCCGAGCAGACCAGCGATTGGATTCGAGACTTTCTTGCTGACAGGACTCAACACGTAACTCTTAACGGAACTAAATCGACAGATATAAAGGTGATATCCGGAGTACCACAGGGAAGTATAATAGGATCGTTGCTGTTTACAATATATATAAATGATCCAGTAGAAAGCGTCGGATGCTCTTTAAGGCTATTCGTAGATGATGCAGTTGTTTATACCAAAGCAACAACGCCAGACGATAGTAGGAATTTGCAAAACGATCTGCAGAGAATTGATGAATGCTGCAGACTCTGGCAGTTGACCCTAAAAGTAAATAAATGTAACACATTGCGCCTACATAGGAAAATAAATGTAATTTACAGATACACTATTGATGACAAACAGCTGGAGACAGAGCCTGCTATAAAATATCTAGGCGTAACTATCCAGACCGACCTTAAGTGGAATGACCATATAAAACAGATAGTGGGAAAATCAGACGGAGGGGTATCTGTTGAGAGGCCAGACAAACGTTTGGTTCCTGAAGAGGGGCAGCAGCCTTTTCAGTAGTTACAGGGGCAACAGTCTGGATGATTGACTGATATGGCCTTGTAACACTAACCAAAATGGCCTTGCTGTTCTGGTACTGCGAACGGCTGAAAGCAAGGGTAAACTACAGCCGTAATTTTTCCCGAGGGCATGCAGCTTTACTGTATGATTAAATGATGATGGCGTCCTCTTGAGTAAAATATTCCGTAGGTAAAATAGTCCCCCATTCGGGTCACCGGGCGGGGACTACTCAAGAGGACGTCATTATCAGGAGAAAGAAAACTGGCATTCTACGGATCGGAGTGTGGAATGTCAGATCCCTTAATCGGGCAGGTAGGTTAGAAAATTTAAAAAGGGAAATGGATAGGTTAAAGTTAGATATAGTGGGAATTAGTGAAGATCGGTGGCAGGAGGAACAAGACTTTTGGTCAGGTGAATACAAGGTTATAAATACAAAATCAAATAGGGGTAATGCAGGTGTAGGTTTAATAATGAATAAAAAAATAGGAGTACGGGTAAGCTGCTACAAACAGCATAGTGAACGCATTAGTGGTCAAGATTGACACGAAGCCCACGCCTACTACAGTAGTACAAGTTTATATGCCAACTAGCTCTGCAGATGACGAAGAAATTGATGAAATGTATGATAAGATAAAAGAAATTATCCAGGTAGTGAAGGGAGACGAAAATTTAATAGTAATGGGTGACTGGAATTCATCAGCAGGAAAAGGGAGAGAAGGAAACATACTAGGTGAATATGGATTGGGGCTAAGAAATGTAAGAGGAAGCCGCCTGGTAGAATTTTGCGCAGAGCATAACTTAAGCATAGCCAACACTTGGTTCAAGAATCATGAAAGAAGGTTGTATACATTGAAGAACCCTGGAGATACTAAAAGGTATCAGATAGATTATATAATGGTAAGACAGAGATTTAGGAACCAGGTTTTAAATTGTAAGACATTTCCAGGGGCAGATGTGGACTCTGGCCACAATCTATTGGTTATGAACTGTAGATTAAAACTGAAGAAACTGCAAAAAGGTGGGAACTTAAGGAGATGGGACCTGGATAAAGTGAAAGAACCAGAGGCTGTACAGAGTTTCAGGGAGAGCATAAGGGAACAATTGACAGGAATGGGGGAAAGAAATACAGTAGAAGAAGAATGGGTAGCTTTGAGGGATGAAATAGTGAAGGCAGCAGAGGATCAAATAGGTAAAAAGACGAGGGCTAGTAGAAACCCTTGGGTAACAGAAGAAATATTGAATTTAATTGATGAAAGGAGAAAATATAAAAATGCAGTAAATGAAGCAGCCAAAAAGGAATACAAACGTCTCAAAAATGAGATCGACAGGAAGTGCAAAATGGCTAAGCAGGGATGGCTAGAGGACAAATGTAAGGATGTAGAGGCTTATCTCACTAGGGGTAAGATAGATACTGCTTACAGGAAAATAAAGAGACCTTTGGAGAAAGGAGAACCACTTGCATGAATATCAAGAGCTTTGATGGAAACCCAGTTCTAAGCAAAGAAGGGAAAGCAGAAAGGTGGAAGGAGTATATAGAGGGTCTATACAAGGGCGACGTACTTGAGGACAATATTATGGAAATGGAAGAGGAGGTAGATGAAGATGAAATGGGAGATATGATACTGCGTAAAGAGTTTGACAGAGCACTGAAAGTCCTTGGTCGAAACAAGGCCCCCGGAGTAGACAACATTCCATTAGAACTACTGACAGCCTTGGGAGAGCCAGTCCTGACAAAACTCTACCATCTGATGAGCAAGATGTATGAGACAGGCGAAATACCCTCAGACTTCAAGAAGAATACAATAATTCCTATCCCAAAGAAAGCAGGTGTTGATAGATGTGAAAATTACCGAACTATCAGTTTAATAAGTCACAGCTGCAAAATACTAACGCGAATTCTTTAGAGACGAATGTAAAAACTGATAGAAGCCGACCTCGGGGAAGATCAGTTTGGATTCCGTAGAAAAGTTGGAACACGTGAGGCAATACTGACCCTACGACTTATCTTAGAAGAAAGATTAAGGAAAGGCAAATCTACATTTCTAGAATTTGTAGACCTGGTGAAAGCTTTTGACAATGTTGATTGGAATACTCTCTTTCAAATTCAGCAGGTGGTAGGGGTACAATACAGGGAGCGAAATTACAATTTGTACAGAAAGCAGATGGCAGTTATAAGAGTCGAGGTGTATGAAAGGGAAGCAGTGGTTGGGAACGGAGTGAGACAGGGTTGTAGCCTATCCCCGATGTTATTCAATCTGTATATTGAGCAAGCAATAAAGGAAACAAAAGAAAAATTCGGAGTAGGTATTAAAATCCATGGAGAAGAAATAAAAACTTTGAGGTTCGCTGATGACGTTGTAATTCTGACAGAGAAAGCAAAGGACTTGGAAGAGCAGTTGAACGGAATGGACAGTGTCTTGATAGGAGGGTATAAGATGAACATCAACAAAAGCAAAACGAGGATAGTGGAATGTAGTCGAATTAAGTCGGGTGATGCTGAGGGAATTAGATTAGGAAATGAGACAAAGTAGTAAAGGAGTTTTGCTATTTGGGGATCAAAATAACTGATGATGGTCGAAGTAGAGAGGATATAAAATGTAGACTGGCAATGGCAAGGAAAGCGTTTCTGAAGAAGAAAAATTTGTTAACATCGAGTATAGATTTAAATGTCAAGAAGTCGTTTCTGAAATATTTGTATGGAGTGTAGCCATGTATGGAGGTGAAACGTGGACGATAAATAGTTTAGACAAGAAGAGAATAGAAGCTTTCGAAATGTGGTGCTGCAGAAGAATGCTGAAGATTAGATGGGTAGATCACGTAACTAATGAGGAGGTATTGAACAGAATTGGGGAGAAGAGAAATTTGTAGCGCAACTTGAGTAGAAGAAGGGATCGGTTGGTAGGACATGTTCTGAGGCATCAAGGGATCACCAATTTAGTATTGGAGGGCAGCGTGAAGGGTAAAAATCGAAGAGGGAGACCAAGAGATGAATACACTAAGCCGATTCAGAAGGATTTAGGCTGCAGTAGGTACTGGGAGATGAAGAAGCTTGCACAGGATAGAGTAGCATGGAGAGCTGCATCAAACCAGTCTCACGACTGAAGACCATAACAACAACAACATCCTTCCCTAACTGGGCATTGAAGTCCGCCATAAATAGGACATTGTTTGTCTGGAAGTTTTTGCACGCCTTCATCTAGCTGGTCCTGAAAACGTTCTACCTTTCCTTTTACCATTCAATTGTCTTCATTTATGGGGGCATGTGCAATCACGATGGTGCATACTTGGTTAAAAAATTTGAAAGTAAACATGGAGTTTTCAGATTATGATTCAAAATTGATAATGGAGTCCAAAATATGTTTGCCTGTTATGAAGCCAGTTCTAAGTATGGTGTGTTTTTCATAACTTTTTTGCCTACCTTTCCTTTGTGTATTCCGAAGCCTCGAGAATAATAACTGTTTTCAGCCATGAACCCGATTTATCTTAGGGCCGATATGAGAATCCTCTGATTCTTGAGAGAGCCTCTAAGGTGCTTTAATTTCCCAGATTTTAGAAGAGAATTGACGTTGAAAGTAATTATGTAACTTGGTTTTCTATAGTCCGTCTTGCTTGAGGTTCCAACCTGCTCCGACTCGTCTCTGTGTATCGCTGCAGATTACCCAGAGTCCGAGAGTCTGCTTGCGCAATTTGGTGCGATGGATTGTCCAAATGGTTCAAATGGCTCTGAGCACTATGGGACGTAACATCTGAAGTCATCAGTCCCCTAGAACTTAGAACTACTTAAACCTAACTAACCTAAGGACATCACAAACATCCATGCCCGAAGCAGGATTCGCTCGGCCACTCCGGCCGGCTGGATTGTCCAACTTGAGTAATTTTTTCGCTTCGTACTCTTCTATGACTGATAATGTTATGTATGGGGTGCCTCTTATTGTTGAAAACACTCGTTTACAAACACGGTTGTTAGCCCTGGAGGTTTTTTTGTTTCAGCGGCACCTAACCTAGGAAACAGACGCTGACCAATGGCCGCCCAACCTGGCGGCAGACGTCTTTAGATTCTGATTTCTACATCCACATGTACATCTACATGATTACTCTGCTATTCACAGTAAAGTGCCTGGAAGAGGGTTCATTGAACCACCTTCAAACAGTCTCTCTATCATTCCACTCTCGAAAGGTGCGCGGGAGAAACGTGCACTTAAATTCTTCTGTGCGAGCCCTGATTTATCTTATTTTATCGTGATGATCGTTTCTCCCTATGTAGCTGGGTGCCATCGGAATTTTTTCGCAATGGGAGGAGAAAAAAGGTGATTGAAATTTCATGAGAAGATCCCGTCGTAACGTAAAACGTCTATGTTTTAATGATTGGCACACCAATTCACGTATCTTGTCTGTGCCACGATCTCCCCTATTTCGCGATAATACAAACTGTTTTCAACCATGAACCTGATTTCTCTTAGGGTCGATATGAGAATTATGCGGTTCTTGAGAGTGCCTGTAATGTGTTTTAATTTCCCAGTTTTTAGAAGTTTGTACTTTTCGATGTCATCCGTCAGTCCCACCTGATGCGGATCCCACACCGCACTGCAATACTCCAGAATAGGGCGGACAAGCGTAGTGTAAACAGTCTCTTCAGTGGACCTGTTGCACCGTCTAAGTGTTCTGTCAATGAATCCCAGTCTTTGGTTAGCTCTACCTACAACATTACTTACGTGATCGTTCCAGTGTGGATTATTTGTAATTGTAATCCTATCATTTAGTAATTTGTAATCATTTACAGCCTTCAGATTTGTGTGACTTACCGCGTAATCGAAATTTAGTGGATTTCTTTTAGTACTCAAGTGAATAACCTCACACTTTTCTTTATTCATAGTAGATTTCCACTTTCTGCACCATACAGATATCTTATCTAAATTATTTTGCAACCCGTTTTGGTCATCTGATGACTTTACAAGACGGTAAATGATATAATCTGCAAACAATGTAATACGGCTACTGTAATTGGCTGCTGTGTCGTTAATATAGATCAGGAACAATAGAGAGCCTGTAACACTTCCTTGGAGAACGCCGAATATTGCTTTTGTTTTACTCGATGACTTTCCGTCTACTACGACGAACTGTGGCCTTTCTGACAGGAAATCACGACTCCAGTCGCACAACTGAGGCGCTATTGCATAGGTACGCAATTTGGTTAGAAGACGCTTGTGAGGAACAGTGTCGAAAGCCTTCTGGAAATCTAAAAATATGGAATCAATTTGACATCCTCTGTAGATAGCACTCATTGCTTCATGAGTATAAAGAGCTAGTTGTGTTTGGCAAGAACGATATTTTCTGAATCCGTGCTGACTATGTATCAATAAATCGTTTTCTTCGAGGTACTTCATAATGTTCAAATACAGTATAATGTTCCAAAACCCTTCTTTAAATCGACGTTAGTGACATGGGCCTGCAATTCAACGTATTACCCCTAGTTTCCTTTTTGGGTATTTGCGTGACTTGAGCAATTTTAAAGCCTTTAGGTACGGATCTTTCTGTGAGCGAGCGATTGTATATAATTGCTAAATATGGAGCTATTGTATCAGCTTACACTGAGAGGAACCTGACTGGTATACAATCTGGACCAGAAGCCTTGACTTTATTAAGTGATTTAAGCTGCTTTGCGACACCGAGGGTATCTACTTGTATGTTTCTCATCTTGGCAGTTATTCTTGTTTGAAATTCAGGAATACTTAATAATTCAGCTTTAGTAGCACTCTCATCATTGACTTCACCGTTGTTATCGCGCTGTGAAGGTATTGACTGCCGCTTGCCACTGGTGTGCTTTATGTATGAACAGAATCTCTTTGGGTTTACTGCCAAATTTTTAGACAGAGGTTCGTTATGGAAATTATTAAAAGCATCTCGCATTGAAGCACGAGCTATATTTCGAACTTCTGTAAAACTTTCCTAGTCTTGGGGGTTTTGCGTTCTTTTAAAATTGGCATGGTTTTTTCGCTGCTTTTGTGTTTGTGCCCTGGTAGCATTTTATTTCTCATCTGCTCTACATATCTGCAGAGCCTTCTGATATCCACCACCTGGGGATGCACCCGGTAGAGGAAGAGAACCCTCCCCCTCCCCCTCACCACCATCTTATATGAGGCGTCTAGACTTCTTCATAGTTATTCTTCAAGCACCATACTGAACACTGAAGGATGCTTCACTGTGGTGAAAGATAGAAAAATATTTAGTGTAATGCCTTGTGTGGTGTTAATTCTTTAGGTTGTGTCGAAAGATGAATTTACTTTACATAAAAATAAACAAGCCGGCCGGTGAGGCCGAGCGGTTCTAGGCGCTTCAGTCTGGAACCGCGCGAACGCTACGGTCGCAGGTTCGAATCCTGCCTCGGGCATGGGTGTGTGTGATGTCCTTAGGTTACTTTGGTTTAAGTAGTTCTAAGTTCTAGGGGACTGATGACCTCACATGTTAAGTCCCATAGTGCTCAGAGCCATTTTTGAACCAAAAATAAACAAATATTTCATTAAGGGATTGGTTGCAGCTATCTGTAGCCGTAATACATTTAACAGAGCTCGTGATATTAAAAGATTCATAACTTATGAGCTTATTTACAAATTATCTTTTCTCTATTTCGCACTAAATACTAAACACTAAATAATAAACACTCTCTGAAATACTAATAACATGACAGCTGGAAAATTTTTGGCATTATGCTCATATTTGAAAAGTACTTTCTTTTTTCTTTGGCTCTGAAGCTTCTATCGGTCACACGTTAGATGTAAGCAGTGCAGTAGTACCTTTGGAGAATGGTTTCATGTTAATGATCAAATCCACGTCTAACGAATTATCCTGATGTTTTTCTCGAGTGAGTCACGAAAAGCGTGGGTAATGGTCGGTCTGATCTCCGTACGTTCATCCTCCCACTTCCATCGTGGTATGTGGCGCAGTAGCCAAGAGAATGAACTCGCATTCAGAAGGAAAGGAAATCAAATCTCCGTGTAGTAATGTTGATTTAGATTTTCTCTCCTAGCTCCCTAGCGAAGAATGCGAATTCTGGCATGATTCTTTTGAAGTGACACAGCCAGTTTTCTTTTCCATCCTTGTAACCTCTCAGCTTGTCTCCCGTCTCGGATAATTTAGTTGTCGACTGGACATTAAGACTAATTTTCCACTTCGTTGTGATACTTCCGAACAGGTGTATTAGGAACATGCCAACGCTGTTAATTAAAAACATAACAAAATTGTCGTTAGTCTCATATTAATTTCAAATAGTGGTTTACCGCACGCTCAGGTAGATGAACTTCTCAAGTAAAGAAAATCACTTAAGTCACAGTTACCATAAAATCTGACAATGTATTTGTCAGCCACCGTCAGGTGGCTTGCGGAGTATGGATGTAGATGTAGATGTAGATAGTGTGGACTAATTAATTTCAAATTGGAGTTCGTAGGAAATGGAGTGCGACTTTCCATCCTCCTATAGCAATACATGAATATAGTAGCTAACCTCTGAACAGACAACTAGCCTTGCGTATATTTATCTCTTGTGCATAAAACATACAATTTATCTGAGTCGTAGTTGTGTTGTAGACGTTCCTGACCCTCTGTAAAGTGCTACGAAAGAATTTCCGTTGGATAATAACGTAGTTCTGAAAATACACACTAATTTACAAAATATGAGATAGATTAAAGTTTTTCCTCGAAAAAAAAAGTTGCTTCCGAGTCACCGTAAAAATTAATTACTCGGTATCCTTCGGGAAAATTTACAGATCACACTTTCGACATCCGCCAATACTTGGCTTCGTCTTGAATATTAACTAGTGGATTATAGAGGCAATTACTTTCAGGTGCCGTGAAAACGTAATATGAACGTGCAAAGATAACCATAAAATGGTTGATAATGAAAAGTAATTCGTACTTAAGCAAGATTTTGAAGGAAGCCTGCGATGGATTCGAACATACAGCCATGCCCCTCGCTCTTCCAGAAATAGTTTATATTTCCGTTGATAGCAACTGGTTACGCATTTCTTAATAAGGTTACTGGAGTCATTTAAATGTAGGGAACTTCGGCTGGTACGGGCCACTTAAACCAAAATTAGTATACAATTTTTTTAATAAAGTGTAACTGCTTAAAACATTTACTTGAATATCTTTTCTGGCGTAAATTATACCGTACCCGGCAAGAAAAGTTTTTGTAAGGGTTACAACGTTAAGTAAAGTGTCGTGTATTTTGGGCCACACAGAAAAACACAAGTTTCTTACACTCAGGTGACAAAAGTCGTGGGATACCGCTTGTTATCATGTCGGACCTACTTTCGCCCGGCGTTGTGCAGATACAGATCGTGGCATAAACTCAAAAAGTCGTTGGAAGTCTCCTGCAGAAATATAGAGCCATACTGCTTTATACGCGACCATAATTGCGAAAGTGTTGCCGGTGTAGGATTTACGGCACGAATTGATCCCTAGATTATGTCCCATTTATGTTCTGTGGGATATACGTCGTGCGATCTGGTGGCCAAATCATTCTCTCGAATTGTCCAGAATGTTGTTCAAACCAATCGCGGGCAACTGTGTCCTGGTGATATGGGGCATTGTCAGACATTCAAATTTCATCGTTATTTGGGACCATGAAGTCCATGAATGGCTGGAAATGATCTCCAAGTAGCCCAAAATTACCATTTCTAGTCAATGACCGATAAGTTGGACCAGAGGACCCAGTCAATTTCAGCTAAAAGATAGCCAACACCATTATGGAGCCACCAGCATCTTACGAAGTGCCTTGTCGACAACTTTGGTCCATGGCTTCTTGGGGTCTGCACCACAGTCGAACAGCTCTTAACAACTGAAATGGGACTCATGTGACCAGGCCACGGTTTTCCAGTAGTCTAGGGTCCAATAGATACGGCCAGAAGCCCAGGAGTGGAGCTGCAGGCGATGTCGTGCTGCTAGCAAAGGCACTTACGTCGTCGGTTGTCTGCTGCCATAGCCCATTAACGTCAAATATCGCTGCACTTCGTTAATGGAAACGTTAGTCGTATGTCCCACCTTGATTTTTGCAGTTATTTCACGTAGTGTTACTTGTCCGTTAGCAATGACAACTGTGATCAAACGCCGCTGCTTTCGATCGTTAGCCGTGCGGGATAGCCGAGCGGTCTGGGCCGTCGTCTGGTCACGGTCCGCGCGGATTCACCCGTCGGAGGTGCGAGTCCTCCTTAGGGCATGGGTGTGTGTGTCGTCCTTAGCGTAAGTTAGTGTAAGTTATTAGTGTGTAAGCTTAGGAACCGATGACTTCGGCAGTTTGGTCCCATACGACCTTACCACAAATTTCCAAATTTCGGTCGTTAGGTAAAGGCCGTCGGCCACAGCGTTGTTCATGGTAAGAGGTAATACCTGAAGTATGGTATCCTTGGCACACTCTTGGCATTGTGGACCCCTGAATACGAAGTTTCCTAACGATTTCCGATACTGAATGTCCCATGCGTATGGCTCCAACTACCTTTCCTCGGTGTCCTATTAATCCCCGTTGTGCGGCTATAATCATGTCTGAAACCTTTTCGCGTGAATCACCCAAATACAAACCACAGGTCTGCCAATGCACTGCCCTTTTATACTACCGTAACCTGTATATGTGTCTCATGACCGTCACCACAGTGTAAATACAAATGGACTTCATGTGGTTCACAAACAAATTAATCTTCTTATATATCAAAAGCACAAGATATTAAAAAAGCAACTGGCTAAAAAGTCTTTAATCTTGCGATCGATTAGTCTTGACATAACGCATTAAACTAGTGGACTGCGGTTTTCGGTACAACAGTTCTCGATACTTCTTCATAAAGTTATGATAGAAATCTTTATGTGACAATTTCTTTTCTATGTTAATTTTTGAAACAGTTTTATATTTTCTGCAAAATCGCAGGCCAGCTTTCGGAACTCGATCTCATCTACCGGCATTAACGTGGATATAAATTTCTTATGTGTGCTGCAAACATTTCTTCGTAATTTCTTCAAATGTTGGTTTGGAAAATCCTGCTGATATCTGCTGATTCCCAACAGTGATTTTAATCTCCTTTGCAGGGTGGTTCTAGGAACGTTAAAACGATCGGCAGTAGCCCTTTCGGTCATTTTGCCTTCCAAAACACTAGAAACCGATCGCTTCATTGCATTCTCGGATTACTCCCGCCGACCCTCACCGGCAGGCTTCTTCTTCAGCCTCGCATCGCGCCCTAAAAACAAGGAAACAAAATTACTTGTTTCACCTACACTACCCTATTTTCGTATGGCCCACGCTACCCGTCTGACACTGCACATTAAAAGTTATCGGAAACATAAACCGTCTTTAATGAGTGGAATTTCTTATGACACTACTTTTTACCTTCAAAAGTAATCATTGATACTGAAAATTACACCGATCGCCAGCTTCGGCACTCAGAAACCGATAAAATTTAATTGTGACGCAAACTCAACGCTGTATCACTCAAATTCTAGGAAATGGCGGAATGATGTCTGCGCTTTATTCCGAGCACTGCATTTGTCCGATGTTTTGTGGCAAAACCGACAGACACCAAGATGCCTGTACTACCCGCCGGCCCGTACTAACCACCGTTCCCCCAATTAGTTTTTTTTTCTTTTATCTTTTACAGAGACTGAAAGTAATCAATGACAAGTTCAAAATACACATACAAACTTGTAGTATAAAAATAACGTCATAAAAGAACAAATCAAATTTTTTGTAGCAGCTTATACAAGATAATTCCGTGATGATATTACAAACTTTCAGTGATGACGGAGTAGACGAAATGAATAAATTTGAGGTAAAGGTCTCTCGTCCGGAAACATCCGAGTCGGAAGTTATAAGTGAAAATAATTCTGATACTTCTGACGGTGAAATACACGTCCGGTACTGTTGTTGCTCATATATACCACTTGCTGCTCGTCAACGGATGGTGTTCCAACATGACTGATCCCCACATCACTAGGGACTGAGAGTTCGTGAACACCTGGATCAGACATTCGCTGAAAAGTGTATAGGCGGAGGAGGTCCTATTAGGTGGCCAGCACGTTCACCTGATCTCACACAACTGGGTTTATTCTTGTAGGGCCATGTGAAAAGTCTTCTGTACGAGATGCCAGTCCCGATTGAGGAGGATCTCCTGGCACGAATTCTCACTGCCTGCGTCACTGTTCAAGCTAGACTGCAGATATTAGTACGTGTACGACAGAACACTGAACTCCGCTTCCATGCCTGCATTGACGCTGGGGACGCTAATTGAAACTACTGTTGTAAATGTAGCCGATTATGAAACTTGTACAGGTAAATTCAATTCATTACTACCGTATCATAGACTTAGCATTTCAGGTCTCGATGATATTGAGTTACGTGCACTGTTACTAGTCCATTAACAAAGGAAATTATTTGTGGGTGTTGGGGATTATTTAGCGAGAACTCTGGGCTTCATGGTAAGGGTTCCGTAGTTGTGGCCCTTAGTTCGCGCGCTGCGTGAGGCTAAGACGTAACTTGAGTAGATTTCCGCTCATATCTTTAGACTCGGTCGTTTCCGAAATAGAGTCGCTTACCTCAAACTGATATAGCTACGCTTCTCCATCATCCCTGAATGTTTGTAACCATATCACTGAACCAGCCATCAGTCTGTATATAAAATATATTAATATACTATAAGACTCTCTCAATGCGCGATATGTCATGTTATGTTTATAAGCAAATCACAAAAAAATTAAATCTTCTGGTATTTTATATTCTATTATGATAAAATATTGGAGTAACGAAAGCAATGTCACACGGCATTGTTGTTTTTCCAGCATCTATGCTATACTTCCTTATATACTACATTGGCCTGTTACGATCCTAGTAGGTCCTTTCTCAGTTACATGCACTCGAAACGTTGGAGCAGTGTTACCACCCTATCATCCAGCAACGATAGTTTCCTGTTGGCAAGAGCAATGTCAGCGAGCATCTCCTCTGAGTAACTGATATTGTCAAGTGCACGTTAATAATCTTACACGCACCTGAAGGAATTATCCGAATGGGATGGAAATCGGTAAGAGATGAGGTGCGTGTGCAGACAAACAAATGATTACAATTTAAGAATAATTGGATGACTTATTCAAGAGAAGGTGCTACGCAGATTGAGCAAGTCAATAACGAGTTGGTCACCGTCTGGCCCTTATGCAAGTAGTTATTCGGCTTGCGACTGATTGACAAAGTTGTTGGATATCCTCCTGAGGGATGTCGTGCCAAATTCTGTGCAACTGACGGATTGGATAGTCAAAATCCCTAGCTGGTTGAGTGAGGATCCTGCCCGTAATACTCCAAACTTTCTCAGCTAGCGAGAGATCCGGCGACCTTGCTGGCCATCGTAGGGTTTGGCAAACACGAAGACAAGCATCAGAAACTCTCACTGGGTATTATCTTGGTGAAATGTAAGTCTAGGATGGCTCGCCATAAGGGCAAGAAGCTGGAGGGTTGAATATCGTCGACGTACCCCTCTGCAGTAAAGTAGGTAGTAAATGTGTCGCGGATGACAGCCGAAGAGGACCTGCTATGAAAAGAACTTACGCAGAGAATTGGAAAATACTATGCTGCTTGCATATCAAGCAGCATAATTTTTTTCCAGTTCTCTGCATAATGTCCTACTGTGATATAATATATGTTGCAGGTCGCCCAACTAAGAGAAAAAGAATGAAAAGAAACGCTACCAGGGGTCGTATGGCGGGCGACAGTCAGATTGGTATCCCACCGCTGTCCAAGGCGTCTCTAGGGTCGTCTTCGGCCTGGAATCTCATTGACTGAAACGGAATTGTCTTTAGTGACGAGTCCCGCTTCGAATTGAGCCTTTATGACCATGCTAATCAATCTGTATGGTCTTTGGATGAGTTTGCTCCCATGGCAATGGAGGACAATATATGCCTCTCTAAATTGTGGTGACTTTCGCACTCTGACTCTCAGAAATGTGAAGACGTCCAAGAAATGCAACGGAATTGATCTATAGAGCTGCTCTTCGTGCTATTTGAAAACTTGGGTGCCAGACCGTAGTGTACGGCCGCGGATAACCGATAAGATTCTCACAACCAACCTGACTGGGAGTGGAGGTGGATCCGTTGATGCTGCCTTTGCCTTGTTGGGCAGCGTGGACTCTTAGCATCGAGACTGGGTCACCTGTCCGGTTCAAAAATGGTTCAAATGGCTCTGAGCACTATGGGACTTAACATCTGAGGTCATCAGTCCCCTAGAACTTAGAATTACTTAAACCTAACTAACCTAAGGACATCACACACATCCATGCCCGAGGCAGGATTCGAACCTGCGATCGTCGCAGTCGCGCGGTTCCGGACTGAAGCGATTAGAACCGCTCGGCCACCGCAGCCGGCTACCTGTCTGGTCACCAGATCTCTAACCGAGAGAGAGGAGTTAGTGTGCCTCCGTGAAGGCTTATCTTAAACTCACAATCAAAAGTAACGTCCCAGGATTTTCGACATCTTACGTACTTTTTAATTAGTTACTTGGTGAATGTAAAAATTAATTCACCCCCTCACACCGACACTCATCCATGCAGGCGAACCATCAGTGGTATCCCTTGGCTGGAGATAATTAGCCAAATTGCATAAAATGATTTAGATTAATTTTATGAATATCAGTCCGGTCTGATATTATTATTAATGAACTCGGAATTCCCAAAGGAACTCGAATATGTGATTCATATTACAAAATTAATTCTCCTGGTGGCTTAGCGACTGTGACTGGCCTAGGGAGCCATGCCCTCCCCCCCCCCCCCCCCAACCCTCCACATACCTTGTATGGCCACAAAAAGTTTGTTTTACGCACGTCTTTCAGTCTTTTAGTGGGCTATTTAAATCTCTCTGAAAGGTATTAGAGTGTTACAGGCCTTATATAATTGGCACAGAAATGATAATTATTATAACTATGTTTCACCGTGTATATCACCTCAGACGCTGTGCAGCTGACCTAGGTCACTATTCCTTTTTCTCCGCAGCTCGTGGTCGTACGGTAGCGTTCTCGCTTCCCGGGCCCGGGTTCCCGGGTTCAATTCCCGGCGGGGTCAGGGATTTTCTCTGCCTCGTGATGACTCGGTGTTGTGTGATGTCCTTAGATTAGTTAGGTTTAAGTAGTTCTAGGGGACGGATGACCTCAGATGTTAAGTCCCATAGTGCTCAGAGCCATTTGAACCACTATTCCTTTTACGCCTCCATTTTTTTGCGTTATGTCGTATTGAACACTGTTAAATCTTGAGGCCAGTAAAGACATTAAGGTAAGCAGGAAATATTAGATATTAGTTTCGATTACACCACGATTTGGTCATATTCCCACGGCGTGGACTACAGTCGTTCAGTGTACCCGGATCGAGAAAAGATAGCATTGTAATTTGTTCCTAGTGTGGGCAATATCGCGCAGATATTGTGCAGCGATTAACAAACAGAAATGTGAACTCAATCATCTTAACATGCAGTTTTCAACTTCTGAACCTAACTATTTACTAGTTACACGAATTTGGATTTATCAAGGACAAGATAGTAGTTTAATAATAAATTTAATTATTTTTCCACCAAAAGGGAATGACTGAATCTAAATGAGAAAATGGAGCTCATTACGGGAGAGTAAAACTAGTGAGCATTGTTAGTCATCTGTTGAACAGCCAAGACCAAAGTTAAAATCGCTAGGTTACACGTGTCGAAGACTGATGCTGGTTTTGTGTGTGTGTATAACGCAACGAAAATGATGTAACTTTTGTCGATGTGAATAAGCTTGTCATTTAACATTTTTACTAGGCGATTGCCAACAGCTGTTAAATAGTTAAACAGTTAATAGCATGCAGCTGTGTGAGTATTTACTTTCGGTCAACGTGTTTTGTTTATAGTGATTATAACGCCCGTGCATTGAGGAAAATACTTACGAAAGCCTCCACTTCAGTTGCGCATCAGAACCATTTCTTTGTTCTAAAACGTATTACATTCCAGTATTTGAGTCCAGAAAATGGAATACAAACAACATGGCTGGAAACGTCTTATCAAAACATGTCAGAACACCTTGGGGTGAAGTCGGAAGACGTTCTGAAAAATTAGAAGAGTCAGAAGCCTAGGTAACTTTGTGGCATACTAAATCTACAGCGATAAATCTCACTATTTCTCAAGTTAAAAATACACATCGACTGTGCGAATTTTCTCTGAAAACGTTTCGAGTTCAGATTTAACATGCATCAAATGAAATGTAGGGTAAATGTTCCACGTCATCAGCGTGTGTCTCATACTCCTGCTGTGAACTGGAGGTTAAAGATTAAGAGGTAATGAGTATGCTGCAGTGGACTTCCACTACTCAATAAATAACGTGGTGTATGGCAAACGAGAGTCCGGCTGCGGGCGCCAGTGCATAAAGTTGTAAACATCCGGCTGGGAGTAGCGACGTTGCGCAGTTGTAAAGTAAAAAACTGCTTCTTGCTAAACGATTTGATACGGTTTGCCTTGGAGTCTATCAAGCGAGCGAGGCGGCGCAGTGGTCAAAATACTATATTCGCTTTCGGAAAGAATGGAGTCCAAATCCTTGTTTAGTCATTAAGTTGTAAGATCTATATGGTTTCCAAAATACGATTAACACAAATGCTAAGGGGATTTTTTCGAGAAAGTCAAAGGTTATTTCTTTCCTATCCTCGTTCTATGTGAAAGTGGTCCGTATAAAATGGTGTAGCCGTCGATGTGATGTTAATCGCCGATTTACCTTCCTTCCTTTTAAGTCCATCTGCATCGAAAGTCGTAAATTTTTATTCTTCTCTTTTTCCATAAACAAGGAGATACGGTTAGCACTGAATCAGCACCGTGAAACCCCAGAGACTGGTTGCTTTTGGCTTATATTGAGTGTTAACTTTCTGACTACGAGGGTTGGAACTTTAATAGTGGCAACTACTTATTTACAGCTCGTAGAAAATAGATACGTGTTTCAAAGTTTTACTGACCTTCAAAGTAGTCACCAGCATTGTGTATAACCTTTGCCAGCGATGTGGAAGTCGTAGGATACTCTTAGCAGTGCCAGTTCTGTTGAAAGTTCGAGCGGCGCGGTCTATTGCTTGACGAATCTGTAGCAGTTCTGAAGCGAATGCCGTGAAGTGTTTCCTTCAGTTCAGAAATCGAGTTGAACTTAGGAGGGCTTAAGTCAGGGGAGTGCAGTAGGTGGTATAGCACTTAGCAGCCCCATCAGTCATATAAATAAGTAACAGCTTGCACTGTACGTGCTTGAGCATTGTCCTGCAAAATGATGGTCAGGTCCTGCAGAAAGTGTCGTCACTTCGGGCTGTAAGCTGGTCGTAGGCTGTGTTCCAAAAATGAACAGCATTTAAGTCAGGGGAGTGCTATACCACCTACTGCACTCCCCTGACTTAAGCCTTCGTGAGTTCAACTCGATTTCTAAACTGAAGGAAACACTTCACGGCATTCGCTTCAGAACTGATACAATTTCGTAGGGCAATAGACCGTGCTGCTCGAACTATCGACACAACTGGCCCTGCTAAGATTATCCTACGACTTCCACATCGCTGCTAACGGGTTATACATAATGCTGGTGACTACTTTGGAGATCAGTAAAACTTTGAAAGATGTATCTATTTTGTACGAGCTGTAAATAAATAGTTGCCAATATTAAAGTTACAACCCTCGTAATTATGGTTTCATATGATTCTACAAATTTATGCATTTGTCTAAGAAGTGTCATCTATCAAAATTACTGTGGAGGAAGATAACATCTTAGCAACATTTTATTTAATTTGATTTGTGCAAGCAGTCTGCATTTTTCCTCAAATGCAGTGAAGTTATAAATCTGTGGAGAAGCTTTGCAGACAGATAATTACTGAAACAGTGAAGGATCTCAGCTCTTATACATTTACATTTAGTGAAATGGGGATTTCAGCTACGAGAATGAAGTAAAAATTTACATTCATTCAGCAAGATAGCGCTGAAATCGCCAGTCATACGAAGACATTGAGTGAGGGGCAGAAGGAAAATAAATACATTTGACTCATAGGCACAGTACCTCTGTCTGCTTGGACACGAATGATGTACAACGGAAACGACTAAATACAGATCTATTTTCGCATGATCGTCACATCAGATTTATGTTTTTGAATAGAAATACGTTGGAGTCAGACACCTTGCTGATATATTGCTCATAAAAGATGGAGTAATGTCTGTGTCGGTCAAGGACAGTGGAGGTAAACAGGTGTGACTTTGTCGAAGGCAGTGTCCCAGCATTCACTGGAGTGCGAGTAGAACAGGAAGGGAAATAACTAGTAGTGGTACAAGGTACGCCCCCCCCCCCCCCCCCTACGCACTATGCGGTAGCTTACGGAGTATGTATGTAGATGTAAATGCACTGGGAAATCCACAGCAAACCAACAACAGGATAGCCGGACGCAGATTTGAGTTTAGCGCCCCACCCCTTACGGCCAATCAACACTTAAAACACTACTTCACTTCGTTTGGTATGTTTTGTGTCTTAATAATGCTACAGAAATGCCAAGATCTTTCTTTAACACCAGTCAGTTTAATTCATACCTGTGTCCTGGTTCTCGTCTCAAAAGGGCTGTGAAGCCACTGTGGCCTCATGTTTTTCGTCAGTCGTCAATCGGAGGGAAAAACGCAAGATCACACAGATTTTTAGTATCCTTATAGAGAAGGAATAATGGTGATGCGAATATGTAAACTACTCGTCATTCTCAATCAGTGAGTGTTAAAGACGCGCGGTTATCGCTTATTTTTCCAGCATTTTTAAGAAAATTCGAACCAGTTGTTGAGGAATGCAGTGTAAAGTGTCTCGAAGACCCGCCACTCGCAACTTCGTCCATTTTCCACTGAATGCCTTTAGTCATCTTTTTGACCCGTACAGTCACCCGAAGTTTTTGGAAATCCAATTACCTATATCCTGAAGGTCAATTTTTAACCTACACGCCAGTTCTCTGAGAATGGACCTGAAAATAAATCAGAACCACTGTAGACCATGCAACCAGAGCTTATGTCATCACGAGGTTTGCTCAAATCACGAATCCACGTCGTTCAGAGTTGTTACGTTACGTTATATACTGGGCACAGTAAAGCATTCTTGGTTACCTCCACATTAGCGATGTCCAGAATCGTTCATCATATGAAACCGAATTTCGTCAGATTGCCAGTAAGTTCAGTGCACCAATGCAGGCTGACTGAGATAGGTTGGTTTATGTAACTATCGCATGGCTCCCGACCACAAGGCACTCGTCGTGACTTGTTTAACAAGGGTGCTTGCAGCGGCGAGACCTGCAGCAAATGGACCTGCTTCATGTCCCCAGCTGAGTTACTTACCGATCTCCGTGATACAGCTGTTAGAACAGCTTTTTTGTGACATGAAATAAAACTTCTTGTCTTTCCCATTGCTCTCGTGCCGAGTGGTGTGGCGCAGAGGTAATGCGCTGGATTCGCATTCGTAAGGATTTCTGTTCAAATTCCCACACTTACACCCAAATGTAGAGTTTCCGTTTCCGCTTGTCGTATAAGGCAAATGCCGGGATGATACCTTCTAAATGTACATAGCTGATTTCCTTTTCCTTCATTCCCCAACCCGAGGTTTTGCTCTGTCACTAAAGACTACGTCGTAGACAGGACATCGAATCCTAATCTCCCTTCTTCCCATTGCGCTCGCACTCTCAAATCAGCCATCTGAGTTGTCGCTATGTTAAACACTCAGGTGATGTCCGAGAGTCTGATGTGCTCTAGGCTTCATTGTCGCACTGTGAATAGTTACTTCAGCCTACGAAAGTCTCTGAGGGATGTGCCCTCCAGACTCACTGTTTCAACTTCTGCAGATCAGATTGCGATGTTGCGAGTACAGATGTGATGAAAGGCTTGTCGGTAACCTCTATCAGTAACTTTATGTAGCCATAGGACGGATATAAAACTTGTTTAAAGGTTCCAGGATCAAAATTACGCGGACGGTTGAAGATCCTAAACTGCATATTTTGAGATAAGGAACTACGTCCGGATGTTTGGGGCAGTGCTAGGTCTTGAATTAGCAGTGCGTGTCAGGCAGCAATGATTTATTTAAGTGACGACTTATTAATAGTCACACCTGACAGAACTTGCCTTCTTCTATTTTTGGATGTTTATATTGTTCTTGATGTCCCAGGATATTTCTCCCGTTTTATGTATCTTGCGTAATAAGTGAAGTATTTTTGTTACGATTGGTTCTCCCAAGAATCTTAATAAATATCAGGTAATATCATCTACTCAAGTGGTCTTGCTTCGAATTATGTCTTTCAGTACTCTGTCAAGTTTTGCTCGCAATATAACATCATGCACCTCATATTTTTCCACAACCTCTTCCCTTACCACTACATTATTTTCTAGTTTCTTTCCTTTATATTGTTCTTTCTATGCTCCTTCCATCTCTCAGATTTCTCCTCTGTGCTTCGTACTGGCTTACCATCTGAGTTTTTTATGTTCATATAGCTTCTTCTCTTTTCTCCAGAGATATCTCTAACTTTTTTTGTAAACAACATATACTCGCGCACTCTCTTTGTCTCATTTTTATGTGGATCAGTAACTGAAGGATCTTTTTCGACCTTTCCTTTCTCCCTAGGTTTTTACCTCCGTGAGATTCACTGATTCATCTCTTTCAAGTAGCGAAAGTATAATAACAATCATCCTGTACTTTCAGACGGCTTGCACTTCCATTCATTCCCCAGTTCATGACCTACTATATTTTCTTTTACCTTTATAACAATGTCTACTTCCAGTCCACCATCACATTTAAATTTACGCCTCAGTAAATTACTCAACAATTTCTTATATTTCATAACACATTTTCCGAATGTCTTAACCATCTGCGAGCCTAGTAGCCACGTATGCTCGTACAACTGAGGCGGGTTGGAGCATTGTGTCCGTCCTGGCTTTAATAATCGGCTCAGTATGTTACTCATATTAGTTCACTTGGTTTCGTGGATCTACCCCTGCATTGCTTCTACTGGGTCGAACATTCCACGCTCGCAAACCATAGAACATTGAACGAACATAGAACAGATTCCTTTTCTCTTCTGACAACACTCTCGGACATATCATTGCCCCAGGATCAGAAAGGAGAACTGTTTTACCTTCTCAGTATTTTACACCAGAGTACAGCATGTTAAGTAAGATCGTGGTTAATCAGTCGAAAAATTTAGTCGACAACAAACTAAAACACATACATACATCATATATGAACAGAAGAAAAATTAAATTATAATTAATAATACGTCCAGTTATGCGAAGCGTCAATGTCGAATTTGAGTCTACAGTTGTTTCAAAGTAAAGATCTTCTTTCCTTGTCACTTCTTTCTGATATAAGATCATACAGTCTCAATAAGATTAGCGTAAGGCGACTGTGAGGTCCAATCCAATACCTGCACACCTTTATCCGTTTTCCAGTCGCTTCAAAGACTGCTGTGGTGCTTCGTATCATTGTCCTCCTGCAGTATCCAGTCTTCATTTTTATCGATAAACCAATGTTTGGCAGGCGGGATCAAACTTCTTTGATAAATCTGTAACGCCTTCTGTACATTTAAATGGTCAGTAAACACGTACAAATCTCAGTCAAGAAAGCAATGATTTGTGGATATTGTATGAAGAATATACATTCCCTCTAGTGGACTGTGAAAGAACTAAGGAGATATCTTTTGCCATCTGTGTATAATACCAAACATGCTCTTACTTAAAAGACTACACATCATCGTCGTTCAGCTACGCATATCCTTGGGTAATATGAAAGCAGTAGGTTCCTTTTACTTTGAACGGTGCTGCTCTACCAAAATGGCAAGGACATAATGCATGATGTAAAACGGTCAGATCAGCAGTTATTCACACTGCTACCCCTGAAACTCTGAGGCATCAAGGGATCACCAATTTAGTATTGGAGGGCAGCGTGGAGGGTAAAAATCGTAGAGGGAGACCAAGAGATGAATACACTAAGCAGATTTAGAAGGATGTAGGCTGCAGTACGTACTGGGAGATGAAGCAGCTTGCACAGGATAGAGTAGCATGGAGAGCTGCATCAAACCAGTCTCAGGACTGAAGACCACAACAACAACAACCCCTGAAACTACTGAAAAGGTTGCTACAAGTTTTTAGGAACCATCTGCTGGTCTGCCCTCTCCGTATATACCCCCCTGACTTTGTAAAACCTACGATCTTGCTATTGGTACTGTTAAGGCAAGCTAGCCTCTCCACCGACTCAACGCCCCTCTCCCCCCACCCGCCTAGATGTCTGTGACTTCCGTGGCTATGTGTTTGTCCAGCTTTGAATCGTGAGTTATTGCAGCGTGCTCTCTTCCATTCCCATGCCGCAGTTCCCTCCACTATCTCTCCTTGGGCTCTGTTGAACACAGTGTTAATTCGTTATGCTGACCTGGTAATTCGTTATGTTCTGAATCGGATTCATCCCCTTGGCTTTCTCCTCTCACCCTTCCGGTATATTGAAGTCCAGTCTCTACCTCTGTGTATGTGTATGGTTTAACTTTTTTCTGTTTTCAAGATTTAACTGTAGTGTCGGGCATTTTGGAAAGGACATCTAAAATGTCCCTCCAGTCGATGTCGTCTGACGACCACCTACGCATTCTCGGTACATGGCCAATTACTTCGGCCAAAAAGGTAACTCGACAGCAAATTTCAAAACATCGGGTCGTCATGTACATTGCGGATGCCTTTGACAAGGCAGGATTCATATGAGTGATGTCAGAGTTATTACCTTCCCGTGTACGCCATTAGTGGATGCCTATTCTTTCGGGACAACTGGACTTTGAGAAGTGGCCATCAAGCCTGGTGGACGCTGCTTTGGCTGCGTAGAGCCCGTGCGGAGAGCCCTCGGAAGGAGTACGTGGCATCAAGACTGACATCTCGCAAATGAAAAGAATTTAATTTACACGAGATAACTGCTTTGTAGAAGCAGCTGTCTAAGCGACTGGAAGAAGACAAGTTAATGTGGAAACTTGTAATCTATAACCTCTCTATCTACCATTTCATAGCCACGGCCTTGGACATGAGACAGGCTAAGATACAAGAAATCAGACATTATGCTCAATACTTCGTTTGGCCTAAGACAGATGGTGAATCCTTCACAGCAACGAAACCTATGTTTCTCGTATAGCTTATCGAAGATAAGTTCGGCGAATTAGCCGTCCCGGAATAAATGTGGAACGAACCCAACGAATGCGATTACCCACACAGTGCATAATGTGAAATCCTACTCTTCTGGTCTCAAGAAATAGCTGAGGCAACCAGAAATAGATGATGAAAATTACGGCGACAAAGTCGATATTCCCTTGTCAATAATTTAATGTGATACGAAGAACTTCGAGCAAAATCACATTACTCACGTAAACAACGGAAGGAAGGTTCGCCGGAAACAATACGTTCCTTCAATAAAAACACATGCATCAGATGCCCATTGGCCGGGCATAGGCAAAGCTGAGACGCGTCAACGGACATTCTTCCCCAGCCGGAATACGTGGAGATTTTGACACAGGAGTACTGCGTACTAATCTTTCCGACGTAGCCGAAATTAATGGCGACTTACTACGCCAAAATGTCAACTTTGAACGACTTACTCACAGAATTTACTAGACAACAAATTTTAACAGAGTGTTGTATTCTGTCTTGCAATATACAACAGATCAAAACCTATAACGCCCCTTTCACAAACTTGGAATGCATAGATACCTTCCCATATCTAGATACAACATATAATAAAGTGCTTCACCACCTTACGTACTATATTACTAAAAGAATTCTTGTGATATTTGCCAGTATTTGGCAAGAGGTAGATCGCCAATCTGCTTTCCATTTTCCCTTTTTTCCGATTATACTTAACTACAGTAATGTAGTTAACAACACATACTTTATTATAGTCCAGGATATCAAATATATCTTCGAATTTCTCATACAATTTACCATTACATATTCTTCAGATCGCTTCTGATTTCTCAGATGTTTCAGGTAACTAGTGCGTTTCTGTTTCATCTTCCTGTCAAGAACCACCTCCAGAAGTTCGTGCCACATAGATCGAATTCACTCTTTTATTTTGATGTTGAATGGAATGTGGCTGTCGGTAACAGTGTGACGGTTTCACAGGTGTCGGTAGCGGGATTGACAGGCAGACTATACCAACCTTCCATATCACTTATAAGCTAATATATTCTTCCTAGCCAGGGACGGTAACGCATGCTTGTGCTGTAGTGCTCGATTCGGAAGTAGGCAATGCGAATCCTAGTGGTGAGAACATTTACATCACGACTACTTGACCGGCAAATGTAGGAGAGCTGGTGGTGTACTATCCCTGATAACCAGATCCTGCCCCAAAGTACAGCAATAAATTCCAGACGTCTCCACATTGTCTCGTAGCATGAGGTCATGTGACAATGTTGTTGGTGATTCGTCAGTCGATGAGGATGTTCAGTTTGGTGGACCCTGTGGTACTATTCGAGTAGAGTGTCGTACGAGCCAGCACCGATTTTCACGCTTTCCTTTCTCTCATCATAATTATCTACAGCTTCAGAATGGCTCTTGGAAATATACATATGCATGAAATTCGCCTACAGGAGGTAGGTAAATTTAAAGTACTTGGCATTGCGCCTAAATGATGTGAGACAGAGGGCTTGAGCTAGGTACTGAAAGTACTCAGCGACCAACGCAGTGACTATCGTAATGTAATTTGCCTCAGAACAGACAGGGGAATATAGTTTCGATCCACACGCCAGATTTACGAACGTGGTTCTCGTAGGTTCACCTTTATAAGAGTGGCTTTTAGACACAATATACACTGCCTGACAAAAAAATTCGGCACCCAAAAGATATGGTCGGATGTCGATGAAACTTCCCACACGAACAGAGTTGCATTTGCATATGGCAAGTAGAATGGCCACCATAGTGCATTCTAATTTGACAGTGGCCGGACGTTGTAACTTCAGGGCAGGCATACTCGACAAAGTGTGACTACCAAAGGAAGAATTGCCATACAGTTAACCCAGCATATCGTAACTACTTCACATCTTCACCTGCCATCCGAGCACTAGTAATGGACCCCTCGTAACATTATGTCACCCTGCGCCAGTGGTAGGACGGTAGCAGCTGATAGGGACTGAGGGAACTCTGACGACAAAACGCTATTTCACGGGTTCCTGCGTCGTTTTGTGCTTAGTGCTGTTGCCAGGCTGATGAGGTATATGATGGGCTTGAACAGCGTCAGAAGTTCAGGTGATCGCTATTGAGGGGTCGGAGATGGCCCGTACTCGAGTGAGACAGCATTATCATGACCTGTCAGAGTTCTAAAGGTTCTCCATTTGGCCAGCTGGTCGAATCGTACAATATCCAGATTTGTAGGGTATTCTGATTTGACAGTGGCCTAGCGTTGGACTGCATAGACACGTGAGGGCAGGCATACTCAACAAGTTCTGGTCACCAGAAGGGAGGATCGCCATACTGTGAACCCAGCACATCGTAATTCCTATACGTCTTCACCTGCCATCTGAGCACTACTAATGGACTCCTGACAACATTATCTGTCATCCTGTGCCAATGTCGGAAGGTAGCAGCTGGCAGTAATTGAGCGAAATCAGACGACAAAACGGTACGTCGTGGTCATCCTGCGTCCTTTTGGGTTACCTCTCATGCGACAGTGTCATTGAGACTTTTTTTCAACAGGACAATGTTCATTCACACATAGCACGTGGATCTACGAACTGCATGCATGGTATTGAGATATTCCTGTGGCCACCAAGATTTCCATATTTGTCTCGAATAATACAAGTGTGCGAGCAGCTAGGACGACTCCTCTGGCCCAGTGACAGTATCTGGGATATCAAGGGCCATCACCACAATTGTGGGTCAGCTTGTCTCAGGATAGGATACAACGGCTGTATGACCTCATTTCCAATCGAATCAGTGCATGCATCCGCCAAATTCTGTGAAAATTTCACTCTATATTGTAATCTCCGAAATGACATCACATACCCTCTCAACCGGTCATTTTTCATTTTGTTTTCTTCTCCCCTTGTGTGTGTTTCAGTTTTTTGTCAGGTGGTGTATCTGGGTGTAAGCGTATTCTCAGCTTGCAGCTCAAACATATAAGTCATATTATGAAGCTAATTATCGGACTGATAGCCATAAACGAGGCGATACTGGTACATTGAAAGAAACAAATCATTGACAGGACATACGCTACTGTGAAACAGCTCCAGCAGAAATTAGGGCGAAACCAAAAATAAAACCGATGATTAATGGAATTAAAGTCATAATTCCGTCATGGTTTCTGGAAACGGGACAGTTAGGGTAATCCGGAGGACGGCGTCACTTTCCGCTCGGGCGTGCAACTGTAACAGGAGTGATAGAAAAGTCAGGTGTAGCGCTGCGGTTGCGATCGGCGGCGAGCAGGCGCCGGCTGTGGAATTGGGCAGCTAATTACTTAGCGTGGCGCGCTGCCGCGTCGCAATTAATCAAGAGGTTCGCGCCGCGCACGCCAGATCGTTACTGCTGATGCAACCGCCCATTACGGTATTATTCATTTAATTACTGCCCAGCTCACAGCCTTATAATGAAGCTAATTATCTTACGTTTTGTTAGCATTTCGTCGAGAACACCACAGAAGACTGCAGGAACAATTTTAAAGTTTTTCTACTTGAGGTGTTGGCACTATTATCAAACGTCATCGATTACCGTCATGCTGTTCGTATGACGGACCCAGCGCTTGCGTGCAAGTGACCTATCTCGAGCACAGATGGAATTACGTTCTACAGGGTACCTCCAATCTTCGGTGATAAAGTATTACTGACGCTAATGTGCCCTAAATGAAAGTAGATACCAATGCCTAGAAATATTTATTTATCTATATAAACAACCAGCTGAGTACCCGGCATTGCCAGGGTATGTATTTATTTGACTCTTCTATTAGTCTATCTCCTCCTCCCCCTACTCTCTGTCCATACTCTCCTCCTCCCCTCTCTCCATCCCCCCCTCCAACCCCACACTCTGTTAATCTCTTCCTGCCCCTCTCTCCATCCAGCCCCTTCTAACCCTCTCTCTGGCTACCGACTCTTCTCCCCTTTGTCTGTCCATCTGTTTCTCACCCCTCTGTCAACCTGCTCTTTTCCCCCCTGTCCGCCATCTTCATCCCCTCTCTTGGTTTCTGTTCTCCAGCACCCTCTCTCCATCTCCTCCTCCTCCTACTATCTCTGTCCATCTTCTCCTACTTTTCCTACCTGACCATCTACTCCTCTACCCTCTCTCTGATCATTTCTTCCTTTCTTCTCTCTCCATCTATTTTTTCTTCTCTCTTTTCTCTGTCCATCTCCACCTTTTTCCTTTCCCTGTCCATCTCCTCCAAACCCCTCTCTATCCATCTCTTCCTCCCTTTGTCGATTTCCTCTTGTATCCTTTCTCTGCCCATCTCCTCCGCATCCTTCTCCCTGTCCATTTCCAGCCCCTCGACCTCTCTCTGTCCACTTCCTTCTCCCGCCCCCCTTTCTGTGTCCATCTCCTCCTTTCTCTGCTATACCTGTCCATCTCCTCCTCCCTCCTCCTCTCTCCGCGTACCCCCACCCCAATAGGACGCTGGTGATTCTTACCTCCTACAGTAGTTTCCAGACAGTAACAAAATTGTGTACCAAATTTGGACGAAATCATTACAGGGATTTAGGATGAGCTTTTTACTTGTTGCTTTGCCTCCCTATGCACATATAATATATTTTTACATATATTTAACACATTTTACACATATTTAACACATTTGTACACATATTTCACTAGATCTCTAGCGAATTTCGCCCTGCAGTTTCGTTTTCACGCAGCCCAGTGTTTATGGCGTAGTGTCCCTGAACTATGACTTGCACAATAATATAATTTTTCAGGTACTTCCTGTGGTATACGTGGGCACTGTCTGTGAAATATGTTGTGAATATAATTAGCAGTAAAGAAGTGAATAACTAATTTTCACTTAATATTATATCTGCTGAACTATGTGTCATACAGTGATATTCTTTTGTAGGTACATTCAATGGTAGATTTAGATACAGTCTGCAAAATGCGTTGCGAATAGAACTAGTACCAACGAAGTAATAAATTTAAACGTTATGCATAATGAGTATAGTTTCTTCGTAACGTCAGTGGTATATGTGAATGCTGTCGGTAAAAGCTGTCGCGATGTAGCTGACAGTAAAGTAATAATACATTAAAGCTTCATGACTGATGCGCCAGTTTTATTACGCGAACAGCGATAATTTTTTTTCCTAATATCTTTTGTGGGACTTGTCAACAAGGAAAGTTTGATAAAGATTTAAAATTAGGCGTAAAGTTTGTTCAAGTCATTAAGTGGTCTCATTCTCAAACAGTGGATGGATAAAATGCAGATATTCGAACGTCGTGGGCTACACTGCTTTTTCATCCCAACCCCCACTCCTGTGATACGCTGGTGGTTCTTATTCCCACAGCGATTCTTTCCAGACAGTATGTGATATGTGCATCAAGTTTGGTTGAAATCGGTGGAGCTGTTTAGGAGATGTGGAGCCTCGTACTTACATGCGTAAGTACGTACAGCCGTTTTTATAATATGAATGAATTTACTACACAGAAAAATTGTGATCACCGGTCACAGCATATGTGTCCTCTTGCTTCCGTAATCGTCATCATATATTTGTGGACGCACATTCTTGACTGTGCTCTGAAATATATTGTAATAACGAGTGTGGAGCTTCTACACCGATGACCATTAAAATGACAGCACCACGAAAGTTTAATGACACATATATAAAATTAGCATAATTTGTACCACATGCTTGAAAATGCAGATGATTAGCATTTCAGTGCAGCCGCAAAAAGTGCGAGGGTCGTTCCGAAAGTAATGTCTCCCACTTTTTGTGATGACTTTGGATGTCCGCGCCACATGTTGGTGTAGCGCTAATGCTTATACATTCCTCTTTCATTTGCAAATGGTTCCCTTGTTCTGCGGTGGTTGACGCCGACAGAGGAGTGTTCTGAAATGGAGTCTGATATCGACATGCGTATAAAACAGCCATGTGTGATAAAATTCCTCTCTGCTGAAGAAATTGTGCCAACTGAAATCTATCGACGTTTGCTAAAAGTGTATGGAGACGATACAGTAGACATGAGCAATGTTTTAAAGTTGGTGAAAAGAATGTGCATGACAAGCCAGGCCCGGTCGACCCTGCACAGCTGACATCCCTCGCAAAGAAGAGCGTCTTTATCAACCAATCCGTACTGATTGGTGGATAGCGATCAGAGAAGTGTGTGAAAGCTGGATGTCGGCTGTAATGCCTTGGAAACAATGTTGGAACATCTTGGTTATCGCAAAGTCTGTGCGCGTTGTGTCCTGTGGATGCTTACAGAGAGACAAAGAACTCATTGAATGGAAATTGGCTGAGACCTACTTGACCAATATGAAGCTAAAGGTGACAAATTTCTGAATAACGTCGTTACCGGAGATGAGACGTGGTGCCCCCACTACGAGCCGGAGTCCAAAAGACAGTCCATGGAATGGTGACATGCGAATTATCCGTCAAAGAAAAAATTCAAGACACAGTCATCTGCAGACAAAATGATGTGGACAGCCTTCTGGGATAGCTAGAGTGTAGTTTTTTTGGATGTCCTGCAGGCTGGAGAAACTGTCGATCCAGCACGGTACAAGACGACGCTGAGTAAGCTGAAAGCCTGAATTTCCAGGCTAAGGCCAGAGAAGAAGACCAACTTTTACCTGCAGCATGATAACTCCTGGTCCCATCCCAATTTTGTGACCACACAACTCATTGCAAAATTCGGCTGGACTGTCTTACCACATCTGTAAACTGTAGCCGGCCGGTGTGGCCTTGCGGTTAAAGGCGCTTCAGTCTGGAACCGCGTGACCGCTACGGTCGCAGGTTCGAATCCTGCCTCGGGCATGGATGTGCGTGATGTCCTTAGGTTAGTTAGGTTTAATTAGTTCTAAGTTCTAGGCGACTGATGACCTCAGAAGTTACGTCGCATAGTGCTCAGAGCCATTTGAACCATTTTGTAAGCTGTACTCAAAGCTGTAAGGAAGTGGTCAGCCTCAGCTCTTTCCGACTTTTACAAGCGTGGCATGCAGTCTATGTGTTCATCGTTGGCAAAAGTGTTTACCGAATGGTTTCGACTGTGTGGAAAAATGACAGTCTGTAACTGAAATATTACTCTATTTAGCTGTGCTGCTGTCATTTATGTATCTCCTATAGTTTCCATGAATAAAAATAGGAGGCATTACTTTCGGAACGACCCAGGTATGTAGGAGTAATGCCTTCTAGAATATGTACTGTGTATAAGGAAGGATTATGTAGTGGATTAATCATTAGAAATCACATGTTAATATTGTTTGTCAGTGATAAGACAGTGTTATACATAGTGTAACGAGGAGGAACATCTACCAGTACATGTCAGAAGTCGACAATGGGAGGGTTATGGCCCATTAAAACTACAGTTTATCGTCCTCGACTGCCACGTGAATATTGATTCCATGAGTAGAGAAGAACCATCCTCAGTGCCATGCATTATCTTGGTGACCCAACGTTACTGTGCTATCACACATCGATACCACCCTACAGACGCTACAGTCGGCAACAGAATAACAAGTTTCCGTCAAACTCCAATAGCAGTCGTGCAGTATCTGGCGGACCCAATGGAGCATGCACGCATAGCCACACCTCAGCGGCTCTGTGCTGTGAGCGCTCTCTGCCGCCGCAATATAGGTCTGCCTGCAGTAGCCACTCTAACCACTTGCACTTGGAGCCTATTCGCTACGACACCATCATTTGTGCTGTAGTGCCTCTTTATGGATATCACTGAGATTTGGACTCTAGTTTTTGCTTCATTATTTGTAATGAGTTTTCCTTCTCTTGGAGAAATACAGTTGGCGCACCACTCTGTAGCCCACAAAGTCGTACACAACTGCTGCTATCACACGGGAGGACAGTCAGGTTGTTTGCACAGTCGTGTGTGATAGTTCAGCCACGTCAGGTACCTTGAGACAGAAAATGGGCTTTTCTGCAGCGAGACAAGTATCCTCACAGACACAGTGATGACCGATGGAGCACCATGTACTACCAGCATGACGACTGTACTTGTGGCTTCCATTGACATGGCAAGAGAGAAAGGTTTCCCAATTGTGGTGAACCTAATAAAAACAATGGACGTAGGGGTGCGGAGTGCCACGGGGTGCACAACATGATCACCTGTGATTTGTATAGTCAGTAGTTTAGACAGCAGACTTTACATTTATGATGTGTTAACGCTGGTGGCTGTATCCTATTATCATGGTCTTCGCGTCCTTATCTTTCAACAAGACAACATGAGATCACATGTTGCTCATCAAGTTCTGACCTCCCTTGATACGGATGGTGTTTGATTATTGTCCTCGCCAGAACGGGTACAGATTTCTCAGTCATTGGAATCATTTTCCGGGAGTTGATCATACCTTTACACGCCAGCAACTACGACTGATGACCTTTGATACATAGTTGAAATGCATTGAATGATTTTCCTGTATCTATAATCCAAGCTCAATTTGGCTCGATGCCCAATCGGGTTAGAATCATTGCTGCTGCCACATGTTACAGCTCTGTGTACTAAATTTCGCAACATAAACATACACAAAATTCCTACAAATTTAATTATGTATTCTTTCTGCTGTACTGCGTAGGCACCAGAAGTAAAATTTAGTTTTGTGCTTTTATTCCTGGTGTTGCTGTTATAGGGACAAGCAGTGTACTTCTCAGATCAGCCGCCATATTGCACCGATGTGGAAGTTCCACGATGTTCGACAAGTATTTGTCAGACAGTGTGTGGGATAATTACTTGTGATATCCTGAAAACTAATTACATTTGTACCCATTAAATCAGTTCTTGAAAAACGATAATTTCTATACTTATTATCATGATTTTAAATAACATAACTGCTTAAACATAGAAACAATTTATCATGTGTATTAATAGTGCAACATGTAGGGTCCGAAAACGTGAAACTCTTTCAGAGCTCTACCACATCATCTCTGTAGTGAACGTTAGGCAATATATCACAGTATATAGCCTGAAGTGGTAAGACAAAGCAAGCTAACTATTCCTCCCCTTTTGTGTTGGTGGCAATCCACAGGCTGCGTGTAAGAGGACGATCGAAAGAGGATAAACAATACCTCAAAACTAGTGGTTGTAAAACTAAACAATGAGAGTATGGGTGGAGTAGACGTAGACGTTTGTGGCAGATACATGTTTTACTACAGTTGTAATAACTCCATTAAGAAGTAGACAGTGACAAAGTTGAGCTGCGTCGTGGATTTTACTATCTGATAAAAAGTATTCGGACATCCCACATAATACGGAATTGATCACTACCAGACGTCACGGGAGGTGGATCTGCCACTATAAAAAAAGGGAAGGAGTAGCGTATTGGCAGCAGAGAATCAGTAACAGCAGAAGGGTCTGTCAGAAGAGTTTAGTGACTACGAACGTGAACTAGTCATCGGACGTCACCTGAGTTGGAAGTAAGTCAAGAATATTTGAGCTCTTCTAAAGATGCCCAAGTCGACCGTCGGTGATGTGATTGTGAACTGGAAACCCGACGGCCCAATTACAGCTACAGCAGGACCACGCAGACATCATGTACTGACGGACACACAAGGATGGGGCCCCTCCACGCCCGCACCAACGTGGTGACCATCACAAAAGTTCTACTGTCACCTCCGTATGCATGTTAGTTTTGAATCAAGGCGTCACAGGATGCAGGCTGTGATGTTATCCATGCGTCTGGGTAAGACTACTCATTAACATGGTCCATCAGGAGATAGAAGTGGTCGAAAGCGATCGAAGGGTAGCGGTTGTAAGAGCAGAGGAAAAAAAGTGCCAAGGCCAGCGCCAAGGGAAAAAAACCTCTGCGACAGTAGGACGGGTAGTAAGGGCAGTAGCGGCTTGCTATCTGCGACAGTGCATGCAAGGTGTGGTTGTGTTAGTTCGAGGTATCGTGCATCGTTACCTTTGTCGTTGTTGTAGCTTGTTGCGGCGCTTGCTGCAGTTGCTGCGTCCCTGCAACAGTTCAAGGTCATTGTGGATTAGTGGGCTATCGGTCATAGATCGGCTCACGGACTGTGTAGGGGTGTGTGTGTGGCTGGTTTGCGTGCTGTGTACAGTACGGTTTCCTTGCGGTTGCCTGTTTTTCGGCTAGTCGCACATCTGGGTTTCCAGTAATAACTGTGTTGCAGGGGCTCGCCAGTACTGTCGTGTTAGCGTTCTGTAGACCATAGATGTTCAGTTCCTAGCCAGTAATGTCTTTGGTCTGTTATGCTTCCATCTATGGTTGTGGTCGTAGTTACCCAGAGAAAGGATAAACGGGTTGCGCGAGTGTCTCGTGTTATTGTACAGTCGTGTGGATAGTTTTTGGAATACCTGCAACGGACAGGTACCACTGACCATAGAGGAGGGTGGTTGTTGAAAAACAGAACGAAATCAGAGGCAGTAATCACTTGTGGATTACAACGTGCTACTAGCAGTCCAGCTAGCATAATGACTGTCCCTAGGGAGTTAAAAGTAATGCGTTACCATGGTCGACCAGCTCCTCATACGCCACACATTTCTCTAGCAAATACTATGCGATGTTCCAGGTGGTGTAAACAGAGACGCCGCTTGACTTTGGATGACTAGTGGCAATCTGATGGAAGAGTTTGATGTTTGGCAAACATCTGGATATATTGCCTGCCATCATCTTGTATCACAGTAAATTATGGAGGAGAAGATGTTACGGTGTGGTGGTGTTTGTCATAGTTAGGGAGTGGTCCCAGTATTGTGCTTAAGAAGACGCTAAATGCAGAGTGCTGTGAGCATGTTAATAGTAGGGTATGGGTGGTGCTGGCACAGTTTTATATCAAATTGATATACAAATTAATTGAACTTATCAATTAATTACCGCCTCCAAACGCACCAACCCCCAACCCCAACCCTGGATGATATCATGTGTTTTCCTCAGCCGGCACGTGGCTCCCCACCTCTTCCCGCCAGTCCCTCCCCATGCCCTGCCTCCAACTACCCTGTTGGCAGGGGATTTCGAATTTTGGTGGGAATTTCGAACTTTGGCAGGAATTTCTTCGTCCCAGGGCTGTACCAACGTCCCAAACAAACACATACCCTGGAATTGGTGGGAACTTAAAAATGACATTGCCTTTTCTGGGACTCTAACCCCGATTTGGCGGCACTGCTCCACCCTACACACAGACCCCTGGTCGGGTGCAGCTGCGTCAGCGATCTTGCACACACTCGACCATCTCAAACACTGCTCCACCATGAGCTACCGCCATTCTGTGATGGAGAACTCTTTTGTTTAACATCAATGCATCTGTTATAATCAAGCATCTTTTAAAAAGAGAAATACAATTACGACGAAAATAAATGGTTCAAATGGCTCTGAGCACTATGGGACTTAACATCTGTGGTCATCAGTCCCCTAGAACTTAGAACTACTTAAACCTAACTAACCTAAGGACATCACACACAACCATGGCCGAGGCAGGATTTGAACCTGCGACCGTAGCAGTCACGCGGTTCCAGACTGAAGCGCCTAGAACCGCACGGCCACACCGGCCGGCGAAAATAAATGTCCTCTTTCCACGAAAATAGGCACAGTTCATTTTTTTAGTTTATGAACAAAATCTGTATATCTTTTACGCTCGACTGCAGGATACAATCCGGATCCAAGGAAGTGCATCACCGCCGATTGCAACAGATCAAACTGCAGAAGTCTATACATGTCTCCCCTGCATTAAATTGGAGAAAAAGAACAATCACTTATTTGCTGTGAAAACTACCGATCACCCCAAAAGTCCTCTTTATTTCAAAATAATCACCAAAGCAAAGAAGAAGGGAGAATTTTAACTCCAAAGCGAAAATATCTATGGTAAGCAATTTCTTTCAGCTTGATGGACAAATTACACTACCTGAGAGTGTCTTGCATACTCAAATCGGCGTCTGTAAGTAAACTGTCATGCATATGTGTATTGCAGACATTGTAGCTAAGCAAAATAACATTAGAGAATTCAGTCTTCCACGCCATTGGCTCACATGTCAGGAAAAACACGATCATTTTACGATCGACAACAAGAAGCTACATATAATTCAAGAGGATGTTGCTGTTTTGCACACCATGGCAGTTTCTGTTTACCAATGCAATGCTATATCACACCTGCTTCACGAAACAAATCGTGAGAGTCTATCTTGTAAAAGAACCTCCTATAAGATTTTACCACTTCTCTCTCTCTCTCCCACCGAGCGAGGTGGCGCAGTGGTTAGACACTGGACTCGCATTCAGGAGGACGACGGTTCAATCCCACGTCCGGCCATCCTGATTTAGGTTTTCCGTGATTTCCCTAAATCGCTCCAGGCAAATGCCGGGATGGTTCCTTTCAAAGGGCACGGCCGACTTCCTTCCCCGTCATTCCCTAATCCGATGAGAACGATGACCTCGTTATCAGGTCTCCTTTCCCAAACAACCCAACCCAACTCTCTCTCTCCCATTACATCGAAACCAGTTACTGTCTGCTTGCTTACATTTGACATTCTTTGCTCCATAACACCCCTCTACCGACATGTCTGTAAAGTTTCTATCTTACGGCTAATTCCTGCATTCTGGTTTCATAAGCAATTTGATCATCACAGGCATTTTCGCGCAATCTACTCACATGCCAGGAAAAAAACACTATCATTTTTAAGTTCCACAACGAGCTATAATTCAAGGGGTATCTACTTTATACTGAGAGGTTATGAAGTATGAAATGACACAGGACTTGTGGTAACACCTATTTTTAAACATGCAATCGTGACAATAATAACAAAAACAGGCATGATCCCCTGATAACAGATACTGCCCATTTCTGTTAGTTTTACATGCAAAATTGGTGTAGTTTCGAGAGACCTATATGCATCCAAACTTGAGGCAGTCGTACCACTCCATTTAATGGACCCTCCTAAAAGATTTTGTCGTGTCTATCTCTTCCAATACATCGAAAAATAAATACCATCTGTGTGCTGACATTTAGCATATTATATATAAACATGTTACTCCATTGGAGCAGGTGACCTGTGGTCGAAGTCGATTGCACGGATCAGCGTGAATTTTTGTCTTCTGTCCTGGAGGAGGACCATATCCAACAGACTATCAATCACAGAAAAGGGTTCCTGTATTGTTCCTTCGTAAACAGTTTAATACATTGTTTTTTCGGCTGTAGCTCATCCAGGCAGTGTACAACTACAGCTTTGTACACCACCAAACAATTAGTTTTTCGACCATTACTTGGAGATCTGCGTCAGGTGCTAAACTGAAATTAACATGTCTCGATCCATTGGCTCTAACAGAAAGCTGAATATCGTATGGAGTAAACTATGCAGCTTCCACAACACATAGGTTGGTGGAAATAAAACACAGAGGCGATGTTTCTCAGTGACAAAATTTTGGAAGACATTGCAGCATACGGAAACTCGAAGAGTTTGCGGCATTGTAGAACACTTACAAAAAAACAGAAAAATATAGCAAATGCATTGCATCTGTAGAATGTTTCGTTAAGAGTGACTGGGAGTATTCGAGTACAGTAATATACCATCCAACTAATGTGTTGTTCTGTACCATACATAAGAACTATCTCCCTCCATGCGCCAGACATCTAGCACATAAAATAGCGGAATTGGGATGATTATGTGCCTTCATTGTGGATCTTTAAAGAGTTTAAAAGGAGGCATGATAGGCACAGCAAAAAGTCATGGTTTGTCGCTATTACGGGAGAATCTACACAATATTGTTAAGAAATATCGGTAATACACTCCTGGAAATTGAAATAAGAACACCGTGAATTCATTGTCCCAGGAAGGGGATACTTTATTGACACATTCCTGGGGTCAGATACATCACATGATCACACTGACAGAACCACAGGCACATAGACACAGGCAACAGAGCATGCACAATGTCGGCACTAGTACAGTGTATATCCACCTTTCGCAGCAATGCAGGCTGCTATTCTCCCATGGAGACGATCGTAGAGATACTGGATGTAGTCCTGTGGAACGGCTTGCCATGTCATTTCCACCTGGCACCTCAGTTTGACCAGCGTTCGTGCTGGACGTGCAGACCGCGTGAGACGACACTTAATCCAGTCCCAAACATGCTCAATGGGGGACAGATCCGGAGATCTTGCTGGCCAGGGTAGTTGACTTACACCTTCTAGAGCACGTTGGGTGGCACGGGATACATGCGGACGTGCATTGTCCTGTTGGAACAGCAAGTTCCCTTGCCGGTCTAGGAATGGTAGAACGATGGGTTCGATGACGGTTTGGATGTACCGTGCACTATTCAGTGTCCCCTCGACGATCACCAGTGGTGTACGGCCAGTGTAGGAGATCGCTCCCCACACCATGATGCCGGGTGTTGGCCCTGTGTGCCCCGGTCGTATGCAGTCCTGATTGTGGCGCTCACCTGCACGGCGCCAAACACGCATACGACCATCATTGGCACCAAGGCAGAAGCGACTCTCATCGCTGAAGACGACACGTCTCCATTCGTCCCTCCATTCACGCCTGTCGCGACACCACTGGAGGCGGGCTGCACGATGTTGGGGCGTGAGCGGAAGACGGCCTAACGGTGTGCGGGACCGTAGCCCAGCTTCATGGAGACGGTTGCGAATGGTCCTCGCCGATACCCCAGGAGCAACAGTGTCCCTAATTTGCTGGGAAGTGGCGGTGCAGTCCCCTACGGCACTGCGTAGGATCCTACGGTCTTGGCGTGCATCCGTGCGTCGCTGCGGTCCGGTCCCAGGTCGACGGGCACGTGCACCTTCCACCGACCACTGGCGACAACATCGATGTATCGATGTACTGTGGAGACCTCACGCCCCACGTGTTGAGCAATTCGGCGGTACGTCCACCCGGCCTCCCGCATGCCCACTATACGCCCTCGCTCAAAGTCCGTCAACTGCACATACGGTTCACGTCCACGCTGTCGCGGCATGCTACCAGTGTTAAAGACTGCGATGGAGCTCCGTATGCCACGGCAAACTGGCTGACACTGACGGCGGCGGTGCACAAATGCTGCGCAGCTAGCGCCATTCGACGGCCAACACCGCGGTTCCTGGTGTGTCCGCTGTGCCGTGCGTGTGATCATTGCTTGTACAGCCCTCTTGCAGTGTCCGGAGCAAGTAAGGTGGGTCTGACACACCGGTGTCAATGTGTTCTTTTTTCCATTTCCAGGAGTGTATAACTTCCATCGAAGATGTTGTGCTCTTTACCAGGATGGATTTAAATGCGCTTACATCCCCTAGAAAATCGTTTTACGAAGACTTTTTCACTACATGTGTTGCTATAGCACTGTCGAAAATAATGTGCAAGCAGTTGAAATCGAGACTTCACGATCGGTAATATGCATGCATAGTCCCTGTCTGTATGTGTGTAGTGTTGTCAGCAGTGGACAGTTGCAGTTCGAATGGATAACTTGCTAACTGTTCGTCTGTAAATTACATTGACAGGGGTGTGCACTCTTTAGGTTCGGAGAGGGAAAACTCTCATATCCCGGATGGTATGTGTAGTCGACACTCTGTCAGCTAATGAATAACCTATCACAAGGATAAAGAAATTACAGTTTTTAGATGTGTGTAAAAACGTCAACTCCCATTTGAAGATCCCTACACGGCAGAGTGGAAGTCAGATGGATATGTAGAGCTGTGCCAGACTCTGAATTTCCATCAAGTGTATCACTGCATGAGTCTGCAGACAAGCTCTCTGATCTGCTGTAGTAGAACACAGATGTGCTTCCAGACTACGAGTTTCCAATCTGCACCAATCGCTAAGTCTCATCTAGGTATGAGGCGAGAATTACTACACTTTTCATGAGCTTCCTATCTAAAATGTATGCAAGTAGATAACCGGGAAGTGGGGAATTCTGAGAATTTTTAATTAGGCTCGTACATAATACACGCAAATATCTTTGTATAAATCAAACAGTGCATGGGTATGCTGTAGTAGAACACAGATGTGCTTCCAGACTACGAGTTTCCAATCTGCACCAATCGCTAAGTCTCATCTAGGTATGAGGCGAGAATTACTACACTTTTCATGATCTTCCTATCTAAAATGTATGCAAGTAGATCACCGGGAAGTGGGGAATTCTAAGAATTTTTAAGTAGGCTCGTACATAATACACGCAAATATCTTTGTATAAATCAAACAGTGCATGGGTACGCTGTAGTAGAACACAGATGTGCTTCCAGACTACGAGTTTCCAATCTGCACCAATCGCTAAGTCTCATCTAGGTATGAGGCGAGAATTACTACACTTTTCATGATCTTCCTATCTAAAATGTATGCAAGTAGATCACCGGGAAGTGGGGAATTCTAAGAATTTTTAAGTAGGCTCGTACATAATACACGCAAATATCTTTGTATAAATCAAACAGTGCATGGGTATGCTGGCAATATGACCATATACATAAGGAAAAACATCAAAAAATACGAAAAAATGGTATAAAATAGATAAAAATTTAGGAAAGCCTGGTATAATTATGACAAATTGATGGGAAATACGTAAAATTGAGGGAAATACAACGCAATATGTAAAATCACAAAAAAATTTGCAAGATTGCATAAATTGACTGAGAATACATAAAATCAGAGAAAAAGTACCATGAGAGGCTGTGAATTGAGTTGGGTTGGGGGTAATCGGACACTCAAGACCGAGAAAAATCTTAATAATTATGCTCTGTCTGCAGTCACTTTTAACCCTATCCCAGTAAACTACGTCGGTTTTCGTAACACATACTTGGACAAAGGCGACATAAATATTACACAAGGGCTCCATATTAAAGGAGGCAAAACATATGCATCCCAATCCATAATTGTGTTTTCACATATGGAGTCGAATGTGGATATTACCGAATTATGGCTGGTCCTAAGAAATAATGTTATCCTTTTAGCATTAAGGAGAAGAATCAATGCGTTTATCAGACCTAAGCCATTCAGTAGGAGAGAGGACCGATGTCACATACATCATCTTTAATAGTGTGAGGGGGTGTACTTAAGAGATGTGGTGTTAGGACGAAATCGCTATATTATCCTACACATGAGCAAAACTACCTGACATGAGACCAGGACTTCTTTGTGCAAGAGGAATGCTACCAGATTTGTGGTTATGCTACCGTAAAGATCAAACAGGCTGTTACATCTTCTTTGGCTATTGATTGTAGTGCTTACACCCTCATAAGAAATTGCTGCTTCTTTGAGTGCATTTTCCTGCAGCAGGGTGTGGGTGGTACCTCTCTCTATCAGCTATCTAAAAGATTCATGTCAATTTTCTTTGCTCTGTTTCCTAGTCAGATACAGCTGCATCCATCAAAACCAATATTACTGCTACTATTACTACTACAAATGATAAGCATGACTGATCCGCGAAGTGTGATTGAGGGTACGTACGTTTCTGACTTAAAACACATATAAAATCCATTAATTTCCTAAGAGACAGAACAGCAGTCACCAGAATTCGTTCTAGTTGGTTTATATGCAGCTCGAGCAGTGCATATACACGATGATGCCTTCCAAGAACACAAGAATACGTAGAAAGAAGTAGTTTTATCATTTTAAAGCTTGTCACCGTAGTGACTGGGGAAAGACACTTACGAAGTGGTTACATTTCGGATGTTGGACAAATATGTCCTACCGAGCGTATATTGTGATTGCTAGAGGCTCGGCTCCAGCATTTCGGAAACTGCACGACTTGGATGGTGTTCGAGGAATGCTGTGGCGAGTGGCTTCTACACGTTTCTAAATCAAGGTGAAACCACGTCCACACGTAGTGGGACTGTAAGGTCACACCCCATTGCAAATGTCGGACGCCGTAGGCTTGGCAGACTGGTAAAACAGGACAGGTGGCGAACTGTGGCTGAACTAACATCAGACTTTAATGCTGGGCAGAGTACAAATGTGTCTGAACACACAGCGCACCGAAGACTCCTAATGACGGGCCACCGCAGACTACGACCCAAGCATGTGCCACTGTTAACACCAAGACATCGGCAACTACGACTGAAATGGGCGCCTGGCCACCGGTACTGGACATTGGAGCAATGGAGCGTTGCATGGTCTGATGAATCCCGATACCTTCTTCATCATGCCTTTGGGAGAGCGCGAATACATCGTCTTCCAGGACAGCAGCTCCATGACACAACTACTGCGGGAAGAAGACAAGCAGGCGACGGCTCCATTGTACTGTGGGAGACATTCACGTGAGCATCCACGGATTCAGTGGAGCTCGTGCATGCACCATGACGTCCAAGCAGTATCGTTCATTGGTTGCAGACCGTATAAACTCTTTCATGACGACCATATTTCCTGACAGCAGTGGCACTTTTCAAAAAGATAATACGCCACGCCACAAGGCTAGGAGTGTGATAGAGTTGTTCCAGGAACACATTGGGGAGTTCCAATCGATGTTCTAACCTCCAAACTCGCCAGATCTGACCCGATCGAACGCATCTTGGATGTGATTGATCGTGGCGTCAGAGCTAATCGCCCGTCCCCGTAATGTACGGGAATTAGGTGACATGTGTGTGCGGATGTGGTGCCGACTCTCTCCAGCGACCTACCAAGGCCTCGTAGCTTCCATGCCACAATGCGTCGCCGCTGTTATCGGTGCCAAAGGTGGACATACCGGTTGTAGGTCCTGGTCATAATGTTCTGGCTGATCAGTGTACTGTGTATCTAGTCAGCGCTATGTATCCATGTAATTTCTGGTCATTAAAAGAATCTTACCCCTGCAATTTGTAGTCAATGATATGTCTCTCTCTCTACATAAAAGAATTATTGCATATATCTAGTGAAAAAACCATAAAAATTTTTCAAATATGTAACTCCCCCTTTATTTATTCATTTACAAAGAAACCTATCACTCAATTTTTGGGTAGTACCACTATACGTGAAAATGCGGAGCCGTCATATAGTTTAGAGTCAGTTGACAGTGGAAGCTGAATAATTTTTCTTAGCACAGGTACATACTACTGACTGAGTTACAAAGACACTGCATGTTTATTTGAAATAAATTACAAAGAATTTTGTTACAGGTTATTTATTCTCTTTTAATTTCGGGCCGCGCGGGATTAGCCGAGCGGTCTCAGGCGCTGCAGTCATGGACTGTGCGGCTAGTCCCGGCGGAGGTTCGAGTCCTCCCTCGGGCATGGGTATGTGTGTTTGTCCTTAGGATAATTTAGGTTAAGTAGTGTGTAAGCTTAGGGACTGATGACCTTAGCAGTTAAGTCCCATAAAATTCACACACACTTGAACATTTTTTTAAAAATTTCGGATAAAGTTATGGAGACGATAATCATATGTAAGTATGCACACGATTCCTTGCTTACATCAGGTATCAACATCTACATCTACATCCATACTCCGCAAGCTACCTGACAGTGTGTGGCGGAGGGTACCTTGAGTACCTCTATCGGTTCTCCCTTCTATTCCAGTCTCGTATTGTCTTCACAATCCATATCAAGGCTTTTTGTAAATACGTCCTCCGAAGTGTTCTCATTAGCTCATTAGTTAGATTTGAAAGACCATAACAAACATTGCCAAAAAGCTGTATACATTATCCCACCAACCTACGTGGTCACTCACTGCCCACGGAATTCCTGAATTGGCACAGACCAAGTCTCTGAACGTCGCTACCTGTAAATGGGTACACTCGAACCTACCCTCATCATTGAGAAATTTAAGAATTTTCGGATAGTCGCCAACACACACTGAGTGACAACCCAGTGCAGTTTGATCATTGAAGAGAGAAGCTGCCTTTGAGAAATTCTCATGTAATTGTCACCAGTACTATGATGAAAGCATAGAATTCTCACCACTAAACTGAGGATTCTCAAACTCTGCTAGAGTACTGAACTCATGACCGAAGGACATGCACACAGCTATATGTTTGCTACCGGTAACATTTCGACTGTACATAACAGTGAATAGGAACGCTTTAATGAGCGTGTTATGCAACTGTAACCACACACAAGGTGGCGCAGACGTAAGTGATAGTGGTAATTGACGGTCACAGAAGAGTAGTTCTTTCATATTTTCCAGTGATACGTAGCCGGTGGAGCACTTCTACTGCTGCTTCTGCTGCGTCGGAGGCTCAAAGTTGGACGAAACAGACAGTTGAGATCTGAAGTCCAACAGATCAGGTAGGTGCAGTGGAAAAAGAAATTACCACCAGAAAATGAGGCTGATCAACTGCATCGCCATCAGAAGTCCGCTGCACTATAGGAGGAGGAAAATATTACTCAATGACAAATAATTATAACAATAGCAATAATGAGAAAGAGATGGAAGAAATAGTACTTAAGTTCGAATGAAATAATTTTTTTTCTTTTCTTTCTCCTCAAAGGCGATAAATGATCTATGAAGCATCATGGTGTTGGTGTTTCTGGAGTGAGGTACTGATTAAGAATGCCAGTCTTGCGATGCTTAGGACGCCGTAGAGTGGTGGGGAAGTGGTGTGGAAATGATCAATAGCAGCAAAGTGGGGGCAGTGATGGTGGGGGGGCAAGGATCACAGTGGGGTAGACGCCATTTTTCGATCGCAAATTACCATTATTAGAAATGATCGGTATCACTTCAAACTAAAAACATCTGGACACCTAGTTAAACATGACCCCAAGTCCCCTGCTAGGCCGCCATCTTGGCCTTAAATTACGGTAATTATCTTGGCAGCTTTTGATCATTAATTGGCATTATCATGAAAGTAACTGCCCAGCAATTACGTCATTGGCACAAGTGAGCCGTTTGTTTATATAAGGGGAACTAGGGCAAATGGCGGTTTGTTTAATTAAGGAGAACAGTTCACATCGGAAACAATGTAGGAATCATACAAAGTTTGAAAACTGATTCGGCAGTAGGGTAACAGGCCTCCAGAAGGCTAAGTATGAAAGCTTTACCCTAAACAACGTGCTAATTACTTATCACGATGCATGAGAATTTCGTAAAAGGATCTCTTGCGCGATGCTCGAGTTACTTCAGAATGATCTCCCAAGCATTCTCAAATAAATAGTGTCCCACAAAACGTAACCATAATGATCTCCGAAGGAATTCGGAAAGACAGTATCGCCTATGAGACCACCACGCTGCCAGACTGATCCACTGAAATATTCAGTTCCATCTCAAACTGATTTATCAGGCTGAATCATGTAACTTAGTGATCTCGGAGGTATTATTGCTCAGCAGTTTTTCTCGTTTTCCCCAACTCTGTCGTTCAGGACACTGAATTTTCCATTATATAATCTTTGTCAATGGTAAACTCAGTTTGCAGTGTCATCTCATGAACGATCGATACTGGATTACCACCCCAGCAGTCTTCGGTCAGGTCCCAGACGTCCAGATTTGGCTTCAAAAAGTCCGTAGGCAATGACTGGAATGTTAGATGGGAACTATTAATCGTTCCCATGCTGTCTTACCTCCCATTTCGGCATCTGCTACCAGGCCTCTGATTGCCTACTGGTTTGCAGGCCGGATTTTCTTGTGAAAACTACTGGTAATTGCTTCAGGTGCCTCTCCGCATTCCTGAGCTCTCGAGAAGGCGGCAATCCAATAACAAGCCCGTTTGTTTGCTCTTCGCTCAAATGTCTTAGGCAGTGGAGACTTGGCGGCCTCTCTCAGCTGTCAGTCAGTCCTTTAAACAGATTATCCCTTTCAGTGCGAATGAAACATTTCAATTAAACTATACCTTTTGTGGCTTTCGGGAAGTTTCGCTATATTAAGAAGCGCTCTAAGTGAAATCCTCTTATCCTATCGAACTGCGAAGTGTTATATGTGGAAGCAGCGTGGAATGACGTATCTGTATCCGTCATCGACGCTCAGTACGACTCAGTGTCCTGTCTAGTCTTAGGCATCGTTTCTGGTGGCAGCTCTTTGTTCTAAATTTTTGGCTATGTGTGCCCCCAAATCATCTACAGATTTAATCACTGTTCTTCCTACATTCTGTGCACGCTCGTAAACAGAATTTCGTTACTGGATACCTTTCCTGGGGTTGCAGTTTTAATGGTCAGCTATGTACATTTTCACGTAGAAAAGAGTTACGCATTTTTTTCAGTTCTAACATTTTTTTGCTTTTAGCGGTCATTCGACATCGAGGTCAATAGACACGTAAGTAACTCTTATGGATAAGCATCTCTATGTAGTCGTCCATCCTGAAATTTTTGTGGGATGTGTGTATACCAGATTCCTGGCGACCGTCAGACGAGCGTTTATGCATAGTGTCACCTCGCTCTCCAGGAAAATGACTCAACAAAAATAGGACAAAGACATTTCCAAGAGGGCGTGTTGAAAAGTAGTGCCTCGAAATTTGTTATGTGAAAACTGTAAAAGCTTTTTAGATTAAACAAACGTTATTAACATTCTAGGTCTTTATTCATTATGTCAACATATTCAGTTCTCAACATAGTCACCATGGCGAGGAACACATTTTTCCTAACGAGAGACCAGTTTGTTGATACTGACACCATAGAATGTCTAAATTTCTTGACGGAGCCACAACCTCATCTCTCTTTGCACCGCTTCATCACTAAAAATGTGAAGTCCTCGAGGTATTCTTTAGCCGTCGGATTCTTGCAGATGTCGCAATGCTCGTGTGTAGCCTGGTAATGTCATACTGAAGTAGAGAGACCTCCATGTGTCAATGAATTTTACGAATTCGAAACTCTACTACAGTACTCTTTCTTACGCACCGACATAGTTACGTTACGACCACCATGTTACATACTACAATTCACAGGGCTCTAGCGGTAGAGGGCAGCAAACACATACATGAACAAAAGAGATGTAGAATGTTAATATCATTTGTTTCATTTAAAAAGCTTTAAGAGTTTTCAAATGATGAAAAATTTTTAGGCATTACATTTCAACACGTCTTCATAGATAGTCATTATCCCCTATCGCAATACGCGAATGGAACAGGCCATAAATTCGCTAATATTTATAGTATGTACCATCCAGCACTAGTTGTACAGAGACTTTCGGTGTATGTGTGTGGAAGTACAATGACAGACGGTGAACGTGTGTCGTTTTCTTCTTGCAGTTGCCAGTCTGAATTAGATACCCTCACTATTTTGGCCATTGTTAATTATGATGCTGCCCAAATACCAAAATTCATCTACTACTTACAGTGTCTCATTTCTTAATCTATTTCTCTCAGCATAACATAATTAATTTGATTGCATTCCATTCCCATTCTTTTACAGTTCAACACGGAATTTCTTTTGAAGGCACTATCCACTCTAATCAGTCGATCTTCCAAGCTGTTTGCTGTCTCTCATAGAATTACGGTATCGTCGGCAAATCTCAAAATTTTTATTTCTTCTCCGAGAATTTACTTCCTTTCTAGGTTTGTCCTTAGGTTCCTTTACAGCTTGGGCAGGCAACAACCCTGCCTTTTTCCTACTCAACTACTGTGATGTTCAAATCTTATAACTACAGTCTGGTTTCTGCACAAGTTGAAGATAAACTTTCACTCCCTGTATTTTATCCCTGCCACATTCAGAACTGTGAAGAGTGTACCTTAGTCTGCACTGGCAAGAGCTTTCTCAAAATCTGAGAATGATATTATTGTAGGTTTTACCTATCTTCGGTCGGTCTTCTAAAATAAGTCGTAGGGTAAGTATTGCCTCGTGTTTCCGTACAACCCACCTGCACGAATGTTCTCGCCTTTGGATACTTATTTCCGAAAATCTGCAGTGTCTTTGATATCTTTGATATGGAAGTGGCACTGTCCGATTGCTGTCCCGGCATTTTACAACATACAAAGACCCACACACAGAATTCAAGTCCCTAATATCTTAATTTAATATTGGTAGCAGAGCAGCACGGTAGGTTTGTATCATTGCAGCAAAAATGACTTGAGAGTGGTGGCAGTGTTATAAACTGACAGACGTGGTTCCAGTAAACATAATAATTCTATTCAGTTTTCAGAAGAAGCCAAGAAAATCTCAGCGTAGTCTTATATTACCGGTTATTAAAGACAAAGACTGCACCAGAACAAATAAATGGAATAAGTTTCAGTTCGGTATCTTAGTGTTTAGGTTAAAAAATGAAGCTGCTGTACAGATACCACAAGAAACGATGAAGTTAAACAAAGTCCTAATACGACCATAATGGCTTAAGGGTCGTAGCGCACACGGATACAGTGAAGACTTTATGACCACTAAGCGGCGAGGTTATCAGCGTACAGTGAATAACTGGCAAGTATTCTTTGCTGGTTACTCGGACAGGTTGACCTGTCTGCTCAGCGACAACTGAACTGTGTCATAAATGCACTTGAACACAAGATAAATATAATATACGAATTTCTTATTAGCGCAGAGCAAATGAGGTCAAACTCTGAGCTATTCGGCGGCTCAGCTGAGTGTTCTGATTGAACAGTGTGTAATGAAGAACTATTGAAAAGAGCCAGTAGCAAATGAAAAATATCGATGTACAGAAGATAAATAAACCACAATTGAATGTAGTTCAAGCATCAAAGAACGTAACACAAAATTATGGAATAGAGCAACAAAGAATTTATAGCTATGGCCATTCACGTCAATATAATTGACAATTTATCTTATACGTAGCGCCAGGAGAGTTTTTATTTCCTAATTACACACTTAAGTGGTTTCAGCACTGTGGCGCCGTTTCGGTTACCCATTTTTGTAGCTTGACACTAAAAAATTCTGAAAATTATGTAAACATTTTAGGAATCCGTGTGAGATTGCCGTATTTCCATATATTATTACGAAACCAGAAAAAGTTGTTCAGTGAAGCTGGATCCTGTTTGTGTAATGCGCTCAACCTTGAAGTGGACGGCCATGGTGCATTTTACTGCAGCTCTTGTTCACAGGCGGCCGTCTGGGAACAAGGAGGAGCAGGGTGGTCCGGTACCTCGAGCTAGACACACAATATACCTGTTGAATCAGGTGACATGTCCACCTCAGTATTTACTGAAGCGTTTAAGTAATCGTGAGCCTGCTTTCATCCAAATTAATCGTGAAAAAGTCCTCATTAAATGATGTACTCTTTCTCATTGCTACATCATATGTCGGTACCAATTTTGCTTTTCCAACTGGAACAATTTGATACCGTAATTCTAAGCGAGACGAATTCAACGACGTTTCATTCTTCAAATCCAATAGCTACTTTAGGAGAAATGCACTAATGTGGAACTTAGGATTTATCTGTTTTGAACATTAAACCTACTGCAGTCTGATGCGGAAGCTTGTGTTAAACAACTGTCACGTGTGGTTGTAGGGCTCTCCAGCTTTAACGCAGCTAAGAGAGTCTGCTTGCAAAAGGGCAACAGCGGAGACAAATTTTAATTTATAACAGATACTAGTCATGTGGCTGGAACGACACACCAACTGGAAGGCAAAGGACGTGGCATCTAATGATGATTCGCAAGTTAACTATGGAGACAGTTCTACTACTACTCCTGGCAGCCTTGAAAAATTCAAAAATTTAATTAATCTATATAACATGGAAATCAGGTATAAAAATTGTTAAATAATAACTTCATGTCATGAATACAATACTAAAGTTCACTCTTACACTTGTAAGCTGCTTATGTTTCAAAAATGAGTTTTGAGGACATTGAAATTCCACAGGAAACTGCCCTGATGAAAATGCCCTCTTTTCTCGACCAATATTGACTCATAAAAAGTATTGTCATAACGCAGTCTTACTAATTCAACACAGACAAATTTACTTCACGCATTGGTTAAATCGGGCACCTGCATTATTTCGTTCTGTGTAATGAGTAAGTCACCTATGGAAAGAACTAACACGTGGCCACTCAGAAGTTTCCTTCATTCTCCTGCTTTATGCAAAACTTGTGCTTTGAGCATGCATGGCTCAAGACTGTGATTCAAAACACTTTCCTGTCACGAACCAAATATTACAGACGTTTCGTAGAACATTGAATGGAACATGGTATAGAAAGTTCTAGACTGAACATCTCAACCAAAACTTGCTCGCTGAGACCTGGAAGAAGGAGGGAAGATTAGATTCAAATGGTTCAAATGGCTCTGAGCACTATGGGACTTAACTGCTAGAACTTAGAACTACTTAAACCTAACTAACCTAAGGACATCACACACATCCATGCCCGAGGCAGGATTCGACCCTGCGACCGCAACTGTCACTCGGTTTCAGACTGTAGCGCCTAGAACCGCTCGGCCACTCCGGTCGGCGAAGATTAGAGTTTAACATTCATTCTATACCGAGGTCGTTAGAGTCAGGGCAAGGATGAAGTCGGAAATCAGCCGCGCCCTTTTCAAAGGAACCATCCCAGCACTTGCCCAGAGCGATATGGGGAAACCACGGGAAACCCGTACCTGGATGACCAAATGGAACATGGAATAAATATAGTGAAAATGTTGCGAGCAAACTCACCCTATTTAAATGTCTATACCATCTGAAAATCAGTTCATACTAAACACATTGCTGTGCTGAAGGTAAGAGATCACAGTAAGATCAAATTATAGGCCAATGGCCATATGGCACCTAAGCAATAACTAACGATTAAATATGTACGATGGTTGGAACTTTGATAGTGGCAATAATTTATTTACAGCTCGTACAAAGTAGATACGCCTTTCAAAGTTTTACTGACCTTCAAAGTAGTCACCAGCATTATGCATAACCCGTTATCAGCGATGTGGAAGTCGTAGGGTACTCTTAGCAGTGCCAGTTGTGTTGACAGTGTGACCAGCGCAGTCTATTTCCCGAAGAATTTGTACCAGTTCTGAAGCGAATGCCGTGAAGCGTTTCCTTCAATTTAGAAATCGAGTTCAACTTAGGGGGGCTTAAGCCAGGGGAGTGCAGTAGGTGGTATAGCATTCAGCAGCCCCATCAGTCAAACAAATCGACTTGAACTGAACAGAGGAACATGATGCAACAATGTAAATTATTATATCCCCTGGGTCGTTGGAACTTGTACATAGACTTTGTCTTTAAATTTACCCCGGAGGAAAAAAAAAAATAAAAAATAAATAAATAAATTCACCCGACCAGAGTGGCCGAGCGGTTCTAGACGCTGCAGTCTGGAACCGCGCGACCGCTACGGTCGCAGGATCGAATCCTGCCTCGGGCATGAATGTGTGTAATGTCCTTAGGTTAGTTAGTTTTAAGTAGTTCTAAGTTATAGGTGACTGATGACCTCAGTCCCATAGCGCTCAGAGCCATTTGAACCATTTTTTGAAAAAAATTCAGTGATTCTAAATCAGGCGAACGTGCAGGACAGCTGATAATGCCTTCACGTTCTACCAGCGACCAGGAAGGAGCTGAATGAGCGCTTTCCTAACTAGAAGCGAGAAGTGAAGTGGTACCACATGCGTCTGCGCATTTTAAGTGGTACTTCATCAAGAAGAGTTTATAGGATGTTGGTAAGAGATTGTATCTTTTACCCACTAACGTTTCTACAATAAAGTAAGGTCCAACCATATAGTCTCAAATAATCCAAACGTTCACATTGCACTGCCACTGATGTTCCGTCAGCCTCAGCCAGTACGGATTCGCAGCAGCCCAATAGTGCATATTGCGTACGTTCAGCTTTCCGTGATTTGTGAAGGTAGTTTAATGTGAATTTGTGGAAGAGAGAACCTATTGTCCTGACGTCGCATCAGAACGGACCGACAGAAGTCCATATCTCTTCTACTCACAGAATCCTGCTGGTGAATGTGGTGGTGAAGTAACACATTCTAGGAATGAAAGCGACTTGTGAGAGAAATGCAAACAACGCTGTGCTGACTTATTCCAGAGGCACTCGCATTTCTCCGGAGATGAAGTGTGGATTATGAGCACTATCTAATTCGTCATAACACTTACTGCACGCTTACTCCTTACCCCCTACGAGTATTGTAGGGCCCTTCCAATAATAATTCTTGGACATTCGCTGAAATGTAATATTCTTGTTGGACATGGTCTAGCGGGATGCGTTGTAACAGTTATCCACATAAAACTCAATTACCAGTCTACTCTGGAGGGAAATATCGATACTGGGAATCTTCTTGCTGTGATGCATTATAGCATCCAAATATGCTAATACCGTAGTTCGGCCCTTACGTAAACTGGTATATGGAGGGCTTTGTTGGATAAACTGCAAGAATAAATCTGGTCGGGCTGCAGTGGTTGCTTCACTGATTGTTAGAGTAGAGACTTGCATACCTCGTATCTTCTGTAGAGCTGTCTCATAGTCCCCATTGGAATTCTTCTCTGTATGTCATAGTTTTTAACATTAGCAATAGCACACATTAACAAGTATTAAATCACTTCCAAAAAACTGTCGCTCCACAATGGCGTAATTCACAAAAACGGTTCCCACAGGCAGTATGCAGTAGTTTTCTGTCCAGCAAGCATTTATATCCCATGCATAATAATCACTGTTCCTAAGCTACACTCCTGGAAATTGAAATAAGAACACCGTGAATTCATTGTCCCAGGAAGGGGAAACTTTATTGACACATTCCTGGGGTCAGATGCATCACATGATCACACTGACAGAACCACAGGCACATAGACACAGGCAACAGAGCATGCACAATGTCGGCACTAGTACAGTGTATATCCACCTTTCGCAGCAATGCCGGCTGCTATTCTCCCATGGAGACGATCGTAGAGATGCTGGATGTAGTCCTGTGGAACGGCTTGCCATGCCATTTCCACCTGGCGCCTCAGTTGGACCAGCGTTCGTGCTGGACGTGCAGACCGCGTGAGACGACGCTTCATCCAGTCCCAAACATGCTCAATGGGGGACAGATCCGGAGATCTTGCTGGCCAGGGTAGTTGACTTACACCTTCTAGAGCACGTTGGGTGGCACGGGATACATGTGGACGTGCATTGTCCTGTGGGAACAGCAAGTTCCCTTGCCGGTCTAGGAATGGTAGAACGATGGGTTCGATGACGGTTTGGATGTACCGTGCACTATTCAGTGTCCCCTCGACGATCACCAGTGGTGTACGGCCAGTGTAGGAGATCGCTCCCCACACCATGATGCCGGGTGTTGGCCCTGTGTGCCTCGGTCGTATGCAGTCCTGATTGTGGCGCTCACCTGCACGGCGCCAAACACGCATACGACCATCATTGGCACCAAGGCAGAAGCGACTCTCATCGCTGAAGACGACACGTCTCCATTCGTCCCTCCATTCACGCCTGTCGCGACACCACTGGAGGCGGGCTGCCCGATGTTGGGGCGTGAGCGGAAGACGGCCTAACGGTGTGCGGGACCGTAGCCCAGCTTCATGGAGACGGTTGCGAATGGTCCTCGCCGATACCCCAGGAGCAACAGTGTCCCTAATTTGCTGGGAAGTGGCGGTGCGGTCCCCTACGGCACTGCGTAGGATCCTACGGTCTTGGCGTGCATCCGTGCGTCGCTGCGGTCCGGTCCCAGGTCGACGGGCACGTGCACCTTCCGCCGACCACTGGCGACAACATCGATGTACTGTGGAGACCTCACGCCCCACGTGTTGAGCAATTCGGCGGTACGTTCACCCGGCCTTCCGCATGCCCACTATACGCCCTCGCTCAAAGTCCGTCAACTGCACATACGGTTCACGTCCACGCTGTCGCGGCATGCTACCAGTGTTAAAGACTGCGATGGAGCTCCGTATGCCACGGCAAACTGGCTGACACTGACGGCGGCGGTGCACAAATGCTGCGCAGCTAGCGCCATTCGACGGCCAACACCGCGGTTCCTGGTGTGTCCGCTGTGCCATGCGTGTGATCATTGCTTGTACAGCCCTCTCGCAGGGTCCGGAGCAAGTATGGTGGGTCTGACACACCGGTGTCAATGTGTTCTTTTTTCCATTTCCAGGAGTGTATTTTCCTTCCACGTCACTCAGTAATTACTGTTCAAAGCATGGTTCCCCTTCCACAGTGAATAATACGTTCAGAAACATATCCTCTGAGTCATTCGCGGCGACATGTCTGAATAAAATCTTCTCAATTTCCAAGTTGCATCAGGTATAATAAAATTCTCAAGGTTTCGAAGGCTATCTCATCCATCGTCGTTAGGATAAAATCACTAACTGCCGGGGCTAGTTTCTTTTTCTTTGCTGTTATTTCAGTTCACCGCAACGGGGGCGGGCTGGCAGCGGACAAAAGCCGCTCTTCAGCCAAAGGTTACAAAAACTGTGTTTGTTGTTGTTGTGGTCTTCCGTCCTGAGACTGGTTTGATGCAGCTCTCCATGCTACTCTATCCTGTGCAAGCTTCTTCATCTCCCAGTACCTACTGCAGCCTACATCCTTCTGAATCTGCTTAGTGCATTCATCTCTTGGTCTCCATCTACGATTTTTACCCTCCACGCTGCCCTCCAATACTAAATTGGTGATCCCTTGATGCCTCAGAACATGTCCTACCAACCGATCCCTTCTTCTAGTCACTTTATGCCACAAACTCCTCTTCTCCCCAATCCTATTCAATACCTCCTCATTAGCTATGTGATCTATCCATCTAATCTTCAGCATTCTTCTGTAGCACCACATATCGAAAGCTTCTATTCTCTTCTTGTGCAAACTATTTATCGTCCATGTTTCACTTCCATACATGGCTACACTCCATACAAATACTTTCAGAAACGACTTCCCGACACTTAAATCTATACTCGATGTTAACAAATTTCTCTTCTTCAGAAACGCTTTCCTTGCCATTACCAGTCTACATTTTATATCCTCTCTGCTTCGACCATCATCAGTTATTTTGCTCCCCAAATAGCAAAACTCCTTTACTACTTTAAGTGTCTCATTTCCTAATCTAATTCCCTCTGCATCACCCGACTTAATTCGACTAAATGCCATTATCCTCGTTTTGCTTTTGTTGATGTTCATCTTATATCCTCCATTCAAGACACTGTCCATTACGTTCAACTGCTCTTCCAAGTCCTTTGCTGTGTCTGACCGAATTACAATGTCATCGGCGAACCTTAAAGTTTTTATTTCTTCTCCATGGACTTTAATACCTACTCCGAATTTTTCTTTTGTTTCCTTTACTGCTTGCTCAATATACAGATTGAATAACATCAGGGAGAGTCAACAACCCTGTCTCACTCCCTTCCCAACCACTGTTTCCCTCTCATGCCCCTTGACTCTTATAACTGCCATCTGGTTTCTGTACAAATTGTAAATAGCCAATCTATTTGTTATTAACTGTAGATTAAAAGTGAAGAAACTGCAAAAAGGTGCGAATTTAAGAAGATGGGAACTGGATAAACCGACTAAACCACAGGTTATACAGAGTTTCAGGGAGAGCATAAGGGAACAATTGACAAGAATGGGGGAAAGAAATACTGTAGAAGAAGAATGGGTTGCTTTGAGGGATGAAGTAGTGAAGGCAGCAGAGGATCAAGTAGGTAAAAAGACGAGGAAAAAGAAATACAAACTGTGTTTAAAGAGGTTAAAACATATAAAAGGTGACAATAACAGATGATTTTGTAAAAGATACGTTGGTGGACGATAGTGACAATTCTTACATAAAATCAACTGACAATAAACGAGGATATTGGAAAATACGCATAGATGGATAATACTGATGGCTTTAAAACTCCTTCGATGATTTTATATTACAGTTAAAATACAGTCACTAACGAATGTGAATTATGCATGGTGTAGTGATGATCCTAGATGATACATGAAAAAATATCATGATGTAGGTGTGATAGTGAATATGACTGTATGGCTCTGTAGAGCCGCAACTGGCGACTAGAAGTCAGCAAAGTGGATGAATGAGGTGGAGAAGATATGAGAATGGCTTCAAGTGGGGCATTGAGGTTATACTTAGGAAGATAGGTATATTTCGGGACTGATTTCATCATTAAGAAGTCGGAGTTGGTTGAAATTCCGACGGGAGAAGATGGATAAGGCATGGAGGTACGTGGAAGGTGGAATGTAGGTGTAGTGACGGAGTAGAGTACTTGGATCGGTTATGAGTGGGTGGGAAATAGGGTGCTTCGCCTGGGTTTGGCGATTAATGTATCGGATCTGAAGATGCTCCAGAAAGAGAAGAAGGTGAAGGAAGTGGATGAGTTGGTACACGATGCAAGTTGGGGAAGGTAGGCGATTGGAGAAGGCCAGGCGGAGTGCATGTCTTTCCAGAAATTCAAAAGTTATAGAATTTAGACGAGACAGAGATACAGGCAACGTTAGCGAAGGTAGGATACGCCAGATGAGGGATTTATAGGTGAGGATAATCGTAGAAGGACGTAGACCCCAGGTGTGGACTGTTAGTAGCTTTAGTAATTTTTGTTGGTGTCAGGCTTTGTGTTGGATGGTAAGGAGATATACGTTGCATGTTAATTTTTTGTCGAGAATTAGTCCTAAATACTTTACTGTGTTAGAGGTATGGGTTGTTTGTAGATGGAGAAATGGAAATCTGGACGTCGAAAACGCCGAGTGGAGTGAGCAAAGATGGTAGCTTAGCTTTTCTGTAATTAACTTGAAGATATCACGTTCTACACCACTCGACGAGGAGGGAGGTGTGGGGGAGTTAAATCGTATGTTGAATGGCTAGAAAGAAGATGTCGTCAGCAAACTGCATGAGGTCGGTGGTGGTTTGGGAACGTCTGCATTGTAGAGGATGCAAAGGAGAGGTGAAAGGCGAGAGCCTTGAGGCACACCTGTAGCAGGGTGAAAGATGCGGGAGCAGGCATGGTTGATTGTGACAGTATTGAAGGAAGGATGCTATAAGGCGGATATAGTTAACTGGTAGGGCGTAGGTTTGTAGCTTGGAGAGCAGTCTAGAATACCACACCAGTCGAAAGCTTTTTGCGTATCAGGGGAGAAAAATATGACGGACTTCCGTTTATTCAGGTAATGGGAGACTAGGTGGGTCAGGTAAATAAGTTGGTGGTTGATGGAATAGTTAGGACGAAAGCGACATTGGATATTGGGAGTGAGTAGGTGGGTTTCAACGTGCTGATAGATTCGTTGGGTAACAATAGTTTTAAAAAAAATTGCTGAAAATTGACGTGAGGTTGACGGGTCGATAGGATGAGGACTGCCAGTGTAGTTTCCCAGGACTCAGAAAGAGGAGGACTTTGAACGTTTTCCACTGTTCTGGGTAATAACCTGAGCACTGGATTATATTGTAAAGGGAGGAAAGCGTTAGATGATAGGCTCTTGGACATTCCTTGAGGTGGCAGAAAGTAATCGTATCACGACCACGGGGCAGTGTTTCGCTTTTTACTGAGTGTCTGTATAATGTCGTCAGCTCTTATTCCATGATTACTCCTGTTTGTGGAATGTGTGAAAGTACTGTATGTTTGGTGAGAGACTTGGGGTAGTTGTGTTGGTACATTCATTCACGTAAGGATCCATCATGTAATCAAAGTTGTGATGATACGGAATGGTGAATGTGTCTTCCAGGTAGAATGCGAAGTGGTTGGCTTTGGTGAGGTGGTTTTCTATTGTTACATAGGATGGGATAGGTTGGAATCAATTTGTTTCTGGAGAGACTATTGAATGCTTTCCAATACTTTGAAGAGTTTATACGTGTGTCGTCTAGTTTAATGCTATCATGTACCAATACCGACGTCATTTAGATTGGAAATAACTGCAAAAATATCGCTGGAGCTGTCAATGGGGTGTGAACGTGTGTCGGTCGCCGGCCGCTGTGGCCGAGCTGTTCTAGGCACTTCAGTCCGGAACCGCGCTGCTGCCACGGTCGCAGGTTCGAATCCTGCCTTGGGCATGGATGTGTATGATGTCCTTCGGTTAGTTAGGTATAGGTAGTTCTAAGTCTAGGGGCCTGATGACCTCCGATGTTATGTCCCACAGTGCTTAGAGCCATTTTTTTTTGTCTGGGTCACGAGAACGTAGGAATTCTCTGCATGCACGACGGGATTCTTGGAGCATGGCAAGAACTCATGGGGGAAGAGTAGGACAGTTGTAGTAGAGAGCTAGGAGTGGGGTTCGGTAGGAAATGCCATCTGAGACAGTGTGTTGTAGGAAGTCAGCCTTACTTTGGATGTTGTCCGGATTTTGAAGGTTTTAATGATGGCTTTCGATAATGGTATTACTCTGGGCTGGGCACGGTATGCATTGCAGTATGCACAGGAATGATCATGGATATGCCATGCTGAGAGGTGAAGGTTGGGTTTGGTACATGGTATGAGGTCTGGAGAAGGACTTCTACCATGGTATGCCTCAAGAAGTTGTGGGAGACAATAATAGCATTGGTGGTAGTATCGGTATACTTCTACCATGGTGCACATCAAGAGGTTACGAGAGACAGTAATGGTATTAGGGGTAGTATATGTGCCTGGATTCTAGTGGACAGGGAAATGGATATCGTGGCCATTGAGGATGTTGATAAACTGACTGTGTGTAAGTGAAGGTTAAGGTTGGTTGCAGCTATGTGTGTGGTAAGGGTCTGGTCTACGTGGGTCAGGAAATCGTAATTGATGAGATGGTTAGGGCGGATGTAGATAGTGGCAAGGGTTATTGTGAGTTTTTCGAGAAATATGCTGAGGATGAGGTGCTCTGTTGGACCATTTAGAAGTGATTGGGCAGCAGAGGGATATTTTGGAGATGGGTGATGCCTACTCCGCCGCAAGCAGTAGGGCGGGGTTTATCAGTCCCATATACGATGTAAGGAGACCTGCATATAGAATGGTATGGTTGGAGAAAGGTTTCGTTGAGGAGGAAGGCATGGATTGTGTATTATTGGAGGGTATAGATAAGAAGATCTTTATTGGAACAACGGGAACGGTTATTTTGGTAGAGAATGTTGTATGTCTGCTGTGCCATTTTCAGTAAAACAACAAGTTTTAGGGATAGGTTAGACTTGTGTTTCGAGGCGATCGGAAATGAAATGGTTTTGATTGTGGGAATATGTGATGTGGGTATTGAGAGGGAAGATGGTGTGTATGGCGAGGTTATTTGTTGTAGAACGTGGGGAGCTTCCAAAAAAATGTATAGTTTGCAGGATTAATGTTTCGAAACAGATTATGTCTTCAATGGTGGATGGAGGACGGAAGGAGTTGTTTGTGTGAAATGTTTGATCGACTGTGCGTATGGGAATGGTGGATTCAGGTTTTTGGGGAGAGGGATTGTATTTGAATCTGCGGGAGAACGTTGGGCCAGGTTGGTCACAGTTGTTGCAGGTGGATGGACAGCTATGTTCGGGCATTGTTTTTGAAGGTGATTTTGCTTCCAGTGAGGATAGGTGGGTGGGTACCTGCAATGTTCTGTCAGATGGTCATTGTATTTGACGCATCGCTGACTTCTGCACCCTTGTGTGCTGGATCGAGATGCATCTACAGAACGCTTCCTGCGGTAAATGAAGGCTCCGTGTTTGGTAAGTGCGTCAATCGTGTCAGGTGATTCTGAGAACACTCGCACTAAGAAGTGAGGTCCATTTTCCTTTTGAACGCAGAGTGCCTTGAGCACACTGATTTCCGGTAGCGAGATTAGTTCACTTTCGACCTCTTCGTTGGTGTACTTAAGAGTCCTTGACGTTTTGATTACTGCTCTAATTGTGGAAAGTCGGCAAACAGGTTGGTGTTGCTCAGGTGAGGGATTTGTAAGAGTCGCAATGGCAGCATATCTTCCAAAAAAGGAAATACTTTCGAAGAGGGATGAATGGGAATGAGGATCATTAATTTTACTGATGATGGAATCTCTACTAGGAATGAGTTGCTTGATTTCTATTGCTGGTATGTAGCGCTAAACGTGAGCTACGAGTGTCATTGGATTGAGAAATTTGATGTGACATCTGCTTAGCAAAAAAGGAAACGGAATGCACTAGATGTTGTTGTTGGGGGTTGATGTCGACCTGCATGTCGTCGGTATCTGGGAGAGTTAGCTGATTCCTTTTAGTTTCACCCTTACGATCACTAGTACGCGGCCTTTTGTTACTTTTAATGACAGCTTTTGGTTGGCTGAGAAAGGGATATTGTGGTATGACTGGTTGTAGGGATGTTGACTTAAAAATGGCTCTGAGCACTATGGGACTTAACATCGATGGTCATCAGTCCCCTAGAACTTAAAACTACTTAAACCTAACTAACCTAAGGACAGCACACAACACCCAGCCATCACGAGGCAGAGAAAATCCCTGACCCCGCCGGGAATCGAACCCGGGAACCCGGGCGTGGGAAGCGAGAACGCTACCGCATGACCACGAGATGCGGGCGATGTTGACTTATTGGTATCGGTGTACGTGGTGTGGCTGGTGCTGTGGCTGGCGTTTTCGGGGCTGCTCTCTGTGATGGTGTGGCTGCTACTGTTGCTGAGGTGGTGATGGAGGTGGTGATGGAGGTGGTGCTGTGGTCTGTGCTGTCGGAAGAGCTATATGTGGTGCTGGAGTGTTGCTAACAGGTCCTCCGAACGTTCTGTAGGTTGTTGTTGCTCATATTGTCGTCCAGTTAGTATGCGGTGTTATGTAGATCGCGGCTTTATCGGTTAAGGTAGCAATTCCAGGCGATGGCCTAATTCTGAAGCCTCGTTCGTGGTATAGCAATCCGGCAATGGAGGTAGAAACATTGCTGGCGATATGTGCATAGTCAGCGGTGACAGGCCTGATGCGCAGATTCCTAATTTAGCTTCTAGCGAGACAGCTACTGAGAGTAAAGGGATTTTACGATTACAGCCTCTGGCACGAATCAGAGAGGGCCGAAATGACGCGTGCGAGGAAGGTGAGTTACGCAGTTCGAAGCAGCCCCGGCCCACTTGCGGGACAGAGTGACGTCAGGTGGCGCTAGGGGTCGGCGCTACGTTTGAAACTGCCGCTCCCGCCTCCCTACAAGAGTCAAGCATCCGTGTTTGCTTCCTATCGATATCCGACGCCCACCCCCACGCCCTACTAAGAGTGAACCACTGATCTCTGTTAAAATTATTGCTGTTCATTCTAATCTCAGCCCTCTCCTTTATAACGGAGTCCCAATATGTTGACATGGGACAACACTCCTGTGTTTTCAAACTGTACTTTGTGTCCATTTTCCAGGCAACGGTCAGCAATGGCGAACTTGTCAAACTCCTTTGTTTCTTAATATATCGCTTGCCTCGGTACAATGCTCTGAAGTTATGAGAAATATCTGACATATATGAATGGTGTCGCATTCGTAAGGGACCCCTCACACACCGGGCACTTGAGGAACTATGTCGTCTCTTACAGGTTGTAGCATATCTCATGTCTTGGAGGCAGGCTGGAACACTGGTCTCACTCCATGTCTCTGCAGTACACGTCCTAATTTGCTGCTCGTTGCCCTATAGTATGGCAGAAAAGCCGATACACAACCCGTCCTTCTTCCGTGATACGTGAAACTGTTTGCAAATGTCTCTCTTGCTATAACCATTCCCTCTGAACGCGTGTCTCGAGTGCTGCAAGTCTTACTGTAGGTGGTTTTCGTCAAAAATAGCTTTTGCTCTGTTTGGTACTAACGTGTGTGTGACCACTTTCTTGTGTACAGGATGGTGAAAACTACCTGCTTTCCAATATCGATCACTGTGTGTCAGTTTCCTCTGCACCGAATTACCAAGCCGGGATTCTGTTTTCAGATCAACTAAAACATCCAAGAACAATAGCTTGCCATCCTTGTCCATCTTGATGGTAAATTCAGTGTTCGGATGACACTATTCATGTGATCAACCAACTGCTGCAGTGTATTTTCACCGTGAGGGCATATTAAGAAGGTATTATCAGCGTTCCATAGGAAGCAAGACGGACAAACGCCGCAAAGTTCAGATTCTGCACCTCATGAGCTCCATGAAGAAATTCGCGACTGGCGGGGACTGTGGTGTTCCCATTGCTATGCCATCCGTCAATTAATAATATTCTTAGCGATACAATGAGCACATTGTTGTTAGAGCATGACGGAACAACTTGATCATTCCAGGTGGAAACTTTTGGGCCAAAAAATTCCGGCGTTTCTTGTTCTAGCACCGTCGTAAATAGTGACACAACGTCCAGACTAACCATCACGTCATTTCGGCCTGTTTTCATTTTCTTGAGTGTATCAAAAAATTTTTGCGGATTTATAACATAGTGTTCACAATGTTCCAGTGTTGACATTAATAATCCTGTAACATATTTTGCCAGTCTGTAGGTGGGCGAACTGATTGTGCTAAGAATGGGGCTAAGACGGAAATTTTCCTTATGTATATCCAGCAATCCATATAGCATGGGAGGTCTGGTGGCACGAGGCATTAATTTCTCCACGACTTCGTCTAGTAAACCAGAGTTCTCTGATAACTTCCAAGTCTTTCTGACGATGAACTGTGTGGGATCACGGCGAAGGTTCCGGTACGTGTCACCTTCTAATAAATGTAGCACCTTCAGGTGTAATCTTCAGTGTTCAGAACCACGGTGGCATTTACTTTGGCAGCTGGAAATACATCCAAGTCCTCGTCCTCACGTAATAAGTGTAAGCCACGTCGTTAATCCTGGCTAATATTAGATTTCGGTGGCTTAGCTTCCACCAATATACGGCTCTTTGTTAGTCTGACGTCCTTAGCTGCATCGTGCGAGAGAAGCCGAATGCACTTATCAATTCCACTAACAATATCCAAAATTGGCAGACATCGTGAGACTGGAGAAAAATTAAGGCCTTTACTCAGTGCTGCCACACACCCTTCATCCAGTTCTTCATTGGTGAAATTAACAACAGTTCTATGGTCCATATCATTCTCCACGTCAATTCCTTCGTGACTTAAGCGGTGAAAAGTGTTACATTGTTAGACGTTGTCCTGCACAAACTTGCAATCGAATGGCAACGCTGATGACAAAAACTGGTGACAGACAAATAGGTTTATAGCATTAAGATCAAGCTCATACTTTGTCTGTTGTATCCGCTCTCTCACAATTGTGAAAACTATGTTGTAAACTCGTAGAATTTAGTTGAAACACTCAAGAAAATGAAAATAGTCCGAAACTTCGTGATGTCTGGCCTAGGAATAGTGTCACTTTTACGAGGATGCCATTACAAGACACGCTCGGTATTTTGCCCCAACAGTTTCCATCTGAAATAGTCAGGTTGTTCCGCCATGTTCTATCGACAAAGTACTTCTTGTATCGCGAAAATATTATTAAATGACGGATGGCACAGCAATAGGATCACCACTGTCTCCAGCAGTCATTAATATCTTTATGGAGCACTATGGGGAGCAGGCTCTGAACTCAACGGCGTTGCGTCCATCTTGTTTCCTATGGGACGCTTGCTTCCTATGGTACGTTGATAACACTTTCCTAATATGGCCTCACGGTGAAAATGCACTCAACTCTTCGTCGATCACATGAATGGTACCAATCCCAAAATTAAATTTTCCATCGAGATGGAGCAGGATAGCAAGCTATTATTCTTGGGTCTTTTAGTTGCGCGACAGACAGGAGACCGGCTTGGTAATTCGGTGTAGAGGAAACTGACGCACAGTGATCGATACTAGAACGCCGATAGTTTTCACCACCCTGTACCCAAGAAATTGGTCATGAACACGTTAGTACCATCCAGGGATAAAGTTACCTTTTGACGAAGACCACCTACAGTCTGAATTGCAGCACTCGAGACACGAGTTCAGAGAGATACATTGGCAAACGTTTTCAGGTACCGCCGAAGAAGGACGGCTTGTGTATCGGCATAAGAGCCAAGCCGGCTGCTTGCCTGTCACATCGTCGGATAACGTGCAGCAAGTTAGGACGTGTGCTGCAGAGATGAGGAGTGAGACCAGTGTTGTAGCCCGCCTCCAAGATAGGAGATATGCTGCACCCTGTTAACGACGACACAGCTCTTCGTGTGCTCGGAGATGCGACAGCATCTACGTAGGTCAGAAAGTTCACACAGTAGCAGAGCGTTGTACCGAGCATAAGCGACATGTTAAACAAATGGAGCTTGAAAAGTCCCCCATAGCTGAGCATTTCTTGGAAAGCGGACACAAAATACAGTTTGAAAACACGAGAATCTTCTCTCATGCGTAAACATACTGGGATTCCACTGAGATCAGAATGAAAAGCGCCAATTTTATCATAAATCAGTGGTACATCCTTAGTAGGGTGTGGGGTAGGCTTCGGATATCGCAATGAAGCAAAGACGGATGCTTGACGTCTGTTGAGAGGCGGGTGCGGCAGTTTCAAACGTGGCGCCGACTCTTGCGCCGGTCTTGTGGAGGGCCGGAGCTGCTTTGGGCTTCCCAACTCACCTCCTCGCAGGCGTCGTTTCGGTCCTCTCCGATGCCTATGACAAGACAGGCCGCGGCGCCTGTGTCATGATGGTAGACCTGAACTCGCTCGTTCGCTCAACTCAGCAGACAAATTACGTTTCTACACCTGTTAACTCTTAATTAGGTGTGTACGTACAAACGAGAATTGCATCTTCTACCTGGAATCCGCTATTATGGTTATTAGTTTCTGTTAGTAGTCCTGTGATGATCCGAAGTCCACAGGTCTACTTATAATTTGTTACGGCTCTACTGCCATTAAATCATGCCAAAATGATTATCAGTTGCATAACGCACCACTTCTTGTATAAAATGAGGACTGTTAAGCGGAGGAGACTAAATGCTATAAACAAGTCATTGTACGATTTATACCGAGTACTGATCTCAAATTTTGTTGCAGTGCTGTTAATCAGTAAGCCTTCCTAATAGCAGATTCCAGCAGAAGATGCAATTCTCGTTAGTACGTACACGCCCAGCTGCGAGTTAACAGGCTTATAAACGCATCCTGTCTGTTGAGCTGAGCGAGGGAGCGAGTTCAGTCCTACCTTCGTGACGTACGCGTCGCGGCCTGTCTTTCTCCTGGGCCTCGGGTCCTCTCTGATGCGTGCCAGAGGCTACAATCGTGGCTATAAAAGCGGGAAACCGTGCCAGCCATGATCAAAACAAGGTTTGGAGTCGCTTGATTTGCAGTGACTGAGTCGGTACTAGCTACTGTTTTAGATTTGGAATCTGTTAGTCAAAACCGCTATATTATTTTCGTCGGACTGTCATCGCCACTGCGACGTCCGTCTCCAGCAGTGTTTACAAAATCGTCGCCGAGAGGTGAGCTACTTCTGTCGCGGACGGGAGCTATCTCCATCGCCGGATTGCTACACGTCGACTAAGGCTTCAGGTTGAGGACATCGTCCGGAATTGCTGCCACAACAACGCTGCTGCTGACTGCTGAGGACGCAGCACGATCACAATCACCGCCAGCTCTCTGAGCACCAGTCACATCACCGCCAGCGGCATCATCGGCTGCAGTATCATCAACAACAGCAGCAGCCATACCATTACCAGGAGTAGCCATAACAGCAGTAGCCACAATATCACCAAGAGCAGCCCCAACGCCACCAGCCACAATAGCAGTTACAGCGCATACTCCGAATGCAGCAGGTTAACATTCCCTAACATCAGACAGCCCACAACGTGTTTTCCTCACTCAGTCAAAACCTATCGTTAAAACTAACAAAAGGCCAAGTACCAGTGGTCACAAGGGTGAAACTGAAAGGACTCAACTAACTCTCCCAGATACTGACGACATGCATGTCGAAATGGTCCCATAACAGCAACATCTAGTACAGTCCTCTCGCCTTTATTTAAAATGACATACGCAGGCTTATAGAGGCACATTCTATTTAACGTGCACTCTGGACGACGATGCCACTCAGCTGTTTTCAAGGCAACAAATCAATGCCAGAGGTGAAAGAAGGGATAAATGACATTAAAAAGGTGAGACAAAGTGAGAAAACCTCAGACCACGGAATTCGAAGTGTTACACTAGCCCATTGTGACTTACACACTATTCTTAAGTGAAGTTGATACGGATTTAATAAACACTAGACAGTTAGCAAGTGAGTGCTCTTGAAATACTGAAGATCTTTTTGTTTCTTTTGGCCGTTCTGGTGACAAATACACTGGTGGATAATCGGACTGGGTACACCCACATTCACTATGTGATCCAAAGTATCCGGACACCCGCAAAAACATACGTTTTTCATATTAGATGCATTGTGCTGCCATCTACTGCCAGGTACTCCACATCAGCGAACTCAGTAGTCATTAGACATCGTGAGAGAGCAGAATGGGGCGCTCCGCGGAACGCACGCGTGGTCAGATGACTGGGAGTCACTTGTGTCATACGTCTGTACGTCAGATTTCCACCCTCCTAAACATCCCTAGGTCCACTGTCTCCGATGTGTTAGGAAAGTGGATACGTGAAGCGACATGTAAAGCAGAAAAGCGTACAGGCCGAGGTGGTCTGTTGAGTGACAGAGACTGCCGACGGTTGAAGGGGATCATTACGTGTAATAGGCAGACAACTACCCAGACCATCACACAGGGATTCCAGACTGTGTCAGGATTCATTGCAAATACTATGACAGGCGCAAGGTCAGAAAACTTGGATTTCATGGTCAAGCGGCTGGTCATAAGCCACAAATCGTGCCGGTAAATGCCAAATGACGCCTCGCTTGGTGTAAGGAGCGTAAACATTGGACGATTGAACAGTGGAAAAACGTTGTGTGGAGTGACGAATCACGGTACACAATGTGGAGATTCGATGGCAGGGTGTGGGTATGGCGAATTCCCGGTGAACGTCATCTGCCAGCGTGTGTAGTACCAACAGTAAAATTCGGAGGCGGTGGTGTTATGGTGTGGCCGTGTTTTTCATGGAGGGGGCTTGTATTTTTTTGCGTGTCACTATCACACCACAGGGCTACATTGATGTTTTAAGCATCTTCTTGCTTCCTACTGTTAAAGAGGAATTCGGAGATGGCGATTGCATCTTTCAACACGATTAAGCACCTGTTCATAATGCACGGCCAGTGGCGGAGTGGTTACATGACAATAACATCCCTGTAATAGATTGGCCTGCACAGAGTCCTGACCTGAATCCTATAGAACATCTCCGGATTGTTTTGGAACGCCGACTTCGTGCTAGGACTCAACGACAGACTTCGATACCTCTCCTCAGTGCAGTACTCCGTGAAGAATGGGCTGCCATTCCCCAAGAAACCTTCCGGCACCTGATTGAACGTATGCCTATGAGAGTGGAAGCTGTCATTAAGGATAAGGGTGGGATAGCACCATACTGAATTCCAGCATTACCGAAGGAGCGTGCCACGGACTTGTAAGTCATTTTCAGCCAGGTGTCCGGATACTTTTGATCACATAGTGTAGTAGTGTGTGAGAATATGGCACTAACAAATAAACCTACCCAAGGACTACACTTGGAGTTTGATTAACTTTGTATATGTTGTAATGTAGAGAAAAATAAGAGACATATTTTTAGTACGTGCCTTTACAGCACATTAAATACATTCTAAATGTACGTTATAGTTATATGGTCCTATATACATATAAGTATTTTCTTTAATTTTATGAAATATAATATATCTTGTGTTCCAACTGCGTTTTTTTCGGGCTTGCGTACAGCAATACAGAGATATTTCTAGCTTATTCCTGACAAATGCGTCTTTGGAATACCATTTCATGATATACGACTGGATTTGATATTGACGATGCTATCTCTTTCGCTGTTAGTCAAACGCCGAAACGAAAATCCAAATAGGGGGTAGGGATTTCGAAAACAACGCCTATTTCGACAAATCACGGTGCACCGTTGTAACCTACATTAAAAATCATAGACCTTTTATTTAAAGTTTTTAATATAGGTTACCACTTCAACGGTATTCATTGGGAAATGTTAAACTCAGTTTTTTCAAGGGGGTGTTTCACCGCTTTAACGGCCGTATGGCAACGTATAGAAAAATAAGTCTCTCTTATTTTGCTCTACGCTACAAAATAACCGAAGCCGATCAAAATCGGAATGCAACTCTAGGGGAGGTATTCTCGTAAGTTGCACCCTGATGACCAACATTTATGCGTATTGTCATGCACTCTAAGAGACACCGAAAATGTTACAAAGACGTAGCCCCCCGTCGGAGGTTCGAGTACTCCCTCGGGCATGGGTGTGTGCGTTGTCCTTAGCGTAAGTTAGTTTAACTTAGATTAAGTAGTGTGTAAGCCCAGGGACCGATGACCTCAGCAGTTTGGTCCCATAGGAACTTACAACAGATTTCCAAAAAAGTTGTACACGTCCACAACCATTTAACGCTAAACGACTGACTGAAATTCGCGCACTTTACGTTCGATGAGACATGAGACTGTGGCAAGGAAGGAAGGAAGATTGAGTTTAACTGCCCATCTACATCGAGATCATTAGATACACAGCACGAACTTGGATTGTGTCAAGGACATGGAAGAAAATTGGCCGTGCCCTTTCAATCAAAGTAACCATCCCAGCATGAGACCGTGGGGGAGGGGGGGGGGGGGGGGGAAGAGAGGGAGGAGTGGTCGGCACGAAGTCCCTCGTGTCATTGGGATGTTCATGAAACCATTCTGATTCAGTAGGAAGTGATGACCTTATTCATTGTCTTGGTGAATTTGCAGGCCATTGCTAGTTTGAGCGGAAGAATAAAAAGATCCAAATAATGGGACATTAAGTTAATCCGCTGTTTACCCTGTTGTCGGCATATACTCCTGTTTACTCGCCTGTTATGGTGTTCCGTCTGTGGGCCGATAGGTTCAGTACCCGTGCATGGAATAGATGCTCACTAACTGTTTTCTAGCATTAAATTGGTTGGTGATTTGCGACACTTTGGCCCGTCTACACTAAAGAGCCATAATATTGTGACCACCAGCTTAATAACTCGTTGGTTCAATCTTGGCGCCGGCCGCTGTGGTCGAGCGGTTCTAAGCGCTTCAGTCCGGAACCACGCGCCTGCTACGGTCGCAGGTTCGAATCCTGCCTCGGGCATGGATGTGTGTGGTGTTCTTAGGTTAGTTAGGTTTAAGTAGTTCTAAGTCTAGGGGACTGATGACCTCATATGTTAAGTTCCATAGTGCTTAGAGCCATTTGAAGCATTTGAGTCAATTTTGGCACACAATACAGCGGCAATGCAGAATGGACTCGACAGGTCGCTGGTAGGTTTCTGGAAGTATATGGTAATAGATGTTTATGAACAACCTCAAACCACTGTAGCACGATTCTAGCCTTGTGTCACGGACAGTTATTCCGTTGATACATGCCATCTTCATCGAAGAGAGCACACCAAGGACGACAAAATGCGCGATGTTCGCAATCATGTTTACATGGTCCACAGCCGTAATGGCGCCTTCAGTTAGTACTATAGGCCCAAGGAATCTCAGGTGTCTGTCCTCCATACCATTATATTCCTGAGTCCGTGGATAAGGTTCATGTTTTGAGCGGCCACTTACATGGATGACGGCACATTAGAAAACGAGCATCCATCCATTATAACAAGAAAAGTTTCCATGGATCCACGGTCCAATCTCTGTGATCCAGTTCTCATTGGAATCGTAATTGACAATACCGTATGGTCAACATGGGTACACATAGGGGATGTCTTCTGCGGAACCCCACATTCAGAAGAGTGAGTTGAATGGTGCGCTCTGAAATCCTAGTGCCTGCATCAGCATTGTACTCTGCCGTAGATTTCCGCCTACCCTGCTTTACAAGGCGGGAAAACCTTCGACCTGCATGTTATGTGATGAGACGTAGTCGTCCAACACTTTATCGCCTACTCATGGTTTCACCGTCCTTCAACCACTTTCAGTAAATGCTTACGGCAGTAGCATTCGAACAGATGACCAGCGTCGCCTTTTCTTCCATGACCGCCCCCGGGCTTCGGGCCATAACGATCTGCTCTTTGACTAGTTGACTTATGTCAGTGGATTTCCCCATTCGTGCGTCGTATTGTCATTCGAAGAGTTCATATTTGTGCCGTACCCGCAACGCCATCAAGCGGAAATCTGTATTGCTGTGGGTTGTGACTATGTTTGGTTTGTGGGGCGCTCAACTACGCGGTCATCAGCGCCCGTACACAGACACAATCCTTACACCGTCCAATCTAGCCACTTTAGACACAAACACTCAGTCCCCGGGCAAAGAAAATCTCCGATCCTGCCGGGAATCGAACTCGGGACCGCATGATCCATAGCGAGTAACGCTAGCCTCTAGACCACCTGGGCTGTGATGATAATGTTTCATAAGATCAGTGGATTTGCTGTTACACTCCAAAATAGTCGAATACGACACCTTTTACTAACCACAGAAAATAACTCTGGTGGCGCTAGTTTCCCCTAACCGACGAACTGAAGATACAAGCTGGCCAGTGTCTTCATACCCCAATTAACAAGCCACCATCAACTGTTGTGGTGTTACGAATCTTGTCCATGCTTCACTCGACTGTCACACTGATAGATAGTGTAAGGCCTGACGACACGTGGTGAACGATTTCGCTGGTCTTGGCAACAGGCGCACTCCTTTCCCATCATAGTTGCTATTTCTCAAGCAATTGCTCATGGCTGAATATATAGTTCGAAGGGCAAGGTAAATCCTTTTCTTAGTTTGTCCGCTTGACTTTTTAGCGCGCGGAAATCAAACTCTTAAATATGTCAAACTAATAAGTGGTTAGATGACCAGGTATATATATTAATTGTTCGGAAGAGTTTGTGACTATTTCAGCGTTTGATTGACAGACCTGCTAATTAAGTGCAGTTTTTGTCAAACATCAAGGGCTCACTGCAACATTGGAGTTGTCAGTGTTAGCACTATCATGTCAGACGAGAAGGCGTTGAAAATGAATAATGGGGCAGGAGTGGAGAGGTGAATTGGTGAGCCGCACCAAATTAACGTACAGGTTTTAGACTTGTGTGCTGTTTTACTGATGTTCTGCATTTGCTGAACGTGGGTCAGCCCACTGATTATGCGTCTCTATTACAAATTCTGTCAGAAAATTGCTCAAGCACGATTTTGCAGCGAAGTAGCGTATCTAAGTGGTAATACATAGTTGTATGATATCATTAGGAAGTCCGTAATAAAGACTCATCGACGAGTGTTATACAAGTGATTGATTCAATTTTGCTTATCGCTACAACACCTTCTCCAATACAACACTGTAAAAATTCATACGTTTGTCATCAGGTACTTTCTGTAATTTGACTCCCTTCTGCAGCTGTGGGTTATGGAATAAACAACAGTTTTTTGAGCATAAACAGATAGCAGTAAGTGTTGATTTAAAATTATGTACACGCAGTTAGGCTAGAACTTCTGGAGCTCCAACACTGTAGTCGCTGAGATCACGATCCCGTTAGCAACTATAATTACTTGTGTTCGTAACTCTTTCACAAATAATGCCACGTCAAAACTGAAACGGTAACTCAGCTTCAACATTTCGTTAAAACAAACCAGGTTCCAGCGGATTCAATCTGTTTGGTCCAAAACATCACATTTCCTAACGGTGTCGCGGCATACAACGAAATATGAGGCTGCTCCATAGTATCTCTTTAGATTGACTTTGGCTTATGCCTTTCTGTGAGCACGTCCTCATTTCCTTTGAAGACGTTATTTGTGGAAAATAAATGGAACAGTATGAACATCTCGACTGCAAATGAACTTTTCTGCTCTTTATTAAATCACATTCACGCTGTAAGCGGCAGATAACCATTCTACTTGTTCGTATATACTTCACTTTTTACTGTATCTTAATACTACTGAACGAGACGAAGCATATATCTTTTTGATGATTTGCCTTGTGTCTTGGTCCTTACTGGTTTATCGGAGAAATTATGTGTTTGTGAGAGGGTATATTACCCCTCTTACCGACAAATAACAGAAGACGAAATTGTTGATAATCATAAGGTACAAATAGTCGGAATGCTTCAGGCTATTTGTATCAATGCGCTAAAAAAATTGCTTCAAAATTAAAGTCGCCCATGTGGATGAAAGGGAACAAGTAAAATCCAAGTAGAAATGCTACGTCCAATCTGAGCACATTATAACTTTCAATTTCCAGTACACGGACATACGTTGTGTGATGGATGATACTACACTTTTGAATAAATTGAGATCGTGACGAAAGAACACAGATGAATCAACGTCAAATCCGTTTTCATTGTGACAGCATGTGGAACCTTAGGTCTCATCGAACTCTGTCTGAGAAGGATCAGTGCAAAAATGCTCACCTCTATACAGAAAATGATTTGAAATGAGTCCGCAGCTCGTGGTCGTGCGGTAGCGTTCTCGCTTCCCGCGCCCGGGTTCCCGAGTTCGATTCACGGCGGGGTCAGGGATTTTCTCTGCCTCGTGATGACTGGGTGTTGTGTGATGTTCTTAGGTTAGTTAGGTTTAAGTAGTTCTAAGTTCTAGGGGACTGATGACCATAGATGTTAAGTCCCATAGTGCTCAGAGCCATTTGAATCATTTGAAATGAACTAAAAAGTGGTCTATTAGGTAGCTGTGATATGACTGCATTTTTCGTGTTAACCTCAATATCTGAGATAATTTTCGGTTGTAACCCAGAACAAGGAAAATGATCGATCAGGCAGAGTGTCTCCTGCTACATAAATTGAAGATGGTAGAAATATTGTGCTAGGGAAAAACGAGAGTCATTAGTAGCGTCAATTTTCACCATGATAAATCAGTAACTTTTTAATTAATGCATTATATGGCTATCCAATTTATATGTGGCATCAAACGTGAAAAGCTGAGAAAAACACATGTGTGTTGATGTTGTGATAGTGCTTACTTCAGCTTCCTGCATTTGCAGAAATATGTAAATGCAGTTGGAAATCTTGGCACATCTTTATCTTTTCTCTCACTCCTATCACTTACATTTAGAAAAAATAAATTTTGCTCAAAGAGACTCTTGCCTGAAACTTTCGGTAACTTCAAATATCGAGCTGAGCAGCTTTAAATGGCTCTTTACAGAAAAATACTTGGTACTGTGGAAGATCGCTGGTAGAAATGTTGCACCGCCAGATATAAAAGTGGGTTAGAGGACGCCACAAGTAGCAGAAAGACGCACATCCACCGCTATTTCAAACTTATTCCCAATTACAATAAACCTTTTCTGGAATATTTCAGACCGTGTCCTGATGACACAATCGGTAGAATTTTGTTGAAATCTTCTCCGGCAGAGCAAGACTATACTCCACACTCTTTTTATACACATGGTGCTAGAATATTTTCATGAACTTTCTCAGGTCAAGAAACCACCGATAAAAATGCGTCGGTGTAGTACAAGCGTGTCGACTCGAGAAGTCTTACTTAACATTCAATTGTGTGGTAGTTACATGCCACTGAAGTAGAGAGTAATCTAATTGTCAGCCGAGGAAGTATTAATACAAATCACGATTTATCATCATTCTTTTTGTTATTATTAAATAGTTCAAATGGCTCTAAGCACTATGGGACTTAACATCTGAGGTCATCAGTCCCCTAGAACTTAGAACTATTTAAACCTAACTAACCTAAGAACATCACACACATCCATGCCCGAGGCAGGATTCGAACCTGCGACCGTAGCGGTCGCGCGGTTCCAGACTGTAGCCCCTAGAACCGCTCGGCCACCCCGGCCGGCCTGTTGTTATTATTATTATTATTAACATTATCACCATAAGAATTGAGAGTTTCAGAGGGAGCATTAGGCAACGATGGACTACAAGAGGGGAAATTAATACAGCAGAAGAAGAATGGATAGCTTTGAGAGATGAATTAGTGAAGGCAGAAGAGGATCAAATAGATAAAAAATGAGGTTTAGTAGAAAACATTGGATGTCAGAGGAAATAATGAAAACAGTTGATGAAATGGTAAAATAAAAAATGCATCAAATTAAGCGGATGAAAGGGAACACAACCGTGTAAAAATGAGACTGACCCGAAGTGTAAAGTGCATAAACAGAAATGGCTTGAGAATAGTTGTGATGCTATAGAAGCATATATCATAAGGCGAAATGTAGTTGTTACCACCTATATGAAAATTAAAGAGGGCTTAGCAGAAAAGAAAACAGCTGTATGAATATCAAGAGGTCATATGGAAAACCAGCACTAGGCAAAGAAGGGAAAGCTGAAAGGAGGAAGGAGTATAAGGGAAATGAACTTGGAGGCTATATACAGATACGGAAGAGGACGTAAATGCAGATGAGACAGGATGCATAATCCTGCGAGAAGAATTTGAGCAGTGAAAGACGTAAGTCGAAACAAGGCCTGCGGAGCAGACGACTTTCTGTCTGAGTTACTTATAGCCTTGGGAGAGCCAGCCACGACAGAACTATTCCACGTGTTGTGCAAGATATATGAGACGGGCGAAATACCCTCATAGTTAAAGAAGAATGTAATAATTTCAATTATACAGAACGCAGGTTTGGACAGATGTGAATATTACCGAACTGTCAGTTTAAAAAGTCGCGGCTAGAAAATACTAACACGAATTCCTTACAGAAGAATGGAAGAACTGTTAGAAGCCAACCTCGGAGAAGATGAGATTGTATTTTGGAGAAATGGAGGAACACGAGAGGCAACTGACCCTGCGCTTCTCTTAGAAGATAAGGTAAGGAAGCCCAAAAATACGTTTGTATCACTTGCAGACTAAGAGATAACTTTGCAGTGCTGAATGTAAGCCACTCTTTGAAATACTGAAGCTAGTAGAAGTAAAATACAGGGAGTGGAAGGCTGTTTACAACTTGAACAGAAACAGATGCCAGTGTAGGGGCACGAAAGGGAAGCAGTGGTTGACAACGGAGTAAGGCAGCATCTCTGATACTACTCAATCTGTCCACTGAGCAAGTAGTAAATGAAATCAAAGAATTAACTGAAGAAAGAACTAAATTTCAGGGAGAAGAAAAACCAATTTTGCGGTTTGCCGATGACATTGCAGTTATGTCAGAGATAGCAAAGGATTAGGAAGGGCATTTGAATGGACTGGACAATTTCTTGAAAGACGGATATAAAATGATCATCAACAAAAGAAAAACAAGGTTAATAGAGTTTAATAGGCTTAAGTCAGGTGATGCTGAGGGAATGAGAGTGGAAAAAGAGACTCTAAATTTAGCAGACAAATTTTGCTATTTTGGCACTAAAGTAACTGAAACTTTCTGAAGTAGAGAGTACATAAAATGTAGACTGGTCATAGAAAGAAAAGCGTTTTCGAAGAAGAGAAATTCATGAACACTGAATAGAGATTTAAGTGTTTGGAGGTCTTTTCTTAAGATATTTGTCTTGTATTTAGCCTTGTATGGAACTGGGCAACAAAAAGTTCAGATTAGAAGAGAACAGAAGATTTTAATTGTAGAACCGGAGAATAATGCTGAAGATTAGATGTGTAGATCATGTAACTAATGAGGAGGTACCGAACAGAACTGAGGAGAAAGAAAATTTGACTAAAAGAGGGCATCAGTAGTATAAATATGTACTATCTGGTACACTTTTGCGCTGTTCTCTCCCTTCGGACCTTGACAAGTGATATCATCCATTCTATTAGTGATGTCATACATGACGCCATTGATGAACTTGAACTAATGACGTCGTAAGTGGGAAGTTACACCACCTCCTTGTCTGCAAGCAATCACTGCACAGCATTAAGAATCCAAGATGGCGGAAATAGCCCATTGTATGAGTGGAAAATTAAAGGCGCGTCCTTATTCCTCATACCTCCATTCAGTCTCAGCGCAGTACTTCTTATCGCTAGCCGGTCATAGAATTACAAATTCAAACTGGCGGAAATAGCACAATGGAGACAGATAAAGTGTGGTGCCTATACCCCTCCCCTTATTCTTTCCAGGCAGTCAGAGTGTAATATTAAAATGATCCAACAGATATGCAGTAAAAATTACGTAACCTAAAATGGGAAGTCACATTATTTCCTCGAAAGTCAAATATATTCATTATTTCCAGCATAAAAATGGTGAGAAGTTGCACTATTTACGTGCATTATAATCCCATCCCTAACACTTTCCAGTTCTGTATTAAAAATCCACGTTTATGGAAACAGACCAATTGTGTGTAGATGGAAATAGGCCAGTTGGGTGTTTATACGCCATACACTATTCTAGGAAACACTACAGATTAAACGCTAAACGCTTAAAGGTAAATGCTAAATTGTAAAATACTGAACGCTCAAGAGCACGCGCTGAACGGTAAACTCTTAAAACTTAATGGCAAACAGTAAACGGTAAACGCTTAACGCTAAATGTTAAACACTGAACGCTAAACAGTTAATGCCAAACAGAAGATGCTAAGTGCCTAACGATAATGCTAAACAGTAAATATCAAACGCCTACCCGCCATGTTAGCCGAGAGCCCTAATGCGCTGCTTCCTGGATTCGGGTGGGCGTGCCAGCCCTGGATCGAATCCGCCCAGCTTATTACCGTCGTCGGTCAGTGTGCCAGCCAGGCTGGATGTGGTTTTTAGGCGGTTTTCCACATCCCACTAGGTGAATACTGGGCTCGTCCCCATGTTCCCCCTCAGTTATATGTTCGCACTATTCCATGGACTACACTAGACGCAGACCGCTGGGGTACACTAATTCCGTCCCAGGGGGTATGGGGTGGCAGCAGGAAGGGCATCCGGTCACCCCTTAAAATTAACCTTGCCACATTCGATTCTAACCATGTCGACCCTGCGCAACCGCGGGACAAAGGCACTAGCAAAAGAAAGAAATATCTAATACCTATTGATTACTGACCATAACTGATTACTTATCGTCTTTGATCATGGACCATCACTTGTCACTGACCTTAGTTCAGCACAGAGTAAAATTTGATGCCTGATCATGATTAATCACTGACTGACACTGAGCATCATTGATCACTGACAATAATCAGTCACTCGCCATCATTGATCACTGACACTCACTGGTCACTAACCATCATTGATTACTATCGTAGAATACTGACCATCACTGATCACAGACTGTCACTGATCACTGACCATCAGTGATCACTGAGCATCACTGATCACTGAACAACATGGATCACTGAGCATCTCTGATCGCTGACTATAAGAATACACAAAAGTTGGCTGGTGTAGAAGTGCACCTCCAGCCTTTACCATTGTATAAACGATACTCTGTGTATCTACAGTTCTAATTATATCCCAACAGCAAATGCATAGCGCCTCCAGGCAACAACAGTATAATGTATTGCTTAGGCACTGCAGTTTTCCCCCTCCAGTAACTGGCATCAAGATTGAGTCAGAATACTATTTACGACCCAGTAACTTCTAACGCATAACAGCTAAAACATAACACATTATGCCTCCTGGCTAGAACTTAACAATATATGGTTTCCTCTCTCTCCCTCCAGTATATGACATCCATGTTCTGTCAGAATACTATTAAAGATGCAGTAGTGGGTGATGCTTATTGGCGAATGCATAACAAGTAATGCCGAAATAAAATCCTACCTTCATAATCATTTGTTTTAACTAATTAGTAACACTATTTTAAGGTATCAAGGAGGACATAATCTACTATTTTATTTTTGCAGAATAACGTACATTAAAAATGTGATCTGTGCGCTGGAAGTCCTACATGAGATGCGTATATAACTAATACACTACTGGCCATTAAAATTGCTACACGAAGAAGAAATGCAGGTGATAAACGGGTATTCATTGGACACATATATTATACTAGAACTGACATGTGATTACATTTTCACGCAATTTGGTTGTATAGATCCTGAGAAATTAGTACCCAGAACAACCACCTCTGGCCGTAATAACGGCCTCTATACGCCTGGGCATTGAGTCAAACAGATCTTGGATGGCGTGTACAGGCACACCTGCTCATGCAGCTTCAACACGATACCACAGTTCATCAAGAGTAGTGACTGGTGTATTGTCACGAGCCATTGCTCGGCCACCATTGACCAGACGTTTTCAGTTGCTGAGAGATCTGGAGACTGTGCTGGCCAGGGCAGCGGTCGAACATTTTCTGTATCCAGAAAGGCCCGTACAGGACCTGCAACATGCGGTCGTGCATTATCCTGCTGAAATGTAGGGTTTCGCAGGGATCGAATGAAGGGCAGAGCCACGGGTCGTAACACATCTGAAATGTAACGTCCACTGTTCAAAGTGCCGTCAATGCGAACAAGAGGTGACCGAGACGTGTAACCAATGGCACCCCATACCATCACGCCGGGTGATACGCCAGTATGGCGATGACGAATACACGTTTCCAACGTGCGTTCACCGCGACGTCACCGAACACGGATGCGACCATCATGATGCTGTAAGCAGAACCTGGATTCATCCGAAAAATGACGTTTTGCCATTCGTGCACCCAGGTTCGTCGTTGAGTACACCATCGCAGGCGCTCCTGTCTCTGATGCAGCGTCAAGGGTAACCGCAGCCGTGGTCTCTGAGCTGATAGTCCCTGCTGCTGCAAACGTCGTCGAACTGTTCGTGCAGATGGTTGTTGTCTTGCAAACGTGCCTATATGTCGACTCAGGGATCGAGACGTGGCTGCACGATCCGTAACAGCCATGCGGATAAGATGCCTGTCATCTCGACTTCTAGTGTTACGAGGCCGTTGGGATCCAGAACGGCGTTCCGTATTACCCTCCTGAACCAACCGATTCCATATTTTGCTAACAGTCATTGGATCTCGACGAACGCGAGCAGCGATGTTGCGATACGATAAACCGCAATCGCGGTAGGTTACAATCCGACGTTTATCAAAGTCGGAAACGCATTTCTCCTCCTTACACGAGGCATCACAACAACGTTTCACCAGGCAACGCCGGTCAACTGCTGTTTGTGTGTGAGAAATCGGTTGAAAACTTTCCTCATGTCAGCACGTTGTAGGTGTCGCCGCCGGCGCCTACCTTGTGTGAATGCTCTGAAAAGCTAATCATTTGCATATCACAGCATCTTATTTCTTTCGGTTAAATTTCGTGTGTGTAGCACGTCATCTTCGTGGTGCAGTAATTTTAATGGCCAGTAGTGTATGTTGGGGAGCACATTTGTATTAACATCCCCTCCTCAGAGAGAGGTATTATTATTATTATTATTATTATTATTACTCATTGTACACTCTTCTCACTTTATTGTCGTCACTTCGAGATTGTCGTCACTTCGTGGAACAAAGACGGATATGTATGGGCTAGGAGCCCCGGATGCCGCTTTCATGCAGTGGAAGTCATGCTGGTGGACGCGATGGTGCATCAGGGGATCGGCTAACCTGGGGAGCTCTTAGCGGGCAACAGTGTATTGTCCCAGAGGTTCTAGACTAGAGGTAGTCAATCTTTTCTATCTTATTCACCTCCCACTTTTGTATCTCTGTTAATAGTAAAATTTTCTAATTAACCACTGATTCCACAGTAATGGTGATTTATAAAGTACAGAAATAACTTTAACTTATAAAATTTAAAAATCAGTGTTACAGAAAGTTAAAGTACACAATAATTATAGCATGCCAAATACTTTATGCCAAAATTTTATGAAAACCTAATGTAAATGTTTTTAAAACCCTTACTGCCTAGCGTCCACCATAAAATCTGAAAAGCCCACAAGTAGGCGATAGTGACCAAGTTGACCACCACTGATCTAGATTGGACTATTACAATTTCTTTAGCGGAGTCGTGACTGGACAGCCCTTGGTAATTGTTCCTTGGCAGGGAGAGGATATTCATTTGAATCTCCAGGGATCCAGCCGATGTCTCCTGTGGACCTTCCTGGCGAGAACCGTATCTGCTAGGACCACGAAAAATTTTTCGCCATTGTGGCTAATGTGGGCCGACATGGCAGTGTGCCCATCACAGCGTCGTCAGGACAGTCATCGCGTTTTTTAGGTTCATGCAGGCACCCTCAACAAGCTGCTTCCAGCAAGCGAGGAGAAAATTTCTTGATTGGGACACGAACTTTGATGTCAGGGGACTTGCCGATGGACACCTATTCCTTGTCACCTATAACGATAGGATTCGAGTTGGAGAATTTGCCCGTCTTCTGGAGGGAGGCTGTATGGAGAGCGGAGAATTTTTCAGTTGGCCTGTGGCAGTGCTAACGTGTTATTATTGGTAGTTTTAGCTTTTGGAGTGTAGTCCACGTGGAGTGTTTTTCAAAAATCATAGTGAAGAGACAGAGAGAGGTCTTTTGGGCGGAGGCCATGGGACGAGTAAGCGTCGGGCATAGTCCACGGAAGGTGTTCGATGGAGTTATCGACAAAGGGCTACGATAGGTGTTAGTGGGAGGATTTAGGACTCGGACGTGCAGAACGAGACGGAAGTTTTCCATTCGAGTCGACACAGATGTCCATCTGTCGCCACATTGCTGATTCCATCTGGTATTTTGTGTGCATCCTATAACTTTGGCACAGTATGAATTTTCAAGGTGAATTTTTGCCGTTCATGGTGAGCATTTTCAAACAGCAGCAGTTGCTATCCGATTAGGATTTCGTTGTAGCCTGCAGATTTGCAGTTCACAATCACTGTCAACGAATTAGTTGCAGTCAGATCGAGTTTTCATAATTAGTGTTGGAATATGTGTTAATTTTCCACCCAGTCCCAGCTTTGTTAACTGTACATCAGTACACACAATTCATTTTATTGTATAAGGACTCAGACGTAATTGATGTTGTTTATGCCAATTTATGGCAAGTATCATTGTCTGTTGAAACAAATTTATACGTACTTGAAAGATCATTTGTTATTACAGAAGATATTTTTATCTTATTAATTTCCTTCATTTATTTGGGACTTGAAAGGAATATTTTGGAATATTATGCATCATGTTAACTTCAGCTTCACTGCTAAGGGCCATAATCAGTCGTTTGTGTGTAAACCTTGCGTAACATTCTGCGCTAGTGTAACCGAAGGATGGTTCTGTGCCTTGGGATTTCCTGGGGTAGAAGTTCAGCTTTATAACGCATTAGGTAAATTGTCGTTCTCTGGCAGGATTCAGAATTTTTGGAACCTCTTAAGATGCAGTCAGGCCAATATTTTTGAAGTAATATCGTATATAACACGATGCCTGGCAGGATCGGGTTACCAGGATTCCCTTTTTTTATGTGACAGAACTGTGAACATTTAGTTTCGCGGTAGTTATAGCAGCTGGCGAAAATTTAGTAAACTGTGTGTTTCTTTTCTAGATGACTTTTTGTGTGTGTATTGAACTATTTTTTCTGTACCATGGGTTGTTGTTTACAGAATCGATAACAGCGTTGTTCACTATTGGAGTGGTTATTCCTTGAGACATAATTGTGTCGAAATAGTGTAAGCTTTTCTGTTCTTGTGTTGCTGTTTTGCAGGGATACGAGGTAATTTGTTCAGTTCATAGAAATATATGCTAAAGGATCGCGTGCATACTAACGAGAAGTAGAGTACGATTAAAGCGCGAAAAGAATATAAATGGAAATTATGGTAATATGGATCATGAGCAAAGTAGGAAGGTAGATGAGCCCAGTGATGGTCTGATCAATTTTCGTGCGGAACGATCAGGTAGAAGCGGTGACAGAATGGATAATGGAGGGTCAGCCGACGGGGAATTTAATGAGATGTCTTATGACAGTGAGGATGAACGGGAAGCTGATTTGAGACGTGTTGATGCTGTAGTCACAGCAAGTAATGCTTCATCAAGGAATGCTGATAGCTCGGTTTTGTCATCGAAGTCATGTACTGCGATGAGTTTATGGGCATCCACTCCAGATGTGGCCGTAGATAAGAATACATAAAAGGAAACACTCTCAGCATTTTTAAACGAAGCAGAAGAGAGGGAAAAAATGATTTTAAGAAGCAGAAGAGATAAGGCGGAAAGAGAGTAAAGAAAGAAAGGAGTCGATAAAGAACTGAAGAAATACATAATCGAGATCAAAGACGAGTTGACGACAATTAAGAAAATGTCAGCAGAGGCAAAGCGGTTAGCAGTAGATGAGAAGAAAGACTCAAGAATATCGAGGTATTAGCAGCAAGAAAATAGGCGCTAGTAGCGAAGAAAAACGCAGAACTTCTGTTCATCAAACGAAGAAGGTTCTGATGACCTTACAGGAACAGGGAAGAAGATAGTAAAGAATGCATAGGTAGAAATATCAAAAAAATGTGAATTAGAACAGCAACGAGAAGACGTGAAAGAATTGTGGAATGATCATTCACAGATTAGTGCATAGCAGAAACAATTAAAGATATCAAAGACACGTGAGACCGCGTAAAACACATAGAAAGTCGTTGTGCGAAGGAGTGACAGTGTCACAAGCCAAGCAAGCACTAAGAAATCTGCAATAATCCTACGCCTTTTGTTCACCGTCATCGACTATCCTCCATATAGCCCCGAATTGATCCCATTTGATTTTCATATGTTTCCAAAACTCAAAGAACACCTTAGAGGACTCACTCTGACAGCAATGAAGGGGTGCAAGAAGAGGCTCTGTCAACAAGGTCAAACACTCTACAGTGTCGGTATCACCAAAGAGGTTTCTTACTGGGAGAAATGTGTTCGTCGCCAGTGTGACCATGTCAAGGAATGAGTATGTAGACATGAAGAATAGACACATAATGTGTATAACGTTTGATTTATTTAAAAAACTTTAAGACTTTAAACATGAAAAAATTCGGAGGCATCACTTTTCAGCACATCCTAGTAGAAATGAAGTATGTTATTGTAACTAACCACATGAAATAAAGGATAGTAAACTTCAAAATCGCCTAAATTGATAAATATGGCGGTGTAGAGAGATTATGTCAGATTGAGACGTATCTTCATACAAAACTTGTTTCACTAGGGAAGGTTGTCTTTTTTCTTTTGCCTTTTTGAAGGCAGCCATGCATTAATTCAGTGTTTATTTATCGCAGAGGAATAGTTGCAAATATGCAAATACGTGAGACAAATTAGACAAAATTAGATAGCTTTAAGTCAACACGTTTGTAACGGGTACCGAAGGGCGGTCTTACCATTGCTGTGCCGCTTCGCTTCGTTAATTACTCGAGGTGGTTGGAAGAATAATTTCTAATCCACTTCGACCCCAATCATGTACTAATGAAATCTGAATAACTGTTATTAAATTCAGCATTTTTCTGGTGAAGGGGGAGTAACCACGAATAAAGGAGGAAATGAGAGTTAAGGGTCACGTTGGTGAGAAATAGATTAGATCTCTCAGATTTATCATGCGTTCTATCACGAAATCAGTCGATGTGACTCGGACAATTTAAGCGACAACTGACAGTAATTTTCAGAAAGCACTCGGAGCGTCGGAGCGTCAGGGGCATCCATTCGTGGCGGGTCAGGCCGGGGGCTGTGCGGTCGCGTGTGAGAAGCGATAGAAGGAACACGGGCGCGCTATCTGCCCGCCGCTGGCGATCTCATCAGCCTAAAAACTCTTTGAGCCGCCGACCAAACTTTCTGCGCCACAGCACGCCACTCGCTCATCCTCACGCTAGAAAAACGTGTACAGTGCATGCAACACTGGCCGCTGTCGCAGCCAGACTTTTTTTTTACTGAACCCGCCTTTACTTTACAGTTGCACCTCTGATTGAGAGCCAGTAGAGTAGATAACAGTTTTCCAGGCATTTAATTGGGGCACTCCGACACTGGTGGGGCTTCGAGGGTCTAATGTTTATCTTAGGTACATAAGCAGACACAGGAAGTGGACAGCATATTGTATTCATATCGCAGACAGGTTGGTAAGCTGTCATGTATCAGATACGCTAATCGTCTCAACTGCCAAGGATATGAACAATCGTACAGTCGAGCCACGTGTTGCAGGAGATTGTTCACGCAAATGTTGGCAATCACTTGTAAATGATTGCTAAGAGAACATAGTTTCCTGCGGAACAATAGACCGAAATAAAAGTTTCTGAGAACTAAAAAACTTCAAGGCGAAGTTCGAGAATCCTGGCACTCGTCAAGTTACACAACGTGTGAATACAACAGCTCACTTTATTCACGCACGATATCTTGCAGTACAGTTTTGGCCACTGAAATTGCAACGCCTTAAAGACAGCATGGAACAAATCTCAAATTGGGATGAAGTTTACTATACATTTTGATATGAAACTGAAACTGATCAGAATTTCAGCGCAACCGCACAAAGTAGATACTACGAGTAACACCTTCTACATTCTGTATATGTGTATCTGATGAGACGTATTCGGACACTTATTAGTGGGCATGAATGTAGATTGTTTCCACCCTTCGCCGTTATGAAGGATTGAAATCTGCTGGGAACACTTTCAATGAAGTGTCTGAATGGGTACGGAGGATTGGTTGCGAATTCTTCTTCAAGAGCCGAAATCAGAGAAGTTAAAGATGCTAGAAGCTGAATCCTCTAACTCATCTCTGAGGTATTCCTTTGGATTCAGGTAGGGACTTTGGAAAGACCAGTCTATCTCAGGAATATCATTGTCCACAAATCACTGCCTAACCGACGCCGCTTCACGACAGGTATTATTGTCATGTTAATACAAATCGTCTTCGTCTCCCTTGGCCACTCATCGTTTTCTTAAGCTCAATAAGGGGACCGCACCCTAACCACGAAAAACAACCCAATGCCGTAACACCACCTGCTGCGTACGTTCTCCAGGCATCCGCTGCACGTCACTGGAACCAATTCGTGGCAACAGTACAGAACAGAACATTTTGGGTGATCATACAAAATACTAACCGAAAAGATTAAAATCCCATTGGTCATGGGTAAGATTCGACAGGATGACGGTACAGTGACTAGAGAATGGAGAAATATAGCACAATTTCTGCTAAATAAAGTCCTCCCCGATGATGTCATTGACACGGACACACAGCCACAAAACATTCCCAGAGAAGACCTACACACCCCATACAACGCAGATACAATCACATTCACGTTTGCGCACGAAGAAGTTGTGGTAACAGTAAGAGAACTACAGAAAAAAATAACAGAAGGTCCAGACAGGATTCATTCATAGGTACTCAAAAGACTGGCACTACAGATCACGTGATACTTAACAGAACTGTTAAACGATCTGCATCTACTTCTACATACATACATACGTACATGCTGCGCGCTGTAGCCGCGCAGTCAAGGGGGGCCTTGTCACGGTTCGCGCGGCTCCCCTCGTCGGAGGTTCGAGTCCTCCCTTGGGTATGAGTGTGGGTGTTGTCCTTAGCGTAAGTTAGTGTAAGTTAGATTAAGTAGTGTGTAAGCCTAGTAACCGATGACCTCAGCAGTTTGGTCCCATAGGGAGTTACCACCACCACCACCACCACCACCACCACCATACATACGTACATTTATATCTACGTCTACGCACATACTCCGCAAGCCACCGTTCGTGGTGGAGGGTACCTTGTACCACGACTAGTCATTGCCTTTCCTGTTCCTCTCGCAGACAGAACGATAGAAAAACAACTGTCTGTGTGCCTGGGTATGAGCCCTAATTTCTCTACGTGCTCCTTACGCGATGTGTGAGATGGTGGCAGTACAATCATTTTGCAGTGAGCATCAAATTCAGGTTTCCTAAATTTCGTCAATAGTGTCCTTCCAAAAGAACATTGCCTTCTCACCAGAGATTTTCATCTGATGTCCTGAAGCATCTCCGTAGCACTTTCCTGTTATTCGAAAGTACCAGCAACAAATCTAGCAGGCCGCCTCTGAACCGCTTTGACGTCTTCCTTTAATCCGATCTGGCGCAGTTCCCAAACATTCAAACAATACTCAAGAATAGATCGAACGAGTGTGCTATATGCGGTAGCCTTTACAGATGAACCGTACTTTCCTTAAATGTTCGCAGTCAACTGAAGTCAACAATTCGCCTTCCCTAATACAGTCCTTACATGCCCGTTCCATTTCACATCGCCTTACAACGTCACGCCCAGATATTTAAACGACATAGTGGTGTAAGGCAGCACACTTATAATGGTCTATTAGCCCATTACAAGTTGGTTTTTACTATTCATCTGCATTAACTTACATTTTTTTACGTTTAGAGTTAGTTACCACATACCACACCAACTAGAAAATTTGTCTAAGTCATCTTGCATCCTCCTACAGTCCAGCAACGACGACCCTTTCCGTACACGTCAGCATCATTAACAAACTACCGCAGATTGCTTCGCACCCAAATTATTTATGTATATAGAAAATAATAACGGTCCTATCACTTTTCCCCGGGAACACTCCTGACGATACCTTTGTCTCGGCAGAACACTCGTCGCCTTGGACAAGGTACTGGGTTCTATTACGAAGAAGACTTCGAGCCACTCACATTCTGGGAACCTATTCTATATGTTCGTACCTTCGTTAACAGTCTGTACTGAAGTACCATGTCCAATGCTTTTCGGAAATCTAGAAATATGAAATGTGCCTGTTGCCCTTTATCCATTGTTCGCAGTATACGAGGGATATTTGGAAAGTAAGTTCCGATCGGTCAAGAAATGGAAACCATTGTGAAAATCTAGTAAGGCTTTGCACACATGTGTTCGACAGTGTCTCTAGTATCCCCCGTCGGTTACGTCACTTCCCTCTTTTCAGTTCTGAGCGCATGGTCTGCACATAAAGATGCGTAGAAAATAGTGTCTCCCGCCAAGTATGAGATCCTGGTGAGAGATTTCGCCTGATGTTATGGAGCTTACATTACAGAACTGTCATACGGTTCCTACTTCGTGACAATTCTCGGTCGCAATCTTCAGGGGCAATGAAAATGCTTTTGCAGCGTTTTCGATGGGAAGTGTTTGATCACCCGCACTACAGCCGATAATTGGTTCCCTCTGTGTTTTATCTCTGCTCACTGGGTGTATAGACAACATTTTCGCACAGACAACGAGCTATAGATGAGGACAGAGAACTGGCGGGATGCACAGGCGGCTGCCTTCTATCACGACGGTATTGGAAAGTTCGTATAACGGTGCGTCAGATGTCCTAGCTGGAGCGGCGACTATCTAGAGAAGTAGCTAGAAGGTGGAGTCCAATGTCGCAAATAAAACATTTTTTATTTTCAATGTAGTTTACATTTCGTGACTGATAGGAACTTACTTTCTGTACAAACCATGTGAGAAAAGAGCAAGCTGTGTTTCGCACTAGCGATGTTGCCTGAAACGGTTCAGATTAGTGAACAGAAGTTCTTCCCTCTCATGGAAATTTATTGTATTCTAAATGAGAGTGTGTTCAAGAACTCTGCAGCAAACAGATGTTTAGGCTACTGGTCTGTAATTTTTATGGGTCATTCTTTTGCCCTTCTTATATACAATTGTCACCTAACTATTTTCCAGTCGCGTTGGACTTCGCGATGGGCGAAATATTCGCAATAAACGCAAGCTAAGTATCGGACCAATGCTGCAGAGTAATCTTCGTAAAACAGAACTGGCATTCCAACCGGAACTGGCGGCTTCTTGTTCTTAATTTTTTCAGTTGTTTCTGTACGCCAGGGATGCCTATTACTATGTCGTCCATATCTGAGTCTGTACGATGGTCAAACGGCAGTAAGTTTGTACGATTCTTCTGCGTGAACAATTTCTTAAACGTGAAATTTAAAACTTAGACTTTCCTAATAGTATCGCCTACTGCAACACCAGACGGAGCAACGAGTGACTGGGTGAAGCTTTAGTGATTTTACATAGGAGCAGAGTTTTCTCGGGTTCTTTGCCGGATCTTTTGCTAAGGTATGACGGTGGTGGTTGTATGCTTCGCGCATCGATATTTTGGCAGAAGTACGAATCTCTACTAACCTTTGCCTGTTCTATTTTGAACTGAGACTGCAACAGCCCTTGCTTCGTCAACATTTTCCGAATTTCGTTGTTAAATTACGGTGGGTCTTTTTCGTCTGTAATCCGCTTACTAGGCACATAAGTCTCCAGATCACGATTTACAGTCCGTTTAAACTTTGCCCATAATTCCTATATGTCCATCATAATTAACTAAATGATATCAATTACATGTCTGAGTGGTATGCTAACAACTGCTTATCTGGTCTTTCTAGTGCAAATTCTCTTCTAATCTTCTTGACTGATTTATTAACTTTAGTGACCATCGTCGTTATGATGACATTATGGTCACTAATTCCTGTTTCTACAATGACGCCGTCGATAAGGTCAGGCCTGTTTGTCGCTACAAGGTCTAAAATATTTCAGTTGCGTGTGGGCTGTCGAATTAGCTGTTGAAGACAGTTTTCGGAAAACGTGTTCAAAAGTACTTCGCAAGACCTGCCTTACAACTAAGCAGGATACTTAGGATTTGGAAAACCTCGAATGCAGCAACCCACCAATAATCGGCGGGCAGAGATTCCTTATACCCAGAACTTGTAGGACAATTTGCCTTATAAACATAATGGCTAATGTGCAGTAGAAGGTACTGTGGAGCTGCCAGAGACTCATAGAACTCTTCGGGCCTCAGCCACACGAATTCGGATTTTTGCAAGGAAAATCAACAGACGATGCAGTTAGTCAGCTCTAGAAACTGTCAAAAATACACAACACATATATGCCATAACCGCCATGATGGATGTTGCATTAATATAAGTGGAGAGACCATAACCCCTGTATAACAGTCTCTTAGACTGTTGCAGGAACATAGTATTAAAATAGAAAAAAGGCAAAGAAAATTGAAAACAGTAGCCCTTGGGGGTTGATCTGTGGACCCATATTCTGGGACATAACTACTGAATCCCTCTTGGAGATAGGACAAATGGAGTTGTTGGATATGCAGATGATGCACTAGTATTAGTCTCTGCAAACAACAAAACCCATCTAGAAGAGAAAGCCAGTGACACACATTACCGAAGGACCGGAAGAGAAGGGATCCTTATTGATCTGGGAAGCAAGCATTAAAAGGCTAATCGTTGCACACTGTCTGGTAGTACATATTGATGAAAAATTAAATTTTCGTATTCACATCAAAATAACAACAGAAAAAGAAGAAAAAATATAACACAGACTGGGTAGGTTGAACTCTGTTGAATGCAGACTACTTTTGCCAGTTGCACGAGCATACCACTGTGCACTCTTCGAATAGGTACTTTGCTTTGCAGCCAGCACATGGGCACTCCGATTAACTCTCCCCACAAACAGACCAGCTGTTACTGGAGGGCAGAGGAGTGTCCTTCTGAAACTGTCAGGGGCGTTGGCACCACATCAGTGATAGCTCTGTGCGTGGTGCTTGGAATATACCCGATTGATAACACTATCAGGTATCGGGCTGCAACGTACTGGTTAAAGAGGAGTAGACTAGACAAGTTTTACAAGCTGCGACATGGTCGTGAATGGAGCAGTGATCCGAAGATATAGAATAAATTTCTTGTTTTGACGTCTATGATCACAATTATTGTAGGTCCTCAGACCGGTTTTAGGCAGCAATGACCATCTTCAGATCTATATCGAAACACAAATACAAGAAGTGGATTTTCTACTTTAATCACTGAATGACTCTCTTGTATATATCATACCTATGCCTTTACCTAGTATTGAGTGCTTTACATCTTTGCCTCGTTTTCTTTTATTTGTGGAATGTCAGTGTGCTCTAACGAAGCGAGAGAAATGCACATCAGATAAATGCCATTAAGTGGCACGGTAGAGGAAGTATTCAGACGGCTGATGCAGTAGTTACAGCAACTGTGGAACGCTATACAACTTGTAAAACTAAGTGCCATGGAGACTGTGCACTCGTTGAGTAAGGAAAACAATGGATGGCTTGAACCTGGAAAAGAGAGAGAGAGAGAGAAAGAGAGAGAGAGAGAGAGAGAGAGAGAGAGAGAGAGAGAGGGAGAGAAAACGCTCATATCCGTTACAAGTAGAGAAAGGGGGATAAGAACAAGGGGTGAGTGATACACTGGCAAGAACAGATTTGACTGCAGAGAAAGATAAGGGAGAAAGAGGTAACTGGTCAATACATGTTGGAAATGGTGGCACCAAATTGAAATTAGGGAGAAATGCAGAAATAGGTTGAAGTTGTCCAGGGAGAGGCATAATGTAACTAGTGGCATTAATAGACAGCATATGGAAGGATCTGGATCTATTGATGATTATTTCAGGACTCGTGGTCAGCTGTTTGAAGGCTTCCAACCCTAGCACCACTAAGGCGGCGGGGGTGTGGGGGCAAAAATTGCCCGCAGTATTTGTTTTATTTGTGTAATACATCTTAATATTGGAGTGAAGAACAAAGAATTTAGGTAGTTGTAGGAAAATATCTAGAGTATGTGCTATCATGGTTTTATAATTTTTGTGAATTATTTAAATCTGCCTATTATATTTAAGTGCGGGCAGTTTTTGCCCTCCCCCCCCCCCCTCCCCCAACACTTAGACATCGGTGAGACAACTTTTCTCAGTAAAATATTTCTCAATATGGCAGAAATAAATGCAGTTTCTGACTGTTGGTACCGCTGTATTGTGTTGCCATTGTTGTTTTGAAATAAATCTCCTTTGTTGTTCGAGCAGTTCCACATTACTCGCGGTTCTAATAAAATGTCTCGTCAGTATCAGAGGTTTCTCGCAGATGAAGAAGTGTCAGCTATAATAAATGAAGCAAGTGAAGGTGATGAAAGTCATGCAGAAGATGATACAGTTGTTACATACGATAGTGACACAGCAATTGAAAATGAGTCAAGTTCAGGGAGTTTATCCCCTGATGAACAGCATACACCTGCTTATAGCATCATTGTTGCAGCAAAAAGCGGTAGGGAATATATTACTGCCTCGGGCATGGGTGTATGTGATGTCCTTAGGTTAGATAGGTTTAAGTAGTTCTAAGTTCTAGGGGACTGATGACCACAGCAGTTGAGTCCCATAGTGCTCAGAGCCATTTGAACCATTTGAACGAACTGGGCGCAAAGGCAGTTGTCAGACGCCTAGTGAATCCACTGGCAATAAGTGGAAGAAATATGGCAACAGATCGTTATCATACATCCATAGACCTAGCCGAAGAGTTCTACAATGATGACAAGTTAACTTTGGTGGGAACATTGAAGAGTAACAGGAAACACATACCAGAACAGCTAAAGAAGACGCAGGTTCGAGAGCTATATTCCTCTAAGTTCTTATTCACAGATCCGAAAACAGGCAACGCACCAGTTACCTTGGTTTCATACATCTCCAAACTTAAGCCTACTAAGAATCTCCTACTTATTTCCACACAACGCAATGATAACAAGATGGATGAGTCGACAGAGAAAAAAAGACAACATTGGCTCTACTACAATTAATCCAAACGGGGCATAGACAACATTGATCAAATGACGCGACGTGAGGGACGAGAAGGCGACCATTCACCTTGATGGACATTGCCTGTCTCAATGCTGGAACAATCTTCATGATAAACAACCCAAATTGGAATAAGAAGAAGCATAGCGTAAGAAGGCTGTGTCTGCTAGAATTAGGACAACATCTCGTTAGGCCAGCTGTGGAAGCGAGAGAAAGGTATATCATGGGTTTACAAAAGCCTATCATCTCTGCAATGGAAATTGTTCTAGGGAAAACGCTGCCCAGCATTACTGCAAGTGTTCAATCTGTTGAATTTTATTCAAGAGGAAGATGTCACATCTGTGTGAAGAGTGAAAATTCTAAAAAGGAAAAAGACAACATGACAAAATTGTCAATAGTTTGTTGCAGGTGTTCGAAGTATGTGTGTTCCACTCATTCTGCAAAAACAATGACATGCACAGGTTATGAAATTGAAAGTGAAAGTGAGTTGGAAGGAAAAACTCAATCGAAATTTCTGACTTTGATTTTATGTCTTTCTTATTTGTGGTTTTGCTATTGTACGTTCTTTTATGATTTCTTAATATGTCTGATGTATATGAAAGTGTTAGTTTCATGTTAAAAATATAATAATATTTCTCATATTCATTACTTTATATATTGTATTTGTATGGGTTATAATGTTCCTGATAGCTATGGAAAGTGTGTTGCAACCTAGTAAAGAAATTCCTAGTTCATTCAATAATCAAATCAAAACAAACAAAAAAATTTTAAAAAGTGAAAGAATGTGAGGGCAAATTTTGCTCCCCCATTCTTAGACATCCATGTGACAGATCCGAGCTTAGTGGTACTAGGGTTAAATATCGAAAGAAATAGGCACGATTCCCGGCGGGGTCGGGGATTTTCTCTGCCTCGTGATGACTGGGTGTTGTGTGATGTCCATAGGTTAGTTAGGTTTAAGTAGTTCTAAGTTCTAGAGGACTGATGACCATAGATGTTAAGTCCCATAGTGCTCAGAGCCATTTGAACCAATAGGCACGATTCCGATATAATTCTAAGGTAAAGTCGCATTAGGACCGATATATACGAAGTTAAAGCCGAAGTGTATGATAATGTGTGCTATTAAGAGCCGATCAAAAGTAGTAATGACCAGTTTATCCACTATACGCCCAAAAGTACAGATAAGCACATGAAGGAACTTCATGAAAAACAAAGGTTAAGGGAGATGAAATTCACAAACCAGAGTTCGATGACATTGTGCTTATTCAGTAAAAGTTAAGTAGGAGTAACTGCAAGTGAACAGCTCACTCAGTAAAATTATAGCTGACTTTCTTGTGCACCTTCGTTCTGCGGAGCTGGTGGCCCACCTAACCAAGCGTAGTGGTAAGCCACAGGATTCATATTCAGGAGGACTAAAATTCAAATTCCCATCTGACGTTACAGATACACGTTTTCCGTGCTCTCTTCAATCGCTTAAGGCGATTGCCGGTGTCGTTCACTGAAAAAGTAGAACTGATTTCCGTTGGTAATGACCTAGTCGACGATGACCCAATCTCCCTTCCTTCTAAAGAAATAGATATCAACGGAACATTAATCTCTTACGTGTCTTCATTTTTGAGACTGTAAACGCTAGGGATTTTTTAGCACGTGAACGCGCAATCAAGACTTTGCTGTATCAAGTGCAGGAAGCCACAGTAACACTATTTTAGCAGTCTTATTTGTCCCAAGAGTCTTCAACCTTTCGGCCTTTAAATTTAGAAAAAAGAAAGTATTAGTTTTTTCTGTATCAAAGCACAATAGAATGTGACCAAAATGGGTAGCCAATGGCAATTTCACGCTGTCTCAGCAGGTAACTGGAGAGAACAAAAATAAATGAACACGGCCGCTACAGACGCTTTGTCGTTCTGAAGGACTAATAATTCGTCCACAGATATCTCATTACCCTGCACGACCGGTAAATACAAATAATCTTAATAAAAAAAAAACAAGGGTGTGACACCGAGCTAATGCGGTTCCGCAGACACAAGTTATTAGGAACCGCCCTCAGAGTGCAGTGCCTATTACGGCGAGCTGACATATTAAATTTCATTACTGTTAGACAATCGACAGAGTAAAATAAAAATAATTTAATGTTTATTTTGGTAGTGGACCGACATTTCTTCTCAGTCTTAAACGTCTCCTCACAATGTCGACATGAGTGAACCTCAAAAACAAGTTAAACAAAGTGAAGAAGCTAAGACAGGCCAGAATCAACAAATGTATCTAGGTGCGGTGGCATTTGAAAGAAGCTTCTAAGAGAACTTCAACGACATAGCTTATATGCGACCTGATCAAATAGTATCAAGATAGCAGCGCCACAAACCACTGTCCTACGATCATGAGAAAAGGTTTCATAAACGTCTGCTCTCTTGCATCAAGAGAAGAAGAAGAACGTAACTCAGGTACAGTTCTTGCGTTTATTATCACAGCTGTCATACCAAGTCCTCAAAATGTTGATTTTGAGCACTGCCTTACGCTATAAAGTGATTCTGGAGAAACAATATTGCCAACAGAATTTCATTTAGAGTTATAGCCAACACATGCCCCCTTTCTACCGCATTTCATGCCTTATGGAGTTGTGGGTGTTTCCTAACAAACTTCTTGTTTTTAATTTTCGCCACAGATAAAAATGTAGAAGTGTTAAGCCTGGTGAGCGTGCAGGCCATCTTGTGTGCAGACCATTTCGTGTATCCTGAACGACCGTTCCAATGCACTCTAAATGTCTCTTAAGAGGGTCTATCATCACATATGCGGAATGGGAGGGCACATGCTGCGTTGGTACCGCACTGATATCCAGTAGTATGTCTTTCCGTAAGTGCGTTTTTAGCATATCTTACGAACTCGAGATACTTGAATGTATTTGTGTTTCCATCAGTGGAACAGGGACCAATGATGTGAGTCTTGAAGAACACGCACCAAACGTTGATAGACCAAGAGTGTGGTTTTTATCCACTTCTTTGAGTCATCGTGGATTTCCAACTGACAATTAGTGCATATTGCGAAGATTGACTTGCATATGGTTTGAAATCGATGCTTTCCCTTTAAACAAAATTTTACATTGATGTGCTGCACCACTTTTCGTAGACAACATTCGGAGACCTGTAATCAGTTTTGGAAGTCATTAGTATGGAGCTGTAGATGCAGCGAAATGTAGGCGTATTTTAGTTTCCACACCTACAGTTTATGTTTGCATAGATAAATCGTGAATGCTTGGCACGATCTGGATATTTCTCAACATTCAACTGCACCGTTGCTCTAATAGTTCAGTAATGTTCGCCATAAACGATATTCACTTATTCGACTGTGCTATACGTTGCGAATATCTCAGAAGCTTTACGAGCAAGTTATCTGAGTGATACAACAGCAGAACACAGACTTATGGGCTTCAATCGCACAGGCAGACACAGAACCATATCTGCGTTGGGTGTTTGCATACATTTGGTATAGGGCAGACGTTTGAGGAACATCTTTTCCTGACGGCGGGACAGTGGTCTCTGATTTGACCATTGTGGTCATTTCGCGAGAGGAAATTACATGTTGTTTGAATCTTCTTGGAGCCGACGCACTGGGAAAAATAACAGCAGGCCCCTCCGTGAAGCACAGTCCGCAACTGGCACCGAACTTCGACCAGCGTCTAATGAAGAAACGTACTGCTCTTCTCCCTCTCCTCTACTAACCACCCTGATAAGAGTCAGTGAATGGAAGAAATATAATTCTCAAGAGTCTTACTCGGAATCTTAGTTGGGCTGCTACCGCTTTTACAGCTAGCTTTATGTGTCCATTCTTCTTTGAACCGATCCGGACAAATACCTCTATAGACAGCCATTGCGCAAAAATATGGAAACACCGCGACAAACGCATGCTTGAACATACTTGCAGATGTTGGCCAAGGCTGTAGGTTGAGCTATTGTATTTTACCACGAACAGCACCTATGCAATGTCATGAAAACCTTTCAAGTGCCATCGTGTTTAGAACAGCGTACTGTGTAGCCAAGAGTGTATTACTTCGGAGATAAGTGGATTCGAAAATGGGCAAATTTCTGGCGCTTGTATGGCGGATGCTTCCGTAACCAAGGGAGCCGAAGTGTTTGGTGTTTCAAGAGGCGCCTTATCGAAAATTTATACCGCATGCAGGGAAAGCGGAAGGACATCATCCGCTAAGTCGTAACGCGGACAAAAGTGTAATTAGTGATGGACGGCCTTTGAAGAGTATTCTGACGAAAAATAAGAGCACGAAAACTTCATAAATCACTGCAGAACTAAATGTCTCACTCACGAACACCCATCTACACCAAAACAACACGAAGGGAGCTCCCGAGGCAGGGAACTGCAGGGCAAACTCGAAATTTAAAACCAGTCGTCAGTGATGCAAATATCCGTAACAGGAAAATGTGGTACCAAAGACATAAAACCTGGGAAATGGAGCAATATAAGAATGTTATTGGGTCGAGTGAGTCTTGTTTCACGTTGTTTACAACTTCTGGCCGAGTTTACGTCGCTGGAGTGAAACATTTCAGGGGTTCGGTGATGATTTAGGCAGGCATATCGTGGTATTCCGTGGGCCCCAACGTTACTATGCAAGGTCGCATTGCTGCTAAGGATTATGTGAATATTTTGTCCGATCAGTTCGATCCCACTGTACAATGTTTTCTTCCTCATTGGTGATACTGTTTACCAAAATGACAGCGCCCCCGTTCTTCAGACAGCTAGAAGCGTCCAGCACAGGTTTCGTGCGCGTGAGTATAAAGTGTCGCACTTCCCTCCTACCGCAGTCAACAGGTCTCAATGTTATTGAGGCATTGTGGTCTACTTTGGAGAGGAAGGTGCGTGATCACTATCCACCTCCACCATTGTTACTTGAACTTGGCACTATTTTGCCAGAACAGTGGTATGATTCCCTTCAAACCATTCAGAATTTGTACTGATCCATTTCGATACGACGGGAAACTGGTTTGAATGCCAACGATTTTCCTACGGCTGTATTAGGCATGTTAATGATGTTTTGTTATGGTGGTATTTCCGCATTTTTGTCGCTCCCCCCTCCCTCCTTGTATCGGGGAAGGTTTTCTTGGAAACTGGTCCGTTACTGAAACTTCCTGGCAGATCAAAACTGTTTGCCGACTGAGACTCGAACTCTGGACCTTTGCCTTTCGCGGGCAAGTGCCCTACCATCTGAGCTACCCAAGCACGACTCACGCCCCGTCCTCACAGCTTTACTTCTGCCAGTACCTCGTCTCCTACTGTGGCTAAGCCATGTCTCCGCAATATCCTTTCTTTCAGGAGTGCTAGTTCTGCAAGGTTCGCAGGAGAGCATCTGTAAAGTTTGGAAGGTAGGAAACGAGATACTGGCAGAAGTAATGCTGTGAGGACGGGGCGTGAGTCGTGCTTGGGTAGCTCAGTTGGCAGAGCACTTGCCCGCGAAAGGCAAGGGTCCCGATTTCGCGTCTCGGTCCGGCACACAGTTTTGATCTGCCAGGAAGTTTCATATCAGTGCACACTGCGCTGCAGAGTGAAAATCTCATTCTGGTCCGTTACTGTCTCTTAGGGACAAGTACGAATGAAATGTGAGCCACGTAGTAACTTAGAGGGCATGAAATGTGACGGCGGGTAGTGCAGTGAACATGAACAAATCGGCGGCAATGCCATTTGGAAGGGGCCTTACGCCGGAAGAAATCAGTCCGTTTCCTTATGTGCAACGATTCCGCTATCTCGGCATAGACTTTACCTCATCTGTAAAACACACTGCGGCAGTTAACTACCGACGTATTTTACAGACAACACGTACCATGGTCCGACAACATCTCCTACGGCGCCTTGATCCTTTGCAGCGAGTCGAATATCTGAACACTTTTGTGGTTTCTCGAATGGTGCATATTTCTCAGATCCTGCCCCTACCACTCACGCTCGGACGTCGACTTCAATCAGCACTAGGCTATTTTGTGATGATTGGATCGCCCCTCAAGGTGCGATACGCAACGCTCACGCTCCCTACGGACAAGGGGGGACTCGGACTTACGAATGTTCACTGCCGAGCGACGGCGCTCCTTCTAGTCACGATGTACAAGCAATGGTGTAGCGGGCGTGATTCCCTTACATCCCGCCTACTGGATCTCCTAGTTCCAGCGTCCCTCACACCTCCGGTGGCGGTGGGCAACGTTACGTCACATTTTGCGCATGTATCAACATTTATCGTGGAACTTAGTTATGTCAGAGACGAGCTTCCGCGCACGAGACCACCATGCGCGAAGGATTTTTATGTTTGGCTGCTACGACGGGTAAGTCGTAATGTTATTGAACTCAAACACCCCAAGTTGCATTGGCCGAAGATTTGGAGACATGTGCACCAAAAATTCCTTCCTACCTTCGTTCGGGCACTGTGGTTCTCTGTCACCTGTGGCAAGTTCAACACCAACCAATGACTCCATGCAATTGGACTAGTGGACACTCCACCATGCCCGAAATGTCGCCAAATGGATGACGACCATCACCGCTTAACTTGTATCGCGGTGGAGGACGTATGGCTCCTAGGAAGACAGATGGTGGCTTGCTACCTCCGTGTGACCCCGCAACATATTACACCTGCTTCCTTCTTACATCCGGAGAGTGACTACTATCCGGCGATTAAATCACACTCGATCATCTGAGTCAAATGTTGGACGATCGCGTACCTCAATGGGGATGCTGCCTTGTCGCGACTGGACTTTTGGTATTTCTTGCAGCAAGCTCACAATGAGGTTCATAGATGGTCACACTATCGGAAAACTTTTGCCAACTATCTTCAGGCAGTCTTCCCCGACCCCCCACGCAGATGGGATGTGCCGGGTGCAGTCGGTGTGCACATTTGACAGCTGATAATGAACCTCACGCTTCTCTCACCGCTCCATATATAATGCACATACTATACCATGAAATGGTCTACATGTTCCTTTTAACAGAGTGATCTTTACGGAAAATAAATAAAAACAACATCCGTGTATCCCTGTTCCTTTACATTTGTGATTTGTTTTACAATGATTTTTTTGTTTTTCTGGTTTGCGGAGGATGCATTTCATTTAGTGTTAAAAAAAAGATGGAAATAAAAAAAAGTGACAAAAAAAAGCTGGCAGAGCACTTGCCCGCAAAAGGCAAGGGTCCCGAGTTCGCGTCTCGGTCCGGAACACAGTTTTGATCTGCCAGGAAGTTTCATATCAGCGCACACTGCGCTGCAGAGTGAAAATCTCATTCTGGTCCATTACTGTCTCTTAGAGACAAGTACGAATGAAATGTGAGCCACGTAGTAACTCAGAGGGCATGAAACGACACTTAATTTCGTCTGTCACCCGATGTATAATCGCGGTTATTTAAAATCTTGTTTTTTTTTTTTTTTTTTTTTTTTTTTAAAAAAAAAGCACCCCGTCTTCAGGCCACGAGTGGCCTACCGGGACAATCCGACCGCCGTGTCATCTCCGATTACGGATGATCTCTGTGCCGCTACTAGTATAGTACTTCATCCTGCTTCAAGGATACCTCTTCTAACAGGTGCCATGTAACATGTAACCTAATTATAATAAAGTAGGAACGTATTAAAAGCAACTGTACTTCTTTCAAAGTGTCAAATAACTCTTTTTAGCTATTACCAGTTTGCGAATTAAGAGGACATTTGCGAATAATGACGTCATCATCGGCTGGTAACAAGTAATTCGCAATGATATCGTTACTGGTTCACTTGCGTAACCATGTTTCTTGCTTCTAATATCGTGTATATCGGACTGTGTTAGTTCCGCGATTAATAATGATACACACACTACTTGTAACCCAATCCACGTTCCGATACCCTGCTCCTTTACCTCTCAAAGAACAGAAACAATTTTCCCTCTTTTAGGAGATATGGGTATAGTCGAGCTGAACCACATTCATGATTAATATACATGATCCCCATCATGATTCAGGCTGATTCGGATGCCAAAGACGTCACTACACCATATAAATTTTCCACCTCTGTGTATAACTTAACGACAAGAGATTAGGCGCTCTGTAGCCATTGCAGACAGCGTGGGTGTCTTTGCCCGTACGGCGAGTGGAAGTGTCATTCTTCTGGTTATCAACTTGATTGTCAGGACTCCACACTGGAGATGGTTGTTACGAGGCAAAGGGTAGCAACCGGCTAGATGTCTTCTGAAAAATCTAGAGGGTAGCAGTTTAATATGTTTATTCAAAATTTATAGCGTTGCGCTGTCGCCGGCAGTGGCAAGATCAGTCTACATTTACATCTACATCTACACGAATACTCTGAAAATCACATTTAAGTACCTGACACAGGCTTCATCGAACCACCTTCACAATAATTCTCTATTGTTCCACTCCCGGACAGCGCGAGGAAATATTTTTCTGTGTGAGCTCTGCTTTCCCTTGTTTTGTTATGATGATCGTTTCTCCCTATGTAGGTCGGTGTCAACAAAGTATTTTCGCAGGTGAAAATTGGTGATTGAAATTTCGTGGGAAGATTCCACGGCAACGAGAAACGCCTTTTTTTTTTAAATGATGTCCACCACGAAGCCTATATTATGTCCCCGATGCTCTCTCCCCTATTTCTCAATACTACGAAATGTGCTGCTCTTCTCTTACCTTTCTCGATGTACCCTGTTAATCCGGTAAGGATCCCACACCAAGCAGCAATACTCCAAAAGAGGACGGACAAGCATAATGTAGGCAGTCTCTTTAGCAGATCTGTTACATTTTTTAAATGTTCTGCCAATAAATCACAGAATTTGGTTCGCCTTCCCCACAATATTATCTATGTGTTCTTGGCTCAGGTGTACGTCGCGAGTGCTGAATTCAGCACAAGTATCTCGCTAGTGTGGCAAGCCTGTGGCTTGAACAAACCCTAGCAGGCAGCGTCCACCGTCAATAGTAAGGAAGGAAAAAAAAGAACGAAGATTAGGATGTAACGTCCCGTCGATATCAAGGTCATTAGATACGGAGCACAGGCTTGGATTATTTCATGGATGGTAAAAGACATCGGGCTGGCCTTTTCAAAAGCCCGTCCCGACATTTGTCTGGTGCGATTTCGGGTAACTATGGAGAACTTAACTTTGAATGACCGAACGCAGATTTGAAACGCTGTCCTCTCGAACGTGAGTCCTCTGTGCTAACCAAAGCATCAACTCACACCGTCAGAAGTGCGTGGGCGAGGAACTTCCGAAACCAGGACTGCGGATCTGGCGGCGTGCGGCTGTGGTGGCCTCCAGCACCAACGCATAACTTTATGAAACAGTTATACAAGGAACACGGGTGACAACAGTACAAGAAATTGTCTTAAACCGCACCACTACAGTACGTGGCTACATGTGTACTTCATTGACTTCCCTGTTAATTAAATCTGGGAAGCTTCGAGCCATTGAAGGTATTTCGACATGTCACAATCGAAATCTACAAGGTGTCCAGCTAACGGCAGGACTGATAGACTAAAGAACGATCCTAGTATTCGTGAGATGGTTTTGCTTATTTGTGCAGTACCAAAAAAGCCTTAATGAATCAAAATAGGAGAAAATAGTAAATGAACGCCTCTAAAGAAGCCAAATCTGCAAGGGATCCTGGAGAACAGCAGTAAATGTAATCGCTGTTACGGACGGAATGAGAACAAAATATTGATCATAAAACAGCGGACACACCAACAACAATTTTACCGAAACATTTGTCTTTTATCACAGCTACACTGCTGGCTGAGTAAACTTTATAGATTTGGCGGATAGATTACGACAATCACAGTACGTTTAATTAATTTAATTACAGTGTGATCGGACTGTCGACTTGAGGGAGGCTGTATGGTCCTGCTGAAAACTTGCACAACATTCTGGATTTGATGTGACTATCGCTTGTCGTAGTACCGGTGATCTAAGAAAGGCGCGCATGTTCGTCTGCCTGTTTCCTGGCCGAAACGCCATGAAAATTCATGTTTGGGCTATCACATCTCACGAACAGAAGTTACTGGTCGGTATTTGCTGTATGCTTGACTGCAAACAAGAGTGCCTCTCGACAAGTTTACTCTAAACCTCCATAACTGTGCAGCCAACGGGAAGGATTATCCAGCCTTCTGCAGGTCCAAAACACCACTTCGCTGAAATTCAGTTTGTAACGTTTCAATCTGGTCACTTTCTCTTGATTGTTGGGGACACCAAACTCGGTTATCGATGTATATGCTGATGTAGCTAATCGCCGTTGTGTTGAGTCATATTCATTATATATCAATGGTAACGTTACGAAGCCATGGTGTTGTCAAGGGGATGACTTTTATTTGACGGGAGAAAGCTATTAAAATGTAGTGCAATGGCGCCCAAAACGACACAATAAATCACTGTGGGATGTATTCTTGAGTACTGCTTAGGATTTTGCATCCTTACCATGTTTGCCGGCCGCGGTGGCCAGGCGGTTGTAGGCGCTACAGTCCGGAACCGCGCGACTGCTATCGTCGCAGGTTCAAATCCTGCCTCGGGCATGGATGTGTGTGATGTACTTAGGTTAGTTAGGTTTAAGTAGTTCTAAGTTCTAGGGGACTGATGACCTCAGATATTAAGTCACCTAGTGCTCAGAGCCATTTGAACCTTACCATGTTTAATTGAAACAGAAAAGCGGAATGTAAAAGAGATTTTTAGCTAACCTGTTTCCACAGTAAAAGAGTACTACGGAAAGTTTTCGCGTCGAACGAAAAATTGCGAAACTGTCGAGGTTTTTGTGGCCAATTGATGAGGTACTGCTTGCTGACCCGTGTATCGGATTCCTCCGTCGACGTGTGTTTAACGGATTTCCTGTTATAGTTCTGGGTCCTGGGTGAAGAAACGGGATTAATTTATGTGGATCTATTACACGATTAACTCTCCTCCAAATTATTACGGGATGTACGTGTGTCCTGTTCTCTTAAATTTATGATTAAGGCAATGCAAATAGCAGACAAAAAATACTAATGAAGTCCTAAGTGTTCTGCTAGCCTCACTATTACCGCTACTTCTACTACTACTACGTCTTTGTGCATTCGTTGCTTTGCATCAGTGACAAGTACGGAATCCGTGGCCTTCTGTTGGCAAGACGCTAGACGTGCATTGCACCAACCTTTACATGGAATCCTGGTCTCAACGAATTCCTGGCATGTTAAACGCGCACACAGCAGGCCTTGCCAGGGATGAAGGCGGCGTTAAGGATCTTTGAGCATCCGGGCTCTTGCCAGCGCTCCAGAGGAGAATATTAAGTCTCCAGCGCCACACATTATGCCAACCCGCCTCACTGTGGCACAGCAATTTGCAATTACCAGCCAAAGAGTTCTCTGAACTGTACGATTAACGCGTTCCACGCGGAAATGCAAAACAAATATCTTTCTGCAGCAGGCTGCTAACTAAATATTCTGAATAATAGACATGAACGTACTTGCTGATGGTCGACTGCACCGAAGGTCAGTTGACGAAGAGTCCGATGCGACATCTAGGGGAACCAGATAAACATTAAGCTTAAGAACAAGGAAACCAATATAACAGTGACCTCTGACTATGTTGCATCAACTTCGGCAGTTAATCCGTCCGTCTGTTATATTACCGATTTCATAGCGCTTCACTTTAATCTCACTATCAACGTAATTTATATATAACTGCAACTACTAAAATTACGAAATTGGAACTGGAGCCGGCCGGGGTGGCCGAGCTGTTATAGGCGCTACAGTCGGGAACCGCGCGACCGCTACAGTCACAGGTTCGAATCCTGCCTCGGGAATGGATGTGTGTGATTTCCTTTGGTTAGTTAGGTTTAAGTAGTGTGATGTTGAATCCTACAAATATACTGAGCACTATTGTTAGCAATTGCAAATACAAAATAAGATCCACAGAAATTACATTAAAAGAGAGAAACGGAGCTTCACTCATAATCATCATGATAGATGAAACAGTGGCACCAATGGTAATAATATAAATCACGAAAATAAAATAGACTATATTAAAGAATGTGAATATGCTGAAGAAACCTTGTCTGACTGTAAAAAACTTATAGATGATCCAGAACCTAATAGTGGCAAAGAGTTGTTACGAAGTGATGGAGGCCAGTTGTCTGCTTATCTTCCAAGCCCACCGAAGAGGAAGACATTTCTTGAAATGGCGAAGGAAATAACTGCATGCCAGGATTCTAGGAAAACTAAAAGAGTAAGCTTCAGTAATGTACAGAAACAATGTATGGTGCAAGACATATACCATCTACGATAGTTATGTCACGTCGTAGAAAAAGGGGTGGAATGCCAGCGATCAGAGCTTTACGTGCTTGACTTTATGAAGCTAGAAGTCCAGGTTGGCGAGAACTGTTTTACGTGATAATGGTCACGACAGGGATATTCGTGCTTAGGGTTGGAAAATGGCTGAGAAATAGGACTGACTCGATTCACTGGATGTATCCATGAATGGGTCGTAAGCTTTAAATGGAGACACCATCTTGGCCCATAGGCAATAACAAAATGTGTAACCATTAAAGTCTGAAGTACATATGGTGACACCGCAAAGAGCTCCTCGACAAGCTGCCAGCCAACCTGTATCCTGGTAAAGGAAGCCTCTGAATTATCTCCTTATTTAAGAAGTGTTCAGATATACCGATAATTTCAGAGTCAACATCTATAAGCAGTTCACTAACTTTATCTCTAATACGTTGTATATTTTGATGAAATATACTAATTCCCTCATTACTCGGATACCTAAGTTATGTCAAAAGTGATTCTCTTGTTATAGAGGTTTCCCTTAAGCAGGAATACGTATCAGCTGACTTAAATCTAAAAAAGGTGCAACTCTAACACCCACTACTGCAGGAATTTTCCCAAGAGTGATCCCACCAACCCCACCTATGCTGTCACCTATAAGCTTTGCCAACCTCCCCTTCCCATACCTGTTGAGGTGCAGGCCATGTCTAGTGAAACCCGTCCTGCTGATAGACTCCACCGACACCACTGAAATGTGACCCACGCTTTCTGTCATCAGCGCATCCCCAAGTCTCATGTTATTACGCCTGACGGCTGTATTAAGATGAGGCCGATCGTGACGCTGAAACAGTTCCACGAAATGCTCATTCGTGTTGCCAGTCTGAGTGGCTATCTTTTCCAGGTCACCATCCATGTTATACTCCCCATCCCTATCAATACCATTACCAGCCCCACCCACAATCACTACCTGATATTCTTTAGTAAAATCCCTACATAACCCCCCTATGTTAACAGTCACCTGAGCCAACCCTGCATTAGGCTTCACAATGCTGGTGACCTGGTACTCACTCCCCAGCACTTCCTGCAACTGCTGGCCTACACCTCTGCCATGTGAAGAGTTTCACAAGGAGGTAATGTTCTTAATGAAAACCATGGAACGTATGCAGGATTGTAATACCGATTAAAGAGGTATACAGAAAGAACTTCAGTCATCGCGAACTGTGTATTTTAAGGGAGAGAAATAGGTAGGAAGTTCGGTGCGGAGTGATCATGCAACAACCCATTACGTCGGCAAGTGGATACGTGTTTACAAAGAAGCTAGTTCAAATGGTTCAAATGGCTCTGAGCACTATGGGACTCAACATCTTAGGTCATAAGTCCCCTAGAACTTAGAACTACTTAAACCTAACTGACCTAAGGACATCACACACACCCATGCCCAAGGCAGGATTCGAACCTGCGACCGTAGCAGTCCCGCAGCGCCAAAAAAGCTAGTAATTTACGAGGAACCTAAAGGTCAGTTTGGGGTGCGAGTAGCGCAACACATGCTGAAACAGCAACATTTGATTCCTCGAAGTTCGACCTGATAACACAACCAGTTCTATTCTTCGGAGACTTGGTTCGGTACTCCTGGACTGTAGGTGGGTTTGATGACTTTAGACCAGAGAGGTGCCGGCCGAAGTGGCCGTGCGGTTCTAGGCGCTGCAGTCTGGAACCGCGAGACCGCTACGGTCGCAGGTTCGAATCCTGCCTCGGGCATGGACGTGTGTGATGTCCTTAGGTTAGTTAGGTTTAACTAGTTCTAAGTTCTAGGGGACTAATGACCTCAGCAGTTGAGTCCCATAGTGCTCAGAGCCATTTGAACCATTTGAACCAGAGAGGTTTCAAACACCACCCGAACATATTTTAGATGTTGAATCACAGTGTGACTCGGAACACTGCTTCATGCAGACGTTCGTGAAGTACTCCTACTATGATAAGTAACTCTGTCTCTCGCCCTTTACAATTTTTGGTTATGTTCATCCTCGTAATCTTTTGCCAAGAGCTACTAACGACTCAATTTTTGAGCACGGTGACTTTATGTGCGCGTGATTGTGAAGTGTAGTGTAAGTGTCGATGGCAAATATTGTGCGCATATTTTTAATGTACAAGTAAATCTCTTACATGCGTACCAAAACATGGTTGAAACTGCGATCGCAGCTTGCCCTAACTCCCTTTTCGGAAACGACTAACGAAGCCTAAAAGCTTTAGACATACACTGCTACCCGTCATTTTCAGATATAGACTTTTGTCCTTGGCTGCGTTTGATGAATCTCCCTCTACATGTACAATATTAATTGTTGCGACATAATGTGATGCTTAAAAATAGACCTCATGGCCCACTAGAAGTATAGAATTATTCATCAATTAAGATAAACCACTGTAACTGAGGAATAAACGATAACCTGGTGGTGATGGTGAAAAGGTTTCTCTTTGTATCCATACTTCGTGTCATGTGTCGATTGTTTATTTTACTTCTTTATCAGTGTCTCATAAACATCATCATCATGGACATTCTCATAATCAGTCTTTTAAGATCCACTGCTGGATAATGGCCTCCAGCAATACATTTCTACGTTGCCCCTGCACGTCATATACCCACCGTCCGTTTGCCTGTCGTTTCAATGTATTCTTATCTCTTGGAATCCAAATACATGTTTTACTGGTTAATCTGAAATCCATTCCCCTGGCTTAATGTCCCGATCACCTGCAATTAATTTTCTAGCAGCCATAATTATGCCTTCCGTTATGGTTTGATTCATTATCTGCTCGTTTCTTTTGCTGTGTTACCTACCAATTTTCATTATGCATCTCTCCATTCCTCGCTGAATAACTTTCAGTTCTTGAATGGTTTTCACATTGGAAGTCCGTGAAGTGAAATGAAATGATTGTATCACCTTGATGGCCGGGACTCCCCACCTGGGCAAGTTCGGCCGCCGAGTTGCAAGTCTTTTCAGTTGACGCACATTGGGCGACTTCTATGGCGATGATAATGAAGTGATGGTGAGGATCACACAACACCAGTTCCAGAGCGGAGAAAACCTCCGACTCGGCGGAGAATCGAACCCGGGCTCACTTCATGGCGGTCAGACAGGATGATCACTCAGCTAAGATGGCGGACTTTGAACTCCGTCTCTCACCTGCATAAACAAAAACTGGAAATATGCACTGACGGTATACTTTCTGCTTCAGACGCACTGAAAACTTTACTTTTCCACTTATTTACAAGTGTTTCTATTAATACTGAAGATCTGAGCTGCAGAGAATCATTGTATTTCTTTGCTGTTATTGATTTATCACTTAACTACGTTATACTAAATTTAATTTTTATCTATTTTCCTTTTAGAGTGAAAATGTATTATTTAACAGCAAAGGCATCTACATTTCGCAGCAAATTAGCTTGTAGTATATGAATCTCAGTTCAAGCAATAGAAAACAAGCTACTGACGCCAAAAAGAACTACTTCGAATCATACATTAAGTCTTACAACGGGTTGATACTCATGTATCTTATTATAATTAATTTGCAAATGACTCACATTTTTGACTCAGTTTCTGAAATACCGTACTAAGTTCTGCTCTTTCCTGGTGGCTCAATCTCAAAGTAACTGAAAAGACGAAACTGTATTACGTTATCATGTTTATAGTTAATGCTGGAGAATGCAGTGATGATTTATTCAGTGTTTTTTTTTATCATGCTTAGGATCTAGGTGGCATTGTCAGCTCGATTTGAGTGAAATGCTGTTATCTGCGTGATGAAAGTCGCGGAGGTCTAACGTAATAAAGAGCAGAACTTGTGGTGTAGCACTGTTTAATCACCCTTCTTCGAGATATACTGAAGGCGTGTGTGTACGATGTGTAGAAATGCCACGGTGGTCTCGCGGATAAGGCGCTCAGTCCGGAACCGCGCGACTGCTACGGTCGCAGGTTCGAATCCTGCCGCGGGCATGGATGTGTGTGATGTCTTTAGGTTAGTTAGGTTTAAGTAGTTCTAAGTTCTAGGGGACTGATGACCACAGATGTTAAGTCCCATAGTGCTCAGAGCCATTTTTTAGAAATGCGTCAGAGAGAGTTGTTCTCAGGCAATGCACGCGCCACATGACGTACACATGGAATCGCTTAATCATACGCCAACCTGGGATTTAAAGTCTGTATCCAAACACCGATTTAAACAAAACTCTTCACAAAGCTGTCGAAAAAAAAAAAGTAGCAGATGACTACTCCAGTTCCAAATGGCTCTGAGCACTCTGGGACTTAACTGCTGAGGTCATAAGTGCTCTAGAACTTAGAACTACTTAAACCTAACTAACCAAAGGAAATCACACACATCCATTCCCGAGGCAGGATTCGAACCTGTGACTGCAGCGGTCGCGCGGTTCCCGACTGTAGCGCCTATAACAGCTCGGCCACCCCGGCCGGCTCCAGTTCCAATTTCGTAATTTTAGTAGTTGCAGTTATATATAAATTTACTTAAAACTCGACGTTTTATGGACTGCATAAAGAATAGGTTCCTGAGACTCTGGTATGACTTTGTATACCGGTAAATATTATAGAAGAAGCGTAGGTGAAATCATTACTGTTATATAGTGGAATTAGAGGCATTAACAACAAAAGCAAGATTTGTGTTATTAGGAATATTTTCGAGATTTTTTTTCATTTCAAGCCATACTTATTAATAAAACACTGCCTTCACGCTATCGGAATGTATGTGCGAGTGAATGAAGAGTGCACATGGAGAATCAATCTTGAAATTATTTGCGATTAAGCATGTATGAATGCGTACTACCTAATGTTGAGCAGTCATTTGGTGGATCACGTACACTGTATGAAAGATATGTCGTAAAATCATCCAGTATCTATAATGAGAAATTAGTATCTCTAGTTTACTCACGTAAAGATATAGTTAGGTAAAGTTTGGCTGAGAGAATACAAGGTGTCCCAGGAGGAACGGCCAATATCCAAGGACTTGGCAGGAACCACAATTCGAAGCAAAAAGTGAACATGATCTCTAAAACGCGCACCGTAAGGGCTATGAGCACTTCTTCATTTCTGATATCGTGGAGCACGTTTGTTCTAATGCAAGAGCTTTACTTTCCATTTTTTGGGAGGAGGTAGTATGGGCCAAGACTAGAAAAAATTGCCTGGTAGACGTGGACTCTAAGATCTATACCTGAAGAGCTACGAGCACTTGCATATCTTCGCTACTGTGAAACATCTTTTCTACTGAAAAAATGCTCGTAGCTCTTAAAATGCACTTTAAAGCCCATGTTTAATGGATTTGTTTGCTTCGAATGATCGTTCCTGTAAAGTCCCTGAATACTGACTATTTCTCCTATAATTGACAAAGTATGTGAAGTATTTAGTTATGCAAGGGCAGCTACAACGCTCATTGGCCACAGTTCATCTTCTCCAATCAGACATGAGCCCGGTCCCGCATTCTGGAGCTGATAAGTTGACTGCGCGACTGGTACTTTGTTTAAAGACCTTAGATCGCTGAGAAATAAGGAACTGTGTGACATTTGGGAGAATATAATTAATAATGGAATACCGCACGAACGTTTGACTGTTGGTAAAACGATTTTGTTACGATTTATAACTGACAGGTCATTAGTTCGTATATACAGGGTGTTTCAAAAATGACCGGTATATTTGAAACGGCAATAAAAAGTAAACGAGCAGCGATAGAAATACGCCGTTTGTTGCAATATGCTTGGGACAACAGTACATTTTCAGGCGGACAAACTTTCGAAATTACAGTAGTTACAATTTTCAACAACAGATGGCGCTGCAAGTGATGTGAAAGATATAGAAGTCAACGCAGTCTGTGGGTGCGCCATTCTGCACGTCGTCTTTCTGCTGTAAGCGTGTGCTGTTCACAACGTGCAAGTGTGCTGTAGACAACATGGTTTATTCCTTAGAACAGAGGATTTTTCTGGTGTTGGAATTCCACCGCCTAGAACACAGTGTTGTTGCAACAAGACGAAGTTTTCAACGGAGGTTTAATGTAATCAAAGGACCGAAAAGCGATACAATAAAGGATCTGTTTGAAAAATTTCAACGGGCTGGGAACGTGACGGATGAACGTGCTGGAAAGGTAGGGCGACCGCGTACGGCAACCACAGAGGGCAACACGCAGCTAGTGCAGCAGGTGATCCAACAGCGGCCTCGGGTTTCCGTTCGCCGTGTTGCAGCTGCAGTCCAAATGACGCCAACGTCCACGTATCGTCTCATGCGCCAGAGTTTACACCTCTATCCATACAAAATTCAAACGCGGCAACCCCTGAGCGCCGCTACCATTGCTGCACGAGAGACATTCGCTAACGATATAGGTCACAGGATTGATGACGGCGATATGCATGTGGGCAGCATTTGGTTTACTGACGAAGCTTATTTTTACCTGGACGGCTTCGTCAATAAACAGAACTGGCGCATATGGGGAACCGAAAAGCCCCATGTTGCAGTCCCATCGTCCCTGCATCCTCAAAAAGTACTGGTCTGGGCCGCCATTTCTTCCAAAGGAATCATTGGCCCATTTTTCAGATCCGAAACGATTACTGCATCACGCTATCTGGACATTCTTCGTGAATTTGTGGCGGTGGTGGTGGTGGTTAGTGTTTAACGTCCCGTCGACAACGAGGTCATTAGAGACGGAGCGCAAGCTCGTGTTAGGGAAGGATTGGGAAGGAAATCGGCCGTGCCCTTTCAAAGGAACCATCCCGGCATTTGCCTGAAACGATTTAGGGAAATCACGGAAAACCTAAATCAGGAGGGCCGGAGACGGGTTTGAACCGTCGTCCTCCCGAATGCGAGTCCAGTGTGCTAACCACTGCGCCACCTCGCTCGGTTTGTGGCGGTACAAACTGCCTTAGACGACCTGCGAACACCTCGTGGTTTATGCAAGATGGTGCCCGGCCACATCGCACGGCCGACGTCTTTAATTTCCAGAATGAATATTTCGATGATCGTGTGATTGCTTTGGGCTATCCGAAACATACAGGAGGCGGCGTGGATTGGCCTCCCTATTCGCCAGACATGAACCCCTGTGACTTCTTTCTGTGGGGACACGTGAAAGACCAGGTGTACCGCCAGAATCCAGAAACAATTGAACAGCTGAAGCAGTACATCTCATCTGCATGTGAAGCCATTCCGCCAGACACGTTGTCAAAGGTTTCGGGTAATTTCATTCAGAGACTCCGCCATATTATTGCTACGCATGGTGGATATGTGGAAAATATCGTACTATAGAGTTTCCCAGACCGCAGCGCCATCTGTTGTTGACAATTGTAACTACTGTAATTTCGAAAGTTTGTCTGCCTGAAAATGTACTGTTGTCCCAAGCATATTGCAACAAACGGTGTATTTCTATCGCTGCTCGTTTAGTTTGTATTGCCGTTTCAAATATACCGGTCATTTTTGAAACACCCTGTAGGTACTAACTGTTGTGGGGGTTCTTAGTATTGAAAATTATTGGTCTGGTGGTTATATTGTGAATTAATTGCAACCGACGACAAACTTACGTGAGGGGTGATCAAAAACTTTTGAGAGTGTTATTGCAGCCTATATGCAACGTAGCGCGACTGCGACAGAGTACATTAGCACCAAGATGTAGGCCAGGAATTAGTATAGCATTCGTCTCTTTCCGACGTGCGTGCAGTCAATGTGGATACATGAGTAACTTCGAAGTTATCACCAAATGCATTCAAATAGGACCAACATGCTGTTATTCTTTTCTTTGCTGCCAAAAGGTAAACACCGGAAGATATCCATCGAAGAATGAAGAATGTGTATGGGGCAGATGCCTGTCGGAAACCACGATTGGGGAATGGTGCGCCAAATTCTATGCTTCATGATAACGTACGTCTCCATATCGCTACTCTCATGAAACAGAACTTAAGCCAGCTCAAGAGCGAGGCACTAGAGCACCCATCCTACAGTCCTGATGGCTCGCTATGTGATTATCGCGCCTTCGGTCCCTTAGAAAAGGTCTTTAATGGTCAATCATCCCTGTCGAACGAGGATGTTTCGCAGCAGGGCTTGGTGTTTTGCCAAACTCATATCTTCAACCTGCAGTTGGGTATATACAACACGTGATGTTTACTTCTAGTGGGTCACCTAAGAAGGAAAAGTTGTGTGTGTGTGTGTGTGTGTGTGTGTGTGTGTGTGAGAAATCTTATGGGACTTAACTGCTAAGGTCATCAGTCCCTAAGCTTACACACTACTTAACCTAAATTATCCTAAGGACAAACACACACACCCATGACCGAGGGAGGACTCGAACCTCCGCCGGGAAAAGTTGTAGGTCAAGTTAAAGGCTCTGGAAATGTAAATCAAGACTGCAACAGGAGTTAATTTGATCTGTGTATTTCATGAAATTAAAAACAAATTGACGGAAAGGTCAAAGTTATTCAGTTTAACTGATCAATAATGATCCTACCACTATGGAAGGTGCAAAAATTTAACTGAAGACTGCATGAAAAATGAAGCACCAAAATTCTTATCTGTACAGCTCGTGAATTCAAAATTAAAGAATCGAAAATTGAAGTCAACAATAAATCAAGATGCGTATTAGAAACACACAATTAAACAAGCTGACCAGAATATGGATCGTTCTACGACAGATGGCGAATTTTCGTTTCCTGAAGAACAACAAAGTGTGCCAAACAGAACCATATGGCCGCTAGGATGCGATCCCTCGAAATTACTTCTCCTGAACCGGCCGCTGATTGACTCTAACTTTCTTGCCCCTTCCCAGTTTCCCACTTCAGAAATCTCCACGTGGAGGAGACGGCTCTATACTGTTGGCAGTGTGACAGGTGAGAATTGCTGCTGAACTCATGAAAAAGCAGGTGGAAGTAAACGTAACGTCTTTTACACGCAAGACGCACATTTTTAAATAAGAAGTTGGCACTGTCAAAGCAGTGTGTACAAAACTAGTCAGCCTTACGCACCAAGAACATTGTCTAGAGCTACACAACATTATTGACTAAAACAAATTTTTAGAGCGAACACGACTGACTCTCCCACTCTGATCTAATGGTACTGTGATGTGTTGCTCTTTGATGTTGAAGCAGAAAGGCAAAAGCGTGTGTTCCCAATTTCTCTAGGGACTGAAGGAGAGAAGCAGCGTTCAATCAGCACAAAGGGTACAGCCACCAGCCCAGCTTTCAAAAGCCATGGTGCAGATCGCCACTCGGCTTCAACGAAAACTGCCCACATCCCTAAGAAGACTGCCATCTGCCGACAAGAAAGGCCTTAGAGACGTTTCTGGAGGCTCCTCGTCACAACGTAGAGGGCACAAGAGTATATTTCCAAGCACACAGATACAGTTTTCTCACTAAAACAATCACAATACGAATGAAATAAACTGTGAAGGAACAGATAAAATGGCTCTGAGCACTATGGGACTTAACAGCTGGGGTCATCAGTCCCCTAGAATCAGATTAAGCATTTAGTTCAGTTCTCTTCTATCTCTGGCCTTTATGCTGTATCGTCACCGAGTCGGCATGTTTATTTTTGGATCTGGCAATACAATGTTAGTGGTAGAGAGCGGCTGGAACCCCTTCAGGTCGCAACACCTACCCTCCTCTAGTACGGAACTGACATACCCCATCTGTCTGTTTGTAGTTTATTCCACGTAAAAGTGTGACAAAGCTTTCCAAATATTTCTCTGGATGGCTGCCAGTGAGAGAAAAGGTTAATGGGGTTCGGGTCCGGGACTGACACACAGTTTAAATCTCTGCAGACCATACAGTTACATTTTAGCAGTCCATTAAAGCAAATCAGTTATTAGCACTTTTCTGTTCCTTAACAGGAGGACGTTAGATCAGGAGCGACCTGATGTTACAAGTACTGGCCCCGCGGCGTCGGGCAGTTACCACGTCGCCCGGCCCAGTATGGAGCCCAGAGCTGCATTACTGTCGTTGCAGCAGAGGGCAGAGCCGCTGTTGCGTTGGTGACCTGATTGCCTCATGTCCGAGCCATGGGTCTGTTGTGTCTTCCGTGATGGGAACCTGTGCCTTGGCAAAACAGGGACGAGGCAAGCCTATATAAATACTACTCAATTCTAGACAAAAGCATGCAGTCTGATAGCAACCAGCTCTGAGTGGTGACCTACACTGGTCTACGAGTCTGCAGGGATCCACTAGCCACCACCTGTAGACTCTGCCGCTGCTAGCTATGGCCCTGCTATTCCCGCTGACTCTGAGCTCGCTGGCGTAGCGCTCTCCAACCAGTGTGCTACCTGATGGCCCACTTCAGCTGCTGCTGGCCTCGTACCCTGGTAGCTTATAGATCGAGCCCAGGGCCATGCAGCCGCCATTGCCTGTGTGGGAAAACTCTTTGCTGTCTGCCTCTGCTTACATTGGCAGGCACTGCTGCTGTGAGCCATTACATTCACGTTATGTTCACAGCATGAATATGTGCAACGTGGGGCGCTCCGCCCGAACTGTGAGACCGTGTCTAGCCTGCTTGAACGCCGGTACAGGTCGTCGAACGCGCCCTGTATGAACCTTCTTGCTGAGTCGCTAGCACCATAGATTCACCGGCCGAATGAAGCCACAAGAGACCAGGGACGACAGGCCGCTTGCTGACTACAGCACCTTGCCACTGGCATTGTACAGTTTACACCTAGGGGGCGTTGGCTTCTCCGAGAATCGTCAAAACTGTTGTAGTTTACCGAGCGGTCAATGAATGTTTTAACAATGCTGCGACGGAACGTCGGACGAAAATCAGGCCTCCACTCACTTCCTGACCTCTGACTACCCATTTATATCCACTATAGTCGCCAATCCCCTCCCCCCGCCTTTCCCCGCCTTACACATGGATTATTTACTTTTGAATCCCCACACTTGGTGACGCTGCAGGTGATCTAAGTATGAATCTAAATTGGAATGCATTCTTTGAGAAACATACAGGTGTTTAAGGACAGACTTAAAGCAAAATGCATTCTTGTACTTAAACATAGATATCTTCAAAACTGTTGTTGTTGTTGTTGTGGTCTTCAGTCCTGAGACTGGTTTGATGCAGCTCTCCATGATACTCTATCCTGTGCAAGCCTCTTCATCTCCCAGTACCTACTGCAGCCTACATCTTTCTGAATCTGCTTAGTGTATTCATCTCTTTGTCTCCCTCTACGATTTTTACCCTCCACGCTGCCCTCCGATACTAAATTGGTGACCCCTTGATGCCTCAGAACATGTCCAACCAATCGATCCCTTCTTCTAGTCAAGTTCTGCCACAAACTCCTCTTCTCCCCAGTTCTATTCAATACCTCCTCATTAGTTATGTGATCTACCCATCTAACCTTCAGCATTCTTCTGTAACACCACATTTCGAAGGCTTCTATTCTCTTCTTGTCTAAACTATTTATCGTCCATGTTTCACTTTCATACATGGCTACACTCCATACAAATACTTTCAGAAACGACTTCCTGACACTTAAATCTATACTCGATGTTAACAAATTTCTCTTCTTCAGAAACGCTTTCCTTGCCATTGCCAGTCTACATTTTATATCCTCTCTACTTCGACCATCATCAGTTATTTTGCTCCCCAAACAGAAAAACTCCTTTACTACTTTAAGTGACTCATTTCCTAATCTAATCCCCGCAGCATCACCCGACTTTATTCGACTACATTCCATTATCCTCGTTTTGCTTTTGTTTATGTTCATCTTATACCCTCCTTTCAAGACACTGTCCATTCCGTTCAACTGCTCTTCGAAGTCCTTTGCTGTCTCTGACAGAATTACAATGTCATCGGCGAACCTCAAAGTTTTTATTTCTTCTCCATGGATTTTAATACCTACTCCGAACTTTTCTTTCGTTTCCTTTATCGCTTGCTCAATATACAAATTGAATAGCATCGGGGAGAGGCTACAACCCTGTCTCACTCCCTTGCCAACCACTGCTTCTTTCTCATGCCCCTCGACTCTTATAACTGCCATCTGCTTTCTGTACAAGTTGTAAATAGCCTTTCGCTCCCTGTATTTTACCCCTGCCACCTTCAAAACTATTATAGCTAAAACAGTAAAACATGAAACAACTGTGTACCACATAATGCTTGATATTCTGTGAAATTTTTGTTTGAAAATGCGTATTGGTATACATTCTATAAGAATATTAATTTTTCATTACCATTGTTTCTATAATGTACGTTTTCTCGCAAATTAATCAAGCAATAAAACTAGAAGGATTTTAATTTTTAATTACCATTGTTTCTATAATGTACCTTTTCTCGTAAATTAACAAACAATAAGACTGGAGTATCACAGTTTACATCGTTATAAGACGCTAATAAAACGTATGGAACAGAGTTTTGTTTTAAGTCATAGTTCCTCTGAAATTAATTTTTCAGTTTTGTGCTACCCGAGGCTGCTATATTTTTCTCAAATTTTAAAGGAGAACTTTTCTTAGAGAAAAGATATCGGGAAAAGTGCTGCATTGGATTATTCAGTATAAGCATCCTGTCTGATCACCTGCATCCATTCATGTCCATTGTGCGTTCCGACGGACTTGGGCTATTCTAGCAGGTTATTGCGACACCTCACACGTCAATAATTGCTACAGAATTGCTCCAGGAACACTCTTCTGGGTTTAAACACCTCCGCTGGCCACCAGACTCCCCAGCCATAAACATTATTGAGCATGTCTGGGTCGCCTTCCAACGTGCTGTGCTCCACCCTCTCGTAGTCCTACGGATTTATGGACAGCCCTACAGGATTCATGGTGTCAGTTCCGTCCAGCACCGCTTCACACAATGGTAGAATCCCTGTCACGACGTGTTGTGGCACTTCTGCGTGCTCGCGGGGTCCTACGCGATATTAGGCCGGTGTACCAGTTTCTGTGGCTCTTCTGTGTATCTGTGTAGGTACATTCACCGGAATATGTGGAAACTGCCTGCGAAGTTCGTTGCGAACAGAATTAGTAGCAAATAAGTAATATAGGTATTTAAACTTCATGCATTATGTGGCAGTTTTTGACCCATCCCAGTATTTATGACGTCATATCTACTGGTTTGTTTGTCATACGATGATACAATTTTGTAGGTGCATCCAGTGGCACATTTGGAGACTGTCTGAAAAATGTGTTGCAAACAGAGTTAGTAACAAAGAAATAATACTTATAGTCATGCACAATGCGTTAGTTTTTCACGCATCTCAATGTTCACAACGTCATATCTCCTGAACTATGTGTGGTATCATGATCTAAAACTTGCATTTAACAGCATATGTAGGTATTGTCTGCGAAATTATTGTGAGTGGAGCGACTAGCATAGAAGTAATAAATTTAAACGTCATGGATGATGGGGCTGTTTTTCACGAATCTCATTGTTTAGGATGTTCTATATCCTGAACTATGATAGGTAGGTAGTTCTTACCCCCACAGCGATTGTTTCCTGACAATAAGGGATATGTGCACTAAGATTGATTGAAATTGATCCCGCGGTTAGTAGGAGAGGTCGAACATACACACGTACATACATACATTTTTATAGTATCTATGAATATTTGACATATGTAAACAAACTTGAGATCTCCTGGCAGATTAACACTGTGTAGGAGATCAAGATTCCAATTCGTATCATTTACATTTCTCAAATTCTCTACCAGCCAGAATGTGTGGAAGAAAGGATATTGTTAGTCATCACCTAGGAGATTGTGTCCGCAATGAATTTTTCCAGTTGTAATCTGCCAGAAATTTACAAACAAGTACACACTTCACCGCAGAGTGAACATTCATGTTGGAAACTATCTGCTACGCTGTCGCTAAGACATTTCTCCGCAGTATATTTTCTTTCAGATATGCTAGTTCCGCGTGACGAGACAATTTCTGTGAATAGTGGTTACTAGTTCAGAGGTATTGGCTGAAGTACAGCTGTGAGGACAGACCGTGAGTAGCCGCGAGGGATTAGCCGAGCGGTGGGGGCGCTGCAGTCATGGACTGTGCGGCTGGTCCCGGCGGAGGTTCGAGTCCTTCCTCGGGCATGGGTGTGTGTGTTTATCCGTAGGAAAACTTAGGTTAAGTAGTGTGTAAGCTTAGGGACTGATGACCTTAGCAGTTAAGTCGTTTCTGGATAGCGCAGTCGGTAAGGAATTTTGCCACGAAAGGCAAATGCCACGGGGTCGAGTTCCAGTCCGACACACATTTTTAAACTGCGAAGAAGATGCAAATCAGTGCACACTCCATAGCCTAGCGAAAATTCATTCTGGAAACAATCCTCTTGGCAGCGGCTAAGCCAGTTATATGAATTACTTTTTCTTTCAGGACTGCTAATCCTGCTGCGAGTAAGGTATGCTGTGGAATTTTCTGTGATGTGTGATTGGAAGAGAGGGGTGTTGACGGAAGTAAAGCTGTGAGGGTAGATTATAAGTCGTACCTGGGTAGCTAAGTGAATAGGGCGTTTACCTATTAAAGGCAAAGGTACTAGTATCGACTCCTGGTCCGAAACACTCTTTTAATCCGTAGTATGCTTTTAAATCATTGCATACGTAACCACACACACAAAATTTTTTCTGAATTTATCTCTGCCTCGAATGCTGTTTCTACAAATATACCCACGAAATTTTCTCGTCTTTCTTCCATAGGTGTCTCTTCACATATCCTGAGAACCTCTATTACAACTCCATATCGGCTACTCTAACCTGTTGTGATCCTTGCGACGCCTGATGTCTTTAAGTATTCGGTGCGTATCATTTGATAAGGGCCCCAGAAACTGGACCGGTAATCTAGTCTAGGTCCCACTAGGTTTTTGTGTGCGGTTTCTTCACAAATGCACAGCACTTTACCGGGATATTTCACATTTGTCTTCCAGCACTGAATGTTTGGAGATTAAGTTGTGAATATCAACTGAACGCATTGTAAACGAATAACGGGAATATGTTGAACTCGGATATGAAAGTAAAGCAGTAACTATGAGAGTGAGCGTGCACGTGTGAAGGCCGGTTACAACAGGTCTAGGCGTCAATCCCAGAGCGAAGTTTTTCTAAGCCTTCTTGCGATCTTGATCATCTGTATTGATGACTCATAAAGGACGCAGATGGTGGCAAGAAACGGTTTGCTCTATCCTGTACGTGGGATTTACGTAAGCAAGCGGAAGGCAACGCTCGCTGACGTCGAGGAACCTTGAATAGTGAAGCGGTTGGCGGCCCATCTACAGCGGGCAACGGCAGCACGGCAACCGGCTGCCAGACTCCTTCCAAGCTTTAATCAACTTTTACTCCACATGCAAATTCAAATTTTAGTTAAGCTACGTCTATGTACTGATACAAGTCAAACTGGCGGAACAGTAAACATTTAGCAAAAACTTATTATTTTTACACGTATGTAATAATTAACCTAAAATCAAATATATATAAGATTGCTGTGGTTCCGCATCTCTTATTACACTAAATAAATTTGAGTGTAAAAAGCAGTACAATGGAATTTAACTGCAAATATCACCAACATGCGATTTAGCACGATTTCCAATCCAGTGTGGTATTATCCCCTGAGGATTTATACACTTGAGAAGAGAAACTTACATTAAATTACTCATGCGTGAAAAATCGCCTTTAAATCACTTGCCAGTTTCTGTTAGTAAATTGTAATACTGAAACACATTATAACTGTAACATGGAATGTGTAATCACTTTTACTTTAACGTTTAAAAGTTTTCGGAATGTTCATTTCTTGGATAAGCAGTTATCACAAAAATAGTCTTCAGGAATCTTCTCCAGTAGATGCAGTCTGCAACTCGTGGTCTAGTGGCGAGAGTAGCTGCCTGTGGATCACGGGTCCCGGGTTCGATTCCCGGTCGGGTTGGGGGTTTTCCTTGCCCGGGGACTGGGTGTTTGTGTTGTCTCCATCATTTCATCATCATCCGAGAAAGTGGTGAGATTGGACTGTGTAAAGAGTGGGACTTCGTACGGGCTCTGATAACCGCGCAATTGAGCGCCCCACAAACCAAACATGATGATCATCATCATCCAGTAACTGCAGCTGGAGAGCAAGCAGCACACTGAGCACAACTGTACTGCAGTTCTTTGTCTTGACCAACGTTCCCAAATGTAACGTAACTCGTTAATTATTTACATCCATTTCTGTAAGAACAGACATTGTTGACGTTACAAAGCTGTACGAAAAACTTCTAAATTCTGTGAATTTCTTGACATCGGCTGTATAAAGCACAGATATACTACCTAATAGCGACATATGAAACGTGGTGATGGTTCGTGACTCGAAACTGGATACCCCACTTATCGCGAGTGGTCCCCTTAACCACTTCGACTGTCCATACACTCTCCCCAGACAGACCCAAACTTCCGTGTCATACTGTCTATATAGTTGTGTTGTAGTCCACTAACTTCATCACCTGACGCTTGCAAAGGTACTTCGAGTCCCGCAACAGTGAGCATTAGACAGCTGTCAATCGGCAGAGATGTCTGTGCTCTCAGACATCCATGTATGTTTTACAAGCCCAGGCGGTCACACGACGATAACAACACTGGTCTTGCTTCCTCGTTGTCTCGTTCTCCCTGTTGCGAGAATCCAAGTGATGTTGCGAGTAATAAGTGATTTACTAAGTGGACTACGATTGAAGGATGCAGACAGTGTGAAATTGGGAAGTTTGGGTCGGTCTGGAAAGGGTGCACGGATAGCCCTATTGGTTACGGCAACCACTCGCGAAAAGTGGGAAATCCAGGTTCGAGTCCCAGTTCGGCAAAAATTTTCATATGTTTCTATTGCGTAGTATGTCTACACTTAACGCAGAGGAAGTCAAGGAATTCGCTGTCAGCGAATTAATTTCTGTAACTCATCAGGTCCTCCACCACTCATAGATAGTACTATGGAGGCAGAAGATTTCTTTATCTGTAATACGAGTATATAAGCACTATACAAAGAAAAGTCATTGTTTAACGTTGTTACGCAAATATCTCGCTTCAAATTTTGGAATATCACTGTAATAAACGTTATGCTATGTAAAGACAAGTCTTCGTTAAACGTTGTTACCAAATACCTGGAAACATTTGCGCATTTACTTCATGTTTATGGCCCCGCCGGAGGTTCGATTCCTCCTTCGGGCATGGGTGTGTGTGCGGTGTACTTAGGATAAATTAGTTTAAGTAGTGTGTAAGCTTAGGGACCGGTGACCTCAGCAGTTTGGTCCCACAAAATCTTACCACAAATTTCCAATTTCCACTCTAAGGGAAAAAAAGAAGCACAACGACGGAATTATCCGAATGGGACGAAAGTCGATAGATGTGATGTACATGTACAGTCAAACAAATGATTACATTTTCAGAAAAAATGGATGATTTACTCAAGAGGAATAACTTCACAAACTTAGTTAGCAAATAACGCGTTGGTCCACCTCTGGCCCTTACGTAGGCATTAATTCGGCTTGAGATTGTGTGACAGTGTTGATGGAGGTCATTCGGTTGGATATGGTGGCAAACTCTGTTCAATGGTGCGTTAGATCATCAAAATGCCTTGCCGGTTGGAGGACCCTGTCCGCAATGCTCAAACTTTCTCAATTAGGAACAGATCCGGCGACATTTCTGACCTTGAAAAGAAAGTCCAGCATGGTTTGCCACGAAGGGTAACAAAACGGGGCGTAGAATGTCGTCGACGTATCGCTGTGTTGGAAAGGTGCCGTTCATGAAAACCGAAGGGGTTCTGCTGTGAAAATAAGTGTTACCCCAGACCATCACTTCTGGTCGTCGGGGCATATGGTGTGCGACAGTCAGGTTATCATTACTTAAATTACAGTCTGTACAGAAATGCTTAAAACATAACTTTTTTTACAGCGTGCATGTGAAAAGAAGCAAATTTCTTCACATAATACACACAACGAGCAACATAATACAAAACCAAATTCAGCAAACCTTCAAATGGTGGTGGGTGAGTTTCTAAATATCCATATTTGTACCATGTATATTTGAGTACATTGGAGAATCCTGGTGAAGAAAACTGATTATATACTAGTGATGCTGCTTCATTATAATGTTCGTCAAGTCGAGATTTGACATCATCGTCATCTTCAGCAGAAATAGACCCGAAAATCTTCTCTCAAAGTTCTTCTCATATGGAAAGCCGTATTAACCTTGGGTGGACATGGTACGAAAACTTCTTTAATTTATGTTGTAACAGAAGTGTTTATTTTTGAAAATTAGTTAATGGCAGAGACGTATTTCGTAAAATTTCAAATTACTAAAATAAGTTAATTATACAGTTTTCAAGAACGTTAATTACATTTCAACTTTTATATGAAACACACTTTTTATGTTTCATGGTTTCGAAGATGTTCCCTCTAATCTTAATTTGTCAAATTTCTTGTTGGAGTGTGTTTTACCACTTTAAAGTGAAATTGTCAAAAACTAAAAAAAACATAATGCATTATTTTGTCTCATCTACATACCCGCTAGGTTTCTTCAAAATCGTTAATTTACACCTGGAAATGTTCCCTTGTCTGTTGGGAGGAAAGTAGGTGGGTCATGTTCATGATCCAGAAGTAGTGATGCTTCTCGCCCTTAGAGAATAGCAGTAAATCTACGTGTTTGTTATGCTGACGAGCTACTTTACAAAGGCAGACGGGTCTGGTTATGTCATGATTTACTTCATGCTGCACAGTGTGCTTGGTTGGTTGGTTGATTTAGTGGAGGAGACCAAGCAGCGACGTCATCGGTCCAATTGGGTTAGGGAAGGGTGGGGAAGGAAATCGACCGTGCCCTTTCAAAGGAACCATCCCGACATTTGCCTGAAGTGATTAAGGGGAATCACGGAAACCGAAATCAGAATGGCCGGACGCAGGTTGGAACCGTCGTCCCTCCGAATGCGAGCCTAACTCGGTACAGTGTGCTTGTCGTCATCGTCTACTTATCTGCATTTTTTGATATTTTGCAGACCATAAACATGATATGAATAATTACGCTTTGGGCTCTGGAAAATTTGTAGGTCTGGGATTGTAATGGGGAATGAGCTGCCATTAAGGTTATGATACTCATGGGAAATATACGTTTTGTATGTATCTGTATGATATGCACATTTTGAGTAATTTGTTTTGCAAGACAGAAGCTATCATCTAAAGCAATAATATATTTGTCCTTCTCATCTATATTCCGAACAATGAAACATCCATTTTCAGCAGCAGTATCTTGTGGAAGTTGGGTGAAACTGGGCCACTAATTAACCGTATCAAATACAGGCGAGTACACATCAAGATGGAGTACACAGCTGAGTGTCTTACCAGACCCTCTTTCCTGCATATCGGAGAAACAGCTCAGTGTGACGCTTTCGGTAAAAGTTCCATACCACTCTGCAACTGACTCGTCGCACGATTTCACACCATCATTCCCTCAATTCTGACAATGCTTTTCTCCACAGAATTACTGCCTCTTTTTTGGGGGGGGGGGGAGGGGGGTTATGTCAGTGCACAGTGCAGAACTGATACGCAAATAATGGAGGAATACCACAAGTCGTTGATGATTTCTGAGAGCTCGCTCTACCTCTACAACATTACTCGGCAAGCACGAAGGAAGCTATCAGGATCTCACTACCCCGCATTAATGTTATCAAAGTGGGATTGCAAGATCCCGTCCCTGAAAGCTCCAACAACCACTGAGTAGTCTACTACAGCTGCATGACTTGTCTGGTGATCTGTAACGGAATGGACTTGACGACTGTTACTGCTTCTAGGCTCAGGAAGTTGCCATAGTGACCGATTGCAAAGTGTATATGGTATACATGATACTCCAGGCTGAGGTAACGGTGTCGTACATAGTGACGGTTTGAACAAAGCAACGATTTTGGAATCCTTCTTTAATACTCTTCCGGCACTGGACAACACAGTGAATGCAATATCCTTAACGACAAGTTGTCCACACTCATCATAAAACTCCTGTATACCTCCATCGATGTTTGCACTCTGGCATGTCATGAGATATGGTGCATAATGTGCAATACCTCTATAATTATGCTACACGTTGTACGATTCCTGTGGCAGGGTAGTAATTTACTATACAGTTTGGTAGCAATAACACATATGCTTCGGTGCCTTTAGGGAAGTTTTATGACTATTATAATTCAGTATGGACGTCTAAAGTTTCAGTTTGTATGGCTTCGTTTTGCTTAGAGAAATCTACCAGCATTATGGGTGCTAATTATTTAAACTTCTTACGACTGAGTTTTCAGCCAAATTCATTGCCCTCATAGCAAAAGAACGATACCTTGCATACATATATCGTACGGCAGATCAACACTGTTACTGTCCTAGTTAGGCTGTAACTTATTTTATGGAAAATACACAGAATTTAGGAGCACTCTAGCATTCGTTAGCTTACAGTTGTCAAATACCCTCGAATCTTTTTTCACATTCCGCCTCCTGTCTGTCTGCACCACTAGAGTAATCAAAGCGTTTCTATGTGTCAGAGGTCTTAATTGACCATGACTGTCTGGATGTCACTGGATGGATTGGACACAAATAATGTTCCCGTGAACAGAAAATTAATAGTAACCACGCACCTGTATTCAACAAACGCCAAAGTTTCAGAGCCCCTTCGATTGATGCTGACATATGGGACACTTTCCACGTCAATTTACACAGCACAGTTTATTCTCTTCTTCTGGCTCTTCTCGATGTATGAGTTATTATTCATAGCACAGTGATCTAGAATCAGTTCATATTTGTCGTTCATAATAACGCATTTACTATCCCCAAAGAAGCCCATTAACGTTTTGAGTGGGATGCAGGCACTAAAGTGGCCATCAATAGATCCATCCATTAACCATACCGCATTTTCTAATGCATTCAGGTCCAAAGTTGATACGGAGACGTATGTCTTGAGAGTCGATGTGATTCCATCATGTCCTGGCAGAGACGAGTTACTGGCAGAAGTAAAGCTGTGAGGACGGGGCGTGAGTCGTGGTTGGGTAGCTCAGTTGGTAGAGCACTTTCCCGGGAAAGGCAAAGGTCCCGAGTTCGAGTCTCGGCCCGACACACAGTTTTAATCTGTAATGCTGTTGTTGATGGAGCGTCTCCACGTCTTTGTGGCCACAAATCTTCCTTCCAACTATAGGAATCGGTTGCATGTTGTTGGCTAAGAATTCTTCTCCCACATTATTATTGAAGGTCGTTGAAGTAGTAGGTTTGAGTGAGAAATATTCCTGACAAATGATCTAATCATCACATAGCAAGGGAGGTCATAGCGAGGTTTCAATCCTATTGATTTAAGAAATGACTAATGCTAATGAGTTAACGCATTCTGGTTCCATTGCAAAGTAGTCTTCTAATGGCTGTGTACCTTGTTATTATACTTTATACTCATGCTTCTGCATCAGATGGAAATGTACTTTAATTTCCTCATTGAGAAAATCGACTAGATTTCCAATCTGAAATATGATGTTGAATATGAGATGGTCTAATGTCTGAAAGTCACATTATATTGGATTGCTAGACAAAATCAGAAACAAATTAAAGAAGTACTTCAACAAACAAGTGAAGGTTTAACCGCTAAGTTACTTAAAATCGTATCGAAATGTCTAAATATTTCGGAAGATGTAAAAACACAAATTTGTGAGCATTTTCAGCCTATTCTTTCGCGACATGTAAACGCATTACAGAATCATGAAGCAGCCATAAAAGAACTACAGACTGTTGTTCACGAAAATCACGACACCATGCAGTCTAAAATTGACTCAGTTGCGTCTACCGATACGGCATTTATTGCGATTCATGCATGCATCCCTTCAGAAACGTACTGGGACAACACATCAGAAAGATATACACATCGCCAGAACCACATGTGCTTATGACGCCAAGTTTCATTTTGTGACGAAGAACAGGGTCTTTCTACATGAATACATGCTTTCAGTGGAGAGATTCCAGGAAGCCACTTCGCCTGATACATCTTAATTCACCAGCTAACTCACAGGCACTGCTATAATGCATACAGTGTATACGAGCATAGTTCACGTTTGGCAGGAGTGCTAAATTGTACTTAGAGGCTGACATGCACTTGCTCACAGACGTTTTCTAGAAATTTCAGAGTATTTGCCTGGGCTCATACATTCTTGATAGTAACTTCTATTACATCACATCAAGACTTTTATGGGATGCAGTGTTAAAAAAGGCATGTATAAACTTCAAACTCTTGACACATGTTGATATGCTGCTGTTTTCCAAACAAAGTATTCGTGTGGACGTTTGCCACTGCATGCACAGATAACCCACAAATGAGTGAGGAGGAGTACAGGCAATCTAAAGATTTGATTTACATTTCTTACATGGAGTTAAACCTCTATGGGCATGCCATACTACAATCTCTGCAATTTGGAGAGTTCCGATGGTTTCCTCAAACGCCAGAAAGGAAATGGAGGCCCAACATGTGGCTGCAAATACTGGTGTGGCATATGTCCTGAACGGAGACCCGGAATATCCCACCAACTTGCATGAAGCGCACAGTGACTTACCACTTAGTTGGGACTACCTATTCCTACGAAATGGTTCCATCCCAAAGTTGATGACAATACTTGGGAATAAGCAGTGATACATTCGACGCTACAGAAACTAACCTAGGTTAGGGATAAACTGATTAGACTTACCATCAGCATCTGCTTCATTCAACATCCCTGGTTGATGTTAACATCTAGAAGAGGGGAGAATTTGGAAAAGGATTTTTAAACGTCCCTCTGAAGTCGTTTCATAAGACGCTTGTCGAATTCGTTACAACTTACTCACTTTACTACCTGATTTTAGCTCAATTTATGAACTCTTCCAGAAAGACTGAGCACTCAAATAAGGCCTATTGAATATTATATGTGTGTTTTAATGTGAGGTTTCGGTTTTGCTTTGTGGGAAACGCTAAGTTGGTCATCGTCTGCTTGGAGCAGAAGATGTTGCTTCTCGTTCGAAGGAGAGCACAGGATGACCAAATTAGGTTTCCAATACCTGAACAGAGAGGTTTACCCATCTTAGTCGAAGGCTGTATTTGTGTGTGAGGTTGGTGACGGAGGGCTACCCCTGTGGTAGCTTCCGCTGCACGGGGAGCTAAGTAATCTCGAAAGAGGAAGCGGCACTCTTTAGTGAACACTTGGTGAGTACGGACAGTAGCTCTTAAGTGGGGTTTCAGGTGATAGGAAGAAGGCTGAGTTATTACTTCGTTATGTTTAACTGTTGAAATACTTAAGAACTTCAGCTTAACTGAAGCGGGTGAAGTGAGTTATTTTTCCGAATGTGCCTTAATTATATTGCTTTAAATAGGCGATTTTTGGGTGTTTGTGTTAAAAGTGTGGAAGCTGCTTTTGTCTTTGAGTGTAGATTTTGTGCCACGTGTTTGGTAATCAATGACCCTTCTGGTCCACCACGGCAACGCAATAGGCCTTATTTTAACAGTTTGCTTTCTACAAAGCAGCACAACAGTTTGATTCGGAATGCACCACGGGTTCAAGTTAGGCCGTTTGCAAGCAGCAGACGCAGTTAGTATGCTGAATAATTATCGCACAGCCTCATTCATTGGTTAAACCTCTGTCCAGAATAGTGTATGCGTAGAATCGTAATGCGAATCTCATTGAGATATTTTTATGGTATGAATGCAATGGAGATTGTAGTATCATTGTCTCCCACCCCCGTTTTCTGTGTTTCTTCTTGCTGTAGTTAAATTGTGCTCTGTTACATTCTCACGTAATTCTTACTTAAATATTTCTAGTCAGGCACCAGTTATGTGTAGTTAAGATTTGCTACCAAATACTTAGATACAATAAATAATCTACGTGAAAGATAAATTCTGTAGTGCTGATCTTACCCACTTACTCCGATTTCCAATCCTGAAGTAATCAAGTTGCTTCATGCACGACATGGAGTACTATTTATCTGGCTGCTTAAAGAAATTTTCGTAGTTGTAATTAAATTATTAAAGTATTCAAACTAATAATCTTCCAGCTCCGTTTTTCTCTAAATGTTTGGAAAGGGCTTGGGCTGGTGTCGACCCTAAATTTCTGAATTTTTATCATTATTTGTGTGAGAGAAGCAGCTAGAAATGCGAGATAACGTATATGGATCGATGAGAAACGTCATAAAGATAGTAATACGTTACAGTTTTAACAATTTATCAAATAATTCAGTTTCCAGCAAAACCATGAAGAATGCTAAAAAACATCACGAAAATCGAAAAGTTGACCGTTGGGATGGATATTACGGGTCCAAGAGATTACACTGCCAGGTCAAATTTTAAGTGGGGTGCAATCTTCTATTTTGGAGTTGCCGCTGTGTAGAGGGGTAAGGTTTCAGTGGAGTTCACGAAGCCTCTCAATATCGGTATGTGTATTCTCTGGACCTCTCCAAACTTCACAAGTAACATTCCACTATGAGTTTGCAAAACCAAACTTCCTTGATCCTAAGTTACTTTATATGAGTACAGACAGTTTCACCTACAGAGTAAAGGGCTGGAATCCCTATGAAGTAATTAGGTATAATCCCGAGGAATTTGACACATCTGGATATGTGGATGATAGTCCTTATGGCATAACACCTCAGAACAAGAAGTTTATCGCCCAGATGACCATATCCAAAATGTATGCTTACTGTATAGATACAAATGCCACTAAAATGAGGGCTAAAGATGCGCATGTGGGGTCTTACAGGCTCTGATATTTGAGGACTACAAGGAGGGCTAGTGCAGTGGTACTGTATCTCTGCAAATGGCTTACAGTCATGAGGCAATGAGGTGCATGCTGCACTGCACCTAAAAGTCTGTCACTGCATGACAACAAACGATTCGTCTGTGAGGATAGGATCGAGATGCACCAGTACTCACACTATTCACTTCAGTGATTTGCATGTGTTTGTGTATGTATTTGAAAACATATGCGTGCAAAATTGACAAAAAAGTGTCGTGCACACTAGTTGTCCTTGTATACATCGCATATCTACATGTGTGAGCGAAAGCATGTATATGCGGTTGTTTATTCTACACCTGTGGCTGCTAGTCCTCATACAGTGTAAATATTGTATATAAAAATCCATAGTAGTAGTATTAGCACAAAATATCTAAGCATATAAACAAACAGTTGCTGCTTGTCGCGTAAATATTGTATAAAACAATGAACTGCATTAATGTGCTGTATCTCTCTATATACACTCCTGGAAATTGAAATAAGAACACCGTGAATTCATTGTCCCAGGAAGGGGAAACTTTATTGACACATTCCTGGGGTCAGATACATCACATGATCACACTGACAGAACCACAGGCACATAGACACAGGCAACAGAGCATGCACAATGTCGGCACTAGTACAGTGTATATCCACCTTTCGCAGCAATGCAGGCTGCTATTCTCCCATGGAGACGATCGTAGAGATGCTGGATGTAGTCCTGTGGAACGGCTTGCCATGCCATTTCCACCTGGCGCCTCAGTTGGACCAGCGTTCGTGCTGGACGTGCAGACCGCGTGAGACGACGCTTCATCCAGTCCCAAACATGCTCAATGGGGGACAGATCCGGAGATCTTGCTGGCCAGGGTAGTTGACTTACACCTTCTAGAGCACGTTGGGTGGCACGGGATACATGCGGACGTGCATTGTCCTGTTGGAACAGCAAGTTCCCTTGCCGGTCTAGGAACGGTAGAACGATGGGTTCGATGACGGTTTGGATGTACCGTGCACTATTCAGTGTCCCCTCGACGATCACCAGTGGTGTACGGCCAGTGTAGGAGATCGCTCCCCACACCATGATGCCGGGTGTTGGCCCTGTGTGCCTCGGTCGTATGCAGTCCTGATTGTGGCGCTCACCTGCACGGCGCCAAACACGCATACGACCATCATTGGCACCAAGGCAGAAGCGACTCTCATCGCTGAAGACGACACGTCTCCATTCGTCCCTCCATTCACGCCTGTCGCGACACCACTGGAGGCGGGCTGCACGATGTTGGGGCGTGAGCGGAAGACGGCCTAACGGTGTGCGGGACCGTAGCCCAGATTCATGGAGACGGTTGCGAATGGTCCTCGCCGATACCCCAGGAGCAACAGTGTCCCTAATTTGCTGGGAAGTGGCGGTGCGGTCCCCTACGGCACTGCGTAGGATCCTACGGTCTTGGCGTGCATCCGTGCGTCGCTGCGGTCCGGTCCCAGGTCGACGGGCACGTGCACCTTCCGCCGACCACTGGCGACAACATCGATGTACTGTGGAGACCTCACGCCCCACGTGTTGAGCAATTCGGCGGTACGTCCACCCGGCCTCCCGCATGCCCACTATACGCCCTCGCTCGAAGTCCGTCAACTGCACATACGGTTCACGTCCACGCTGTCGCGGCATGCTACCAGTGTTAAAGACTGCGATGGAGCTCCGTATGCCACGGCAAACTGGCTGACACTGACGGCGGCGGTGCACAAATGCTGCGCAGCTAGCGCCATTCGACGGCCAACACCGCGGTTCCTGGTGTGTCCGCTGTGCCATGCGTGTGATCATTGCTTGTACAGCCCTCTCGCAGTGTCCGGAGCAAGTATGGTGGGTCTGACACACCGGTGTCAACGTGTCCTTTTTTCCATTTCCAGGAGTGTATAAGCAATCAAATGCTTATAGTTATGTAAATATTGTATAAAAGAACTGTGTATGTAATCCTTCTCTTACTCTCTTAGTATCAGTGTGATATATCTCTGTATATGAGAATTTTTTCTCTTTAAAGTATTTTTGTATAAAATAGGATAACTTTGAAAAAATGCGTTGTTAATGATGATACATTGAAAGTTAATTTGTTGTAATACTGTTATTATTTATAAAAGACATTCATCCAGAATAAAAGAACGCGCAGATGTCGACGAGCAAAAGTTAACAGAAATTTGTGTGTCCATATGAAGATCAATGAGCCAAGAATAAAACAACTTCCGCTTCCAAACTTTAGGAAAAGATCTTGACGAGAAAGGAAGAAAATTCTGATTCTACGTAAAATCAGTAAGGATGTCGAAGACTTCTATTCAGTCACTGATTGACCAGATTGGTGCGGTAATAGAAGACAGCAAAAGAAAAGCTTTAAGTTTTAAATTTAGCGGTTAAGAAATAATTCACGCAGGAGGATCGTAGAAAAATGGTTGAAATGGCCCTGAGCACTATGGGACTTAACACCTGTGGTCATCAGTCCCCTAGAACTTAGAACTACTTAAACCTAACTAACCTAAGGACATCACACACATCCATGCCCGAGGCAGGATTCGAACTTGCGACCGTAGCAGTCGCGCGGCTCCGGACTGTGCGCCTAGAACCGCTAGACCACCGCGGCCGGCGGATCGTAGAAACATTGCGTCGTTTGACTGTTTCACAGACTCCCACATGGAGGATACAGAAATGGGCATTCCTGGCATAGAGAAGCAACTGAAAGTATTGAAAACAAATAAATCACCAGGTCCAGATCGAATCGCAATTCAGTTTTACAAAGAGTACTCTGCGATTTTACGAAGAGTACTCTGCGGCACTGACCCCTCACTTAACTTACATTTACTGTGAATCTTTCGTCCAGGGGAAAGTCCCAAGCGACGTCTCTATACAATAAAGATAAATGAATGAACCCACATAGTTGAGACCAATATCCTTAACGTCGGTTGCTGCTGAATTCTTCAACACATTCTGAATTCAAATGTAATAAATTACCTTGAGACGTAAAAGTTTCTGTCCACAAATCAGCCCAGATTTAGCAAGTATCGCTCATGCGAAACTCAGCTTGCCCTTTTCTCACATGATACCCTACAAACTATGTATTGAGGGCAAGAGGAAGATTCCTAGACGTCAGGAATGTGCTTCATCTGCAGAGTGTTGACGAAGGTCTATGCATACATGGTGGGTTCCCAGATCTGTGAGTGGCTCGAAGAATTTTTAGATGATCGGAGCCAGTACGTTGTCTCCGATGACGTGTGTTCATCAGAAACAAGGTTATCGTCAGAAGTGCCCTATATACAGGTCGATTATACACACACATCAAAAAAAAGTTTTGCATCACCTAGGTTAAAAGAGTTCCGGAATCTCTACAGAAAAATGGAGTAGAGATCAACATAAACACCATTTCCGCCCTTTTTATTGCTCATGAAAACTACACATTGCATGTTGCACCACTATACAGGTGTTGTTCCAGATTGCTGTAAACACCGGTACCTCTAATACCCAGCAACACATCCTCTTGCATTGATGCATGCCTGTATTCGTCGTAGCATACTATCCACAAATTCATCAGGGCACTTTTGGTCCAGATTGTCCACTCCTCAACGGCGTAGATCCCTCAGGGTGGTTAGTGGGTCACATCGTCCATAAACAGCCCTTTAAAATCCATCCCAGGCATGTTCGATAGGGTTCAAGTCTGGAGAACATGCTGGACATTCTAGTCGAGTGATGTTGTCTTCATGGAGGAAGTCATTCACAAAATGTGCACGATGGGGGGCGCGAATTGTCGTCCGTGAAGACGAATGCCTCGCCAATATGTTGCCGATATGGTTGCACTATCGGTCGGAGGACGGCATTAGCATATCATACAGCCGTTACGGCGCCTTCCAAGACCACTAGCGGCGTACGTCGACACCATATAATGCCACCCCAAAATATCAGGGAACCTCCACTTTGCTGCACTAGCTGCAGAGAGTGTCTAAGGCGTTCAGCCTCACTGGGTTGCCTCCAGACACGTCTCCGACGATTGTCTGGTTGAATGCGTATGCGCCACTCATCGGTGAAGCCAACGTGATGCCAATCCTGAGCGGTCCATTCGAAATGTTGTTGGGCCCATCTGTACCGCACTGCATGGTGCCGTGGTTGCAAAGATGGACCTGGCCTGGCCATGGACGTCGGGAGTGAATTTGCGCATCATGCAGCCTATTGCGCACAGTTTGAGTCGTAACATGACATCCTGTGGCTGCACGAAAAGCATTATTCAACATCGTGGCATTGCTATCAGGGTTCCTCCGAGCCATAATCCGTAGGCAGTGGTCATCCACTGCAATAATAGCCCTTGGGCGGCCTGGGCGGGGCATGTCATCGACAGTTCCTGTCTCTCTGTATCTCCTACATCTCCGAGCAACGTCGCTTCGTTTCACTCCGAGACGCCTGGGCAATTCCCTTGTTGAGAGCCCTTCCTGGGACAAAGTAACAATGTGGACGTGATCGAACCGCGGTTTTGACCGTCTAGGCTTGGCTGAACTACAGACAACACGAGCCGTGTACCTCCTTCTTGGTGGAATGACTGGAACTGATGGGCTGTCGGACCCCTCCATCTAAGAGGCCCTGCTCATGCATTGTTTTTACACCTTTGGGGCCGTCCACAGTGGCCGAGCGGTTCTAGGTGCTTCACTCTGGAACCGCGCGACCGCTACGGTCGCAGGTTCGAATCCTGTCTCGGGCATGGATGTGTGTGATGTCCTTGGGTTAGTTAGGTTTAAGTAGTTCTAGATTCTATGGGACCGATGACCTCAGATGTTAAGTCCTATAGTGTTCAGAGCCATTTGAACCAGTGACAGGGAAATTAATAATACGATTTGATTTTCGTTGATACTTTTTATGCTGTTTTTGGCCTCAGGACAATTAAAAACTTATGTGACTGATGCTTTTTTCAGCGTTTTTTGGCGCCAGGACAACTAAAAACCGACTTTTCCCATCCGATGTGATATGACCTTGCCATGGTGGACGGGCTTACCTAACTAACAATATCACACCAGTACACCCACGCACACTGAGTCGTATAGTTTGTTTAACGTCAAACGTATATTTAGGCGTTGTTGTATGATTCATTTGTCATTTGTAGTCAACCACTATTAAATTATGATGCTTACAGCGCCATCTGTTGCTATGTTTTGTAATTATTCATTTTTCTTCTGCCATACGTTTTCCCCCTTCTCCGATAATATTTCGTTGCAATTTGACGCCATTCTGACCTGTGGTGTTATTTCTACAGCGGTTTGAATGTTTAACTTTAATTATAATCATCCTTTATATCTATGTTAGGGCGAAGTGATAGAACAGCACTTTATGGCTGTTCAGTGACGACACTGCGGTATAGGGGAAGGTTCTGCCCTTGAGTGAGAAAAATTTATGTTGACGAATAGGAAAAAATATGCTGTAACTTTCGAATACAGCATTAGTAATGTGCTGCTTGACACAGTCACATCGATTGAATATCGAAGCGTAACGCTGCACGGCGATATGAAATGGAATACCGAAGGTTGCCAGTCGGGAAGGCGAATGCTGCATTTCGTTTTGTGGGTAGAGTGCTGGGGAAAGTGTACCTCGTGAAAAAAGGAACGTTATTGCGAACCATTCTTCAGTGTTTCTGATCCCCGCGAGGTCGCTTTAAAGGAATACGCCGAAGCAATTCAGAGGCATGCTGCTAGATTTGCTACCGTTCTGCACGTAAGTCTTATAGAAATGCTTTGTGAACTCAAACGGGAGTCCGTGGAGGGAAGATCATGCTCTTTTTGAGAGGTACTGTTGTGGAAATTTAGGAAGCCGCCATTTGAAGCCGACTGAAGAGATATTCTGCTTCCACCAACGTCCATTTTGCGTAAGGACCACTAAGATGAGAGAAATTAGGGATTTTGCGGATGCTTACAAATAATCGCTTTTCCCTCGCTCTATTTGGGACTGAAACAGGAAGGGAATGAGTAGTTGTGGTGTGGGGTACACTCCGCCGTGCACTGTACCGTGGCTTGTGGGGTATGCATGTATATGTAGTTGTAGAGTTGTTCCTAGGGTACGGTGATAACAAAAGACAATAATTTAATTTTGTAGCACTTTTTTTATTCACACACACACACACACACACACACACACACACAAGTGCAATTACATATACAGGCATTCCGTTTACAGATACATATTTTGTTGTTGGGTGTATCCAAACGTTGATGCACTGTTCTGATTGACTTTTATTCACACTTTGCTCATGCAAATAATTGATGAAGTCACAGTATGACAGTATGCAGCTCTAACATAAAGATGCAAGTGGCTGAGCCTGTCTGCCACAATCGCAAAAGCGTTGTATATGTTGTTTAAATTCACCACTCTTAAATGCTTAATGTATATGACCACCCTCCCAGATTTCAATTCAAGCACTGTCTCGTCATTCATATGGACAAACAACTGATTCATTGCCCCTTATCATACTGATGTTAATGGGAGTGTGTGATGGGCTTTGTCGTACTGGACATATAGTCCCATTCGTACCTTGCTTGATGCACTCTGGTAACAAGATGTTGAACGTTCTCTATTTCAACACCACATCAAAGTGACTGTTGGCTGCTAGGCCTATAATCACACGTTAAGATCCACCTGCCGTAAGACTGCAGGTATTAGTTTATAGTAGTGTTCCAGCTGCGGCAATGCTACAGCATAGTAGAACGACAGCAAATCGAATATTTCTGGAAGAGATCCTGTGGAGAGCGACTGCTGCTGCTACTAAGGCATTGGTACATTGTGGAACACCTGCGTGTCCTCGTTCAGCACTGGATCATGGTCTGTAACAATAATAATAATAATAAACGTATGAATAATGTAACATACACATATTAATAATACACTACTGGCCATTAAAATTGCTACACCAAGAAGAATGCAGGTGGTAACGGGTATTTATTGGACAAATATATTATACTGGAATTGATATGTGATTACATTTTCACGCAATTTGGGAGCATAGATCCTGAGAAATCAGTACCCAGAACAACCACCTCTGGCGGTAATAACGGCCTTGATACGCCTGGGCATTGAGTCAAACAGAGCTTGGATGGCGTGTACAGGTACAGCTGCCCATGCAGCTTCAACACGTTACCACAGTTCATCAAGACTAGTGACTGGTGTATTGTCACGAGCCAGTTGCTCGGCCACCATTGACAAGACGTGCTGGCCAGGGCAGCAGTCGAACATTTTCTGTATCCAGAAAGGCCCGTACAGGACCTGCAACATGCGGTCGTGCATTATCCTGCTGAAATGTAGGGTTTCGCAGGGATCGAATGAAGGGTAGAGCCACGGGTCGTAACACATCTGAAATGTAACGTCCAGTGTTCAAAGTGCCGTCAATGCGAACAAGAGGTGACCGAGATGTGTAACCAATTGCACCCCATACCATCACGCCAGGTGATACGCCAGTAAGGCGATGACGAATACACGCTTCCTTCTGCGTTCACCACGATGTCGCCAAACACGGAAGCGATCATCATGATGCTGTAAACTGAACCTGGATTCATCTGAAAAAATGACGTTTTGCATTCGTGCATCTAGGTTCGTCGTTGAGTACACCATCGCAGGCGCTCCTGTCTCTGATGCAGCGTCAGGGGTAACCGCAGCCATGGTCTCCGAGCTGATAGTCCATGCTACTGCAAACGTCGTCTAACTGTTCATGCAGAGGATGTTGTCTTGCAAACGTCCCCATCTGTTGATTTAGGGATCGAGACGTGGCTGCACGATCCGTAACAGCCATGCGGATAAGATGGCTGTCATCTTGACTGCTAGTGATATGACGCCTTTCGGATCCAGCACGGCGTTCCGTATTACCATCCTGAACCCACCGATTCGGTATTCTGCTAACAGTCATTGGACCTCAACCAACGCGAGCAGCAATGTCGCGATACGATAAACCGCAATCACGATAGGCTACAATCAGACCTTTATTAAAGTCGGAAACGTGATGGTACGCATTTCTCCTCATTACACGAGGCATCACAACAACGTTTCACCAGGCAACGCCGGTCAACTGTTGTTTGGGTATGAGAAATCGGTTGGAAACTTTCCTCATGTCAGCCCGTTGTAGGTGTCGCCACCGGCGCCAACCTTGTGTGAATGCTCTGAAAAGCTAATCATTTGCATATCAGAGCATCTTCTCCCTGTCGGTTAAATTTCGCCCCTGTAGCACGTCATCTTCGTGGTGTAGCAATTTTAATGACCAGTAGTTTAATAATAATAATAGTAAGAGGGGGGTGGGGGAATGCTTACTGATAGTCTTCATCTTTCCAGTTGATCACTGCCCCTGGCAGCGTTTCATACTGCTCATATTACTACAAAGTATGAAAGGCAAATGATGGCACTCATGAAATAAAATCATAAAAATTAAAATTGCTCAGGCTATAGGGACCTAAACTTGCACGCCTTTGGCTCAAACGTTGGTGCCCTGGGCCCCATTGTGACTGGCTGAGAACATAATGACGTGGACACACAAATATGGTGCTATTGGCCGCGTGGGCATTGGTAGGAAATTTTGGAAAATAGGGGAGTGGAGGGAATTCTGGGATCACTGAGGCTGATATTAGCGATTCCAGGAATTCCAATGCTGATGTCAGCAACTTATGCACCAGGACCCACAATGAACCTCTACTCACCACACTACGCAAACACCCATTAGTCATCTACGCTTACCAGATGCATTTAAACACACAAATCTCATACTTCGCGAAAGAAAGGTGCCATTGTACCCAACTTAAACGAAAATTCTTTCAAATTAGGCAGCTGAATCTGCCCTTTGACGTCTCCCACCCAACAATGTCAGATGACTTCACTTCATAGTAAGAACCATTAAAAAACCGATACATGCTTAGCGAACAATGAGAGATGCTTAGTTGGAATTACTAGGAGAGACAAAAAAGGGTAGGTCATAGAAAACAGTGGACTGAAGACGTTATGATGAATGCAATGGAAATTTAACTCGGATATCCAGAGCACGTAAACAGACGATTTTATGGCACATTGACTTACGAAGTACTTTGCTGAATTCCAAGAGATAAAGAGACCGAGACGACGACTTAGTGGAATGTGAATAGAAAACATGCAGGAGAAACATGGAAGTCTACAGCAAAAGAATCAAATTCATGTACAAGTCTGGAAGCAGTTTTTATCCAGTAGTGAATGTGAAATGACTGACGACTGCGATGACCTGTACTTTCATTGTAACATAGTTTTACTTGTGTGGAAGTAAAGTAGCAATTCCTGTTATTAAGGGAGATCATGTATTCAAGGTTCATTACACAACGATTACTGAAAATATTGTTTTACAGAACAATAAAATATCAGATGTGCTGCGCTGGGTGCCGTTAATCATGCAGCTTCCTAAATGGGAGGTTCACGGACGAAGGAGAGCAAGACAGACGAATGTAGTCTCCCACTGTACTTAAATGAAATATGCCCTAAGCAGGTTATCTGCTGAGACGGCGATGTTATGCTAAAGGGGAAGTTAAGTACATCTGTTGGTGCTGCTTTCATGAATTCTTGATTACTGAAGATTTGTGACGATATATGACGCAAGGCCACGGAGCTGCACTATGTGATCAAAAGTATCCTGACACCTGGCTGATAATGACTTACACGTTCATGGCGCCCTCCATCGGTAATGCTGGAATTCAATATGGTGTTTACCCGACCTTGATGGCAGCTTGCACTCTCGCAGGCATATGTTCAATCAGGTGCTGGAAGATTTCTTGGGCAATGGGAGCCCATTCGACATGGACAGCTTCACTGACGAGACGTATCGATGTCGGCCGGTGAGGCCTAGCACGAAGGCGGCGTTCCAAAACACCACAAAGGTGTTCTATAGGATTCAGGTTAGGACACTGTGCGGAACAGTCCATTATAGCGACTTTATTGTCGTGTAACTTCCCCATAGGCCGTCCATTATGAACAGATGCTCGATCGTGTTGAAAGATGCAATCGCCATCTCCGATTTGCTCTTCAACAGTGGAAAGCAAGAAGATACTTAAAACATCAATGTAGGCCTGTTCTATGGTAGTGCCACGCAAAACAACAAGGGATGCAAGCCCCCTCCATGAAAAACACGACCACACGACACCACTGCCTCCGAATTTTTCTGTTGGTACTATACACACTTGCAGATGACGTTCACCGGGAATTCACCATACCCATACCCTGCGATCGGATCGCCACATAGTGTACCGCAATTTATCACTCCACACAACGTTTTTCCACTGTTCAGTCGTCGAATGTGTACGCTTTTTACACCAAGCGAGGCGTCGTTTGGAATTTACCACCATGATTTGTGGCTCATGAGATGCCGCTCGACCATGAAATCCAAGTTTTATCTCCTCCTGCCTAACTGTCATAGTACTAGCGGTGGATCCTGATGCAGTTTGGAATGCCTGTGTCATCAATGTGTGCCTATTACACATTACGACCGTCTTCAACTGTCGGCGGTCTCTGTCAGTCAACAGATGAAGACGGCCTGTATGCTTTTGTGCTGTACGTGTCCCTTCACGTTTCCACTTCACTATCACATCAGAAATAGTGGACGTAGGGATGTTTAGGAGTGTGGAAATCTCGCGTCCTGACGTATGACACAAGTGGCACCCAATCACCTGACCACGTTGGAAATCCGTGAGTTCCGCGGAGCGCCCCATTCTGCTCTCTCACGATTTCTAATGACTACTGAGGTCGCTGATATGGAGTACCTGGAATTAGGTGGCAGAACAACGCACCTAATATGAAAAATGTTTTTGGGGGTATCCGGATACTTTTGATCACATAGTGTATGTAAGTGAACTGAATGGATGGCTCAAATGGCTCTGAGCACTATGGGACTTAACATCTGAGGTCATCAGTCGTCTAGAACTTCGAACTACTTTAACTTAACTAACCTAAGAGCATCACACACATCCATGCCCGAGGAAGGATTCGAACCTGCGACCGTAGCAGTCGCGCGGTTCCGGACTGAAGCGCTTTGAACCGAATAGAGAAAGGGCACTCAGATTACGGTGGAACAAGAACTTAGCTGTTCTTTTATGGCAGTTGTTCGACTATACGGTAGTTTCATGCAGAATTACCTGGACACTCATTGAAAGTACAATTTGGTGAGGGTCAGTCTACGATGAGGTCATTAGAGATGGAGTATGAGCTACAACTGGCCAAAAATTGGGATGAGCACTTTAGAAGGAAGCAACGCGGTATTCCCTTTAAGCAATTTATAAAAATAAGGGAAAACCTGAATATGGATGGCCAGAGAGGGATCTGATTCGCCGTACTCTCGAATATGAATCCAGTATCTTACCACTGCCTCTACTACCTCGCTCGCTTTTTCGGCAAATTGACGATGTAATTATAACGTAATTACGATTAAAGTGAGTAATGGAATACTAACGCAGTGTGCCAAAGACAGGGGAAGGTAGCCGTTTCTGCGTTATCATCTCGGCAAACGTCTTAAGTGTAAACCACTAAAAATACTTGCTTTTAATGGAGTTTGAAATCAGGTTCTTCAAAACAGGCATCTGTAACATTCTAGTAGTGTGTTTCGACAGTCCATGCGTACAGAAAAGACAGGGTTATAACAAACGATTTGCGTTCCTAGCAAAAAGTTTTTATTTACTTTGGACAGGTACCGGTTTTAGAAATGGTAGCAGTGATCTTGGATAATGGTGTACAGTACATCTAGCGTTTAGATCGTTTATTGGGTTTAAGTTGTAACAATTTAATTACTCACAGATGGGTGAAAGGAGGATTAGGGATTAAAATCTCTTTCACATCGTGGTCATTGGAGACGAAGCCCTAGCTTAGTAGGACAAAAATAGAAGCCGCGAGTGGTCCCATTGAAGGAGCCATCCGACCATCGATGCGGCCTTAATGAAAATAAATCGTAAAGAACTCTAAACGTTATGTAGTGAGGGTTTGAACCCAGGTCTATATTGGTAAAAGTGCCATTTCCGTCGGTTTTATGGATGAATACATCTCTTCGTGTAATCATTATTTTGTAAGATTTAAGTGAGTTTGAACGTGGTGTTGTAGTCAACGCACAAGCGATGGGACACAGCATCACCAAGGTAGCGATGAAGCGGGTATTTTACAGTAAGACTGTTTAACGAATGTACTGTAAATATCAGGCATCCGGTAGAATATCAAATCTCCGACATCGCTGCCGCCGGAAAAACATCCTGCAGGAGAGCGACCAACGACGACTGAAGAGAATCGTTCAACGTGGCAGGAGTGAAACCCTTCCGCAAATTGCTGCAGATTTCAATGCTAGGTCATCAACAAGTGTCAGCGTGCTAACCGTTAAACGAAACATTATCGATATGGGCTTTCGGACCCAAAAGCCCACTTGTGTACCCTTGATGACTGCACGAGACAAAGCTTTACGCCTCGCCTGGGTCCATCAACACCGACATTGGGCTGTTGATGACTAGAAACATGTTGCCTGGTCGGACGAGTGTCGTTTCATGTTGTATCAAGCGGATGGACGTGTAGGGGTATGGTGACAATGTCATCAATACATGGATCCTACATGTCAGGAGGAGATTGTTCAAGCTGGTGGAGGCTCTGCAATTGTGTGGGGCGTGTGCAGTTCGAGTGCTATGGCACCCCTAATACGTCTAGATACGACTCTGACAGGTGACTCATACGTAAGCATCCTGTCTGATCACCTGCGTTCCATTCATATCCTTTGTGCATTCCGACGGACTTGGGCAATTCCAGCAGTTCAATGAGAAACTCCACACGTCCAGAATTGCTACACAGTGGCTCAATGGTCACTCTTCAGAGTTTAAACAATTCTACTGGCCACCAAACTCCCCAGATATGAACATCGTTGAGCATATCTGTGGTGCCTTGCAACATGCTGTTCTGAAGAGATCTCCAACCCCTCGTACTCTTACGGATTTATGGGCAGCGTTGCCGGGGCCCTACACGATATTAGATAGGTGTACCAGTTTCTTTGGCTCTTCAGTGTATATACTAGAATAGATTCAGAATGCGGCTGTCACCACTTTCTCCAATATTTGTTCACTAGATGCATTCTACTGATATGTTTTCGTTTTTATTAGCGTATTTTAAATCTTGTCTCTTTCTGTCTCAATCCACTACAGATGGTTATTCACGACATAATAACATAGTCTTCATACCTGACTGCCTGATGGCAGATCATGTTCTCTGTTTCCTTGATGTACTTTATTCTACAGATGCAGTAAATGCTGTATAATTTTTTCACTCTTTCTCGCAAACTGCGTTGTGTCCCAGGCAGAACGGCGCATCGGTTACGCAATTCATGTAAGCTATCAGCCACAGTATTCAGCGTACGTCAGTTCCTTATTTCGTTCCAGAAGTCGAACTTAATCGATTTGTTTCCTGGAATCACTTTATGAAAAGGTATCAACTACTTTTATCAATTACTTGATGCCTGATTGACGTGTTCAGTATATATATGACACAAGGGAACTATATCCTACACACATTTTAGCACCTGACATGTTTATTAGTATCTGCTTACTTTGCATTATGCAAAACTGTTCTTAGAATCCCGTAATACGTCGAAACAGTTTCTCGATTTCACAGGGCGTCCCTGAGACGAACGACAGTGAGGAGAGACGAGGCGGTTTCTTCGGATCCGCGAACGTTGCAACGCCTTAGAGACAGAACATTCTCTATTAAAGTAAGCCGAGTTGTTTCGCTGACGGACTTTGAAACGAGCCATTTAGCGGTTTATTTTTTCCTCAAATCAATACAAATAGCATTACTATTGACAAAATTTCGTCATACAATACAGATTGTCTCACAGATGGGCATTTTCTCTCTTATAGAACAGAATGCGTGTTAAATTATTAACAGAAAGTACATCAAGCAGGGTTATTACTGAAGCAGCTAGTCGCTCTGTTTTTACTGCACTACCTATACCGAACGTTACTTCTGATTTTCGCATTGTTTATTAATTCAAAAGTAGTTCTGAAATCCTGATAAATAATTTGGTGAACATCCAGTCACTCACATCAGTCATATTTATTACCAGTACTTGTCATGGAAGAAATATAAATGACGGAAATACACCATCGTTTGTTTTCGAAAATTTAGCTTTCTGGCATTGTCTTACGACGATGCTTCTTATGTCACAATATTCTATGAAAGGAAACAGGAATGGACTATTACGTTACTCTATCGAAACATGAACAACTGAACTCTTGACCCCTACGCAGTTACGTGTTGCATCTCCTTTTACCATGACGATGGCGGTGATTCCCTGTAGCATGGAAACATCGAGATATTGAAGGTACTGTTCTCTAACCATTCATTTGCAGCCGACAAGTTCCGGAGACTGGTGGAACCTGGTGCGCAATTTCGTCCAGGTATACCACATAATCAGATCACCCTAATCCTCATGGTAAGTCGGATGTCCCCTCACTACCTAAAGGCAGAGGTTGCGTGTGAGATATTGCTGGAGACCAAACGGGTGCATATTATCGCACATGTGATAGCTGTATCGTAGCCTCTTCTTAGCAGCGCAATGTTGTGAAAGCACGTCCTGGCGGAGGCAGCCGCGCTATAGGTCTCTGCGACGTGATCCAGCTACGCGACGTAATTGCACCACTCTTGGCGGAGGAACTGGTATTCGCCGGAACCGGATCAACTCTCTGGCGTCCTATATTAATAGAATACTTTTTGATAAGAGTTGCAAGCCTCGGATTAAGCGGCGAGGAAACGTTACAAACTCATAACTCTGTCGCTGCTAATCACCGCCCTGGAGCAATCCGATTTTCCTCACATAACTTCCAATGTCCTACCTTGGACTACGAACATGCAGCGCTAAGAAACACCGTTGAACGTCGAATTGGCTGGTGTTAACTCCAACGACAATGTCACAAAAGAAAAAAGTCTCGGGATAACCGTTCAGATATGTGAAGGTCAGCCAAATCACATATAAATCAGACACTATATTCATCATACAAACAATGCAATTACTACCCATTTAATAGGCCTTGTCAAGTCTGTTTCTTCAAGCAGCACCTCCCACAAATAGCTATTATCACCCTGATCTAAAACAAAAATGCTGCCGAATAATAATTCCGGCTGGAACTAAACCGCTGTGAACTACACTTTGAAAGTCAGAACAGTCGATCAACCATTACTATACCAAAATTGCCACGGTAAAGTGTCTGAATTGTCGCGCTAAAGAAATCATGTTTCCTATGAAATTTTAAACTACTGATGTCAGTTCACTTGTTGTTTCTCCTGCGTTGCCTTCTTCCCTCCCGGAGGGTCAACAACCGCCCCCCTCCCCCCTTCTGGGTGTCGCGAGTCTGAATAACTCCTAAAATCTGTTCACCATTTCGCCCTCTTGGCCAGTTATCACTGCGGCTGGAACATGGTGACCATTTTTCTCATCCAAGGACCTGCTGACTGATTCAGCTCCCTTCGCAGCCAATAATAATCCTCTGTTCAGCTGTGCAGTGTACCAGAAACAACAACTGATCAAATATGTCGAACTACTGACCAGATACGTTATTTTGACTGTCTGGAAAAACCCTCTGAATACTTGATGCGGCGACAGATTTTTAGATGCCACATTATGCTTTAATATGGGGGAATCTCCCCATCCGACAAGGACCTCCGGTGCACTTTGGAACGTGTTACGATCCAAGTCGTCGACAAACTGCCAATAATGACATAGTTATCTATTACATGTTTATCCTGACCAGATCAAGGCTTTAAGACCCTCTTTACTACTGAACAGGAACAACGTACCAAAAAAAATATTATATAAGAATAAAAATAATAATAATTTGCAATATTAACCAATATAATGGCTGGCAATCATAATAATAATAATAAGATTAATAATAATGCTAAAATAATGGAGGCATTGAGAATGATATTGATTCGTTATTACATAAGAAACACAACTACAGTAACTTGCATTGCTTATGAAAAGTAATAATTGGCAATAATAATAATAATAATGGTAACAGTAATAAAACACTAATAATAACAACAAAACAATGCAAACATTAAAAATGAAATTGATTAGTGTACCACTTTTGAAGCCTTGTATGGTATTAGAAGAAGTGGAAGAGATAATGAAAGGGAAGAAGATTGGAATGAAAGTGAAAATGGCTCTTAAACTTTGCAGACAAGTGGAAGGAAAACTGTGGGGATGTGAGGATGACGAGAGTGGGTTGCAGATAAGTAAGAGGGTTGCCCAGAAAGTAATGCATCGCATTTTTTTTTCTCAGCCGAAAACAATGCTACGATTGCGAAACGTTCCGTATGTATTATTTGAAGTCTCCTGAGTGAGCGTGCCAAGTTTCCGTCACTTTCAACAGATCGCGTAGTTGCAGGACAGTTTCAATTCACAATCGCTTGTGCAAAGTTTATGGAGAGTCTGCTGTCTACAGAGGTACAGTTAGTCGTTGGGCACAGATGGTGAGATCGTCAGAAGGCGGTTAGGCGGAGCTCCACGATTTGCAGCGGTCGGGGAGACCATCCACGGCTGTGACCTGACAGCCCTCACCTAGCCCCCTCGGCCTTCCACTTGTTTGGGCTATTAAAGGATACCATTCGTGGAAGGCATTGTGAGGACTATGAGGAGGTGATTCACACAGTGAAGCACTGGCTCCGCCACCAGGACATGGATTGGTACCGACAGGACATGTTGTTTCGCGCTAGAGGAAGGCCTAAGAACGGGATATGGTTCTGAACACTATGGGACTTAACTTCTGAGGTCATCAGTCAGAACGGGATAGAGATTACGTGGAAAAATAGGGTGTGTAGATAGAACACCATTCTTTCGTGTGTGTAATTCTCATATGTTCAATAAAGAATTGTAGAAGGTTCATTATTTTCTGGGCAAACCTCGTACATAAAGCAGGTACCTATTGTGATATAAAGTGCACAATTAGCTGTTTTTTGAAGTCTGAAAGGATTTTAATTTATCTAATACTTTGAGGAAGATTTTGTTACATTGACATTTATGCTGACACTGTCACACAACCTATTTTATAATATATATGACCATTCCAATAGTCAGTATAGTCGACTACTTAACGCTGCACGATCTATGCAGACAATATTCACTGTTCCCAATGACTACACAGCCAATTACTTCTTCCTCTCGTTTTCTTTTATTAATGTGAGGGTGACATGCTAATTTCTGCAGCCTTGGGAATTTTCTTGGCTGGCTCACAACATGGCAGTTAACTTAGAAGGACTGGAGAGTCATAGACTTGTTTTTCACTGAAATCAGCCCCGAGCAGGCATACGGCAGGGAATTTGCTGTGTCTCTTCTCCACACAGCAGGCTGGCCGAGGGCAGCCTGCATTCCTTAAAAACTGCATTGGTCGAGACGATTGGAGAAATCGTTTTCAGAGTGATAAAAAATCTTAAAAGGCAGGTATAGCACTCAGAGTAAATCCGAGTAACAGGGACTATGATTGGTTCATAATAATCATTTTTGTTGAAGTCGCACTTTCCCGCACATTTCTACACGCAAGCCTTTTGGTTGGCTGGAGCTAGAAACCTGTCATGTGATGGGAGAGATTTTCTGCCTTGCTCCCCACGCCAGACCACTATTGGTTAACCATGACAAAATCATCAACAGTAGGAATATGTTAAACGTAATTATAAAATCATTATTGGTCGGAACTCGGAATGTCTGCTGCAGTTAACTGAAGAGATTCCTATGCTCGCAGATCCAGCCAAGTTGCGGAGGGTAGTCAGAGGACACTTGCTGACGAGGTGTTGAAGAGACGCTTCAGGTGCACCATCGAAAACGGGCATCAGTTCAGGGAGTCAGAGACTGAGAGAGAGAGAGAGAGAGAGAGAGAGAGAGAGAGAGAGAGATCTAGCCATTTTCGAGCTGAATAGCTGAATATAGAGGTTGAGGTGGAATCCAAATTTCCAGCAACTACTGACACCATCTTCCACACTCACACAGTTTTGGAGTGGTAAGCACAGGCCGTTGATACAGTCCCTAAACTGTGAGGGACACATGGCTAGTTAATTTACATCAGAGTTCATTTGTGCATTTTTCACGTTCACAGTAAGCTAGTTGCTACCATCATGTACCTTGGCGATTCTGGTGGTGTCCGTACTTACTTTTACAGTGTTCTGTCCTTAAATCACTAACCATGTTCACAGTCGTTGGCCATATCTGCCTTATAGTTTCACGCTATGCTTTCATCCGCCCACCTATCTGTGCGAAGGATACATTTCATAACTACAATATTTTGTTTACTTATTAAACGTTTACGTGGCTAATTCAGTGGGTAAATCATTTCTTCAATGTCCTATGGTGATAAACGAAATTTTTATAGTGATCATTAGTTTTCTTTTGTAGTTTGTATATATATATATATATATATATATATATATATATATATATATATATATATATATGTGTGTGTGTGTGTGTGGGTGGGTGTGTATGGGGTGTGGTACCACTAATTTTATGGTTAACTGGACTACCTCCACTAGTGTCCTTCAATAAGACGTTATCCAATGTTGATACTGTTTATCTTAAACATGCAAAATCTTATATGCAGCTTCCCTTCCCTACTGCAACCGGGGGTTCGAATTCTCGCATGTTAGGGATATGTTACACAACTCAGCTTACATTTCAAAATTGTTCCAAGGTTGGATTCTTGGTATAGAAAATGATTTAAAGAACATACCAGTGTTGTGTAACGAGAGGATATTGCTTTGTTGAGAACGAGTCTTTCTGCTAGGTTGTTCAGAGAGTAGTGTAAGGGTAGAATATAAATATGAATGAGTCCAATGACAGCGAAGACGCTTATCAGGACGCAGCCATGACTGGTTCATATGGTGGAGTGATACGGTCGAAATGCGTAAGTCACAAATGTATCGTACACAAGCATTCATCGCCATTCCCGGCCGTCCTGAGCTCTCATACGAAAGTACTTTGAGAGCAGGATTATCATAAACTAGGATGGGGAGTAAAAGTGACTATACCAGTTTCTTTTTAAGCTTGAAAGGAAATAATTTTTTTGTATTTCTGTAGTGAATGAAGTGATCCTGCCACCTTACAGACAGTGGTTTTGGCTCTAGTACAGTTTAAATGATGGTTCAGAATTATGACCAAGTTCTTCGTAAACAAAGAAAAGGTTATTTCTCTGCTGTTAAGCATTAAGGTTGGAAGAGATTCTCTGAACTGAAGGGTAACAAGTCTGTTGTGAATAACATTGCTTGCGTTTCAGGCGGCTCAGTTTCAAACTATGATAAAGCAAGTAATTCAGCATTTACATGCTGGATGGCTGTGCACAGGTTTTTGGGGCTTGCACCTAAGTAGAGCTGAAGGTCGTCAGCGTATAAATGGTATTTCCAATGGGAGATAATAGTCGACACATGAGTGAGTAATGGGCCCATTACTGCTCCTTGTTGGGACTCCTAATACTACATTCCTCGACTGTTATCTCTTTGTTCCGATCATTGCACACTGTTGGCAGGATGTGAGGTATGAGTGGAACTACTGCACAGCACTTGAAAGAAAGTTATGAATTTTGAGTTTGGTAAGTACAGTATCACAGTCGGCACTGTCGAAAGCCTTCCTGAAACCCAAAAAGCATATAACAGCCGCCTCTTAATTGTACATAGCTTGTTTCAGTTTATTAGTCACGTTTATAGGACCAGTCGTCGTGATGTGATTCTTCCAGAAACTAGACTGATATTTATCCAGAAGGTTATTTGCAATTAAGTAATTTGTAAACTGATCGTGGACTATGTATTCTAAAGCCTTAGATAATGCTAATAGAATGCAAACTGGCCTGTAGTCAGAGGGTTCTATGGCGGATTCCTTTTATTATGAATCCCTGCTTCCGGGATATTGGGAAGATGCTGGCGGTCAGAGGATGGTCAAAAGTATCCGTTATTATGAGCATTAGTGGATCGAAGAAGAAATGATAATTTTCATTCTAATAATGTCGTGTCCTACAGCTGTCGAATGAATTCACGCAAGTCACTTTCTGACCATGACATGACTCGCCAGTTGAAGAAATAGCTTTTAGTTTGTACCAGCCATTGACACTTTAAGGGAACCGATGGTTTACGTCCTTGTGCGTTGGTCAAATAGAGACGTAGGCGTGGTGAAAAAATCATCTAAATCCTCCATAGGAAGTAGAGGTTCAGCTGCAGAAATGAGTTTGTCTATTTCTAGGCATCGATTTTTCCACAAGACGTAGGGCCCGTGAAAATCCTCAGTTAACGAGTGAGCATAATTAGTTTTGCATTTTTCACACACTGTCTAACGCGGTTGAGTAGTCGTTTGTAGGCAAGATGATTCTCAGAGGTCGTATGCCCTTTATGGTCATTGTGGGCTGCGTCTCAGTTACTGATAAGGTGTATGAGATGGTCGGTAGGCCATGGTGCACATTTTCTATTGAATTTAACCGTTTTTATTGGAGTATGTTTATTATACAAATGGTTGACCTTCTCAGTGAAATCAGATATTTCATAACTTATGTCGAAGTTATTTCCTGCCATTGTCTGTCAAGAAATGTCATAGGCATCAGCTGTATGCTCAGACGTAGTCTACACCCTCAAAATCTCTCAAACTGGCCACTTACGGTTCGTTCTTTACATATTGCAGTGAGCAAATCATGAATGTTACATTACGAGCAGATAAGACAGGTGCAGAGATCTGATCAGTGCGAGCTACTGTTTTGGGAGACTTGGTTGCAATGCTATCGATAGAGGTATGAACGTTTGCTGTATTATGAGTTGGTCCAAGTGGAAAGAGTGTAAGCAGTATGTGAGCGCGTGAATTCTGAAACAGAAGGACTGTTTTTTGATTCTGGTAACTGCGTTTTTCTCCAAAACGAGGGTACTCTCTCTACGGCCTTCGCTCAGGGGCACAGTTCGTCCGCACCGAACATGACTCAAAGTGTCGTCTCATTGATTGTTGGTACATAGAAAAATATGCACTGTGAACTTGGAAGTGCGCACTGTTAAAGGGTGGTTTCACAATGCACATACGTTTGCTTTCTACGTGGACAATGTTGCTATTGAATCAAGCAATTCAAATTACTATGCGGAGGAAAAATGCGACCTTTAAGACAATTTCTATCATTTAACAAAAAGTTAAGCGCCTGAAGGTTATAACTTCAGATGGTTATAATTTTGGCAGAATATGGTTGGTCGTTAGTAAGAGCTACGGCAGAACATGAGTGCTAAAGGGAACGACCAAAAATGTCCTTCTAAACTTATCCTTGAGTAAAATATTTGTGTTTACAGGGTTCAAAATTATGTATTTTTCAAAAATAATATAACCTCTCCTTTTGGAAAACGGTGTCACTTTTGTTTTCAAATCCTTTTGGAAATTTGTTGTAAGGTCTTATGGGACCAAACTGCTGAGGTCATCGGTCCCTAAGCTTACACACTACTTAATCTAACATAAACTAACTTACACTAAGGACGACACACACACATCCATGCCCGAGGGAGGACTCGAACCTCCTACGGGGGAGCCGCGCGGACCTTGACAAGACGCCCTAGATCTCTCGGGTACTCCGCGCAGCTTTCAAATTCTTCTTCCCCATTACCATGACAAGTAAAAAACCAGAGATCAGACAAAAAGTTAAAATGTGTTGTACAGTGTTATCGTTGCTTAATGAAGACAGCATTACATTCGTGAACATTTGAACTAATTTCAGGAAACTCGTTCAGTAATCGGTGATGTAGTAGTAAAATGAAAGCAAATAGAACTTTAAACCCTCGGCCTTCACCAGATAAGACAAAACATACACAAATACAGCAGATGTAAATAAACTGATCATGTAAATAGGAATTTTTTCTGCCGTTATCTTTGTCACATTACGTAATTCTTATTTCCCATGTGAACAACAAAAATTTGAAATGGGAGACCAAAACGTAGTCAAATTACAAGTAATTGTAAATTCCTATCCCAGAGAAAAATATTGAGACGTATAAAGTATTTTATCGGGGAGAGTTATTAAACTACGAGATCGAGGAGAAATTCCCACAGTCTTGATTTAAGGACTGGTGTGTAGGTCCTAAAATAAATATTTTACAAGGTGGCATCGTTTCAGATTGTGCACTTTGTTTCTATATTGAGTTGATTCTGTCCGTGAATTTCGATTCTGTGTCTGTCATTACCCATGGTTAGCTGTCATAAATTTCTTGTGGGATTCAAAACGTTTACTGCCCACCAATCCTTTAGATATTGGAGTAAGTGGGTGCCAAATCTAGTGAACAGGGTACTTTAAATACTGTACTTCAGTTTTCGCATTTCCGGAGTACGTTTTATTGTCTTGATGAAAAATAATGCATTTATTTTGCAATCCAGATCTCTTCTCGTCCATTTCACCAAGAACTACCACGTAGTATACACCATTGATTGTTTCAACTTTCCCAAAATAATCAGTACGAAGATTCAGCGAAAGGTGGATAGACGCTAATTTTCTTAGCTTCTCGAAAAATTATTGTCGAAACACATCAAAACAGACCCCGTAACTCTTGGTTGCCTATTCTTTGGAACAGATGCTTGCAGTTTCAAAATGGAAATGCTTCCGTCGAACAGACTTAGGCCAGGGGTGGACAAATAGCGGCCCCAGGACCCATGCGGCCCGTCTAAGGTTGTTTGTGTGGCCCGCCAACACTGTCACAAAAATGTGCCTGGAATCGTGATTTCCTTCCCGTGTGCGACAGAAATCTTCAGTGGAACAGCCAGGTCAATATGCATACGCATTGTAGTTACAATCCGTACAAATCAAGTCGTTCACGCGGTGCGGCAGATGATGGCAGCGACTGTGAAGGCCTTTCCAATTTACGTTCGCCACAGCGCCGAGTATCAAGACTATCAACATGATTTACGAATACGGTACGATACGCAGCACTTTTCCAGTTGATCTGATTTATTTCCATGTTATCTGTGCAACAGTAAATAAATAAATGTCCAACTTTAGTGAAACCATGAATCTTCGAAAAAACGTAAGATCATTGACGAATGTCGCATTCATAATGAAGAATCGACCTCTTCAGAAATAAAGAGCTAACATTTAAGAGGTGCGGCCCTCCACTAACCTCAGCTTCCATAACGGGTCCCACAAGCCGAAAGAGTTATCCCCCCTTACTTAGACTGTAATGGAGTGGTTTCGGCAAAATGAGATTGAATTAAACTCATGGGCAAATTTTTAGTGTTGAAATTAACAGGGTATGTGTGTGTAGTGAAAATTGAGATAGCCCTCATTCTTGCCAAAAGGCCTCAAAATGCTAAAGGTGTATCTGTGCCGAACATATTCAATACAACAGTGATCACAGACTAATAAGGTCAAGGTCTGAAGCAATACAAAAGATGAAAGATTGAAACTAATTAAAGTAAAACAATAATTGAATCTCAGAAATATTGAGTAACGGATGAGGTATTTTAAGAAAGAATTAAGAGAAAATTGAAAGAATGTAATGCAGAAGATATAACCAAAGTACTAATCACAACAGCTGAAGAAGTGGGTGGCTTGCGCAAATCTCAAAACCAGCCAAAGAAGTAGACAAATAAAAGGGCATGTATTGGACAAAAGAAGAAAAAATTAAAGTAGAAACACACAAAAATGAAATAAAATGTACAGAACTTTGAAAGGCTCTGAAAGAAAGCATGGAAGAAGGCATCAAGAAATATGAAGAAGATACAGGAAAAGCCAGTCTTGAAACAAACTCTAGTTAAAAAATGGCCAAACGTAGTCGTACGATTGGAAAGAGTCGGCTAATAATGTCAGACACAGATCAAGGGCGAATTACAGAAAAATGAAGAAATACTCGACTATATTTGAAGTTTTTATAGTTACCTCTACAGTAAAGTCAATGACGATACCTTAATCATTGATGCCTCTAATCCCAGAAAAACTCCCTTCAGATGTCAAACATGCTATAGACAAAATGAAAAGAGGTACTGCTCCTGGTAGTGACAATTTAAAGCCGATGGATGAGGAATCTAGGTAACATTTAACTAGAATATTTTCATGACGTTTTTCGCAGTGAAGCATTGCCAATATATTGGAGTAGAGTCAAACGATCCAAATAGTTCAGAAAGGTAGTACTAAAGATATAAAGAACTACCCCATGTAAGCCTTCTGTCCATATTGTACAAAGTTTTCATTTAAATTCTGGTTACCAGAATGACCGCTACATTTGACTTGGTTCACACCAGTGAACAAGAAATGTTTTGCACAGGAATCATTACAGCTTACCGTATCCTCACTCAACGCGAGATAATATGGGACCAAATGAGTACCATCATACGATGAACCTCTTTGCCTTGCCTTAGTAGATTTAGGAAACACATACGATGTGATTAATCACGCTTGAGCAATACAAGGATTAGAACTGGTTATGTTGAAATCTTTTATAACATATACAAAACATCCATAGCACTTGTGACTGTTGTTGAAGAAACCAATGGATTTTCCATTGAAATGAGTGTGAAACATTGTGACTCTACATCTCCAAAATTATTTTCAGCAGTCCTGGAAAAAAGCAGTACCGAAATGAAATTGGAAAACGAAGGCATAAAGATATGGGAAGGAATTTAAATAATCAAAGATTTGCTGATGATATTATTCTATTAGCAAATAGTATTGAAGAACATCTAACATAGTTAGTGAACTTGCGTTAGTCTGCTCTGAAGCTCGCCTAAAAATAAACTATGACAGAACCTAGGTCATCACGAATCAATGGACAACGGAGAGAAACATATGTTGGGAGTACGTAACTACAAAAGTCACGTAATATGTCTATCTGGGTCATCGTGTATATATGAAAGAAGACTTAAGATCAGAAAAATTTCAACGTATTTAATTGGGCTAGGAAGCCTACGGAAGACAACTCGTCAGTTTTAAGTCTAATATATTGGTTGAGCTGAATAAAACAGTTTGTAACCTGTGTATACTATCAGTAGTAAGTTACGGCCGAGAGACATGAACAATAAATGAGTCCACTGTTACAAAATTCACATTATATCAAAGAGGAACGCAGAGATCGTTCTTAGCCTATTCAAAGAAAGACAGAAAGAAAAGCAGTAGAGACCAGATGATCGCCGGCCGGGGTGGCCGAGTGGTCCTAGGCGCTGCAGTCTGGAACCGCGCGATCGCTACGGTCGCATGTTCGAATCCCGCTTCGGGCATGGCTGTGTGTGATGTCCTTAGGTTAGTTAGGTTTAAGTAGTTCTAAGTTCTAGGGGACTGATGACCTCAGCAATTAAGTTCCATAGTGCTCAGAGCCATTTAGACCAGATGATCAAAAAAGGTAAGCAACGCAATGGAAAGAGTAAACTCCTTGAAATAGCAGTGAGCTGGTCATGTCGCTCGATGAAAGACTGGCAGATGGGCAAAACAACTGCTGGATTAGAGCTTAGTTTATCAGTTTTCCATCGGACACGGCAGATGGGTCAGAGACTTATGAAAGTCAGCTGGATTCAATTCAACGGGCAGCTCTATATCGGCAGAAATGGAAGGACCTACTGCGATCCTATGTTACAAGTCAGCTCAAATAAGATATCTCACACGAAGATGGGATTAGCTTGAACAACCACCCTATATAACCTTTTACCAAAATACTCGGAAGGTAGACTGAAGAACCACCAAATATATATCAGCCAAAAATTGCTACTGTCGATGTACAGAAACGGCGAATGTCTTCAAAAGACACAGACATAAAAGTGTGGGCGCCAGCTGCGTCAATCGTCATTCCGCCTTCCTCATCAAAACTTTTGGCATGCGTACACATTTGCGCGCTTTATACACCGAACATTCTAGATTTTTTTATTCAGTCTCTCTTCGTAGTTAATCTTAATACTCAGTATCTCCCTCTCACTGCCACTGCCTATGTATGTCTATCGCCCACGATTTCCTTTCTCCTCCATTGATTTACAGTTTTCTCCTCTCTCAGTTACATTGTCTCCTTCTGACGTTCTTTATCGTTGCCACTGTCTCCACAAAACCTCAGCAGCTCAAACATCTCTGTAACCACGTGTCTAAAACTTCAGTCCAAAATGCACCCTCCCCTATACTTAAAGGTTAAATTTCGCCTGTCCGTGAGGGTCGAGATCCCTCCAAGATTATTACGGTTTTCACTCATCTGTATGTTTAATTTCTACTGTCTCCTCTCTCTTTTGCACCCATTGCTTCTGTGTCCATACATTTTCTCCTTCTGTTTTACTGCCACTGTCTTTCACTGACCAACTGTATCTCCTCTACTGTTGGCTCTCACTGTTACTGTCTTCATCTCTCTTTCTCACTCCCGCCATCATTCTCTCCTCTCTCTTTCTCTCTCACTGGCACTATCTCATGTCTCTTTCGTAGTCACAGTCTCTCTGCTGCTCTATTTTAGCACAAAAAACCGAAATGTTTGCATGCCAATTTTTTTGGTGAGGGATGTGGAATAAAGATTGAAGGAGCAGGTCCCGCACTTTTCCGTCAGAGTCGTTTAAAGAGGAACTTATTCGCGTTTTTTGTGCTGCAACAGGAGCATTTTACGCTGTTTTTCATCTTAACTTGCTACGGTGGGATATGCAGCATATATAAAACGAATTCTACAAGTCAGTAAAGTGTTGATAGTTTATTTATAAATTTCGATATATTTATGTACACGGTCCAGTCACATTAATGTGATCACCGCCTATGTTCGATGGCAACGTGCAATAACCACTCACAGACAGCACGTGGAAGGACTAGCACTGGCGGCGATATAAAACTCGTCCGGGGACGCATAAAAGAGTGTAGTCATTGTCATAAAGCAGAAAAGGAGCTAGTTATCTGACGTCCAAAAGTGCGCGATCCCTGGCTTTCGGGTCAAGGTTGGATGCATTTCCGAAACGTGTAATTATATAGATGACAGGGGTGAACGGCGGCTGCGGAGCTGTAAACGGTGGAATAGACGTGCAACTGTTGAGCAACTGACAGCCCAGATGAACCAAGGGGCTACCAAAAATGTCTCCTCAACGACCGTTCAGCGAATATCGTATGTGCCTCCGCAGCAGGGGCCTGGCTCATGCAGCCATGCTGACTGCTGTTCATCGGTGACGAAAGCAGGAATCTGCAGTTCAGTACCACAGCTTGACATATACTACATGTCGACAGGCGGTCTTTTCGCATGGATCACGTTCTACGCTCCATCGACGTGAAACGCCAGAAAGAAAACACCTTGCGACAGTCGTCGGAAGGGTCCATGCCGGAGGAGGGAGCGTTATGCTATGGCGAATGTTTTCATGGCATTCCTTGGGTCATATCGGCATTCTGGAAGGCGCAGTGTTTGAACACAAGTATGAATTTATCCTTCGGGACCATGCCCACCCAAAATACACTTTGCTTTTCCTCGGCACGATAGCATCTACAGTCAGCGCAATGCAACGAATCACATAACTCGTTGTGTACGTGTGTGGTTCGAAGAGCACCAGAATGAGTTTACCCTACTCCCCTGGCCACCGAATTCTCCCAATTCTCGCAGGAGAGCTTTTGTAAAGTTTGGAAGGTAGGAGGCGAGGTACTGGCGGAAGTAAAGCTGTGAGGACGGGGCGTGAGTCGTGCTTGGGTAGCTCAGTTGGTAGAGCACTTGCCCGCGAAAGGCAAAGGTCCCGAGTTCGAGTCTCGGTCCGGTACACAGTTTTAATCTGCCAGGAAGTTTCACATCAGCGCACACTCCGCTCCAGAGTGAAAATCTCATTCTCGAATTCTCCGGATTGAAATCCAGTCGAGAATCTGTGGGACAATGTGGTAGGGCTTTTCGCTCCATTGATCTTCAATTGTGAAACATAGGGGAGTTGGCCACAGCTGTAGAGTCTGCAAGCCTCCAGATTCCTGTCGGTACCATCCAGCACCTCTGTGACTCTTTGTCTGCACTTCTCGTACTAGTCCGCAATGCAAAAGTGGTTTTCGGTCTTTTTGGTAGGTGGTCATACTAATGTGACTGTACATTGTACTTTGTCACATATAAAACAACAAATAATTACGCATAATACAAAGTTAACGCAAAAACATTTGCTTTTAATTTTTGCTTTGGTTTTAATTTTTTTAATGCTTTACACAAAGATCGAAATTCACCGAAAACGTCCAGCTTATGATTTGTACCCTAAAAGTGTATAAATGTTATTAGAAATATTTTACAGAAACTTCAGTCCTTCCAGTTTTGCATAGTCTTTTCATTCATTTTAAGTTCTTTATAGGCATGTTAAGAAGATTTTCAGCTCATTTTTTTGTACTGTTGCGTATATTTGTATAGACATGAAGTGCTCATTACACAGACACAGATCGTGATTAAGTTTTATTGGTGAATAAATGCTGATTAAAAACGTTGTTTGGTGAAGTCAGCACCCACGCGATGGTACTAGATCCACTGTCACGTGTTCACTGCGTCACTTAAAACTACATTTATGCCTCAGAACTGACATTACGTGCGTAAGTACGGTAACCCGGATCCTCTGTATCTCGGTAACGGACAATGGTGTTAGAAAAGAGGTTTCAAGGTTCCCCGAGAACATAATCTTAAAAACATACAATAAAAAATTCAACGATTTGCCGTGAATAGAAATTATGTAAGTGGCCGTACTCACAACTAGTAATTTTGGTATCGAAAAATCACAGTTTTTCGGGTTATCTTAATAACAGGTTCACATTTTCGTAAATGGGAAAAAGACGTCTCTAGACGAACGTCTAAAGAATGTACAGCTAAAATTTGAACCAGTTGCTATGGCTAGTTATTTAAATAGTTAAGGCGGACTGTGAAAAAATGGCTAAAACCAGCTTTTGTGGTTTTCTAGATTAGTACAGTGACTCTGAAACTCTGGATCTCGGTAATGAATAATGATATCGAATAAGCCCTCCAAATTCCTGGAGAATATAATCTTAAGAACAAGTGATAAGAATTTCGACGATGTGTCACGAGTATAAGATACAGAAGTGGCCCATGAACAAAAGCTGCCCAAGATCCACCCGAATTTTTGAATTTTCCTAGGCTGGAGGAAGTGTGTAACGTTTAAATTTGGTCCCTGTACTGTAGGATAGCTACATTAAGTTTCCTACAAAAAAGCTCTGTTAATTTTTTTCCGTAGGAGTAATAGCTTTTGCGCAGCGAGCGAGAGAACTGAGAGAATATGAAAATCTTGCGTGTGGGATTTGAAGGCGTTCTGCGTTGCATAAAACCTATCTGTAGGGGCAGCTGAATCACCTTCTATATTCATCACATACGACAAGCAGAGTGAACCAGAACTACACCGACAAATTTTCAGAGGTGGTAGTATGAATCAAAACAAGAGAAAACCCTCTAGTATTCATGGGCTCTAAAATAAATACCTTAACAGCTGTGAACACTTCTTCTTCATGTTCGATACTGTGAAACAAATCTCTTCTACTGCAAGATGTTTTCGTCCCACATTTTGAGAAGTGGTGGTATGGACCACAACAAGAAAAAAATGTCCAGTAAGCAGGAGCTCTAAAGTGAATATCTGAAGAGGTATGAGCACTTGTTCAGTAGATGAGCTGTGTTTTTCTCTGTAGCGAAGATGGCAAGCGCTCAGAACATGTAAAGTATGCATTTTAAAGCCCATGTTTAGTGGACTTTTTTGGGCCATACTATGGCCTCTCAGAATATGGAACGCAAAGAAATTGAAGTGGAAGAGACTTTTTCACTGTATCAAGTATGAAGAAGTGCTCATAGCGCTTAAGGTATGCGTTTTAGAGCAGATGTTTACCAGATTTTTTTCTTCTTTTGATCCATACTACTACATACGAAAGTTTGTCGGTGGAGGTCTGGTTCACCCTGTAAGTCCTATAGGACATGACTTTTGAATCACATCGTATATATGTAGTGCTTCAAGGTCTTTACATCAGTCGTTTAGGGATGAAAGATTACATCATGTGGAACAACTCTGTTATCGACAAAATGTATGCTGACGCCTCTTGTTGACGCTATATGTTCCTTTATACTGGTTGTGCCCCAGACAGGCGGTAGGGCATAGGCATTTTGGGCCTGCGTGTGTCTTCTATGTTGCCTATAAACCAATCGTCTGCTTTGTATGAAAGGGACTTCACCTCGCAAAATTAAACTTTCTGAACCGCTTCTAAAATACCTTTCTCCATTTAGAGAGGCTCATTTTTAAGATTTTCTTGTTCAAAATCACTGGTGTAGGTAGTATGCATATACAGCACACCTGGTTAGTAGACACAGCTAGTTCGGTGAAACCGCGTCGTCCCAGGGCTGATAAATTTAATAAAAAGACGACAAGGGTCGCAGGGGAGAATGCTGTCGCTAATAAACGTTGCTCCCCATGACGTGATCTACCTGCGCCAGACGTTTGATGCAAAGGTTTTAAAACACAATGTTTATTGCACTACACATCTCAAGTAACTCCGCAAAAACCTGAAGAATCTGAATTATCACCTAGGTGGTAAATCGTACGCTTGTACTGAGGTAAGAACTGGAAAAGGAGAATTTGCATAGGTTTTATTTTATTCAGTCTTGCATTCCCGTGCAGTCGCTGCTCTGAATAACACTGGCTCAGCTTGATTTGTGGCGGCGGTGGCAATCTCGTCCTTGCATTGTGTCCGTGGCCTTTCTACAAGTTACCTCGTCCCAACAGTGGCAGGTATGCAGTCGACTGTTTTGCGTTAAAATTAGAAGCCGGTATACGTTGTCAGTGAACAATGCTCTTAAGTACGGAGCCCGTGCGCTTAGTCATTGAGAGCTTGTGGTTTCTCTCAATAAGCGAATGGCAGTTGTACAGTACGGATCTTAACGGTTCAACGAGTCATTTTTTGTTAATAATCTTTAACTGATAATTATAATTTTTAAAATAATTTTCACGATAGTTTTAAATTACAAAGATCTATCATAAATTCATTTGCAAAACGTAAAATTAGTAATAGAGAGTATGGAAATTATTGTTGTTCACTTCAAATGTGCAGAGTTCGATACGTAAAAGTAAAGTTATTATCAACCCAGAGATTGCTTTTGAGCACCGCAGTGCTTTTACTGGGGATGGTCGTATTTGGGGTGAAATGCCATTGCATTCTTCCGACTTTCTAAGAGATCCAGCCAGTTATAAGGGGACACACACTTTAACGTGGATTTCGAACCCCTGTGCAACTCGGCAGTTTTCATATTAAAAAACTTTACCAGTTGTAAAAGAAGTGGTAAGTGACACGTAAAAATCCTAGGACTCACCTGGAACCGAACTGTTGGATATGTACTCTGTCACCTTTCTACAGAGCCACAGAATCCCATTCGCATAATTCCATATAATTTTTAAGAATTGGTTTATAAGGCTACTTCCAATTCTTTATAATGAAAATTTCATATAGCGGGGTAAATAACTGAATGTAATCCCATAACCCTATTCTTAAACGTACGGCCTAAAATATTATTTTTGGTCTTAATATTTTCGAATTTAATCGTAAAATCTTGCAGAACAGTGTGAAGTGGCGCCATTATCTATAAAACAAGATAACAGTACTCAACGTTCTAGTAAATGTGATTTGTCTCAAAATTCCGTTTACTATTGGTCCATCCAAAGAATGTAAAAAAAATCAAAAAATTTGATATACAGAAATCCATATTTTCTAAATTAAATAAAAGTAAAAAAGATCACTACTACAATCAAAATTTACTTTTACATTACCTTCTGATTAAAAACAAGCTTATGTTCGCGAATGATTTATTTTGCAATTCAAAGGCCTCTCCGTAAATAATACAAAATTCTCTTTTTTTAAAAAATAAATGCGATTTTTAATTTATTTGAAACAATGGTATTATATAGAAATAGAAATATTATAACTACACACCAAAGGCTACGATGACCCATCGCTGTAAGACAAAAAAGAGAAGAAACCTGGATCATGAATATCTTTGGTAGGTATCCGGTGCAACAAGGCACCAGGCGTTGATGCACTGATTTTTCAGTCCTTGTAGATTATATTGAGGCAATTTGTGAATGGTGGGTCGGCAGTTCATGTTGTCGAAACTGTGTGCGGTCTATTGAGGACGCGTTAATGAAAGTTAAATTCATTGTCTACCGTACATTAAATAAGATAAAGAAATTTAACTTTTGTGCTCAACTAATGTTCCGTAGATCATACAAACACATATAAACTTCTACTCAAAGTGTACTTTTCTTAACCTACATAGATACACATATAAGAGTGGCGACTATTTGACCTTATTTTTCAGATATAAATGTCAGAAACATGGAAAATGAGCACGGGTATGCATGTATACATGAAAGCTACACTCGTATAACAGAGTCTTGAGAGGCAAAGGGTACTGAAGCTTCCATTGCATACTGTCGATATCAAAATAAAACATGTTGCTTGAGAATATAATCGAGGTGTGTTTCATTTGATCCGATCGAATACTTTACCCGCCGTTCTGTAGTTTTGTAAAGTATTATTTGCTTCATCCACAAAAGTACTGATGTTAAAAGTTCTAGAATAAATGTTCACCAGAAAAAAAAGTGTTTCACCACAGAAAAACAGAAAATTAGTGCCATAGGATATGCGTTTTATCTGAAATTTAACGGAAACATCTTGAATTTCTCAACTGGCAGCTCAGATGTTAAGCGTGGTGTTAGTAATACAAGCCTTCGTATTTCGATGAACAATTCGTTCTTGAAAGTAACTTTCAAACCTTCGGAAAGGTCCTGACTACCCGCTGAACTTCACACACGAATATGTATCGCAACTAGTTCTCAGATAAGGAAGGCCAGTACATATAATTCCCAATAGGCACAACAGGCCACTTGGTGTTTAAGCTATGACTCTAGTTAACAGCTACTTTTCTTAACACGAAATAATTGAAAATATGAATTCTTGGCACAGGTTTAACGTCACGTTCACTTCGTCTTTGTGACTCAATATGTAATCTGTTTCAACTGACATGGCCGATACAGTTCGAGCTAGAATGGAAGTTGTCTCAATGATAATGGTAATAAAGACTGTCAACTATATAAGTATTATATTGCATGGTATAGAGTACACTCTCTTTGAGAATAATTCATCTTCTTTAGCATATTAAATTGTAATTCCGTAGTGATGTGATACTTGAGGTAATCAGAAACTTTACGTAGGATGTTAGAATTTCCGTGGTCCCTGGGACTGCCTCTGTATTATGAACCTATGAACAACCTACTACATCTATCTTAAATTCTACTGGGGGAATTGGTCCCATGTAGTTCCATTAAATCAAGAGAACAATAATATGAATTTAGGAATTATACAGTGAAGTCTCCTTGAAAAAATATTTCCTAGTTAAACGTCAAGGAGATAATGCATGAGGCGACCTTCGTCAAAAAATTTAAATCATGGCTCGAAAGCGGTATGGCTGGTGGGTTACTTGTTGTCACGTGGATTATTTCTCAACGTGTTACCACTTGGGCAAGGCGTTTCGGCGTAGCCTTGTCATATGCCGCGTCAATGATTTCACCTGTCGTGTTCGACCTTTGCTGTCAGAGCACCTGTTTTTCAGACACTGCGCTACCTCGCAGTTGCAGTAACTGCGCAGTTAATCAGCTGCTTTCTTCATTTCTTCTGTGAGATATTATTACAGACGAAATGCAAACTAGTTCTGAGACTATGATGTGTTACGTAGACATTCTTGGACTCCTTATATGGTAGTGTAATTGTGTAAACATATGAAGATAGGTGCACGTAGTTATACCAAGGTCGATGTACACAAGTCGCACCTCTTACGTGTTTCCGATACTGCATTATGAGCCAACTTTCTGAGAGTGGTCCGTTCCAGCCCAACGGTGATGTCACTACCTATCATATGTACTCGGTTAAGTTTTGTTTACTTTCACTTGAATGGTCATCTGAATCGAAGATACTTGGTCATGGAATGGGTCTCTCCCTTTCTCTCTCTCTCTCCCTTTCTCTCTCTCTTTCTCCCACTTTCACTCACAGACATTTAAACATATAACGTGAACTGTTCATGATATCGAAACGACATTTTCGGTAAACGGTAGTAGGCAGCGGGAAGTTCATAGCACTATTTTATTATTTGACTAAACTCACAGCTCTTGTATCAACCGAGACATTGAACTAAGTTTGTCTTTTTATGGAACGGTATATGCTTTCAACATTATGTTAAAGCTCTTGAAAAAAGCGGTACAGGGATACGACGCGTCTTACTGTTGGCGTTGAAACTGTTCGCCAAAGAATCTGCCGCAATGAAGGATATTAAAACGACTGAAAGTATTTTCCTAAGTAGCTTCTGATACGCTAGAAGTTGGCATAGATTTCCATTTACAAGAAAGGCAACTGAACTTGTATCTCAGTCGCATAAAATAGGACCAAGAGGCCTTCTTTCGTGCTGCATTTAATAACGGAGCCTGACGCTAGCGACTGCCTTTCCGCTGTTTACAGTGTGACTGAGGATTCCTTCTTCCTTGCCACTTACCGCTCTATACAATATGAGTCTGGACGATAGGTACCAGGTGGTTATAATTAAAGTGCAGCTACTCAAAATGGTCCATTGTAGACGGTAATTAACGAATGTCAGCGAAACTGGTAGATATTATAACGCATTGTTCGTGAAAGATTGTATTAAGCATATCTTTCACTGGGCGAGCGACATGAGGTGTTGTCCCATATTGCATGAAAACAGTGGTTTTCACACAGCTGCGATCTTCGAAAGCGGGAATCACATGCCGCACAAGAAGAACTCGATAACGTGCAGACGTCACGGTACACCTGACAGGCCCCCTGGGTATACCCTCTTCAAAGAAGAGCGGACTCAGAATAAAGGCACTTGTGAACCCACAATACACAGTCACATAAGGCGAGTGTAATGGCTCTTCATGCACAACACGCGGTTTCACAGTAACCTAAATTTGGAAGTTCCGTGTATTCATTGCACGCAGAAGTGTAAAACGTGCCTCGTCACTCTACAGAGTATTGTCCGGCCACATGTCATCAACCTCTACCCGTGTCACAAAACCGAAGAGTAAATTCAGAACGTTGCTGCAGATCATGCGATTTCAGTTGCTGCATCATGTAGATCTTATAAGGGTACCAGTGTAAGACAGACTTAAAAAAATTCCATACTGTTGACCGTGGAATGGACAAATCTCTTGACACTGCACGCGCACTTGTACTACCCGGAACACGTGCTGCATGGTCAGTTACAGCAACAACAACCTCGTCAGCAACTTCCAGCGGGATAGGACGCCCACCTCCTCCAGGTGCCACACCAAGCCAACTCGTGTTTTCGAATTTCATTATCATCTTCTTTAATCCATTTAATGACACTGGGCCGAAATTTTGTCGGCGGTACTCTCTTAATGGAACACAGTAATTATTACCATTCGTACAAAACAGTTTCACTATCAGCGCACTGTCTCTCTTCTTGATAGCCATACTATTCACTCACCTTATCGCTTGTCAAATGACAACGTGGATGTCATACCGTCATACAACTGTGTACAGCTCTAAATTTTCACCTAGTAGCCAAAATTGAAACTATTTTTTTTTTCCAGCGTAAATCGGTTCCGCATTGAAACATTAGCAAACTTACGGAGTTCCGCTGCCATATGATTATTACAGACGACACTGGACCTCCGTGAGTACCCGAACTTTGGTTGTAACCACTCAGTGCACGTTGTCGGGGGTGACAGTGATTTTGAACTTAAAGTTACGTATGGACATATGCCCTGTTCCGAATGGTTACCGAGGTAAAATACATTTGACATCACTTTTGTTACTTCTTCCTGAATAAGTCGGAAACTATACCCTCGCCGGCCGGAGTGGCCGAGCGGTTAAAGGCGCTACAGTCCGGAACCGCCCGACCACTATGGTCGCAGGTTGGAATCCTGCCTCGGGCATGGATGTGTGTGATGTCCTTAGGTTAGTTAGGTTTAAGTAGTTCTAAGTTCTAGGGGACTTATGGCCACAGCAGTTGAGTCCCATAGTGCTCAGAGCCATTTGAACCATTTTTTAACTATACCCTCCAGCTAAAATATGTCACGATAACAATTGAACTACATTAAATTTCCTGAAAAAGAAACCCTACTCATTTTTCCTCTAGCACTAACTGTTTCCTTGAAGACAAAGTGAGAAAACTGAAAATATCGCGCGACTTCATGATCTGTAGCTTACATAGTTTTTGTAAGCCAACTTGAAATACTTCTCAACATGATAGACCACAAGTGTCCTTAGTCAAATCATTCGTCTATGCTTCCTCTACACTAATGTGTTATGTTGGAAACAGTGACAATGTTTGAATAATACAGAAAGTAAATAACAGCGTACATGAAATGTGTTCTATCTCGGAGATCATTTGGAAAAAGGCCTATGACCATAGGAAGTCTTTTGTTTTGAGTCACCATCACCTCTCAAAGCATGTGCCTTTCCTCCTGACTCATCCTATATACGATAACAATACATGGTTCGATACGTGCAGCTCTGTAAAATACGTATCAACCGTACACCAAATGTTGCATAGAAAAGCATTACTTTGCAGTTTTCGTAGACATCAATCGGAGAAATGTTGGCGATTTTGAAGGTTACTGCCATGGAGCTGCCATATGAAATGCGTTGTAAGGCAGCCTTGGGTAGATCACAGTCTCATAATAGATTGGCCTCTTACGGACACGTGGATCATGTGTTACTGCTGATAAAATGCACCAATCACTGATCTTTTAATTGGCATATTTTATTCTTCACATTTCATGTTTGTTGAATTTTTTAAAAATTATGATTGCACAGACAGATTTGGAGGGCTTGGCACGATAATGATACCTATCAGCATACAACTGCAATGTTGCTCTAAAAGTCTGGCGACTTTTGCCATATCCACTTTTTCGATTGTCGTACACACTTGCTAATCACTACAACAGCAGGGCCCAGACTCCTAGGCTACAGGCGCACATACACTGTAGCGCCAAAGAAACTGGTATAGGCATGCGTATTCAAATACAGAGATATGTACAGAGGTAGAAGACGGCGCTGCGGTCGGCAACGCCTATTTAAGACAACAAGTATCGGGCGCAGTTGTTAGATCGGTTACTGCTGCTGCAATGATAGGTTATCAAGATTTAAATGACTTTGAACATGGTGTTACAGTTGGCGCAAGAGCGATGAGACACGGCATCTCTGAGTTAGCAGTGAAGTGGAGATTTACACGTATGACTATTTCACGAGTGTGCCGTGAATATCAGGAATCCGGTAAATCATCAGATCTCCGACAGCGCTGAAGCCAGAAAAAGATCCTGCAAGAACGGTACCAACGACGACTAAAGAGAATCGTTCAGCGTGACACAAGTGCAACCCTTCCGCAAATTGCTGCAGATTTCAATGGTAGGCCATCAACACGTGTCAGCGTGCAAGTCATTCAACGCAACATGATCGATATGGCCTTTCGGAGACGAAGGCCCACTCGTGTATCCCTGATGACAGTACGGCACCAAGCTTTACGCCTCGCCTGGGCCTCTCAACACCGACATTGAACTGATTGTGGCTGGAAACATGTTGCCTGGTCGGACGAGTCTCTTTTCAAATTGTGTCGAGCCGATGGACGTGCAGGGGTATGGAGACAACCTCGTGAATCCATGGATCCTACATGTTTACAGGGGATTGTTAAAACTGTTGGAGGCTCTGTAATGGTGTGAGGCGTGTGCATTTGGAGTGATCTTGGACCCCTGATACATCTAGATACGACTCTGACAAGTGAGACGTACGTAAGCATCCCGTCTGACCACTTGCAACCATTCATGCCCATTGTGCATTAGACCAACTTGGACAATTCCAGCAGGACAATGCGACACCCCACACGTCCAAAATTGCTACAGAGTGGCTCCAGGAACACTCTTCTGAGTTTAAACACTTCCGCTAGCCGACCAGACTCCCCAGGCATAAACATTATTGAGCATACAGGGCGTAGGTAAAGTAGTGTGAACAGTGATAGTAATGGGATGGTTGTGTTTGATGGGCAACAAAGCAGGTAAGGCATGTGTCGCGCTGGGCTGTGCGTGTTCAGTATTTACTAGGCATCAGTGCAGGTTGTTTAAGAGTAGTGCACACTTCGTATTTGCATTCAGAGTCCGATGTCGACGTGCAATGAAAGACATAACACAGCTCCAAAGAGGGCAGATTTTGGGAACCCGACTAGCTGGAGCATCAGTAACCGAGACAGCCAACTTATTGAATGTTTCAAGAGCAACGGTTATGGAAAGACATCATGGTATAAACGTAATAGAGGGCGCATATCAAAACTAAACGTCGCACGCTAATACGAATTTTGTCAAATCAACACAATACCACGGCGGCTAAAGTGACTGCAGAGCTCAATAGCAATCTTCGAGACCCTGTATCTATCGACACTGTCCTCCGAGAACTCCATAGAGCGAATATTCGTGAACGAGCTACTATACCGAGACCATTAGTGAAGACAACGAACGCAAAGAAGCGTATAATATGGTGTCAGCAGAAACACGTCATATGGTCCGACGAGTCAACCTTTTCGTTATTTGCAACCTCGGGCAGGGTTTAGGTGTGGAGAATACCAAAAGAAGCCTACAATCCTGATTGCTTGACATCATCGGTTAAGCATGGGGGTGGAAGTGTGATGGTGTGGGCAGCCACATCATGGTATTCTGCTGGGCTCATCATTACCCTGAAAGGCCGTGTTACAGCCAACGATTATGTGAACATTTTAGGTGATCAGATGAAGCCCCTGATTCAAATGTTGTTCCCCAAAAATTATGTCATATTTCAGGACGATAATGCACCCATTCACACAGTCAGGACAGTACAATCGTGGTAGGAGAATCATGCAACTGAACTGCAGCACCATCCCTGGCCAGCACAGACCCTGAACTTGAACATTATCGAACTCTTGTGGGCGGAACTGGAGCGCAGACTCTCGGAGCAGAATCCCGCTTCCCTCGTCATTATAGGAATTAGAAGAGGTTCTGATCGAAGAGTGGCATAATAGTCCACTGGAGACTATACAGTCATTATATGCCAGTATTCTAGAAAGAATCTCAGCTGAATTACGGACAGAACAGGTGTTCACACTATTTTGCCTGTCCCCTGTGTATGGGATGCCTTGCAACGTGCTGTTCTGAAGAGATCTCCACCCCCACGTAGTCTTAACGGATTTATGGACAGCCTTGCAGGATTCATGGTGTCAGTTCCCTCCAGCATTACTTCAGACATTAGTCCAGTCTATGCCACATGCCACGTCTTGTTGCGGCACCCCGCGTGCTCGCGGGGGCCCTGCACGATATTAGGCAAGTGTACAAGTTTCTTTGGCTCTTCAGTGTATAAATACATGAGCCTTACCTGAGTTACCCGTTTTCTTACATTCGGTGGTGTCCGAAAGGAGAGACACACCACGGAATCCACAGCTGTGATACATATATTGTAAATTGAAGGTGAAGGGGGGAGAAAGGAAAGGAATGGCAAGGAATTATTGATGTCAGACGCATCGAGACTTTATGCGGAATGTGTACTGGACAGGGATTCGAACCTGGGATCCGCTGCTTATTAGGTAGTTGCATTAACCACTGCGCCACCTCGTATGGACCAACTTGGTACGCCTCCCGGCGGACCCACATTCCCACTTCGTGTCACCTATGCACTGTACCCTTCCATATCCTCCATGCTCGCTACTTTGAGATTTCGGCAGGTGGTGGATTCATGGCCCACCGGGGTGAATCAGGTATATGAATATGTGGTCTCTGTTCTTTCGGATATGTGATGTTTTTGATTGTGGTCCATCGATAACCTCGAATGACAGTGTCCACACGTTCAAACATTGCGTTAGTCGCAGCTGTACGGCGAGTGCGCGAGAGATGGGACGGGTTTGTGCGAAACGATGATGACAGGCGTTTCACCCAACGACTCACTGTGCTTTTCTTCGATGCCAGGTCTCCATAGATATTCTTCAAGTGCCTATGAATATTTGTGATGCTCCGGTTTTCCGCCAAAAGACACTCTCTGCGTGGAACGCACCTTCGTTACAGACGCCATTTTGGAGCCTACGTTTAGCGCTGCCACCTGCCGGAACTTCATGAAGCTTAGGGGATGAAGCGGGAATATTCCACGATGTCGTAAAAGAAACTCCAAATTTTTTCAACTGAAGTTGGTTGAGAAAAAAAGAATGTGTTGGATTACTTATTGAACCCCTCACGTACGTTCTCAGTCATTTCTTGAGAAATGGTCTATGTCTTTCCGGATTGCGTCTTTCAGCTGATCAGTTTGTGGAGTCGTTAAAAAAAAGCTTTGTTTTTAAGATGATACTGCAGAAAAAAGTCAGTGGTTCAGGGATGAGGTGGTGTCATCGGCGATACTTTGTGTCTGAAAAGTATCGAACAGTTATTGACAAACCCATTCAGATGAAAGTTTCCCTCCTAAGACATCACAAGATTTAACTCAAATGCATCATCCTGGTCAATTCTATCCAGTAATGTTGTGCAAAGACTGAGCCTTCTCACTTTATCTCCCAGCCATATCCCTTGAGCTACTCACTGTTTTGAAGGATGAAACTTTAAATCCGGTTTCACAGTCCTCTGCGAAGACGCTCGAGGGACTTATAACATTCTGAAATAGAGAATGAGAAATCGCTAAGTGCTGCGTTCCAGACCTGAACGAACTCATCTGATATCATCCGGGTTTCGAACTGTTATTCCAGAAGCAGTCTTTCACCATTGTTTTATACAAGTGGATATCGTCCTTCTGTCTAGGACACGGAAATGGCCGTCTCTTCCAAAGCACTTTGCGCGCTAGACAATTGCAACGATCTGTACGCGACAGAACTCCTCCACTGCCGCAATACGAACCTGCACAGGCCAATTTCGATACTGAACTGAATGATGTGCTGTGTGTGTCCAATTAGATGCAGTAGATGGTGCGAGCACATCTACATATTAGCAGGGTGACCAACTAAAAATGTACTAATCATCTTGAGGTTGAAGCTCTTTTCTCCGTGTTTGCGTACAAGTATATTTGTTTTGGAGAGGGTCCGCCTTGAGGAAAACACAAATTCTTATTTTTCTTTTTATTCCCCGGACATGTTTCGCTGAAAGTTACAGCATCATCAGTGAGTTTTATGTCATCTTCTATAAAACATGACAAATGCTTCCTACTTTTACAGCACGTATAAATTTGAGTTTGCAAGGTCAATACTCACCTATTTCAAAAACAGATTCTGCGGGTTTCCTGGATTTTATGTAATTCAATGTATTTCTTTAGTTTCCCAGTTTGTCATCTGCAACCATATACAACATAATGCAGAACAGTTATTTAATTCGAAAATTTACGACTGAGCTTGTTAATGTTGTGCCTACCATTAGGTAAAACAATGCGGAATATTGTGTGTGTGTGTTTGCAATATGTTTCACTTACTTTTGCCCGTTTTCCCATTATCGTCCCTCTGAAGGCCTACACTAAGTAACTTTTCGTGTCACTGTTTATAAACAACACAAACAAAATGGCAGACAGCTCAACAGTTGAATGTTTTCTGGGTGGGAGTTTTGAGGCTTTGTTGAGTGCATGTGTGTGTGTGTGTGTGTGTGTGTGTGCATGTGGGCGCACGCGCGTTAAGGAATGGGTGTGAGTGTTATTTATTTTATTATTACTTTTTAATTTCAGTTTAATTTAATTTATTTTTTAATTGTTGGTGTGTTTTTGGAAGGGAGTTTGGGGTGTTCATGGGTTGCTGTTGTTTGATAGTTCAAAATGGCTCTAAGCACTATGGGACTTGACATCTGAGATCATCAGTCCCATAGACTTAGAACTACTTAAACCTAACTAACCTAAGGACATCACACATCCATGCCCGAGGCAGGATTCGAACCTCCGACCGTAACAGCAGCGTGGCTCCGGGCTGAAGCGCCTAGAACCGCTCGGCCACAGAGGCCGGTCTCTGATAGTTCTTTGAGGGTAGAGAACAGAGTTCCATTCCAGACAACTGTGTATTCATTTATTATTTGTTTTCATTCTCGTATGATGTTTTGTATTTGATAATTTTTTCTTCAATTATCAATTTTTGTGGGGGGCTATAGTTGCATTTTAGAATTTTCAGGTCAGTGTCGCTGTTTGTTGGGTTGTATTTCATGTCCATAAGGTGTTCAGAAAATGTAAAATGACAGCTGTTACATTTTAATGCTCTTGTTTTTCATGTGTATGTGGTATTAAAGCTTATGCTTGTCTGCTCTATACAGATTGATTTGTAGTCTTGGCATGTCAAGTGGTAAGTACCAGTTGTGTTATGTTTGTCTGTGCTTATGTTGATTGCTCTCAGCTTTCTATGTATTGAGTTGTCAGTCCTGTAGGCTATTTTTAATCCATTTTTTAATCTGTTGCCTATTCTATAGATTGCTTTGTTGTTGTAAGTGAGAGTGTACATTAGTTTTGTGGCGGCGTTCGTAGCGACAAACAATTCGCTGTAGAAACGGCTTACGAAGTCACCGCCACACTTTCAATAGCGGGCCGACCGGTCCGCTGGAACAGTGAACAGAAAGATGAAAACCCAAACACTCTGTTTAATTACAGGCGGTACTTATCTTTATTGACGAAGATACAGAAACACAATAGTGAACTCCGTGTCTACAGAAATCTGTCTAGTTCGAGTCGGAGCGGCTAGGTCAGCGTCGGCTGACGACAAACAACAACTCTGCTGCGATGAACACACAACTGACTAGCAAGTACACAATTCGGTGGCGAGTATACAACTGAGCGGCGAATACAGAACTGTCGTAGCGCTCGCGACTCCAGCGCTTAAGAACCCAGAAGCCAGCGGTGGCGAGCGCAGACTTGCGACGATTTGCTGTCTCGCTGGCGCTGCTTAGGCGGACGGCGTCCGGACTTTGATGCTGCCAACCTTTTGGCAGCGGGCTCGGGTGGCATTACTGGCTAGGATATAACAATTAGTTTGTTGTTATGGGTGTTTCTTGTTTACCTGTGCTTGTGTGTGTGTTATCCTTGTTTGTGTTATGCATATTTATGTTTTGTGCGTCTGTGTTTATAAGCTGGTGACAGATTGTACGTTTTTGTGTGTTGGGTGCCCCCTTTATTTTCGTTTTAATTTTGTGATTCAGTATCTCTATAATATTTGTATTCCATCCATTCTCAACAGCTGTTTGTCTTTTTGTCTGTAATTCATTTTTGTAGTTGTCTTCACTGAGTGGAATTTTGTTCAGTCTGTGCAGCATATACCGGAAACTGTCTAGTTGTGCACAGTTGAATGATTAGAGTCTGTGTGTGTGGTGGTGGCGACTTTCCTGAACATGGAGAAATGGTGATTGATCTTGTCTCTGTGTATTGTGATGTTACGGAAATCTGACATTTTGTCATTTCCTGTTTCCATGGTGAATTTTATTTTGGGGTGAACTTTGTTTATTTCATTGTGAGTTGTTGGATGCGATTGGGTATTTCATCTCGAAGACATATGATTTCATCTACACAGCTATACTAGTATACTATCCTGTACTGTTAAGGTTTTACTATTGTTTCAAATATTTTGTTTTCCGTGTGACTGAAGAAGATGTTTGCTAGGAGTCCACTGACTAGTGACCGCATGGGAAGGCCATCATCCAGTTGTGAGTAGAATTGGTTGGCAAATGAGAAATAATTTTTCTCTGTGATCAGTTTATGTGTAGTTTGATAATGATATTCTGTTGTTATCATTGTTTGGTGATGTTGATGGCATGCTGCTGTTGTTTGTGCACACATAATGTTCTTGTGAGTACGTGTGTATTCGTCTGGCTACTCGATATGTGGGTGCACTTTTGAAATTTAGCACTGCACATCTTGGAGTGTCCCCCTTGTGGAGCTTTAGTAGGCTGTTCAGTGCATGTGCCTTGGGGTTATTTTGTTTTAGTCATTTCACTTTTCGTTTTGTGAATATGTTTGGGAGTTTTTAGAAATGTCTATGTATTCTTCTGATATCTTTGTGTTGGGTCGCTGTTTATCTTTTTTAAGTAGTCTTCTAGAAATTTTAAGGGTTTGTTTTATTACTATCACGGTGTTGCCCCTGTCTGATCTCATGATGAGAGTCCCGTTGTTTTTAAGTTTGTTCATTATTTCAAATCAAATGGCTCTGAGCACTATGGGACTTCTGAGGTCATCAGTCCCCTAGAACTTAGAACTACTTAAACCTAACTAACCTAAGGACATCACACACATCCATGCCCGAGGCAGGATTCGAACCTGTGACCGTAGCAGTCGCGCGGTTCCCGACTGTAGCGCCTAGAACCGCTCGGCCACTCCGGCCGGCTGTTCATTATTTTCCTGGAAGTTTTTTCTTCTTGAATTTTTCTTCCTGTCAATATTTTTTCCTTTATTATGCATCTTCTTCCTTCTGCAACTAACTCGATTGTCAGACCTGCATTGAATTTGATTTAGTGTTTCTTTCTTGTTATTTTATTATGTACTCACTTTCTGTGATAAGATTTTTTGAAAAAAAAAGTTCAAATGTGTGAGAAATCTTATGGGACTTAACTGCTAAGGTCATCAGTCCCTAAGCTTACTCACTACTTAATCTAAATTATCCTAACGACAAACACACACACCCATGCCCAAGGGAGGACCCGAACCTCCGTCGGGACCAGCCGCCCAGTCCATGACTCCAGTGCCCTAGACCGCTCGGCTAGTCCCAAGATTTTCTTATATCTTGAGTGCAATGTGTGTGTGTTGATATTGTACTTAGGTCCTTTTTGTAGCAGAGTTATTTCTTGGTTAGTTAACTGTATGTCTTTAAGGTTAACCAGGTGTTTGTAGAATTTGTGGTTTGTTTTTTCTCTGTTTTGATGTATACCACTAATGATTTTGTTTTCTTTCAAAATAGTTTCTTGTTTTTGTTGTTGTTTCTCATATTTTATTTTTATTAGTGTAGTGTGTTTTGTGTGACTGTATTCATAATGTCATTTAATATTTCACAGATTTTGATGTGGTTTCCGAGTTCCAGATGAATTTTGAATAGCTTGGCATAGAATTCTTGCTACATTGTATTCCACAATGTTTTGACGATTTCAAATTTGAATAACACATTAACTAATCACGAAAAAAGTTTTAACATATTACACAAGGTACAACATTTTTTTCAAATTTACTTATGAAATACGACAACGGACAAAATACGACCATTCGATGCTACTCGAGGCGTTTCCCTCAGTTTTTGAACATATCTTTCGTAATTTCTAAAGGAATTTCGAAAATCTGATCGCGAGTGCGAGCTTTTAATTGTTGCAAGCTTTCCAGCTGGTCGCAGTACACTCTCGGCATAAAATATCCCCACAGGTCAAAGTGTGGCATGGTTAAATCAGGCGAGCGAAATGGCCAACCGACATAACCGCGTTTGGAAGTTATACGGTTACCAAACGCTTCACGGAGAACTTGCAAGGTCTTGTTGGATGCGTGGTTTGTTGCGCCTTCTTGTTGGAACCAAGTTTCCGTAACGAAAGACGAGGGATTGCCGGTTACGGTTGAAGTTCTCGGGAGATCGGACGGTTTTATGAGGGCCGGTCGACTTTCGATTTAATGTAGTAGTAAGTTGCACGGAAATTTCTTACACAGTTCAATATTGTTCCACGAGCAGGAACTGGAAATCGCTGCTTAAGCTTGAAATGCTTACGGAAGGCATGTTGAACGCGCACGACAGATTCGCCGTAACAAAATTAGAACACCACGAAAGCACGATGTTGCTTCGACCAGTATGACATGAATACTGACCTGTATATTGGGTGAAACTTAACACACTGCACCACCGTCGCTGTTATGTTGTTTTTAGCTCGATGTTCAAGTCTGAAGCCGACCGCGGTGGCCGTGCGGTTCTAGGCGCTTCAGTACGGAGCCGCGGTACTGCTACGGTCGCAGGTTCGAATCCTGCCTCGGGCAGGATGTGTGTGATGTCCTTAGGTTAGTTAGGTTTAAGTAGTTCTAAGTTGTAGGGGACTGATGACCTAAGATGTTAAGTCCCATAGTGCTCAGAGCCATTTGAACCATTTTTTTCGAGTCTGAAATCATATGATATGAATGCCTGGTGTCTGTCCTTTTGGACACATCCGAAAGAAAAGACTCCACATACGTTCATGTGAATGATTGGCCTGGATGGGCAATTGATCCACCTTCTTTAGTTCAGATGCACAAGTACTTCCGAGCTCCGGCAGGAATCTCAGAGTAGCGAGCGTGGAGGAAATGGACTGGGACTGCGGATAGGTGGCGCTCGGTGGGAATGTCGGTCGGCCGTGAGACATGCCGAGGTAGTCCAAGCAGCTGCGATACCCGTGTGTCCCGGATGGCACAATGGTAAACGCACCTACACAGGCATCAGGAGGTCGTCGGTTTGAATCCCGATATGTCACGCATTCTCATTCGACACCACTGATTTTGCGTAGTGTCCCGATAGAGCTGACATTCACAATTTCTTTCCTTTCTCTTCTCGCCCCCTCCACCTTCAATTTATATATAAATTTGAAATCGTCAAAACATTGTGAAACGCCTGTACATCGTTTGATTACACCGATATGCGTTGTACTCCTTCGTATTTAATAATAATGATACAGTGTTAAGCTATGGAGAAATTGTAATCGTCTTTGAACAAAGCTAGGTTCACGTGCACTGTGTATCAACTTGGGTACATCAGTTACGACCTAGGAGTTGCGTCGTCCACATAATACTTGATGTGCTGGCACACTGTGTTATTAACCGATACTTGTCATACACCTCTTGTTCGTATAGCACGTGTAAGCTCTGTATTCTAGATAGATGGATGAGATACCGCATCCATGTCATACAGAATAGTCTACTGCACAGTTTCACTTGTTTACGTAAGATAAACCGCTTCGAAACGATGATACCGCGTCTTATGGTACATTTAAGTGTTCTTAGAATAATTTTCAACCTACGATTTTTATGACGATGAACGTTCTGTTTATAGGTATTTCCACATGCATGCAATTAACAATCTGTGTATATTTCTTCTTTTACAGCTCTCCTCGGGAACCACGGTGCCAGAGATTTACTGTCTCCAATAAAAATTGGTGGAAGCAGCCACCAAAATTGACTGCAATCATGAACAGCGTGCGAATGGTGCGTGTTATAGCCGGCAAGTGTAATTGTTGAATTCAGATAAACCCACCACGTACATATCCAGTACCATTAGTCTGTCCAGCGAACTTCCTTAGTGCCTGCTCAGTTAGCATCACGAAGGAATAGATAGCATATGGGGAATGTATTTCACACAAAATTTAAGTTTACGATATTTTTTTTAGAGAAGTGACAGACGGCACAGCGAAACGCATAACGCTCAGTGCCCTCTCTTGCGAAACAGGGAGTTGATCCACACATGGCTCGACTATGCACGTTACAGTAAAGGTCGTTGATATGACACAACAGCAAAGCATGAGTGAAGTTTTTAGGGATTTAGTACCACAGTTTAGGAAAATTTTCATTTCTGCCTGATAAATTTAGTGTAGAAACCGCTAGAATGTGAAAACACCGAATTTGGAACTCATACGATACAACGACAGATGGTGTATACGAGTTTTCCTAGGGTAACTGACCTGAGGTACATTCGGTCACATGATAGTAAGAATAATAATTACAATGATAAGTATAGTTGTCAAATCCTTTTTCGGTGATTGTCCATCAACAGCAGATATAGAAAATTGTCGAGGGATGTAAATTGTAAAAAATGAGATAAAACATTAGTTACGAAGCAAAATAACGATGTGCTAAATGTATATTCCGTCTTTCAGCTTGGTTTAAAGTATTCATGTCTCTATTGAAATATCCATTCTAAACTGACAGGAAACGTACCCCAGATCGAAGAAAAAAACAAAACAAACAATAAAATAAAATAAAATTGATTTTAAAATACGGATGTGTGACTGTTCTTCAACCAGTCTGGGCCATTTATCTGTAAAACTCTGTGTGCTATAGATATTTCAAGATTAACGATTCTATAGACTATAGAATTACAAGAGGCCGAAGAAGCAATACTGTCTTACAGACAATGTTGAGTAACAGAGAATATTGTGTTACAAACAATATTGTGTTGCAGATAGTACTGTATTACGGACACTGCTGCTGTATTACAGACAATACTGTATTACAGCAGTACTGTGTTACAGTCAGTTCTCACCACTAGATTCACAAGAGTCGTAAACACAATATTATTTAGCGAAAATCTTAGCATTTGCTTGAAACAGTATACGATAACACGTACAAGTTCAATCGCATCTCGGATGCTGTTCAGTGAAAATTGGAGGCTGAACATACAGAGCATAATCTCAAAGAAAAACCATTCAACTCTGGGCTTGTAAGACTGTGGTTAGACGTACAACTATACACATATGTGGGAGCTGAAGTTGAACTGTCATGCCGCTCCTACTCTACTGTCAAAGAAGGATACCCTTGAGGTGCACTGTCTTCTAGGAAAGTGATACGCAACCGTTCTGAGACCATACCCCGTGAATACAATCACGTATTAGCTATAGCACCACCACCCCCACCCCACATCGTCAACACTAGCTCTTAACTAAACTTCAGAATGAAAAAAAGTCCACTGCACACTTATTTAAAAAAAACGAAAGGTAAATGATACTCAGTTTTTGTCAGTGTTTCATTATTTCTCGCACTAATGGGTCAACGAATCAGTTGGTACTGCTTATTTCTCATAACTTTTTTACAGAATGATGAGCTTCTGAGTGGTTCCTGTATCTCCTTCTCAGTAAAGGAAGATAGCTGTCCACATTCAGGGTGGACACTTGTCACGAAATACACTTCCTCTGCACCACTCCTGTCCCTAGCGACACATGCTTCATCCACACCAACCACCTCCATTTAAAATCAACGAAGTTAAAATATGTGCACTACATGTTTACTTATTGTTTGTAAATCGCTTAAGTGCTAGACTCCTTACTTCTGAACTGATACGAATAAGAAGACTTCAGGCTCTCAATGCTTTGTTCCTGGCCACTGACGTAATAATAATAGCAATAATTAATAATAAGAGTAAACCTGTTCTACAAGTCCAAGAGCAATGTAGCAGTTATTAAATAGCTACTACTGTGTTATGCTGTCAGTTTTTATCTGATGCGAAGCGAATAATGTAGCAATTTCCGGTTCATTACGGGAATAACCTACAATCCGGAAAAGGTATTTTCATGAGACATTTAAGCATACATGAAGCATATGTCCCAGTTTTACTGTCATAAACACGTTTTACAAGGTACAAAGTAAGTGTGTAGTACGTGGACTACGTGAAGACGATGTGATTTGTCCGTAAATTCGTTTCACAAGCTGTAACATAAAGCACGTTGTTTAACGTGTTAATGCTGGTATTTAAAAAAAATTAATAATTGGTAACTTACGTAAGTAGTATTGCAGTCTTCTGAAACAGTGAAAATAGTAATGATCTTCCAGAAATAATTTAGTTTTGTGACGGAAGCACAAAGGAACCTTTTTGTTCTTACCACTCAGGAAATTTAGTTTTACCTCTCAAGGGGTAATTAATTCTAGGGTGGGAATAACTGTTCTATAATAATACAATAAAAATGGGGTACTGCATGGGGAGATAAGAGAGGGTACTGTCTTACTCCTGAAACTACTTTGTAACAGATTGCCAGAATTTATTATTTCACGTCTTACTATTAATGTCGCGACAGTTGCTAATGTACATTATGTCTGACACCAGAGCAGGGGTACAATCTCAGTTAACAAGGGAACGGAAGTGGAATTATTTTTCTGCTACACTCGTAAACGATGTCACTGTAACGTTACTGTTGTCTGTGGCTACAATGTAAAGTGTGCATACTCTTCTGTTCGCCTAAATTTTAATGATTGCATTGAAACTCCACATTAGCACTTGGGTGACAAGCACGCAAGACAACACAGAAAATTCTACTTAGGAAAGTTTCACTTCAAGTACAGCGCGTGTTAGCATGTAATGTTTCAAGCAAAGGAGTAGCTTTTGCGGAATACTATCTCGTGTATGTGTCTTGCTGATTATATCTGTCTGTTAGACGGTATTATTTCTTGAGAGACTTGTGCCGACGAGTGGAAGACGACTACGACGCGAGGCGGCTGGGAGTAATCTGACGGCGCAGACAAACACGAGAGACGCCGAGGTCACAGTGATAGCGATCGACTTTTAGAAGCATTGAGCATACGTATGCCAAATCCTGGAGCTGCGACCTTGAAGCGGAACAAACAATGACCCGAGAGAGCTGGTGGGGGCACAATACGGGTAGGAAGTAGGTTGATAGCTGTCACGCGAAAACAGTGAGGCACGAAGCGGTAATCCTTCATTCGACAATGGTCCAGAGAAGAAACGTGTGGGCCGCCAGCTAATAGAAACGGAACTACTGCAGTAGCCGCACAAAAAAGAACACGTTCGCTGCTGGCTGTCGTTGCGCCGCTGACAGCCTACGCTTCTCCTGCTACCCGTAGATCCGATCACAGATGTCTTATTACGGGATTGACAGTGCCGCTACCAGTGATAATGAAACGCCGCGCTGCTGCATTTCATACTCTCTTTGTGATGAAGTGATACGTTGCGTTTACAGAATTGAGCGCTCGCTCCGTTTCGTGGATACGTCTTACCGAGGTGGGGCAGCTGTAACAGGCTCTCTCGAGAGAAAAAACAGCCCTTTGAATTCCAGTCCTAGTGTCGGGAGCCTATATTTCACGTAAGTTAGTTTGACGGAGACCACAGATAGCTTTAGAAAACAGAAGTAGTGCCAAGGTTCTCGTGTTGCAGTATAGTGGAAATTAATACTATTGCCTGTCCTTTGCCATGAAGGTCTTTCGACGAGTCAGCCATAGTCGAACGTGCTTTTCAAATTTGCTTCTGTGAAGAATAAGGAAATTTTATCGAATTGTTGAAGACAGGATTCCGGTAAGTCTTCAAATGAAAGTCAAGCTAACGTGGTTATGAGAAAATATTGTATAACAACGTATGTCAATAGACGCTTCAGTATCCGTGTACGGACAGTATGTTCTAATACATATATTTCTATAGAGTAACAATTACCTAACTTTATTAGATCAAAACGTTATTTGTTTCCATAAGAGTTTTTTGTTATACACAATATACGGTCCTCATGAATATATGTTTTATCCAAAAGAAATTGCAGGCTTAACATAAAAATAATTTTTTCCTCTCTGCTGATCATTGAGGAAAGTTCATTAAATAAGAAAAATGTTTCTCTATCTTTTTCTCTCTCTTGGGGGTTGGGTTAGCAGCGGGATATTCGGAAAGAAAAGGATTGTAGCTTATTCACATAATGAACAGGAACCCCTCGTCATTTTCGTTTCTTCCAGTTCTTACCTGGTCTCTTTTCTATATAATGTTTGTATGTTACCCATAGCATCCCTACATCTCATTCAACATAGAGCTCCAAAAGGACTCACCTCCAAATATACAGCAAACTTGATTATGTGATAAATAGCAGGGCCCTATAAACTCGTGTAAAGTCAACACTCAGACACACGCACACACACACACACACACACACACACACACACACACACACACACACACACACACAGGCGAGCGCGCGCGCTCGCGCGCGTTGTTTAGACACACAAATATTAATGCACAGAGTGAATAAATGTTGTAATGCATGCTATATACACACAAGGAACGATGATGAGCTTATCATATTATCCGCCACATCTCAGACTCGTCATTTATATAAATAAAAACATATAGACTTTTTACAATATAATCTCTCTCCCTTTGTGAAGACAGTGAATAGTTTTACGAGGGAGGATTACTATCCCATCATAAGTGAACCATTAATCGTCAAGTGTAATGTGCTGCGAATACATAGAAAGAAACGTCCCATATCATTTAATTACAATATAGCAGGTCAGCAACTGGAAGCAGTTAATTCCATAAATTATCTGGGAGTACGGATTAGGAGTGATTTAAAATGGAATGATCATTTAAAGTTGATCGTCGGTAAAGCAGATGCCAGACTGAGATTCATTGGAAGAATCCCAAGGAAATGCAATCCGAAAACAACGGAAGTAGGTTACAGTACACTTGTTCGCCCACTGCTTGAATACTGCTCATCAGTGTGGGATCCGTACCAGATAGGGTTGATAGAAGAGAGAGAGAAGATCCAACGGAGAGGAACGCGCTTCGTTACAGGATCATTTAGTAATCGCGAAAGCGTTTCGGTGATGATACATAAGCTCCAGTGGAAGACTCTGCAGGAGAGACGCTCAGTAGCTCGGCACGGGCTTTTGTTGAAGTTTCGAGAACATACCTTCACCGAGGAGTCAAGCAGTATATTGCTCCCTCCTACGTATATCTCGCGAAGAGACCATGAGGATAAAATCAGAGAGATTAGAGCCCACACAGAGTCATACCGACAATACTTCTTTCCACGAACAATACGAGACTGGAATAGAAGGGAGAACCGGTAGAGGTACTCAAGGTACCCTCCGCCACACACCGTCAGGTGGCTTGCGGAGTATTGATGTAGATGTAGAAGTCGAATCAGACCAATTTTCGACTTTACAAATGCATGGCGCACATGACACTTATAATCAATGTGACCCTTGGCATACCAGGTGCGGAACGTCATCACCATCATCATCATCATCATCATCATCCTCCTCCTCCTCATCATCATCATTCTCCAAGCACATCTGGTAGTCATCCGTTACCAGTGACTTTTGTGGCCACACACTGTAGCTCGTTAGTCTATCTCAAGGATATACCGAACTTCGTGCAAACATCTTAGATCTTAGACCAACAAACTCCCCAATAAGAGGTCCAGTCGTCTAATCTTTGATTATTCCTATTACGTTATTGTTCGCAGGTTGAACAAGATAAAGTTTATCGGATGCATGTTCAGGCATTGCAGTAGAAGAAAGAAAAGGAAGATATGTGCGTCCCGTCAATATCTAAGCCGTTAGAGAGGCAGTAAAAGCATGGATTGTTTCTAGGATTGGAAAAGAGATCGGTTGTACCTTTTTAAAATGTCCACGCCTGCATCGCCAGCATTTGCTTGAGCGAGTCACGGATATCACATCTGGTAGTCATCCGTTACCAGTGACTTTTGTGGCCACACACTGTAGCTCGTTAGTCTATCTCAAGGATAGACCGAACTTTGGGCAAACATCTTAGATCTTAGACCAACAGACTCCCCAATAAGAGGTCCAGTCGTCTAATCTTTGATTATTCCTATTACGTTATTGTTCGCAGGTTTAACAAGATAAAGTTTATCGGATGCATGTTCAGGCATTGCAGTAGAAGAAAGAAAAGGAAGATATGTGCGTCCCGTCAATATCTAAGCCGTTAGAGAGGCAGTAAAAGCATGGATTGTTTCTAGGATTGGAAAAGAGATCGGTTGTACCTTTTTAAAATATCCACGCCCGCATCGCCAGCATTTGCTTGAGCGAGTCACGGAAATCATAAAAACGTAAATTATGTTTGGACGCAGATATGAACCATCGCACTGACAAGTGCATGTCCGATGTGCTAACCACTAATCACCCACTAGATGAAGCAGTCAGTATCCATACGAACCAAATTTGGTTGCTCAAAATGCGTCCTTGAAAGTTCATTGTGAAAACGGTTCACGTAGATTTTACAGATGTTTATTGTACGCATACTGACTTAGATAGTTCCCTTATACATTGGTCTTACCTTCACCGTCTCCGGAGCGGTCATTCATCGTAGGAAACAGCAATCACTTAAAATTTATCTTGGCGATCATTTTCCTTGCACTCTCCCCACTACCCGACCCGCCCAACCTCCCACACCTTCTCCACGTTAACAGCACGAATTTTTCTAGTTTTTTCATTGTTTTACGAAGCATTGTTTTATTTATAAATTAAAACATATTTCTTAAAATTACACATTCTGAATTATCTTCCTTTGTTGTTTAAATATCCATATATTTTCAGTCAGGAGCACTGGTTGAAACTAAGTACCTGATAAATCCTAATCAGCTCTGTTCTCAAATCAAGACACTGATGGAGGTATGTGTAGTGATATACACATTCCTTCGTATCCCCCATCAGTTGCAGGAAAGAGCCGTACAGTGCAATTTACTGCTCTGTCTATAGCGGCAAATCGCCGTGATCGTCGCGCCAACTATACACATCAAAAAAGTCTTGCATCACCCAGTTTCCCAGAACTACTGAAGATAGACGTTGACTGTGGATATTGTATCACAGAAACAGTCCATCTGACTGTTCAGAGATGCCACTAAACACGCCCAAAGATGTAAACAACAATGCATGAGCAGCTCCTATTAGACGGAGGGGGTCTGACAGCCGAACAGTTCCAGTCATTCCACCAGGAAGGAGGCACACGGCTCGTGTTGACTGTAGTTCAACCATGCCTAGACGGTCAATACCGAGGTTCGACCGCGTCAGCATTATTACTTTGTACCAGCAAGTGTTCTCAACAAGCGAAGTGTCCAGGCGTCTCTGAGTGAACCAAAGCGAGTGCAGCAAGGTGGAGGTTCCCTGCTGTTTTGGGATGGCATGACATGGGGCCGACGTACGCCGCTGGTGGTCATGGAAGGCGCCGTAACGGCTGTGCGATACGTGAATGCCATCCTCCGACGGATAGTGTAACCATATCGGCAGCATATTAGCGAGGCATTCATCTCCATGGACGACAATTCGCGTCCCCATCGTGCACATCCTGTGAATGACTTCCTTGAGGATAACGACATCGCTCGACTAGAGGGGCCAGCATGTTCTCCAGACACGGACCCTATCGAACACGCCTGGGATAGATTAAAAAGGGCTGTTTATGGGCGACGTGACCCACCAACCACTCTGAGGAATCTACGCCGAATCGCCGTTGAGGAGTGCGACAATCTGGACCAACAGTGCCTTGATGAACTTGTGGATAGTATGCCACGACGAATACAGGCATGCATCAATTCAGGAGGGCTTGCTACTGGGTATTAGAGGTACCGGTGTGTACAGCATTATGGACCACCACCTCTGAAGGTCTCGCTGTATGGTGGGGCAACATGCAATGTGTGGTTTTCGTGAGCAATAGAAAGTGCGGAAATGATGTTTATGTTGATCTCTATTCCAAAATTCTGTGCAGGTTCCGAAACTCTCGGAATCGAGGTGATGTAAAACTTTTTTGATGCGTGTAGTAGGATATGCCACGTCTACCAGCAAGACATGTTCTCCATCATAGATATGTGAAACACGAGGAAAAACTGTACCATCGATTTCTTCGCTAGGTAATCAGTGGAAACCCCCAGCTGACAGAAATTGTTGAATGACAAAGCTGTGTAAGTATTTAACAACAAAATGAAAGCTGTAGCTCAGATCGAATGATGGATTGTACACCCAACATTCGAGGGTTATTTGCTTTGGCGTGTCTATGTACACATTGGAAAAGATCAATAAAAGGCCACAAATAAAGAAAAGCAGCATAAAAGTTCCTACTCGACTCACATGCTGTCGAGTTTTACGTTCCACGCTGACCCATGCATAGTGTAGTAAGCAGCGTCATATTGTATGTTACCTGATAAATTTCGGAATCATTCAGACACATTTATGTCCATGTATAGCCTTTGCATAAGCCTCCATATTTAGAATGTTAAACTCCTGCGCACATCTGCTGCACATGCCTATATTCCACATCCGTTAAGGTGTCATCTGTAAGTTTAGTGGGGAATGCAGAAATATCTGGTAGTGCAATCCCAATGAGTTTCTTTCACGAATCTAGATATTCATCTTACAAAATACTCTTGGGTGTAACAAGCTAAAATTTAGAACCATGTGATTTTTCAGTCTGAGAGTGAAGCATGTCTTCCAGACGCAAAATCTCAGACAGATTTTTGAGTGGAGTGATGTCTGCTCGACTCTATTTTTGACTGATGTCTGCGTAAGTCTATATGGGTAATAGGACCGTAGCTTAATGCTATTGCTAACCTTATTATAAAATGAGATATATCTCTTCGTGGTAACCAGCAGGACACTAACTGGTTCATTGCACACGTTCATTTTCGTAAAGTTTTTAGCTAATATACGTCCATCTTACCCACTCAGACTGTAACAAACGAGTGCGTGGGATGGGCCCTGTAAGATAGTTTCCAAGCTATGTGTGCCGCATCACTGTAGTTTACAGTTCGGTGGCGGTGGTCATGAACTGTATCGTCATCAACGTCAAACGATTGTTCACAAATACGGCAGACAGCAGATTCTTCATGGGTAGAGGAATGATGGTATCACAGATCTCATCGAGTTCTCTGTAAGTTCTTGAAGCTCAGAGAACAACCATCTACACTGATGTTCAGAAAAAAACAGAACACCTTGAACAACTAGAGATAGGACGTTGATATTCACAGAACTTCTACATTACTACGTGCTTTCAGTCACCTCTGCACAGCATGTGTCCTCTTGCCTAGTAGGCGCAGGGTCCGCCATGGTCTCTGATAACTTGCTCGATACGTGATGGCATCGACGCGTATAAAGCGCGAATGGCGTCCTGTGGTCTAGCCATCCATGCTGTACTCAGCTGGTTCCAATGTTCATCCATAGTGGTTGGCACCGGGTCACAGCGCTGCACCCGTCATATCACCATAACCCACACATTTTCGACTGATGAAAAGTCTGTTGATCAGGGGGCCTGGTATCCTATGATACAAAGAAGGCACTCGTTCGTGTAGTAACGTGTCGTAGTGCATTGTGTTGCTGGAAAGTGGCGTCTGGGGTGTGAGTTTCTACTGCTTATCTTCGTGCTTGTCATACCCTGCCTTGGTCAGAAATGTCTATAGATCTCTCCCCAGTCGAGAACGTTATAGAAAGGGCCCTCCAACCAGCTAGACATTTTGACGGTATGACGAGCCGATTGGACAGAATTTCGCACGATATCCGTCAGTAGGACACCCAGCCTACGCTATCAACGTCAAACCAAATATTTGCCTGCATAAGGACTAGAGAGAGAGAGAGAGAGAAAGAGATAGGCAGCATTAGAAACTCTGGCCACGTACAAGTGGGCATTATCTTGCTGAAATGTAAGCCCAATTTAGCTTGTCATGAAGGGAAAGAAAACGTGGCGTGGAATATCGTCGACGTACTGCTGTGCAGTAAGATTGCCGTGGATGACAACCAAATGGGTCCTACTATGAAAAGAAATAGCACCCCGGACCATCACTCCTACCTGCCGGGCTGTATGGCAGGCAATAGTCGCGTTTGCAGGTTAGAATTCCACTGTTGTATGGGGTGTCTCCAGATACATCTACAGCCTTAAATGTCATGGAATGGAGTATAACTGCCTTCAGTAATGAGTCCTGCTCCGAATTGAGCCCTGACGCCCAGAGAAGAGGGGTCTGGAGACTCTTCAGACAGAGGTGGGATATCATCCAGACTGTCACCCGCCATACTGTCCGACAACCAGGAATGATGGTCGCGGAGCCATTTCTTTTCATGGTAGGACCCCTTTGGTTGTCTTCCACGACAACTACGTCGACGATATTCTACACCCAGTTTTGTTGAAATTCATAGCAAGCCATTCTGGGCTCAGGTTTCAGCAACATAATGCCCATCTGCACATGGCCAGAGTTTCTACTGACATTCTTCCTGTTTGCCAAATCCTACCTCGGCCAGGGAGGTCGCTAGATCTCTCCCCAATTACAAAGTTTGGAGCATTGCGGATAGGATTTTGACGATCTAACTGGGCAATTGCATAGAATATAGAATGATTTCCTTCAGGATGACATCTAACAATTCAGTCAATCAATGCCAAGCTGAAGACCGTGATATTTGGCGGAACTGATAGAGTTTGTTTTGAAATACGTGTAATATAAATATTTAGGTTTGAAATAAATGATCTTTTATGAACAAGATTTATTAACCAGAATAAGATTTTCACTCTGCAGCGGAGTGTTTGCTGATATGAAACTTCCTGGCAGATTAAAACTGTGTGCCGGACCGAGACTGGAACTCGGGACCTTTGCCTTTCGCGGGCAAATGCTCTACAATCTGAGGTACCCCAGTACGACTCACGCCCCGTCCTCAAAGCTTTACTTCCTCCAGTACCTCGTCTCCTACTGTCCAAACTTCACAGAAGCTCTCCTGCGAAACTTGCAGAACTAGAACTCCTGGAAGAAAGGATATTGTGGAACACTTGCCCGCGAAAGGCAAAGGTCCCGAGTTCGAGTCTCGGTCCGGCGCACAGTTTTAATCTGTCAGGAACTTTCAAGGTTTATTATATTAATCCTTTTATATGTAAACAAAGCTGCCAGTGCTCACTGGTATCATATGGTTCTTAATGTAACATTGGTCTTATTTCATTACAATACACACACGCAGACACACACACACACACACACACACACACACACACACACACACACACACACACACACACAAACACAATGTTTATGTCATATATCACGATGCTATTTCCATATCTTAAAGAGGTTAGGTTGTAACTTACAGTATTACACATCTAAAACGTATGACAAAATTATGTCAGCAACACACACAGTGTATCTGTCATGTTTCGTGATATTATTTTCACATTTAAAATATCAGTAAAAATAAGTAAGAACATTTACATTTTGTTCTTAAACTTGCTTGAAGCTATGTTACTGGTTGTACATTGATCAGACACTTAGCACCTGATGTTCTTAGAAATTTTTAGATATCCTTCATCTCACCAAGCGTTATTTTAGGGACTAAAAACAAAATAAATCATGTTCCACACAAGATGAATATAGTTCGTTATTGACTAGCTAATACAGGATTTTTATTTATATTTTGATCTTGGATGTACCTGTGGTTACGTTTCATTGGTGTTCTATACCCCAAAAGTTTCATTTTCAACTACTTTAGCACGACAACCAACTTAAAGTAAAGCAATTTGATGACATGTTTACTGTGTTTAACATTTAAACTTGATATCTTCGTAATACACAAAGATAAATTCGTAATGCTCGAAACAAGAAATTTAAATCCACAACACGTCCAAAGGCAATCATGCACAAGACTTCACACAGAGACGAAAGTTGTACATCGAGAAAACACGTTCTTGCACCATAATACAATTATTTATCAAAACAGGTAAAAATATTGAGTTAAGAATACGTACAGGTTGCTTACTGAAATATGCAACTATAGCTACAGATCCCTGACCATAAACCAAGATTTCATCTTGCATCAAACTAAAATTGTCTCTATTCTTTATCATAATACCTAAGATTTTGAGTGCAAAACGCAAGTGATGCTGCTGTCAGAACGTAACGGTTCTCTAACAGCAAAAAAAAAAAAAAAAAAAAAAAAAAACTTCACATTGCTCATGTATTGGCACTACTGATATAAAATACAGGTTAAGAAGCACATACCAACGAGCTTAGTTCGACCTTTACCATGCATTAAAGAAACAATAATTGTCTTTGTAGTTTACCAAATAACATAAAAATTTGTATTATAACATTACAAAATGGAACACATGGCACTGCTTCTGATGTAACATACAGCTTAAAATGCGTTTATCGATGAGACCAGTTTCATCTGTGTACCAAAGTAAACCAGGTACCTGTATTATTTGCCTAACACTTGTCTTAGTTCGGTTAAAACTGATATCAATGTGAGGCAGACATTATTGTGACCCCCCATAGTAGGGTATTAACTTTATCTTGGAATACAAGCCGTATCTCATTTTGTGTTGATAATGCTAATTAATGGCCGGCTGGAGTGGCCGAGCGGTTCTAGGCGCTACAGTCTGGATCCGCGCGACCGCTACCGTCGCAGGTTCGAATCCTGCCTCGGGCATGGATGTGTATGATGTCCTTAGGTTAGTTAGGTTTAAGTAGTTCTAAGTTCTAGGGGACTGATGTCCTGAGAAGTTAAGTCCCATAGTGCTCAGAGCCATTCGAACCATTTTTTTTTTTCTAATTAATGCTATCGCACAGTGGAGACTACATGGTACTTTGCTCTCACAGACATCGCCGTGTTGTATCAAAAGTGTAACAAATTGCCCCATACATCAGCATTGTTACATGATATGATAGCCTGATTATTTCCTAAGAATTTATCTTTGTTTTGCTAAAACCGGCAGGTCACCTACCAGGTTCCAATGGGAGGGGCAGAATGTATGTAGCGATCCAAATCTCCTTCCCCTGGTACTGGCATCTTTACAACACCAGACCCACTGCTTGTGTACATCCTGTACAACACTTGAATCTGAGTTTGGTGATCAGGTTACAGCATATGTAGCAATCAGAGTCTCCCTCCCTGGTACTGGAATCTCTACGATACAGCAGCTGTGCTCACGCCGTACAACATTCGCATCAGAATCTGATGATTAGGCTGGCGTGTAACTAGTGATATCAGCCTTCCTCCCTGCCACTGGAACCTGTGCAACGCTAGCTTTTGCACTTCTGTACACAAAGTATAACATTCGCGTCAAAAACCAGTGGTCAGGCGCAGTTTATGTTACGTTCAGAGCCTTCGGAGTCAAGAAATTCCATTTTTTAAATGGTCTGTGTAAGGTAAATTCAGACCTATTTCAGCTGAGTGAATGCTGCCATTTGTATTCAGACAACTGTATTTGTACTTGTTATTATCTGCTAAATGTGAGCAGATCCATATTGTCTTATAAATAGAGATTTTCGCTTAAAATCAGTTCAGCTATTGGGTGAGCGTTGCAGTTATCAAAATGGCTTTCGATTCCACTGGATGAAAAACTTAAAAGTCAGCTATTGGAAGCTTGACGAAATATCCGCAGGAAACTGGCGTTGCTGTAAAAAGGCAAGCTGAATCTGAGTTTATACTGTGAAGAGTATTTTGGCCCATGTCTCAAACCCTGCAAAGACTGAGACGACTATTCCAAAAGAAGACAGGTTAAGACAAAGGAGATTTGTTGTTAACTCTACACTTAATAGTTACTGAATCACTAAATTATTAAGTGTGCAGTTATCACCAACTGTTCACTACTGTGATTGTGACAAGGTACAGCGTGTTTAAATGGACTTCGTTAAAACAGACTATAATGACAATCATATTTGTTCTACATATGTAAGGCTTATATATGACGGAAATATATGGTTGATCAACAGATGTACAATGTTTTCTCCTTGAAGACGACTGTAATAATCGAAACCGGTAGAGAATAAACATAAAACTGTACAGCTGATGGCACAAGTAAACATTTTAATACACAGAAGAGATGAAACCAATGATAACCAGGTATTTATGAAAACAGAAGGCAGAGACTTTGAAGGAGAAGAAGAAGAGGAGGAGGAAGGAGAAGAAGAAGAAGGTGAATACGACGAAGTAGATGGTGATGATAAGTCACAAAAGAAAATTAAAGCCAGAACAAAAGGTAAACTAGCAGTATAATTTTTAACAAACCAGTAGACAAAACAAAGGATACTGTATATGGTATCAGATTTGAACTGATAGCTAAAGAACATGATTCACAGGTAACTACTGATAGACATAAGTGAATAAGTCACAGTGTAAGATACTTGGGAGCGAGGGATTACAGTACATATTATTTAAAATTAATCTTTCTATGACGAGTTACACAAGATGAGATTTTCAAATTTAGGACAAAATTCTCAGGATTACCTATGTTCATAAATAAAAATATCTCTCCTACACGCAAGTAACTTCCAACAAATGCTATAAATATGCCCATATTATTAGGTATCCGTTACACAAAAGTGGTGCTGAATCGTTATTGAGAGATTATGACCTACGTATCGCAATGGGACAACGGAAATGTATTTGAAGTTAGTTACTAGAAGGCAGTTCCATCAAATTGCCAGCACATACCGATTTTGTTCACTCGAATAATTGGAATGAACTGCTGGAGCGATTGATTTTCTTGCTACCTTCGAAAGAGCTACGGAATAACACATGATAATAAAATAATATCCAAAACAATTTTCTTTTATTCTTGAGTCTTAGTTGTAAATTTTAGATATTTGACATTTTTGGTGACTCTGCATCTTCTTAAGGTCAAATAGTTGTACCAGAAACCTCGTCTGTTCAGAACCTCATATCAGAGCATTGTACATTAGATAAATCAGCTTCCAAAATATCTGCATGGTTAGTTTTCTATATAACAAACGTGTCTTTTATTTCAGTTGAGTCTGAATAGTCTACAATCAATACACTCATTTCTTTTTTTATGTGTACTCATTTTAGGCTATGCTACATTTAGCTATAAAATAAAAGCTACTTAATATTCTCAAGCAATCTTTATATCTAGATATTTATGCTTCACAATATTCCCTAGATTTCATTCACTAACTTAAATGCGTTATTTCCAAGCACTGGTGAACCAGTGTACATCGCATTTTCATAGCGTTTCTGGTCGTAATCAGTCCACCACAAGGGTAAAAACTGTCTGTACATCACTGTTACTAACGATTTTTCTTATTTACACAATCCGTAGACAGGAATAATTATACAAGATAAATCCGTACTCTAAGGATCACATTTTGGTCGTCCTTCAGGGATAATTCCTAAGTATTTTAATATAAAAGATCCGTGGTCTCCATTGGCTCGTCGTAGAGTAATGATGTAATGATGATTTATTGGATTTGTTACCACAATTACCTTTGTTTTTGTGAAAATGCTTTGATAACAGTGATCAAGTCTGTAATACGTAACCTCCACAACACAAAGGGTAATGCAACAACCTCCAGGCAGATATGAAAGGGCTACGATGTGGTTACTGTCACTGCGGGAACGATACAGTATAGCGTCGTTAAATCGCTCTTCCATTGTATTCCGTGAACCAAACACGAGGTGCATGTCAGCCAAATCATCATCGGTGAACCCATCCATACTGCTGTGTATCACTGTTAACGTACGACTAACACTGACAGGACAGGACAAATGTGGTCAGATAGCGAAATGAGCATTATTTTTGTCAGCAGCAAGTAGCAAGAGACACACAGCACATATTATCGAAATTTGAACTGTTTTGTGGATATTATCAGTTATATACAAACAAAAAAATAACTGAGGTAAGAAATCAAATGAAATTAAATTACTCTGCAACCGGAGACCTCTGATCTCTTATACCAATATACTCCGAAAACAACTTTGTGCTGCATTAGATTTTTTGTGCAGTTCTGGTCAACTCTGTATTTGTTTTTCATACCGGGGTGCTTGTGCGCCATAACAGTAGAGCAACGTTGTCTAACAGTAATACAACTGGTCATGTACGTTGTGAAAGTTTTTGTCTTTGAAAAAGTGATGACGAATTAGACGGTAAATGATTCGTAAAACTACGCTCCTGCTTAGTAGCTCGACGTTTCAGAAAAACACACCGCTGCTCCGTACTTATAAAGCGTCTTACTTTCGCAAACAAATCTTAGAGGAAGTCTGTAACTGACGCGGTTTCCGACCAAGGAGCTATTTTGTGAGAGAATCACACTGTATGACAATAACCGAGGTGAAATTTCTCCGGGAATTAAACCCTAAAACGACCCACCTTTTTTACTATTTTTGATAAAGACATACATGCCCTCAACTGAAAGAGGGAGAGAGAGACAGAGAGAGAGAGAGAGAGAGAGAGGCATTTTAGTGCTGCAGTTTAAAAATCTTAAGCCTGCGCGTTTTCTTTTCTTCAAGCGCTTATCTTAGCGTTCATTTGTAATTAAAATATGTCATTGCCGGCCAGTGTGGCCACTCGGTTAAAGGCGCATCAGTCTGGAACCGCGCGACCGCTACGGTCGCAGGTTCGAATCCTGCCTCGGGCATGGATGTGTGTGATGTCCTTAGGTTAGTTAGGTTTAAGTAGTTCTAAGTTCTAGGGGACTGATGACTTCAGATGTTAAGTCCCATAGTGCTCAGAGCTATTTTTCAAAAATATGTCATTACTCACAATAAATGAAATAATGCAGTTCCGTACTTCTGTTTCGTAAAATAAGTGAAGGTAATTCCCTGTTTATGCAGGACACTGTATGATGTTGGATATGGCTACCCAGCGTACTCCTTGCATCTTATTCTGCTTCTCGTAGAGCGATACGTGAATTCCTGCTAGGCCGTGCTTGAAGATCGCAGATATGTCTCACAATGTGGAAGGATTGATGGGCCTTGTTAATGAGAGAGGTCTGCAATCATTATTCATTTGCAAAGGGCAACATAATTTATTATGAACAGACAGTGCGAAGCGACTTACTGAATAAGCAGCGACACACGTATAAATCTGTAACGGTATCGTGGCCTGAGGATCGCGGTATCCGCCATCCTCTCCTCTTCATGAGCAGAGATCGCGACCGGCACGCACAGTCCCACAATGCGTCAAAAACACATTTTTTGTCTTATAAAGTTGCGAAAGCGAAAAAACCTTCAAAAAAGTTTCGTTTGTACTCTGATAGGAATCACTGAAATAGTGTCAAATCAAATTTCAGCATCTTAAAGAACAACGATGACAACTGAAATACATAATACATATAAATTTAAGGCCAACGTTCCCGCTACAGCTCGAATTATTTCACTACGTGTGTCACAGAGCGCAAGAGGCTACAAGAATGATGTTTAGGACCGCGAAATGTTTTACTTATATTTTAGATACGCAGCTTTCCCAGAGTAGGCCAACAATATGCGCTATAGGTCTCAAAACTTTGGTGGAAGATATCATAAGCCAAAGGACATTATGGATAAAAAAATCGCTTTCAGTATTATTTGTCTTACCCAAAACACACGTTCGGCAACGATTAAAAAGCTGCTGTAATTGTCATCCAGTATGGTAAAAAGTCCTAATAAGGTTACGCGCCCATAAATATTCCGTTACCGCATAGAAAGAAAATATGTTTCTATTACATGCCTTCCATTTTCCGAACAGATTGCAAGCTGTTTTAAGAAAGATAAAATTAATGTGGGATGCCGTACTAGAGGAGCACTGGTTTTCCGTTTATGACATAATATAGGTACCACAATATATTTCCAAAATAAGGGATATAAGAAACCGAGTGTGGCGAGTGTGAACGCTAATACGTACATTGGTACAGGACGACAATTACTGAACTATATGAGAAAAACGTAAATTAGTTACAAACTACGGCGTACACACACTTTATTCAACATGCAAACGTCACTACAGATGCTCGGATTTAGGTTATGACGTGTTCGATATGCCTGCCATCATTGGCGAGGATGTGGCGCAGACGAATAGCGAAATTCTGCATGACCTGCTGAAGTGTCGGAACATCGATGCTGTCGAGGATCTCCTGAATGGCTATTTTCAGCTCAGTAATGGTTCTGGAGTATTGCTGTACAACTTGTCTTTAATATAGCCCCACAAAAAAGGAGTCACATGAGTTCAAATCCGGAGAATATGGCGGCCAATCGAGGCCCATCTCAGTGGCCTCTGGGTACCCCAGATCCAGAATGCGGTCTCCAAAGTGCTCCTCCAGGAGATCAAATACTCTCCAGCTTCGATGAGGTCGAGCTTCGTCATGTAAGAACCACATCTGGTCAGAATCAGGTTCACTTTGGATAAAGGGAATGAAATCATCTCCCTAAACCTTCACGAACCGTTCGGTAGTCACCGTGCCATCAAGAAATGTCGCACCTATTATTCTGTGACTGGAAACTGCACACCACACAGTCACCCGTTGACGGCGCAGAGACTTCCCGATCGCGAAATGCGGATTCTTAGTCCCCCAAATGCGCCGATTTTGCTTATTGACGAACCCATTCAAATGAAAGTGGACTTCGCCGCTAAACCAAATCATACAGTGCACACTACACTGGTCAAAACAATTAGAGGATCAGTTGAGATATCTAGGATCTGAAGTATTGTCACCGGCGGAATAAACTAAAATGGTTCGATGTCTTTCTGTCGGTTCTACAGAGTGGAGACAATAACATTGCGGTCACCGAGATAGTGGTAATAACGGAAAGTTCCTGCAGAGGGGGTGCTGTTGACTTGTGTTTGCCAAACGAATTACACAAGCAGTTGGGTTCAGATAGTGCATGCAACAAAAACGTGACTATCCGAAGGTATGGCGTGGGGAGCCATAGGACGATTGGAAGCGAGACAGACACAGAGGGAAGTGGCTGCAGCTATAGGAGTGTCCCGAAGTGTAATTTACAGGACGTGAACGTGTTTTCAGACAACAGAAACCGTTAAAAGAACGGAAGGCCAAGGTCGTCCACGGGTAACATCAGCATGAGGTGACCGTTATCTCCGGTTAACAGCCCGTCGAGACAGGAGGCTGAATGCAACTCAGCTGCAACACACCCTCCAGACAGCAACAAGACGCTCAATATCAACACAAACAGTCCGAAATCCCCTTCGGGAATGTGACATCTACGCACAGAGGCCTATGGTGTGTGCCCCACTAAACCCACGACACCGTTTAGCCAGCATATGGCACCGGGTGCTGTTCACAGATGAGTCAAGATTTTGTGTTCAGCCGGACAATCGTTGTTCCCTCATATGGAGAGAACTTGGAAAATCCTGTTTATGAGCAGGAAACATTACCATATCATGGTGGTGGGCGAATGGTGTGAGCAGGGGTCAGTATTGGCGGACGTACGGATCTCTATGCCATTCAGAATGACGCTTTGATTGCTCTGAGATATAGAGACGAGAGCCTTCGATCTTTTGTTGTGCCCTACGCTGGTAACATAGCAAATGGGTTCCTTCTGGTGGACGATAATGCTCGTCCCCACAGAGCTGCACTGGTGGACAACATGCTTGAAGCTCAGGGTATTGAACAAATGGAGTGACCAGCTTGTTCACCAGACTTAAGCCCGATTGAGCATGTCTGGGATGCGCTTGATAGACGCATTGCAGCCACACCAACACCTCCCACAACGATTGCAGAGCTGGATATTGCACTCATGGAAGTGTGGCTAAATACCCCTCAAGAGCTGATTGATAACCTCATACTCTCCATGCCACGCAGGTGTGCAACTGTACTGGCCATTCGAGGTGATCACACACCATATCAGAGAGCAACGAGAACGACTGTTTCACAATTATTGTAGCCCCATGGTGCCTTGCTCTACGTAAACGACATGTAAACCTCAAGTAAAGAACTGACACAGCAAAATACATCTACATCTACATCTACATCCATACTCCGCAAGCCACCCCACCTGACGGTGTGTGGTGGAGGGTACCTTGAGTACCTCTATCGGTTCTCCCTTCTATTCTTCTCGTATTGTTCGTGGAAAGAAGGATTGTCGGTATGCTTCTGTGTGGGCTCTAATCTCTCTCATTTTATCCTCATGGTCTCTTCGCGAGATATATGTAGGAGGGTGCAATCGTACTGTGTTACACACAATTTACAATTGTAAGCGATATCTGAATAAAATGCGTTACCATATGTCTATTGTGTATGATATCTCACCTGATCCCCTAATTGTATTGAGCAGTGTAATTCCCATCGTGCCCCGCGGCCAATTGTGGAGTTTGAATGTCTTAACGCAAACCGTTCAGAAGTTATAAGGATTTCATTTCATATAGTTTAATAATTGTCACCCTGTAAGACAGGTAGGGACCAGATATTGAAAGCAAACCTGCGAGAGTAAGGAGAGTGCCTCAGACTGTCACCCCAACAGAGAGAAACACGACGTCGGCCCTATTCGTGACCATTTTAAAGTTCTACATATGGTCTCCGGAGATTATATTCTTGATGCAACGGAGGATTGATCTGGAAGATGAAGGACTCGCATCCGGTGTTAAATGAATAGAAACCGTTCTTGTGTCTTTTTTGTCACAGGTCTGACTATGGAATAACCGAAACGCTCCATGTTTGGATTTATTAAATTGAAAACATTTATATGATCAGGACGGTACATTAATAATTGTCATTTGAATCTGACAGATAAGTTTACTTTGCAATACATTGAAGCATTCATGTCACCCATCGAAATGGTAGCATTACATTTGAATGTGCGGTGTGATAGTTTGCAGAACAGATTGGTGTCACTGACACTCACTGGTCAATGAAATCTACAGCAGTTTCCGTCTGTATTATCTTCCTATCGCCACCGGCCGCTGTAGCCGAGCGATTGTAGGTGCTTCAGTCTGGAACCACGCGACCGCTACGGTCGCAGGTTCGAATCCTGCCTCGGGCATGGATGTGTGTGACGTCCTTAGGTTAGTTAGGTTTAAGTAGTTCTAAGTTCTAGGGGACTGATGACCTCAGATGTTAAGTCCCATAGTGCTCAGAGCCTGTTTCCTATCGCCGTACAGTTTGTGCACCACAAACCTTACACTTTCTTAGTTTTTTTCAGGATATAAATGTAAACACGGTTAGTCTTCAGTTGGTCACATATGAATCTCAGAGAGGTCACCCATCTAATTTCAGTGTCTGTCAGACTTATTTGATGTTGCCTGTCGGATTTGTTGACGGTGGTCTGGAATGCGGTCCGTTATCAACAGTTTCCTTTCTATCCCAAATGCTTCTCGCAAGTACGTGTTTTGCGAACAGCTGCTGATTCCAGAACACCCCGGTCATCGATTTCGGTAAGTAACAAAGCGTTATGATTATGCGTTGCTCCACTAAAATACGACACTTGGTTTCATACCCAATTCGTTCCGTCGGACGCAATGGAGTTAGCTAATTATATTCCAGATTTGCACGATGTCTATCGTAATTATCAGAAATAAAACCGTTTTTAAGGCTGTGTATACATCATTAATTTGTGTATCCGGATGCCCTCTGTCCATTTACATATTACTAAATAACACAGTTGGTTAAATACAACAAAAACGTCGTTAGAAGGTTCCTAAATAGCATAGCTACTGAAATGTAATAAAAGTGTTTCAGTATTAAGAGTGAAACAAAAATTTAGAAACAGAGTAACCTACTGTTGTCTAACAAATTTCACATGATGGAAGCGTGTAGCTAAATATTGATGTATAGAATAGATAAAATTGCGCAGAAAGGATAGAGGGCTTTAAGAATAATATGGAAATACCTCCAGAAATGCATGCCTGAACATAAATGCAGATTCTAGCCAAGCCTGCGGATCTACTGTTGTATTTGAAATTGAACGGAAACTGCTCAATGTCCTCAATACGTTGCAAATATCGGTCGTGGTCAGAAAAGTGTTCTGCGCAGTTGTGAGCGCGTTCTGTTGGAGTTAAGTGCATTTGATCTCGGGCAAATGGTTGGTGCTCGTATGCTGTATGCTTCCGTAACCAAGGTAGTCGAAGTGTCCGGTGTTTCAAGAGGCACCCTATTGAAGATTTATACCGAATACCAGGAAAGCGGAAAAACATCACAACAAGGACGGAGGAGGAGGACAATGGTGCTTATCGCCCCGTCGACAACGAGGTCATCGGAGACGAAGCACAAACTCGGATTAAGGAAGGATGGAGATGGAAAGTGACAGCGCCCTTTCGAGGGAACCATCCCGGCATTTGCTTTAAGCTATTTAGGGAAATCACGGAAAACCTAAATCAGGATGGACACGGGCATGAAGTGTCGTCCTCCCGAATGCGAGTCCAGTGTAACGAGAACGGAAATTTGCCCTGATTGATCGTGACGGAAGGTCTTTGAAGAAAATTGTGACGAAAAATATGAGGTCGACAGCTGCAAAAGTCACTGCAGAACTGAATGTCGCTCTCGCGAACCCTGTCAGTACCAAAACCACACGAAGGTAGCTCCATAAACAAGGAACTGCAGGGGGAGCTGGAATTCCAAAACATTCCGATACAAATGCCCGTCATAGAGGAACGTGGTGACGAATCAATAAAACCTGAAGTATGGGGCAATGAGTAAATGTCATTCGAGCGGATGAGTATTGTTTCACGCTGTTTATAACTTCTGCCCGAGTTTACTTGCCAAAAGTGAAACATGACGGTGGTTCGGTGATAATTTGAACAGTCATACCGTGGTTGTCCATGGGCATCAAGGTTCTCCTGCAAGATCACACTACTGCCAAGAACAATGTCCGCATTTCGGCTGATGAGGTCCATCCATGGTACAATGTTGGTCCCCCAAAGGTGATACTGTGTTTCAAGACAACAGGGCCCTTTTTGACACAGTTCGAATCGTCCAGGACTGGTTTCCTGAGCACGAGGATGAACTATCACATCCTTCTAGCCGCCACTGTCAGGACATTCCCATCAGATGGTTCTTGTCATCTGGAGGAACGTGTTCGAGGAATGTGGTGTGCTCCTGTATTATCTTATCGAAAGACAGATACACCGCCAAAACGTTGACTGTAGAGTTAGAAAATATGTTGGAGGCTCCTGTAACGCCTATAAATTATTCTCGACAGCGATGAGAAGTGTCCAACACATATACGTGATACTGACAGAAGGCATGACTGATTCATCTATCAACTGAAGGCTTGAGACTACCACGTGATACTGATAGAAGGCGTGACTGATCCATCTATCAACTGAAGGCTTCAGACTGCCAGCTTAACAAGTGTGTTACTACCTACCTGGCAACCACTAAACTCTTATACAACAATCAAAAAATTGTACACTCCAGTGAAGAGAGAGCGGCACCTTTAATCTAGTTTCCATCTCATTTGTTCCCTTTATCAAATAGTTGGGGGACCACAGTGCTGGGCGTTTAAACTGTTGTTCGTAATAGACGCCTAGTGGCCAAGACGATCTTGTGGAGGTGTATCTTGGAAGCAATCATGAGAAAATAACATGATTTCTGTATGAAATACTTTCTTTTCTGTTTTGTAATTTAAGTGAAAGTAAGAGGAGATCTGATAGTCCTCTTGCACTACGCATTAAGAACGAAAATGTACGAAAGCAGGAACTACAGGCCTCCAGGTGAACAGTCTGGCGTACACCAGTCGTTTGCAAAAAGGCAGCGCACAGTTCTGCAGCATTCTGTTCGCGGTACCTGCGAGCCATAACCTGCAGCTGGCGGTCATGCCCTGGTCTGTTTGCCTGCGAGTGTCCGCTACGAGGCAGGTCTTCAGTGATTCGTTTCTCACACTCGAATGTTTGAATGACGGTGATGTGCGGTACGCCGATTTCACGGTCTGCTTCCTCTGCTTATAAACCATCTTGCCTTGGTGTGACAACAAGCGTACTTTCTATTTGTGAAATAATCCGTTGGGGCCCGTAGATACATCAATTAAACTGGTGGTTGTGCTTAGAGATTTCCTGTGATCAAACGAGCTTTGAGCTAGAAGGTTTTGATCAAGAAACAAAAACTTCTCAAGTTATGAGAGTTGTGTCAAACTTCGTCCTATTCTTCTTCATAGACGTCGTTGTTTGATTATGCTGCGCAGCATGGGACTCGTATATATTCTTCGCTGTGAGCCCTCTTTCTCTCCTTCGTCCACTTGGTCCCTATTGTATCCTTCCTGAGAAGGGACGTCGGAAACTCTGTCGGGTGGCTTGTCAGAACTAGTCTGTCTCCAGTTGTTCCAGATCCGACTTTACTGACACGATCCACTTATTCTGGGAAGCTTACCCTCTATCTGTCACGTGAAGATCTTGTTAGTGAGTCTTTCGACAGTTGGACGAGTAGATACTTCGGAAGGGGTGGTAAGTCCTTTCAGGCTTGAAGTATCTGGTGTCTATAGCTAAGTTCTCACGCTGGTTTGTAGAGATCCACTCTTCAAGCTACTTCACTGCTGTTATTTTCTCATGGTGGTTTCTTCTAGTGGAATTGTTGAGAATGTTTCTTTATGTTGGTCATGAATTCAACTTGTGGATGTTGATCTTCTAGCCAGTCTTAACTGTTACTCTGAAAAGACTCCGTAGCTTGTAAGCAGCCTCCTCCATATCTCAATATTGTTCACTAGAAAAGAGAGGTCATTAGCAAAATTTAGGCATGGTATATTGGGGTTATCTTTCTTGTACCCAAGCTTCCTGCAGGTAGCATTGCCATCCATTCTCTGATAATTTACTCTGGATGCAGCAACGATGATGTTGTTGATAACCCGTAATAAGGAGTTATCTCTGTAATTGTTAAGGTGTGTATTACTTCCAGTCTTGAACACTGTGAAGCAAAGCTGATGTCCAAGTTCCTAGCATGGTCTCTGTTGTACGTACGTACTGTATGATCTGATGGATGCTCTGCAAGGGCTATTCATCCGCTTGTTACCATATTCCTGTTACACCTAAGACCTAGATGTTCTTGAGATCCTTGATAATTTGCAAATAAAACGTTCTGGGGTTTCAAGCTGCGTTAAGTGGTATACTGCCCACGAGCTTTTGGCAGAGATCTCCTCTGCCATTGTCAAGTGGATGACTATCGTGTGGTTGTCAGTGCCGTGCTTATAGAGTAGAGCCGCGCCGTCGCTCGTGACGTCACTGGTGCTCGGTCCCGCACCTTATATGGTAATGTTTTGGCCGCGCGCCCGCCAGGCCCGCTTCAACTCCCACAACACCGGTTCCCACGCTGTACTCAGCTGCAATCCACCGTCTCTATTGAATGTGTTGCCAGAAATTTTAACCTCTATGACCTCGCTTATCATGCTATCCCAGAAGCCGTTAGTGCGTTCAATAATAGACGTCTCATAGAATACAATTCGGTGTCCATTTTCCAATGCATTTTCGGCTACAGGTGATTTTTCGGGATAGTGCAGACGGTAATACCTTTCATGTTCTATGCGGCGCTGTTCAATAGTGCGAACAGTCTGGCCGACATAGAACTGCCCACATCCACACGGTAAATTCCCGGCGTTCTGAGGCCTACATCGTCCTTCACAGATTCCATTAGTTGCCGGATCTTTGGCGGAGGCCGAAAGATTGTGTCTATTTTATGCCTCTTCAGGAGATGACTGATCTTCCCTGTTGTCGAATCACACAACAGTAAGAATGCAACATGCTTGGTGTCTTCTTCAGACGTCTTCTTCCTTTGAGGCTTGGATGACACTGCTTGCGAGATCTGTTTGTTGTTGTAACCGTTTTCCTTAAAAACTTTGCGTAAGTAGCTCACTTCTCTTGGCAAGTTTTCAGAGTCTGAGACGGTTTCAGCTCGATGTACTAAGGTCCTTAGAACTGACTGTTTCTGTGCTGGGTGATGAAAGCTGGTGGCGTTCAGATACCGATCCGTGTGGATGGGCTTGCGGTAAGCGCTATGACCTAGAGACCCATTGGGCTTACGACGGACAAGCACGTCCAAGAACGGCAGGGTTCCCTCCTTCTCTACTTGCATTGTGAAGCTGATGTGGTCATGGATGCTGTTGAGCTGCTCCAGGAACTCTTGTAACTTTTCTTGTCTATGTGGCTAAATGACGAAGGTATTGTCGATGTAGCGATAAAAACAGCTCAGCTTTGCAGGAGCCGTGTCCAAGGCGATGTCTTCGAAATGCTCCATAAAGAGGTTGGCTACTACTCGAGCTAATGGACTTCCCATCGCCACCCCGTCAGTTTGGTTAAAATATTCTCCATCATTTAAGAAATATGATGACGTCAGAGTGTGCTCAAATAAATCCACGATGGTGGATCTTGATAATTTGTGTTACTAATTATTACACTCATCTGACAATAGAAGTTCCGTTACGTTAAGCATGGAAGTAATCGGGCATTCGGCGCTGGGTGTGTTCGTAAATTATGTTTCTGTGAGTTAGAGTTTGTCCCTATATAGTCGAGCATCATACTTCTTCCGGTCGGTGGGACTTCCATGTGCTCCCATGTATTCGCTTAAGGGATTCACTGTACTTAAAGCAAGACAATGTACAGTTTCATCGCTCTCAATAGGGACTGTGATTTTCGGTGAATATTCGACACGTGGTACTTATATAAAAATGTTATCGAGGGGTCACTATGTTGCTTTATCCTACATCTGAACTATCTCCACATATTTTGGCCAGTATTCATTTTAAAACTTGCGGTGTATTATTGAGCTCATGCCACGACGGGTCACCTTTGTCATTGGCGCAAGTAGGAATGCCACACACTGAATAGCTATCCAACACAATTAATTGTGTTTTAGGTTTACATTACACTAATAATACGAAATCATGTATAAAACGCAAGGAGGTATATGATAATCTGAGATAAGCTAAACGCCGAGTTAATGGAAATTAGTTTGTATTATACCAGCAAAATATAATACTCGAAGCAGCAAAACTGAGTCTCTCGACCTTGCCACCGACCATAATGTCAGCGGTAGACAGTTTAAATTTAGAACTGTGGGTTTGGTATTGGCTATTTTCAAACAGAACCAAGCATTGTTGTAAAGTGCCACACCTGGGGCGATTAATGACAGGTAAGTTGTTCCTTAATTAGTAAAGTGTTTGTGTTTCACTTCTGTAAATCGTCTACTCTGATTTCTCTCCTTAACTGGTACACAACAGTGGTGCTGAGACGGGATGCACCTTAGTTCATCGTGGCTGCCTTATGCCGGAGCAGTCATTAACACAGGTTGTTAAGTTACAGGGGCAGCGTACCGACCGGCTGCTGGAAACCTAGCAAGGCACGTTAGGCGCTGCAACTGCACCAGAACCACAACTACAACCACAACCAAAACCACAGCCTCAAACTACCCAGTCCACAGCTCATGGTCTAGTGACTAGAGTTGCTGTCTCAGGATCACGGGATCCCAGGTTCGATTCCCTACCGGATCGGGCAAGGTGCAGACTGGAAGAATTATTTGGTCCAACTTACTGCTTATTTCCATGGCTACAATGTTTTAGGTAATCAACGTCTTTACCATTTCTTGTCTTGTACAGATGCGGTAGTTTACAGGCTTACCGTATAACTGTTTCCGGAAGTACGTCCAGACGAACCCGCTTTTGATGATTTAGTGGCGTGAATTAGTGAACATTTCGAATCCAAAATGCAAGTGACAGCTGCAAGGTATAAGATTTTTCGGTGCAAACGCCAGCCAGGTCACTCTCATGCACAAGAGGTTGCGGAGCTGAGGGGTTTAATCAGACAATGCCAGTATATGTGTTCATGTGGCTTGAGTGTATTGTGGAATCTCAGTACATAATGAGTCAGCCACCCCTCACCCCCTCGCCCCCCCCCCACTTTCGCCACCGCAGTGTCATACGTTTCCAAGAGAATGATTGGCAACAGTTTTATTTTATTTTAATTATTTATTTATTTAAATGTACCTGATTAGAGGCATCATGTAAAACCTTTGGTTTCACACATACAGTACCTTTCTTTCATCATTGTTACCTAAGGAATAATAATTTTAATAACACAAAATAATATTAAAATTATTTGAGAGTCTATAGTGACACGAGTAAATAACACTGATTATGAACTAATGAAATTAATACTGGGAGTACTTCCACTACCACTACTGTTGCCAATAATAAAGATAAGAGTAATAATAATAGTATTTATGACAATAATAATACCAATGACTACAATAATGATAACGGCAGATATAGAAGGATTTGTACGTGTACCAAATACATGCTTTCTGATACAACGTGTTCTGGGGAAACGAAATTTAAGTAGATGGCACCAGTTAAGAACGCTGGGAAGTGAGAAACATGTGTACAGGCACAATGGTAATCACTACTGTGGATTCAGTAGATAACTGCGTTCAGTAGATAACTGTCTTCTAAAAGATAGAGATATTATTCAGTTCTCTAATATGACAATGAAGGTTATTGCATAGTCCGGTTCCAGCTACTGAGAACACTTCAAGAATATGGCTGAACGATGGAGTGGGACTGAGACAATGTCCGTGTCAGGAAGCAAAGTGTTTTACGCGTGGCGAGCAGAGCCATATTCAAAGGACGTGTCTTCAATAGCCCCGTGGCAGAAATTTTGAGGGTCGAATTCAAACTGTTTCCACGGAATGATGTTACTGTCACGCCTGTGCACTATGGGCAGTCAGTGGCTTAGCATGTTCGTCAGTCCAAATGAACTCAAACGATCAAACGTTATGCCGATAAGTTATTTGTACATTTTTGTTTGGCTTATCACAATGTGAACTTACAGTTAGATACTGGTTCAACTCTTACGTTGCTTACCCATGTAACAAAAAGTTGTGCTACAGTTTTCCCGGTAACAATCATGTAACTTATGCAAATTCATAACTGAAAGACCCTCTTCAACGGAATATTTAACTGAAACTGAGAAATATGATAAGCAGCAGTACTAGTCAAGATACAAAGGACTGCATGACATTAGCTGTCAGTGTGCATTGATATATATCAATGGAAAAAGTTGAAACTTTGTGGCGGACGGGGATTCGAACCCTGGTCTCCTGCTTAGTAGGCACATGTGTTGACCACTGTCCATTCCGGATATAGTGTCATCGCAAACGCACTGAATACCATAGCACACCCAAATTGTCAACTTCTTCACATACTCATGATGTAGTGCCCCTTGCCCATTATCCCCATAGTGACTGCATTTTGCCGATTTCCGTAAGAATCGAGCGTGGTGTGTATCCGCACTGAAGTGATCATTGCGCTTCCTCATCTTAATTATGTGTCTGTTCTTTCCACCATGCTTCTGTAGTGCTTCTCTGGAACGTCCAGATTTGTCCTGAACGAACACAGACAGGATCTCCTGTAGTGTGAACCCCTAACGAAAATATTTTGGAAGCTAGATGTTAAGGCGATACAGCCCCCAAAAAGATATTCATAAACTTTGAGAGGGGATGCGGCTGTGCGCGCGCGGTTAGTTGTGGGTTGAACGAGGCCCACGTGAAAGACAGGCATCGCAATGAACTTGTGACGTCACACTAGTCGGCTTGTCCGCCACACTTCGTGAACGCTCGGCTCCGCTCAGGGCCCATGGGAAAAATGTATTTAATTGAAAAGGTTTAATTTTGTCGTGTGCTATTGAGAACTTGCATGCAGTTAGACACGCAGTCAAGAGTTATTAAATTCATCTGAATAGTTACTCGCTCCCCGCCAGAGACCGCTGTTGGCTTTCGTAAGACCTGTAGTGTCACATGCTGTGACGTGCGCGCCGCGGCCTATCCTCGTGGGCGTCTGGTCAGCTTGTCCGCCACACTTTTCGAATACTCGGCACCCTGCAGGGCCCACGGGAAATCAGTAATTGAATAGCTACACACTAAAGGTCTTAACTTTATCGTGTGCTATCGAGAACTTGCATGTATTTAAACACGCAGTCAAGAATTATTAAACTCGTCTGAAAGTTGCCCGCTGCTGGCACTCATAAGACCTGCAGTATCATTTGCTGTGACGTAAGCACCACGGCTAGAGCTCCTATATAACAGGCTGAACCGTTCGCCATGTTTTTCCATTTCTGAGGATTCAGCAGTATTTACCTTGTGGCTCATTAACCTATTCAAGCAACTTCTTACAATATTTATTACGAAATATTTGACAATGCATGTATAAAGTGAACCAAACAGTCATTAACGTTCATAGAGATATTTAGAATGACCTTTTCATATAACAGAAAAACTGAAATGTAATATTACACGGTTATAGAAACGTAGATTCGGAACTTGCGTGACAGTTTGTAAATATTAAATGTAATGATTTAAGAACTCGGTACCAATGTCTTCAAATATGGGTGTTACTGAGTAACAACCTATGGCTGCTTATTAGTTTTGCCCTTATATAGCCAGTTGTAAAACAGGTGTTTATTTTTTATGCAAAAGGAAGTACTTTAAGAAATATCGCATTTTTATTGCAGAGATGAGGAGGAAAGTATATTTTCCTCTTATAGTGTAAGTAATATTTATTAATAGTTTCTTCCATTATTTAACCAGTATTCATTTTGTGTAATTCATGATAGGTTTGTTGCTTTTGGAGTTGATGTAAAAGCTTTAAACTTTGAAGGTTATGTTAGTTGTGCAGGTCCTCTCATAATGACGAATCCGCTATAAAAATCTAAATTATCGCTCGTTATACCGTGCCTATATAAGAAATGGGGTTAAGTATTATTCAGTTTGTGTATGTATGTTTATGATAAGACGTATAAATAAATTCAAAAAATTGATCTCCACTTTTCCAGTTGCGAAAATATCTCAGGAATCGAAAAATTTTGAGACGAACTGCTTCAGTACAATTTTCGACTGGGAAGAAACGCAACTGTATACAGCTAGTTTCATATTTATAACTACTTTTATTAACGTGTATTTACAGTACGCATCTGAGCGCCAGATGGTTCCCAATTGTCTCTCCGGCAGTCTATGGCCCATCTTTTTCTTCATTCAGGGCCACTTGGAAATCTAAACATCGAAAATAATTATGCAATAGCTAGTGCAGTTCGCAGTTGAGCAGCGACCCATATTTACGCTGAATTCTTCAATACATTTAATTAGATATCTCCGCTCGCATCGTGACTAGTATGTAAACAAGTATGAATATCCTATATTTTGGTGAAAACATGGCGGGCAATTCAATTTAGGTTATAGGAGTCTTAGCCACAGCCTTGTGGGCTAAATGACAGACGTAGCCGCGCGAGTGCGTGTTTGACAGTAATAGAGGAGTGGTAACGGGCCAGGTAGGGGTCGTGCTGAGCAGCCCACAGCGGCACCAACTTTGGAGTTGGCGCTCTTTGAGCTTCTACTATTGGGTCGTTCTCTAACTATGAACACTCCTGGTAACTAGCAGACGTTCAGGAGGTTTTGGGGACTCGTGGTCGGAGTTCCTCATGCTTGCTGGCTGTTGGGACAAAGAATGGAGGAAAAGGCCGTCATGATTGGCCAGAGGGACCACCTAAAATGCTGAATATAAGATATCTCAATAAAAAACTGAACCCTTTAAGATACTGGAAAGTCAGTACCACAAATAAGAGGAAAGAATTAGGGCCAAGACAAAAACTCAAATATTAATCACCCAAAATAATTCGATGCCACTCTCTAAAACTCTCGAGAAAATCGACTTTGAAGTTTCCGACCATTTGCAATGTGCTAAAGCAAGGTCAGTTTTTATTTACAGGCCGCGTGACTGTGTGATAGAATGCTCGCCTACCACCGAGGCGTTTCAGGTTCGATTCGCGGCTGATGCAATATTCTGCACTCTGTCGTTTTGAGGTAGATTCGCATTGATAGCACCAAGTTTCGTACTCCATGAAGATTTCTTCCAAGGACGAACTGTACACATTTTGCATATCAATCACTTCACAGCGGAAGCCCAAACGTGATTGTTTTTTCTCGGGTTTCAAGATGTGTAGGACAAACTTTGCACATTCTTTTCTATTCTTCAAAACATTCTGGAGAATGTCTTGAACATTAGATTTAAGAGATGTTGCTCCACTGATATTTGTGACGCATCTACACTGTCACAATACGGGCGCACGTCCACTACTTAACAATGTCATCTCAACAACTTTTTCGAATGCACATCGGTTGTTTACAGTTGGTGTTTCACACTGCCACCGTAGTTACTCCACTGCTGTATGTTAGGAATAAAATCAGTTTCAGATCTTTTCCGACGAACGGTGTAGTAGACAAGTAAGTACTCGTGTTTTTTTTTTAATTATAGCAAAATGCCATCCACCTCTCTTTAATGTAACAGGTGCAGTTTCTCATGGATGTATCTATGAACCTATTCAGTGATTATTAGACAGTAATCCTACAGTTTTCTTGCGAATTTGCGCAAGCAAGATGGATGGAATCGTATACATTCACCTTTTCTGTAGCACCATTAGGTAATGCTGAGACAATACTATAGAAACGGCAGTATTTCAGTTAACACTCGAATCTAGGCAAACTCTACTAAAATTTCAAATCTCTGAGAAATCACAGTAGACAAAATATTAACTCATTTAATTTAATGTGTAATGAGTCATGTATCCGTTAAGTTAATAATATATTTCCTATTCATGAAACTGAAAGGCTTGCTCTCTCCCTCCCCCTTCCCACGGCTTCCACCCCCCTCTCCCACCCACTAATACCGTCACCACTGCCTCTCTCTCGCTCTCTCTCTTTTTCTCTCCTTGCTACTTATTATATTTCTATTAACAACTGCTTCATTTAAGATTTACGCTTCTCAGTGAATTCCTAGCTGGTCTCTTTTCTGCTAGGCTGTAGCCTTTGCGTCCAATGAATCTGACGTGAGAGATCACGATCAGTTACCGATCAGTTGCTGACAGTTATTTTGAAAAGTAGGTGAATTTAAATCGTATTTAATAAATTATCATTGCACCCTATCGACTACAGGCTGTTTCGTTGATGGTCACATATGACTGTTCAACAGCAAGTTATAATGTAATCTAACTTAAAAGCATCACATATTATCTTAACACACATCCTGTTTCCATGGAGGTAGAGCTGACGATGCATATGCGCGGCGTGCTGATAACTAGACAATTTGTAACTACCAGCAGGATTAGAGCTTTTTATTCATTGACTGACTATGAAATTTTTTTTTGTAAGTCATTTCTTATTATTACATGGTTCTTGATGTTGAAATGAGATTGCCTGTGAATCTTCTGGTCTTAGTTTAATATTAGATCTTAGTTGAACTAGATTTCTTACCAAAAAACGCCTTCCGTTTTAGGACAGCAACGTGTTCTTGAAGTAGCATTGTTGTTAAGAGAAAATTGAAAACAGTGTCCCTGAAATGAAGGAGTACGTTGTGACACAAAACGTGTCAGGAAGTGTGTCGTTTAACACGCACGGCGTCGGCCGTGCCCATATTAGCGGAGCCATTCGCTTGTGGACCTATAGATGCTGGGCTCTCTTAAGCGAAATGACAATTAAAGGCAGCAAGAAAAAAAAACGTGTTCTGGAACAAGATTCTAACACCATACACGAAGAGGAAAGACGATAACTGTGAATGGCACACTCCGTAATGTTCTCAGGCAGGGACACGTTATCGTTACGGGCGCTTGTACAGATCATTCTCTATAATGAGACGACATTCGCTTTGAGCAGATCAATTGAACGTCTCGGGGATCTTTTGCGATCATGCTGGGAAGGCACGGTAAACATCTCTCGTTAGGTGCCCAATTATCTGACACCGTGAAATAGATACACGATATAGCCATATTATTAACTGGAAGGCTCAATCTGTGAGAAAGGCAGTTTATACAGTCGTTATCGAAAGTTACTCTTATTTTGTAAGTAATTCCCTGAAATCGTATATGTATTCCTAAGCAGACTGTATATTTGCGCTTACTATGCAGCTAAGCCAAAACTATTCTAACAACTTACGCATCGAAAATGTTCTGCAGGCTATAAAATACTAGAACTACTTCGTAAGAAAGGGCGAATGCGAACAGATAAGGTATGATTATCATATACTCAGTTTTCTTTAGAGTTTCTTAGTCACTGAAGTCCTGAAAACATCGTCTTGCATATCAAATATCTATGACTATTCAGAAATTACACTGCCCGACAAAAAAGATGAAGCATCCAGAAGGTGAGGAGGAACGAAATTAAACTTCACGGTTTGAGAGGGTGTGTGACGTTATTTCAGTGATCACAAAATCGAGTCGGATATACAAATAACTAGGCAGTATGAGCCCACTCATCAGTACGAAGTCGTCCCACCTCTGGTCTGGATACTCCACTGATTCGGTTGGCAAGCATGCCATAAAGTCATTGCATTCCATCCTAAGACAAACTGGTCCACAACTATTGTAAAAGGTCCTTTGTAAGATGGTTACTGGCACTGAGACGGATTTGAATTCCGAGCTGGTCCCAGACATGTCCAATCACGGAGAGAATCGGGGCTTTTGATGATCATGGGCATACTTCACCATCACGGAAACAGTGCATAGAAACAGGTATAATGTGTGCAAGAGCATTGTCCTGTTGAAAAATGGCACCATGATACTGTCGCATATCAGATAACACGTAAGGACGTAGCATGTCCGTAAGTTTTTGCTGTGCCGTCAGAGTAGAGCATCAGGTATGTTATCTCATTTCTTAGCTTTTCGCTATTAGGTCCTTCGTGATATATTTTGTTGGACAATTCGGTCGTTTCCACGTACAAGTGGGTCAAGTTTTTCACCCAGAATCCATATAGTTGATCGTTATCAAGGGTGTGAATGCAGGCTCTCCCGCCGTGTGCTGTTGACAAGAAGCTCTCGGGTTTCCAGCTGCGTGGGAGTTTTGAAATACCACGAAGTCTCGTAACGTGTCATACACATCATCTTCTAACGAAGTCAAGCGGTTTCCAGTTCTAATCTTTACTGACTCAACGAAATTATTAGTTTTATGTTTTTGATAAATGTTGTCTCAAAACATTTTATCCAGGTGGCAATTTTTGTATAGTTCTTTTCACTTTCCTCGAGATTCTTCCAGAATTGGGTTCTTGCCCATGTTCTGGTTCTTTTAACTTCTGAGACAACTTGGTGGTTCAAGCTCTGGTAGAACTACTTCTGATAAGACTTCTACGTATGGTTTTTCCAATAGTGAAAGATACTTCGCATTTTCGAATTTTTGTGGCTGTTGCTGTTATTTTCTACTTCACGATTTCTAACGTTTCTACAATTTTCCTCGTGCTCGGCAAGTAATTTTTTTAGTAAACATCCTTTGATTTTCTGGCCACTCATTTTCTGTTCCTTAATGTACTTCAAGTTCCTTAAATCTAATACGAGGCTTTTTAGTTTTAGTTTCAGACGAAGTTTGTACTTTGTTTGTCAAGTGGGTTTCAGTAACTCCAGTTCTTCTCTTAAGGTGACTGCTATGGTGAAGGCAAGCTGGTTCAGCTCTTGAATTCACGCAATCTGGACATTTGCCACTCGATATCCTTCACTGGTATTTTCTGGACACAGTGTTAAGAGTGAAAGTCGTCTCTTTTCTGCATTTACTGAGAAATGAAGCAGAATTTTGTTTTGGGCTAACTGTTGTCTTCCTGTTATTTTCCCTTTGATGCAGAATTTTTCAGATTTTCAACTGACTGAAAATGTTAATTGACTTCAGACGTTGGACCTGGTGGCAGTCCAGCGTATTGCTGAACTTCATTTTCAAAAATTTACACAGATTATCCTGTCCAAACTAACGTCTCGGATGCATAAAATGCAGCATATCTGAATGTCGATACATAATATAGCAGTTTTGCGTCCCTCTATAGATTTTCCTTTCCTAGCTTGCCTTTGCAAAATATCGTAACTTCTACACCATTTAGAACGTGTCTATCATATTCTTGTTTGTCTACAACATACTTCCCATCGTCTCACACAAGTGCCGGAAGCTGTACGCATGTCGTAACCGATTGAGTGAGGTGGCGCAGTGGTTCCTAGACTGGACTCGCATTCGGGAGGACTATGGTTCAAACACGCCTCCGGTCGTCCTGATGTAGGTTTTCCGTGATTTCCTAAATCGCTTCAGGCAAATAACCACATGGTTTCTTTGAAAGGGCACGGCCGATTTCCTTGATTATCCTTCCCTAATCTGAGCTTATGCTCCGTCTATAAAGACGTCATTGTCGACATGACGTTAAACACATTTGACCTCCAGTCTTCTAGTTGGACTGTGCATTCGGTACCTTAGTCATATGGTACACTATCTTAAGGACAGTATTCACTGCCGGCCGGGGTGGAAGAGCGGTTCTAGGCGCTACAGTCTGGAACCACGCGACCGCTACGGTCGCAGGTTCGAATCCTGCCTCTGGCATGGATGTATGTGATGTCCTTAGGTTAGTTAAGTTTAAGTAGTTCTAAGTTCTAGGAGACTGATGACTTCAGAAGTTAAATCCCATAGTGCTCAGAGCCATTTGAACCATTTGAACAGTATGCACTGCAGTTTCAGCAGAATTTGTCACTGCTGTATTTTTATGTTCTTAGTTCTGGTGGTACAGTACAAAGAAGTCAGCAAAAGGTAAGCAGTCTACAGCTCTGTTAACACTTTATCCAAATTGTTCACCTTCAACAGCCGTGGGTTTGTTCACCTGTCTACAAGTTCGACCACGGTCATCCACACTCAAGCAGAACTAAATCGACGATTTCTTCAGCGAATTTCTGACGACATTCTCTATAAAGTGATTTCTTTCTGTTAATTCTTACTGTTTCTAAACACTTTAGAAGAACAGTTCAGTAGGGCGCTAGAAGATCCAGCGGTACGACTTTAGAAGAAACCGAAATTTTCTCCTTTCTTTTCGAGGGTGTCTCTGTAATGTTTCAACGTCTGAGTAGAAGTTAAATTCAGTATTCATGCTGCTAAAGAAACTGGACGCAGCTAAGAGTAAACGTTTCAGCAATTGTGGAAGACACAGTGTTTTGGTTGAGGATGTGTTCTTTTATCACCGTAACCTGTTACAAACTGCTGTCTTAGCATAGTAACAACTAATGTTCTCGGATAAAAAGACAAATAGTTTAAATTCGTATATGGTTGCCGTAAAGGGGTTACTGTCTGATGTGTCCGCGGGTATTCGCTCTGCCTCCAAGTATCCAGCTTGCAGTAAACTGAAGTAGTCAGTCTGCTGAAGGTGTGTTTTATTTCGAGCAACAAGAAGCTGTAATCTGCCCAGACAGACGCTGACAGCGCTGTTAACGCCGCTTATTATGGGATCACGAATGACCTACGGCACTCGGCTTCAAGCGCACAGACCGCTGAACGCTAGCGCTCAACATGACTTCACGCAGCTGCAGTTCCTGCCTTAATTTTCTTGTAGCAGACACACTCACAAATATTTAAACTGTTACCTCCAGGTAGGTAGGCAAGTCTGTGAATATCCCATACTTATTTCTATAAATCATGTGAAAGTTGGAAGGACGAAGATGGTTCTCAATCTATATCTGTATTTCGCATATCACCTCACTTGGTTTTAGCACTTTTACTTCCCTCTATGTATCTTCCAGCAGCGAATGGCACGTGGGAAGAACGACTAACGGTTAGCTCTATATGAATGGTTAGTCTCCATATGAGTTCTAATTTCTGTAATTTCTGTAATTATTTTCGTGTTCTTTTCTAGAAAAAATTGTTTAGAAGAAAGAAATGTATCGGTTGATTCTTGTAAGAACGTACGCTCTCGGAATTTTAACATTAAACAACACTGTGATGCACAAAGCCTATATCTTGTAGCGTCTGTCAGTGGAACTGGTTGAGCATATCCGCAACTCTTTCACGCTTACTAAACAAAACCTGTGACGAAACTCGTAGTCTTATTTTGGCCTTTTCTGTTTCCGCTATCAGGCCCGATTGAGATGGTTCCCACATTGAGGAACAGCTCTCAAACATCAGTCGAATGTGAGTTCCGTAAACCACCTTCTGTGTTGATGATCTAGACTTCCTGAGCACTCCTCGAATGAATCTCATTTTAGCATCTTTCCTACGAATACTGTTTTGTGATTGTTACACTTTAAATCTGTACTCATGCTCTCAGATATTTAATGAATGTGATTGTTTCCACTCACTGTTCAGTTATCATGTACTCAAATAATAACGGGTCTCTCCATCTATTTTTGCGCAGTGCATTACATTTATTTATGTTGAGGGTCGGCTGACAGTCCCTGGACAAAGTGTTTACTTTTTCTAGATCTCGTTGCAGTGTAGGAATCGATAATGACGAAACATAGAAAATATGCAAACATGCGTGAATAAAGCATTGAATCAGAATCTAACATTTCAAATTTGTGTTACCAAAATGGAATAGAACTGAAATTATGAATTTGGATATGTTGGCTTGCTACAGCAAAAGTAACATGAGTCTGATGTGTGATTACCCTGGTGACAATATATTCGCCGGCAGGGGTGGTCGAGCGGTTCTAGGCGCTACAGTCTGGATCCGCGCGACCGCTACGGTCGCAGGTTCGAATCCTGCCTCGGGCTTGGATGTGTGTGATGTCCTTAGGTTAGTTAGGTTTAAGTAGATCTACGTTCTAGGGGACTGATGATCTCAGAAGTTAAGTCCCATAGTGCTCAGAGCCATTTGACAGTATATTCAGTAACGTGAGATAAGGTTAAGTAGAGTCCAACACGTTGTATAAACTGGACATTGTTCCTCTAAAAGCACTCTCAGCAAGGCAAAGGAAGACTGCAAGTGACACCGTACCTTCCAAAAGCATGAAAAGGGTGTTTGATAGGATTAAGGTGAGGAAATTGAATAGCTGTCTCCAGACGTTGAATTATGTGTTGGAGAAAATATTCGTCCACTTCACGAACTCTGTCCGGTTGTGCTGTATTGTTGAATTGAACGAACTTATCACTTATTAACTAGCATAAGCAGTTACATAAGTACGAAGAATTTCGTCTCTACTGACACACGCCTCCGTAGCTGAGTTCACTTACGCTTTCGAGATGGCGCTCGACGAGGAGGTAGCCTTTTCGACTCATGAAGGAAGAGAAAATCATAATGAGCATTTGACTGACAAGGTGAGGGGAAACCTCTCCGCAGTGTTACATGTACAGAAGTCATATGAAAGGGCTGATGGTGATCCGTCCGTCGAATGAGGACATTGATTTCACACCAATTAGTGTTACTAGAGAGGTGTTAGCCATATGTTGGCACAAGATTTCTCCTCTCCTATCCTCTCGTCTTCATCAACAACACAAAAACTCCACTTGTGCTGATTAGAGCGCCAAATACATCCAACAAATACTCTTAAGACGCAACTGTCATACTCTGCAAAGCAACGTGTCATTCGGTGCTGAATAAAGGACAAAACGAGAACTTTTCTATTGTGCTGTTTGACATAGCCCTATAATCTTACATTCAAGAATTCCATACGGCTTGAGTTTGTTTTCATACGTGTAGAGCTGTAAAATCTCATTTTCACGAGGAAAGACAGAGGCATGTGCCTTCACCTTAGGCATGTCAGTCAGATATAGACACTAGATTGTAGAAGGCATGTCTTTCGGCTTGTTTTCACTAATTCAAAGCAGATCAGCTGTCACTTTTATCATAAACTGGAGTTCAACATACAAGAGAGATATTCCCTTCGTTTACCTACAGACAATTGAACATCCCATAACATCACGAGCGGTAAACGGTACAAACACACCCTACACCTATCATATGTATAAAGCGTTACAAACACAACAATTGATAATATCACTCTTCTGATCGCTGAATCAAAAGCGAACGGTATCTGAGAAGGTAATGTGGTCCTCTTCCTTTGAGTGAATTACGTCAATTATTTCTTCAGTGCACAGGTAAAGAAATCGAAGACGATATACGCATGAGCAAATGAATGAGGTACGGGTACTGTATATTGGAGAGAGAGTGCGCGATCAACACAGCGAATGGAATAGTTGTGTCTTACATGACTGAATCGTAGTAAGAGCTTGCACAGGATGTTTGCAACACAGTAGAAGTCAGGACGGGCGGGACATGAGATAATGTTTGGTTGAGGGCGGGCCGCGGATGCCCGTCGCATAGGGCGCTGTGTCGGCGAAGTTGTGCAGGCACAGAGCTTATTACTTACAACTGTGTCAAGGATGTACAATGAGTACCACCATTAGTGAGAAAACTCCACTGACATAATTAGTTCCCATTTGCATCAATGCGTTGATGAAAGGGGTTGCGGCCGTCCCTCACGGATAGCATAGCCATAGTGCAGCAAAGCAATCGCCTATTCTGACCTGGAGAGCAAAAATCAGTATACAGTTATACCAAAACCAACTCGTCACTACAGGAGAAAGAAGCAATCGATCCACAAGTGTACCTCTGTTCGCTGCACGTAACAGAGCACAGACATGGACGAAGGTACACTGTCATTATACGATCGGACGGCATAAAAATGTCACCTGGACGAATGTGTCGCTGTACACGTAGGTACAAAATAATGGCAGAGTAGTAACATGTCAGCAACAAACACTGAGGGGATGCATTTCCGAGTCCTGACACAGCATCATTCACGCCGATTGTCCAGGTATTCCCGAACGGTCGATGTTCACACAGGATATCATCGTCTCTCACTGGCGAAAAACACGCGAGTCTACAGCTTATTTGTCCACAGCACTTAGTAGCTAATCCCTAGTCTCAGCAAGACAAGAAACCGCATTATAGGTCGCCAAAAGTGTGATAATGGTTTGAGGAACATTACATGGGCATGAGAGTGTTTGTGCGCACCCCAGATCATCTTATATCAGTTGGACACATCGGCGACAAGCAGGATCGAGCAAGATGTGAACGCTTTGAACCCATATTCGAGCGATCACTGTAAGCAGTAGGCAGTGATTGAGGCTTCTCGGATGAGGATTAATCTGTACTTTTACAATATCTCATGGAGTTCAAGGTATCCAATCGACATGATGGTCGTTAGAGACTGAGCACAAGCTTAGAACGTCTCAAAGATGGGGAAGGAAATCGGCAGTATCTTTCCAAAAGAACCATCCCAGTGCTTTTCTTAACTAATTTAGGGAAATCACGAGAAACCGAAATCTGAAAGGAAGCGGATTTGAAACTTCGTCCTCCCAAATGCGAGTCCAGTGTGCTAACCGCCATGCCACCTTGCTCCGTTTCACGTTACGATGTTTTTATCAGGGAGAAAAAGAGTGAAACACCCGTATAAGTATGCGTCTATAATTTAATTGACAATGAATGTTAATGGAGATACTCTGTTAACAATGTATTATAGCCTAATCTGTTTATACTTATCATGCTGTGAAGTAATGTGGAGAAATTTAGGCCAAGTACATGTAGAGGGAATAATGGAAGTCTCAAGTTATCTCGCTTGGTTGTAATAGACTGTGCTAGCGTGACGAGGCGCTTCGCACTGCCAGAGGCAAACTCCGATTGGGTGGGTGGGTGGGGGGGTGGGGGGGTGGGGGGAAGGGAGATCGTCTCTCCTGCTACGCTCAAAAAGCATTCGGTACAACAGTTCGTTATTTCTTATGACTTCCGTATACCGTTTCAATACGCTCACTGTGCAGAGTTTCTGATCTTTCCGTGATTTAGAATTGGATGGTTATTTCAAGCTCACAAGGGACTTAGTTTCCGGGTCTACTAGTGTGTTGGCTAATACATTAGTTCGGAACGTTTGCTGCCTCTTTTGGGTTTCCCCCGAAATGGACTTGTGATTGATAGCTACACAACTGCTCTCTTCAGTCACTCGCGTAACGACCTTATTCGTGAAGTATCCCGTGGTGTGCTGAGTCCCTCGTGTGATTTGTGGTTAATAAAGGAACTGCCCTCACTTACAGAATAATAGGCAAAAGAACTGCTTTCATATGGACAACAGAAATGTATTTTACTTCAATAGACTTTGAGAAGTGCTGAAAGATAATGCATGAACTCAAGATAATGTAATCTTTGAGTAAACTCCGCTCATAGCACATTGCTTCTGTCCTGTAAAAAATTCGGTGTGGTAGTTCATAGTCATTTGCTATACTTGTACCGCCTGTAGGTACGTATTATTATAAATAACTTGTTTTCATGTTTTTATCTGTAAACATTCTGTGAACTCTGTATGTAGCGAGCATTTCTATGAGCAGCTAGCATTGACTCACACGATCCTAAGGAACGTGAAAAAGTAAATAATAAAATAAATAAATTACACACAAAACAGTGACTGAGTACACTTGTGGGTCTCGCAGTCACGCCTGCACCGTTTTCTAGATTCGCTAAGCCGTAGACTCGTAAACAACTTTGCTCGTGCGTCGATGAATTTGTGTTTAACTCTGTTAGTCGGCCCAGCTATTGTTGTTTTACAGTTTACCTGTGACAGCAGACTGTTCGCCACCATGTATTGTGGCGATTATGGGGAGGATAGTGTCGCTAAAAGCGAACCGCCCCTGTCAATTCAGGCGCAAACGTCAGACAATTCCAGACCAACAATCATGTAGCGGCTGATGAGCTAGCGGTGGTGCATCAAGATCAAGTTAACGTCGAAATGATAGAAGAAGGTAAATTCGGCAGCTAGGACACGGAAATCAGAGCTCTAGCCCAGGAGCACCCAAGGATTTATGAAAACGGCCGAAGCAGCAGTCAAAAGTTTATGAAACCGACAGATTGCTCTGTGACAACTTCACAGCATCCAGCGAGTATGGCGCCGGCTCCATCCATTAACGGCTTCAACTACATCACCAGCAAAGGAAAGGAAGCAGTGCTGACAATTTCTACGAAACAGTGTGATATTGCGTCTTACACTGTATTCATTAAAGTTTACAAAAATAGAAAAGCATTGGGAGATTACATCTGATGGTTACAGGTCGGCTGATACATAAGCTGGGCGTGCAGATTACTAACGGCATTACACACATCACACAGCCTGGAAATTACGCATTAAAATCGAACTTAATTCCTGTTTTCGCTTATGAGGGTCGTTATGCATTCAGGGCGAATCACCTAATACTTACACCGCAATATTGCGGAAGTGGGAAATGCTATTGATGTGTGGGTTTTACAAAATGAATTGGTTGTCAGGGACACGTATTGTCAGACAATAAACACAATGTAATAATACTTAGAAAGTATATTTTTTGTATAAACTTACACTTTTTTAAATGAAATTATGTCTATTGATATTAAAGAAGTAAAATTACGATAAATTCGAATGTCAGTGGTGTTTGTTGCAGGATTATAGTGTGAGTAGGTTACAAAACATTGTGTTTTGGAAAGTTTTCACACCGACACATGTTTGTGCCATTTAACCTGCGTAGTTTTCATATACTATTTTGTTATGTTTGCTTTCAGCGTGCTTGTGTGTTCTTTGAGTGCATTGCGTCTTGTCAATAAGTTAGTGTGTGACAATCCAAACATTAGGACGTAAGTGGACGTGAGAATTTACCAATGCACAAAAACCGACAAGCTTATGGTGTATAGACAGTGTAGGCAGAATGCATTTCGCTCTTCTGCGGTGAATGCGGCAAGATACCCCAGTAGACCTCTTCAACAAGTTACGTGAAAGGGCTAGTGTAACACCTGGACAACTAACAGAAGGAAAGAAGTGGAAAAAGAAGAGAGGGAAAATATTTTTCTTACTGCTGTTGCAATTGAACCGCGCGCTAGCCCCCGCGCAATCGTACGAGATGGAGACATGAGTCAGGGAAAAGTGCTACGCATTCTCCATCGACATAAGTACCATCACTAGCATATACTCTCCATTAAGAGCTGCATGGGAACGATTATGGGAATCTTGTTAACTGCTGTACATGGACATTAAGACAGGATACTCCGGATGTATCATGCATGTTGTTTAGTAATGAAGCCACATTTACGAATCACGGCCAGGTAAACAACCGAAAAATGCACTGTTTGTCTGATGACAATCCCCTTTGACTTCGTCAGGTGGAACGTGAGCGTCCATGGAGTGTAAACGTGTGGTATGGGATAGTGAACCACCAGCGTATAGGCTCGTTCTTCGTGGACGGAACACTGAACGTGCCCGAGTATCGCAGCCCCCTAACAGACCATCTTCCATAATTGCTAGACTAGGAGGAACCTGTTGTACGAACATGATGGCTGTCTAGCCCTTAGTCCACGAAGTACCAAAGCATGTCTTCACGAATTGTTTCCATATCGTTAGATTGGAGGCAGAGGACCTGTACCTTGGCCGGCCTGTTCCCCAGATTTGGCGCCTCTAGACTTTCCGCTGCGGGGAAAGTTGAAAGAGGGTGTCTACAAGGACATAACAACTACATTATATGCTATGCAACGACGTATTATTGCAGCCTGCTCTGACATCTGCGCCGAAATGGTAGCACGTGTGCAGCAATCGTTCCATACCAGACTGGTATGTATTGCTCCTGCTGTTAGTCATTTTGAACACAACCTATGATGGTCAATGGTCTCGTTAGTGATCAGAATCCACCTAACTAGTGTATGCACTTGTTCTTTAGTGTGTGCTACCACAGATATTGTACATATGTCGGTGTGGGAACTTTTCAGAATAAGATACCTCTCAACGACTCGTACTGGAATCCTGCAACAAGCACCACTGACATTCTAATTTACCCTACCTTTAGTTTGATAATGTCAATAGGCACTTTTCCATTTACAAATTGTATGTTTGCGCTAAAAATGCACTTTATAGGTATTATTAAAATCTGTTGACTGGCTACCAATGCGAGCCCCTGAATACGAACCCATTCTGTGGAAAGCGCACATCAGTAGAGCTTTCAATGCCCGCAATATGTGTGGTGCAACTTTTAGGTGACTGACCCTGTATATACCAACTTCCCACACCAGACAACAAGGAATAATAAAAGATATAATTACTGAATTGTCGTATACAGAAATAATGGCTGTCAATAAGTCTTAATAGCACACAGTCCATGTCAGACAGCATGTCAAGAAAGTGAATGGAATTGGACAGGTTACGAAGACGCCATGGTCATTGTGCTTTGTAATTTTTGATGCGCAGAGAGCTTGACTCTAAACATGCATATGTTGTATGCTGTTCTGTCGAACTGAATGTGAGACCTGTTCTCTAATGGTTTAATTGCCTACGGTATGGCCACTTTAGGAAACAACGTCAGAGTCTGAAACGTCATGCACACTGCTCTGCCCCGCGCGACATTAACGAGAGTGACAAACCCACACATCTTTCTTGTGTACATTGCTCAGGAGGGCATAGTTCTAATTCTAGAAAGTGTTCAAAATGGTTCAAATGGCTCTGAGCACTATGCGACGTAACTTCTGAGGTTATCAGTCGCCTAGAACTTAGAACTAATTAAACCTAACTAACCCAACTTGACGAGAAGAAGGGACCGGTTGGTAGGACATGTTCTGAGGCATCAAGGGATCACAAATTTAGCATTGGAGGGCAGCGTGGAGGGTAAAAATCGTAGAGGGAGACCAAGAGATGAATACACTAAGCAGATTCAGAAGGATGTAGGTTGCAGTAGGTACTGGGAGATGAAGAAACTTGCACAGGATAGGGTAGCATGGAGAGCTGCATCGAACGAGTCTCAGGACTGAAGACCACAACAACAACAACAACCTAAGGACATCACACACATCCACGCCTGAGGCAGGATTCGAATCTGCGACCGTAGCGGTCACTCGGCTCCAGACTGTAGCGCCCAGAACCGCACGGCCACTCTGGCCGGATCTAGAAACCGATACAGGAATATTAGCACGATCACGCCAGCATGTGCCACCAGTCAGTCACACTAGATCTTCCCAACCGGTGACCTCTATCAACGGTGACTCATGCAGTGATCTGCCGTCGTACGGCGTGTACCGCTAGTTGTTCACGCCCTATTCTGCCAATTTTGCAGTTAACAGTACAATAGCGTGTGACGTATTACCTATCAGTTAGAAGTAACGAACAATTCTGAATGTAATTTTGTGTGACCCTTCAACGAGAGAGCTTTCTGAACAAATGAGATCACATACTTCGGGATTAATTTATCGTAAAATTATTTTCTGTGATCTCTCGTAGTTTTAAAAATAAACGTTCGTTATATTGAAACAATAGACTAGAGCATTTGAATGCGACTGCCGTCCCACGGCAAAAAAAAAAACAAAAAAAAAACAGGAAAAGCAGTGCCTCCAGATGAAGGAAAGCGTGAAAACTCCTGCCGCCCCACAGAGAGAAACATAACTCGCAGCGACGGCGTGAACGTTGTAAGCAGAACACGGCACTGGAAGTCATAACGTACTCTGAAGCAGTATCATAAGTAAACTTCGTGACGTACGCAGAAGTCATCACAGGATACTTGGCACCTTCTCCGCAATATGTACACTCTTAGCTTAGTACAGATAGTCGTTCGGTACACTCGGATAATACGAAACCACAATATGAAACAACCCATTCTTTTGTGAGTCAGTTGCTTCAAAACACAGCACTTGTTTTAACAATATTACCAACAAACACAAGTGAACAGCAGGATATATTTAACGATTAAAGGGGAATAATGATTAAAATAGTGCTCAGGCGGAGATGGTCTCGTGCAACAGGAAGCAGCACAGAAACGAATACATTCGCTACATGAAAATACGTACAAAACTTATGTATGTATTGGTGTCAAACTGAGTTGTCTCGATTGCTACAGGAAACAACTCGTATTTACGGCTGTGCCACAGGCTTCAGGAAGGCGAAATTTTCCACTACGGCTGAATCTAAGAAACTTGTAATATTGTAATGAATTTACAAAGACGGATAGGGAGTAGTCCAAATGCAGGATCGAACAACAATAACGTAAAATTGAATGTGGGACTTAATAATGGTGGGTTTCATCAACAATGGCCAACGGCCTTGCCGCAGTGGTAACACCGGTTCCCATCAGATGACCAAAGTAAAGCGCTGTCGATCTGGGCTAGCACTTGGTTGGGTGAGCATTTGTCCTGCCGTAAGCCGTTGGCAAGCGTGGTGCACTCAGACCTTGTGAGGCAGACTGACAAGCTACTTGACTGAGAAGTAGCGGTTCCGGTCTCGTAAACTGACATGCGGCCGGGAGAGCGGTGTGCTGACCACATGCCCCTCCATATCCGCATGCAGTGACGCCTGTGGGCTGAGGATGACACGGTGTCGGTCCGCAACGTTGGGCCTTCATGACCTGTTCGGGTGGAGTCCAGTTTAGTTCTTTTCATCAAGAATGTAACACACTGGAACGCACGATCCATAAAAGGTAACGAAAACAACCTTCTAAATTTTTTACGCTCTAACTAGAAATCACTGTATACGGTATGTGAAACATGGTTACTGACAAATGAACAATTTCCGTTCGGTGGTTGTAATATAATGGACGCCGATGGAGACAATGGATATGGATGGGAGTGCAGTTCTGTGTGGAAAAGGAATCCTGTCTGAAGTTGCAAAAGGTGATAGGCAAGGGATACCACTTCAAACTGCCACAACTGCGTGATACACGAAAAGGAATGAAATAAACATAATATCGAATTACAGAAAAAAGGGAGACTGTAACGGAACAATGTTGGTTAATGCGGTAGCGCATACGAAGATAGCGTTAGGTGATTTTAACGCACATTACTCTGCATGGGGCTCAGATTGGGGAAACAGCCCCGGCAAAACAAGAGTAGAAATTTGCCGACGAAGATAATTTAATCTTTTTAAACGACGGTTTTCTTACGAGGGTAAATGCACCAAGCCAATGATAGAACGATGAAGGTATGTTAGGTGTTACCTAGTTCAACGCTAAATTTCACATGGGATGTAGAAGCAGAACCCCTTGGACTTGATCATCCGCCCACCGTTCTCAGATGTGATGCAGAAGCGGCACGTTGTGTCATAGGTGTTATATGGGCAGCCTACTAGTGGGACACTCGGAAGCGTACTGGAAGAAGGGCACACCTACACTTTTGCACAAGATACTGAAGTTTTCAGAGTGTGGAGAAACAAGAACAGGCTATGCATATTTTATTGTTTTTGTTGAAGAAGCTGCAACAGTAGTTATCCCGAGAATCAGACCTTTTATTCCGAAAAGTAAAACATTACCAATTTTTTGGGTTGAGGAATGCAATAAGGTAGTGACGGACCGAAGCAACGCTCAAAAGCTGTACAGAAGTGACGCCTCTGAAGAAAATTATCTGAACTAAAGTGCTTGCAGGTGAAAACAAAGAAAATGTTCAGAAATAAGATGAAATATGCATGGATAAACTTCTCTGACATTCTTAGCGAAGACATACCTCGCCGAACCACATGGCAACGAAGAATTAACCGTATACATTGAGCCTGGAACAACAATAGTTACAACAGCGCACCGACCAAGTTAATGAAGCTCTTCCTTAAACGCGTAACAGCAGACTCAATTGAACAACTCATTGATGAGAAAGACGATGAATGAAATGACTTCCTGAACGAGTGCTTTACGGTTGCGGATCTCGACAGGGCCCTGTTATTTGAGAGGCGTAGTTCCCCAAGGACTGACTATTACCGCACGATATCTTCATTAATGCAGAAAGAGAGGAGCCATATCAGTAGTCTTTTTGTGAGAGACCACTGCACGAGCGAAACAGTAATAAAACCGATTTCCACATATGCCTCAGTAGCAACAAATATGCCAGTAATAACAGAAATGACATAAATAAGGCGTATTATAGCTTCACCTAATCGATTCTGGCTGCTAAAATTCAGTGGTAGAATATTCACGTTAGCTTCGTTAGCAAACTTACCTATTTACTTTAATACAGAACACTGGTAATAAGAAGTGGAAATGGTTATGATGGGCTTAAGACGACAAACGTAGAGCTACGGCAGAGATCAACTATGTTTCCCCTCCTTTTCAATTTACGTATCCCTGGGCGCCTACACAACGTTTTACCACAAAATGTTAGAGTTTTATATTATTTATTACAGGACAGCTTCTAAACACGTCTGACATAACTGTCACATAGTGTTAACCCAGAACAGCCAGGTCAAAGAGTCTATATTACCTGTCTTCCCCTATACGCCAAGGACCTGTGCATTTATGGTTCAGATGATTCAAATGGCGCTGAGCACTATGGGACCTAACATCCGAGGTCATCAGTCCCCTAGGCTTAGAACTACTTAAACCTAACTAACCTATGGACATCACACACACCCATACCCGAGGCAGGATTCGAACCTGCCACCGTAGCAGCAGCGCGGTTCCGGACTGAAGCTCCTAGAACCGCTCGGCCATAACGGCCGGCTGTGTATTTATGCAACTATAATATATGAAATATTGGTTCACTTTAATACATGAATGATAAAAGGATTTACTTAACTTGATACAATCCTTTGCCACATGAGTGCTTGATAATTTACGACTGTCATTGACTATTAAAACATCACTTGATACACTAATTAACGAACCGTCTCTTTCTACATCTACGTCTACATCTACATTTATACTCCGCAAGCCACCCAACGGTGTGTGGCGGAGGGCACTTTATGTGCCACTGTCATTACCTCCCTTTCCTGTTCCAGTCGCGTATGGTTCGCGGGAAGAACGACTGCCGGAAAGCCTCCGTGCGCGCTCGAATCTCTCTAATTTTACATTCGTGATCTCCTCGGGAGGTATAAGTAGGGTGAAGCAATAGATTCGCTCATCCAGAAACGCACCCTCTCGGTTCTAGGCGCTCAGTCCGGAACCGCGCGACTGCTACGGTCGCAGGTTCGAATCCTGCCTCGGGCATGGATGCGTGTGATGTACTTAGGTTAGTTAGGTTTAAGTAGTTCTAAGTTCTAGGGGACTGATGACCACAGATGCTAAGTCCCATAGTTCTCAGAGCCATTTGAACCATTTGAAGAGCACCCTCTCGAAACCTGGACAGCAAGCTACACCGCGATGCAGAGCGCCTCTCTTGCAGAGTCTGCCACTTGAGTTCGTTAAACATCTCCGTAACGCTGTCACGCTTACCAAATAACCCTGTGACGAAACGCACCGCTCTTCTTTGGATCTTCTCTATCTCCTCGTCAACCCGACCTGGTACGGATCCCACACTGATGAGCAGTACTCAAGTATAGGTCGAACGAGTGTTTTGTAAGCCACCTCCTTTGTTGATGGACTACATTTTCTAAGGACTCTCCCAATGAATCTCAACCTGACACCCGCCTTACCAACAATTAATTTTATATACTCATTCCACTTCAAATCGTTCCGCACGCATACTCCCAGATATTTTACAAACGTAACTACTACCAGTGTTTGTTCCGCTATCATATAATCATACAATAAAGGATCCTTCTTTCTATGTATTCGCAATACATTATATTTGTCTACGTTAAGGGTCAGTTGCCACTCCCTGCACCAAGTGCCTATCCGCTGCAGACCTTCCTGCATTTCGCTGCAATTTTCTAATGCTGCAACTTCTCTGTATACTACAGCATCATCCGCGAAAAGCCGCATGGAACTTCCGACACTATCTACTAGGCCATTTATATATATTGTGAAAAGCAATGGTCCCATAACACTCCCCTGTGGCACGCCAGAGGTTACTTTAACATCTGTAGACGTCTCTCCATTGAGAACAACATGCTGTGTTCTGTTTGCTAAAAACTCTTCAATCCAGCAACACAGCTGGTCTGATATTCCGTAGGCTCTTACTTTGTTATCAGGCGACAGTGCGGAACTGTATAGGACGCCTTCCGGAAGTCAAGGAAAATAGCATCTACCTGGGAGCCTGTATCTAATATTTTCTGGGTCTCATGAACAAATGAAGCGAGCTGGGTCTCACACGATCGCTGTTTCCGGAATCCATGTTGATTCCTACAGAGTAAATTCTGGGTTTCCAGAAATGACATGATACGCGAGCAAAAAACATGTTCTAAAATTCTACAACAGATCGATGTCAGAGATATAGGTCTATAGTTTTGCGCATCTGCTCGACGACCCTTCTTGAAGACTGAGACTACCTGTGCTCTTTTCCAATCATTTGGAACCTTCCGTTCCTCTAGAGACTTGCGGTACACGTCTGTTAGAGGGGGGGGGGGGGGGGGGGAAGTTCTTTCGCGTACTCTGTTCAAATGGTTCAAATGGCTCTGAGCGCTATGGGACTTAACTTCTAAGGTCATCAGTCCCAACTTATAACTACTTAAACCTAACTAACCTAAGGACATCACACACATCCATGCCCGAGGCAGGATTCGAACCTGCGACCGTAGCGGTTTCGCGGTTCCAGACTACTGCGCCTAGAACCGCTCGGCCACCCCGGCCGGCGCGTACTCTGTGTAGAATCGAATTGGTATCCCGTCAGGTCCAGTGGACTTTCCTCTGTTGAGTGATTTCAGTTGCTTTTCTATTCCTTGGACACTTACTTCGATGTCAGCCATTTTTTCGTTTGTGCGAGGATTTAGAGAAGGAACTGCAGTGCGGTCTTCCTCTGTGAAACAGCTTTGGAAAAAGGTGTTTAGTATTTCAGCTTTACGCGTGTCATCCTCTGTTTCAATGCCATCATCATCCCAAAGTGTCTGGATATGCTGTTTCGAGCCACTTACTGATGTAACGTAAGACCAGAACTTCCTATGATTTTCTGTCAAGTCGGTACATAGAATTTTGCTTTCGAATTCACTGAACGCTTCACGCATAGCCCTCCTTGAGGGAGAATGTTCTACAATTACAAGAAAACCTGTCCATTTGAGACTTGACTAACACTGATCCTACTCGATAGTACTGATTGCTTCATCTGAGGTCACGAACTGGTCAGAGCGCTTCCATGCCCAGCTCTATATTGTTCTCCATGCAATGGTGCTGCTGTGCTGACAGCGGCGGCGTGTCTTCTTTAGTCTCTCCCATTCGTCGTTGCGGATTGCAGTGAGACATCGCTAAGGTAGCCGACTGGACGATACAACACTAACGATTAAGACAGCCGCTATTTTCTCTATATTATGAGCCCTTAATACGACGAGAAGAACGTGGGCTCTAAGTTATTTATCCTTTCTGATTCTAGAACAGCGCTAGAACTACTAAGACATCTGCACAGTGGATAATCCAACCATTGAATGGCATATGATATCATGAATTTGATATTACACAGATAGGAATAAGCTGCGAAAAGCACACTGTGGCGTTCCTGCCCAGGAAACTCCACATGAGCTAGCCAAAGCCGCCATCTATGACGGATGCTTAGGACACATGGAATTAACAGCTACAGACCTGCTGAACGTTACCAAAAGAAAAATTAGAGAGAAATGTAAAACAGACTGGTAAGGGATTTCCGCCGGCCGCGGTGGCCGTGCGGTTCTGGCGCTGCAGTCCGGAACCGCGGGACTGCTACGGTCGCAGGTTCGAATCCTGCCTCGGTCATGGGTGTGTGTGATGTCCTTAGGTTAGTTAGGTTTAAGTAGTTCTAAGTTCTAGGGGACTTATGACCTAAGATGTTGAGTCCCATAGTGCTCAGAGCCATTTGAACCATTTTTTAAGGGATTTACAAAGGCAAAGACCATATCAAAGTGAACCCTGTGTTGATTAATAACTTCTGACACGAGAAACGGAACACAGAATCGCCTTAAACAAGTGTGGGGAACGATTCTTCGCTAAGGAAATATCTCGATATTGACCTTAAGCAAATTAGAAAGCCATAGGAAACCTAAATCTGAAGGACTGGACTAGGACATGAATCCTGCACCGCAATGAATGTGTTAATCAATTATTTCGGTGATGCAAATGTTGAGTGTGTGTGGAGTAACAAAGTGCAATGAAGCGAAAACTAGGAAAAGCTGCAACAGAGACGCATGACTTGTTGGTCAGTCCACCATGAACAAAGATTTGGGTAAATGGAAGCTTTGTTCCCAAATGACTGACGAGCTAAAGCGCTACGTAAGTGGAAACTGCTGGATATTTCAATGGCACGTGTGACCGAGACCTACTTTTGCTTTACAATCACCCAGTAGGCATTACATCCGGACTACAGTAGACAACAACATCGGTGCCAGGTTCACTGCTGTTTATGTCACACTAACTTTTCCTCAGTGGTTTCCACCACGTACGCGTATGTGACAAACATTGCACATACAGGGTTATTACAAATGATTGAAGCGATTTCACAGCTCTACAATAACTTTATTATTTGAGATATTTTCACAATGCTTTGCACACACGTACAAAAACTCAAAAAGTTTTTTTAGGCATTCACAAATGATCGATATGTGCCCCTTTAGTGATTCGGCAGACATCAAGTCGATAATCAAGTTCCTCCCACACTCGGCGCAGCATGTCCCCATCAATGAGTTCGAAAGCATCGTTGATGCGAGCTCGCAGTTCTGGCACGTTTCTTGGTAGAGGAAGTTTTAACACTGAATCTTTCACACAACCCCACAGAAAGAAATTGCATGGGGTTAAGTCGGGAGAGCGTGGAGGCCATGACATGAATTGGTGATCATGATCTCCACCACGACCGATCCATCGGTTTTCCAATCTCCTGTATAAGAAATGCCGAACATCATGATGGAAGTGCGGTGGAGCAGCATCCTGTTGAAAGATGAAGTCGGCGCTGTCGGTCTCCAGTTGTGGCATGAGCCAATTTTCCAGCATGTCCAGATACACGTGTCCTGTAACGTTTTCTTCGCAGAAGAAAAAGTGGCCGTAAACTTTAAACCGTGAGATTGCACAAAACACGTTAACTTTGGTGAATTGCGAATTTGCTGCACGAATGCGTGAGGATTCTCTACTGCGCAGATTCGCACATTGTGTCTGTTCACCATTAAGAAAAAATGTTGCTTCATCACTGAAAACAAGTTTCGCACTGAACGCATCCTCTTCCATGAGCTGTTGCAACCGCGTCGAAAATTCAAATCGTTTTTCGGGTGTCAGGGCTTGTAGCAATTGTAAACGGTAAGGCTTCTGCTTTAGCCTTTTCCGTAAGATTTTCCAAACCGTCGGCTGTGGTACGTTTAGCTCCCTGCTTGCTTTATTCGTCGACTTCCGCGGGCTACGCGTGAAACTTGCCCGCACGCGTTCAACCGTTTCTCCGCTCACTGCAGGGCGACCAGTTGATTTCCCCTTACAGAGGCATCCAGAAGCTTTAAACTGCGCATACCATCGCCGAATGGAGTTAGCAGTTGGTGGGTCTTTGTTGAACTTCGTCCTGAAGTGTCGTTGCACTGTTATGACTGACTGATGTGAGTGCATTTCAAGCACGACATACGCTTTCTCGGCTCCTGTCGCCATTTTGTCTCACTGCGCTCTCGAGCGCTCTGGCGGCAGGAACCTGAAGTGCGGCTTCCGCCGAACAAAACTTTATGAGTTTTTCTACGTATCTGTAGTGTGTCGTGACCATATGTCAGTGAATGGAGCTACAGTGAATTTATGAAATCGCTTCAATCATTTGTAATAGCCCTGTACATACGTCAGATTCTCTGCTGGTTTACACGATGCGGCTCCAGAGCCCTCAGGGGCTCAGCATTTGTTTGCTGAGTACGGGCTTGGTGACCCCGGGGTTCCTGAGCTGGGGACTGGTAAGAGCCGCCAATCCTCTTCCGCCGTAAGCTCTGGGCATGGTTCAGCGACCACCGTGCGGCGCGGCGGTGGAACGTTGTGTGTCACAGCGAACGGGTATTTTGGCTCGACAGCCCGGAACGCGAGGATGGAATAAACCTCTATAAAGAAAAAAAAAAGAAAAAAAAAAAACACCAATCAAGGTGTGCTGCGCGCTGATGAGATGCATGCTATTGACTTGGAACAGTCGTTAGCGGGCAACCTCTGTGGAGCCCGCCGCACCTCAGTTGTGTAAGGCTTACTCAGGCATGCGGGGCTCTGTCTGAGTGTACCCTTATTTCCCTAGCTGCTCGTGAGACCAAACTGAATCTTCCAATATTCTCTGTACCCCCTCCCAGCAGAAAGGGTAGGCCGCTGGAAGATACCAACACAGTCCAATAAGAGGGCTCGTGTAGCCAGTCCTCCTGATTCAGTCAGTAGTAACAGAATGCATGCTGCTTCGCAGAATGTGTTTCTTATAGTTAAAATAAAAGAGGGGTGTTTTGAAAAAGCTTCGCCATTTTACTAACAGAATGGCTTAGAAATCGTTGCTGGCACCTTAAAATCTGTTAAGCATTTGCGAAATGGGACCCTGTTGGATGAAACATCTAGCTTCCAACAAGACAAGAACTTCCAGAAAGCAGAATGCCTTGGGGAGCATGCGATGGAAACTGAATTGCACAAGACCTTGAACTACAGCAAAAGTGTTGTGACTTTCAGGGATCTAGTTGACATTCCCCAGGAAGAACTGAAAGCTGGGTGGTCCTGGGAAGGCATTGTCGACGTGCAACATGTTATGAAACGGGTGGATGGCGCTGTCGTGAAGTTAGACTCGTTTACCCTTTCTTTTAACAGCACCAAACTGCCAGAGCATGTGAATGGGGTTTCCTGTGCCTCAGTGCACGGCCTTATTACCCCAGTCAAATGCAGTGTTTTAAATGCCAGCACTTTGGGCACACTACTCTCGACTGTAGAGGAGAAACCACTTGCGGGAAATGTAGTAAAGCTGCCCATGAGGGAGTTGGTTGCTCCTCTCCTCCAAAGTGTGTTAACTGCTCTGGGGATCACCTTGTGTGGAGCAGGGACTGCAAAGTTTTCCTTGAGGAGCGGAAGGTCCAAGAGATCAAACTCGCAAAGCTCATCTAGTATGATGAAGCCAAGAAGTCCATGCAGCCACCCACGTTCGCTGCCTTCTTTTCTTTCGTTCTGAAACAGCGTGTCCTGAAAGCTGATGCCGCTACACAAAAAGAGGTTGCTACTGTCAGCACTAGCACAATGCACATGTGCTGTGTGCTGCTGCAGTTCCTTTGAAGCCTATCACTTCCACCCCCCCACCCCACCCCCGAACTTCAGAAAAGGCCGTTGTTGCTGACATCGTGGACCTTTCTGCCCTTCCACTGGTCAAGTCTTGTGCATTGCGCGCAGCGCTGCTACACCCCCTACCGCTTCTGCGGTTGTGACTGCAGAGCCGCCTCAGACAAAAAAATCGAAATCAAAGGCAAAGACTCGCCCACAGAAGGAGACAGAAGGTACAGAGTCCGATGATGTCCTTGTCATTTTCTTACACGTCTCTCTCGACTCTTCTTGAGAGGCAATGGAGGTAGATGTCTGACCGGCGCAATCATCTCACCCCAAAACTGATACTCCACTTATTGTGGGCTCCTGTCCCCCGCAGAGTCAGAATGAAGGTACTCCCACCCCGATAGATGGCTCCCATTATACAGTGGAACATGAATGTATTCTGGACACAGCAACGCCCCATGTGCTTGTGCTTACAGGAAACACATATAAAAACATCTGATGCTGTTGTACTAAGGAGCTATATGCTATGTTGCAAGGATGACCTGACTGGGTAAAGGGCCAAAGGAGGGGTCGCCGTGTTTGTCAATAATGGCCAACGTTCCTCTGCTCTCCCCCTGGATACCAACCTGCAAGCAGTTGCAGCTGAAATTCATTCACGTCGGAGACTTACAATTTGCTCCCCTTATTTACCTCCTCTGGATGCAGTAGACTTCGAGTCTCTAACAGATCTTATGGAACAACTCCCCCAACCATTTCTCCTCTTGGGAGTCTTTGATGCCTATCATATCCCGTGGGGCTCAAACTCTACTTGCCCTCAGGGTCAAGTTTTGGAGAGCCTCCTGACATATCAAGTGTTGTGAAATCTCCACACTGGTACTCCGCCTCATTTCTGTGCCACTACTGGGTCATTCTAAACCATCGACCTATCTCTCTGCTTTCCAGCCCAGATGTTCACTGGGAAGTCATTGATGACATTCATTCCAGCGATCAATTTCCCATCCAAATTCAGGTCCTGGATGGTGTGTTGCTGGAACAGAAGACACCAACATGGATGACTGGCAGGGCTAACTCGCCGCTGTTCAGTGAGTTGGCTGTCTTTGAACACTGTAACAGCCTCTAGGAATGAGCGGATCACGTCACACATATGATCCATCATGATGCTGACCTGTCCGTACCAAAGTCTTTCGGCCCTCTTAAGTGGCAACCTGTACCTTGGTGGACAGAAGAGTAACATTCAGCCATCTGGGACAGGGGTGCAGCACTTCGACGGTTTAAATGCCACCCAACAGCAGACCATCTCACCGCCTTTCGAATCGCGAGAGCCGAGACTCGCCGTGTCATTAAAGAGAGCAATAAACGGTCATGGAAGGAGTTCCAGGATTCCATTAACCGTTCCACTTATTTCACAAAAGTATGGGAAGCCATTTGGAGGATTTCCGGTACACACAGTTGTTTACCGATAGCAGCAGTGCTGAAATGGAGGTGCCTCCAAAGACACCCACAAACATTGCTCAGACGCTGATCAAGCATTTTGGACAAACTACTGCCAATGCAAACCAGAATCCACTGTTTTGTCGGTAGCGTCCAACTGTAGAGAGGGCAAAGTAGGACTTCAAGTCCAACGGTTCTGAGGCCTACAACTCCCCTTTTTCCATGTGGGAGCTCGAATCGGCACTGGCTGAGGCTTATGACACTGCACCCAGTCACGACCACATCCGGTACGCCATGCTTCGACATTTGCCAGCGGCGTCCCAGGAAATCGTCCTCGAGTGCTTTGATCTAATATGACAGACAGGCAACTTCCCCAACTCGTGGAGGGAGGCAATTTTGATCCCTCTCCTCAAACCAGGAAAGGACCACACATGTCCAAGTAGTTATCGGAGCATTGCCCTAATGAGCTGTATAGGAAAGACCGTGGAGCGAATGGTAAACCGGCATCTGTTCTGGTTGTTAGAGACCAGGCAACTCTTTAGCCGCTCACAATATGGATTCCGCCGATATCGGTCCACTGTCGACAACCTGACCCTCCTAGAGGCGGCTATTCAGCAGCCTCTCCTCCGTAAGCATCACTGTATTGGCACTTTCTTCGATATAAGTAAGGCATGCGATACTACTTGGAGAAACTGTATTGTGGCGCAACTGCGTCAGTGGGGCTTTCGTGCCCACCTCCTCATTTTCATTCGATGTTTCCTGTCTCAGCGGTTTTTTCGGACCCGAGTTGGTGCCACGCTCTCTGATCGGTTTGATCAGGAGAATGGTGTTCCTCAGGGCAGTGTTTTAAGAGTTACCCTCTTTGCCATAGCAAATACAAAATTGTTAAGGCTTTCGTGGCCACTTGTTGACAAACTGCCTCTTGGCTTCTGTCTCGGGTTCTTCGGCCGACGTTCATCTAATGATTTTTCTGACGTTTCGCCAGCACGAGTGGCTGGCATTGTCAAAGCTTCACCCTCCATTGCCGGTGGTGAACTGGAGCCGAGCTCGCGGGCGTAGACTATATGTACCTGGCGCGCCAACGCCCGAGGGCCTCTCCGCGGTCATTTCCGGTGCGGTTCTCCTCTTGCTACCTGCGACGGTCGTTCGCTGCAGTACGGGAAGCCAGGATCCGTTGACCTTAAGGCTTTCCTCTTTCTTGTTCAAACTGTTCGCGTGTTTTTGTATTTCTACAGCTTGTCTGAACAAGCGCGTGTGATAGTGCTTCTCCACAGCCAGAACTTCCGTGTCGGCGAATTTTATTACGTGGTCGGTTTCATTGAGTGCGTGCTCTGCCACGGCCGATTTCTCCACCTGCCCCAACCTACAATGTCACGTATGCTCGTTGATCCTGGTGTTGATGGATCGTCCATTCATTACGACATAAACTTTTCCGCATACGGGCAAAACGTCACCAGGACTACCACTAATGAGCTTAAAGGCCCCCAAAAAAATGGATTCTATATGAAATCGGTCGTTATGGTATATATATATATATATATATATATATATATATATATATATATATATATATATATATATATATAGTGGTCAGAAAATGTCTGAAACGCTTGTCGTGATGTTGTAGGGCAGATTGTACTGAGACATAAATGTTAAGAAAAAATGCGGTACGTTGTGCCGTATCCGAGTTATTTAGCATTGAAGTTAGTCAATCAGATCGTCGCGCGCGTAAATTCAAGTTTCAGCTAACGAGACAAAGCACCTCTGGCAGGCCGCTTGAATGCGAGCGCGCGATGCCCAGATTGGCTAAATTCTATGCTAAATAACTCGGAAACGGAGCAACGTATCGAATTTCTTTCTTAATATTTATGGCTCAGTACAACCTGCCCTGTAACATCCCTACAAGCATTTCACACATTTTCTGACCACCCTGTGTATATATACAGGCTGCGGCTTCTCATCTCCACATCCATCCTTAGGACTGGTAGGTAGGGGTATCTTACCCACATAGTACTTTTATACAAATAATAAGAGTAATAATTCTTATAGATAGAAAATTTAGTTGAAATTGCTTCAGACATTCCTAAGTTACACTTCTATGTCACCATATTTTCACCCCCACTCCCACCCCTACGAAGGTAGGTGGCTCTTACTCACACAGTGGTTGTTTCCAGATGGTAATTAATATCAGTACCATGATTGGTTGTATCGGAACAGTAGGAGTAGGAGGAGATTTGAAATTGTGTTTATGCCACATACACTGCACACACACTGTCTGATTCTCTGCTGTTTTGCACCAAACTACTCCAGAGAGGATGTTCAATACATCTGTGATATTCAGCCATGCGGCTTGATCATAGGTCCTGGAACACGTTGACAAAATTATTGACTCGCTGCAGTGCTTATTCTCCGGAAGCGGTGGACACAATAAACTGCTCAAATAAGAGACAAATTGCACTTCATACTCTTAAAAGTATTTCAGATCAACTAAATACAGGAAATACATACCAACAGGTCTCTATGGAACACATTTATGACACGATTCTTATCCAGACTCCTCCTCCAAGTGGCAGTGCGGAATGTTACACACACAGTATTCTGTTGAGCCACAACCGTCTGGAGTTATGAATAGCCTAGCATCGATGCAACAAAACTACTTCATAGGAGAGAGGGGCTGTTATCCTAATCACCGAGCACTATGGACTACGTAGGCACACTGATAATGTAAGTACACTCAGTCAGTACAAGGACACCTGAGATGTTTTACTAGGAGCAGCCGTACGTTTCCAGTCACTACCAACACCCAAAACCTGGTCCAGGTGAAGGAAGCGGTGCCTCATTCTGACCTATGAACAAACGATTCCTTCATCACAGCTGGTATCAGTTCCCAAATACGGTTAAAATTGCCCCAAGTGATAATAAGTTATGCTTCATTGTCCGCCATTTCTCATTCCCATCTCTATGAGCTATAGATGGTGCTTAACCCCACAGTTCTTCTTTCGAGGTAGTAAGTAACCAGTAATCCCCGATTCTTTTGAGACGTACTCCCCTGTATAAAACAGCTTCACACTTGCTATTCATTACTTTGCAAATGAGTTAATGTGTTAAATATCTGACGGTAGCCATTCAAGCGAGAAAAAGTTTAGCAAAGTTTTCATATTATACTACTGGCCATTAAAATTGCTACACCACGAAGATGACGTGTAACAGACGTGAAATTTAACCGAGAGGAAGATGTTGCTGTGATATGCAAATGATTAGCTTTTCAGAGCATTCACACAAGGTTGGCGCCGGTGGCGACACCTACAACATGCTGACATGAGGAAAGTTTCCAACCGATTTGTCATACACAAACAGCAGTTGACCGGCGTTGCCTGGTGAAACGTTGTTGTGATGCCTCGTGTAAGGACAAAAAATGCGTACCATCACGTTTCCGACTTTTGTAAAGGTCGGATTGTAGCCTATCGCGATTATGGTTTATCGTATCGCGACATTGCTGCTCGCGTTGGTCGAGATCCAATGACTGTTAGCAGAATATGGAATCGGTGGGTTCAGGAGGGTAATACGGAGCGCCGTGCTGGATCCCAACGGCCTCGTATCACTAGCAGTCGAGATGACAGGCATCTTTTCCGCATGGCTGTAACTGATCGTGCAGCCACGTCTCGATCCCTGAGTCAACAGATGGGGACGTTTGCAAGACAAGAACCATCTGCGCGAACAGTTCGACGACGTTTGCAGCAGCAGGGACTATCAGCTCGGAGACCATGGCTGCGGTTATCCTTGACGCTGCATCACAGACAGGAGCGCCTGCGATGGTGCACTCAACGACGAACCTGGGTGCACGAATGGCAAAACGTCATTTTTTCGGATGAATCCAGGTTCTGTTTACAGCATCATGATGGTCGCGTCCGTGTTTGGCGACATCGCGGTGAACGCACATTGGAAGCGTGTATTCGTCATCACCATACTGGTGTATCACCCGGCGTTATGGTATGGGGTGGTATTGGTTACACGTCTCGGTCACCTCTTGTTCGCATTGACGGCACTTTGAACAGTGGACGTTACATTTCAGATGTGTTACGACCTGTGGCTCTGCCCTTCATTCGATACCTGCGAAACCCTACATTTCAGCAGGATAATGCACGACCGCATGTTGCAGGTCCTGTACGGGCCTTTCTGGATACAGAAAATGTTCGACTGCTGCCCTGGTCAGCACATTCTCCAGATCTCTCACAGTTGAAAACGTCTGGTCAATGGTGGCCGAGTAACTGGCTCGTCGCAATACGCCAGTCACTATTCTTGATGAACTGTGGTATCGTGTTGAAGCTGCATGGGCAGCTGTACCTGTACACGCCTTCCAAGCTCTGTTTGACCCAATGCCCAGGCGTATCAAGGCCGTTATTACGGCCAGAGGTGGTTGTTCTGGGTACTGATTTCTCAGGACCTATGCACCGAAAATTGCGTCAGTTCTAGTATAATATATTTGTCATATGAATACCCGTTTATCATCTGCATTTCTTCTTAGTGTAGCAATTTTAATGGCCAGTAGTGTATGTCCAAATATTGCTGGAAACCACTACGTAGTGTCACTATCGGGAGCTGGATGGGAATAGCCTGGATAATTTGCGCCGTGTTTTAAGGGAACCTGGTTTCTCACGCATCTCAATGTTCATGACGTTATACCTTCTGTCTTTTAAGTCGTAAGATGATATCATTTTGCAGGTACGTAGAGTGGTATATATGGATACTGCCTGAGGAAATTGCTGCGAATAGAATTTGTTGTAAAGAAGTAATAAATCATGTCATGTCTGATGCGGCAATTTCACTATATGAAAAGTGAAAAGGTAGTTAGTGACAAATTTTTTCTTTTCTTTATTCTGTGGGAGATGTCAGGATGTTCTGGAAAGGTTTGAAATTATGTGTAAAGTTTGTTGCAGATCCCTAAGTGCTCTCGTTCTTAAATACTGGGTATTTGCGCGCAGTGCCATATGCTTCCTTTTCAGCCCCACGGCTTTGGGTTGTAGGTAGTACTTACCCCATCGTGCTTCTTTCCAGAAAGCAAATGATATGTAAATTAAATTTGACTGAAATCGATCGAGTACTTATGAGATGTTGAACATACATATAAGATACAGACATGGAGGGGTAGATTTCAACGAATATAGGAAGACGTGTGGTGTAGCTTGGAACATTCACTAATGAAGCTTCTGCAGACAGTTTGAAGCTGCTTCATACATCTTGTAGAAAATGAATTATAGCTAATAGAGGTTACTTTGGAGTGTATTGCTTGTGTTTTCTGTTTTATTTGTATTATGACACATTTCACCAAAATTTTTAGGCACGCCGTCCTACTGCTCGCTTCCCTTGTATCCATTATATCCTCAGGTGCACTTTAGGCACCGTATTACACCACACAGGCAGCTGCTTTACGCTATGAAGATCATTTGTCTCTATTACAACACTGTACTTCGCTTAAATGACTTCCTTTGATGTCTGCGGGGACAGTGACTCATGTCAGACGGATTACGATCTGCACATTACCAGAGCGACTTCCTGGCAGTCCTTTTTGTTCATTTGTTCATGCGACTCACATGACCGCTCAGAAAGAGAGAGAGAGGGGGAGAGGGGAGAGAGGGCGGAGGACGTAGTATGGACTCATATTATCTCTGCGTTTCCACACATTACCGGGAAGGGTATTGAAGCTGGAAGAAAATTAGAGGTAGTTCGAAATAGTCTCAGAGAAGAAGAAAATACAATGTGCACCTCGATGAGGGGCGAAGTTATGTGTGTGTGGAGACACCAAAACGAAAATCTGGTTGCACCTTAAAGTTTCTGGAATTAACTGAAAATGAGAAGAGTGTCTGTGATATGCTATTTGCAATAAAAAGGAAACGTAGGTTTAATGTAATAAAATACGCAAAGATACGTTTTTATGTAGACTAATCGAAGGTCCGTTAGTTAGCACCAGGGAAATAAGACAATCTCGGAACTAATCGAATGTTGAAGCTTGTAGAGACAATTAGGAGACTAACTTACGAAACATGCGTGCAGAGTTTACCTTATGACTACTCTATGGAATGAGTTACTGCATAATAGCCGAGTTAATTTGAGATTTATTCTATCTCCTTTTTCTTGCTATGAACATTCAGAAAACTTTTGCGAGTCTTCGGTAATGAAATACAAACAAAGGGGACAGATTGTGCCACATGAGAATTCTCAGATGTCTCTGGTCCCGCATTCACCACAATGACGCCATTTACGTATCAAGAAGCCCTAAAATATGATTATGATTTGCATCCTTCTAAACAGAGAAACTGGAAAGAATTACAAACCGCTTGCCAGCGAGAAAGTTATCGTCAGGTATGTTTCCATACCTGAATATTAGAATCCAGACATTCAGATGTCATTCGCAAGATTTGTAGTTCTGAACTATTACACGCACACATCACTACCTCGAACTGTGCTGTGTTAATGACTGAAGAAGGAATTCTCGTTGAAAGACTCACCTGCAGGTGGCTCCCCCTCTATAAACCAGCACTGAAATCAACTTTAATACCTAATTGCATGTATATTTGGCATGTCTGAGCAGAGAGACGGTTTTCTGCTTAATTTGACTTCCGTGTTAGTCAGAAATGTTACCTCTCTCTACCTCTACCTCCATACTCCGCAAGCCACCTGACGGTGTGTGGCGGAGCATACCTTGAGTACCTCTATCGGCTCTCCCTTCTATTCCAGTCTCGTATTGTTCATGGAAAGAAGGATTGTCGGTATGACTCTGTGTGGGCTCTAATCTCTCTGATTTTATCCTCATGGTCCCTTACTGCTTGACTTCTCGGTGAAGGTATGTTCTCGAAACTTCAACAAAAGCCCGTACCCAGGTACCGAGCGTCTCTCCTGCAGAGTCTTCCACTGGAGTTTATCTATCATCTCCGTAACGCTTTCGCGATTACTAAATGATCCTGTAACGAAGCGCGCTGCTCTACTTGGATCTTCTCTATCTCTTCTATCAACCCTATCTGGTACGGATCCTACACTCCTGAGCAGTATTCAAGCAGTGGGCGAACAAGCGTACTGTAAGCTACTTCCTTTGTTTTCGGATTGCATTTCCTTAGGATTCTTCCAATGAATCTCAGTCTGGCATCTACTTTACCGACGATCAACTTTATATGATCATTCCACATTAAATCGCTCCTAATGCGTACTCCCAGACAATTTATGGAATTAACTGCTTCCAGTTGCTGACCTGCTATACTGTAGCTAAATGATAAGGGATCTTTCTTTCTACGTATTCGCAGCACATTACACTTTTCTACATTGAGATTCAGTTGCCATTCCCTGCACCATGCGTGAATTCGCTGCAGATCCTCCTGCATTTCAGTACAATTTTCCATTGTTAGAACCTCTCGATGTACCACAGCATCATCCGCAAAAAGTCTCAGTGAACTTCCGATGTCATCCACAAGGTCATTTATGTGTATTGTGAATAGCAACGGTCCTACGACACTCCCCTTCGGCACACCTGCAATCACTCTTACTTCGGACATGCTGCGTTCTGTTATCTAGGAGGTCTTCAATCCAATCACACAATTGGTCTGATAGTCCATACGCTCTTACTTTGTTCATTAAACGACTGTGGGGAACTGTATCGAACGCCTTGCGGATGTCAAGAAACACGACGTCTACCTGGGAACCCGTGTCTATGGCTCTCTGAGCCTCGTGGACGAATAGCGCGAGCTGGGTTTCACACGATCGTCTTTTTCGAAACCCATGCTGATTCCTACAGAGTAGATTTCTAGTCTCCAGAAAAGTCATTATACTCGAACATAATACGTGTTCCAAAATTCTACAACTGAACGACGTTAGAGATATAGGTCTATAGTTCTGCACATCTGTTCGACGCCCCTTCTTGAAAACGGGGATGACCTGTGCCCTTTTCCAATCCTTTGGAACGCTACGCTCTTCTAGAGACCTACGGTACATCGCTGCAAGAAGGGGGGCAAGTTCCTTCGCGTACTCCGTGTAAAATCGAACTGGCATCCCATCAGGTCCAGCGGCCTTTCCTCTTTAATTGTTTCTCTATCCTTCTGTCGTCTATTTCGATATCTACCATTTTGTCATCTGTGCGACAATCTAGAGAAGGAACTACAGTGCAGTCTTCCTCTGTGAAACAGCTTTGAAAAAAGACATTTAGTATTTCGGCCTTTAGTCCGTCATCCTCTGTTTCAGTACAAATTTGGTCACAGAGTGTCTGGACATTTTGTTTGGATCCACCTACCGCTTTGAAATAAGACCAAAATTTCTTACATTAACCGTTTGACTGCTGAAGGCGCGCCATCTGCTTGGCCCACTGTGGCGCTGCGACTTGCTGCGTAATCCGGCTACCTGCGCCATCTGCCTGTTCCTCGAGCCGCCGCCGGGGCATGAGCGGCCCGCGCTGCCGCACCCTCCCTGTGCTGAATATTTCTGGAGTGACTACGACTCCAGACGAAGAAGCACTGTGCCTTCTTACGGCTGATACGGAATAAATTTTCTCGGTTCATAGCTTCTCTACAGATGACTTACTGCAGAATCAAACTGAATCGTTAAAACTATTTTCCGTCACTAGGAAATGTATATTGCATTTACTTCTTTCTCACGATTTTTGTAGCTTATACCGAAAGCGACGTGATTCGCTGGATTTACCACAATAGTTTACTGTTCATTCTTGCATACCCGTTTATAACATCTGAATTTCTCTATGGGCTTCTCACTGTACTAACTAAAGAACGAATAAAGTAAGCCATAGATTACAGATAACCGTACATTGCTTTCGTTGTTCAAAACGTAATATTACGACATTTACAGAAGAAAACGAAGTACAGATCATCATTCGTATAGCGCTACAACATCAGAATTTACTGTGAACAACGGTAAGAACAATTATACTTCACTTCGGTAAATTTGTTTTGTGACGTGTTTGGGAATTTCACTTGGCCTACTATTTGATCGAGAACGTGGAAAAGAACTTCTTATAAAACTTCATCGTTTTGGATACATCCGACAGAGCTAAGCAGCATATTAGAACGAGCAACTGCTCTCATATTCAAGTTATAATCTACAATGCTTTGTGGTTTCTTAATTTTCTTTCCAGTATTCCTGTCAGTCTTTCCCGTGTCAACCATTTCTGTGGTGTTACATGTGGTCAACAACCACACTTCCCTTTTGTCACACCACTTTATAGCAAGCATTGTATTAGTGCACATAAACTGAATATCCCCCCCTTTCAGTTTCTTCTGAATTTTCGGCTTGTTGCGTCTGTTCTTACGGACAGTGCCACAAGCGTTCGTCCCATGAGTGTGAATCCAGGAAAATAATTGTGGGCGTGAGAACCAGTTATCGAGGTACAAGGTATGTCCATATTCTAAATAGGGCTGTATTATTGTAGCCACTAGGTCACCACTTTTCCCTAAATTGTGGAACTTTGTTTGTGTTGATGTCCTTGTATAAACAATGAAATCTGAGACATACTCAGTCTTAGAGTCTTACAGTCTTACAGTATGTTTCTGTTGATGTCCTTATATAAACAACGAAATCTGAGACATACCCAGTCTTACAGTTATATAATACAAATATACAGGGTGTTTCAAAAATGACCGGTATATTTGAAACGGCAATAAAAACTAAACGTGCAGCGATAGAAATACACCGTTTGTTGCAATATGCTTGGGACAACAGTACATTTTCAGGCGGACAAACTTTCGAAATTACAGTAGTTACAATTTTCAACAACAGATGGCGCTGCAAGTGATGTGAAAGATATAGAAGACAACGCAGTCTGTGGGTGCGCCATTCTGTACGTCGTCTTTCTGCTGTAAGCGTGTGCTGTTCACAACGTGCAAGTGTGCTGTAGACAACATGGTTTATTCCTTAGAACAGAGGATTTTTCTGATGTTGGAATTCCACCGCCTAGAACACAGTGTTGTTGCAACAAGACGAAGTTTTCAACAGAGGTTTCATGTAACCAAAGGACCGAAAAGCGATACAATAAAGGATCTGTTTGAAAAATTTCAACGGACTGGGAACGTGACGGATGAACGTGCTGGAAAGGAAGGGCGACCGCGTACGGCAACCACAGAGGGCAACGCGCAGCTAGTGCAGCAGGTGATCCAACAGCGGCCTCGGGTTTCCGTTCGCCGTGTTGCAGCTGCAGTCCAAATGACGCTAACGTCCACGTATCGTCTCATGCGCCAGAGTTTACACCTCTAACCACACAAAATTCAAACGTGGCAACCCCTCAGTGCCGCTACCATTGCTGCACGAGAGACATTCGCTAACGATATAGTGCACAGGATTGATGACGGCGATATGCATGTGGGCAGCATTTGGTTTACTGACGAAGCTTATTTATACCTGGACGGCTTCGTCAATAAACAGAACTGGCGCATATGGGGAACCGAAAAGCCCCATGTTGCAGTCCCATCGTCCCTGCATCCTCAAAAAGTACTGGTCTGGGCCGCCATTTCTTCCAAAGGAATCATTGGCCCATTTTTCAGATCCGAAACGATTACTGCATCACGCTATCTGGACATTCTTCGTGAATTTGTGGCGGTACAAACTGCCTTAGACGACACTGCGAACACCTCGTGGTTTATGCAAGATGGTGCCCGGCCACATCGCACGGCCGACGTCTTTAATTTCCTGAATGAATATTTCGATGATCGTGTGATTGCTTTGGGCTATCCGAAACATACAGGAGGCGGCGTGGATTGGCCTCCCTATTCGCCAGACATGAACCCCTGTGACTTCTTTCTGTGGGGACACTTGAAAGACCAGGTGTACCGCCAGAATCCAGAAACAATTGAACAGCTGAAGCAGTACATCTCATCTGCATGTGAAGCCATTCCGCCAGACACGTTGTCAAAGGTTTCGGGTAATTTCATTCAGAGACTCCGCCATATTATTGCTACGCATGGTGGATATGTGGAAAATATCGTACTATAGAGTTTCCCAGACCGCAGCGCCATCTGTTGTTGAAAATTGTAACTACTGTAATTTCGAAAGTTTGTCTGCCTGAAAATGTACTGTTGTCCCAAGCATATTGCAACAAACAGTGTATTTCTATCGCTGCTCGTTTAGTTTTTATTGCCGTTTCAAAAATACCGGTCATTTTTTAAACACCCTGTATTTATTCTGAATGTACTTCGTTTCGATGGAATGAATTGTCTGAAAGATAAGCGTCCTCTGAATACTAAACAAATTTGCATCAATGCAGAGTTTCTGATGTGGATTAAATGCTCAACGGAAAGCTGTTCGAACTTTATCGACAGTGTTGATAATTTTGAATAATCAATCTCCTCCAGTACGAGTATTGGCAGAGTTGTCACTGAAATGTGACGTTCTCGCAAGTAACAAAAAAAAAAAAAAAAAAAAAAAAAAAAAAAAAAAAAAAAAAAAAAAAAAAACGGTCTCTCTCACTAAAAAATGGAGTATTTAGAAGAACATCTCTGGTCCAGTATTCGCTAATTTTTAGTTTTTCCACGCAAGGGATCAGAAGACAATCAGCTATGAAACAATAAATTTCTTCATATCCAGTATCTTTCCAGTTTGATATTCGAGAATGCACTGAGTCTGGAGTATTCTGCTTGGTGAATAAATAAAACCGATTCGTTTCGTCAGTAATAAATTTCATCAGTTCTTCTGTAAAGAATAACATGGAAAGTGGCGGAATACTCGAATCATTCCCTATTTGACACACACGTCCCGATAGTGTATCATCAAATACGTTTAACTGTCCGAAAATAATTTTCGTTCCAGGAAAATTTTTCGCTAAGACGTGGTTTCTTCGTAGGCGTTTCACTATCACTTTCTGAGTCTTCAGATTCGGAGCAACTAAGATCTCTTGTTGTAACATGAGACTGCGTTGACACCCCTGCTGACGTCGAAGGTTTATGACTACAGCTTTCCGATTCTGTGGAAGAGCTATCACTTTCTTCAAAATCAAGTAGTTCATGCTCACTGTCGCTCCTCGCAAGAATCTCCATGATGTTTTCTCATTTTCTTTGTAAAATACAGGACGTGAGAAACACTGAAGTAAATTCCGATGAACAGTAATCTGTAGTGCGAAGCCTAGGCTCACAACAGAAAGGAAATTTGACGACAAGCTAGCGGCCAGAATTGCGAAAGGCTACTGCGGCATAGAGCGGGAAGTCCGCGAGTCATCTCGTCATCAGCACTCAGCTAGCGACCGTCTACCTGTATACTTGTCATCAGCGCTCAGGGGCCGTGAAACGAGTGCAACTTAACTCGTCAACAGCGCTCAAGGGAAAACCGGCGGCCGCGACTATATTCGTCATTAGCACCCAGGGAGCGGCAGGTAGCATGAGGAGTAAATTCGTCAACAGCAGTCAAAGGGTTAACCGTGACAGCTTTCTGTTTCTCGTGCGTATTCCGACTTTCGTGTTAATCAAAAATGTCACATTAACCGTGAATCAGTATGACAAATGACAGTCGCACTATGCAGAATTTGTGACCACGGAGGAAGTAGTTTATCTTCCGTGCACAGGTAAAGTATTGAGCCGAAATGGGCGAACAAAGAGCCGCCGGATGACTCTATAGAACGTTACGGTCGCAGGTTCGAATCCTGCCTCGGGCATGGATGTGTGTGATGTCCTTAGGTTAGTTAGGTTTAATTAGTTCTAAGTTCTAGGGGACTGATGACCACAGATGTTAAGTCCCATAGTGCTCAGAGCCATTTGAACCGTTTTTGACTCAATAGAAGAGGCCACCTGAGACGGAACACGTCCACACTGTTCTCAGTGCCTGGCTGCTGTTTGCTATTCTATGATGAACTTGTGCGAGAATTAACTCTGTATTACTTTCGTCATTACAAATCTCCTCTCAGAGGCACTATCTGAATCACAATTTGCAAATTTAATTCATGAAGTTAATGACAAGGATCTTCCCAGGAGTGGTGCTTTATCGAAGCCCATGTGTGTCTCAGCCAACCACTTAGTTATTACACTACCTTGCTTCTTCATCATATAAATGTTTTGCCTTGCAATATTTAATCGTACTTTATTTCTTTATATGTAAAGCTTCATCAATTAGCGTGCCACATTGTTGGTTGAAGTTCGTTGTATGTTCTCTTGAATAAATGAAAATGCTTTTACTGTGGACGCTTAACTGTAGTGCATTTTGTAAATGTTCGGGAATTCGTTATTCTGAAACATGTGATGTACTCATAATATTCTGGAGAGCAATTTGCTTTCGTAAATTTGAGATTTAAAGTATTTGGCATCCACTGATAATGAAATACTTTGTCTTATTACGTTGTGGTTGATGCGGCCTGAATCCGTGCGATTTTTGTAAAATTGGGATGTTCTCTCATATTGTGTAGGAGTCAGTCTTGAAATGCTTTAGTTTCATTCACTGTGGAGTAGTGAAACATTGATGTTGCACATGGGCCGGCCGAAGTGGCCGTGCGCTTAAAGGCGCTGAAGTCTGGAACCGCAGGACCGCTACGGTCGCAGGTTCGAACCCTGCCTCGGGCATGGATGTTTGTGATGTCCTTAGGTTAGTTAGGATTAACTAGTTGTAAGTTCTAGGGGACTAATGACCTCAGCAGTTGAGTCCCATAGTGCTCAGAGCCATTTTTTTTGTTGCACATGTATGCATAATGTGACAGAGCGACAGGTCTGGAGACTCGTTTTACAGAATTACTTGTATATTATATATTATCTACGTTCTTATGTTATTCATTCCATTTATTGACTATAGAACTAAAATGGGCGTAGACTTCATGAGTTTGTTCCTAGAATTAGATTTCCTCTGTTCCTGAATACTTTTGACCTGGGATGCACTAAAAGCGAGGTATAGTGAACATATGTGGTCTCAACTCAGTGTAATTAGATTCCTAATATACAACATGATAAAAATGCATATGTATTTTACTTTCCGGTAATCATACTAATATGTGTGCAAAAAGTATATATCTAGCACTTGTTCTTCACGTGCCGTCTACATCCACGTTTTCCATTCTTTCTGTAAAACGAACTTTCTGCCTTGAGACAAATCTTTTACTTAGGGTGGCCAATTAGTAAGAAAATAATCAAATTAAGAGGGGCAAGATCTTACTAACGATGCGCTCAGGACATTGCTAGTTTACTGCATGATCACTTATTTCAAGAGATCACTTTTCTTTCAGCTTCGTATTGTGGTGTGAAGCAAGCTACGAACTGTATTACGGGTAGGTGGCAAATACTAAGACAGATAGTGTGAGCTGTCGTAAAGAAAAACGTTAGAAACGTTATCCAGCGTACGCCTTCAGTTAAAGAATAGTAAATTAATCCCGTTTCGAGTCGTAATTTCATCTTTTGTACGCTTTTACTGGGAAGTACTAATTAATCCTTTGGTAAATAGATTTGTTTTCCGTTGCATTTAAATAATCAGCTTTGGTCAGCTGTGGTGGCCAATATCAATCAGATGCAACTTAAATATTCAGTTATAGTCACATGTACTTGTATAATCCATATTAATCAGAGTAACTTTCAACTTTAATTCACAACTATCAGCAGAAAATACCAAATACATCTCATAACCTTAATAACATGTAGACAGTTTAGATACACGTAGCCTACTATGAGCTAAGTCAAAATAAATCGTGAGACGCAAGGCGATGAAAATACTTCTCCTGGCGCATAAAAAAACTACCTATGAATAAATGTAACAGCTACCCTTCGGTATTTCATCCTTCTTCTCAGTAAGAGAGAACAGGGAATTTCCTGCAATGGAAGCTGTATTGAAGGCAACAAAGGTGAAGTATGTTCGCGCTATTGTTAAGTCAAAGAGTAATACAGCCAAGGTGATAAATTACCTTTACATGCTGACTTTTCTCCTGTTCTACTGTGAATACAGTGTAAGGAGACATCGATTGTTTTCACGGAAATTGTTTTCCGTGGCAACAAATGACTTTGATTTCTTTTCATCCTATATTATAAGCCTGCTTGCGTATTTGTTATTAGATATCACCTGTTAGCAATATCAGTCAATACTGGAAACGACAGTGAAACTGAGACCACCACGAATATGTTGAAACATTTTTATCATTTGTTATTTTTGTTCATTTTGTAACGTTGCTCTGTAGAGGACCAACGTGGAAACAATTTTCACTAGTACAGTCTGTGATGGTGTACAGTTGCAATCTGACAAGTAAGGCTGCTAATTTAATATACACGTTGCTACCGTAACTAATTTGAGAATAAGCGCTGCATACAGCCGTTTGGTTCTTGTGACAGGAACATAATTAAAAACCTTTATTAGAATGTAGAATAATGTGTGGAACAACTACGTTACAATTAAGCGAAGCAGGGCTGAAATGTGAAATTTATTAAAGATTCACTCTTCTTCGCCTCTACTTACTGCCTGTAAATATCTCAAATGGTTCTGGGATCTGACATCTTTATGGCACAACAGCCGAAAGTAATGGAAGATAATTATAACAGTTACCTGACATTCTTAATAGGAAATTTAGCATCAGATCAGGAAAGTGTGATTTCATTTATTGAATCTGACATCCGACATATTGTTAAAATCAAGTTTAGCGTCTCTTCTTCCCTCGGTAGGACCTTGTGACACATGCACGGGCATAGATAAATACGACTTCAAATCTAGATCTAAATACGCTTACTTTAACTTATATTTGGAAGTAAGCACCTTCTAGATTTTGAAGCGTATATGTAGCTTCCTACATTACATTTCAGAAAGAATAAATACGTTATCACAGCACATTGTATCACCAACAGCTGTTGCATATATAAACGTCTCGTGGCCTCCAGCTACGATCAAGTCTTCCTGTTTCACTCCAGAGCGGCTTGCGACCCATTTTTACTACCGAAATTGTGATTGGGACTAACGAGCCTAGTGGTCTCTGTTCCAGATATTTTCGCCACCGAAAACTTTGAGGTTATCACCAGGAATCGAACCTCGGCCCAACACGTAAATAGCCAGCAACACTAGTAACTGTTTTATATTTTTAGTTTAAGTAAGCTTCTTAGATGACGTGTGCTGGTTTGGCAGACTGTGTCGTGCAGCACGACATATGCCCAGAAGCGGGCCATCACAGTTCGCAAAGACGTAGCATGTGGAGTGTCGGTCTGTGTGGAAATTACACCTGAACTTCTGCTATTGATGGAATGCAGGAGGCACTAAATAAACCGGTGTCAGATGGGGAGCAGGTAAAGTGTAAGCTTACTGCGCGTGTTTTTCACTGGGCGAGTGGCCGTTGTAGGTCAGCGAGTGACGAAATCTCTAGGGCCAAATCCATAGTAATAATGATAACAGACTAGGTAGTAGCATCACATGAAAGAGAGGAAGGAGGCGAGGAAGCACATCTAAACAACGACTGTACAATGATAATTTAGATACTGACTATGGAAGTTACAAATGTACTTCTTACCTTTAAAATTTAATAACTTTAAACACCTAAAGAGAGTGGTCGTGAAGTTTTTTTTTTTTTGCTCAGGAGCCAATACTGACTCTGTGGGAATTTTACCTCGGGCTACATTTGTAGCGATCTTATTGTTAACTGCTAAACAACATAAATTAGTGTGTTATAGGTCCCCAGTAGAGTCTAGAGTAGGTGCTCGATAAGTTGGCCACCGTTCTCCAAGTACTGATTGTTAAAAGTCTGTACCAATGGGAACACTTCGTGTCGACTTCTCTGGTTTACTGCCATCCTCAGCGACCCCAAAGATGTGACACTATAATAGCCTGACGAAGTGCTGTGTTGTCTGTGTGAGCGGATGACTGACTGATTAATAACAGTAACTGTACCTACATTTAAATGAATTATTCAATATGATACACAATCACACCTAACTGAGCCGGCCTGATGGGCCGAGAGGTTCTAGGCGCTACAGTCTGGAACCGCACGACCGCTACGGTCGCAGGTTCGAATCCTGCCTCGGGCATGGATGTGTGTGATGTCCTTAGGTTAGTTAGGTTAAAGTAGTTCTGAGTTCTAGGGGACTGATGACCTCAGAAGTTAAATCCCATAGTGCTCAGAGCCATTTGAACCATTTTGAACACCTAAATGATTTACTAAATTATTTAAATGCTAGTTTTCTTCTACTAACTGCACAGTATTACAAGAGCCTTAATTAATTTAATGTTCCTTGCTAAAAGTAAGTAACACTTTTGAAGACGAGCAACTCTGTAATGCGCACTGACGAATCCATGTTAGTTCCGGCTAATCGGTACGAGGCGCGCATGCTCGTGAGCGCTCAATACAGGAAGACAAGCAATAAACATTCCCCCTACAACATCTTCTAGCCCGCAGCTGCCGCACCATTTAACTCTCTGCCCTGAGGTAAGCGGCCACAGTTATTCAGCTAGTGGCCGAATTACTATGTCAATTGAAATTGAGCACATCTTACACTGAAGTGCCAAAGCAACTGGTGTAGGCATGAGTACTCAAATACAGGAATACGTCAAGAGGCAGAATACGGGGCTGCGGTCGGCAACACCTATATAAGACAACAAGTGTCTGGCTCAGTTTTAGATTGGTTACTGTTGCTACACTGGCAGTCGACGCACTTGCGACGGGCCGCAGCATCTCCGAGGTAGCGATGAAATGAGGATTTTCCCGTACGACCATTTCACGATTGTGCAGTGAATATCAGGAACCCAGTAAAACATCAAATCTCCAACATCGCTGCAGTTGGAAAAAGTTCCTAGAAGAACGGAACCAACGACGACTGAAGAGTATCGTTCAACGTGACAGAAGTGCAACCCTTCCGCAGATTGCTGCAGATTTCAGTGCTACGCCATTAACAAGTGTCAGCCTGCGATCCATACAACGAAACGTCATTGATATCGGCTTTCGGAGCCGAAGGCCCACTCATGTACCCTTGATGACTGTGCGACACAAAGCTTTACGCCTCGCCTGGGCCCGTCAACACCGACATTGGACTATTGATGGCTGGAGACATGTTACCTGGTCGGACGAGTCTCTTTTCAAATTGTATCGCGCGGGTGGAAGTGTACAGGTATAGAGGCAACCTCATGAATCCATAGATCCTGGCCGGCCGCTGTGGCCGACCCGTTCTAGGCGCTTGAGTCCAGAACTGGGCAACTGCTACGGTCGCAGGTTCGAATCCTGCCTCGGGTATGAATGTGTGTGATGTCCTTAGATTAGTTAGGTTTAAGTAGTTCTAAGTTCTAGCGGACTGATGACCTCAGATGTTAAGTTCCATAGTGCTCAGAGCCATTTGAACCATTTTCCATGGAACCTGCATGTCAGCAAGGGACTGTTCGAGCTGATGAAGGCTCTGTAATGGCGTAGAGCGTGCGCAGTCGGAGTGATATGGGACCTCTGATGTGTCTAGATACGACTCTGACCGGTGACACGCACGTAAGCATCCTGTCTGGTCACCTGTATCCATTCATGTCCATTGTGCATTCTGACGGACTTGGAAAAGTCCATTAGGTCAGTGCGACACCCCACACCTCCAGAATTGCTACAGAGTGGCTACGGGAACAATCTTCTGAGTTTAAACACTTCCGCTGTTCACCAAACTCCTCAGACATAAAGATTATTGAGCATATCTGGTATGCCTTGCAGCGTGCTGTTCGGAAGAGATCTCCACCCCCTCGAACTCTTACGGATTTATGGACAGCCCTGCAGGATTCATGGCGTCAGTTCCCTCCAGCACTACTTCAGACATTAGTCGAGTCCATGCCATGTCGTATTCTGTGCTCGCGGGGGCCCTACACGACATTAGGCAGGTGTAAATGTTTATTTCGCTCTTCAGTGTATAATATCACTGTCTCTGTAATATTTTTGTTTCTTACTGATTAGGTAAATTACACTCTTAAGAGCTCTATGCATTAATTCGCTATCCTGGAGTCGGCTGTTAGTTGTTAGATGCATATTGTTATAAAATACGGATGAGAAATGCAGGCCGCACGAACACACGATTCACGCCTCATGCGGCCCACGGGCAGCAGTTTCACGGCGACTGCCTGAAGAAGACATCTTAACGAACAAAGTGTCAGCTGATAACACTTGAACAACAATATCAAAAAGTAACTCAAGACTTTCTATTAAAGCATTATAATTTTAACTATGAGCGTGAACGACAGCTGTGAAGGCGAAAAAACGCATTTAAGTACAAACAAATTCCAAAATTAAATGTAACGACAATATTAGATAACAGAATACAATAGCTATTTGTAGATATGCAATTCTCCTCTGCTTTCAGATAGGTTTTTATTGACTAATATCTTTTTGACCGTTCCATTGAACAAGACGTAAATATACCAGCAGCAAGCATCCCGGCGGAAAAAAAAATCACCGGAGATAAGCTGTTGAAATAGTAGTCCTGATTTATGTGTAATACTTATAACAGCGAAATATTTAAAATAATTTTATTCAATATATATCATAATGCTACGTTTACTTATAAAACGATACTTTTGTAATGTCTCAGAGAAATCAGTACACAAGCCGGACTCACTTAAGGCATTTAAATGCATTGTTTTAATAGCAGTATGTACATTACTGTACATACTGCTATTAATTATGTGGGTATTTGCAACGGCAGAACGAAGCTATTTAGGGGCAGTGGCTATATTAGCTCAGATCAGGTGGTTTTGGGAGCTCAGAAAGTCAAGATGTCTGCTTATGTGCTGAGTGTAACTTCGGCGTAACTATTGCAATTTTTCAGGTTGAAATTGGAGGGACTTGTAGAATTTCCATGGGAGTTTGGGAAATTAGAGAAGTTTTTGACAGTCTTCTTTGTAGAGTAACTCAAGCAGCAACGGGTTGTTAAAGGCTTGTATAATTTCTGCATATGTTGATGGAGTTCAACGCTGCAAAGTTACTTTGTCTTTAGACTTCTAAAATTTCTGCATAGGTTCATGGATTATGAAAAGTTATTCACAACCGATATTTCGAACCTGGGTTGCAGGATTCTTGATAAAGCTCTGGATTTATATCAGCGTCTGTATACAGCATGCAACCATTCGGTGTATGGCAGTAGGTATCACTGGTACCAATATCATTTTCCTCCTTCACTGTTCCATTCGCGCCGGCTGCTGTGACCGAGCGGTTCTAGGAGCTTCAGTCTGGAACTGCGCCACCGCTACGGTCGCTGGTTCGAATCCTGCCTCGGGCATGGATGTGTGTGATGGGGCTTAACTTCTGAGGTCATCAGTCCCCTATAACTTAGAACTACTTAAACCTAACTAACCTAAGGACATCACACACATCCATGCTCGAGGCAGGATTCGAACCTGCGACCGTAGTGGTCGCGTGGTCCCAGACTGTAACGCCTAGAACCGCTCGGCCACAACGGCCGGCTGTGTGTGATGTCCTTATGTTAGTTAGGTTTAAGTAGTTCTAAGTCTAGGGGACTGATGACCTCAGATGTTAAGGCCCATAGTGCCCATAGCCATATGAACCATTTTTTTTTGTTCTATTCGCGAATGATGCGTGAGAAAAAAGCCTCATTAAACTTCCGTATGAGCTCTAATTCCACAGACTTTCTGTTCATGGTCATTTCGCAGAGATATATGTGGGAGGAAGTATGCTTTCGGAATTTCAACAGTAATCTCCACTGTGGTACACAACGCCTCTCTTTTTTTCCATATCTTCTGTTAATCCTTGCTATTAAGGGTCCCAGACTGATGAACAGTACTCATGAAGCGATCGAACAATGTTTTGTAAACCACTTCTCTCTAGGATGAATGACATTTCTGAAGATCCTTCCAGTGAATTCGTCTGGAATCCGCTTTCCCTACAATTAGTTTTATGTCATCACATCAATTTAGGTTGCTCCGGATGGTTACAAAATGAGTTTTCTTCAATACCATAGTCGAACAGTAATGGATCTTTTCACATATTGACGTGTAATACGTTACATTTACATATGTTAAGAGTCAGCTACCAATCCTTCATCAAACATTCATACGCCGCAGGATTTCCTGAATTTCGCTACAGTATTCTGGGATTGTCATCTCTCTGTAGACAACAGAACCGTCTGCAGAAATTCTTATGGAGATTCCAACATTATGCAGTTGACCATTTATATACACTGACGGAAAAAATTGCAACATAACAAAATAAATGATGCAGAGTAATGGCATTTCGGGAATACATTTGTCTAGGTAATATATTTCAGTGATTTACATTGCAAGGTCACAAGTTAACGTAAGCGCGAGATAAGTCATTGCGCATGTGAAACGTTGATACAGTAATCGGTGTAACAGACAGAATGTTGAATGCAAACATGCAAACGTGCATGCATTGTGTTGTACAGGTGCCGGATACCAGTTTGTGGGGTAGAGTTTCATGCCTGTTGCACTTGGTAGGTCAAAACAGGGACGGTTAATGTTGGTTTTGGATGATGCTGGAGATTTGTCATTTGTTTTTTCTCTTTTATAAAGAGTGTTTCTGTTATCACGTCGTGCCAATTGGGACGTTGGGAGCGTTTTGTTGTAAAGTTGCTCCAGGTCGCAGCCCAGTTGCGGTTTGGGTACTGCACTATCAGTGGAAGTGTTGGATGTTGCAGTATCACGTTGCAGGTTCAGTCGTGCCGTGTTGGAGAACGTTTTTACCTACATACCATTTTTCAAGGGCGTGTGAGGCTCTATTTTGGATGGAGGTTATTAATTTTGAGCTCAGTCGATGGATTCATGCTCTGCCTTTCTTAAAATATAAAGAAATAAGTCTGTGAAACCGTTTCAAATATATGACCTTTAGGTGTATGTATATGTTTCTGAGACGGAGTAAAGAGTGGTTATACGATTTCCCTATACTGACAAAGATTACATTAAGCATGCAGAGATTCTATATGTAGCAGGATGCAGCCTCTAAAAGTTGATGTGCGGGTTTTGTCACAGGAATCACGGCTGCAATGTTTCGTATATTGGTGTACACATAGTAGTCAATAAAGAAGGATTTTTGTATTGGATCAAAATTTCTCTTCCTTTGTCCACAAAGGGCACTTCTTGCTATACATACTCATTTCACCAGTTAATGAACATTAAGAACTCTTGATATGAGACAATCAGCATTTCTTAATACGCTACCTGCAAAAAGTGAATCACCCAGAAGACGAGGCTGGACGTCTTACACATAGACTCCAGTTGTGAATGTGTAAATGATTACAGTTCCAGTTCTCAGTGACAGGTAGAACAGCTACAAGACTGCATTAGTTTTGTTCATATTTAACGTTATACCAGACTTGCTACGGTGTACGAGGTGATTCAGCTGCTACTATCGATGGGTTTTATGTAACCTGCGACGACTTCAAAAACCAGGTGTGAGATTTTTATATTCTCTCGTTCGCTACGTGTAAACTACTAGTCCCACAGAAAAAATAAATGGGACATTTCTGCAGGAAATCTAATGCAGGTAGATTTTGCACTGTAATACCTTGTCGCTGGAAGCCAAGGTTTTCGAGTTATCCGAGAAATCGCATTTGAAGGTTAGTTTTGTACGTTTTTCTTGAATTTATCGAAAACTATAGCCTCTAGCGGAAACGTACCCCAGTACAAAATTTAACTACATTAAATTTCTTGCAAAATGGTCCTGTCCATTTATTCTGTAGGACTAACAAAATGGTTCAAATGGCTCTGAGCACTATGGGACTTAACTTCTTTGGTCATCAGTCCCCTAGAACTTAGAACTACTTAAACCTAACTAACCTAAGGACATCACACACATCCATGCCCGAGGCAGGATTCGAACCTACGACCGTAGCGGTCGCGCGGTTTGAGACTGTAGCGCCTAGAACCGCATGTCCACTGCGGACGGCCTGTCGGACTAACAGTATGCGCTTAACGAACTATAGAATATGAGAAACCTGTGTGTAGTAGTTGAAGGTTTTGCGGGTTGCATAAAACCCTTTAGTAGGAGCAGGTGAATCACCTTCTGTAAGAGATGTGAACAGTGTTAGGTGTAGGGTGACCACAGTGCAGGACATAGAGATGCTGCGTACTCCTATGAGGCAGCGTTTTTAGCACCTGGCAGAGTGATCCCCACTTGGCTGGCTGGTCCAATCGTGAAATATCTAGATTTGTTGTGCATTCGGATGTCACAGTGGCCTGATGGTGGATTACATGGGAAGCTGAGGGCAGGCACAAAAAGTTCTGGTCGAGCACATCTGAAAACAGGAGGAAATGAGCATCAAGCACGTCATAACTCCTTCAAATATGGGCCTGTGACCGTGAACAAATAACGGGCTCCTGAACTTTGGTCGGAGACCAGTAGTCGCGGAACAAGGGAGTTACCGTCCCGTGCGCAGGCTGCCATCCACACTTCAACAGAAATGGCTTGATATGGAATGGTGCCGTGTTTGGGAAGCATGGACTACTGATGAAGAGCGTCACAATCCGTTTGGCGGTGAATCACGGTTCGACTCTACCCCGCATGTCGATCGTGGGCGGGTATGGCGGCGATCTGGGGAGAGGTGCTATCCATCTAATGTTTTAGAGAGGCACAGAGGTTTTACTCATGGCATAAAAGTGTGGAGAGACATGGGCTATAGCTTCAGTCACGACTAATAGTGATTCAGTGAACTACATTATGTGATCAAAAGTATCTGGACACCTCGCCGAAAATGACGTACAAGTTCATGATGCCCTCCATCGACATTGCTGGAATTCAACATGGTGTTGGCCCATCCTTGGCCTTGATGATAGCTTCCACTCTCGCAAGCATACGTTCAGTCAGACGCTGGAAGGTTTCTTGGGGAATGGCAGCCCATTCTTCACGGAGTGTTGCACTGAGGAGAGGTATCGATGTCGGTCGGTGAGGCCTGGCACGAAGTCGGCGTTCCAAAACATCCCGAAGGTGCTCTATAGGATTCAGGTCAGGTCTCTGTGCAGGCCAGTCCATTACAGGGATGTTATTGTCGTGTAACCACTCTGCCACAGGCTGTGCATTATGAACAGGTGCTCGATCGTGTTGAAAGATGCAATCGTCCTCCCCGAATTGCTCTTCAACAGTGGGAAGCAAGAAGGTGCTGAAAACATCAGTGTAGGCCTGTGCTGTGATAGTGCCACGCAAAGCAACAAGGGGTGCAAACCCCCTCCATGAAAAACACGACCGCACCATAATACTACCGCCTCCGAATTTTACTATTGACACCACACACGCTGGCAGATGACGTTCACCGGGAGTTTGCCATACCCACACCCTGAAAACGGATCGCCACTTTGTGTACCGTGATTCGTCACTCCACACAACGTTTTTCCACTCTTCAAGCGTGCAATGTTTACGCTCCTTACACTAAGCGAGGCGTCGTTTGGCATTTACCGGCGTGATGTGTGGCTTATGAAAGCTGCTCGACCATGAAATCCAAATTTTCTCACCTCCCGTCTAACTGTCATAGAACTTGCAGTGGATCCTGATGCAGTCTGGAATTCCTGTGTGATGGTCTGGATAGATGTCTGCCTATTACACATTTCTATCCTCTTTAACTGTCGGCGGTCTCTGGTATCGACCGGCGAGGTCGGCCCGTACGCTTTTGTGCTGTAAGTGTCCCTTCACGTTTCCACTTTACTATCACATCGGAAACAGTGGACCTGGGGATGTTTAGGAGTGTGGAAATTTGTCGTGCAGATGTATGACACAAGTGACACCAAACCACCTGACCACGTTCGAAGTCCGTGAGCTTTCTCGTGATATATAATGACTACTGAGGTCGTTGATATGCAGTACCTAGCAGTAGGTGGCAACACAATGCACCTAATATGAAAAACTTGTGCTTTTGGGGGTTTCCGGATGCTTTTGATGACGTAGTGTATGTCGGTACGCCGAGACTTTAGAGACATCATCCGTCATCATGTGTTACCTCTCACATAACGGTACTGTAGTGACATTTTTCCACAGAAAAATACCTGTCCACACACGAGACGCGTCTTTGTGAACTGCGTGAGTGACGATGACGTAATCCCATGACCAGTAATATCCGCAGACGAGCTCTCGATGGGAAATTTGTAAGACCAGCTCGAACGTCAGCTCCGTCACAGTGTCACCATGCAGGATATCAAGGATCGGTTACAATAGTTTTGGGCCTTAATTTCTGCGGAGAGGATTCAATGGTTTTGTGACAACCTTCCCAACGGAATTATTGTATACTTTGAGGCCAGAGGGGGTACAATGTCATAGTTATGAATTGGCTCATATTGCCCAGTTATTTTTAAATTTGTATAAATTTTGTTAACACAGAAGTAATATCACATACTCCACCTATCCTTGAAGTTTTACTTCGTTTCCTACTCCCCATCTGAGTGCTTCAATCTTTTGCGTCAGGCAGTTTATTTCTGTTTACGTATTTGACATAACTGGAGTTTCAGGGTTTGACCGATCGTGATGGGTTTTGTAAGCATTTCGTTTTCTTATTAATACTTCCTGGAATACGATTTATGGAACTGACACAAGCAGGGTGAAATTAAAGTACTGCAAGGTGTATGACCAATGATAGTATTCAATTCTATCGTAGCCATTATTGAAGTCTAAAAACACAATAGCAGTAGAAGTAGAAGCTGCCAATGTCATGCTCATTACGTCTATGTAATGAGCCAGAGCATTCGACATTCAGTGGTACATTATGGTACTCGTTTCGCATCTGCCAGAGTATGTGCTAAAATTAATCTGCTGAAGACCAGAGTGATAAGTTAAAAATTCATATTCAATAATTTAATCGTCTTAAATTTTGTAGTTAAAATTTTGTTGATTTTGGGTATTAAAACAGTGCTCGCCTCTGCAAAGTCGGTTGGAAGCAGGTCACCTTCAAGAAGTTCATTGTACAATTTAGTTAGTTGTTCTCCTAAGACGTGCCAATATCGAATGTAGAATTAAGCCTGAAGACTGTATGCTCCACAAGATTAGTTACGACATTTCGCTTACTTTGGGGTGGCGGTACCTCAACTATGAGTTAAGTACTTTTGAGCCAAATGTCTAAGCTTGACAGTTTTGTATTGAAAGTAGTGTAGAGGTGCTTGTAATATTTCTTGATATAGTTCTGTATTTATCTCTGACTGGGGACTATCTCATGCTAACCTCATATTTCTTCAATCAACTGCTGGCGTGCTTGACGGAGTTTCTGGCTGATACAGTTGATGGGTGATGATGGAGACACGGGATCTGTAAAATAGTAGACGTGGATTCAGTGCCTGACTGATGTTCTGTGTGTGATATTGACAGGTTTCGGTCTCAGGCGTCTGATAGTGGAACTACTTTGTAGTAAACGCATTGCGTAACTGCAAAACTAAAATAAAATTCTTTAGTCTGCATTTCCCAGTGTGCTTAATTATTCGCGTGGGATTTGATGCAGTTGAGAAACGGATTTCATTTTCTGTGCTTGACTTGCAGCGTCTGTCAGTTTAAGTGCCACAACCAATTACCCCCTCGTATCCTTTGTGGAGTGTGTTTCATCGCAATAAGGTACGGTAAGTAACCATGTGATATAGTGTTTTGCTGCACGTAAATTCAATCTAGTCTTCTGGCAGAGTGATATGTTATATGAGAGTAAGGTACGCTGCTCGGCTTCAACGTATCTGTAAGGCTTGGGTCCTGTGAAATAATGAGGAATTCCTCATCTCTTGAAATGGCAACTGAAATTTCTGAGAATTATTACTGGCGTGCATAAGTCATTTAATATTTCCGAAAAGTTTCCTTCATAGATGTAACGTCCCTCCTTTCTCTGTTTTCAACCTGAGACGCCGTAATGTTGATGAACAGTAGATTCCATAATCGAGCAGCGATGTCCGTCTGGCAGGAATAACCGCATGCTGGACTGCATGGAGTTACTTGGTTGCATAATTTTACTACACTTGTATTGTTTCCTATAATGAGAATGGATTTACAGTGAAGTACGTCAGGCACTTGATGAAGAACGATATTTATGTCCTACTCTCCCAAATGTTGTAAGTTACAGTGTAAGATATATATTAAGTTATATTGTAAGGTAATCGATTTAAATTGAATGTGGAGATGTTATAAGTTTACTACTTGATCTTCTTTTTCATCTGCCCAAGATATTTGACATCCAGTCCATTCGGAATAGTATTAGTGTCCGTAGGTTCAGTAGATGTGACATTCTGCGTTGGCGGCGTACCAACAGCTGCATCGTTTGCGGTTGGCAGCTTTCCTTCTGAGTCGTCTTCGGAATCTAAACTCAGTGTACGTTTTTCTTTTTATTATCTTTGTAAGTGTGAGGCAAACTGTACTGCTTTTCCAGCGGTTGTACATCTAAGGTGCGTTTGGGTCTGATGAGTTCCGGTTCAGTTGTATCTTCAGGCTTTCATACATTTCCCACGGGAATTGTTCCACTACTACTTGTTTTGTAAGCAAGATACCGTTGTATTTGTCGTAGATATTTCTCGGATTCATTACGGTTTGGGTTTCAACGCGTTCGTGGCGGAGCCGCTACTAGTATTAACGCAACTGGTTCATGCGCGTCTATGGTTTTCCGTGACGTTTGTTGCTTGTACTATGGGGTGGTACTACATTTGTTTGCAACGGTGGTGACGCACAGGCTGTGTTATGTTTCAGTGATATCAGATCCTGATTCAATATGTCCTGATACTCCGTAATGAGTTGAATCAGGGCACGAATTTGAAATTTTAGGTGTGGGGTCCTTACTGTCTGAAGGGTTTTCATCCACGAACATCTTCATATAAATCTATACTAAGCAATCCACCATACGATGTGTGTAGCAGGATACTTAGTATACCACTGTTAATTCTCCGCACTTCTCCCTCCTCCCTCTCCTTATTTGTTCCAGTCGTGAATGGTGCCCAGAACGAATTATTTTTGGCAAGCCTTCGTGTGGGCCCCAATCTCTCTAATCATGATCTTTTACGAGATGCACATAAGAGGAACTAGTATGGTTGATCTTCTAGAAAAGTACGCTTACGGGATTTTAGTAGAAAACCCCACCGTGATGCAATGAGTGTCTTTTTTAACGTTTGCTACAGGGGTTGGCTGAGTACCTCTATCACGCTTTCGTGCTTATTAAACAAACCTGTGACGATACGTTCTGCTCTTCTAGGATTTTTTCTGTTTCCTCTGTGGACGCTATATGGTATGGGTCACCGACTGAACAGCAATATTCAAGTAACGGCCGAATGAGCTATCGGTAGGTTACCCAATTTGTGGAAGTGTTACGCTTTCTGCGGATTACCCCATTGGATCTCACTATGGATTTCGCCTTTCCTACTTTTTTATGGTCTCTTTCCTCTTTAAATCGATCTGTACGGCTACTACAAAATATTTAACGGGTGTCACTGTTTCCAGTGCTTGTTTGGCAATCATGCAATCATACAAAAATGGGTCTTTGAACCTTTCTATGTACACTTTATTTTATTTGTTTGTGTCGAAGGTGAACTGCCAAACCGAGCACCAATCAGTGATGCTCTATAGATCTTTCTCCATTTCGCTACAGTTTCGTAGGTTTGCGGCTTCTCTGTGTATCATCCACAAACAGCCTCATGGACTATCTGGCTCTATCCACTGGGCCGTTTATATATTTAGTGAAAATTAATAGACCTGTAACGCTCGGTTATGAAGTAGATTTCAATTCAGAAAATTTCTCTCTATGGAGGGTGACGAGCTGTGTAGATTGTCGGAAAAAATGCTTCACCCTCAGGGAATGTGTTTAGTGGCACCAATGCATATTGAGGGGCTGTAGTGTTAGTGATTCGTTTTCTCAGTCATCGGCGATCAGTTGGCGCCCAGGAGGCCTGTCTATGGACCCTCTGTTTTGACTCTGCAGGCAATAACTGTGCTGAAATTAAAGGTGAACAGTGTTTGCAACATTCATTCAAGGGTGCAGCTACGCCCCACCAACGAGTAACAGCTTCATCCATCTGAATGGGCCGCGCGAGTAGCAGCGTGGTCTAGGGCGCCTTTTCACGGCTCGCGCGCCTCTCTGCACCCTCCCTTCCCCCCCCCCCCCCCCCCCACCATACATTTCCCGTCGGAGGTTCGAGTCCTCCCTCGGGTATGGGTGTCTGTGTTGTACTTAGCGTAAGTTAGTTTAGTTTAGATTAAGTAGTGTGTAAGCTTAGGGACCAATGACCGCAGCAGTTTGGTCCCAATGAACCTTACCACATACCATCTGAACGAGAACGCATTGTGGGCCTGTGGGTAGGTGGATGGACGTATCGACGAATTACTGTACATGTTGGACACAGTTTACCGGTGGTGTGTCGCTACTGTCAACAGCGATTTGTGGAACATTCGCAAACCTGTAGAACAGTTTGTGGACGTCCGCGTAGTACAGACACACGTCAAGGTCGACATATTGTGAGAGCGGCGGTAGCCGACCGAACATCACCCAGGGCACATCAAAGCACGTGTTGCCCTTCTGTGTCATCAGGAACCATTGGTAACTTCCTGTTGCAGCAGGATTAATATTACGTTCCTCTGGCTGGGAAACCACTAACATGACACCACCAACCATGACTATTCTGGTGACGTGGAAGAGTTGTCTCGAGTGGAATGGCGCTGTGTTTTCTTCAGTAACGAGAGTAGGCTCTGTCTGTACGCGACTGATTGACGTACATGTGTATGGCGCAGACCTGGTGGGCTGCGTATTCCAATGTGCATTCGTCCACGACACACAGATCTCACCCTAGGCTTCATGGTGAGGAAGGGCATCGGTTACAGCATGCGGTCACAGTTAGTGTTTCTGCAGGATAAAATAACCAGTGTTCGCTACTTTTACAGGCTTTAATCCCCGTGCTTCTGCTGTTTATTTGACAGGACGGTAATGTGCTTTTTCAGTAGGACAATGCACGTTCACTTGTGGCGTCCTCATGTGGCACTGTCCAGCAATATCACCAGATCTCTTTCCGACTGAACAAATATGGGATATGACGAAGCGGGATCTGCAAGAACTATTGCCGATTTCACACAAAAGGCACAAGATGACTAGGACATTCTATGCCAGGATGCCGTTCCGCACCTTTATGATCGCTTGCATGCTAGAATAGACGCTTGCGTTGCCGCCGGACGGGGGGTACACAATGTACTGGTGTGACTGTTTGGGCACCCTTTAATGTCACACGTATGTTTCATTTGTTCTGAATGTATCATATGTACCTGCAATGATGAACTCCCTGTCACCATACTTGTCAAATATAGGTACTTTGTTTTCTTTCCGTCAGAATATCATCAGCAGCTATTGACGCGGATATGAGCTTTGGTTCCCGTGAACGTTGTGCGTTGAATTCCTTATGATTAAACTATATGTCCTGTGTAGTTGATTTTGGTGTACTGTGAACGTCAGTAGTCTATTGTTAGACCAACGCACATTGCATTTTGACCGTCATAGATTATCGATACCATATATCCATGAATGGTAAGGTGCAATGGTATGACCCTTTTCAACTCTATTAGTGAGATTCGAAACCTGTTATCAACTTCAAAGTGGCGGTTGAAGTTTTCATCTGGAACTGTAAAACTGCTCTGCAGTTGTTCAAAGCCTGTTGTACCGTTTTGTTTCGTATTTTGAATAGCAAGTTGTACACGTTAACAATTCGCAAATCCGTGCCTGCTAAAGTTATTTTCAATTTCTTTGTATCTATTTTGGGAATAGGAAAATCTAGTATACAGTTGAATCTGTTAAGAATTCGTTCGCGAATATCACCAGTAATGAGTTACACCACAGTCAGAGAAAGCAGTGTAGTTCTGAAAGAAATCAAAGAGCAAGAAAATGTTGTTTCAACTGTAAAAAAAATTAGAATAAATTTGGACATGTGTTAAGACACGATACATTTCTAATAGACAAAAGAGAAGGAAAATTTTTAGGAAAGAGAACCAAGAAAGGAAATAGTCGAAGATCAATTGCAAGTAACAAATCGACATAATTGTCGAGAAATGAAGACAGCAAAAAATAGGAGGGATTGGTTGCAGCGACTAGAGAGAGTGTTTAAAGATAATGATGACTTGGAATTTTATTATTTTCAGCAGAACAACAGTAAATTTGAAATTTTCTCACTTTCGCTTCGCCCATAACATTCAAACCATTGGTTTTCTTATCAAGGTTTCCTATCTCAACCTGATACATTTTCACTCCTCTGTCATATCTCAAAAGTTGTATTATCATCGTGGCAGCATCGTATAGAGTAGTGGAAGAGGTTTTGATTGGGTAATGAGTCACCGTAAATGATACAACACTCAGATGGACTTTTGAGAACATGGATGTAGCCTGAAAATTAGCGAGGGTGTTGTGGTAACAATGGTACTTGGTGCTGGTGATATGCTTGTGTGTGGTATGACTGTCCGATTGTCAGCGACTATCACTTTTGATAGCTACCAAAATGACAATAGGTGTGCTCACAGGCTGAAGCAGTAGTTTAGAATCGGTGATTTTCTGTACCACAATGAAAACGATCTTGCCGGCCGCGGTGGTCATGCGGTTCTAGGCGCTGCAGTCCGGAACCGCGGGACTGCTACGGTCGCAGGTTCGAATCCTGCCTCGGGCATGGATGTGTGTGATGTCCTTGGGTTAGTTCGGTTTAAGTAGTTCTAAGTTCTAGGGGACTGATGACCGAAGATGTTCAGTCCCATAGTGCTCAGAGCCATTTGAACCAATTTTTGAAAATGATCTTGTCCGTAAAGATAGGTTCAAAAATGTTCAAATGTGTGTGAAATATAGTGGGACTTAACTACTAAGGTCATCAGTCCCTAAGCTTACACACTACTTAACCTAAATTATTCTAAGGACATACATACACACCCATGCCCGAGAGAGGACTCGAACCTCCGCCGGGACCAGCCGCACCGTCCATGACTGCCGCGCCCTAGAACGCTCGGCTAATCCCTCGCGGCGCAAAGGTAGGAATATGTTTCATGTTGCGACCTGCTATTACCTGAACCCTGTCAAATATCTTTGAGATGAATTACAGACTTCATGTTTCCACCCAAAAGCACATCAGCCCCTGTTCACCATGCCCCAGGGAGAATGGACAAAAATTCAGCCTTAATTATATGAAGACTTCGTAGACAGTCTCCCCAGATGGTTGAACGCTCTGACAGCAACTAAACTAGATCGTACTCACAATTTGTAATAAGGGTCTTATGTCTTTAGAACGAACACTAAGGGGTATCCACAGACCTTTTGCTACTACTGCATATGGTAACGGTAGAGGTATGTGAAATGTGCGAAACGTTGTTGAAAATGGCTAGGGTTTCTTTTGTTCAGATTTGTCTGAAGAAAAAAAAGCAGAATATTTGGTTCTGCAGCTCAGTTGACTCCATCCCTAATTTACTGAAACCAAAAACCGTCCTAAATGTGTCACCCATGCAGTAACGGTACTGGTACTTCTTTCCATTCCTATATTTGTATCATGTAAATATGACAAATTTTGTAGCTTCTGAAAGTGCAAGAGTGGGATAGTACACACATACTGGAAAAAAAACGTAGTTTAGGGTTTAATGTTCCGTCGACGATGAGGTAATTAGAAGTAGAGCAGAAACTTAGCACAGACAAGGACGGGAAAACAAATCGCCCTCCTCGTTTCTAAGAAACTAGCCTGTGATTTGCCTTAAGCAATTTCGAAAAAAGCACGTAAAACCTGTATTTGGATGGGCGGACATTGATTTGAACCTCCAAGATAGAACTTTGTAATACACCATACATGATATGCGTTAACAGAATTTTTTAACGGATTCTTCATTAGCAAACTCGTCTCATGAACTTGTGACAGGGTATTCTTAACCACTGCCACTCAGTTTCGAGAGCTGAAATTATCTTTCCTCTCGACTGTAAAATGTTCCACAGTCCGACATCAGGTCCAATCTTAGTACAAAAAATTACTCAGATACTGTTGAAACGCAGTCCCTTAAAACTGATACAAGGTTGGCACTTTGGTCTCATAATTGTCAGGTACAAAAACTTACCACATGGAATAATTCAGGTCATGCTGCCGATAAATATTACGTGTTGCCAGTATCCTTTAGGTCACTCTTGCAACAGGTTATAGATTCATCACTGTGAGTCGTGACTTTCAAATAAAGAGCATTCGTTTCTGATGCCAGCTACAATTTTATTTTGTGCTCTTATGACCTATACGTGTTTGGAGGATTACAATGATCCACTCATGTAGAGGAATATGTTTTACGACATTTATTCTGTACAGGGCACATTTACTTGGGTATACTGGATGTGGGATCGAGAATATTTTGCTTATACACCATGAATGTCAGTACTTTCTATGGTGTAAGAGTTAGATTAATGCTGTGTAGAGTACAGAAAGAACGGAATATTGTAAAGCATAAGGCTCTGAACTCCCGTCTGGTCATTAGCGGAATTACTAAAGGGTAACACTACGAACTATTAACTTGTTCCTCTTCCTGTATCTTAATCTTATATGGAGATCCGTGGAGTGTTTAAACCGAGTCGGGAGGGCACTTTGAAACTCTTTAAATGAACTGTAGTTCATGATATAGCACTTCAACAGCGACGATGAAAATTTCAAACCGTACATGCATAACTTTATCCTTGCCGGAGAATGAGGAGATGGCACAAACTGAGTCTACACTCAGTCTTAACACATCGTCTGATTAGCAGCTGCCAGTGGAATACCCAACGACGTGTACGGCAGACAACGCCTCTGGCAGAAGGAAGCTAAGTGAGGGAGCCAGCACTGCCACTGCCTGTTTGTTGTTGACTGCCGCTCATCGCCATTTTCCAGTGCACCGTGTACTTTAACCACTTCGGCACGCAAGCAGTTTACAAATTTAGTAAGTTTAGGACCCTAAACGTTTGTTAAATGTTACAGCATAATTTCCTTTCGGTATTCAGATTACCTTTAAGACGTGAAGTCTAAAAAAATCGTTTGCAATATCAGTTTTACTTGTTCTTCGAATCATACCACACCTCATACATATCTACAATGAAACTGAAGAAGGGAAATCGTATAGTAACAATTTTTGTGACGACAGTTTGTAGTGAATTTTTAAGAGAAACATGCATCTGTTTTTACCGCTGTTCTGAAAACCCTGAGATATTGACTTGCCTACAAAATGTTAATAAAGTCGGCCAACAAGACGTGAAGTAAGTGTTTATTAAAATTTATGAAACTCCAATGTATTAGATTAAAAATATTTAAAACATAGTGTGGGCGAGTGCGTGATGACTTTCAATCTGGACCAGTAGATCTACAAACCCCAATTGTTTGAGAAACTTTGTTGCCGAATGTTCTCAAACTATGAGGATACCGAAGAACATTGAGAGAAGCAACGACGATAAGCTCTTATACTGTACGTCGTTGTTTACGTTTCAGTAGAAACTCGTCAAGCTGTTTAGAGCCTCTGACAGGGCCTAATGTCACTGCAGAGATGAATAAGGAGAAACTGTTTGAATTGTTTACGAGAACTTGGCAGGACAGAATCGTACAAATTTGAGTATATTTTGACGAGAATCAATCTAATCATTATGTTACAGTTTTGACAACTAACTCGTGGTTGCCTGCCGAAACATCGGTTGATTCAGAGAACTCAATGCAGCGGCACTTCCGTAAACCATTCGAATACTGTATCCTCTGAGAAACGTTCAGGAATAACCACCATGGCATTGCACTGTTCACGTAAAAATGGAAAGATATCCGCAACAACCACACATTTCTGGTAACCTACCTGAAACAAAGGCAGGAAAACATAGGTGACTCATATTTGATTCACTAACATGGTAGGAACAATAAAAAATCATAAGGCACTCCAAGCACTCTGCTAAACCTTAAAGATTTCATTTTAAAGTCGGTGCGTTGAAGTGCGTTAGTAAAGAAAGAGTGGAAGCAAATGTTCATGCACGAGGACTCTCGGTAAGTACATTCTGGATCGACCCGAACAGCTCAGGAGATACTTCTATGAGAGCAATTTATGAGCCAATATTAAGACTGGTACGTATGCATTATAGCCTTGCACAAAATAACTGCATGGCCCAACGAGTATTAGGGTAGTTAGACGAAGGAGTTATTTTGGATGGAGCACAAGCTCGGATTCGAAGTAGGATAAGCACCGAAACTGGTTGTGTCTACTCAGAGGACCCCCTCCCCCTAAATCGCTTTGAATATGTAACATCTAAGGAAACCACAGGTAGTAGAGATTTGCAAATTGGTGGTAAGTTCCTATGGGACCAAACTGATCGGTCCCTAGGCTTACACACTATTTAATCTAACTTAAACTAACTTACGCGAACGACAACACACACACCTATGCCCGAGGGAGGACAAACCTCCGACGGGGGGAGCAGCGCGAAACGTGGCAAGGCGCCCCAGACAGCGAGGCTACCCCGCGCTGTTTGTGCAATTAACAAAACGAAATAACGTAGTATGCTATGGCTTTACACGGAGGTGACAAAAGCATGGTATGTGATGGCGATTGCGGAGCTCTCATTTGTACTCAGGAGATTCGTTTGAAAATTTTTACGACGTGATTATGGTTGCACGCGGGACCTAACAGACTTCGGACGCGGAATGGTAGTTGGAGCTAGACAAATGGGACATTTCCTTTCGGAAATCTTTAGTGAATTCAATATTTCGAGATCTACAGTGTCAAGAGTGTGCCGAGAATAACCACATTTCAGACATTATCTCGCACCACGGACAACGCAGTGGCCGACGGCCATCACTCAACGAAGAAGAACAGCGGCCTTTGCTTAGAGTTTTCAGTGCTAAGAGGTAAACAACACTGCGTGGAATAACAGCAGAAATCAATGTGGGACGTACGATGAATGTATGCGTTAGGACAGTGCTGTGAAATTTTGTGTTAATGAGCAATGGCAGCAGACGACCGACACGAGTGTCTTTGCTAATAGCACAGCATCGCCTGCAGTGCCTCTCGTGGGAACGTGACCATATCAGGTGGACCCTAGATGACTGGAAAAAAAAAATGTGTATGAAATCTTATGAGACTTAACTGCTAAGGTCATCAGTCCCTAAGCTTACTCACTACTTAACCTAAATTATCCTAAGGACAAACACACACACACACCCATGCCCGAGGGAGGACTCGAACCTCCGCCGGGGCCAGCCGCACAGTCTATGACTGCAGCGCCCCAGACCGCTCGGCCAATCCAACGCGGCTGACTGGGAAACAGTGGCCTGGTTAAATGAGTGCCGATTTCAGTTGATAAAAGCTGATGGTAAGGTTCGAGTGTGGATTAGATGGCACGAAGCCATGGACGCAAATTGTCAACAAGGCACTGTAAATCTGGTGGTGGCTGCATAATGATGTGGGCTTCTTTACATGGAATTGACTAGGTTCTCTTGTCCAACTGACAAATGGCTATGGCTGACTACTTGGAGATCATTTCCAATCATTCATGGTCTTCGTGTTCCCAAATAAGGATGGAATTTTTATAGGTGGCGATGTGCCATGTCACCTGGCCACAGTTGTTCGCGATTGATTTAAAGAACGTGTTGGACAATTTTAGCGAGTGAATTCGCCACTGAAAACGCCCGACATCAGTCGAATCGAACATCTGTGGGGCCTAATCGAGAGGTCAGTTTGTGCACAACATCCAGCACCAGCAACACCTCCGTAGCAACGGACGGCCATAGAAGCAGCGTGGTTCAATATTTCTGCAGGGGCTGCCAACGACTTGTTGAGTCCATGCCACGTCAGTGCCGGGCAGAAGGACGTCCGACACCTTATTAGGATGTATCCCATAACTTTTCACCTCAGTGGAATATCAAATAGTCACAGTTGGAATCGGTCAGCTTTTACAAAAACCTGGGTTTAACCCTTTGTAGGGACATGAAGTGGAATAATCACAAACGTTCAGTCGTAGATAAAGCAGGTGGCAAACTTCGGTTTGTTGGTAGGATACTAAGGAAATACAATCAGTCTGTAAAGGAGATGGCACACAAATCACTGGTGGAAGCCATCCTAGAATATTTTTCAAGTTTGTGGAACTCGTACCCATTAGAATGAACAGGGAATACTGTACGTATACAGAGAAGGGCAGTACAACTGCTCACAGGTTTGTCTGAGCCGTGGACGGGTGTCACAGAGATACTGACGAAACTGAACTGTCAGAATCTTGAAAATTGACGTTAACTATCCCGAGTGAGACAAATTACAGAGATTCAGGAAACGGTTTTAAATTATGACTGTAGGACTATACTACAACCCCCTACCTATTGCTCCCGTGGATTTCGTCAGCACAAGATTAGATTAATTACAGCGCACATGGAGGCATTTATACAATCAATCTTATCGGGTTCCATACGTGAATGGAAAGGGAAAAAGCTCTCGTAGCCGTTACAATGGGAAGTACCCTATGCCATATACTTCATAGTGGTTTGCAGTGCATAGATTTAGCCGTAGATGTTGATGATGTGGTGTCGCTGGAGGAGTTCTCAGCCACAGTTACGTACGCTGTAGTTTGGTCTGCCGCAGTCACCAGCGCAACCGGCTTTCTGCGTTGTAGGAGCGTCTTTATTTAGTAGTGAAATGGCAACCATCTGTTTCAGTCTGCAGCCCAATTGACATTTCTGATTTCTCCGCTGCAAGAATGCGGCCTCTCACGACCGGACAGGCTGACCCGCGAGTGCTGTTAATACGCCCGATACGTCGCTCACATTTGGGCCTTACTCAAACACGTGGCTTTACCGGCACTTACGTTCCCGCCTTTGTTACGCGCATGTTACTCTTTGCATACTTATTTGCAGCCCTACCTCAGTACCACTATTTTAAAGCAATACGTTTTAACGATGAAATACTTGTGTGCATTTAATAGGAAATACAAAACAATTTGCGTGAGCCTTGCGTCATCCCTTTGTGAGATAGAAATGTTGAAAAACAATGATTACCTTACTTCTTTTCGTTTATATTACAAAGCTATCATAAGGCGTAAAATGTATGTTGCCCCACGTCTACAGTACATAAGTACCCTGAAAGCCACCTTACAGTGTACGACGGAAGGTACTTTGGGTGCTACTGTCATTTTCTGCCTTACCAGTTTCATTTCGCATATGATACGCTAGGAGAACGACTGTCGGCAAGCTTCAATACGAGCTCGAATCGTCCAGATTCTACCGTCACAGTCATTTAGTATGATGTATGTGGAAGGTAGTAACATTTTGCTTACCTCTGGAGTTTGAGGCATATCTCTGTGGCGCTCTTACCCTTATTAAACGAAATTAATCCTATGTGATAAGGTTCGCATCTTGCCCAATAAAAGTAAAAACCGATCAAAAGATGGTTTTGAAGATACCGCTTTCGTGGATGAATTACATTCCCTTTAGAATCTTCGAATGTGCCTGGGTTTGACATCTAGTACCTTTCTTGCCACTGATGTTACGTGGTTTCTCCCCTTTAGGTGTCTCCAGAGGCATATTCCCAGTATTTTTGCTACTGTTGATCGTAAAACGTGTAACTGAACGGTAATGAGTCTTTACACCTATTTATGCATAGTGAGGAATGCTTATTTATGTTCACCCAGCCCTTCACAAAGCGCCAATTATCTGCCGGTCTTCTTGAATTTCGCTGCAGTTTTCTGACTCTGCGTCTTGCAAATCTTTAGCGCCAAAATTATACAAATCGTAGAAGATCCTAAACTGAGTACGAGTACCATAAAACTTTGTGAGACTTTTAGCACTTTGTGTAACATAACCTTATCCTCATATATACTGCGACATTTAATTTCCAGAAATATGGAATTTTATAACCTTTATCCTCAAAATTAAATTGCAATACGGTTTTTACGTGCAGTGAGGTATTCTGAAAATGGAATGTTACTTGTCACAAAGCTCCCCCCTCCCTCAGGGAAACGTTGTGACATGAGATCTAAGACAGGAAAAGAAGAGTTAAATTTATCTGTCGCAAAGATTGGCGTTCCTAGTGTTTCTTTATGACACACAGTTAGAACTCTGTTACAAATTTGCCCAGTTTTATTAGTTCTGTTTTGTCTATGCACAAGAAAACAGTTGTCAGAACGTTTGCCACTTTGCTAAGATTTACTTTCCTAATTTTTTATAACCCAAATAATTATAAGTGTATCCTTATTGAAACAAAATAGAAATGAAAAACCATACTCCATTAAGAAAGGTAACTAAAATACTATACAATTATCTACCCAACTCTTCAGTGGAAGCGTATGAGCAAAAAATAGGTAACAATCCTTACATTTAACAAAAATCCTCTAAGCTAGGTAAATTAGTTAAATCGGTTAGATATAATGTTGCAGAATCATTAGGTTCGGCGATATTAGGTTTTCAGGTTGGCGCAAAACGGCTCCGAGAGGTATTGGAATTTTCGCCCTGTGTGGGTGTAGTGTACTGCGTGCCCCTAGAGCTGGAATTTCTGTATAAAAATCATGCAAAATTGGTTTCCGGCAACATACATTATAATTCAGTGGAGTATTGCGCCGACTGGGGAAAGCTATTGCCAATGTCTCACTGTCACAAGGTCCATCTTACGTCAAGGCCGGACAAATTAAATTGCATGAAAACTCATTCATACTCGATATGCATGATAAAGAACCACATGGCACAGGAAAATTACTTTGAGTAAACGTGGGAACTGAAATACCTTCAAACGAATAATGAGGAATATGATGCATTGTGATATTTTATACACAGGAATGTAGTATACATCTAGGAAGTGGATGGCGAGTGAGTGGATAATTTTGGAGTCAGTGATATAAATCTTGCAACAGAAATTTTAATTTCTAATGTAGACGTTGTGGACGGTGATGATATAGACAGGTCAAGTGTGGATCTTATCCATAAGCAAAACTCTGGTACGAGTAAAACTGTATTACGTGCAAAAGGGGAGCCTCTGAAGGAAGCAGAGAGGGTAGCCATAGAAAAGCTATTGTTAGAATTCGAGGACCTCTTTACACTGTTGGCAACCCCCACAATGCAGCACAGCATTCCGAATGGAAGTAAATCTCTTGTGTGTTGGAAACCATATAGGACAGTCCCCGTCATTTACAGGTGGTAATGGAAGAATTTATTAATCAGGAATGAAATGACGAAGCACTGACTGAAGACTACGTTTAAAGTCCCTTGAGGTCATTATCGGAATTGGGGAATGCCGTTTGGTCGAAAAAATACGACAGCCATGTTTCAGTGGTTGCTGAATGAATTTTAAGGGTTTTAAGTCCTGACAATGCATGTTGTAACTTGATTATATTATCATATTTTCGATGGATATAGAGGTACACGTGAAATGGTTATGAGGCGTTTTTAAGATATTAAATTCCGCATACATAATCTTAAGAGTCGATAACTGCTATTTTGCAATGTAGGAAGTGACATACTTAGGATATGTGATTAGCCAGGATGATGCGAAAACGGATCTGAGACTGATAAGTGTAGTGCAAAGTTTCCTGGCACAGAAGACGAGTAAAAAGCTACAACTATTCTTAAGATTAGCTAATTACTATAGGAAATTTCTAATGGGATTTGAGGATACTGAAGCACAACTTACACATTCATTGAAGAAGGGTATGAAGTTCTAATGGACAGCAGCATGTCAAGAAATATTTTGAAAATTGAAAGAGTCACTAACAATTAGCCCTATGTTGGTCTACCTGTATGATGAACTGAAATGTATTTTGTCAAGTGATGCTCCCAACCAGATGGCAAGTTTTTTTCTAAATCAGGAAGTACAGAGAAAGCTGTATCGAGTGGCCTATGCTTTACAGCAACTGAACAAGGCTGAGAATAATTACTCTACTACAGAAAAGGATATGTTATGCCCGATATATGGCGTCACTTACTTCATATGCTACCTGTATGACAAGAAATTTAAGGATGGGATGGTTGATGTGACATTAAAATCGTTGCTAGGTTTGAACTGTCCATCGAGTAGACGCTGGTTATTGAAACTGAGTTTGTTTGACTTTCAACTGATTCACAAACTGGATAAAACACATAGTAACGCAGAGGAGCTTATCAGAAATATTAATGTATTGTGTACACTGGGTCATAGCCTTGCTGAGTATAGGAAGTGCCAGCCGCTGATGCAGATATCAAGCTATCACAGCAGAGCCACAGTTTGCCATTCACAGTGGTTTGTTATGTAGGACAACAAGGCTTGGGTCATGGATCATAGTGCTGACTGCACTACGGAAAGAGGTATTAAAGGAAGCATATGATGACGGATTATTTGGGCACGGAAGGAATAGGACAACACACTGGAGAGTAGCTGAACATTGCTGATGGAGAACAGAAAAACAAGATGTGGATCAGCACGTACAGTGAGATTTTTGGAATGCATATTTTATGATCTTTTAGCTAGAAACCAGTGGGAAACCGCAACATTCTGACTATTACAGACCATTTCTCGCTGCTTGTTATGATGACCACCATCGCAAATCAATAGGAGGACACGGTAATACATGCAGTGGTGCTAAAGGTTGATGTCCGAATGACGCTAATTATGGATCAGGAGCAAACTTCATGTCATAGCTGATGAAGGAGTTATGTCGCTTCTTAGGTATTCACGAACTAAGAACTGTCCCATTACATCCATAGGCAGTGGAAGGACAGAACGTATTCAACAAATGACCAGTAAAATGCTGAGCTATTACATCAGTAACCATCATAATGACTGGGATGTTTTCTTACCACGTGTGGTATCAGCATATAATTCGAAAACTCATTATGCCATAGGTCTGTTGTCATATGGGGTGGTGTATGGTAGGAAAATGTCTAGGCTTTTTGACGTAGACAAGCCAGAGATGGGGAAGAATGGGGTACAAAACTTCACTAGAACATTGAACGGTATGTGGAATGAGATGTAAAAAGTGAACCTCATTGCCCTTGAACGGATGGAGAGTATAGGGAGGTGTAGTGGTAAATTACCAAAGTATCGGGTAGGTCACTGTGTGGTAAGCCTGTATACCCCAAACGGTCGGACAAAGAAGATCATTGTGCGGTACCAGGTGATTGGAGTAACGTTGCTAGTCAATGAGAAGCTACAGTTAGCTTCATAGCCAACTGTTACCCACGTAGGGCACCTTAGTCTTTTCAAAGGCCCTCCCTTTATGTTGCCACATGTACCAGCACAGTTCCGTAAGATGACAGAAGCGGGCAAGAGGAAGAGCAGAAAGCCGAAAACACTTCCACAACCCACACACAAAGTGCATATGCAGTAATGTAACAGAAATAGAGGGGTAGACTGCCGTGTTTCATTATAGGATACTTCTTTGTGAAGGGAGTTCGCAGATGTATGGTATTTTTGGTTAAAATATTAATTAAAGGTGTTCATCATGTTTATAGAAACTGTGGTATCCATGGGAAGTATCTTGTTCTTGTAACTTTCGCTTTGAATATTGTTTTGCTAATGTAGGAATTTTGAGGTTTTTTCACTTTGATTTCTTTTGTTAGCGGTGTACGTGAGACGAAGTTTATTTTGATAATTCACTAAGTAACATGTGAGTATGGTCACGTAATCAAAGTTTTTATTTAACGGAGTCGTTACGATCAGTGTCTCCATTACAAGTACCATTGGGATTCTGACTGCTTAGTACAACCTCTGTACATTTTAAGTGGAAAATACCAACATATCCGAACTAACAATGCATCAATAATGATAATTAGATAAGCTGCCAATGAAAGTTGTGGTTCAAGCTGGATTAATATAATAAAAGTCATGGTGTATTGCACATATATGCTTGATCCACTGATGTACAACTTTTTTTTTCTCTTTAAGATGATTGTATCAACAGAAACTGATAGAGAATAAACAGAAAATTGCTCAGCTAATGGCACAAATATGATTTTTCCTGATTATTTAACAGCTGTAGACCGCCACCTACGAAAAGCTTTATAAATACTTATCTGTAAAGATACTCAACCTTGCAGCTGCCAACAGATCATCTATAAATGCCAACATATCAACTTTTGCTTTGCCTGAAAAGGGAGAAACGAAACTAGCAACAACTGAACCTAATGACGGAGCAGTCACACTGGAAACTACCTTATCTTCTGTTACAGCAGCTAACAGGTATTGCATCTCCGTACTGTCTGCTTTCTACTGAGGCACTTGATTTACCGAAGATTCAGTCACTTCTTGCGTGGAAACTCTCAAGTTTCAGACACAGACATCGTGAAACCACTAATCACCAAACAAGTATACAACAACAGAAAAAAAACATGGCATCAACGAGAATATAGGTAACTGTAATACTAACACTCTACTCCTAACTCTAACATGTAATCATGAGCCATCTTGACTCGGTGCACTGCTTCACACAATGGTGAATCCTTGACATGTGTATCTTTTAACTGGTGCTGACTTTATGCGCAGTGCACTATGGCTCAGCAGGTTGCACTGCATGCGCGTCACTGGACGCATGCCAGCATAATCTTATCTAGTACTGCCACAAAACTGTGACGCATCTACAGTCTATCCACTCACTCCACTTGGATCTTAATTCTGCGCACTGCAGCTTGAGATGTTGCTCCTCATGTAGCTTTCCATGGCATCAACACTTCTGTTACCACTTGTAGAGGCTAGGAGTGAATGACCTATATGGTTGGTGGCACAACTGGGCTGCGAGTGATCAGGAAGGCCTCAGTTCACCACCCTAGGCGTGGCTGGTAGGTACCAGACTGTTTTCTTGCCTCCACTCATAGAGACAGGAATTTCATACACTCGTTTATTCTGTACCAAAATACAGCATTACTGAAAAGACAGTCGGCGACTGGAGTCGGGCATTAGCCCTGGTGAATGTCGGAGGTGCTGATATCACCAAATCATCAAGCAGCGTTGGCGGCACTGTCAAGTATGGCATAAGCAGGCCTTAGCAGCAATGTCCTCAGCCAGCAGCGAGGAACTGCCAAATGAGGACAGTGGCTCCAACGATGGATGCCCCGGGATGGATGCAAAAAGCTGTTGTGTTGATGTGTGGCTCAGAGAGCAACGCACCAAGGCGAGCACAGTCGAACTGTAGCCCCTAGTAGGAACAGTCTTGTCAGCATCGTGCGGCTTTGAAATGTGCCCGCACAGGCAATGGCAAGCAACATCCTCAGAGGCGGTGGCTGACTTCAGCGACGTTTGGCCATATAGGGCGACTAACATCCGTTATGTTTACCAGCACAGGCAAAGGCAGCTAGTTGTCTAGGAGGCCTAGCCGCCGACTGAAAAGCACCAAGTCAGCAGCAGTCTGGCTTTGCGGGGACAACAGACCCGCAATTAGTGGAGACAGTGTCTGTAGGCAATAGCTTGATGACTGACTTCGTGTCCGTCCCCGGTAGCTCAGTGGCAGTCCGCCTTTAGCCGCGGAGCAGCTAGGGCTTGTTTACGTCCCGGCTGCGAACGTTCGCGGAAGAAGCGGTGTTTACACCGTCATCACTCGCGTGTGTTACTGTTTGAATCGAACGCAATGGCACACAATATCCGAAGAACCACGATACAGTTCACGTTCTGTAACAAGTATGCAAGACCGAAGGCTTTCGAAATCGAACGTTTCTTGAGGGACGAAGTGCATCTTAATTACACGGAGATTATTGGAATTCATTTATCAATCGTGAGCAGCACTCTTTACGTAAAGATGATTGACGACGCAGCATGTGATAGGATCATTGAAGCCGCCAAACGAGGATTCCAGTTCCGACACTCCGATGGTCATATTGGCGAAGTTTTAGTCGCTCATTCGGGCCTGGGCGTGCGTACGATTCGAATCTTCGAGCTGCCTTTCGAGGTATCCGAATCATTAGTCACTGAATCACTCCAGCCATATGGCAGAGTTATTAGTCATACGGCCGAACGTTGGGCAAGTTTTAGCACGTATCCAGTGCTCAATGGTGTCCGGCAGGTGCGAATTGCCCTTACGAAACATGTGCCATCGTACATAAACATCGGCGGCAGTAGAGCTATTGTCATCTATGATGGACAGCCCCGGACATGCTCCGGGTGTGGTGGTGAAGGACATCTTCGATCTGCGTGTATGCAGAGGAGACTCGTGCACCTCCTCAGCGGAAACTTCCAGAATCCGACTACACCAACGTCACTGCCGATGACTTACGTGACGGCGCTTCGAGGGGAGGTGACGCCGAGGTCGGAGCGCACTATCGAACCGACGCCGCAGTTGATTGAGGCACCTTCGGACCCCACTGAAGAAGGAATGGCTCCGACCAACCTCCAATCTCAGACACTACAGGTGGTGCAGAAAGAGGATGACAGCATCACAATAGGCATGGAAGCTGAAGTGGAACGGACCGAGGGCATTGTGGCGGCGGCGAGAACGTAGGAGATGCAAGATTCGCCAACACCAGAGGCCGAGGTTAGGGCCCGCAAACAACGCTCGCCAAAGCGCCACAAGAAGCGCCGACTAAACTCTGCGGAGACGCTCCCTTCTCTTCTTGGGAGCCCAGATGAGTCTAACACTATGGACATGTCTGACATGGAACCACAAGCTTCGGATGTCGCAGACCATATGAATTCGGACAGTGAAAAGATGTCATATCGTTCAGACGACGCATCCGCCCAGGGCCTGCTACCCCTTCTGCGGTGGAGTCTAAAGCTGCGAAAGAACAACAGATGTTACACATCAATGCTGCACAGGAAAATTTGGAGCACCCCAGTAATATCAGCTGGTATGAGCAGGACGACGAAATCACCGATGGGGACCATTTTATTGGTGGGGACTTGCATCCGTCCGCATCTCAAGAAACCTAATGCCGCAGGGACACGTTCCTCGGGCGACCCTCTGCGGATGTGCAAAGGGACTATCGACAAGGTGAAACTTTGTCATTTTAACATCATGTAGAGATGACAGCTACTCGACCCCAGGCATACAGAACAGGGACAGTGAATGTAAATACCATTAGATCGCCCGTGAAACAGCAGTTGTTTAGGGACATGATATACGCGTCGGATGTGGATATACTGATGGTGCAGGAAATTTACATTCCTGAGTTCCAGGAAGTACATGGATACATCTCCTACACCTCGCCGCACTCGAACAACGACAGTGGAACGGCGATATTGGTCCGGGACGGGATTCCGGTCCGCGACCTGGCTTATCTACCTTCGGCACGAGGACTGGCGATAACTGTTAATGGAATTCGCATTCTCAATGTTTATGCCCCTTCCGGCACAGACAACAGACGGGCGCGTGCGAGATATTATTCGGAAGAGATTGTGCCCTTATTTACCGGCAGATTCGATCATTTCATTATAGGTGGTGACTTCAATTGTGTTTTAGCCCAGAAAGACCAGACTGCACATTACAATACCTGTCGTGAATTGCATGTGCTATGCCGGGATCTGGAGTTAAGCGACGCCTGGGACATGATTCATAGGAACCGTGAGGGATATACTTTTTTTACCAGTCACTCGGCGAGCAGACTCGAACGAATATATGTTTCGGTTGGTCTACAGGATAAGGTGGTCGACGCGGAACGATGGTCTGCGGCATTTACTGATCATCTGGCTTACATTTGTACCATATCACTCCCTAGGCAAAATGTGTGGAGAAACCGCGGGACATGGAAGCTCAATTCGTCACTTTTGGCGGACCCCGAATGTCGTCAGAGAGTCGCGGAGGTATGGACCACATGTCAACGCCGTCTACCAACATATACCTCCGTGCTTCAATGGTGGCTCGAGTGTACTAAGCCGGCAATAAGAAGAGCTCTAATACAGTATGGTCGGGATAAGACGAGATGGCAAAGAGACACTCTTGATTATTATTACACCATGCTTCGTGAACTGTCCTTCCAGGTGCCGTCTGCAGAACATCATGCGGAAGTTCATCGTGTCAAGGCACAAATCCTATCGATCACACGACGACGACTGGGTGGCATCCCAATACGGGCAAGATGTCTCGACTCCATCACTGGGGAACGTACCTCGATGCACCATGTGTCGCGGGAAAATAAACGTTACCGCCGGGCATTGGTAACAGTGCTCCACGGTTTAGATGGCCGTCAACTGACAACACAACAGGACATTTCAAATGAATTTTTAGAGCATTTCCGCCATCTCTATGCCGGTACACCGACGGACCGTCGGGTGGGGGAAGAGATACTGCAACATCTGCAAACGACACTGACAGAGACGGATAAGGCAGCGCTTATGGAACCACTCACAGAAGACGATATAAAGAGGGAACTCACAAAAGGAGTGGCCCATAAATTACCAGGGCCAGATGGGATTACGCTAGAGTTTTATAGAGCATTCGTGGACATGATGATGCCACAGTTGGTGTCGATGTACAATGAGAGGATGCGTCCGGACATTCGCCTACCGTCGGATTTTGTGACGGGCTTTCTTCTTCCCATCCCGAAGATGGCGGGGAGTCGCAGTGTTAATCAATATCGGCCTCTCACTATGCTAAACACCGACTATAAAATCTTTGCACGACTACTAGCGTCTCGTCTCAAGCTGGCGATATCCAGGACAACGTCCCCTGATCAGGCTTGCCTAGGAGTGCGAAGCAACATCTCCTCGGCGTTAAGTGAATACCGTGACGTTTTCGCCCTTGCGGAAACGTGTAAAATGCGAGCAGCGATGATATCTGTGGACTTCGATCGTGCGTTCGACAGGATAAACCGAGCCGAATGGAGATTCCACCTGTTTTCATCTCCATCGTTATGAGGCTAATACGAGGGGTTACATCGAAGGTGATTGTAAACAGTCGGGAAGCGGGCTCGACTCCTATTAACAGCTCAGTCCGACAAGGGTGCCCACTCTCCATGACGCTGTTTGCGATAGCGTTTGAGCCCCTGATGTGTGTTATGAGGCGCTCACTTACTGGGATAGCGCTTAATGAGAACTCTTTCGTTTGTCGCGCATATGCGGACGACCTGATCCTTCTTGTTAGATCAGGACATGAAGTGCGTCAGGCTGTTGAACATCTAGACTCTTACGGGACGGAAGCAGGCAGTGTCGTTAACATGACGAAATCCAAAATTGTGCACATTGGACGGGGTCTGGAAGACGTACCGGGATCGTTTCAGACGGTGGAATGGCTGAGATGTCTGGGGATCACATTTACCCGTTCACTATGGCTGTCAGCGGCTGCGAGTTCTCGGCGGCTTCTGCAGAATGTTCGTCTGGCGATACCCAACAACTCACTGAGAGCCTTTGACATGATCCAGCGTGTGGCATACACTACCGTTCACATAGCGTCACGACTGCCCCATTTAGCGCAGATCCTATCAACACCGAAGGGTATTGCAGACCGCCTCATGGCTGCCTTTGGTTACTATGTTAGTACTGGGATGTTATTTAAGATCAAATATGACACGTTAACGCTACAGTTCCGGAACGGTGGCATCAACCTCACAAACGTGCGAAACAAGTCTCTGGCGCTTTACATGTGAGCGATGATACGAAACTAGCAACAACGAAAGCATACCATAACGTCAGCTCTGATAGAAGTACTTGTTCCGCCTTCGTACGAACCCCCTATTGCGATGGGCAATATTTCGCCTTCTCTTGCACACATTGCCTCATTTATTGTTGATTACAGTTATGTTCGTCTGAAAGTACCTTCGACGAGAATACCCACGACTCGGGAGATCTATAGGTGCTTGATTGATCACCATGGCCGCAACATAATGGAATTCAAATACCCGTCGAGAACGTGGAACCACATTTGGTGTGCAGTGCATACTCCATTACTGTCAACAGCGGCGAGATCGATGTGGTATATTCTTATAAACCGTAAACTTGTGACCAAGAGTCGCTTACATACAATTCATATGGTCGATTCTCCTCTTTGCACAAACTTTGGACTGTTAGCAACGGAAGAACATGGTTTAGTGTGTGGCGCAGCGAGGGACGTCTGGATGCTGACGCGTCGAATACTGGCCTTCCTTCGGCGCACTAACTACACAGAAATCACATCGGATGTACTTTTTCTACCGCACAAGACCTTTTTTCCCAAACAAAAGACGTGTGCGGTCAATTGGATCGCTGCTTTGCTTTTGCTGTCTCGATACTTTTCTTATCCCTAGGATAGCACAATTGTATGAATAAAGATTGTTTGTTTACCCTGCCTTCCTGTTCCCAAAAAAAATAATAAAATAAAAGAAAAAAAATAAAAAAGAAAAAATAGAAAATGAAAAAAGTCAAATGAACCTTTTAGAGTCTGGAAATTCGTTGCTGGTTGTTAGTTGTATAATTACAGTCAGACACTAAACTTAAAAAAAAGTGGTCAGCGCAGCTGAATGTCAATCCTAAGGGCCCCGGCTCGATTCCTGGCTGTGTCGGAGACTTTCATTGCTCAACGACTGTGTGTTGTGTGGTCCTAATCATCATTATTTCATCCCTATCGACGCACAAGTCGCCGAAGTGGCTTAAAATCGAAAGACTTGCACCCGGCGAACGGTCCACCCGACGGGATGCCCTAGTCATACGACATTTACTGACTTCGTAGCGATGGCTGACCTGTCTTCCCCTCGCAACTGGCTGCTGGTTGTTTGCCTGTTGCCTCTCTCAAACTGGCTGTGTATTTGCAGACCTGTCCTGTTACTGTTTCTGAAACGCTAGCACTTTTGCCCTCTAAATCAAAACAGGATAGAGGTGCAAAGCTTGAACGATGAGCAACCGTGACACGTTTCCCTTATGTCGGCTGCTTCATCGTCTTGGCTGTGTACTAATTTAGTCTTCCTGGAGCAGTATCTAGTGTCAGTATAATCCTCTTACAGCACTTTATCCAAAAGCACCCTACGAGCTCCATACTATGGTTTCTTGCGTCACCTTAGAGTGACGTCTGGTATTAAGTTGGTGGTAGAATTCTAAAGTTCTACAAGACTGTCGCGTTACCAGCGGGATATGTGGGGCTGATACGTGAATCTTCACTAGAAAGGACAAATCAGAGTTTCTACCTCCGAAATCAGATTCCTTCGACCAGTTGTGGGTTCAAATGGCTCTGAGCACTATGGGACTCAACTGCTGAGGTCATTAGTTCCCTAGAACTTAGAACTAGTTAAACCTAACTAACCTAAGGACATCACAAACATCCATGCCCGAGGCAGGATTCGAACCTGCGACCGTAGCGTCCTTGCGGTTCCAGACTGCAGCGCCTTTAACCGCACGGCCACTTCGGCCGGCCTCGACCAGTTGTAGCAGTGATAAAGAGAGGCATAAAAATAAATGAAGACATACGCCAAACAACATTTACAGCTGAAATAATAAAATCTTACAATACTGTCAAAGTTGGAGAGTTCATATATACAGGATGAGCGATAAACGTTTGCCACAGTCAGTCAACAGGTATGAAGTTTAGAGGGTTCCGCAGATTGGACAGACATGGAGAAGATGGTTAGGTCAATTTTGAAGTTTTTTGTTGTTGCTGGATTTCGGAACGTGCCCATACAGCCAACTCAGCACTTGAAATGTTACACTACAGTTCCTTTTTTACAATTCAGAGTATACATTGATTTAAGTACAGATACCGACATAAAACACAAATACAGTGTCCACAAGCTATTAAACAAGACGAAATTTTAACACAGGATACACTTACCGAGCGAAGTGACGCGTTCGGGAGGACGAGAGTTCAAAACGCCGTCCGGCCAGCCAGATTTAGATTTTCGTGATTTCCCTAAATTGCTCAAGGTAAATTCTGTTATGGCTTCTTTGAAAAGGGCACTGCCTATTTCCTTCCCCATTCTTCCATAATCTGTGCTTCTGCTCCGTCTCTGATGACCTCGCTGCCTACGAAACGTTAAACTCTAACTTTCTCCTTCCTACCGGATACCCAGTGGTAGCATGCTGTAAAAATTCTGCTAGTGATACATTAAGAATTGGTAACTCCCCGTTATTCCCAATCCCATTCATTATAATGACTATGTGTCAAAAGTAACAATAATATGTTCGTTTCGATGCCCAGTACAAATTGTTTTAGAGGCTGCGCACAGAGAATGGAATATTTGTGCAGGTCTTTAAGTTCATCTAGCTAGAGCAAAAGAAAATACAATCAGATTCTGGTATAAACGCCATACGTTTAGAAATACAAATTTTCAGAAACTCACTTATAAGTGGTACATATTGACAAACATTTATAGGCTGAACGTTCCATATCCTACTGAGTAGTAGCAGCGAAGTACTTTCTCTTACCAACCTAGAAGCTTACACTGTCCGTCCTAAAAGTTCTGAGACTAAATTTATTCCTGGTGTGTAAGTGACGTCAGCGCAGTATCTACGGCGGCAGATTATACCAACAAACCGGACGAGAGGGGTTGTGGTTAGCACAGTGGACTAACATTCGGGAGGATCACGGTTCAAATCCCTGTCTGGCCAACCTGAGTCAGGTTCTCCGTGATTACCCCAAACCCATCCAGGCAGATATCAGGATGGTTTTAGCTTCTGTTGCGTATCTAATGACCTCGATGTGGACGACATGTTAAACTGTAATCTGTCTTCTTCAACTAACAACTTTAAATGCGAATGTGTATTCGACCAGTCACCTGAGAGCCACAGTGACACGCCAGTTGAACAACGTCCCAAGGAAGGACTTCCATGAAAGTTTCATATGATTGTAGGAATGTTTCGTGCGTTGTAATCAAGTGGGGAAGACTATGTGGGACACCAGAAGCATTAAAACCACTGTCGTAACATTTATCTGGTTTTGTATCAGTCTAGTCTCGAAACTTTTTGGACTGATGGGGTACACACCCAAGTCCTTAATAACAATAACAATGCGAGATATAATTCACAATGTCCACACTTCTCTACCAGAGCAGGACGCAAAATCAGGAACGGAGTGGTAGGTACCTGCAGTCCCACTACTTCCCCAGTAGGCATTGTATTCCTATGTTCACAGTGTCAACTGAAAGACTTAATGAAAGTGCTCAAGTAATCGATGAACTCTGGCGCTGAAATGTATTGTATTCATGTCATACGCTCTATACCTATTCAGATAGGATATTGACGACAATCTTGCAAATTTCTATTGACATCTGGATGAAAGGGATCCTACGTTTTGTCTGGACGACTCAAACCGTCGTTTCAGTTCTCTAACTTGAAACAAGGCCTGCAAGTCCAAGGTATGCAACCCTCCGTGTTATCATCATGTGGGGCGAAAACATATCTAGAATAGAGGCTGGAATCAGAGAATTGTTTTCGCAACGATAAAGGCAACTTAGAAAGTATTTATATTCCACACTGTGAAATTCTACAGGTATTCAACAATCGGAAACATTAAAATAGCATTTATTCACATTAATACCACATACGGTAGTATTTAAATTGCATTTATAGGTCAGATGTTACCGTCTCCATGGCTTAGGTCGCTAACACAGGCAGCAGCGGTGGCGCTCGGCCTCGGTGAAAGGCAGTTCGAATCCTGGAGGTGGAAGACTTTTTACTGCCAGTATTTGGCCGGCAAGTGGAGGAGAGGTGGTGCCGTAAGGTTCCTGATCATCAGACGTTGCTCCAACGTCCTGGTTTAAATACCAAACCTCTCCGTAGTGTTTCATAAACAGTGAGGGAACGTGTCACTGCTGATGGTGATGTGTCCGTCGGATGGGGAAGTTAAACTTGACGACCCGCTCGGTGTAAAAGATCCCATCTTCGGCACTGAAACTTTCTAAGCGCACAGAACAAGATATGTACGACCCCAGAACAAATAACACTGACTTAGCAAATATCATGGGATAGGCACCTAATATTGCGCGGAGCCCCCTCTGAACTTGCAGACTTAGGCGAAACACCTTGGAAACGGGTCTGCAAGTCCCTGGTATTCTCTGGAAGCAACTGACACCAAATCATTTCCAGAGCGGCAGACAATTCTGTTCTGGTCTTTGATGCAGCATTCATGGCATGGAACGTTCCATGACATCCCAGATATGCTCTCTGGGGCTCAAATATGGTTTCTGGGGTGGCCATCTAAGTTTTTAGACGTCCCCTGCATGTTCCTGGAACCATTCCCAGGTGGCGTGGAAACGATGTGGCAGCGCATTATCGGCTTGAAACACAGCAGAACTGTCAGTGTGTTGGAAGGCCAAAAATCGATGGAGATGGACCCATAGCAGCTCAGCATATCGCGGACTATTTAACGTCCCTTATAGAACAACTAGGGAGCCTATATCATATCAGAAAAACGCACTCTAGACCATAACAGAGACGCCACCGCCTTTGACCACACCTAATTGGCAGGTGGGGTACATCAATTCATGTGATCTGGCCACACACGGTGCCTCCTATTAGCATGATGCAATTGAAATCGTGATTCGTCCTAGCATATCACGTTGCTCTATTGTTCCAGTGTCCATGCCTGGTGATTGGCGACAAATGCAGACCAGTGTGCCCGATGATGATTGTTCACTAGGAGACGTCTGTAGGAGCTACCGTGTTGAACTGAGTCGTTATTTGTAGCACTGTTGCCCTTCTGTCACCGAGCGAGGTGGCGCAGTGGTTAGCACACTGGACTCGCATTCGGAAGGACGACGGTTCAATCCCGCGTCCGGCCGTCTTGATTTAGGTTTTCCGTGATTTCCCTAGATCACTTCAGGCAAATGCCGGGATGGTTCCTTTGAAAGGGCACGGCCGATTTCCTTCCCCATCCTTCCCTAACTCGAGCTTGTGCTCCGTCTCTAATGACCTCGTTGTCGATGGGACGTTAAACACTAATCTCCTCCTCCTCCCTTCTGTCACTATTGACGATCCTTTTCAGACGTTGCTGGTCAGAGTGATTAGGGGTGGCTGGACGGTCGGTAGTTCGTCTGTTGTGGACTTTGGCACCTCATTCAACCATTCACAATACACCCTGGAACGGGTTGAGCGTGTGAAACCCAATTCCTGCACCAGTGCCAAAATCGAAATTCTCATCTGTTGGGCACCGACCACTATATCCCCTTCGAAGGGCGTTAGCTCACGACGATGTTGCATGTTATACAAATCACTTGCACAACCATTTCTTTGAAAGTCTCTTGTGCGACTGCAGCTGGTACATGGGGAGTACCGTGCGCATACAACACACCTGTACCATTCGTGCTCCACTATCCCATGACATCTGCTAAGTCAGTGGTGTACTTGACCCTAGTTAGCGTCGAGAGGAATGCCACAAAGTTCAGTTTTTAACCCTCTCTTGCTTTTAATCTACACGCATAATGCACAGAAAGTTGCTACACCTTGTGTTAAATCACTCGAGTATGCGGATGATATATACCATTTCACTACAAATAAAAATCTTGAACTTTCTTGCCTAGTTTTAGACAAGGCCATGAACACACAAAACCGCTGATTGAAAGTCAACAATCCATTAATTTCAGTTGAGAAATATCCTGTGTAGTTCAGTTCAGGCAGAGAAGGCTACGATCGACCAGCTGTAACCCCGATTGTGACCAAAGCGAAACTTTCAGGTACGGTATTTGACATACGCTTAATATGAGCTGATAGCTTACCGCTTATAATCAAGAAAGCGAAAAACAGTATTAACGCAATGAAATCTGTCGCTGGACTTTGTGGGGGCAGACCTCCACGTTCTCTTGACGCTGTGCAAAGACTTCTTAAGCCCAATCATAGATTGTAGTTGCTTCTTATATCACAACGCTGCCAAATGTGCTCTTTAGAAACTTGGTACGGACAATTCCGACACCTGAGGATATGTCTTGGGGCAATGAGATCGACTTCGACGAATGCCTTTCTTGTAGAAGCTGGTGAACCTCAGCTGAATGTTCGATGTCAGTACTTGGCGCGAAAATTTATCTGCCATAAGAGTAAACAGTCAAATACTAGTACAAACAACTGCCTTCGCGACACTAGAGACAATGCTGTGTTCATAAGATCTACAGCGGAGATACGGAATCTTTGCTTCCTATTTGTGGCAGGATTAGATGCAGTTCGTACTATTGACAGTGGGATTGAATAGGGTATCTTGGAAGTACCAGTTGAAATTTCACTCAGACACAAATTGGGAAACCCTGAAGTTCTTTTTTACAGTTTTATGAGAAAAGGCAAATCACTTTTCATAGTTTAGGTGAATACTTTTTGTCCGCGTTCTGTTCATGTGTATTCTGATGGCTGTCGATATCGAGAGACTTCAACATTAAGATGTACATATTTTGTGCACAAACATAAAAAGTCAAAGCAAGGATTAGATGCAGTTCGTACTATTGACAGTGGGATTGAATAGGGTATCTTGGAAGTACCAGTTGAAATTTCACTCAGACACAAATTGGGAAACCCTGAAGTTCTTTTTTACAGTTTTATGAGAAAAGGCAAATCACTTTTCATAGTTTAGGTGAATACTTTTTGTCCGCGTTCTGTTCATGTGTATTCTGATGGCTGTCGATATCGAGAGACTTCAACATTAAGATGTACATATTTTGTGCACAAACATAAAAAGTCAAAGCAAATTCATCTCTCCATATTTTTCTTGCGGAAGCGATTGCATTTCAAGACGCCCTCAAATTTGGTCGTCATTCGGGGCTGAGATCTTACTTATAGTATCAAAAGTAATAAAAATGTATTGCACTAAATTGGAAACCCAAGCGGGATAGCAAAATTAACATCAAAATACTGTAATTATAAGAGAATTATTGTGAACTACACGAGGAGTTATGGGGATCTCCTTCCTATGGACCGTAGCTCTTGTAGTATTGGTCTGAAATGACAAAGTAGACCAGTTACTGAAGGACCCAGTATTTCTGGCCGTATAATGAACCACCGACTTCAAAATACAGATACGGTCACTGGCCGAGGAAGTATGGCGCCTTTTAATCTTCCATACAATACAGTACTACGATGTGATTCAACCAGTAATTATAACTGCTCCGATTTCAAAATGTCAGGCGTGCTGGAAGTTGGTAACTACCCTTTTACGAATGCATGCCAGTCATTGTACAACTCTTTCGCAATTACACTGGATAGGCATCAAGGATAACACTTTCTGTTACTGACAGAAGGAAAAGATAGGAGATGTAAACTACCTTCTGTTTTCCTACAGGTTTTTCTAAAAACGGGAAATCTACTTACTGGAACGCCTTGTAAAAATCAAATTAGCCCTTCCAATAGGTGCGCTAATGTTACGTGACATGAATATGTTCAAATATACAATAACTGTTTTCATTTTATAAACGGCAGTCACATGTGTATACGAAATTTGAGGTACTGTCAGTAGCCACATCAATACATTAATCCCCAGTTGTTTGCTTCTCAATTTTTGTTGAGTTCATTTTTATACTTTATTTTGTCTGCTGTGGGTATCATGTCAAGTTGTGTTAGCCATAGCTATGTGGATACCGTAACATAATCTTGAATTATTTTTGAAACCGGTAATGTTTTAATGTCTCTGAATTGATGTTTTTACATTCGTAACAAGCTGTTCGCAATGAGGTTGAACAAACCCAAGTAAAAAAAAAAGTCATCGAAATAGCTGCACGTGCGTTTCGAACCAAAGCAAGGCTCTTTGTGTTCAGTCGGTAGTGGCAACAGCTCGGGCAAAAAAGTACGTGATCAGCTTGCGATCACGTTCTATCTGTTTTTGTCGGACGTTGTAAAGTTACGTAAACGACGTAGGGGTTAAAAAATCCAGGGTTGTGTGGCGGGCACATGCAGTAATGAAAGTGCATGCGAGCGGCTGCGCTGTGCCTATACAACACACGGCCACCGCACACCGCAGCGCAGATTACGTTTCCTTCAATGACAGACTACGTACTGCTCGCCCGAGACAAGTCCGTAATCAGGGCAACGATTTTCACTTCCTTTCCTTCTGATATCGTGTTTCAACGCAGTAATTTTGTGATGCTTGCCTCCGGCTGGAACAAAGGGGGCACGAAATAATAGAAATGACAGATAAATGCACGGTACACAGCATTTCAGTTGTCTTTCACAAGAAATCGATCGCTGCATGTACGGATTGGCAGAAGAAAGATACCGAGACGTTCTGGAAGATTCGAGGAGAGACACGTACGTAGTCGCACTCGATAAAATTCCAGAAAATCACGGTTTTGGAGGAGTAAAGGAGATTAGAGTTCGAGTCCCGTCGATGACACAATTATTAGGGTCGAATCACAAGTTCAAATATGGCGGGATTGGGAAAAGAAACTGGTCGTGTCGTTTGTATCAATGAAGCACCATACCTTTTTCCTTAAGCATTTTAGGCCGGTGATTTTAACCGCTGTGCTGTCAAATGCGAGACTAGTGTCTTTAACCACTGCTTCACCCCACAAGGCGGCTTACGGTATGACATACAGCAATGCATGCGAAGGACATTTCTGCTACGATTAAAAAAAGTTTCAGGGTTGGCAGAGAATGGCAAAGGAACAATCTTGAGATAGGGAATCCCGGTCCGTAAACGACTGAATCGAAAATTATAAGCGAATATGAGGAATATTTCAGATTTGCCGTTAGCCAGCTGACGATGAAAAAACCTAAGTAGGCACACATTACTAACTACTTAATATTCTGCTCAAGGTGCTCCATACACAACGGAAGTTCAAATGGTGCGTCACATCTCCCATTCACGGATGGCACTGTAGCAAAAAGTTCATTCGTTCCCATTCCCATAATATTGTCCGAATAATGCCTGACGAGTATCCATATTAGGAGACAGGTGTCAAACACACAAGAAATTTCATGTGAAGCAAAAAGAAATTAGGTGAACAAGCTGGCCAAAAACAGGGCCTTCTTTCGCTACTCACATTTGAGGGATTGTGCTGATAAGCAAGATTGTTACGTGAACTTACACTCCACATAACTGCACCAAGATGACGGCAGTTGCAGTGCCATAGTAAAGTTTCCTGTCGCTGCCGCTCATGTCGCAATTCTGCGAGGTGATCTGATTTTCACCCCTACTTTAGTAGCAACTTTTTACATAATACATCTGTGTTTTATATCACGCAAACAACGAGTTGCAGGTTCTTGTAGTTCATCGGCTTAGTTATCTCGCAACACGTTAGGCTCCGCAATTTTCTACTCAGTGGTTCCCGGATCAGGGATCCTTTAACCTAACTGACACTGTATGACATACAGCAATGCATGCGAAGGGCATTTCTGCTACGATTAAAAAAAGTTTTACGATTGGCAGAGAATGGCAAAGGATAGATGATATATTTTCATTACCGTCACGAGAACACACTCCATAGTAGCAGCGCTATACGCCAGTGAAGATATATTTCTCTTTAATAAACCAATAAGCGCAACAGACTAACGACACTTTTCACAGCTGGAGTCACGAATGGCGAGTTTCGTATAACTCGGTACTCCTAGATGATAAACTTCAGAAAAGTATACATACGGTGTGTGTTATAGTTTGTTGTAAGTAATTTTATTTATTCGTCTAGATGAACGTTACCTCCTTCAAAATAGTCAGCGGTAGATATTATAGATTTATGTCACAGCTATTTCCAATCCTGGAACATGATTTATGGGATAGCTTTTAGATCTCTCAGTGATGTGTTTTTAGTCTCATCTGCGCTCGTAAAACGATAAACCTTTAAGCTTTTCTCAATTTCTTAGAATTGAAAAACGTCACACACGGCCACGTCTGGCAAATTAGGAGGGTTGGGCATGATTACAATATTGTTCTTGACCAAAAATTTATGAATGAGCAACAACACGGAACTCGTAAATAGAATTCTTTATTTATCGTTCGAACTAGTGGCAAGGACTAATAGTGCCATATAACGTTAAAATCGAAGAACACGGTGAACATAGCCTTCACACTCACTGCAAATATCAAGCTTTCATCGGCCTTGGTGATTCAGAATGTTTCCACTAGGGCCATTGAGCCTTATTTTCGATGTAACACCCGTAAACGCAATACATGTTTCATCATCTATTATTACAAGTTTCATTAATTGTGCATTGTTGTTGATTTCATCAATCGTCTCCTGAGATACTTCGATTCGTAGCTGTTTTTGTTCGAAGTCCATTAATTTTAGAACGAATTTAGCCGTCACACGTTTCATACCCAAAACCTGAGAGAAAATTTCTTGGTATGAATTGGTTGATATTCAAATAAAATCAAAGATTTCTCTGATTGTGTATCGGCGATTGTCCATAATAATTTCATTTTTCCACGATTTCATAGGCTGATGAAGTGCTGGGGCCTCCAGGGCACTCGTCATAATCAACGTCTTGACGGTCTTCCTAGGATCGCTTGTATCACTCGCACATCCTTCTGTGATTCATAGTTAAAAGCAATATTAAACATTTAAAAAAATGTTGTTGCACTTTGTTCCGTTATTATTGCAAAATTTAATAAAAATTTTCTGAACCATTTTATATCAAAATACAATGAATAGCAAAAAAAAAAAAAAAACTGGTACACCTGCCTAATATCGTGTAGACCCCTCGAGCTCGCCGAAAAGCCGCAACACAACGTGGCATGGACTCGACTAATGTCTGAACTAGTGCTGGAGGGAACTGACACCATGAATCCTGTAGGGCTGTCCATAAATCCGTAAGAGTGCGAGGGAGTTGAGATCTCTTCTGAGCAGCACGTTGCAAGGCATCGCAGATATGCTCAATAATGTTCATGTCTAGGGAGTCTGGTAGCTAGCGGATGTGTTCAAACTTAGAAGATTGTTCCTGGAGCCGCTCTGTAGCAATTCTGGACGTGTGGGGTGTCGCATTGTCCTGCTGGAATTGCCCAACTCCGTCGGAATGCACAATTGACATGAATGGATGCAGGTGATCAGACATAATGCTTACGTGCATGTCACCTGTCAGAGTCGTATCTAGACGTATCAGGGGTCCAATACACTCCGACTGCACATGCCCCACACCATTACAGAGCCTCCACCAGCTCGAACAGTCCGCTGCTGACATGCAGGGTCCATGGATTCATGAGGTTGTCTCCATAGCCCTACACGTCCATCAATTCGATACAATTTGAAACGAGACTCGTCCGACCAGGCAACATGTTTCCTGTCATCAACAGTCCAATGTCGGTGATGACGGGCCCAGGTGAGGCCTAATGCTTTGTGTCGTGCAGTCATTAAGGATACACGAGTGGGCCTTCGGCTCCGGAAGCCCACATCGATGATGTTTCGTTGAATGGTTCGCACGCCGATAGTTGTTGATGGCCAAGCATTGAAATCTGCTGCATCTCGCGGAAGGGTTGCATTTCTGCCCTCGTTGAACGATTCTCTTGGGCCGTCGATGGTTCAGTTCTTGCAGGACCTTTTCCGGTCGCAGTGATGTCGGAGATTTGTTGTTTTACCGGATTCCTGATATTCACTGTACACTATGGTCATACGGGAGTATCCCAATTTCATAGCTGCCTCGGAGATGCCAGGTCCCGTCGCTCGTCCCCCGACTGTAACACCACTTTCAAACTCACTCAAATTTTGATAACCTGCCACTGTAGCAGCAGTAGCCGATCTAACAACTGCGCCAGACACTTGTTGCCTTATGTAGGCGTTGCCGACCGCACCGCCATATTCTGCCTGTTTAAATGTATCTGTGTTTAACTACTCATGCCTATACCAGTTTCTTTGGCGCTTCAATGTAAATAGCCGCTGATGCTACCAAAACGACAGCCAACCGACTGTATATCCGATACGTCTAACACAAAAACGAAAAAAAAAGAATCGTGAATCTGTCTAATACAGCAAGCGAAATTACAAAATTATCTTTACTTCTGGAACACAGTTTTTATATTTCAACAGTTACAAGTTTACTGGAGAAATTCAGACATACAGAATTTCGTTTCTGATAGTTATCTAACAAACACTGATTAGACTTACAATACCAATGAATGATTGACTTCATATCCATAACCATAGTCGACTACTGCACGTCGAATCAAACTGTCTTCCTCGTCTGAGTCGTAGACGGAATCCAAGTCGTAGTGGATAAGTCATCCGCAAGTGTAGCTATTCAGGCATCCGTGGACTGCTGGCTTACGGTAAGGCAGTGTTGTTTATCTAGGGCCCTGGGAGACGTGGCTGCTGATTTGTGGCTGAGGTAGTCATAAGGTATCCTGGTGGCGCCTCCCTTGGCAGAAGAGTTGTTACTTAACTCTAATCGTCTTGTGAACCTATTTTTATTTCAAGTAAAACGTCTGTTACATTTACAACATTTTCTTGAATAGATAGGCAAGCTTCATGCATCTGGGAAAAGTATATGCAATATTGCCAAATGGTAAAAATGGAGGGAAAGAGGTACTGATTTTGTTGTAAAAAATGAAAAGCAGAAAGTTAGAGGAGAGAATATTATTTTTATGGCAGTCAAGCTACTGACGGAGACAGATCACCAATTACCTAGTGCAACAGAAAGACAGTACCAATGTCACAGTATGAATATATCAAATACGCATGATGTTTATCTATGTCATCCACATCAAAACACTGAACAGCAACAAAAGTATGACAATTAACATAACCATGAAGCTACCATCAAAGAACGTAGGTGAAGGATCCCATACTATATGTTAGACAGCATTAGTAGGGCTGTATCGGTTTAAGGCCACTCGGCCATCTTCATGTGACGGCGTTATTGTGAATGTCACTAGCATCTACTTTTGCGTCCTGTCGCCAGTCTGCTGGAGAAAGTATGTGCCCCTAGCAGCCTGGAGAAGTAGGGAGTTTTCACCCTTATGGGTTTGTTTTATTTCCTGAACTATTTTGAATCATTATTGTTTATTGTAGTCTCCATTTGTTGTAACCATCCTCAAAAACCCTAACGTCGAGCTGAAAAGTCCTCAGAGAACGAGGATGAAGATCTTATTGACGCTTAACACCGAAGGGTTAACGATTACATAGTCAAAAAGTAGATTTAGAAGAGAAAAATTCTGAAGTGCGAAGCCTAGCAGCCCAAACAGCCCGACCCAAAACAGATTTAAATGTTCAAGATACCCTTGGATGAAGCATGAGGAGTGTAAACCAGCTACTGCTGTGCGTACCCCGTCCATAGCCGATTGTATTCCCTCCTTCTCGGAAAAACCCAGAGTAAAAGTGGAAATATTTATCCAAATTGTCTATGACGTGGTTAGCATTTATGCCTGACCTGACAATTTTCTGTCGAATGAGGCACGATTGAAGTTAGCAGATGACCCACATGTCTGTGTAGAGTCATCTGACTTGATAAAATATGCTGACAGATTTGAAACCCTGGCAAACGGTTGAGCAGAGTGGTATTCCGACAAACGTGGTGTCAGTTACTACCGTGACAAATTGTCCACCTTCACACATAGGTCCGGGTGAAGATTTTGAAAAATTGGTAGATCACATAAGAATTGTCTCATGCAAATCATACATTGAAATCACAAAAGTCACGGTATAGGAATACGCAGATACGGTAGTATCGCGTACACGAGGAATAAAAGGGCAGTACATTGGCGGAGCTGTAATTTGTGCTCAGGTGATGCACGTGAAACGGTTTCCGACGTGATTAAATCCGCACGACGGGAATTAACAGACTCTGAACTCAGATTGGTAGTCGGAGCTAGACGCTTGGGACATTCCATTTCGGAAATCAGTAGGGACTTCAGTATTCGAGAATTAAAGTGTCAATAGTGAGCCGAGAATACCGAATTTCGGGCAGTGGCCAGCGGCCTTCACTTAACAACCGAGAGCAGCGACGTTTGCTTAGAGTTGTTAGTGCTAACGGACAAGCATCACTGCATGAAATAACTGCAGAAATCGATGTTGGACGTGCGACGAACTTATCCGTGCTGAAAGTGAGGTGGAATGTGGCGTTAATGCGCTGTGGTAGCACACGGCTGACGTGAGTGCCTTTGCTAACAGTACGATATCGCCTGCAGCACCTCTCATGGGCTCGTGACTTGTCGGTTGGACCCTGGACAACTGGAAACCCGTGGCCTGTTCAGATGAGTCGGAATTTCAGTAGGTAAGAGCTGATGGTAGGGTTCGAGTCTGGAGCAGACCCCAAGAAGCCATGGGCACAAGTTTTCAAAAGGCACTGTACAAGCTGGTGGTCGATCCATAATGGAGGGCGCTATGTTTACGTGGAACTGTCTGGGTCCTCAGGTCCATCTGAACCGATCGTTGACTGGAAATGGTTATGTTCGGATTCTTGGAGAACATCTGCAGCCCAAACAACGGTGTCATGTCACTGGGCAACCATTTTTCACGAATGATTTTAAGAACATTCTGCACAGAGTTTGAGCAATTGATTTGACCACCCCGCCCGACATGAATCCCGTCGAATATTTATGGGACATAATCGAGAGTTCAGCTCGTATATTACATTCTGCACCGGCAACACTTTCACAATTGCAGACAGCTGTAGATGCAGCATGGCTCAATATTACTGCATAGGACTTCGAGCGACATGTAGAGTCCATGTCGCGTCAAGAAATTAGGAGATAGCACATGACTTTTGTCACCTCAATGTGTATCCTTAGCCGGGATACAGACCACAATGATGATCTTCTTGAAGAAGCTGATTTGTGTGTAACTGATGTCGTCATCTACGGCGTTAATCTGCGGTTGGCTCACCCGCTTCACTCCATGAAGAAGTCTGTCTCGCATTATTACATGAAGAAGCCGGACACTTAGTTGCCGCCGGCCGAAGTGGCCGTGCGGTTAAAGGCGCTGCAGTCTGGAACCGCAAGACCGCTACGGTCGCAGGTTCGAATCCTGCCTCGGGCATGGATGTTTGTGATGTCCTTAGGTTAGTTAGGTTTAACTAGTTCTAAGTTCTAGGGGACTAATGACCTCAGCAGTTGAGTCCCATAGTGCTCAGAGCCATTTGAACCATTTGAACTTAGTTGCCACCCCAGTGCAGTACCGTGAACCACGCCATGTGTTTACTAATGAATCAATGTTTGGTTGAAATGTGCGCTGGTCAATGCGGTCTTATTGTCCTAATTGCCGATTGTTTGGGCGTTTACGAATGCACTGCCCACAGAACTGAAACAAATTACTCCGTGATTGTTGTGGTCAACGGCATGGCCAGGAAAAGGTGCGTTCCAATCAGGGAAACGGCAGGGGTCAAGTAAAACCACCCAACCCTATCCCCAGCAAAGTCAATTAATCCTGTGAGGAAAACCAGCTCGGATTTTAGTGAATACTGGTGTATCAGTCTCCTGGCGGCAAGTGGCCACTGAAACCGCCCCGATATCGTGTTACTGGTTTCGCTACATAAGGTGCATGTTCAATTAAAATGAAAATCGACGGCACCGATTATGAATTTGAGATGGAAGCGGGAAGAAAGACTACATTGTCGTGCAGAACGTTTTACGCCAGAAACCAATAGCTTCCTTTCCTTTTTCATTCAATGGTTAATTATTCCTTCGAGGATTAGAGTAAGTACGTTCCCTCATGGATGGGATAGGTAACGGCTTTATTTAATCAAGCACAGTACCATGGCGAGCCCCCTTATACATCGAGTGAAGTGCCGCATCTCAATGTTTCACAGCACTTCTGTGCTACCCGGATGGCCAGACCCAGCGTTCGCTTTGGCATCAACAGAGTAGGCACCTAGCTTCATCGCCGGCCACTGGGGTTGAGCAGCGCAGCTTCATTTACACTATCATACAAAACTACACAATATCATCAACAATCAAACCCGAATATGACTCCACAAAGTGTAAATTGTATATAAAACCAGTACGCTTTGTTCATGGTAGAAGTACCTATGACTCAGACAGACAAGAATCTGATGCTAAAACAACAGAAATAGACAAACAGTAACGTGACTTCACAAAGACAGAAACTACAGAAGACAAACAACGTGTTGAAAGCATAAATATATCGCATAAACCAAGACCTCGTGCACAATACATCAAAAAAATGGTTCAAATGGCTCTGAGCACTATGGGACTTAACATCTGAGGCCATCAGTCCCCTAGAACTTAGAACTACTTAAATCTAACTAACCTAAGGACATTACACACATCCATGCCCGAGGCAGGATTCGAACCTGCGACCGTAGCGACTGCGCGGTTCCAGACTGAAGCGCCTAGAACCATTCGACCACACCGGCCGCCCCACAGTACATCGATCAACAAGCAACGATGATATACAAAGCTGCTACAGATACACCGATAGCAATCACAGACAACAAACACGACTTATTACAAGACACAAACAACAGAGAACAAATAACAAAGGCAAAAGCAACTATCACGGAAGGACGAACGACAAACAGAAATGAGCAAACACATCACAAGATTCAAAGAACAAACAGGAACACGATGAAGGAACAACAACTGACTAAGGAGAACTTCAAGAGCCTCTACGCTTAAGCAGGCTCGAAAACAGAGATGTATTTCAAACTGCCCTATGGTCAGTAACACGACTTAATCATCAAGAAGGAAATAAAATATGTTACCCAACTACGTAACAGACTGATTGCATGGTCCTACGAACAGAGAGCTGACAAACGAGAGCTCCGTAGACTGCTGGGGGTGGTATGCTCATGGAAAGGAGAGGGTTTGGGCCAAAATGACGTCTACAAGGACTTAGAGCACACGGGGGACTTTATTCTGAATTTAACGAAACTGGACCCAAGAGCTAAGCGTATCCCCCGCCGTGAAGATCGTGCAGATGTCGTTTGTTTAGAGGAACCCTGCATCTGTGACAGTAAAATATCTGGTCTTCCAACATAATATATGACAGTAACAGGGGTAAAGGACGCCAAAGCAGTAATCATGGTAACAAACACAAGAATTACAGTGACAAGAATTACACACCATGTACCGAACACTTTGTAACAGCAGAAATCACACTGGAAAGGGAATCATGGGTAGTCACATAATTATACGCAAACTACTCATATGGCACTGAACCTTTTGCGAACTCGATTAGAGAAGAGCAGGTTTCTCCAGATGTAAAAGACGACTCATCCTCGTGGACATTAACGCACGCTCAGCACTGTGGCATGCTGATAGGACATATGAAAAAGGACAAGTAATAACGGACATCATAAATTAGTACAGCCTTTTTGTGCTTAATATGGTTGGACAAACCCCGACATACCGTGGGAATGCCGGCGGTATCAGTAACAGATATTTAATTAGCAAATGTAATATCCGCATCGTATATCAATGACTGGAAAGCAAACACATTCATTTAAAACACCCGGGATTGCTGCTGAACAGGACAAACTAGCAGAGACAAAAACATGCTATAGTAGAATTCCCCTTGCACAGCGCCCGATGGAGTATTGATTACAGAGCACATATATTAACTGACCTACTACAGAGAATTCAAAACGCTGCAGTCCCTCAAATCAATGACATACGCAAACAAAGTACGCCGTGCTCAGCATTATTAACAAAACTAAGGAAGGATTCACGAGACAAAAGACGATAATATCAACGAGCAAAGACAACTCAAGAAATAGAAGTCAGGCTGCAGCAATACCTTGAAGCCAAACGACTATACGGAGACGAATTACAAAATGCAAGGAAGGAACGTTGGGACAGTTTTGTCAGGACCAAGTTACTGAATAATATATGGGGAGAGCCCTCAAAATACAAACTGAGAGAATAATATCACAAACGGGAATATGAAAATTAAAGCGACAAAACAGTACAATAATGCAGGGCTTGGCAGCATTAACAACTTTCTAACAGACGATGACCCTACACACGAACTTCACCACCACACAAACCTACGCTGACAAATGGACATTAACTACATAAGTGGTGGAATCATTACTCCTTTCGTTCATGAGAAGATTGCGATGTCAAGAACTAAACTTACGGACAGAAAAGATTCAGGCACAGAGGAGTTCACACAGAAACAATTAAAACTGCTGCACCACAGATTGTCCCCTATCTGATGGACTTACTTAATAACTCTTTACTGCAAGGGAGAATACCCGCCAGTTAGAAGACGGCCAATGCAGTGATTATCAAAAAATCAGAGGACAAGGACTCGAGAGACTCAAATCATATAGACCGATCTGTCTACCGAATGTACTCGCAAGATCCAGGAGAAGCTACTGTGTGATTGTCCACAGTCACACAGACAGCTTCTGGGTCTCAGTCCATATCAGTATCGGCTCAGACCGCTCAAGTCAATCGTGATGCATTAAATAAAGCTTTACAAATAACTCAGAGCACACAGGACAAATATGTAGTAGCAATATTGATATCTCTGGCCCTTTTGTTGGCGGCCTGCGCTATTCGCAGAGTTAAGACAAATGCAAATACCAACTGCTTTATACGACAGCTTTCTCGACTACTGTATGGACTGAGTTGTAGAATGGCGACCGGATAACCGAAGTGTTGTCAAGATAATCTCCAAAGGGTACCCACGGGAGTCGATATGTGGACCCCATTCTGGGAGATAGCTATTGAGCTGCTGATAGACAATCAAGACAGAGATGATTAAACAAAGAGGATAATAGCGTGCGCTGCTGATTGTCTCGTAGTGATATCGGAAAACACAAGAAGATACTTAGGACAAAGGACTAAGCAGCTCATCCCACACATCCTAGACAGAGAATGATGTAACAACAATAAACAAACAACTGGAGCTAATAAAAATGTGTACTTACTACTGAAAGGCGAACTTAAAAGAAACTTCAACATCAAGCTACGTAACACAACCTTCCAACGCGAAAGGGTGACAAGATAGTTAGGTTTACACATTGACGACAAACTGAAGCTTACTGGTTCAAATGGTTCAAATGGCTCTGAGCGCTATGGGACTTAACTACTGAGGTCATAAGTCCCCTAGAACTTAGAACTACTTAAACCTAACTAACCTAAGGACATCACACACATCCATGCCCGAGGCAGGATTCGAACCTGCGACCGTAGCGGTCACGCGGTTCCAAACTGACGCGCTGAGAACCGTACGGCCACACCGGCCGGCGAAGTTAACTGAACATATGAGACTAACAACCGACAAAGCACTGAAAATTATGCATAAATTAGCAAGACTAAATAGAACAAAATATAATCATAAATACAATACGTACATAATATAACGCACTATTCGAATCCGTAGTACGCTTTGCAACTAGCGCCTAGGCGCATCGACTGGGGCTTGCATCACATAAAATCATTGAGGGACTGACAAACTAACAATTGATATTTTTATCGTGAGATTTCGTGACCTTGGGGCATGCCTACGGCCTCTACTCACAGCGTGAACATTATTTTCGTTCCTCGTCTTGCTGACCACCAGTTTAACTACGAAACATATTCAGGTAAATAACATGCTCTTAGCGATGTGTAATCTATTTTCTCCATATGATACCTGATCAAAAGTTTCCGGACATCTACAAATAACAATCTCCGTATCTTAGCGTTGGAATTACAGTATATCCTCCGCAACAGTCGTCAAGTGAATTTTTGCAGGAGTTCTCACAAATATTAGCAGTTTTCAGCTGTACTCATCACAGAAAAATACTGCTCATTGCATATTTAATGCAATGGAAAACGTTCCGTTTCCTGATAAGAATAAATTGAATTTATATGGTTATTCGATATTCGTTTTTTCGGTATGTAATGACACGTATGTGCTTCAGTCTACTCCAAGTCCCACTGCGGTTTAGAGCCTCTATTATTCAACCAAGGTCTCGTTAAATCATCGTGGAATATGCGTAACACGGATGTCCTCCATTCCGTGCTCCATAAAGCTTCTTCCAGTCGGTATTGTTGTCTATATCGAAAATCAGACATGCAATACCTGCATATCACTTTACAACGTGTGGCGTCATTTCTCCTTGTGGTCATTTCGCCGGACATGTGTGGTAGGAAGTGATATATAAGAGGTGTGGCTATAAAATAACGGGACAGATGTTGTCACAGAGTAATTATATATGAGCTAAAGATGAACGGTCAATACCTGTGACTCTTGAAGCCTTCTCAATCGAATGGAGAATCTCTGGTGTCTGTAGACAAGTCAGTGTGATCGTAGCCTTCGTTTGTGTAAGAGCTGTCATTTTGTTTTGCCAGAAAAGTGGTAGGTGTAATAATAGAGCAATGAATTGTCATGAAGTTTCACATGAAACACGGAAAAACTGCTGCTGAAACCTATGTTTTACTAAAAGAAGTGTAGAGCAAAGACTGTTTATTACTAACGCTACCTTTTCTGTGGTTGAAGCCTTTCCAAGATGGCCAAGGAGATGTTGAAGAAGACTCACGACCGCGTTGCACTTTAGCATCAAAAACGGAAGAATATATCTAAAAAAGTAGGTAATCTTATTGGATCTAACTGTCGGTTCAGTATTCGAAAGATTTCTGAAGCTGTACAAATTGACAAAGAATGTGTAAGGCAAATTTTAAATAACCAATTTAACACAAATGAAGGCTGTGCGAAATTGGTGCCGACAGTTCTCGCCATATAAGAAAAAGAACCTCGTGAAAATATTTGTACTGACGCCTTGAAAACACTAAAAGTGATTCTAATTTCTTAGAAAGAGTGATAAAATGGGACGAATCTTGGTTCCGTCACGCAGAAACCACGTAACTTTCGCATTGTCAAAGGCACTTTCTGAAGCAGCTGGCAGAGTATAGTGAAGGAGGTCCAGGCACGTTCTTCCATCGAGGCATTCTGGAATAATAACCGGTCCAAGTATATGGTCGCCAAGAATCCCTGCCTACACACTGATGTTGAACCGAGGCTGATGAGACGCGTCAACTATTTCCTAAGGATTGTGTGTAGCCCACAGATGACGATTATCGAGACTGATTATGACATTTCTGGTGATAGCTGCTTCATTGGTAGAGAGGATTGATGACAGAAATCCCATAATACTGATGGTCTGGTGCAAAAAGCAGGAATAAAATCCTTCCCGTAGAGGGGAATCTGCTGCTGACAATCCTTACACTCCTCGTAAGTGATAGGGATAGTAGTGATTGTCATACAGGATACACATAATCGCACCTTGGCTTACACCATGTTGGCGGACCACTTGCCTTGAGATTATACTAGGGTTCATATCAATGTCGTATAGAACCTGGCCCTCCAAATCTGCACAGTCGCCGCCTCCATGGACGTTCGTCTGTCTGAAGAGACCCACGATCACACAGATGCCTAAAAAGGGCTTGAAATGTTCTGTGATGTGTTTGGTGTCTATGAGGGTACTTGTTTTGGTATAGCCGTGCTGTCTATCAACCGTTTCCACCTGTTTGGCCGTAGACAAACACCATCTCGGCTTGTTCCCTTCATGAATACCGGACTATTCTGCTGCTTACAGTACGCTGCGTCAATCACACAGCCTGCAACATACAAGGAACACATGGCACGTGATCAGAGGAATATTCATTCGCCACCGCCATCTACTGTGGTAACACACGATGATAGGACCTTCTTTACTTCCATTTCTAGTCAGGAATCTGTCGCTGCAGTTCTTCGGTTTTACTAATGTTCACCCCACACGTATATCTTAAGAAGTTTAAGCGACTTGCTTTGCTGCTCCGAACCAAGCAACTTGACTAATAGGCTCTTTGAGACAGCGAAGTGCTTATCGATACGCGTGAGGCTAATTAATATGAAAGGTGTCTATGGCAGACGGATTTCAACCCGTCTCAACAGACATGTAACGAAACAGACTTTAGAGAGTTATAAGTAATGTGTGCGTCTATATCTTTACGGGTAGTGTATCAAGGACACACTGAAATCAGAGCATTATGAATTCGCCACATTGTCATTTCAAAAGAATGTAATGAATAACTAATGTTGACTGAAATATCTATTTCTGCACGTTACGGAAACGGGAAGAAGTGTGACAGCTAATTGTCCGTATGTGTAGTATGATAATGAATTCTAACCATTTCATAGGTTCTTCAGAATGTCTTCTGAAGGCACGTGAGACAATATTTCTACGAGACTTGTGAAATCGAAGCAATTAACTATTCCGTCGGGTTGAGTTTATACAAGTTTCTCCCTTTCTGACTGCCTATGTACTTGTCAGTCGTTTCTTCTCCTCACACTGACACAATGTCTCTCATGCACTGGAGGATATAGTTGGCACAATGTCTCTCCCGACTGTGTGCCGAGGGCGAGCTATTCGTTGCAGAGACGGCTGTCAGCGCTGTCCAGTTAGTCGCTTCATTAGCGGCAAATAACATGCGTCTGCAGGCAGCTCAATAGGCCACGCACCTCACGCGGGTCCTGTGACAACGACAGCACTAGTCGTTCCTCCTGAGCGTCATTGGATGTGACACCGCTCACTGATCCCATAGGCTGTCTACAGTTTTGTTAGCAGCGCGTTTCAGGCATAATCTAAGACTATCCCTTATTTTTATTGGACGTGGCAGTGCTGATTTAGTTCAGGTTTCAAAAATGACGCACACGTAGATCTTACAGTTACGTATGTTTACCCTGCTTTTTGTAGTGATCCTTTTGAGGTGGGGGATGCCACTAAAGGGAGGAAACTCCGAGTGGCACATTGAATGCGCAGGGGAAATGAGTCACAGCTCCGCCTCGCACATGCAATGTAACTTCAAGAATGACAGATTAGTTGTTCAGCTTGTCAATAATTATGTAAGATATTTATGAGGCTCTCCGAAGAATTAATTCTAGCATTTTCATGCAATGATAGCATCATTACTAAATTCAAAATGAGTTTTGAGCGGACTTCCAGTAATTCTTTAAATTTTTATTGTCAGTATTTGTCTGCAATCATGTAACAGCCTAGCAGTTTCAACGATAGAAGTAATGAAACTTCCTGGTAGATTAAAAGTGTGTGCTGGTCCGGGAGTCGAACCCAGGACCCTTGCCTTTTACAGGAAAGTGCTGTGCCAACTGCACTGAGAGTAGGTGTGAGGATGGGTCGTGAGTCGTGCTCGGGTAGTTCAGCTGCTAAGGCTAAATGCAAAGAACCCTGGTTCGAGTCCCGGTCTGGCACACAGTTTTAATCTGACAGGAAGTTTTATAACAGCACACACACCTGGTTAGAAGTAATAGTTGATGAAAAGCAAAAAAAGGAAAATTAGTGTGTGATGCCTAGTCGACATCGAAGATAATGGAGACATACTGACGAGGAAGTTATAACTGGAAAGAGAAAGAACGATCTGTCGCTTATTAAAGACTAAGATAATAAATTTGGAAATTTGTGGTAAGCTCTATGGGGCCAAACTGCTAAAGTCATCGGTCCCTAGGCTTACACACTACTTAATGTAACTTAAAGTAACTTACGCTAACGACAACACACACAACCATGTACAAGGGAGGACTCGAACCTCCGACGAGGCGAGCCGCGCGAACAGTGGCAAGGCGCCCCAGACCGCACGGCTACTCCGCGCGGCTAAGATTATAAGTTTAACGCCTCGTTGACGACAATGTCATTAGAAACGGAGCACATGCTCATCACCTCGAAGACATGGAGTGGTTATATCCGGGGTATTTACAATTACGCTTCACAAACGGCCATGACGTGTAAAGGGAGCCGAGTATTTAATGATAAGAACAGCGACCCACATCGTGAGACAAACGTTTCCGTTTTGCAGAGAGAAAGTGTAAACAATGTTTCCCCAATCTCATGTATACTGGATAAAGGCGAGGTAGTAAGCTACTGCGGCTCGACTTCATAATATAATTTTATGTAACTGACTGAGTAGTAGTAGTGTCCAGTATTAAACTCTACTGAAGCGCCGTGTGCGCAATGCGACACAGGAATATGTTACATCTTGTATTCGTATGTGTCTTAGCATTATTCTTTGTTACCGCATTGGTTAATACGTTACGAATTTAATATTTTTCGTAAAAAGTACTTATCCTAGATACGCAGGTAACTTAAAGAAAAATGCTGATGTTCGACCATGTAGCTCAAAAACGGTACTTTCACAGAAATAGATTAATATTTTAACCATCATCTACCTAGCATCCTCTACATACTCTAGACGCTTGTACCTAGAATTTTCAGTATCCCGTGTTAAAAAAAGAAGCTAAATATGCGATTTTTGAAGAAATCTGGTTGCGACCAACCAGATCTGACTGTACAGAACTGAATCCTAACATAGACACAACTCGGTGCTCGCAAAGTGAAAATCAGTATCTACCTCATATCTCATCGTGTTTATGAATTCCTAAACTGTTTCATCAGTGTTTATACATGGAACTAACGGCACTGAAAGAGTTAATAAGTCTGAGTAATGCTGTCCGTACTAAGGTGTCATAGAAACTATGTTTTCTGGTCTACGTCCACATTGAGTTGTCACACTATAGTAAAGATATTTATCAATATGTTGTGCTCTGTGGGGTAGATTAAAATGACGTTAGCACAGGGGAAGGATACATTAGTGATAGAGCTCGTTCAGGGATTGTTGGATGAAGTACATTTCCGGCACTACACGACGTGAAACGCATTCGAGCAAATGACTCGCACACATTAGCAGTCTTTAGGGATAAATCGTCCATCCAGGAACTATCATAAACGGCATGCTGAAGATGTGGGGGGACTGTCACATTGCAATCGAGATATCCTTAAAATACGCTAATTGTAAGCGGCAATTACATCACTTCTGACAGCGATATGCAAGATGCAGGAACTTGTATTGTATTTAGGCCTATATCTGAATGCAGAATTGTTCGTATGAATAAAAACAGTAATTTTATCCACTGAAATAATTAGTGCATAGTAATAAAAATAAAAATAATAATAATAACAACAATTGTATTCATGCATCGTATATTCGCATCTGGGTAAACACCCCTTCTACATATTTCATGACGGTCTACAGCATGTTGTCCGTGGCTGTTTTTTAGCGTCATTTACACAGCTTGTATTGGGTCGTCTTTCTGACTTTGTTCTTGGAATACAGTAAAAAACTTCCTTCGTCCATCTGACACCTATTCGCCTTGTTGCATATCCTGCCCAACTCCACATTACTTTCTTTACAATCTTCATTCTGTCTTCCATTTCAGTATTTCCCTGATGAATTAGTTTGTTTTCCTTTTCTCCTAGCAGTTCCCAACATCTATTTCTCCACTGCTCGCAGAGCAAAGAAAATCCAAGTCCCATAACAATAACTCGAAACTGGTAAGACACACTTAGTGTAAACTTTCAGTTACAGGTAAACATTGTATTGTAAAGTGTTTAAGATGTGTGTTGCAATTACGACTATCAGTAATGATTCCTTTTACATATTCTAAATCTCAGACACTCTGAAAAGATATACCCTGTACCGAGGAATCGATCTTCGATACCGTAAGTATCTTTGACACACTCAGTAAGAGTATACGAAGAAATACTTCAGCGAGCAGTTGCTGTGGCCAATTATAAGTGAAGGCACAACGCAGTTCTCTGGGAATGTTTAATTTGAATGCACAAAGAATGGTCTAGTTGAACACTGTCGATCGGCATGGGCTGGTGAAATAAGACCATGTCGTGGTTGAATAAGGTGCAAGTAGAACTGAAGTCAGCCGGCCGAAGTAGCCGTGCGGTTAATGGCGCTGCAGTCTGGAACCGCAAGACCGCTACGGTTGCAGGTTCGAATCCTGCCTCGGGCATGGATGTTTGTGATGTCCTTAGGTTAGTTAGGTTTAACTAGTTCTAAGTTCTAGGGGACTAATGACCTCAGCAGTTGAGTCCCATAGTGCTCAGAGCCATTTGAACCATTTTTAGAACTGAAGTCAGAGTCTGTTTTCATTCTCAGATGTCATGTTAGAAAGTGTGCCTATTTCTGGTTCACAATGCAAGGCTTTATGTAGCGATAGTTACAGCGTCCTCAGAACGTTAGCAAGGACTTAGCTATGTTGAGCCGATACGTTCATTATTTGCTGAGATGGGTAATTTTCGTAGAACCGTATAGAGTGAGGCTTACAATGAGAGACGCTAAATCCTTTTCGCTTGTTCCCCCTTATTTATTTTCTTTAACTGCCCTCTCGGGGTGAGGGGGAAGGTGTCAATATGAAGGCGAACGGATGACAAGGGTTGCAATTACTCTTTGCTCAAATTAAATCAGCTGACGGGTCTTGCTGCATTCGCTATTTTACAAGGCGTGATGGTGGACATTCTGTGTGGGAGAGGCGTGCGAGACAGAGCTGTCGCATGCAGCTGAGTTGGCTGGGTTCCAGGAAGGCTGGGCCCGGATGACAACAGTGGTGAGGTGCTCTTTAAGAAAGGAGCCCTTGGCTTTCTCTCGGCTGGAAGGAAGGCAACTCTTTCTATGTGAAGCCAAGCGGTTAAACATTTTACCAGTTGAGATATCAATGGTACTGTAATTCAAGCATAGTGATAGAGTTCCCACTGCTATGCAAATCGATTAACCGTAGTAGCTACGATGTTCATACGCCATTGACGTAAGGAGATGACTGAATGAAATTCGGCCACCGATTTGAACAGCTGTCTGATCTCAAGTTCCAGTTTTATTCCTTATTTTAGATTAACTTTCTCATTATGACAAACATTAGAGAGCAATAACAAAGTTGTCGCCGGCCGGTGTGGCCGAGCGGTTCTAGGCGCTACAGTCTGGAACCGCGCGACCGCTACGGTCGCGGATTCGAATCCTGCTTCGGGCATGGATGTGTGTGATGTCCTTAGGTTAGTTAGGTTTAAGTAGTTCTAAGTTCTAGGGGACTGATGACCTCAGCAGTTAAGTCCCATAGTGCTCAGAGCCCTTTGAACCAACAAAGTTGTCAACAGCAATGAAAGAGACGCACTACTGCTTTCTAAGCACAGTAATTAGCTAGCAGATGGAAAAGTGTCTGATAGGCTCTTTGAGACATCCAAGTGCTTATCGATACGCGTGTGGCAAAACAGCATGGAAAATGTGTATGACAGATGCCTTTCGACCCACGGCAACAGACATGTGACGAAACAGACTTCAGAGGGCTATAGGTAATATGTGAGTCCATATCTTTGTTGGTACTGGATCAAGCACACACTGAAATCGGAGCATCCTCAATTCGCCACATTCTATTAAAATAACTTGCTATCGGTGCTGAAATTCCAAAATTTCAGGAACAATGCCAGCTCTCTCCAGCCGAAGATATGGATATTCCAGTTCAGTAATACGTTGCCCACATCATGGTAATTAGAGGTAAAATTACAATAAATCTCCAGACACATAGAGGGACCACATGACAGTGGCCACTTGCAGTACATACCAAGAATTTAAAGAGGTCTTTCTGGGAATCTATTGGTCCCGAGGAATGGAAGAGAACGTGAAGGAAGAAATCATTTTGTGTCCGGATTTCGAGTCATCTGGTTATAAGAGCCCATAGAAAATATTTCAGGGTTTGGTGAAGAAAAATCAATTTCTGGACACATCCAGCAGTGAGAGCGACATAATTAAATTCTGCTTTTCTAAACTGCCAGTGAACTACCAGCAGGCTTTGGTAGGAACTAAAACGTGAACCTGATTTTATATTTGAAGCACAGAATGCGAGAGAACGAAAAGCGAACCAAAATGCGAATTTCCGACAGCAGCTTAGAAATAATTAGAGGAAGAACAAGCGGGAAGCTCCATACAGATGGCAAGTGAATAGAGGAACGAGCTCTGACCAACAGGGAAACTAGAATCACTTCAGTGGTGGCGACAGTGTGATCGCAAGTGGGGAGAGAGCGAAAGAAATTTCCAAAGAGACTAGAGGATGGAGGTTCACGGGACAAATCCGACCGAGGGAAGACTTCAACCAAGGATCTCTCGTTCCGCAGCTGCTTACGCTAACCACGGGACCACGGCGCTCCTGAGCTCACGCAATCCTTGATGTTGACTATCTTGCACATGGACTACTCAGTATTTTTCATAGTTCCACACAACTTCTTCCTGTTTTCTCGGTTGATCTGTGTTCAGTTTTTCAAGGCCTATCCACTGTGCCAACTTATAACTAAATCTGAGGGGGGTGCGGTGGGGAGGTTCCCTTGTGAGAAGAGCCACGGGATTGACAGTGTTGCATGGTCTTTTCGACAATTTATTACCACAGATGGGCCATGCAGAGATCATATCTGAGAATGGGCCACAATTCAGATTGGAGAGCTGGAAAGAGACTTTCAGAAGGCAGAGGAATGACTCAGTCTTTATTTCATCACATCATCCGAGTCTGAACTGTGCTGAACCCACGATTACAGAAATAGGCATTCTCCATAGACTCTACTGCAACAAGCAGCATACTTCGTGAGTATCTTCGTAAAAGACATTCCACATGTCATGGAGTCACAACCAGTTACAGTCCTGCATAACTGACAACCACATGACCTCATAAGGAAATTGTGGATTTCCCACGACATGAGAGCAACACAGGAAAATCGTGGAGCAGGGAATCCACAGAAGTCAAGTAGTGGGCCATAACAGAAAAGAACGAAGGGACATGAAAGCACAGGAGCGAGAATTTCTTGATGGTCATAAACTGTTAGTAAAACCCCTTTAGTTATACAACAAACAAAAACAAATGTAACAACTTCTTTTTGTTGTACAACGAGCCATTCTGAGTACGGTGGATGATGCACCAGAATGAACTCGAAATGGAGATGATGAATCCAGAAAATCAGTTGGCCTCCACTATGTATCTCCTATAAAACATTTCCTGCAGGGTGGTCTATTTTTGTTTCGAGCTCAAAATTGTTAGGATTTAGAGTGACAAGTTTTACTAGCAGGTGTATATAATACTGAAGCATAGGTAGCATTATATTCCTTTTTCTTGTTTTGTGTTTAGCTAAGTATTTTGTCGTTGTTATTCTTGAATGACGACTGACAACGACCATCCTCTGAATGTTACCATTTATGACTTTCAAAAGCGACTGGCTATATGTATAAAGGCATCCGTGGCATGCGTATAACTCACAACAAACAACTTATTGTTACACGGGGGTGTTACCATCTTATCCAAGTATGAGTGTTTCAAATTTGTTTTTATTGCATGTCGAATCTTGAGCTACTTTGAATCATTGATAACGTCGGGGAGGGGGGGGGGGGCAGGGAGCTTGCTCTTTTAAGTGAGTATGGACACACATCAGTTGCGTTGGGCGCACTTTCGAGAGAGTTTCGAGCCGGTTTGGGCACGCCAAAGTGGCGATGCGCCAAGTTTCGAGTGAGTCTGGCCACGCCTGAGTAGCGCTGTGTCCCTCTTTCGTGAGAGTATGATGCTAAGGAAGCCACCGCACCAACCTATGCGTCAGTAGCAAAAGTACCAAATCTGCTAATGTGTGCATTCGATAGAGCGGCATTGCGCAGCCAATGCGGGGTTGTATGGGCTACAACTCCTCGACAACGTCATGACAAAGGGTCGACTACGTAAGGGCAAGCGCAAAACATAATCTTGCTATAAATTTGCTCCAAAGATGCCACGTTAATAGAGAGGAAATGTGATATTTTGTGTAAGCCTGGAATTCTGCATCCATCACCTAACGCATATCTGTAAGTTTCAGTAATCGTCGTTCGGAAGTAAGAAAACATTCCAACACCAATTACTCCACTGACAGCTGCCGTAAGCCTTGTTGTGTAACACGTCCTCAGCATGTCAACGAACACAGTGAAAAGAATACAACTTTTGCTAACTAACGTCGGTCCTTCCAAAAGCGTGGATATCACCAATATTTCTTTTTCTATGCCTTTCCTTTTCTTCAGGATCATGCTGTCACATTAAGTTTTATGTTTTGCGCCTGGTTTCTAGGTGCTCACAAGACAACCTACAGGAAGCCATTGGGGGCCCTCATCGTGATTGAGGGCAGACTAAACACAGTAGTTAGCTATCAGATTTAATCCTAAGTAGCTGGATAGAAGATTTGGGGACGGGTAGAGCTTAAAATTTTCACTAATTAGTCTGCATGATAGGACATTTACTTTTGGCACTGTAATCAACTTTCCTTTTAGAATATGCAAGCATACCCATCTTGTTCATGTGCTTCTCTCTCTTTGGTGGTGGTAATTATTATACCGTAACTTCCATAAGTCTGTATTCGCGAAAGTCATTGCCTAGAAGGGCCCTTAGGTAGCTGTATGACATAGGATATTGTAATGCTATTAGTAGTTGATAAGTAGATGTCTGTCCTATGTATCTTAGTCCAAGAATTCTAGATACAATACGTTATTTAGAAGATGTAAGCCCATTGTTTCATTAATTTAATTTTTTGTGCAAACTAGTGAAAATTATTGTATAGTCAAAGAAAACTCAGTTTCTGTAGTAATTTTCAAAAACAACTGTTATATCAATTGGTTCTTTGGGAAGAACAGCCGTCAGGGCTCGCATTAGTAATGTGCAGATGGTGAATAGAGGGGCACAGCAGAACGCATGGGAACCAGTTACGGAGCTCATCAACAGTAAGTGACCCGGCAAGGCTGGCGACCGAGGGTGAATGGCTTGGGCAGGAGGAAGCCCACCACACATTCTAGCGAGGCCCACCGGCACGTGGCTCAACAGGGATTCCTACCTCTGCCCTCCCGTCCACGTGACTCAGGCAGCCGTCGACGGAAGAACTTCTCTCTGTTGTGGCCGGTCAGAATGTAAGCAAGTACCAGGCAGACTGCCTGGTGCCTGTGCATGCGCTCAACCTGGAGATGCGCCATCACGGTGATGGAGGACAACGGATGCCAGAGGTTCTTTTCTGGTAATCTCACTTCCTTCGTCAGCGACGACAACGCCTATATTGTCACACAAAGACGAATACATCGGTAAATATCATTCGACAGGCCGGACTGCAAGCACAGCGTAAACCCATACTGAGCAGTTGTGGATCCCAAGTTTTAATGTTTTTCTTCTGTCGTAGACAGACCAGCTCCATGCTATCAGCTATGAATATGGATCGATCAGCTGGTCAGCTCCTGTAGCCCCTGGTGGGAAGCAACTCGTCAGTTGTACCACTTCATTTAAACTACCCTGTACTTTGCTCATCTGTGGGCGAGTTTAATCTCACTGTCTCTAGACAGTAGACTAAGGTTCCCGATGAAGAGTCAACAATAATGTGATCCACCATAGGTGGGCGCATGTTCCGTCTGACACACCAGAAAAGGTGGCCCTTGCATGCTTCTATGGCTGCGTGCCTAGATGTTTACATCGCACTGTACTGGCGACCACTGTGAGAGGCACCTGGTCCAGCTATGCTTATAACGGCCATGACGGACAAATGTCAGATGCTGCCCCCTGCTGATTTCTCCTGTGCTATGTGTTGTGGTACAACCGTTGGGGCCGGCCGGTGTGGCCGAGCGGTTCTAGGCGCTACAGTCTGGAACCGCGCGACCGCTACGTTCGCAAGTTCGAATCCTGCCTCGGGCATGGATGTGTGTGATGTCCTTAGGTTAGTTAGGTTTAAGTAGTTCTAAGTTCTAGGGGCTGATGACCTCAGCTGTTAAGTCCCATAGTGCTCAGAGCCATTTGAGCCATTTTTGAACACCCGTTGGGGCTCCACGCCATTGCTTATACATTCCAGCGCTCAAGCAAACACACCATCACCGACACGTTCCCGCATCAGTACAGTATAATTGAGAAATCCTGTGTGTGATAAGTTTGCGTGTGATAGATACCCTGCGGTAGGATGTGACGCTCTACTGGCCCATCGCATTCGTTGTCACGTCACATTTCTGCTCACTTATTACCTGTCATGACAAATCAGTCACCTACTACCAAGATATTAACTCATCGTAAAGTGTTATACACAACAAAGTTTTTATTAAACGATCGTAATTTTCACTGTATATTTTTGCGCTAATAGTTAGATAGATTTCATCTGTCACTTAAAAATTCTTTTTTTCCCATACGTATTCCAATGGAGCATACTTCTTAAGACTATGCACTGCTAATAATCTTGTTTCAGTCACTTGTTTGGTTTTGTAGACAGCTCAAGAATACGCATCAACTTTCTGACAATTCTCGAGTCACTATTAGTTGCATTTTCAAACTGTTCCCTATCCAAACAGTCAATGTGACACGAATTTTATCCTTTTTTTGTAACCTTTAATCTTGATGTTAGTACATGACACAAAAATTTATTATTCCACTTTCAAGCTGGGATTTTGATAAGATACATATGCTAGGAGCAATACTTTTCTTCGGCTTTCATGTCTCATCAGTACACGATTGTACAATCATTATCATACCACTGTGACATTTTCCTGCTTTCTACACTATATTTATCCATGTGTCCTTGCTTGTAATGTGTCACACAACTTTGTGCTTTTCACATAACAATTTGGTAAGTGTTATAATGTAGCTCATTTGCACAAACTCTTTGCGTTGGAAATTGGAAAATTGTGGTAAGTTCTATGGGACCAAACTGCTGAGGTCATCGGTCCCTAGGTTTGCACACCACTTAATGTAACTTAAACTAAAGTACTCTAAGGACAACACACACACCCATGCCCAAGGGAGGACTCGAACCTCCGAACCGCGCGAAGCGCACTGCTACCCCGCGCGCGAACTCTTTGCATGTACTGTGTATGAGTGCAGTAATAATGTTGCAGTTATGATGTGTCAAAGGATGAATGTCAGTTGAGAGGACACTGCTATTTTGCTGATTGTGTATGATTTCCCATTTGATCAGAGGTACAGTACGTGTGAGAGTCATGATTAATTTCCTGAGAAAACCAGTGTATTAGAATGTGTTTCTTTATACAAACGTGCGAAAATAGTTGTGTTGGGCACCTGTCAGTAAATTTTTAATTGTTTTTAATGGTGACAGAGAAGTTTGCAGAGACCAAGGAGTTGAACTGAAAATAACAGCAACTTACTGCATGGCCGTAAGTTGCGATGGATAGTGTGAAAAACTGCTTCGGTGAGTGTAGATTGTGGTTTTCCCTGAATTTGGCTTTGTGCTGCATGAGGTGCATTATTTTCAGCAAAAATGAGGGGTTCGCGTCGTTGGAAGCAACCCACTTTTTCCTTTGCTTTGCTCAAATACTGATGTCATCCTAAGCGAGTCATATATTGGGGGGAAAAATCTATTGTGTGTCGGCAGTTATGAGAGATGACAAACCCTTTTGGCTTGTCCTGTCTCATTTATTTTCGTCTCGGGGGTGAGGATACGAAGGTGATCGGGTAGTAAGGTATGTAATTGCTCTTTGATGGAAGTAAATCAGGTGATGGATCTTGCGAGATTCATTATTTTCCTAGATCTGATGGTGGACATAATGTGTGGGAGAGGCATGAGAGACAATGGTGTTGTATGCCGCCGGGTCGGCTGGCTTTCGACGAAGATCGGTCCCAGATGACAGTAGCAGTGGACGGGATCCACTGTTTCAAAGGGCCTCTAGGCATTCTCTCCGACGAAGAGAAGGCAGCGGGGATTGCGCAGAATCTACCAACTTGATGCAGTGGAACATGGATAAAAATGGACGTGCTTTATGTCGATGCCTTCTTGGAATCGTAGATGGTGATAGCGAGTTGCCCATCAAGTTGGTGCAGTATATGTGCACAGTATTTTGCTATGTCCGTTACGATTCTCACACCGCGATTTTCGGCCGTGTACCTTACAGGAGCAAGCTGATTGCTGACGTAAGAAGGTGCCATTAGTTTCTCGCGGCAAGCATCTCAGTTAGAGTAAAATTCTTCGTGGTTTTTTTTGGAAATGTTGTGTCTGTCGATTTGTACACTTGTGGTTGGTGCTAAGAGAAGTTACCGAAAACTATTGGCGGTCATGCGGCTTGAATTTTTTTCAGGCTTCGTGCAGAGAAACGTTTTTCTCGAGATCTCTATTCTGGACCGCCGGACAGAGTAAACGCGAAGTACAGAATGGAGATCGATCTAGTTAAGGGTATTCACTGTCACGGTAGCCCGGAAAGCGTTTTTGTAATCTTTGATTATGACCACCGTTCAGCATAACTGGATTTCGGTATCGTATCTTATCAAAATATCGCCCACAGTGGCAACTCTTCATGGTGCTTAGCATTTCTGATTGCAGCTTGCAGTGCACCCTTTCGCTGATAGCTGACTCCACAGGAATCGAGCACTGCGTTGGGTAAAGTATTTGGAAGCTGCAGCGAAATAAGGACTAAGCCAGTTGATTTGACGGCGCCAGTACCGCGCTTGCCCACATCGTGCAAATAGTAAATCTGATTTGCACGTGGGGTTTTATAGCTGAGTCCTGTTAGTTGATCACTGTACCACATGTTGGGGAATTAGCAATCTGTTAGGATAATGAACCCACTCACAGCAAAGGAAAGGGTACTACAATCATTTGATAGGCGCCTACTTCAACTTAGTCAACTAATTACTTGTGGAAACTTGTTGTACATGTCATGTATTAGAGTAGTCAAGCATTGTCATAATATTTGAAGACTGGATTCATTCCGGCCTTAAATCAACGAATCTCATTGTGATACTATATCTTGCCATTATTTGAGTAATTTATAGAAACACATTAGGATATCCCATAGTTAACCAGACTTCCGGGAGAGATTAGTCGACATATTGTAAATTATGTAAAGGGGGTTGGCCCATGAATTGTCATTAAAGACGGGGCCAAACAGATTCATACGCATTCTGCCATCCTTGTGCGTGACAGGGAGAGTGACAAATCCTGGGGGTGGTGTGTATCTTCGCAACATAGAGTTACAGGTTTTATTCAAATCAGGGGACTAGTGTCACTTCGCTACCAGACGACATTCCAACATTAGTCCATCCAAATATCAGCGTATTTGAATCCGTCGCGTTCCTGCTTTTTGAACTACTTTCAGTACTTTCTGATGCACGTACAGTTCTTTTTGTTTAAATATTTCCTTGTAGCAATTTTTTGCATCACACCTTTTACCCACGGATGTTGTGTGCGTCATGGTGCACATACAATTATGCATTTTCTTCTCAAAAGTTTAAAAGATTTACTCGTGATCTCTTTGTCACTACGTCAGATTCTGAAATCTTTACAGCTAAGCTGCGCTTTGCTATGGGCATCGACCTATCTCACGTAATGCTGTAAAATTCTGACTCCAGCACAAATAACGATTTTCGTGAAAAGTTATTGGAGTCAACATAAAAATTTCAAAATTCCAGTGAGCGGAGCGCTCCGTCTATTTTCTTTAATGTTTATACAGACCAGAAGACAAGTCAGCAGTTGGAGTTGCAGAAGTAGTTGACAGTTTTTCGCCGGCCGGCGTGGCCGAGCGGTTATAGGCGCTACAGTCTGGAACCACGCGACCGCTACGACCGCAGGTTCGAATCCTGCCTCGTGCATGGATGTGTGTGATGTCCTTAGGTTATTTAGGTTTACGTAGTTCTAAGTTCTAGGGGACTGATGACCTTAGAAGTTAAGTCCCATAGTGCTCAGAGCCATCTGAACCATTTTGAACAGTTTTTCACTTTATATACGACGTGATTGCTTTGTGTCTTTGAATCTCAGATTTATGAATAGATAGGCTACACTAACACTCTGGGTCAAGTATGCCCACTCCACGTGACTTTGCTACACACTGAGCTATTTGCTAGTATTAATTTGCTTGTCACGACTTAGTACGTTCGTGGAATTCATTCAAGTGTCTCTTGTTTTGTTCCTTTAAAGACTGTGTAACAGATAACATTATTATACCTGTATGATGTTGTATAGAAGAGGGTATTTTATTCGGGGCATTTTTCAACATACATATTTGCGTGTTGTCCATAGCTGAAAACAAGACTGTAGGCTTACAAGATTATTTCGTTTACCCAAAGCACTCCAGGCCAAATACAGTTTTGTGATGATTTTGTGGTCCATTCATTCGTTGTCTTAAAACTAAATACATATAATTATCGATTGGTTCTATGGCTTCTTTGTCAACTTTTACTTTATATATTATTTTAGTATTCCGTAATTTAATTTGCCGCACACTTTCGAACTAGCTGTATTACTTTCCTCCGTTCTTTGTTCTAATTTATCTGCATTAGAGACAAACAGTCCACTATGATTACTAAACCGAAGTTCGTTCACTTTCATAACCATGTATTCGTTTTCCGTTTTCGCAATCGACAGATCTGAAAACTTCCTCTAGTACTACCGATATGAATTTTGGCGATATGGAATCTCCATAGTTAACACGTTTTTCAGTTCTAAATTTCTCAGTATCCTCATAAAGCCTGGTTGGTTCTGCAGTACTGGTGTACGAAAAGTTGTCGATATACTTGTGTCTGTTGTTTCTCAAGGGCTGTTGGTACAAATTTTGCTAAAACTGCGAAAAAATTTTCCCAGCAGTAGCACATTTTTTTCTCATAAACGGTGGCTTCTTCTTACTTTCTGTTGATTATGATACATTTCTCAATTTAGACTCCTCTTGTTGATAGCAAGCGATGTAGAGCTGCGCTTAGAACAAAGGAGCCTCATTCGGGAGAATGACAGTTAAAATATCCGTTTTGCCAGCTACATTTACATTTTTTGCTTCCATAAATCACTACAGAATTATATAGGGATGTTTCCTTTTCATAGGAAATGACCGACATCGGTGCCCACCTATATTCCTACTGACCCCGCCCGTCATCCCTAATGACCTAGTCATCGACAAGGAGCTGAGCTGTAATCATCCAGTTTTCCTCATGTTCACTAAATGAATGATTCAGGATGAAGTTATGTTAGGCACCATAAACCAGAATTACAAGCGGTACCACCTAACTGTGTGCTGAACCGAGATTCGAACTCGGGACCTTGACTTTCGCGAGGAAGTGCAAAAGGCAAAGGTCCAGAGTTCGAGTCTCGGTCCGACACACAGTCTTAATCCGTCAGGAAGTTACATATCAGCGCACATTCCTCTGCAGAGTGAAAATCTCATTCAGTACCATCTTATCTTCCTTCTGTATATCAATACTAAAACGGAAGGAATAAAATTATTTGAGTGACACTCGTCGTGAGATATAATAATTGTTGTGAAATTTGTTGGCGAGATCTCGACCGTGTAAATCATTCAGGTAGTTACACCGCCATAAAGTGCACGTGTACCGCAAGAGTGGCGCATGTTGCGCGGCAGCAGTTAGTTCTGTGGCTGTCAAGCTTTTCATCGCCTTTGTAATTAATGTCACACTGCAGTGTCAACTGCGAAGCATATTTTACACTCGCCTGCCTTTCACTAGTAGTAAGGAAAGAGTAGGTGATTTTCGTTATTGCACTCTCGCTCCATACTTGCTAAATAATTTTCATGACTTTACATAAGTGTCTTCATGAAAAAGTCCTTGAGTGTTTAGCACCTATGATAGATCTGTTTGACGTGCGTGCGTGCTACATTCAGCTCGATTTGTGTTATTTTAACCAATTTTAACTTCTCTGAGTCAGATGTAAGACAAACCTGAGTTTAAATCAAATATACTGTTTTTATTTTATTTTATTTTGTTTATTTACTTTTTTTTTTTTTTTTTTGAAGAAAGAACTCTCTGGCCCTCCGCAGTTTGGTCCCATAAGACCTTTTCTCACCTCTGGCCCTTATGCAAGCAGTTATTCGGCTTGGCATTAACTGACAGATTTGTTGGATGTCCTCCTGAGTGATATAGTGCCAAATTCTGTACAACTGGCGCATTAAATCGTTAAAATCCCGAGCTAGTTGACGGGCCCACCCATAATGCACAAAACGTTCTCAGTTCGGTAGAGATCCGTCGTCCTTTCTGGCCAAGGTAGGGTTTGACAAGCACGAAGACAACCAGTAGAAACTGGATAGGCGGGCGTTATCTTGCAGAAATGTAAGTCCAGGATGGCTTGCTATCAAGGGAAAAACAACAGGGCGTAGAATATCATCAACGTGCCACTGTGCTGTAAAGGCACCGCAGATGACAATCAAAGGGATCGGTATCCCACCACTGTCCGGGGTGCCTGCAGACACGTCTTCGCTGTATAGGAGATCAGCTCGAAACGACTTATCACTGAGGACAATTACACTACAGTCAACAAGATTCCAGAATAGACTGACTGTCGCTCGATATACAGCCCGACAACCAGGAGTGATAATCTATTTTGCCCCATTGATTGTCATCTGCGGCACCCTTCAGCCCAGCGGTACATCATCGATACTCTACGTCCCGTTTTGTTGCCCTTCATGGCAAGTCATCCTGGGCTTATATTTCAGCAAGATAACGACGACCGGCACACTGCGACGGTTTCTACTGCTTGTAGTCGTGTTTGCCAAACCCTACTTTGCCCAATCAGGTCGCCGGATCCCTCCCTAACTGAGAACGTTTGGAGAATTATAGGCAGGGCCCTCGAACCATCTCGGGATTCTGAAGCTCTAACGCTCCAATTGGACAGAATTTGGCAGAATGTTCCTCAGGAGAAAATCCAACAACTGTCTCAATCAATTCCAAGCCGAATAACTGCTTGCATAAGAGCCAGAGGTGGACCAATGCGTTATTGACTGGCTTCATTTGTGAAACTCTTTCTCTTGAAAACATTCAAATTTTCTGAGACTGTAATCATTTGTTTGTCTGTAGAATGGCGTCACATCTACTGCTTTGCGTCTCATTTCGATAGTTCGTTTGTAGTGCCTAATCTTTTTTGTTTTTCTTAGGGTGTGTATTGTTACCACCTATCAAGCGGGACTAAGAACACGAAATGTGTGTATGGCATCACTGGTCGGTAGACCACGGCTGGAATGTTCGGCCGCCTGATGCGTGTCTTCTATGTGACGTCACTTAGGTGACTTATACATAGCTGATGATGAAATGATGATGAAGACACCCTTTAACGAGTGGAGTATATCCACAACCTGGCAGGCAATCGAACCTAGAGCCTCGTGATCAAGACTCAGCAACGCTGACGACAAGAACATTTTTCCTTGTGTTATGGGCTTCCCATTTCCACGTATAGTCCATTCTTCCTCTCTCCAAAATGTCTTCTTTTGCTAGTTTCTCAAGCTTTATTCTTCAACGTGCTTTTTTTTTCTCCTCTTCGAATTCGTATTTTAATCTTAAGTCTGGAAATTAAATTTATTCATGTTCAAAACTGAAAACAAATTCAAAAACTTTCCTTCTTCGGGACTCTTGTCATTCGTGTGGTCTGATAAATACCATTTACACTCCGAGAGCGTCTTCAGTCCTCATTGAATTCCAACTTGTATTCTTCATCAATGCAAACCAAGAGAGATGATTAAAAACTTTTGGAAACGCTCAAAGTTTAAGGGACGATCAAAGAATTTTCGTTTGAGGGCGTTACTGAGCGGATATGCAACGTAGCGCGACTCCGATTCTGGTATATAAGTACAGACATATAGGCAAGGGAGCAGTAAATGTGGAAACGTAAACTATTGCGACGTTATTATCAAATGCTCCAAACAAGACCAATGTCCTGTTATTAGTTTTTTATTGGCTGCCGAAGGACAAACACCGGCAGATATCCATTGGAGAATAAAAAATGTGTATGGGGCTGGATGTCTGTCAAAAACCACCTTTGTGGAATGGAGCGTCAAGTTCCGTGCAGCTTCATGATAATGCACATCCCGATATCGGAAATGTCGTGAGGCAGAAGTTACGCCCTCTCAGGTGGAAAACACTCGAGAGTCCGCCCTATACTCACGATCTCTCCTCATGTGCTTATCACGCCTTCACTCTCTTGAGAAGGTCTTGAAGGGTCGACGATTCTTGTCGGACGAAGATGTGCAGCAGCCAATCGCGGACTTCTTCGCGCAGCCGGACACAGTGTTTTACCAAACGGATATCTTCAACCTGGTGGGTTGGCAGAATGATTGCCGCCTTTTTGTTGCATGACCCAATGCTGCTGTTGCAGATGAGATTGGGACCGAGCGAGGTGGCGCATTGGTTAGCACACCGGACTCGCATTTGGGGGATGACGGTTCAGACCCACGTCCAGCCATCCAGATTCAGGTTTCCGGTGATTTCCCTAAATCGCTCCAGGCAATTTCCGGGATGGTTCCTTTTTTTGGAAAGGCACGGCCAATTTTCTTCCCCATTCTTGACAGAATGCTATCTTGTACTTCGTCTCTATTGACCTCGATGTCGACGGGACGTTGAACCCAATCTCCCATCCGTCCTTCCCCGTTGAAATTGGGTGAGTTTCGAATTGACATGATTGAGCCACCATTCAGTTCCGTTTTTGTATCTCGTGCGGGGAGTGACACATTTGTCCCAAAGTGCTACTTTCCCGTGGTGTATTTATAGTTCTCCGTCTGTGAGGAAGACGGTGTTTAGCGGCCACAAGTTTCTGGTTCTGTAAATAGGTTGTCACGTATGACGTCACATAAAGTGACATTCGGAGTGATCCGAAAGTTTAAGTGGTAGTATTTCACAGTCTGCTGTATCTGGCAGCCTTTGCATGTGAGCGTACATTCTTTCAAGGCGGATAACCGCAGTACATGTGACAACGGTGAAAACCGAGTGTGATGTGTGCCATTGGCGCCACACATCCACCAACTTTAGTTTGCTCGTAGTTTGTTACCGTTTGAAATTTGTGAACGGTAGGGTTAGATTTACTTTAAAGAATTATTTTCTCTTGCTCTTGAACCTGATGAGGCATAAATGTTTAAATTTCTATGTCAAAGAGTTTGCAAGTTATGCCTCTACCGGATGGGAACAAAGCTGTCAATGTGCATGGTACTCCATGCCTGAAAAGAAACGCGATACCGACTTAAATGTTCAAATTTGTATGTCAACGAGTTTGCAAGCTATGCCTCTACCAGACGGGAACAAAGCCGTCCATGCCTGAAAGGAACCGTTATACCGGCTCCTGTTCCGATATCGATAACTGAGTCAAATTTGTTGGCGTTTACAACGAGAGGAGAGCATACTTCCTCAAGGAAAGGCGACATCGAAATCTGTTTCCCGTAAATGCTTCCACAATTCGAGAGTCTTGGAGGCAGATGATATCCTGTTTACATGTGTAGTAGCAAACATGTCATCAGAACAGGAAGTCTTTGGTTCACACTGCAAGTCCGGAGGAGGAATTTTATTTTCCGGTTGTGGTTCAGCTAGTGACCGAGTATTCGCATTTGCATTGTCCATGGTATCGTTTTTAACTGAGATCGGAAGATCTTCAGTTTGTTTTTTACTTTATTTCCTAATTTTTGGTTGCTTTGTCTCCTGTTTGTTGGGAGTAGCCATTTGTTGTTAGGTCTCGACTGTCTCTGGTGTGTAGGAGGTACACAGAGAGACGTACCACTGTACTGAGTTTTATGTTTCGGCGGTATTGCACCATTTTGTGTTCCACTGGTTATTGGAAACTGATCTTTAGTTGCTGATTCAGTGAGAACCATCTCGTCTATATCACAAAAGAAAATGTCATCTGTCCGTTGCGAAAAATCTCCCGGCTGTGTTCGTGTTTGCAAATGGATCGAAGTTGTTGTGTCAGTTACACCTTCGCCTGTGCACTAAAGGGTTCGACTGTGGGCGTGGTGGGTTGTCCTAAATTTTCTCGTTTCTGTGTCGTGCTTGGTCTGTTGTCTGCTGTCATAATATGGTGGTAGTCGGATTCACTAGCTGAACTGAAAAGGTAGTCACGGCAGCACGAGTTGCTTCCGTTATCATTCTGTGGGTTTCTTCCACGCTTCTGTCAGATGGTAACTAAGAGGTCTACGACCGCGAGTACATTGCGCCTGTAGGTGACCAACTTGTTCACATACAGTCCCTGTTTTGGTTTGACCTTCATATACGGCCAGGTGCCAAAAACCTATGACATTAATATAAGAAAGGACACGTTTTGCTAAATCAGTGCGGACCATTCGATCACCGCTGAAAATGTTTAAGCGAGTATTCGTAGTCCACTTCTCTTTTTTGATTTGAAGTTCTTCCAGCATTTCAACGGGAATGTAGTGTATCCTAAAGGTGGGTAATCGCAATATAGCCAGCGATATTGATACCTTCATAATTTCGCAAAATAAGCCTCTCTTTTAGTCTTGTCAATGAATCTTTGACACTTCAGTTCTAAGTTAACTTTAGCTAAAACTGATTTCTTATGTAAATAATATTGACATCCTTATATATCTTCTGCGGGTTAACCTCATATCACAACAAGCAAATCACCAATCTCAGCTATCCGTCTGGCGCAACCGAATGGGTAGTTAAATCTGATCATATTCTTCCAAAGCACTTTCATGGTGACTATGTGCTCAGCAGTACCTTACTTGCAGTTATTCCCGTCAAACCACTTGGCGTCAGTATTCAGTATTCTCGTACGATGTGCTTGTCTCGCCTGACCGCCGCTGTGCCGCTGGAACGTGAACACGGCACGTCCTTGCACGCTGATCGCCGCAGGCAGACTACCCAACGAGTGGCTGACAGACTGACAACGAGATTTATTTATTTTAATACCGTGTCAGAAGCACAAAACATATAATCAACAAAGAACTCGACATCAGCTTATACATGGTTTGAGCAGAAATAGGCTACATCGAGTGTATTTGGTGTCTCCCTCAACTGGTCTCTCATGGTGCATGTTGCTGGTGATAAGGTACACTGCGGTAGATGGTTGTTAGGCAGCACAGCACCACACTGGGGAAAGGAACGACTCCATATAAAGGCCTCACTTCTACAGGCTGGTCATGCATCTCGTGGTACTCAATAATGTTCAAACGTGTGTGAAATCCTATGGGGCTTAACTTCTAAGGTCATCAGTCCCTAAGCTTACACACTAATTAACCGAAATTATCCTAAGGACAAACACACACACCCACGCCCGAGGGCGGACTCGAACCTCCGCTGGGACCAGCCGCACAGTCCATGACATCTCGTGGTACTAGAGAGTAGTCCGTTGAGAGCGTTCCATGTTGTCCACATCTCTTAGTGACCAGGAGGGAGCTCTTTCTTCGGAACAATTTATTCCTCCAAATGTTGACATTTCCCTCGGCACTCGGAGGTCCTTACTTGCTGTCTTGTTCCTGTAACAGCTTCAGTAGTTGCCAAGCTCTTTCTTGATTTGAGCCAAAGATATGCTGGCTGACTGCCATACAAAGAGTGGGCTTCCGTAGCCATAGCCTTGCTTTTCTCGCATCTATCATCTATCTCAGGTCGAATTTCGTGGTAGTTTCAGTGTTCTTCCACCTCTTTCCGTAGATGCTCATGACAGTAGCACGTGAACGTTTGACCAGCTTCACAGTTTTCGAGATACTCGTTTACAGGCCCTGCGTTATAACAATCTACCCCTTGTCAGAGTTTCTTGTCTCAATGGATTTTCCCATTTGCAGCCCATATCTATGCTAGGGACATCGCCCGTCCGTGTCTGCTCCGCTTTCATATTTTTGTCAGCGCGTAACGTGCCCGCAACGCCACCAGGCGGCATCCAACGCTGCGGTGAGTAGTGGTCATTACGTTTTGGCTTATCAGTGTGTGTAAGTGTACGGTCCAGAGTCACTCCCAAACATCTCGGAGTCGGTCAGTACTCAAGAGCAAGTCCTACCCAGACGATCTGAAGCGTTTTAGTTGCTTGTTTGATCATGAGTTGGAATAGACGTGTCCGAGTTTTGGCTGGATTCCGCTTCAGATTTTCATTAAAGTAAGAGGTGAATTCTTCCAAGGCTTCAGATTGTGGTTTCCAGCATAACTACCTCTTTGAAAAAGAAATTATCCGTGGAAACCAAAATGATCTTCAAAAATCTCGATCTTGCAAAATCCAGTTTTGGCGCTTTTCGCAAATGAAAATCGAAGAGACGTGGGTGGAAGCAGCAGTGTAGATAGCAGGTTTACTGTAGGATTTCGAAAAGGTTTCGATTCAGTTCTCGTGGTATGCCTAACGAGGTTTCCGAGTGGTTTTAAAATATCTTGACAGGCAGGATGCAGCATATTTTCCTGCAGAAAGAGAGTTATCCAAAATTCACAAATAATCTCTTATAAATCACAACAAAATGTAATTGGTGGCTTTACTCTTCATGTTATATATTAATGAGTCTGCATACCATATTACTGTTGTAGACTTTTTACAGATTACGGTGATAGCTACAAGTCAGTGTTGTCAGACAAAACAGTGGTAACATTCGTTCAGATCTGGAGAGTGTATTACCATGATAAAAATCAACAGCTTAATGCAGAGAAATTTCAATTTGTTGACTTAACGAAATATAAAACTGTAGCATACTGCGTCTACACTATTAATCAGTTACAACTGGTATCATTCACATCAAACAACACATAAGATGATAAGCCATAAAACACTCCTGGAAATGGAAAAAAGAACACATTGACACCGGTGTGTCAGACCCACCATACTTGCTCCGGACACTGCGAGAGGGCTGTACAAGCAATGATCACACGCACGGCACAGCGGACACACCAGGAACCGCGGTGTTGGCTGTCGAATGGCGCTAGCTGCGCAGCATTTGTGCACCGCCGCCGTCAGTGTCAGCCAGTTTGCCGTGGCATACGGAGCTCCATCGCAGTCTTTAACACTGGTAGCATGCCGCGACAGCTTGGACGTGAACCGTATGTGCATTTGACGGACTTTGAGCGAGGGTGTATAGTGGGCATGCGGGAGGCCGGGTGGACGTACCGCCGAATTGCTCAACACGTGGGGCGTGAGGTCTCCACAGTACATCGATGTTGTCGCCAGTGGTCGGCGGAAGGTGCACGTGCCCGTCGACCTGGGACCGGACCGCAGCGACGCACGGATGCACGCCAAGACCGTTGGATCCTACGCAGTGCCGTAGTGGACCGCACCGCCACTTCCCAGCAAATTAGGGACACTGTTGCTCCTGGGGTATCGGCGAGGACCATTCGCAACCATCTCCATGAAGCTGGGCTACGGTCCCGGACACCGTTAGGCCGTCTTCCGCTCACGCCCCAACATCGTGCAGCCCGACGCCAGTAGTGTCGCGACAGGCGTGAATGGAGGGACGAATGGAGACGTGTCGTCTTCAGCGATGAGAGTCGCTTCTGCCTTGGTGCCAATGATGGTCGTATGCGTGTTTGGCGCCGTGCAGTTGAGCGCCACAATCAGGACTGCATACGACCGAGGCACACAGGGCCAACACCCGGCATCATGGTGTGGGGAGCGATCTCCTACACTGGCCGTACACCACTGGTGATCGTCGAGGGGACACTGAATAGTGCACGGTACATCCAAACCGTCATCGAACCCATCGTTCTACCATTCCTAGACCGGCAAGGGAACTTGCTGTTCCAACAGGACAATGCACGTCCGCATGTATCCCGTGCCACCCAACGTGCTCTAGAAGGTGTAAGTCAACTACCCTGGCCAGCAAGATCTCCGGATCTTTCCCCCAATGAGCATGTTTGGGACTGGATGAAGCGTCGTCTCACGCGGTCTGCACGTCCAGCACGAACGCTGGTCCAACTGAGGCGCCAGGTGGAAATGGCATGGCAAGCCGTTCCACAGGACTACATCCAGCATCTCTACGATCGTCTCCATGGGAGAATAGCAGCCTGGATTGCTGCGAAAGGTGGATATACACTGTACTAGTGCCGACATTGTGCATGCTCTGTTGCCTGTGTCTATGTGCCTGTGGTTCTGTCAGTGTGATCATGTGATGTATCTGACCCCAGGAATGTGTCAATAAAGTTTCCCCTTCCTGGGACAATGAATTCACGGTTTTCTTATTTCAATTTCCAGGAGTGTATTAAGACCACAGCCCACTAGTAACGTAAGATTGAATTGTGGCGATGTGGATACGTGGCACACTAAAGAAAGAATATCAGACGGGCAGACACGAATAAGGAATCATTTTAACGATGAAACTCGTCATAAATGCTGAAATCCACTGGCATAAGCGGCTTTGAACAAGGGCAGATCGGAGTGGCCCGGCGCCTGTGAACGAGCATCTTGGAAACGAGGAAGCTGGTGTGTGTTCACGTGCTACTTTCGTGATAATTTACGACAATGGTTGTGGGACGTTGAAGCCACGAGACGGCGACACGGTGTTGAACGCCGAAGTCTAGCCATATAACTTGGAGTTCGGTGACTTTTTCGCTTTGTAAAACAGGATAAGGGACGATATGTGGCACATCTGACGATAGAGTGCAATGCTGATGTAAGCAGAAGTGTTCCAGGGCTCAACGTTCAGTGCACATTGCTGAACACGGGGCTTTCCATTCTGACCCAACGACATCGTCGTTTACGATTACTATGGGCTTGGGTTCATCGCAATTGGGCCGTGGATCAATGGAAACGTGCCGACTTTTCGAATAATTAATGTTTCTTGTCACACCAAGTTGATGGCAGTGTTCGGATACGGCGTCGTTCTAGCGAATGAGCCGGCCGTTGTGGCGTTGCGGTTCTAGGCGCTTCAGTCTGGCACCGCGTGACCGCTACGGTCGCAGGTTCGAATCCTGCCTCGGGCATGGATGTTTGTGATGTCCTTAGGTTAGTTAGGTTTAAATAGTTCTAAGTTCTAGGGGACTGATGACCACAGATGTTAAATTCCATAGTGCTCAGAGCCATTTGAACCATCTAGCGAATGGGTGCTCGAAATAGCCTATGCAGCGCACCACGGACACAGGCTAGTAGGTGCAGTGTTATGCTGTATGGAAAATTTAGTTGGGCTTATAGGTGATCTATGGTAGTAATCGAAGGTACCATGAAAGCTGCGGACTTGAACATTATTGCAGACCACCTTCACCCCTTAATTCTTGATGTATTTCCCAACGGTATAGCATTTTCCAGCAAGATAACTGCCCACGTCATAAAGCCAGAATCGTGCTACCGCGGTTTGTGGAGAATGAGATAGAATAAGAGTAAAATCATGTTGACGTCTTGGACACCAGATTCGCCTGATCTGAACCCGATGTAGACGCTACTGGGCGCCAGCCCTGGGTCTACAAACCGCCGCCTCGTTGTTTACGTGAATTGCGTAACTTGGGCGTAGACGTCTGGTTCCGCATCCCTTCCGAAAGCTACCAACAGCATGTCGAATTAATGCCACACAGAATTGTTGCTATACTGTATTCCAGAGGTGTACCAACACGCTATTAAGTACATGGTCATAATTTCTTGACTCATCAGTGTATGGATATGTTGGAATAAGAAGTGAAACTTAAATATAATGTAGTTGTAGGAAAAGCGGACGGATGTCTTAAAGTAGGTTGTATCCTAATGGGAAAAGCGATTCGTATTTTACTAAGGCGACCAGATTTCACATTGCTCCCCAGACGATAACAGACATTTTTCATTTCGTGATATATATAAATGGGACAACACTGGAGAGTTACTGCTACTGGAACACACGTCACTACAGTTTACGGTTATACAACTGTTTTCTAATCTCTGTGATACTTTTCTAAGGCCATTAAGTCTCAGCGTGGCTGCCTTTTGAAGGTAGTAACCTTCTTCGCCATTTATCATATTCGAAGAGTACCTGTCTGTTATTTACAAATCGGAGGAGGAAATACTTAGAGCATTCGCAGTAGAGTCGCTGTCACTGTGACACAATAAATTACCTCTTTTATTTTACTCAGAATCATGTTGCAATTTTCAGACTGAAAGAATACTTTTTATACAATAATTTTCGGCTCCTAGTGCCCTAACTGTGTTTCTCAAAGAACCTGAAATATTAATTGTATGTGGCATTCATTTATCGATGACTTAAAGCAAAATTCAAAAATCATAGCAATATCAGTCGGGTGCAGAGTTGAGAATACTAACACCCCCAGCCTGTTGAAGTGTACACCAGATAATTACATGTTTTGTCACTTACGAATTTGATTATCATTATTATTTGGTACTGATTATATGAACAGTTTATTATCCTCATTTTCTCATTCAAAAAGCTATTTATTTGTAACAGCATGCACTATGATTGTGTGAGCCATTGGTATAAGAAATGAAAAAAATTGCTTTTGTGAAATACATTTCACAGATAGATCACAAAAGGGTTAATGAAAAGACTCCTAAGTGGTTGCGTTCATTGAAGTTCATATAAAAATAACCATATGTTTTCTAAAATGCTCTATCCCCTGTCGAGACATTTATTTGTATTAGGTGACGGCCAATCTCTTGCATGAAGATCGCCATATTCATGTACTTACCTACTGTATAGTGGTTCTAATGGCTCTGAGCACTATGGGACCTAACATCTGAGGTCATCAGTCCCCTAGAACCTAGAACTACTTAAACCTAACTAACCTAAGGACGACACACACATCCATGCCCGAGGCAGGATTCGAACCTGCGACCGTAGCGGTCGCACGGTTCCAGACTGAAGCACCTAGAACCGCTCGGCCACTCTGGCCGGCTACCTACCGTATAACGATCGCTCTTACGGCGGAACATATTGCATAAAAAAGAAACAAGAACAACTTGTGCACAAACTACTTCATGGTAATTTTAGTGCGGCTGCTCTATTTGCTGATTGTTGTCGCTGCACTTTGCGGGATCAACGCTGTCATTCAATTCTGAGAAGCGAACTTATCAGGGCTTGAATCTCAGCCGCTGATTGTTTCCGGTCAGTTGACAATCTCCTGTTCTTAACTAACGCCAATATGATCTGAGTGCTGATACAGTCGAGTACTGCCGACATACGGTTCGATGTGTATCATGTACAACGGTTTCCTGTATCCTAAAATTTCTTTATTACAGCTAGCAAAAGTCTCTTGTGTTTCGTCTGTAAGTTCATCGTAGATGATTCATTATTATTTCTTCATAAGAATCGAGACGCTGGCGGTAGCATTCTCGCTGCAATGGAAAGCAAGTCCTCTTCACCTTTAGGTGTCTCACACCCTGGACAGGCTACATCCTAGGGACCTATGAGCGCGACGGGGCTCGGGAACTGGTATTCGTGCACTTGGTAGACTGCCCACCAGTAACGTGTGGCTCTACGGTGTCTATTCAAAAACATAACATACGTAAAAATTGCATCTTACGACAATTTAGTTCTCGACATGTCCTGGGCACCTAGATGGAGATTTGAGCTAATGTTCAACCGGATGCGAGTCCAGTGGGTTACCCACGGCGCCACTTCGCTCGGTTGTCGCGTTTGAGAGATGACGGACGGGTCGCGGGCTTTGACTTCCCTGCTCATATAACGAGGCATTAAAATAACTTAAGGAAAGGATCCGTTGATTATTAACATGTTTCACACAGTTTATGCATAATGCACGAACATCATATATTAGAAAGACAGCATGGTAGATGAAACCTAATATTTTTCGAATGTGATTCGACACATTTCTTTCATATACAGGGTGTAAATTTTAAGTTGACAAGCCAGAATAACTCGAAAAATAAGCTTCACACGAAAAAATGTGTAGAATCCAAAGTTGATTATTTTCGAGGGAAGCTGGTGCTAAAATTAACCCGCCACGCCAGCCCCCTGGGCGTGGGGCGGGGAGCAACTATAAAATTTCAAGTGGGAACCCCCATTTTTGTTGCAGAATCAGATTCTGCTTAAAAATATACGTATATTTTGTCTTAAACATATGTTTTGATTCTTGGTAGTTGGCACTGTAATTCAAGAAAATCCATGTTTTCATTTTTGCGTGGAAAATGGTTACGGATAAATGAAAAATACTTATTTACTTTTTAAGTTTTGATTCGCTAAAACTACACCTCTCCCTCTCTCCCCATAGGGTGGTGTTTGAGAGAGAGGAATTAGAGTTTTACAAATGTTGACCCAAATACTGTATTAATTTTTTCCGCAGATTCGGATAAGTTTTGTTTGTTTCGTGGTCATAAGGCCACACAACTTTTAATTATCAGACAAATCATCTGACTAGCTAACTAATTCACCAAACATCCTACTTACTAACGAGTGAACTCATTTTTTATTTATCCGTAACCATTATCCACGCAAAAATGACAACACGGAATTTCTTGAATTAAAGCACCAACTACCAAGAATCAAAACATATGTTTAAGACAAAATGTAAGTAGTTTTCTATGTAGAATCTGATTCTGCAATAAAAAATGGGGGTTCGCATTTGAAATTTTAAAACTGCCTCCCGCCCCACCCCCAGGAGGCTAGGGCGGCGTGCTAATTTTAACACCAGCAGATGTCCTCATCGAAAATAATCAACTTTGGATACTACATATTTTTTCGTGTGAAGCTTATTTTGCGAGTTATTCTGGTTTGTCGACTTAAAATTTACACCCTGTATATCTGTAGTGATTTTCCAACTGTGCAACTTCGCCAAAAATCTAGATAAAGTTTCTAGATCTTCATACCACAGAAAAGAATACAAAATTACACAGCTTTCAAAAATAGACTTCACATTTTGAGTGAGTATGTAATACTATTTCAGTGATTACAATAACGAGTGAAATTTAGAAAGAATTTGGCAGTATGAGCTCATTTACCAGGGTGGTGATGCATAAAGCCACTGTATCCTCTCCTGAGGCAAGCTGGCTCTTAACTTTTGTAAATGGTCCTTGGTATTCTGGATGCTGGCACAGGGATAGATTTGACATCAGTGCTGGTCCCCATATATGTTCTATTGGGGCGGGTCTGGGGCTCTAGATGGTCACGAGACTGCCTCAACATCACACAGACAGTTCGTAGACACATGCCATTTGTGGAAGAGCATTGCCCTTTTGAAATATGGCACCACGATACTGGCACATAAGAGGTAACACATGAGGATGCAAGATGCTAGTGGCGTACTGCTGTGTCGTCTGAGTTGCCTCAATCACGACCAGCCGTTACCTGAAATCATTACGACGGATTCCTACACAATAACGCCAGGAGTAATATCGCTGTGTCTCTCAAAAACATGGCAAGAATGGAACCCCTCCCAAAGAGGCTGTCATACTCGCCAACTATGGTCATCAAATGTAGTGCAGAACCGCGATGCATCACCGAACATGATACGACGCTGTCATCAGTCCATTCTTCCCGCTAACGGCACTACTCAGAACGCATCCTTTTTTGTTGTGATGTTAACGGCATCCTGCACGTGGGACAATAATTACCTAGTTCAAAATGGTTCAAATGGCTCTAAGCAATATGGAACTTAACATCTGTGGTCATCAGTCCCCTAGAACATAGAACTATTTAAACTTAACTAACCTAATGACATCACACACATCCATGCCCGAGGCAGGATTCGAACCTGCGACCGTAGCGGTCACGCGGTTCCAGACTGAAGCGCCTAGAACCCCACGGCCACACCGGCCGGTAATTACCTGGTGTAGCTGCTACTAGTCTCCAACCAACGTTTCGGGATGACACGGAATGGAGCAGAGTGCCCATTGCTTGTTCTCGGATGGTAGGTGCAGATGTGAAATGGTGACGATGTGTTAGTGCACAATGCGGTGATCTTCCCTTGTGGCGGCCAGGCGTCGTCGACTGGAACCTTGACGACGAGTATGCTTGCAGTCACTTTCCTATGCATTCCAAGATGGGGAATTGTCACTTCCGAATGCACCACAAATCCGAATATTGCACGATTCGATCTTCTAGCCAAATAGAGATTCACAACGACGACACTTTCAAATTCTATCAGTTGCTGATAACCGTTTCTCACACGTTTACGCGTCATTTCCGTCTCCTTCACCGTGATCACTTTACGTCTGATGCTGTTCAAGTCCCTTATACACCCTACGAGGACTGGAAACAGCACTAAAGACGAAAGACACAAATGCGCTCTGGTGGCTGTTCTACGTGTCACAGAGAAATTCAATTCTAACCATTACATTCCCTCGTCCGCCCCCGGTAGCTGTGTGGTCAGCGTGACGGAAGGTCAATCCCCAGGATCCGGGTTCGATTCCCGGCTGGGTCGGAGATTTTCTACGCTCTGGGACTGGGTGTTGTGCTGTCCTAATCATCATCATTCCATCCCCATCGACGTGCAAGTCGCCGAAGTGGCGTCAAATCGAAAGACTTGCACCTGGCGAACGGTCTACCTGACGGAAGGCCCTAGTCACACGACATTCATATTTGCGTTACATTCCCTCGAATTGAGTCTAAGTGTACGAAGTTACTTTGATATCCGACCAAGTCTTCTGTCTGCTTCAATTTTTCTGTTAGGCAATATGTTTAGCACCCAGTTTTCGGTTGCACTAAACCGTCCCTACCCTAATACGATCAGACCATTCGTAATATCATCAGAGATAGTTGATTAACGGAATCCTACTCTACTAAAAAACAGATATTACGAATCACGAACTTGTTACGTTGGCACTGGTACGTATATGCAGAAGACTTTGCCAAACTACACGGAAATGCTGCCCACGTCATGTTTATCTTTCGGTAAACTTTGTTGCTGCGGACAACTGTTTTCTCCAATGAAACGGATTTATAAAAGGGTGACAGATTAACAGTCTGATATAGTATTCATTTTGAGTCTTACATTAGTTTGGTGTCGGAAATCAATTACGAGTATTTCGTCTTTTGCAAATAATAAGAAATAACACACAACTCAAATGCTATGAAGTGTATTTTGGCTCAACTCTGAGATTATATTTGAAAGATGGGTTATTATAATTGCGTATACTTGGTACTATGTTCCACAACCTAACCTAACCTAAAACTTACGTGACTGTGCCCTGAGCTCAGTCTGGGAAGCGTGTGCTCGAAGCTCTGGCCCAAGCGCCTCGCCATAGTGAGGCCGAGCGCGGCATCTAAAGATGTACTGATCACTGTTCCTGGACAGCACTGCTTCCAAATGTAATGTTACCGTCGTAAGAAGAGTTGACGTTAGGGAAGGTATTGTAGGGTATTAAGGAATTTAATAGCCTTAAATGGAAAGAAGCAATGTTAACGAGGATTTATAAGTACTTCTGACCATTTCAGTAGATTACCTACGTTTCCTCAAAATCTCACAATACGTATCGTAGAGCTTCAGAGTGCTAAATTTTTTGTTTCAGTTCATCATGAATCATGATCAGGTAGTCCATTAACAGTTGGGTACAGGTTAACTGTGTGACCCTGAGCATTGTCTATAAATATACACATTTCCGACATGCTGCCGGTTGAGACAATGACCAGCACAATAAGAAAAAAATTATTTATTTAAGTGTATAGTCCCATTTTCTTATTTTACCCGCTGGCTACCGGTTTTGGTACACAGTAACATCCTGAGGCCATTATAGATTAAAAACTAAAAGTATATATTGAAAATAATAATGTTAGAAACATTTACAAAGTATTTTCTCTCTATAATAGCAAACGTACAGCACAGAGTGCAACCGTAAAACACGAGTATGTAAGTAGTCCCTTACCCTGATACTCTTTCGTTATGCTCACTTCCCAAATATATGTCAGAAACTAAAAGTAAACGTCAACGCTAAAGTTTAAATATATGTAAATTGCGGTCAGCAGTGATAAGAGTACCCCTGTTTAGAAAGTTTCTTTGTTTTTATGATTAAAAAATGTCACACTGTAAAAAATACCTGAAGAATAAAAGTAGCATTAAATACGAAATTGACTAAGTCACATAATGAAATAGTTCCCGTTGCAATAAAACATTAAAAGCAAAATAGCAAATCTCGATAGCCATGTTCACATTCACTGTCTGTATAAGATTTATGTCGCTATAAAACACCTATATGACCATGAATCATTTTATCAAGGAAGTGTTGTCGTAACAGTAGCATTACACATTAGCACTGACCTTTGCTTTTAATTTTTGTCACTCCCGCTTGGGAAACTAGCGTGAGGACTGCGTGATAGGTGTAAAGGGCTACCCGCGTCTTAATATTTTGAATCTGCACTCTATACCACTACTGTTATAGACAGAAAAGTCTTAGTAAAGTTTTCTTACGTTATTATTTTAACAACTTACAGTGAATTTTTGATCAGAGGAATTGTTGAGGGTGATACTGTGTACCGAAACCGGTAACCAGCAGGGGAAAAAAAATAAATTAATAAAAAATAATTGAAAAACTACATTCAATAAAAGTGTTCCGTCGAAGTTCTGGCTTTCTGCCCACGGGGAAAATTCGCTATTGAAATCAGTCTGAAAGAGTCACATAATGATTCCTGTGGTTCCTGTTGATTTTTCATATAGGAATCTTTTGAGAAATCTTAATTGAAAACCCCACAAACTACTAACAGTTTTTTATTGTCAGAGAGGTAGCTCAGTGATGCATCATGATTTCTCATAAACTGCTGAAAGTTTCCAAGAGATGAACTGTCGGTTTACGGTTACAAAAGAATTATTCTGCAGTAACAACTCACACGGACTTGCTTCTTTGTTCTTATGTACACAACTTTTACATATGTTATAACTCTTCCTTTTTCCATGCTATCTCTATGCGAAAATGATCGTGGTCTAAGCTTCTTTTAAGTTCCTTATCCCCGTGGCTACATGATGTTCAGATGGAAACACAACATCTGTCACCTCAGAATTTACACATCTTCTATCATACAAGAAGCTGATCTTTCTTGCTTTTTAGCTGGATGGTGTTCGTAGGAAACGAAATAATTTTACTTTACTTTACTTTACTTTACTAGAGACTGCTTACAGCGGGCAGACTTTTGAAATAAAGCATCTTTAACCTTCAGCTGATCATGTGCAACATTACTTCTCATCCGATTTCACTTATTACAAGCCTCGTCACTAAAGGACTAGAATAAAATAAAACAAAAAATAGAGGGTTAGTGAAAATTATGTTAACACTGAAACAGACATAACACGTAGGGGGTAGAAACAATTTATTGAAATGTATTGTAACCTGTTTTATATTGAATTCTTAGTTGTTGCTCAGCTGATCATTGTAACGTCTTCAATCTCTTGTGTTTTTAGCTGACCCAACGACTTCTGTCTGTGAAAAGTTTAGGCAACGATTTTTACGGGAGCCACCAAGCCGCTTAACAGTTTACCACATCTGTAAGAAGTTTGTGGGTACTGAATCGGTAGGTAACAACTATCGAGACAATGAAGGAAGTCCAACATCAGTAAGATGTGAAGAAAACTTCGCTGTTGTACAGGAAACAATGTTGCAGAGTTCTCCGAAATCAAGCATACGATGCAGTCTGGGGATAGGAATTCCACAAAAAACAATATGGCACATCTTGAAACATGACCTTGGGATAAGACCATACCACATATAAGTCGCCACACGCAAGTCGCCGAAGCGGCGTCAACTAAAAAGTCTTACGTCAGACGACCGATCTACCTGACGGGAGGCCCTATTCACACGACATTTCATTTCATCCCAGTCGCCCAAGATTTAACAATTAACGCTAAAAAGTAAGCGGATGGAACGCTGTCACTTTATCTGAAATAACGAATATCTGACAAGATATTCTGAATGTAATGGCATTTAGCGATGAGGCCACTTTTCACACAGTGGATCTATAAACCGACAAAAGACGATTTTCTGGGCCACCGAAGACCCACGAGTAATTCTGGAGTATGAACATGACCCCTAGTCCCAAAAGGACTGTTTGGTGAGTTGTGACAACCTCTGGAGTAACTGGAGCCTATATTTTTGATACACAAACAGTAATTTCTAACATCTACTTACAGATGTTACAAGATTACACCACTAATGAACTACCACTAGATATCCGCCGTGGAGGATATTTCCAACAAGATGGCCCTCCACCGCACTGGGCCCTTACAGTTAGAGACTATGTCGATGCGACGTTTCCAGGTAGATGGATTGTTCATGATGGGCTATTGTGCTGGCTTCCACAATCTCCTGAATTAACATTATGTGACTTTCGGTTATGGGCCACGATAAAGGAACGCGTTTACAGTAGGAAAGTTCGCGACGTCAGTAACCTAAAGGATCGTATAACGGAATGTGATATCATCCATTCCCAGTGAAATGTGGATAGGGGCTTTAAATGCTGCTACTAATCGTCGGATTTTATGTGTTGAAAGCAATGGTGAACAGGTTGAGTTCGCAGATATTTAGCAACCAGTCGATATAAATAAATGTCATGATGAAATGCATACAAATAAAAAAACTGACTTTAGTGCCGTCCACACAGGTACTGCCATGAACAGAAAGTAACAAAGAGGTATATATTCAAACTTCCTGGCATATTAAAAACTGTGTGCCGGCCCGAAACTCGAACTCGAGACCTTTGCCTATCGCGGGTAAGAGCTCTATATTGGTTGCTTGTGGCCCCCCTTACACTCTCTTGAAGATTCTCAGGCAATCTCACCTTTCCCATCCTATTAATGTAGAAGCCTGGTATCATTTCTGAATTAGGTTAATATCAGAAGTGGACCAGTCGGCTTCAGATGAAAGTGAATGTACATCAACTTCAATATAGGCAGAACACAAATGATTGAGTTATTCAAAGATTGTTTAAAAGAGTTATGATAAATTCATACCGCTGCTGCACTATCGCAGATTCCTTTTCTCGTCAAGCACACTAAGGTGGCACTGCGTCCTCTGCGTTAATGCATGCAAGCGCAGGGAATGTAGGTGAAGGCCGCTTGAATTACGATAACGGCCAATATAAACAAATAAGGAGGTGGCCAGCTGGTGATGGAAGTCTAGCAAGGTGAGCTGAATGCGTGCTAATTAGGCGATCACGACACACTGCGAAAGTACACCGGATTTAAGGAGTCTATTGTCAGCTTTTCGTGGGATTCACGGGGTCTGGTGGTCTTACGGTTTTCCCTCTTTATTGTGACCGATTATTTAGAAAGGGAAAAATTCCTATCCTTCTGACTACTATATGAAGTGTGAATCGGCCATGGTTGGCTCTGAGCACTATGCGACTTAACTTCTGAGGTCATCAGTCGCCGAGAACTTAGAACTAATTAAACCTAACTAACCTAAGGACATCACACACATCCATGCCCGAGGCAGGATTCGAACCTGCGACCGTAGCGGGCACGCGGTTCCAGACTGAAGCGCCTTTAACCGCACGGCCACACCGGCCGGCAATCGGCCATGGGTCTTTGACGGACACAGCAGCTGTATGTCATTTAGGAAAAACAAATATGGTTTAAAGGGGTGTAATTAACACAGCATAAATTTGTGGGCTCTCCATTTTTAAAACAACAGACTAATGAAAGCTTTTATATCCATATTAGAACGTCAACTTTTAGGACAGCTGATTATTATTGAATGACATTCTTCTTATTGAACGTCTCGTACCCTCCCACTAGTCCATAATAAGTCATACAGTAAGTGGAATGAAAAGCAAGAACACCCACGTTCAGGGTTATTTTTGCTACCTAAAAGCTCGAATTGCGTTTAGTGCTACTGTATTTGGTACCATTCCTCACAATTCTGACAATAAGTTGACGTTGTCAGTGTGGAGCAAACAAGTGAACGAGTACAACGCTAACCAGAGAAGAAAGAGAGGTGTGAAACTGTAAAAAAAATGGTAAAATATTTTACATTTTTGTCTAAATAAGGTAAATGAGGTGCCGATTGAAAAATTAATCGTGAATGTTTACCGTGGATATAATATATAGTACTAGAGGATATTTTTTGGCAGATTATGCAATGCGTACAGTGTGCAGTTGTGTGACGCCGAGCAACTACACCAACGAAACAATGTAAGCGTAAGATAGACGAGTGGGCATACATTATAGCGAAGATACGGGCCGCAAATTCGAATACCACTGATACAGGCTGTTTTGACGAAGGGGCGCACTGTTGTGTCACTGCGGCTGAAAACGAGAATCTCTGAATCGGTGAAGCTGGTCGGCTGTTGGAGTATTACTTTCGTGAGCACCTATGGAAAGTGGTTGACACTTACTTCTGGAAATCTCTCAAGAACTTGTAGAACCCATGCCAAGGAGAATCGTTGCTGTACTGTGTTTGGAAAAGTGGACCATCGCTATTAAGCAGGTGGTCACAATGTTTTGGCTCATCGCTGCATTTCTGTGTGAAGCCAACCGGTTAAGTGTTTTACAGTTGAGTTACTATTGGTACGTATGTCAAGAATTGCGACAGAGTTACTACTGCTATGGAAATCTTTAACTGTGATGTACATACGTTATTGACGTAAGGAGATCACTGAATGAAATTTGGGCACCGATTTCAACTGCTATCTGATCTAAAGTTCCAATTTTATCCCATATTTTTGATTAAATTTCCCATAATCACAAACGTCAGTGAGCAATAACAAAGTTGTCAACAGAAATGAAAGAGGCGCGCTACTTCTTTCACCAGACACATCCGTGCGGATGACTTGGCGCACATAAAGCGTATTTAATACCAAAAGTTGGTCAATATTAGTGGTTGTTATTTTCTGTACTGTGAGACCTTAATCAACAAATATGTAGGATAATACTCTCTTTATATAATTATAACACGAAATAAAACAAAATTATGTGATTTTTAACAAACCCCTTATTTCTTAGCTGCAATAATATGCATTACTGAGATGATGGCTCCCAGTCTCGTTTATCTGAACAGTCCGTTTCTGTTGGGGAGCCCTCGTCATAGTCATTTTGAGCTTGAGCGACCTGCCTAATCCATCCTTTGCTTGAGAGCAGTAAGGTTGGTTGGTTGATTTGAGGGATGGGACCAAACAGAGAGGTCATCAGTTCCATCGGATAGGGGGAAAGATGGAGAAGAATGTCGGCCGTGCGATTTCAAAGTAACCATCCCGGAATTTGCCTGAATCGATTTAGGGAAATCATTGAAAATCTAAATCAGGATGGCCGACGCGAGTTTGAACGGTGTTCCTCCGAATGCGAGTCCTGTGTGCTAACCACTGGCAGTAAATTTAATATTTCTTTCAGGAAAAGTTCGATGGGTGTCTTTGGCATCGCCCTCATACCTGCTATTAATGGAACTGATGTCACTAGTAGCCTATTTATTATGTCGACATTGTATTCTTCTCGTGATAATTTCCTCGCAAACTTTTGTCCTTACAGACGATAGAGCTTATCGCGGGCCTCCGCTGCTTCTTCTGATAAACTGCCTGTGGATAAGAGGAGTTGTTCGTTGACAATTGTGCCATGCGCCAAAATCTTGTGCACAGTGGGAGACATTGGATGCCATGGATATAATTCAACGTACAGTCTTTCTGTTCCAATAGTATAAGCAGAAAATTTGTCTATCCGGTCCCCGCTGAAAAGAGCTACTAGAATAACCTTGAATTGATAGATGAGTTGTATAATAACACTGTTGTTTTTGCTGATGTTTCAGGGTCTGCAAGGAATCTTCTACTGGTATTCCCATCATTGCTACTTCCATAGCCTTGCATGGGAACACCTGCAATTAATCCCAAACGATTTCTAAACATTTCTTGTGTGACTTTTTCCTATCTTCAACAAATTTCTTTTTATCTTTTGAACTGATTTTCCATTTCTTGGTGTTCATTTTAAAGAGTAAACACAACAAAAATTCGAAAAATCTAATTGGGGCATGGAGTATAGACAGGCCGAACTGAAGAGTTTCGGTATTTACCACTGTTACAGCTAAAAAGTCAAGAGCCGGCACGCCGGTTGGGAACGATCTACATCTACATCTACATCCATACTCCGCAAGCCACCTGACGGTGTGTGGTGGAGGGTACCTTGAGTACCTCTATCGGCTCTCCCTTCCATTCCAGTCTAGCATTGTTCGTGGAAAGAAAGATTGTCGGTACGCCTCTGTGTGGGCTCTAATCTGTCTGATTTTATCCTCATGGTCTCTTCGCGAGATATACGTAGGAGGGAGCAATAATCTGCTTGACTCCTCGGTGAAGGTATGTTCTCGAAACTTCAACAAAAGCCCGTACCGAGCTACTGAGCGTCTCTCTTGCAGAGTCTTCCACTGGAGTTTATCTATCATCTATCGATTATTAAATGATCCTGTAACGAAGCGCGCTGCTCTCCGTTGGATCTTCTCCATCTCTACTATCAAACCTATCTGGTACGGATCCCACACCGGTGAGCAGTATTCAATCAGTGGGCGAACAAGTGTACTGTAACCTACTTCCTTTGTTTTCGGACTGCATTTACTTAGGATTCTTCCAATGGATCTCAGTCTCGCATCTGCTTTACCGAAGATTAATTTTATATGGTCATTCCATTTTAAATCACTCCTAAAGCCTACTCCCAGATAATTTATGGAATTAACTGCTTCCAGTTGCTGACCTGCTATGTTGTAGCTAAATGATAAAGGATCTTTCTTTCTATGTATTCGCAGCACATTACACTTGTCTACATTGAGATTCAATTACCATTCCCTGCACCATGCGTCAATTCTTTGCAGATCATCCTGCATTTCAGTACAATTTTCCATTGTTACAACCTCTCAATATACTACAGCATCATCCGCAAAAAGCCTCAGTGAACTTCCGATGTTATCCACAAGGTCATTTATATATATTGCGAATAGCAACGGTCCTACGACACTCCCCTGCGGCACACCTGAAATCACTCTTACTTCGGAAGACTTCTCTCCATTGAGGATGACATGCTGCGTTCTGTTATCTAGGAACTCTTCTGTCCAATCACACAACTGGTCTGATAGTCCATATGCTCTTACTTTGTTCATTAAACGACTGTGGGGAACTGTATCAAACGCCTTGCGGAAGTCAAGAAGCATGGCATCTACCTGGGAACCCGTGTCTATGGCCCTCTGAGTCTCGCGGATGAATAGCGCAAGTTGGGTTTTACACGACTGTCTTTTTCGAAACCCATGCTGATTCCTACAGAGTAGATTTCTAGTCTCCAGAAAAGTCATTATACTCGAACATAATACGTGTTCCAATATTCTACAACTGATCGACGTTAGAGATATAGGTCTATAGTTCTGCACATCTGTTCGACGTCCCTTCTTGAAAACGGGGATGACCTGTGCCCTTTTCCAATCTTTTGGAACGCTACGCTCTTCTAACCACATAATGTACACCGCTGCAAGAAGGGAGGCAAGTTCCTTCGCGTACTCTGTGTAAAATCGAATTGGTATCCCATCAGGTCCAGCGGCCTTTCCTCTTTTGAGCGATTTTAATTGTTTTTCTATCCCTCTGTCATCTATTTCGATATCTACCATTTTGTCATCTGTGCGACAGTCTAGAGAAGGGACTACAGTGCAGTCTTCCTGTGTGAAACAGCTCTGGAAAAAGACATTTCGACCTTTAGTCCGTCATCCTCTGTTTCAGTACCATTTTGGCTGTGCAAAGACGTCAGCCAGTTGCACACAGACCGATCCCACTCCAGGACGACAACGCGACAGTTGCGACCTGTATGCGAAGAGGACATAAGCGCCACTCTCGACTGGTCGCGGTGTAGTCGATAAGAAGGTTCAAGTCCTGAGACCTGAATAGAAGCGTCAACTATATTACTTCCCTTATGTTAGGAGCTGTATATACTGAAAAAGCTTGTCTATTTTATTTGCAGCCCTATGCTTGCGACACATCTATGTAATATTCAAAGTTACGTAAGTTTTTTTGTAATAAAGCTCATTAATATGATTTGTTTGAATTGTTTGTCTAGTGATCCGAGAAAGCATGTTTCCTAGACGCTCCACAGTTGACGACTAGGCAGGATTCAACATTTGGCGACGAGCAGCTGGACGGATCCCATAGCGACAACCTGTTAACGCTTCAGAGCCACCACAGCGTCTCTGTGTTTTTGTCATGGTACTTATGTTTGCTGGAGCCTTAATTTCACATTGTCTTTTCTTTGCAGGGGTGTGTTTTCATGCTTAACAGTATCTCTTATAATGTTTTTGCTAATGAGTATCTTAAGGTGGTCGTTAAAGAAAGTTTCTTTGCTTTTATGCTTATTTTTATTGCTTGCCTTGTCTGTTTATTGCATTTGTCTCTTCCAATATGAGCAACCCACCTCTCCCACCTCTCGCTCAGGCGCCTCAGCTGCAAGCGATAGGTGTAACGTAGCTAACAAAAATGTTTCAGTTTCAGACCCAGCAAATCTCAGCACTACTAAACATGGTACAGCAGGTCCTGACGAATTGAGACACAAATCCAGTGCAACAAGAAATACCTCTAGCTCCGAGTGACATATCGCCTTTTCGCCAGTTTAATGAAACGCAAGAGGATTGGTCCGAGTGGTTACAACAGCTTGAAGCCCACGTAGTTGCTCACAATGTACCAGGTACTGTGAAACTAAATTACTTTTTGTCAACGGTAGGAAGTGCATTCTTTCGCCTCCTTTAGAAATTATTCCCTAACGTCACTCCGAGTGAACTCTCCTATGATCAGGTTGTAGATTCTATTATGACCAACAAGTGAATGTGATAGCAGCTAGGTACCAGTTCTTTACTTGCAAGGAAAGGTCAGAACAAACTCATCATGAATGGGTAACAGATTTGCAGGGTATGACAAGGAAATGCAAATTAAAATGTGTTTGGGGTGCTTTATATTCAGATGTGATGTTGCATGATGTGGTCATGTACAATGTACCTGATATCAAACTTAGAGAATAGACTTTGAAACAGTCCAATCCTTCATTCCAGCACATAGTGCAAATACTAGAGCAGTACGATTGAAGTGCTGTGTCAGCCAATGAATTTGAGCAGCCACCAATTTGTCACGTCGAGTCGTCCCTTGCTTGCGAGTAGTCCATTAGGTAGTAACAGCCCACTTGTGCCACACCACATAAACAGTTTCCTAATCAGAATTAAGTCATGCCCTCGGTGCTACTGACGGCAAAACACCAAGATTTCCCATTCAGACAAGCGCAGTGTAACGCTTGTGGCAAGAAAGGTCATGCACGATCCATATGTTTGCAAGGGAGCGAACCTAAGAATTCTGGCCACTCACAAAAAACTAGTCACAGGCCCATGTAATCAATGCAGTGTATTCAAAGCCAGCTTCAGGAATTAGTAAAACTGGCAAGCTAACAGTTTCCTAAATGCTACGGCAGTCCCAAAACTTTTTGTACATTTGTATATTAGTGAAAATTGTGTGAAATTTCAGTTGGACATGAGTGTGTCTGTTACACTGCTGAATCGTATGATGTATGAACTGTTGGGCTCCCCACGCCTGTCTAAAACTAGCACGCACCTGATGGCTTATAGTGGACAAGATATTCCTATTCTCGGAAAATGTACTTTGCCTGCCATGTATCGCTTGCATAAGCAAATTGTGACTTTGACCGTGCTACAATCACGCGATTTTGAGAACATATTTGGCCTTGATTCGTTTGATTTGTTTGGCTTTCAAAGTCATTACAATGTGTCGTAAGTGATTGCATTCAGTGCTAAGGACAGTGTTGCTGAAAGAATTCCCAGAAATATTTTCCTCCCATTGCATTACGTGTCAAAGTCGCGACTGAACTTAAAGAATTGGAGCTATTGCGCCCATACAAGCTAATCAGTGGGCAAGTCCACTGGCTTTGCTCCTCAAACCTTCAGGTCCCCTTTGCCTCTGTGTGTCTACAGTCAACTACAAACTGTGAGTGATACTTATTCATTGCCACGCTCAGAGGATTTCGTGGGCAATTTAGGCACAGGTCCCTACTTCTCAAAAATAGATTTGCGCGACGCATATCTGCAAATACCACTAGATCAAGAATCTCAAAAAGTGTGTGTTGTGAACACTCTTTTGGCTCGTTTAAATATTTGCGTTTGCCTTTTGGCAGTGCTGCCGCACCCGCCGTTTTCCACTGGTATTTGGAACAGCTGACTGCTCCTGTTCCAACTATATGGACGATATTGTCACCGCAGGTCTTACACCTGAAGAACACATTGCAGCTTTGTGTGCTTTGCTTTGTGTGTTATCTAATGCAGGACTGAAGTGTGGACTGCATAAGTGTGATTTTGTTAAACCTGAGTTGCAGTATATTTTTCATGTCATAAATAGTCAACGTGTATATCCTCTTCAGTCTTATTTCTTAGACATGCGAGACCTGCCAGTTCCTCGCAGGGACACAGAATTGCAGTCAGTTTTAGGGATAATGAACTCTTGTATTCGGTTCATACCAAATGCTGCACAAATCGCTGCTCCATTGCATCGCTTGTGTCGCAAGAACGTTCCCTTTGTTTGGACAAATGAGTGTCAAGAAGTTTTTCATAAACTTAAAGATGCATTGCTCAGTAATCGATGCTTGGTTCACTTTGATCCTGACAAACCAGTTGTGTTGCAACTTGACGCTTCCTCTTACGGAATCGGTGCAGTTCTTTCGCACAGAATTGGTGATAAAGATAGGTATATTGCTTTCGCATCAAAAGTGTTGTCCAAAGCTCAGTGTAACTGTTCACAAATAGAGAAAAGGATATTGGCTATTATGCATGGTTGGCACCAAATTCCACCACTATTCGTGTGGAAGAAAATTCTATTTAGTAACGGATCACAAGCCATTGCAGTCCTTCTTTCGTCCGATGAAGACGGTTCCTGTACCAACTACCCAAAAATTGCAAGGGTGGGCTTTGTTGTCGTCTCTGTATCAGTACGAGATTGTGTATCGCCCGACAGCTCAACATGCTAATGCGTATGCACTCTCACGTCTTCCGATTGGCCCTGATACAGACTTTGACGCTTCTGCTGCATCGTGTTATCACATCGATGTTCATGATTCTGCATTGCATCAATCTTTTCCACTGAACTATAGGAAAATTGTACAGGCCACGGAAGCCGATTACCGTACGACCGCTACTGCCTGGGTTCGAGTCCTGCCTCGGGCGTGGATGTGTGTGATGTCCTTAGGTTAGTTGGGTTTAAGTAGTTCTAAGTTCTAGGGGACTGATAACCACAGAAGTTAAGTCCCATAGTGCTCAGAGCCATTTGAACGGAAGCTGATTCAGATTTGAATATTTTGCTAAAATACATTCACACACCTTGGTCTCGCTCATCGCACAGCATAAAGAAGTCTGTAGTGCGCCGAGTCTTTGCACGTCGGCATAGCTTCGCTATACAGCAAGATGTGATACTTGTTCAAAATGACAGTGGAAAGTCACGTGTGTTGATACCCAAAGCTTTGAAAAAAGAAGTTTGCAGTTACTTCAGTAAGGACACTGGGGGATTGTTCGTACGAAACAGTTAGCGCGTCGACACTGTACTTCGAGCCGGCCGGAGTGGCCGTGCGGTTCTAGGCGCTACAGTCTGGAGCCGGGCGACCGCTACGGTCACAGGTTCGAATCCTGCCTCGGGCATGGATGTGTGTGATGTCCTAAGGTTAGTTAGGTTTAATTAGTTCTAAGTTCTAGGGGACTGATGACCTCAGAAGTTAAGTCCCATAGTGCTCAGAGCCATTTGAGCCACTGTACTTCCCCAGAATATGGACACCGAAATATTTAGAAAAGATGACGTCACAGTGTCACGCATGTGCGGAAAATCAGTCCACTCCACTGCAGAATTTCTGTGCTTGGCCTAAGTCGCTATCACCATGGCAACGTGTGCACATAGATTTTGCGGGATCTTTTTGGACCACTCGTTGGTTGATTGTGGTCGATTATTACATCAAGTTTCCTTTTCCTGTGACAATGAACTCGACAACGTCACGTAGCACAATTCAGGCGATGTCCTCCATTTTTTGCCTCAAAGGTTTGCCTGAAGTCATAGTGTCGGACAACGGCCCTCAGTTCACGTCAAATGAATTTGAAACATTCTGTGAACGCAACGGAATACAGCATCTCACTAGTGCACCGTTCCATCCACAGTCAAACGGCGAAGCGGAATGTTTCGTCATATCAGTCAAGCAGCAGATGGCCAAACTGCGCACCGTACACACCAGGGATCAAGCACTGCAACTGTTCCTCGCCTCCTGTAGTTCACATCCACGAAATGGTCCATCTGCAGATGATGGTTAAAGGTATGGCTCTGAGGACTATGGGACTTAACATCTGTGGTCATCAGGCCCCTAGACTTAGAACTACTTAAACCTACCTAAGTAACGTAAGGACATCACACACATCCATGCGTGCGACCGTAGCAGCAGCGCCGTTCTGGACTGAAGCGCTTAGAACCGCTCGGTCACAACGGCCACCTTGGTTAAAGGTATCGCTTTAGCAAGCAGAAATCTACTAATACCAGAATTGCCATCTACCTACGTAGGGAGAAATGATCATCACAATAAAATAAGAGAAATCAGAGGTCGAACGGAAACATTTAGGTCTTCCTTTTTGCGACACGCCATTCGAAAGTGGTATGGTAGAGAAGTAGTATGAAAATGGTCCGATGAACCCTCTGACAGGCACTTAAGTGTGAATTGCAGAGTAACCATGTAGATGTAGATGTATCACAACCGAGGTGGAATCTTCCTACACGTCGATCAGGGGCCTGAACATGGTGTAGTGAATCACCGAAACTGGTAGCCAAGTAAAATAAGTTTGGAAACTGGATGACTGAAAAGTGTTTAATTTGACATCTTGCATCGAACAGCTCATAGCTTCTCAGGTATGCGTTCTGGAGCCCATGTTGACTGACATATTTCCTTTTTTTTTTGGTCCATACTACCATCTCTGAAAGTTTCATACCCTATATTCATAGCAACAACAGTATCGGTACATGTATTCCACTGTCAGAGGTATCAGAATGAATTTTGCTTGTATCTTGTGGCATGTTCGTTTCTGATCCAGGAACCCTTACCTCAAATTGTTACATTTACCTGTCTCCAGCATCCTTTTAAGTCTGTAACTTCATCACGGATTTCCCCTGTATATACAAATATTTACAAGCAACGGTGCTTATAATTTCGACGTCCTGGATGACGTTTCCGAACATGGGTTTCTATTCAAAATAATATGTACTCACTCCCATCTACAAGTCCTAGAGGTTTTTAACGGGAATTTACGAACACCCCGTGTAAATTTAAATGTTAGGAAGTGTTTTATGAAGGTTTTTGTATGGAGTGCAGCCTTGTGCGCAATTGAAGTCTGTATGGTAAACTATTTAGACAAGAATAGAAGCATTTGAAATTTGGTGCGGCACAAGAGTGCTGAAGATTAGATGGGCAGAGAGGATACCTTATGAAGAAGTACTGGATCGAACTGGGAAAAAAGGAATTTGTGGCACAACTGCACTAAAATAAGGGATCTGTTGATACGACACGTCTTGAGGCATCAAGGGAAATGGAAGAAAGTGTGTGTGTGTGTGTGTGTGTGTGTGTGTGTGTATGTGTGTGTGTGTGTGTGTGTGTGCGTGGGATGTAGAGGGGGCCAAAGCTAGAGTACAACACGAAGGTCCAGAAGGGTTTGTATTGCACTAGTTAGCTTGAAATGAAGAGGCTTTCGCAGGATTAACTAGCGTGGAGAGCTGCGTCAAACCAGTCATTGGACTGAAGACAACAAAAACAAAATACAGCTTCAGCAGGAAATTGTTGCCAGGAGGAAACACGCGATGGTGCCTCTGTTATGGCGTAATGTAGCAGTATCCCGTTATCTCATTTACCCTGTTAATAGATTCCAAGGGGTCTTATAGTTGAGGGAGCAGTGTACATTGCAGTCCATGGCACTGGTGTAGCACAAAAAACACACCGTTATCCAAGATGCGAACGCGCCATACCACACTTTTTTCTAGTATGATTCGAAGAATATACGCAAGGACGTCCCACGACTCCCGTGAATCACCTCACCAACTAAGTTAATAAGGAATGGTCCTAAAACAGACCTCATTTACTCTATAATGAGAGGAATGTTTCGGTTCTCACTATCTATTAGGGAACTGTGAGCCGAATCGTATCACTGTTCCAATAAAATTCCTTTACAACCAGTTTGTATGCAGTTTGAATCCACTGGACGCTAAACGATAAATCGAAATTTTTCGACAAAGTTACGTGCGAGCAGTTCTGTATCGGTAACGTTGGTTCAAGTGTTTCTGATTCTGTGATTACCATTTGTAAATCGGTTTTAGCGCAAGTGAATTGGACACAGTTTCTCTCCCTAAGAAGGAACCTAGAGATTAACTGTTGCTCTACGTTTCTTGATTACAGAAAAATTAAAAATAAATTGGACAGTTTCTGTAGTATGGTACTGAACTCCAGAACTCTCTACGAACTACATAGCAATTAAAGTGTATTTAAGTACGGAGCTATTGTAAGAGTTTCTAGGACAGGAACATTTAGACTTGTCCGAAGCTAGCAACACATGTTATCCAGGGGGTCACTTGTTAATTACGAATATCCATAAGCTAAGTGCAGTCAAGAAATGAGAACTTATTTTCTGAAAAGGAAATCGAGAAGGTCACAGGACAATGCGAAACTTCTTCACAGTATATTTGGGAACGAACAGCGTGCAAAACAAGCGATTAAAATATTTCGGCATGGATGACAGAATTTTTTTCAGAATCTTTATTTTCGTCTAAGATCACAAAATTGTAGATCCCAAGACAACCGGTTTCGATCAACAGTGACTATCTTCAGATCTGTTTGGAAAACATATCCTAATATAATGCAGACACAATGGTATCGTCAAAAGGTAAACACAAAATGAGCTCAGCATCATGATTTTGTGTTTAACTTTTGGCGATGCCATTATGACTCCATTATACTAGAACATGTTTTTAAAACAGATTTGAAGATGGTGATTGCTGACCAAAACCGGTAGTATGAGGACCTAATATTTTGTAATCTTAGACGAAAATAAAGAATTTTATTCTACACTTTCTGGATCGCTGTTCGATTCGCGATCATGTCGCAGCTTTAGAAATCAACATAAAATGCACGTGCGAAAACTGCACATGTAGTTGCCTCCTCTCTGAATGCCTGACGTTACCAGTATTCTTCAGATCACCAAGATATGAAGCCCTGTGAGCCGATTCAACATGATTCCATGGCTACCAGTAACCTGGTTTAATTCCATCAGATTTCTGCGGCTCTGCTGGCTGTCAGTTTCTATAAGGTCCAGTGATAGTTCACTTGAGCGTAATTCTTCTCTGAGAAAAAGGGCACATTATCTGAGGGGTAAATTAAAAATGATCCGATTTATTCCTTTGTGTATTGTTACTGATCTGTTCCAATTTGCTCGGATTATCCGCTGTCGAACAGCGTTAAAATGTCTTGGCGACTTTAGACTACAAACATCAACAGACTGCCCTGAGATATTATGGACTTAATGTGTTAAATTTCGTTATCTTTTAATTAAGCGCTCACACGAAGCCCAAAGTACTCCCTTTGTATCCAGATCCATAACTCCGATGTGTGAAGGAAATCGGGCCTCACCTTTGCTCTTTCTGTTTTCGTGTTTTCGCGGTCACTGCGCACTTTTAGATAATAGCGTATCTGTCTTCTGAATAAGGTTTTTGTAGATGCTCATCCGACGCCAATGGCAGACGCTATGAGACAGGCGTTGTGCAACACGGTGCGGCTTACCGTTAAAATTCTAGAGCGCCTGTTTCTTGAAGCATCACTCTACATGTTACTTCCTTCCACATACATTTCTTAAACAGACCAGGAGGTAAAATCGGATAGAACTAAACTCACACAGAAGCTTATTAACAGTCATTCTTCCCACATACCATTCTCTAGTGCAACAGGGAAAGGAGGGAAGTGGCACTGGTGAACGAACTGCCGTCTGACACATACCGTATGATACTGCAGTACAGATGTACATGTACATCTTTTCAGCCTTCGTCTGTGGCTAAGGGTTCAACAGAACACGATACAAGTTCAGGAAATTTCTAGGAAATACATTTGAGGACGATAATTCAGGGAAACTGCCATTATCTATTATTTTGCCTATGACAACTGTTCTGCAACTTACATACATGTATTGCATAATTTTACCAGATAAATGGAACTAAACGACTACATCTAAAATCTAGTATCTAAATTTTCAGTCCATTCAAGGGCTGCCTCTTTCATTTCAAAGAAGTCTTCTAGATTTTCAGTGTAGACTCGTCTGCTGCAATTTGTCACAATGTGGTTGATAGTCTGATGTTCAGCCACAGTTGACAATGAGTAGATGAAACCCTTCCTCATCGGTGGAGGCTTTCTGCATGTATGCCATGACCTGTACGAATCCTATTAACTGTTTTCCAAGCAAGTCGCGGTTATTCCACGCCGGTTAGTCTTGTGCCAGCCCTTATGAGGATCGGATACTCCTCGTGGAAAATATTATTCCAGATTCATTACACTGTAGAAAATATCGCAATTAGCCACAAGCTTTTGAAATGATTTTATTGTACAATTACTAGTTTCGGGCCTGAACCTATCATCAGAAAGTAGCGCTGACTTCTTTGTAAGTTTTACATTTTTGTCTTCATAAAAAGCCCTCCTTTACGCATTATAAGACAGAGGTATGATTTTCTTTTACAATCCATACTGATTAGTGAACCGAACCAATCAGTTCACTGGTCAGTATGTATTGTAAAAGGCGTCCGGCCCCGGTAGCTGAGTGGTCAGCGTGACAGACTGTCAGTCCTAAGGTCCCGGGTTCGATTCCCGGCTGGGTCGGAGATTTTCTCCGCTCAGGGACTGGGTGTTGTGTTGTCCTGATCATCATCATTTCATCCCCATCGACACGTAGGTCGCCGAAGTGGCGTCAACTCGACAGACCTGCACCAGGCGAACGGTCTATCCGACGGGAGGCCGTAGCCACACGACATTTCATCAAACCTCTGTCTTATAATATGTAAAGGGCTTTTCATGAAGATACAAATGTAATACTTGCAAAGAAGTCAACGCTACACTCTGATGGTGGGCTCAGGCCCGTGACCAGTAATGATATAATAAAATCATTTAAAAACTTGTGGCTGGTTGCAGTATTTCCTACAGAGTAATTTACGAAAACGGCTGCGGCGTTCTCTAACCAAAGTGGACAAAATAATTATTCCATGTTTCTGATCAGCTCCTGCTCATGTTGAAATTCACTACTTGTAGTGATTTTTCCTGTTGGTAGGTGACTTTTTCCGATTTTAATCAGCTCATTTTAGGTGCAGAATTTCAGAGTGGCTTGGGAGATCAGGTATTTTAATTAAGTTTTCATTTTCGTTGAGAAGGGCAATCTATCTTCAAAGACATGGTGGCACAATGTGGCTTAGAGGTAGTAACCAGTGAAGAGGTGTAGATATGATGCAACGTGTTATGGTCCTCATTGCTACATTTAGATGAACATCGATTTTTCTCACATCTTAGCTATTAAGCCACACTGTAGTACAGTATTCGGCAGCAGAGTAGACGAGTCCTGAGGAAGAACATCGTAGTATTGTAACTCTTGCACCCCATGAAGAACCATTCAGCTTCTGTATGATGTTCTTGCGCGATCTCAGCTTTGCTGCTGTGGTTCTATGTGTTTTTTGTACGACAAGTTTCTATAAAGTGTTGCTCCTAGATATTTAAGGAAGACTTGGTGGTGGTGGACTTAATCATTAAAGGGGACATGCAGCTTAGCACTGGCCTTTCTGTGGTTACGCTGAAAACAACAAACTTTGGTCTTCGTTGCATTTGATGTTAATCTCCACTTTTTGAAGTATACACGCATTGGACTTATATCTGCAGAGAAAAACTCGTCACACTGACATGTAATAGTATGACTGAAAACTAGCAGTTATTTGATTAACGTCAAAAGCTCCTGTAATAAAAAATGTATCTGTTTTATCCTTTCTGTGCCATTGGTTGAGCAATGTAAAAGTAAGTTGGAGGAAAGTGCAGTCATTATGACGTAGCAAAAGTGACGAAATTGCGGCACTCAGAGTGTGAACGTTGGCACTGGGCGAGCACGTCTGGCAGCGCCGCCTGTAATTGCGGAGTGCTTCGCCTGGGATATGATATGCGCCCGTTCTGATTATAGCGACCGCGGCTTCGTTAGCACACGTGCACTCCCAGCTCATTACTCCAACTTTTTACGACCGCCACTAATCACTGCTTTCAAACAGCACTCGTAACATTGTCTTCGCGGAGCGGGGTTCGTGATGTCGAGTAGGCCCAACAGACGCGCACTACATTAATCCGACAGATTTTAATGCGCTGTACGTAATTCACGCTGCTGATTACCTAGTTATGCTTGCATCGATAGGGGCGACGCCTCAGAGCTGTGTCCTAGCTGAAACACTACCGACAACTTGGCAGTGGTCTTAACATATAATGGGACCAGGTACCGTGCCGATAATTGAAATCACCTCGTTATACATGATTCTAATGAGAAAAAGCTCTGGAACTAACGGTTAAAAGTTGGAGCTTCTTTTGAGTAAGTACACGAGAATGAACTGGTAGTACTGAAGTACAACTGAGCAACAAAAAATGGTTCAAATGGCTCTGAGCACTATGGGACTTAACATCTCAGGTCATCAGTCCCCTAGAACTTAGAACTACTTAAACCTAACTAACCTAAGGACATCAGACACATCCATGCCCGAGGCAGGATTCGAACCTGCGACCTTAGCAGTCGCGCGGTTCCAGATTGAAGCCCCTAGAACTGCTCGGCCACCAACAGCCGGCCAACTGAGCAACAACTCAGAACAGATTCTTTAGGACAGAGCTATAGCTTTTTTTTAATTTAGGTAATTATTTCAGTGGATGTTTATTGTGGGTTCACTAACGCACATTATTTAAATTTTTTCCGTTAAATTTTTAGTTCCATGTGATTCCGTTTCGTTTTACAGTTGCTAGGCGTCGGTTGCTTTGCAAGGCGCACTTTTAAAGAAATATTTATTTGGGAAGCACGAAAGATAAATCCGGATATTATGTAAATTATAAAATATTGACAATGCATTTCTGGGAATTGTCGTCAGAGTGAACGAGTCTGCAGTGACTTCACATGATTTAACGGGTCTTCGTTTGCTAGGAAACTACAAGACATGGATATAAACGTAGACTGAAAAATAGAAACGATTTGATAATATTAAGTCTTTGTTCCACTGAAATAAAATAGACAAACGGTCATTCTTAATTACAGGCGTAAATAAAGAACTTAACATAGCGGTGATGGCAAGTAGTCGGAAGGGATAAATAATTAACATTTAAACTAATGGAAAAGTATTCCACATCGGGATATTTTTACTTTTGAGCTTCACCGGGAGATGTACATTACCGACAGCTACCGACTGTGGGTGATGTAGTGTTTTTCCGTGTAAAATACCTCGGTGATTAAACAATAGCCGGCGGGGGTGGCCGAGCGGTTCTAGGAGCTTCAGTCTGGAACCGCGCGAGCGCTACAGTCGCAGGTTTGAGTCCTGCCTCGGGCATGGATGTGTGTGATGTCCTTAGGTTAGTTAGGTTTAAGTAGTTCTAAGTTCTAGGGGACTGATGACCTCAGAAGTTAAGTTCCATAGTGCTCAGAGCCATTTGAACCACTTTCTTTAACTAAACAATAAACGCATTGCAACAATACTTTAAGACTTTAAGTAATCGTCCAGTTTTTAAGCATAATAGGTATTCGTGCACTCTATAAGAAGTTTACGGACACCTACATTTTCAAACTTTGAATAGTTTTTATGCTTTAGTTGCCCTGATAACATGGAATGCGTCTGGGAACTTCAGAGTGTCGTTGCACAAAGCCGTTTCGACGTTCTGGGCAGTGTGAGGATGAATTGCCGTCACACGGGCAACATAATGGAAAAGCAGAAATGTTTAGTTGATACTTAAATTTCCCCAACATAGCTAACTCAGATCATCGTGCACATACTTACAAAAATATCCTTATGCGTGATTTTCATCCCATAGTCATAATGGGTATATAACACTGTTTTATATTAATTTTTGTAATAACTTGTAACTACTTTGCTGCCATCCACCACTGTTCAAGTAAATTTAGGTCACTAACAGAATTATTCTTGTAGCATACCATAAGAAGAGCAATACTACAGTTAATATATTTTGAAGCTCAGTTTTTCGTAGGTGCTATTTTACGTAGACTAAAAATAACGTTGCAGATCGATTTTGTGTACTGCCCAGGCGTTATTCTGCACAGTGTTGCTGATCGTCGCATATTAACAGCGACGTAGGAATTTGATTTGGTGTTACCAAAATTGTTATTCATACTTCTGATCGTTGTGAACAATCTCTGTAAGTATGTGTGGTTGGTTTATCTGCCAGTATTTGATGGCGTGTAGACCGGTTATAAAATTGTTTTGATTTATGCTAATACAAATTTTTCTTATCCAATTGTTATAGTGATGACGGCTTAGATGGATAGTTTATTCCTGTTGCACGATCCAGTTACGAGACTTACAAATTGTTTCTTCGGTCGAATTGTGTTCCCAGGTTGCTTATATAGTCATAGAAAAGATATATCAGCCGTGTTACACGTATATGGTGTTGTTTGTAACAGTTATTTTCAAGGTGGCATTTGTTGTGGTAGGACGAAATTCGTAAGCTGGGCGAAATTACCTTTGGCGACACTCAACCTATTTATGTCGCGCAAAGACCGGCATGCGTTACGCACTCCTCGCAAAATCCTTGAGGCAGCTGCTGGAAACCTTCGTCTATCTTTATAATGCCCATGAATATCTTTCATCACGTTTCAGAATTTCGAAGACAACACAGAAAAGTCATGACTGTAGAGCAGATGCTAAAAGATTTCCAAGAAAAATCTCTTACGGCAGCCGCTCAGAGGTTCCTAAACGCCTCGCGGAGGCGTGTGTTGTCGTCGAAAATGATTACGCTGTTTTCGTTTCAACATGGGCCTTACATCAGAAAATTAATTCCATGTAACATTTTACGGATGGTAGATGCATACTCGTCTCCATGTTTTCCAACACATTAGAGCATGTCTGTCAAGTTCTCTGATGATTTGTTACTTTAAAAGAAATCATCAGAAATCACGCTTTTCTGTTTCATTCCATTTCTCTTGGGTGCGTCCTTATTTCAGAAGATCCTTTTGCCAGGTAACTGTTCCCAACAACTAGAGAAGTGTGCAGGTCTTATCGATTTACAAATAACGCAGCATGGCCCTTGCAACTAAGCTACTAACGCTTATCACTGACCTCTGCTTTAGCAGAAATCTGAGCCACTAAATTAAGATGTACTTGGAAAAAAGTTACCTCAGTGGCATCCAGTATTAATTTCGAAAATGTCGATCACGGAAACCTTACACTGCCTACACGTATATCACATGCAAAGAGAATGAGGCAGCCAAGTTATTCCGGTGTTCCTAAAGTTTTACAAACTTTAGATTTGATACTACATGGATGGTTACCGAGGAAATACATTCTCGCGCGATATACGCTATCTCATCAAAAGTGTACGGGCAAAACTATAAAATGCGGAATTCATCACTACACGTCACTAGAGGTGAACCCGACAGTAAAAAAGTAGGCAGAGAGTATTGTGTCGTCAGTGAATAAGCAGTAACAGCAGAATGAGTGGCCAAGGAGATCGCTGTGACTAATCAATGAACATCACTTGAGTAACGAATCCATCAGCGACATTTCAGTCCTCTGAAAACTGCCCAAGTCGACTAGTAGTGAAGTGGAAACGTGAAGGAAAAACCACAGGTAATCGAAAACCAAGCAAATCTCATATATTGACGGATAAGGATCTTCATGCACTGCAGAGGTAGTTGAACAAAATCTGGCCGAGCGGTTCTAGGCGCTTCAGTCCGGAACCGCGCGACTGCTACGGTCGCAGGTTCGAATCGTGCCTCGGGCATGGATGTGTGTGATGTCCTTAGGTTAGTTAGGTTTAAGTAGTTCTAAGTTCTAGGGGACTGACGACCTCAGCTGTTAAGTCCCATAGTGCTCAGATCCATTTTGTACAAAATCGCAGGAAATTAGCGGAAGAAATCTCACGTTAGTTCCAAAGTGCTGCCACCGGCCGCTGTGGCTGAGCGGTTCTAGGCGCTTCAGTCTGGAACCGCGCTGCTGCTACGGTCGCAGGTTCGAATCCTGCCACGGGCATGGATGTGTGTGATGTCCTTAGGTTACTTAGGTTTAAGTAGTTCTAAGTTCTAGGGGTCTGATGACCTCAGATATTAAGTCCCATAGAGCTTAGAGCCATTTGAGGCAAAGTGCAGCCAGCAGTCCAGCTGAAACAATGAGAGGATTAAGAAAATGGAGAACAATAATAAAGAAGCTCCTCATAAACGACACTTTTCTGTAGTTACTGGTGAGGATTAGTGCTATATCCTCTGGATATCTCACGTGAAATTTTGGATTCGGCGAATGTTGGAGAAAGCTACCTGCGAACACGTACAGCGCCAACGGTGAAGTACGGGGAGTGGAGGGGACTGGGGTTGGAAAAAGCTCTAAATACGGAAAGATATGAACTCATTTTACAGCCTTGTTCGGATATGATAATTGTACCAGCATGACACTGGATATTGCTGAGACCCCGAAAAAATACTGGTCCTATGTAAAATCGATAAGCAGATCTAAGGCTTCTGTCCAGTCAACTCTAGACCAGTGTGGTATGGCAGTTGAAGATAGAAGAACGAAAGCTGAAGTGTTATGTTTAGCATTTAATAAGTCGTTCATGCAGGACAATCGTACAAACATACCGTCGTTTGACTATCGCACAGGGTCCTATATGTAGGACATACTGGTATGTATCCCTGGGGCAGAGAAACAACTAAAAGTGTTGAAAGCAAAGAAGTCACCAGGTTATGATAGAATCCACATTCGGCTTTACAAAGAGTACTCTACGGCATTGGCCCCATTGCGAATCTCTCTTCCAGTGCGAAGTCCCAACCGACTGGAGAAAAGCGCTGATGACTCCTGTATGCAAGAAAGGTAAAAGAACGGACCCGCAAAATTACTGACCAATATCGTTAACACTGGTTTGCTGCAGAATTCATAAACGTATTCATTTTGAGTATAATAAACTTCCTTGAGACGGGTAGGCTTCTGTATATAAATCAGCTCCGTTTTAGATAGCATCGCTCTTGCGAAACTCCACTTGTCCTTTTCTCACATGGCATCCTGCGAACTGTGGATGAAAGGCAACAAGAGGATTTCGTTTTCTAATTTTCCGAAAAATATTTGACACGTTGCCTCACTGCAGACTGTTAACGAAGTTACGTGCATACGGTAAAGGTGAGTGGCTCGAAGACTTCGTAAGTAACTGAACGCAGTAGGTTGACCTCGACGGTGAGTGTTCATCAGTGACTAGGGTACCGTCAGGAGCGTCCCATGGAAGTGTGATAAGACCGCTGTTATTTTTTTTATATACATAAATGGTCTGGCGGACACGGTAGGCAGCCATTTGCGGCTGTTTGCTGATGAAGCTGTGGCGTAAGGGAAGATATTGAAGTTGAGTGACTGTAGGATGACACAATGTGACTTAGACAAAATTTCTGGATGGTGTGATGAATGGCAGATAGCTCTAAAGTACAAAAATGTAAGTTAATGCGGATGAGGAGAAAAACAATCCTTTCATGTTAGAATACACCATTAGTACTACACTCCTTGACTCCGTCATGTCGATTAAATATCTGGGCGTAACTTCGCGAAGCGGTATGAAGTGAAACAAGCATGTAAGAAATGTAGTAGGGAAAGCGAATGGTCGACTTCGGTTTCTTGGGAATATTTAAGGAAAATATGATTCACCTGTAGGACACTAGTGCGTCCCATTCTTGAGTACTGCTAGAGTATTTGGGAGCCTCACCAGGTCGGACTGAAATAAGACATCGAAGCAATTCAGAAGTATGCTTCTGGATTTGTTACCGGTAGATTCAGACAAAGCGCAGGTTTTACAGAGCTGATTCCGAAACTCAAATGGGGATCCCTGGGGGGACAGCGATGTTCTTTTGGAGGAAAACAGTTGAGAAAATTTAGAGAACCGACATTTGAAGCTGCCTGCAAAACGATTATACTACCGGCAACGTACATTTCACGTGAAGACGATGAAGATGAGAGAAATTAAGACTCGTACAAATGGATATAGATATTCGTTTTTCCTTCTTTCTATTTGCCAGAGGAACAGGAACGGAAATTACTTTTAGGGGTGAGACTTACCCTCTAACACGCACCGTACGGCGGCTTGTGGAGTATGTATGTAGAAGCTGATGTAGAATAAAGTATCTGTAAGGCAATGGTGTGTGGTCAATAATATATCTGAAATGGACGGGCCAGCTGAGAGTCCCGACCTGAACCAAATGGAACACCACCGGGATTAGTCAGAACGATGACGTCGCTGCAGATCACAGAGACGAACACCACTACTTCGTCTGCTCTTAAGAAAGAATCGACTACCATTCATCCAGAAACATTCCACACATGGCCGAAAGTGTTCGCAGTAGAGCTGAAGCTGTAATAAATTCGAAGGTACATGTTGTTGTTGTTGTTGTTGTGGTCTTCAGTCCTGAGACTGGTTTGATGCAGCTCTCCATGCTACCCTATCCTGTGCAAGCTTCTTCATCTCCCAGTTCTTACTGCAACCCACATCCTTCTGAATCTGCTTAGTGTATTCATCTCTTGGTCTCCCTCTACGATTTTTACCCTCCACGCTGCCCTCCAATGCTAAATTTGTGATCCCTTGATGCCTCAGAACATGTCCTACTAACCGGTCCCTTCTTTTTGTCAAGTTGTGCCACATACTCCTCTTCTCCCCAATTCTGTTCAATACTTCATCATTACTTATGTGATCTACCCATCTAATCTTCAACATTCTTCTGTAGCACCACATTTCGAAAGCTTCTATTCTCTTCTTGTCTAAACTATTTATCGTCCACGTTTCACCTCCATACATGGCTACACTCCATACAAATACTTTCAGAAACGACTTCCTGACATTTAAATCTATACTCGATGTTATCAGATTTCTCTTCTGCAGAAACGCTTTCCTTGCCATTGCCAGTCTACATTTTACATCTTCTCTACTTCCACCATCATCAGTTATTTTGCTCCCCAAATAGCAAAACTCCTTTACTACTTTAAGTGCCTCATTTCCTAATCTAATTCCCTCAGCATCATCCGACTTAATTCGATTACATTCCATTATCCTCGTTTTGCTTTTGTTGATGTTCATCTTATATCCTCCTTTCAAGACACTGTCCATTCCGTTCAACTGCTCTTCCAAGTCCTTTGCTGTCTCTGATAGAATTACAATGTCATCGGCGAACCTCAAAGTTTTTATTTCTTCTCCATGGATTTTAATACCTGCTCCGAATTTTTCTTTTGTTTCCTTTACTGCTTGCTCAATATACAGATTGAATAACATCGGGGAGAGGCTACACTCCTGTCTCACTCCCTTCCCAACCAATGCTTCCCTTTTATGCCCCTCGACTCTTATAACTGCCATCTGGTTTCTGTACAAATTGTAAATAGCCTTTCGTTCCCTGTATTTTACCCCTGCCACCTTCAGAATTAGAAAGAGAGTATTCCAGTCAACATTGTCAAAAGCTTTCTCTACGTCTACAAATGCTAGAAACGTAGGTTTGCCTTTCCTTAATCTTTCTTCTAAGATAGGTCGTAAGGTCAGTATTGCCTCACGTGTTCCAATATTTATACGGAATCCAAACTGATCTTCCCCGAGCGGCTTCTACTAGTTTTTCCATTCGTCTGTAAAGAATTCGCGTCAGTATTTTGCAGCTGTGACTTATTAAACTGATAGTTCGGTAATTTTCACATCTGTCAACACCTGCATTCTTTGGGATTATAATTATTATATTCTTCTTGAAGTCTGAGGGTATTTCGCCTGTCTCATACATCTTGCTCACCAGATGGTAGAGTTCTGTCAGGACTGGCTCTCCCAAGGCTGTCAGTAGTTCTAATGGAATGCTGTCTACTCCCGGGGCCTTGTTTCGACTCAAGTCTTTCAGTGCTCTGTCAAACTCTTCACGCAGTATCGTATCTCCCATTTCATCTTCATCTACATCCTCTTCCATTTCCATAATATTGTCCTGAAGTACATCGCCCTTGTATAGTGCCTCTGTATACTCCTTCCACCTTTCTGCTTTCCCTTCTTTGCTTAGAACTGGGTTTCCATCTGAGCTCTTGATCCAGAATGAGATTTTCACTCTACAGCGGAGTGTGCGCTGATATGAAACTTCCTGGCGGATTAAAACTGTGTGCCCGACCGAGACTCGAACTCGGGACCTTTGCCTTTCGCGGGCAAGTGCTCTACCATCTGAGCTACCGAAGCACGACTCACGGCCGGTCCTCACAGCTATACTTCTGCCAGTATCTCGTCTCCTACCTACCAAACTTTACAGAAGCTCCCCTGCGAACCATGCAGAACTAGCACTCCTGTAAAGTTTGGAAGGTAGGAGACGAGATACTGGCAGAAGTAAAGCTGTGAGGACCGGGCGGCAGTCGTGCTTCGGTAGCTCAGATGGTAGAGCACTTGCCCGCGAAAGGCAAAGGTCCCGAGTTCGAGTCTCGGTCGGGTACACAGTTTTAATGAGCTCTTGATATTCATACAAGTGGTTCTCTTTTCTCCAAAGGTCTCTTTAATTTTCCTGTAGGCAGTATCTATCTTACCCCTAGTGAGATAAGCCTCTACATCCCTCCATTTGTCCTCTAGCCATCCCTGCTCAGCCATTTTGCACATCTTGTGTCTCATTTTTGAGACGTCTGTATTCCTTTTTGCCTGCTTCATTTACTGCATTTTTATATTTTCTCCTTTCGTCAGTTAAGTTCAATATTTCTTCTGTTACCCAAGCAGTTCTACTAGCCCTCGTCTTTTTACCTACTTGATCCTCTGCTGCCTTTACTACTTCATCCCTCAGAGCTACCCATTTTTCTTCTACTGTACTTCTTTCCCCCATTCCTGTCAATTGTTCCCTTACGCTCTCCCTGAAACTCTGTACAACCTCTGGTTCTTTCAGTTTATCCAGGTCCCATCTCCTTAAATTCCCACTTTTTTGCAGTTTCTTCAGTTTTAATCTACAGTTCATAATCAATAGAGTGTGGTCAGAGTCCACATCTGCCCCTGGGAATGTCTTACAATTTAAAACTTGGTTCCTAAATCTCTGTCTTACCATTATATAATCTATCTGATACCTTCTAGTATCTCCAGGATTCTTCCATGTATACAACCTTCTTTCATGATTCTTGAACCAAGTGTTAGCTATGATTAAGTTATGCTCTGTGCAAAATTCTACCAGGCGGCTTCCTCTTTCATTTCTTAGCCCCAATCCATATTCACCTACTATGTTTCCTTCTCTCCCTTTTCCTACTCTCGAATTCCAGTCACCCATGACTATTAAATTTTCGTCTCCCTTCACTACCTGAACAATTTCTTTTATCTCATCATACATTTCTTCAATTTGTTCGTCATCTGCAGAGCTAGTCGGCATATGAACTTGCACTACTGTAGTAGGCGTGGGCTTCGTGTCTATCTTGGCCACAATAATGCGTTCACTATGCTGTTTGTAGTAGCTTACCCGCACTCCTATTATTTTTTTTTTATTCTTTATTAAACCTACTCCTGCATTACCCCTATTTGATTTTGTGTTTATAACCCTGTATTCACCGGACCAAAAGTCTTGTTCCTCCTGCCACCGAACTTCACTAATTCCCACTATATCTAACTTTAACCTATCCATTTCCCTTTTTAAATTTTCTAATCTACCTGCTCGGTTAAGGGATCTGACATTCCACGCTCCGATCCGTAGAATGCCAGTTTTCTGTTTCCTGATAACGACATCCTCTTGAGCATTCCCCGCCCGTAGATCCGAATGGGGGAATATTTTACCTCCGGAATATTTTACCCAAGAGGACGCCATCATCATTTATCCATACAGTAAAGCAGCATGCCCTCGGGAAAAATTACGGCCGTAGTTTCCCCTTGCTTTCAGCCGTTCGCAGTACCAGCACAGCAAGGCCGTTTTGGTTAATGTTACAAGGCCAGGTCAGTCAATCATCCAGTCTGTTGCCCCTGCAACAACTGAAAAGGCTGCTGCCCCTCTTCAGGAACCACACGTTTGTCTGGCCTCTCAACAGATATCACTCCGTTGTGGTTCCACCTACGGTGCGGCCGTCTGTATCCCTGAGGCACACAAGCCTCCCCACCAACGGCAAGGTCCATGGTTCATGGGGAAGGTACGTACACAATACATATTAACGCCTACAAATAGGTGTGCGGATAAATTCGATCAGATCGTGTATAAGATATGAGACGGGATTGAAACTTATTATGCAGAATGTGGAATTCTATGCTGGATGGATACACATCTGCAAACACATCAGTAGTATGTGGTGTGCGCCAGGAAAATGTAATAGAACTATAACTGCAACGTGACTACAAGCTATCACAGATAATGTAGCCGTCCATGTGCCAAAAACTGAAATAATACCCAATTAGTTCTTGACAAAACAGCAAGATGGTGAATCTGTCTTAATGTAGAGAAATGTATAGCTGTGCATTTCACTTTCTGGGAAATGTACGCCACATTTTTTTTTTTTTTTGTACTTATCTCTGAGAACGCAATAAATGTGTCGTGTCTGGTGTGGGTGATGACGAACAGATACATGGAAGTACCAGTGTGTACAGGTATGAAGTGGGGCTCTGATATAGCGTCACTTACAGGTAAAACGAATTACGGGATTTGATATGCTGGTAGGACACTGGGAAACTACTGTTTGTCTACAAAACAGGTTGCTATGAAAACACCTGTATATCCATACTATAGCACTGCCCAAATATGTGGGCGACATATCATGTCTAATAGAGATATAGAAACTAAGCCATCGCCAGCCATCATTGTATTGTATTGTATTGTATGTTAACCTGGGACCTAGGAACGACGGAGAGGCTCCGTACCCGCGGCAGCCGCAGTCGAGTGGTCCACAACCCCACAATGACTACCGCAGTCCACTTCACCCCTCCGCCGCCCCACACCGAACCCAGGGTGATTTTGCGGTTCGGCGCCCGGTGGAACCCCCTGGGAACGTCTCACACCAGACGAGTGTAACCCCTATGTTTGCATAGTAGAGTAATGGTGGTGTACGCGTACGTGGAGAACTTGTTTGCGCAGCAATCGCCGACATAGTGTAACTCAGGCGGAATAAGGGGAACCAGCCCGCATTCTCCGAGGCAGATAGAAAACCGCCTAAAAACCATCTACAGACTGGTCGGTTCAACGGACCTCCACACAAATCCGTCGGGCGGATTCCTGCCGGAGACCCGGCGCTCCTTCCCGCCCAGAAAGCCGTGCGTTAGACCGCACGGCCAACCGGGCGGGCACGCCAGCGATCATAGTTTTGATTTTGTCAGTACCTATGAAGCTGCAAAGACGACTTCTGGGTCAGTCGTGGATAACAATAAAACAATACGGGATTGAGTCCGTATCTATTGTTAAGTTTTAATTAGTCAGAAGGGTAAACGACAAGGTCCACAACTCCACAGGGTGAAATGTTCATTCTGAGAGTATATGGAATTGACAAAATGTTAAACATAGCAGAAGTCTTGATTATATTAGGGAGGATGATGTTAGGTTTCAGGATTTGGTTTTCTGGTTTCCTTTCTTTTCCATCGTCATTCACAATACACACATTATGAGACCGCACACTCACCAGTTACGCACATGGAATTCATAAATTTTGGGCACATCACACACATGTTGCACACATTCAATGAAAAGACAGTTGCACAAACTCGTTACCATGAAACAGAACCGATTATTTAATCCACGCTGATATTTATTTCCGTATGTGTTAACTCTGAAGGTGGTGCCGATAGACTCTGACTTCTTACAGATCGATCACCAAGCAGCTTCATTCGTTTCTGAATGTGCAACCTTACCAAGAGAATCATATGAGATTTCCCATATTTACATCATGCTCAGCAATTAATATAGGTATCCTAATTTCTCATTACTCTTGTTTCTGTTCCTCTCCTTCTTCTTGAAGGGGAACACTGGGTGTTAATATTCATTATTTCTCAAGTGGCCGCTGTTTTCTGAACTTCTCATTTACTTGCACTCGCATTATCGACTAGGCACACAAAGCGTGTTCATTAGCATATCTTGTCTGTGTTATGTCCTAGCCAGTAATGCCACCCGAGCCCGCTGCCAAAAGGTTGGCAGCATCAAAGTTCGGACGCCGTCCGCATAAGCAGCGCCAGCGAGAGAGGAAATCGCCGCAAGTCTGTGCGCGCCACCGCTGGCTTCTGGCTTCTTAAGCGCTGGAGTCGCGAGCGCTAGGACAGTTCTGCATTCGCCGCTCAGTTGTATACTCGCCACCGAATTGTGTACTTGTTAGTCAGTTGTGTGTTCACCGCAGCAGAGTTGTTGTTTGTCGTCAGCCGACGCTGACCTAGCCGCTCCGACTCGAACTAGACAGATTTCTGTAGACACCGAGTTCACTACTGTGTTACTGTATCTTCATCAATAAAAGATAAGTACCGACTTTTATTTAATATGAGTGTTTGGGCTTTCATCTTTCTGTTCACTGTTCCAGCGGACCGGTCGGCCCGCTATTAAAAGTGTGGCGGTGACTTCGTAAGCCATTTCTACAGCCAAGTGTTTGTCGCTACGAACACCGCCACAAAAGTCTGAACGTGTACTATAGTTAATTGTTGTCAGAGGATACTTCCCATAAAGTTAGCGCTCTTGCAGTTTATGGTTTTCAACGTACCATTGTCTCCATCTCATCTGAGAGTGTTCGTGATTTTCCTTGTGGCTAATCCCTTACCCCCCTAGACACTGTTGGATGGCTTGTGTGAATCAACGATACCGGTAACAGTTTCGCAGGTGGAACCACATTGGAGGGGTAACTGTAAAGATGCCACTTAACGCGTGGTTCCTGAAAGGTGCAGCAACCATACTTTGAGAACTGCAGAGGCAACACTCTGGATTACTAACTGATTTGGCCTAGTAACATTAGCCAACATGGAGTCCTATGATGGCACTGTGAACGGACGAAAATAATGGAAACTGCAGCGGCTGTATTTACCTAAGGCCTGGGTTTCTACTGTATGGTTTAATGATGAAGAGATTCTCTTTTGGAAAAATAAACCGTAGATAAAATAGTCCTACATTTGGATTTCCGTGTAGACATGTTGTCATTGGGGAAAATGGAAATATCTTTCTATGGTTGGAGCAAGTAATGTCAGATTCCTCGATCGAGTGGATAGGTTAGAGAATTTTAAAAGAGGAAATGGGTAGATTGGATTCAGGTATAACACAAATTAGTGAAGTGCGGCGGCAGGAACATCAGGAGTTTTGATCAGGTGAGTACAATATTGTTAATTCAAAATCAAAAAGGAAAAATGCAGGAGAAGGTTCAGTAACGTAAAAGAAAATATAAATACAGGTAAGATAGTTCGAACAGCATACTGAACATGTTATCGTTGCTGACATAGACAAGAGCCAACACCCATCATAGTGGCTCAGGTATATGTGATTAGTCGTTCCACAGATGATGAAGAAATTGAAACTGAGCATTATAATATAAAATTAGTTATTCAGATCATTAAGAGAGACTAAAATGTATTTGTCATGAGAGACTAGAATTTGAATGTACCACGAGGAAGTTTAGGAAAGAATTGGAGGAACTGCGACTGGAGAAAGCGAATCAAAGGGGAAGCCGCAGAGTAAAATTTTTTACAAAGAAGGAAAAGCTGAAAGATAGAAGGAATAAATATAAGATCAAGCAAGGGAAATTGGATTACAAGCAATTATGGAAATGTCCCGCGCCCGGGTTCCCGGGTTCCCGGGTTCGATACCCGGCGGGGTCAGGGATTTTCTCTGCCTCGTGATGACTGGGTGTTGTGTGATGTCCTTAGGTTAGTTAGGTTTAAGTAGTTCTAAGTTCTAGGGGACTGATGACCATAGATGGTAAGTCCCATAGTGCTCAGAGCCATTTGAACCATTTGAATTATGGAAATGGAGGAGGTAATAGATGAAAATGTGATTAAGGATTTGATATTCCAAGGAGAATTAGGCAGAACGCTGAGAGACCAAAGTCGAATTAAAGCCTTCGGACATTTTCTTAGACTTATTAAAACCTCTGGGAGAGCCAACCATGATAAAACATATTCATTTGGCAGGCAAAATATACGAGACGTGTGAATTGTCCACTTCCTTCACAAAGACTGTAATAGTTCAAATTCCAATAGTCTTCATTCAGCTTTAAGGAAAGAAGTCTGACACGAAACAGCCTATCGCTGGTGCCCCTCAGGGCTCCGTCTTGTCGCCGTTACTGTTTAGTATTTACATTAAAGACGTGCCACTGGAACGCGAAGTATCCTGGATCTTTACGCCGACGACAAGATTTTCTTAACCACGGGTCGTATTATACAGCACCTTATTGCTAGCATTCAGCGACAGTTGGATCGACTTGAAACATGGACTTTCTACAACAAAATAACCATTAACGCAATCAAAACTTCAGCAGTCTTATTTACGAAGAAACGGCCCATACTGGACGTGGACTTAATGATCAACGAAGACAGGATACCCTGGAAGACTCACCATAAGTTCCTTGGTGTATGGCTTGACAAGGGACTAATCTTCAAAACACATGTTAAGGAGAAGAAAAAGACGACACTAGAGATGTTAAATGCCCTGATACCAATCTTTCTTAGCAAAGATCTCAACCCTGCAACGAAGCTGAAACTCTTCAAGGTGATGGTACAGCCACCCTCCTACATAGGAGTGCCGCATGGCGAATGACCTACAACTCTAATATTAACGAACTTCAGACTCTCCAGAACAAATGCCTTAAGTGATGTTTAGATCTCATTTGCTGGACAAGTACACGAGCGATTCACAGGAGCCTTCACGAAAATTGTCTAAGCGAAAATCCAGCGGATAGATGCCTTACGACATATTGGCCGGCAGCTTGAACATGTAGGCACCATCGAAACACGTCCGTGTGAAGAAAGACTTACATTTATAGGATTTGTAGATTTAGAGCTAACATTTTAAAAAGATAAGTGGAATGTTCTCTTTCAAATGCAGAGGGGATAAAAGATAGGGCGTAAAATGTTAACTACGACTTGTACAGAAACCAGAGTGTGATAATAAGAGTCGAAGGGTATGAAAATGGTGCCGTAGGTGAAGAAGCTGTGAGAAAGGGCTGTGCCCTATCCAGGAGTTGCTCAATTTGTCTCTAGACGAAGCTGCAAGGGAATCAGATAAAAATTTGGAAAGGAAATTTAAGTTCATGGAGAAGAAATTAAAACTTTTACGCTTTAACTATGACATTTATAATTTTGTCGAAGACGGTAAGGGACTTGCAAAAGCAGTTTAATGGAACGGACAGTGTCTTGAAAATGCATTATAAAGTGAACATCAAAAAAATATTTCTGTTACTGATAAATCAGACATACGTACAGTATTTAACAATCATGTTCTGAGAATTGCTGGTGAAATAAATAAAACCTTAGTTTCTACAGGGAATCTAAGTGTCCTGCCAATAAAACGCAGTCTTCGGTTAGCCTTCCCCACAACATTTTATATGTGTTCCTTCCAATTTAAGTTGTTCGTAACTGTAATACCTAGGTATTTAATTGAATTTACGGCTTTTAGATTAGACTGATTTATCGTGTAAGCGAAGTTTAACAAATTCCTTTTAGCACTCACGTGGATGACCTCACACTTTTCGTTATTTAGAGTCAACTGCCACTTTACTCACCATTCAGATATCTTTTCTAAATCGTTTTGCAATTTGTTTTGATCTTCTGATGACTTTATTAGTCGATAAACGACAGCGTCATCTGCAAACAAAGTAAGACGCCTGCTCAGATTGCCTCCCAAATCGTTTACATAGGTAAGGAACAGCAAAGGGTCTATAACACAACCTTGAGGAACGCCAGAAATCACTTCTGTTTTACTCGATGACTTTCCGTCAATTACTACGAACTGTGACCTCTCTGACAGGAAATCACAAATCCAGTCACATAACTGAGACGATATGCCATAAGCACGCAATTTCACTACAAGCCGCTTGTGTGGTACCGAGTCAAAAGCCTTCCAGAAATCCAGAAATACGGAATCGATCTGAAATCCCTTCTCAATAGCACTGAACACTTCATGTGAATAAAGAGCTCGTTGTGTTTCACAGGAACGATGTTTTCTAAACCCATGTTGACTGTGTGTCAATAGACACTTTTCTTCGAGGTAATTAATAATGTTCGAACACAATATATGTTCCAAAATCCTGCTGCATATCGACGTTAACAATACGGGCCTGTAATTTAGTGGATTACTCTTACTACCTTTCTTGAATATTGGTGTGACCTGTGCGAATTTCCTGTCTTTGGATATGGATCTTTCGTCGAGGGAACGGTTGTATATGATTGTTAAGTATGGAGCTAATGCATCAGCATACTCCGAAAGCAACTGGGATTACAATATTCAGTCTCGTTACGATAATCCTGTGTTCACTATTCCCTGTATCGGTTTTGATGCACGTTATTAACTCAGGATTATTTGTTGCTAAGAGATCAAGTGTGTTTTCACATCCGTTTACTATTCGCGTGGGTTTATGAACTAACTGCTCGAAATAATTTTCATAGAATGCGTTTAGCACAATTTCGGATGATATTTTACGCGTATCTCCGGAATTAAACATGTATTTTCGCCAACATATCGAGGGTAAATTAAAGCCACCACCGACTACTATCGTATGAGTCGGGTACGTATTTGAAATCAAACTCAAGTTTTCTTTGAACCTTCCAGCAACTGTGTCATCTGAATTGGTAGGTCGGTAAAAGGATCCTATTATTATTCTATTCTGGTTGCCAACAATGACCTCTGCCGATACTACTCACAGGAAGCATCTACTTCAATTTCGCTACAAGTTAAACTACTTCCAAAGGCAACAAACAAGCCACCGCCAACCGTGCTTAGCCTATCCTTTCGGAACACCGTTACTTTAACAAGACAGCAAAAGGTCATTATTCACAATGTTGAGAATGGCTGTCAGGTAGGGTCTGAGTGGGGTACCATCAAATGGGGGGTGCCCCAGGGATCAGTGTTGTTGCCACTCCTGTTCCTTATTTATATAAGCGATATGCCCTCTAGTATTAGGGTTAACTCCAAAATATTTATGTTTGCTAATGACACTAGCTTGGTACTAAAGGAGGATGGTGTGAGCAAGATTGGGTCAGGTTCAAACTGTGCAGTTCATGACAAAAGTTCATGGCTTGTAAGAAATAAACTAATGTTAAATCACAGTAATACTCAGATTTTACAGTTTCTGACACATAATTCAACAAAACCCGACGTTTTAATTTCACAGAATGGGCATATGGTTAGTGAAACTGAACAGTTCAAATTTCTAGGTGTTCAGATAGCTAGTAAACTGTCGTGGGAATCTCATTTTCAGGAGCTTGTTCAAAGACTTAATGCTGCCGTTTTTACTATTCGACGGTATCTGAAGTAAGTGATTGTTCGACACGAAAATTAGTCTACTTTGCTTATTTTTATTCGCTTATGTCGTATGGTGTTATATTTTGGGGTAACTCTTTCCACTATAAAAGGATATTTTTGGCTCAGAAACGGGCGGTTCGGGCAATAAGTGCTATAATTTCGCGAACCTCCCATCTACCCCTGTTCACTAGTCTGGGTATTTTGCCATTAGCCTCTCAATATACATATTTTTTACTGTCACTTCTTGTTAACAATATCAGCTTATTCGCAAGAATAAGCAGCTTTCACTCAGTTAATACTCGGTAGAAATCCAACCTGCATTTGGATTTGACTTCCTTAACACTGGTGCAGGAAGGTGTGCAGTATACTGCTGCATCCATCTTCAGTAAGCTACCACAAGAATTCAAAAATCTTAGCAGTAATCCACTTGCTTTCAAACCGAAAATGAAGAGTTTCCTCATGGGTCACTCCCTCTGTTCTGTTGAGGAGTTCATTGAAAAATTAAGCTGATTCTGATGTTGCATTGTTGACTGCGTTTACTGAAACTTATGGCTTGATTTTCTTGGGTTCACGAACATTTATTTTTATCTGTTATTAATTTTATGTTGTAATTTCATGTACTGACACGTTCCATGACCTTGAAAATTTGCTCCTCAATTGACATGTAAATAAATAAACAAAAATAACAAAAGTAAACCAAGGGGAAGTGGAATGTAGTCAAATTAAGTCAGACGATGCTGAAACAATTCGATTACGAAATGAACAGCAAAGAAACCATTTCTGAAAAGAGAAATTGGTTAACGTTGAAAATAAATTTAAATGTTATGCAGTATTATCTGAAGTTGTTTGTCAGAAATGTAGCTTTGCTCCGAAGTGAGACATGGAGGATAAACAGTCAGACAAGAAAAGAATAGAAACTTTTGAAATGTAGAGACACAAGAGAATACTGACGATGTGATGGGGACGTTGGATAAAGAGTGAGGTGACACTGACGCGAATTGTGATGAAAAGAAAAGAAAAAAAGAAAAGAAGGGATCATTTGATAGGGTTCATTCCGAACCATCAAAGGAATCATCAATTTGGTAATGAAAGAAAGAGTGGCGGGTAAAAAATATTGAGGGAGACGAAGCCTGGTATACAGTAAGCAGGTATGTAGGTAGGCAGGTATGTAGGTTACAGCACCTATGTAGAAGTGAAGACAGTTGCAGAGGATACACTATCATGGAGGGCTCCCTCATACCAGTTTTCGTATTGAAGACAACAACAAAAATAAGAGCAACAATTCCCATCCCTCTGGTATAACATAGCTCTTTAAATTATATAGCTCGCTTTTTATGTGGAAAATGTCGATCCTATTTCTACAGGAGATCAAAAAAAGAGAAAAATATTTTACTAACGTAATTCCAGAAACAAACAACTGTTGAAATACGCGCCATTCTGGGCTACTATAGGTAAGTGTTTGTTAACCCTGTAGGACGTACTCGATGTGGTTACCATCCATTCTTACAGATCTTTCAACCTTTCTTCTCACAGAATTTTTATCTTATGCGACCATAAGTAATTGTTGTGAGAGTAGGTCACATGTATAGAATACATGCTACTGTAACGTGCGCACATTAGCGATGTGTAGAATACAGCAATGTCTATAATTATCCCAAGAGCCAGAAAACTAAGGCATTAAGGTTAGGGGAAAGAAGAGGCTGCACTACTGAACTTCCTTGAACAACTCCTTCGAATTCCTTCATTTCCTTTTCAACAATTCCCTTCCTAACAACAATTTCGTTCGTGACACTGCGTCACACAAAGCCTAGAAAATGGAGCGGTGCCCCGTCACCAATAAACTTCATCAGTTGTCTTTTTCCAAGGATAAGCTAAGCAAATAGGGCGGTAATTTCTTACTCAGATATAAGCGTCAAACAGTGCCTGCTAATTTGTCGGGTAAAGCTTAAGAGACTAAGAGACTGTCACCCACAATATCCGAAAGGACAGATACCATTTTAGTATATATATAGTTAAGGCTCACCGGCCACTTGACCATCTCCTTCTTCTGTGCGAATGCACAAACAGTGCCCGAACTCTTACGGGAATCGGCAACGCGCCGCGAGTAATGAGTATAATGGGCGGGGGCACTACGAATGTAGTGCCGGACAAAACGTTGAGAATGAGGGTTTCGCGGGAGGCGTGCCAGAGATAAATCCCTGCAGTCGCGCTATCCTCTGTGTCCTCAGGGCCTCAGATGGGTAGAGCGTCTGCCATGTAAGCAGGAGATCCCGGGTTCGAGTCTCGCTCGGGGCACACATTTTCATCTGTCCCCGTTGACGTGTGTCAACGGCTGTAAGCAGCTAAGGGTGTTCATTTCATCGTAATTTCATTCTAACAAGCTGCATGGTCACCGATGGTATCTGTTCTTTTGGACATGTCTGAAGTAGTGCTGGAGGAGGGAATTGACACAATGTATACTCCAGGGCTGTCCACAAATCCGTAAGAGTACGAGAGGGTGGAGATCTCTTCTGTACAGCGCGTTGGAAGGCATCCCAGGTATGCTCATTAAGGTTCACGTCTGGGGAGTATGGTGGCTAGCGGAAGTGTTTAAACTCAGAAGAGTGTTCCTGGAGCCACTCTGTAGCAATTCTGGACGTGTGGGGTGTCGCTTTGTTCTGCTGGATTTACCTAAGTCTGTCGGAATGCACAAGGGACATGAATGCATGCAGGTGATCAGAAAGGATGCTTACATACATGTCATCTGTCAGAGTCGTATCTAGACGTATAAGGGGTCCCATATCACTCTAACTGCACACGCCCCACACAACTACAGAGCCTCGATCAGCTTGAACAGCCCTGCTGACAAGCAGGGTCCATGGATTCATGAGATTGTCTGCGTACCCTTACACGTCCATCTGCTCGATACAATTTGAAACGGGAATCGTCCGATCAGGCAACATGTTTCCAGTCATCAACAATCCAATATCTGTGTTTACGGGCCCAGGACAGGCGTAAAACTTTGTGTCGCACAGTCACCAAGGGTACACGAGTTGGCCTTCGGCTCCGAAAGCCCATATCGTTGATATTTCGTTGTATGGTGCGCACGCAGACACATGTTGATGGCCCAGCATTGAAATCTGCAGCAATTTGCGGAATATTTGCACTTCTTTCACGCTGAACGATTCTCTTCATCGTCGTTGGCCCGTTCTTGCAGGATGTATTTCCGGTCGTAGTGATGTCGGAAATTTGATGTTTTACGTGATTCCTCATGTTCACGGTACACTCGTGAAATGGTCATATGGGAAAATCCCCACTACATCGCTACTTCGGAGATGCTGTGTCCCATCACTTGTGCGCCGACTGCAACACCACGTTCAGACTTACTTAAATCGTAATAATCTACCATTGTAGTAGCAGTAACCGATCTAACAACTGCGTCAGACACTTGTTGTCTTATATCGGCTTTGCCGACCGCAGCGCCGTATTCTGCCTGTTTACATATCTCTATTTTTGAATACGCATGTCTATACCAGGTTCTTTGGTGCCTCGGTGAAAAATTGAGCATGTTGAAATGTAATGCTGTGACCTACGTTAGCGAAAGATACTAACGACAACATGGGCGCACGGTTTTACGGTTACAAGCTGCAGCACAGATTGGTATGCTTGGGTGTCCATGTGTGAGTGACAATTTCCTGCCACCACTTAAATTGATCAGCTAACTGATTCTGGTGCCGAAAAACCGGAGAACTATGTTGCTCAACAAGACGGTGGCAAAATTTGCCTTGATTGGGAAAATCATGTGAAACAGGATCGTCATACAAGCAGTATACATCAGACGCACTTTCACTGAGAATTTCACCTTTTATATCCGCAGCTAAGACGATCACTGCCGTTACTCAAATTCTTCGAGTTCACGAAGGTGACTGAAGATACGTTAGAATATCTAAAAAAATGGCTTGTAGTCGCAAAGCTTCAGCAGTCAACCACCATCGTTCGATCATATACTGATGAGTCAAAATATATGACTTTTGTCCACATTGCTACTGCAGGCCTTCAGGTATCGTTGCGGGCACGTGACCTAGTAAAGAAGGTATATAAGCGAAGCTGAGACGAATGGGGAATCATTCTAGCGACGATACGAGCAGCAAATGAGGGAATATATTGACGTAAACAACTTTGACGGATTGTACAGCAGCGCGGGGTAGTCTCGCGGTCCGAGGCATCTTGTTAGGTCCGCGCGGCTCCCACCGTCGGAGGTTCGAGTCCTCCCTCGGGCGTAGGTGTGTGTGCCGTCCTTAGCGTACGTTCCCATAAGACCTTACCACAAACTTCAAAATTTTTTCCAGATTGTAGAGTGTTGGTGTTTAGAGCCTGGAAACGAGCATCTTGCAAACGGCGATGCTGGTCAGCTGTTCGCGTGCCACTCGTAAGCATCTATGGAAACTAGGTAAGGATGGTGAAAGTACGAATCGGCGACAAGGTTTTGGACGTCCACATCTAATCACAGAACGTGGAGCTCGAAGGGTTGCCCTCTCTGTAAAACAGGATATGGGGCGATCTTTGGTGTACCTGACGACAGAATACAATGCTGGGGCAAGCTCAATGGCTTCGGGCACACTGCCCAGTGCACATTGTTGAACATTATTCTTCGCAGCAGACGGACTCCACGTGCTTCCGAGTTGACCAAACGACATCGTCAATTATGAGTGCCATGAAAGTGGGATCATCGAGTTGGGCCGTGGATCAATGGAAACGTTTCGCCTGATCCGATGAATCATGTTTTTTGGCGATGATCTTCTCTGGATAAACCGCCATCCAGGCGAAAGTCTACTCGAAATATGAAGCGCGCAACGCATGCAGGACGGCGGAGACAGTGTTACCTGATGGGGGACATTTACCTGTGCTTCCGTATGACCTGTGGTAGTAATCGAAGGGCCTTGACAGTGTAGTCTACTTGGAAATTATTCTGGATCGCCAGCATCCCACCATAATGGATGTTTTGCATGGCGGCGTTTGTATATTCCATCAGGATAACTGCCCGTATCACAAAACCAGAAGCGTACTGCAATAGTCTGGGATCATAATAGTGAACTCACGTTGGTGTACTTGCCGCCAAATTCATCTGAACTGGACACGCTGGAATACATCTGGATTGCTATCGGAGCCCAGTTTCACTCCGACAAATCACCGGCCAGTAATTTAAGGGATTTGAGTGACCTGTGCGTGGACATCTGGAGCCACGTACGTCTGGAAACCAACCAATGATTTTTCGAATACATGTTACTCAGAATCTCTGTTGTATTGCGTTACAAAGGAGGACCAATTCGCAATTAAGTATATGGTCGTAATATTTTGACTCGACAGTGGATTTGTACAAAAGTAAAGTAGGGAGCTTCGAATGACTTTTGTATACGTGAAGGTAATTAAAAGAGAAGCGAATTTAAAGAATCAAGTCTCAATCACATTCGGAAATAACTTCGACGACAATACTTTGACTTAAAATGGAACAAAATAAATAAAAAGAAAAACAAAATTAAACTGTTGAGCCCAATGTTTTTGCCCCAACCGTCAACTCAAGATCAGATGTAAATCACTCATTATAACCTATCTGCTTTATGTATCACCTGCGACATCTAAATATCTGCAAAACATTTCGACATACTACATAAAAATTACAGCATTGCATTAACATATAGTTTCTTGACTATATCTGCGGTATAATCTATTGTCATAAGATTCGAACAAATTCTAATCAAGCGTTGCCAGTTTTAATGGAAGACACACAGCATCACGAACGACACTCACGTAGCGAGCCACAACAGCTACATATACGGACGTGTTTTGGTGCGTATTGCTGACGTATGATGTGGCTTAAGTTGGCGACAGATTGTGGTGTTCAGAGTGGCCAAAGCGCCCGTCTGACTTTAGTTTAAGAAAGATTTCTAAAAGTAGCATAGTTTCTTCTGCCGTAGACCTTCCCTAAGTACCTGAAGCTCACCAAAGGATTTGGTACAAATAGGAGACAAATGACACGTAAGTTGGTATTCTTTGTAAACACTCATTTACTTGAAACGGTCATATAGATCTTCCATAATTGCACTTATTTGAACTTATAAAGTACACCAGCGTAGATAATCACAGTGAACAATGAGCTGTCAACTTTTCTTCTGTTTCATGGCCTTCCCCCAAGTATGAATTATCTGTCTGTTACTCCTTTTTCTTCAGTGTCAATGTTGTCTGTGGTTAGTGTCTATTCGATCTCCATTCCTTGACATATCTACTGATTTTTCCCATGTCGATCGATCATTAGTTACTATTTTAGGCATTGCGTTTTCATTCATTCAAACGAAAATACTTCTCAATTCATTTTTGTACTCGCTGACATGTTCATTTATGCTTTTAAGTCCCAGTTACTGTCTGATTGTTGTTTTCCTTCAGAATATCAGATAGCCAGTTGTTCTTCTTAAGAATCTTATTTCAACAATTGACGGAAGGCCACCTTGGCCGCAAACCTGCGGAGAAGAGGTCTGTCAGCTACCAGCGCAGAAGTGCTTATACCTATTTGGTTCCAAAAGAGGGAATCCTTACACCTTCGTCAGTGTATGCTCTCACTTAGTTGCTGTAACGAGGGCTGTGTTGATAGTTCTATCAGGAAGAACCGTATGAAATGCTTAACTTAGCCAGAATGCACCAATTTATATACAATTGGCAGGGTCCTTTGGAGGCGACCTTTTGCAGCGTAAGTAATATTTAACTTTCCAAGATAATCGTACGGAAGTAAAGAAAGTTACGGTTAAGAGGTCTGTCGACGACGAGTTCCCTTGGATTGGTGAAGAATCAGGAAAGAAATCGGATGTGTCCTTCTCAGCCGGCCGGTGTGGCCGACCGGTTCTAGGCGCTACAGTCCGGAACCGCGCGACCGCTACGGTCGCAGTTTCGAATCCTGCCTCGGGCATGGGTGTGTGTGATGTCCTTAGGTTAGTTAGATTTAAGTAGTTCTAAGTTCTGGGGGACTGATGACCTCAGCGGTTAAGTCCCATAGTGCTCAGAGCCATTTGAACCATTTGTCCTTCTCAAAGGGATCGTTCCAGCATTTGCCTTAAGCGATTCACGGAAACCAGAGGAAACTTATAACTGGATGATCAGACGGAGTTCTCGAATAACAGTCCAGTGTCTTACAACTGAACCACCTCGCTCGGTACGATCATTCGATAATAAAAGCAAATAAGTATCACTCTTTACGGACACGGGTGATCTGTCCTGGACATGGGGTGTCCTGGCAGAAAAGAAACTCAGCAGCTGGCATCCTTCTACTCGGGGCTACAGAGAAGCTGTATCTTGGCCTTTCGTCCACTTTACCTGCTCTATCGTGTTTTACAATCGAAGCAGATCATTAAATACACTCATGAACAGTCTCCGCTTTTCCTGCTTAAATGATAGTCTTCATAAGGATGTGAACTGAACTGTACAGTAGACCTCATATTTGAATGATCTGTGTAGAAATTCCACGTATTAAATGTCTGAATCCTATGTTATCATTAAGTACTCAGAATTATTAAATAGCTTCGATCTTATGATTCACTGAACAAAATGTGACTTTTGTCTAATTTCTTCGCGAAATAAAATTTTAATTCGCAAGTTCTAATTAGAGTACAGGAGAAAACACTAAACGACTTTGACTGGCAATTCGTCTGCAGCTAAATATTATCCCTACTCTGTCTCACTGCCCTCCATAATCAGTTTACCAAGAAGAAAAATGTGTGACCTTCGTGAAAGGAGCCCCAACTGCATCCATTTCAGGGTTTCATCAATCAGAATGGATCCAGTGCGATAATTTCAGCGATAATTATGTTCGGTCGAACATGAAGTTATTTTGAATTTTAAGAGTTTCTGTTTACAATACAGAAACACAGGAGTGATAAAATTTGCCAGGTACCATCATATGATACTGGTTTGCTTGTCAACACACAGTGCTTAGTAACTGCAGTCCCCTAAATTCCTTGTTTCAACTGGTAGGTGATGTTGGAAACAGGGGAAGATATAATTAGTCACATGTTTTTGAAAACTTTTATTTTCGATTTTACAAAATTTGACTGAAGAATTTCATCCAGTACCGAATTAAAAGGGAACTGAGTGGAATTATTACTTGTAATATTTACTGACTTTCCAACTATAATAGTCGTCCAAGGTTACAGAAATGACCGGAAAGAGATTAGTTGTTATTTGGGATATTCACTCTCGCAATGTCGCAAAACGTGGGAGAAAGCAGTTCATGCTTGTATCGAACTCATGTATCGAGTCTAGATTCGCGTGCTGCGCCTGGCAATAGAATTCCTACAACGCAACTTCTACAAGTTCCTACACTCAGTGGGTGTTTCAGGGAGACTTTTCGAGTCTTACGAGAGTCTCAGAAGTGATAGAACCGCAAAATCCAGACAACTGAATTCAGACTCAGTCAGAGTACCAGTACCAGATCTGTTGACACGATCATCAGCACCTCATGAATGAAGAAGCAAAAGGCAGCATAAAATAAAGGAAAACAAAATGTAAGGGACACACAAATTGGAAGGAAAAACCAAAATAAGGTTGTAAGTTTTAACACAAACGTGGCGTAGTGAAGAACACCCTCCAGAGACTGAAGCCACCAAAGACGTTGATGATACCGAGAGTCTCCAAAACTGACTTCGCAAGAAGACGAGACAACTTTATCCAAATAATTTATTTATTAGAAAGTAGTTGTATTACATTAGAGTGGCACAGTGATACGTCACTGGGTCCTTGAAGAATTGAAATGAGTCAGACACGCGCTGTCCTATACACTCCTTTTTGCAGTATTACAACAAGATAGGTCTTACGGCAAAGGGTTTGCTTTCATGTCAACTTTCATGCGTGGGCGCCCTAAATTGTACAACCACACACACAAAAGCGAACTTTGACGAGTTCCCAAATGCTATTACTACTTAGCTTCTACCCGTTAGGCACTTGTATAGAATGTGTGACAATACCTTTACTTTAATGTATGAAGTTTAGAGGATTCTCGTCGATTTTTACACATAAATACTATGTATTTAAGTTTTTAATATATGTTTTCCAATTTTCTACCTATAATTGTTCGCAGCATTATACTTATGTGTGTCCAACACAAGCATTCACTCTGTCTGTGGGTGAATGTACATATAATACAAATGTTATTCAACATCTTCCAGATCCATGAGCGGATGATGCGCACGATCAGAAATCAAAGTTACCAAAAGTAAAGTTGAAGACAATAGATTTTTTTCTTTACATGAGGCCGTACGTCAGAACGAAATAACAACAGCTATTGCATAGTTACTACTTTGTAACCTCCTAGATAATTAGGACAAACAGATGTTATATGGTCCTCCTTTGTAGCTGAGTGAGCAACGCCTCTGATTGCCATGCGGAGGACCTGGGTTCTATTCCCGTTACTGCCAGGGATTTTTCCCTAGTGGCGGTCTATTCGACATAGTGATGCCATTTCAGATGCTACTTGATAGTGAAATAGCGGCTCCAATGGCTGTAAATCCGACAACGACCAGGAGAATAGTGTTTTGACCCAGTACCCCTCCATATTGCATCCGAATTAAATCATACTCGTATGGCAGACGATGATACGCCGCGCCGTCAGTATCGTGCTGTCCTGTTGGTCTGACCTCGAGGATTACCTTCAATTATTTTTTAGGTCAAATATGTGTTGATGCTAAAGCATATCCAGAGGTATTACAGGGCTATTACAAATGATTGAAGCGATTTCATAAATTCACTGTAGCTCCATTCATTGACATATGGTCACGACACACTACAGACACGTAGAAAAACTCATAAAGATTTGTTCGGCGGAAGCCGCACTTCAGGTTTCTGCAGCCAGAGCGCTCGAGAGCACAGTGAGACAAAATGACGACAGGAGCCGAGAAAGCGTATGTCGTGCTTGAAATGCACTCACATCAGTCAGTCATAACACTGCAACGACACTTCAGGACGAAGTTCAACAAAGATCCACCAACTGCTAACTCCATTTGGCGATGGTATGCACAGTTTAAGGCTTCTGGATGCCTCTGTAAGGGGAAATCAACGGGTCGGCCTGCAGTGAGCGAAGAAACGGTTGAACGCGTGCGGGCAAGTTTCACGCGTAGGCCGCGGAAGTCGACGAATAAAGCAAGCAGGGAGCTAAACGTACCACAGACGACTGTTTGGAAAATCTTACGGAAAAGGCTAAAGCAGAAGGCTTACCGTTTACAATTGCTACAAGCCCTGACACCCGAAAAACGCTTTGAATTTTCGGCGCGGTTACAACAGCTCGTGGAAGAGCGTTCAGTGTGAAACTCGTTTTAAGTGATGAAGCAACATTTTTTCTTAATGGTGAAGTGAACAGACACAATGTGCGAATCTGGGCGGTAGAGAATCCTCACGCATTCGTGCAGCAAATTCGCAATTCACCAAAAGTTAACGTGTTTTGTGCAATCTTACGGTTTAAAGTTTACGGCCCCTTTTTCTTCTGCGAAAAAAAACGTTACAGGACACGTGTATCTGGACATACTGGAAAATTGGCTCACGCCACAACTGGAGACTGACAGCGCCGACTTCATCTTTCAACAAGATGGTGCTCCACCGCACTTCCATCATGATGTTCGGCATTTCTTAAACAGGAGATTGGGAAACCGATGGATCGGTCGTGGTGGAGATCATGATCAGCAATTCATGTCATGGCCTCCACGCTCTCCCGACTTAACCCCATGCAATTTCTTTCTGTGGGGTTATGTGAAAGATTCAGTGTTTAAACCTCCTCTATCAAGAAACGTGCCAGAACTGCGAGCTCGCGTCAACGATGCTTTCCAACTCATTGACGGGGACATGCTGCGCCGAGTGTGGGAGGAACTTGATTATCGGCTTGATGTCTGCCGAATCACTAAAGGGGCACATATCGAACATTTGTGAATGCCTAAAAAAACTTTTTGAGTTTTTGTATGTGTGTGCAAAGCATTGTGAAAATATCTCAAATAATAAAGTTATTGTAGAGCTGTGAAATCGCTTCAATCATTTGTAATAACCCTGTATTTTATCCATGACGAATGTTGGTTAATTCTGTGGTTGCTGTTTCAATATAGATTATTGACGACTGTACAGCCTGTCAAAAACGCTGCTGAAAAATTTTTACAAAAGTTCTGCACAAGCACTTGTTTGTCGTTTTATTGTCTTGCACATACGTCATAAAACATTTAAATTTTGTTAATAAACGAAATAAACATCCTAAAGGAGACTGCAGTCATTGCAGATATTTGTGAATAAGACTTTCTAGATTACATAGTTTATTTCTTTATTTATAACGTCGTTTCCGCTACAGGCTTCATGACATCAAAATACGGAAGTTGCAAAATAATGTTGAGCGTCAATTTTGAGCTACGTGTAGGTAAATAAGTACATTAAGAGAGCTAGACGACATTATTAAAATAAATAAATAAATAAAAACCTAAGCTTTGACTTGTAGAGAGAACGCTCCGGAATTGTGACGATGGCCATAACGAGAAAAAGGCTAAATCAGAGTTTCTCAAGCAATTGCGTGGTGCTGCTGCAAAATGGCAGTCAGAGGGCACAGGAGTATCGACCTGTGCCGTTTATCGAGTAGCGACTGCGCCATGACTGCGCGCATGCGTCTCGTAGTCTTTCCTTCGACCTATCGATCCGTGCCGTGTTGCTCTGCGTCCCCTAGCTTTAAGCCGCGTTTCCACAGGCACCGAGAACTTGCACACGATGCCCCCTCCAACGCCTTTGGAGGCCAATAGGAGTTTCCACATGCGCTTTCGGAGCTCCTACTGGCAAGGTTTTCAAAATGGCGTCGACAGAATTCGTACAAGCGAAACGAGGAGAGAACATAGCCTCCAACAAAGATTCGATTAAAAAAAAAATTCTTACAGAAATCATTTGTGGGCGGCAAACAGGCTAACAAAAACGTCAACGGCAGGGACTTGAATGATGTATGAAAATCACTTTCGAATGAACAAAATTAATTCACTTTTTTCAGATGTATTTCATCCTCTACGCAAATGTCAGGTGTTCTTATTCGAGACGTCATGCCAGCTCGTATTAAGTTACAAGTAATTCTGGGACTCCTGGCGAATGGAGACACTTTTACTGCCATTTTGGACACCTTACCACATTTGTGAAAGCACGACTGCTATGTTTCTATGCGAAATGCTTACATCCGACGCCACGCCAAAAAATCTTGCGAGTGCTTGTTACATACAGCAATATTTAATCTGCAGGGGATTTTATCTCAGGTCTAGAAACGCTTCAGATCACTGAAGCCACAAATAAATATTCAATTTTCACTTCATTGTAATATTTTCCCTCAGTGTGAAGTGCAGTTTATTGGCATTTTAAAATACTTTAAAATATTGACATTTCTGCAGTCAAGTTAACCTGTACAAGCCTGTACTCTAAATTACAATACTTTCTGAATATATTACGTTACTGCAAATTGTGTTACGTTACTTTAATACTACTCGGTGGTTAAAATGAATTACTGATGGCTAGAATAAGTTTCCTATCACACACATTAAGAATTTTACGACGGACCATTTCACGGAATCGGCTATTGTGTAAAATAAACGGTTTTTACGAGAATACAATCATGAGTGTGTGCAGTTTCTCTTGACTTTTTCAGTGAAAAGTGTTTACAAATATCGCTGTAAAAAAAAAGTATACACGTATTTCGTTTCGGCATGTCAGCTACATGTATCGTCACATGTTTGTAAGAACATACGCATTCCGTATGCCCATCTTCCTAGCTCCTCTCAGATAATGCTTTTGAGGTAATGGTCAATACTGTACTTTACTTCTTCTTGTTTGTGCATCGCGGACAGTCATCTGTAAGGAGATACGATATTTTAAGACGAGTTTTTGTAATTGGGTGATTAATCTAGGAACAGGAACATGTGGAATTTTATACCGGGAATTTACAGTTCTTAGGCCGGTCCGCTGGATACGCTTTAGAGTAACCGACCGAAGTGGCGCCGACTTAACACTGGACTGGCTTTCTTGAGGAGCTTGAATCGGATCTACATTCACTGATGTAGATTTTTGGTTTCTACAGTTTCACTAAATCGCTCAGAAGAACTCCTGGGTTGATTCCTTCGAAATGGTCATCGTTCATTTCCTTCCCAATCCGAGCTTTTGTTGCGTCTCTAATCAACTCGTTGTCGGCTCGTTACATCCTATCCTCATTCCTCTCTTCCCTTCCTAACTCTATCGTTTTCATGATATACGAGGGTTCATCTATAAAATATGATCATGATTTTTTGACAGCATACCTTCACTCATTCTTATAATTTTTTATGGTCTTTCTCAAAATAGTCTCTTTTGGATGAGATGCATTTGTCACACCATTTTCGTGGTGTAGCGTCCAGTCTGGCTCACGGATACTTTTGTGCCTGTTACGGACTTGCAAAGTTTTCAGGACATTCCTGTAGTATTGTCTTGTTACTGATGTATGTGCAGATACAAATACTGATAAACACCCAATGGAATTTTATAAATTTTAGGAAGTTTTCGTCGATCAGCATGACTGCAGAGGAACTGACGTTTTCTTTTGTAAGAACAGTAACTGGAGAGCCCGCTCCAAATTCCTTTGAAAACCTCTTCCTCCCTTAAACAATTTAAACCATCTGCGAGCTGTGATGCAGGGAAGAAAAGACTCTCCATAGGTCTCCTGTAACATTATATACAATTCAGGTGAAGATTTGTTGAGACGAAAGCAACGTCTGGAAGTCCAGTTTTGTTCATCGCGCGTCATTGTTGCAGTCGGTTATACTGAACCTGTGTCTCAGCTTGCCCACCTCTCACAGACGAGAACCAGGAGCGCTAACAATGAAACTAGTTCGGTATGTTTGCTACACATTTGCTAACAGAATACCTATTGTAAAATTAAATTCTGTCACGAGAAATTATGACCGTAATAAAATTGCGATCATTATTTATTGAACAGTCCACTACTGGCCTCTGTGGACAGAGTGTGAGGCTGCTATGGGGAGGACCGAGATTTGATTTCCGGATCCGCCAGTTTTCTTTTCTTTTTTTTTTGTGGGGAGGGCTAGAACGGAATGCACACGGACTCGTGATGCCAACTGAGGAAGAGCTTCAGTGAGCAGGTAAAGAAAACAGTGTGCTGGCCTCACAACCCTCCGTACCACATTCTGTGACTCCATGAAACAGTGGTCGTCGGTCCCGACTGACCCATCAGGGGCAGAATGCGGAGTTTTGCTTGTATTTTTATTGAAAGGGCCTCTTAATAGCCCACTGTCAGTTACTTAACATTCCATGAGCGCAAATGAAATAATAATAGCTCATGAATAGTCAAAAGTAGAAGGTGAATATATTTATTTGTCAAATTTATCTCGTTTTCTTATGCTTCGATTATATAATAAATTTGTTTCAACTGTTTCAGAATATTTGTTTTTATATTCTTCGTAAGTGAAAATTTGTAATATTTTCTCGTAATCAGTTTTTGCACAGGTAACTAGAACAGTGGAGGTGGTACAGTAGCTATACACGGAGGCAGGTGGTTCAAGAGCCGCCTGGCCATCCAGATTTAGGTTTTCTATGGTTTCTGTAAATCCATTAACTCGAATGCAAGTTTGGTTCCGTTGCAAGGGCGCAGCTGATTTCTTTCCTCGTCCTTCCCTAAACCAAGTTAGTGTTCCGTCTCTAATAAACTCGTTGTCAACGAAACGTTAAACTCTACTCTCCATTTTTCCTTCTATCCGAGACAATTTTATGGTTTTGCAGGAACTTTCTGATTCTTTCTTAATGCATGATGCCCTGTCTGACTACTGGTTACTCTCCTTGACTGTCTGTCTACATGTTAGACTGTACTCTTTAAATGTTTGAAGGTTAGTTTCCTTGGAAATTGTTAGTCTTTTCATTTACTTTCAATTTTTATTTAAAAATATATTGACTGGTGTTATAGTCGACAGCAAGGTCATTCGAAACTAAATGCAAATTCAAATAGAATACGTAACAAAATTTAGGTGTACTCTTTTATCTCCGTGCCAACTGTGTCTATTTGTTATTAGTCATTTATGTCGTTGCTGTACAGTACATTCATTACAATAATGTTGTGATAGCTGTTGTGAACACAGATGCGTTATATTGGATTTAGATCTGTCTAAGTCACACATGCAATCTGTCGACTGCTGAGAGTAATTTATCGTAATAAAAATGGCATAAGCTACTAAACTATGGTCTATGTTCCTGTAAGGTGAAGCTCTTTGTTTATGTCACACAGTAGCTCAGCAGTTACTGGCAGGAAACACTGCGACCACTAAAAATACCGCCTTACGCCATTAGTATGCTCATTGTTAGGGTTGATACTTGATTGATCAATTGTTCTTCAATAATTTGGACGTCTAGTGCAAGAGTCAGCTCTAGATACTTTCATCACTTTTAAACTCATTTTTTCTGCGTACCTTATACAGGGTGTTCCAAAAAGGTACGCCGAACTTTCAAGAAACTTTCCTCACACACAAATAAAGAAAAGATGTTATGTGGACATGTGTCCGGAAACGCTTAATTTCCATGTTAGAGCTCATTTTAGTTTCGTCAGTATGTACTGTACTTCTTCGATTCACCGCCAGTTGGCCCAATTGAAGGAAGGTAATGTTGACTTCGGTGCTTGTGTTGACATGCGACTCATTGCTCTACAGTACTAGCATCAAGCACATCAGTACGTAGCATCAACAGATTAGTGTTCATCACGAACGTGGTTTTGCAGTCAGTGCAATGTTTACAAATGCGGAGTTGGCAGATGCTCATTTGATGTAAGGATTAGCACGGGGCAATAGCCGTGGCGCGGTACATTTGTATCGAGACAGATTTCCAGAACGAAGGTGTCCCGACAGGAAGACGTTCGAAGCAATTGATCGGCGTCTTAGGGAGCACGGAACATTACAGCCTATGACTCGCGACTGGGGAAGGCCTAGAACGACGAGGACACCTGCAATGGACGAGGCAATTCTTCGTGCAGTTGACGATAACCCTAGTGTCAGCGTCAGAGAAGTTGCTGCTGTACAAGGTAACGTTGACCACGTCACTGTATGGAGAGTGCTACGGGAGAACCAGTTGTTTCCGTACCACGTACAGCGTGTGCAGGCCTATCAGCAGCCGATTGGCCTCCACGGGTACACTTCTGCGAATGTTTCATCCAACAATGTGTCAATCCTCATTTCAGTGCAAATGTTCTCTTTACGGATGAGGCTTCATTCCAACGTGATCAGATTATAAATTTTCCCAATCAACATGTGTGGGCTGACGAGAATCCGCACGCAATTGTGCAATCACGTCATGAACACAGATTTTCTGTGAACGTTTGGGCAGGCATTGTTGGCGATGTCTCGATTGGGCCCCATGCTCTTCCATCAACGATCAATGGAGCACGTTATCATGATTTCATACGGGATACTCTACCTGTGCTGCTAGAACATGTGCCTTTACAAGTACGACACAACATATGGTTCATCCACGATGGAGCTCCTGCACATTTCAGTCGAAGTGTTCGTACGCTTCTCAACAACAGATTCGGTGACCGATGGATTGGTAGAGGCGGGCCAATTCCATGGCCTCCACGCTCTCCTGACCTCAACCCTGTTGACTTTCATTTATGGGGGCATTTGAAAGCTCTTGTCTACGCAACCCCGGTACCAAATGTAGAGACTCTTCGTGCTCGTATTGTGGACGGCTGTGATACAATACGCCATTCTCCAGGGCTGCATCAGCGCACCAGGCACTCCATGCGACGAAGGGTGGATGCATGTCTCCTCGCTAACGGAGGACATTTTGAACATTTCCTGTAACAAAGTGTTTGAAGTCACGCTGGTACGTTCTGTTGCTGTGTGTTTCCATTCCATGATTAATGTGATTTGAAGAAAAGTAATAAAATGAGCTCTAACATGGAAAGTAAGCGTTTCCCGACACATGTCCACAAAACATATTTTCTTTCTTTGTGTGTGAGGAATGTTTCCTGAAAGTTTGGCCGTACCTTTTTGTAACACCCTGTATGTATTGACTCCTTTCCATTTGTGTAATTTTCTGATAGTTAGGATAGAACTACGAGCCGAGAAATCGTAGTGGTGTGAGGAGAATTCGTTTCCATTCTTCCTTAAGCATGGTTATCAGTTGTCTGTTTCTTTGGGCGAAGTGATACCTATTGTGACTGACGCTGTTTATCGTCAGAAAAAAGTCCTGTGGGATAGATGCTGGGGATTTGAAAAGACTGGCCTAACATCTTCTGCTGATTTACTTCCTGCTATGCATTAAGACTACTTGCTTCACTTACTAGAGCATTATATTGTTGATAAAGAAAAAAATCCAATTCCAAAGCTTTTCCATAACGCCAGAAGCTTACTGTTGGCAAAATCTTATGATAAAAACCTGAATGAATAGAATTCAAATGAACATAATTAGATGAAAATCGCTACGCAACCAGCATCGAATTTCCCTGCCGGAATGTCACACTCAGACAAATACTGTTCATCAGACATACGCATTGTCCACAGCCGCTCATCTTAGCGCTGTATCGTTTATTGTGACTGTGAAATCTTTTTCCGCTGATGCGTAAATCAGCGACGACGTCGTCTGTAACACTCCAGGTAACCTGTCACTTTTGTTCTTGTGATTTTTCCTCTGGGTAAAAACGCGACCGTGTGACCACGCTTCATCGTCTCCAGACAGATCGTGCTGCAGTGGCCTAAGATGTAAGGTACAGAAGATCCTTGAATTAGTATACGAAAGGGAAAAACATAAAAATTCAGCAAATGAAGCTGGCGGAAGGTAATGTAAACTTCTAAAATATGAGGTAGTCAAATTAACCTTGCCACATCCGATTTCAACCATGCCGACCCCGCGCAACTGCGGTACAATGCACTAACGAAAGAAAGGCAAGAAACGCAAAACAGCTAATCAGGAATGGCTAGAGGACAACTGCAAGGCTGTAGAAGAAACTTGCATGACTAGGGAAAAGACAGATGCAACCTATAGGAAGAGATACAGCGCTATGAATATCATCTATAGGAAGAGAAGCAACTATATGAATATCAAAAGCTCAGGTGGTTAGCCACTACTAAGCAAAGAAGGGAAGCTGAAGGGTGGAAGACACGTAAAGAGTCTCTATATAGGGGAAAGAAACTTGAGCACAACATTATAGAAAGAGAAACGGAAGTAGCTGAAGATGAAGATGGAGTTTGGTACTGTGTGAAGAATTAGAGCACGGGAAGATATAGAAGGAAACAAGGCCTCTGGAGCAGACGTCATTCCCTCAGAATTAGTGAGATAATTTGGAGAGCCAACCATGAAAAAACTGTTCCACATGGTGTGTGAGATACACGAGACAAGAAAAATACCTTCAGACTCCAAGAAGACTGTAAACTCTTAAACTCCGTGCAGAGGCCTTGGTGGGCCCATCGGGACGGACCGCCGTGTCATCGTCTGCCAATTGCGGCATTGGACGCGGTATGGAGAGACGTGGTCTCAGCACACGGCTCTCCCGCGGACAGTTTTCGTGACCTGGAGCCTCTATTACTCGGTCAAGCTACTCCTCAATTGGCATTGTGAGGCTGAGTGCAACCCGTTCCAGCCCTCACACCTATGAAAAATCCCGATAGTACCGGAAATCGAACACGGGAGTATCAATCGTCTACGCTGACCACCCAGCTACGAAGAAGGACAACGGGATTGTAAAACTTCCAGTTCCACAGAAGGCAGATGCCGACAGGTGTGAATACCACCGAAACTTCAGTTTAATAAGTTACTTTTGTAAAATATTGACACAAATCGTTTACGGAAGAATGGAAAAACTGGTAGTAGCAGAGGTCGACGAATGCAATCTCTGTGTTCCGTTGAACGCGTGAGGTAGTACTGACCCTACGTCTTGTCTTAGGATATAGGCTGAAGAAAGGAAAACCTACGTTTATAGCATATGTGCATCTAGAGAAAGCTTTTGACATCGTTGACTAGGTCTGAATCTTTGATATTGTGAAGGCAGTAGGGAGAAAATACTGGGAACGCAATATTATTCACAACTACTACAGAAACCAGATTGCAGTTATCAGAATCGAAGGATATGGAAGAGAAGCGGTAGTCGAGAAGGGAGGGGAACAGACTTGCAGCTTGTTCCAGAGTTATCAGTCTGTACATCCTGCAAGCAGTAAAGGAAACCAATGAAAATTTTTTAAAAAAATTTCAATTGAGCCACAATAAATAAAAATTTTAAGGTCTGTTGATGACACTGTAATTCTCTCAGAGACGGCAAAGGTTCTAGAAGGGTTGTTGATCGGAACGGATAGTGTTTTGGAAAGAGAGTACAAAATAAACTTCAACAAAAATAAAACCAACGATAATGGAATGTAATCAAATTTAATCAGGCGATGCTGACAGAATTAGACTAGGAATGAAGACATCAAATGCAGAAGATGAGTTTTCCTGTTTGCTCTATGATGAGGGAATTGGATTAGAAAACAATATACTAAAAGTAGTACTGGATTTTTTTCTCTTTGGGCAACTGAATAACATGATGGCCAAAGTAGAGCGGATATGAAATGCAGAAAGGCAACAAAAAAAAAAAAAAAAAAAAACAAAAAAAAAAAAAAAAACGTAAAAGTAGAATTTTTATCCTCCAATATTAATGTAAATATCAGGAAATCTTTTTTGATGGTGCTTGCCTGGAGGATAGTCTTGCACAGAAGTGAACCGTGGACGATAAACAGCTAAGACAAAAAGAAAGTATAAGCTTTTGAAATACAACGCTACAGAAGAATGCTGTAGGTCAGAAGCGTGGATCTAATATCTAGTGAGGGAGTATTGAACCTAATGGGAGAAAAGGAAATTCATGGCACTACTGGATGAAAAGAAGGGATCGGTTAAGTGGACAAATCCTCAGGTATCGAGGAATAGTAGATTTGGAAAACGAGTGAAGTGTGTGTGTGTGTGTGTGTGTGTGTGTGTGTGTGTGAAGGGAGGGGGGAAGTGGGGGAAAGATGAAGGGAGGAAAGGGGGTAAAACTGTAGAGGGACGCGTAGACATGAGCAGACATAGAAATGAAGAAGCTCCAGCAGGACAGACTAGCGTGAACAGCTGCGTTGAGCCAGTCTTCGGACTGACCATTTTCCAATAAAGTTCCTGTCGTGGTTCCATGTTTTCTAAATTGCTTGCGATTATGTTAATGAACAAAAGATTTACATTGTAATGTACGAGCACGTGCTGAAAACAATGCTTCCGAACTTTTTATGTGAAAACTCTTAAAGCTTTTTAAATAAAACAAACTTTATTAGCACTATACATCTTTATTCTTCATGTCTCCTTGTTTATTTCTCAACATGGTCACGCTGGTTACAACACATTTCTATCGACAAGAGATCCGTTTGTTTATATCATCATTGAAGAATGTTTGAGCCTGTTGATGGAACCACAATCTCATTTCTCCTTGTAGAGCTTTGTTACTGCGGAAGTGAAGTTCTCGAAGGTGTTCTTTAAGTTTTGGAAACAGATTAAAATCGGGTGGGGAAAAGTCGGTAGTCTATGCAGGATGATCTATGACATTGAACTCAAGGCGTCGGATTGTTTCAGATGTCGGACCACTGGTGGGTGGTCTGGTATACAAGGAGACATGAAGAATAAAGATGTATAGTGCTAATAAAGTTTGTTTCATTTAGAAAGCTTTAAGAGTTTTCACATAAAAAGTTCGGAAGCATTACTTTCAGCACGTGCTCGTACATTACAATGTAAATCTACATAGCTCTCATTCGACTATTGGAGGCACGTTTTCTGCTCTTAGAAACTACAAACACACCGCCATTTCACATGCTACGGTTCGAAGCCTTCTAGCGGCAGAGGGTTGCAGCTTGCGTCAGCGAAGCGGGGAACTCGACTGAGTAACATGCGTGGCGTATAAAACCTCAACCCATACTGAGAACAGAATAAAGAACACTGTAGCATTATTTTTCAGCACTGCCTCGTATTAGCGTAACCACTCACATGTGTGTCGCCGCAAGAACTTACACGCATCAAAATAAATTTTGCATCACCTCGGTTCCCAGAATTCCGGAACCTGTACAGAAAATTGGAATGAAGATCAACCTAAACATCATTTCCACCCTTTTTATTGCTCATGAAAACCACTCATTGCATGTTGTACCACCATTCTGCGAGATCTTCAGAGGTGGTGGTCCAGATTGCTGTACACACCGGTACCTCTAATACGCAGTTTCACGTCCTCTTGCATTGATTCATACCTGTATTCGTCGTAGCGTACAATCCACAACTTCATCAAGACACTGTTGGTAGAGATTGTCCCACTCCTCAACGGCAATTAGGCATTGATCCCTCAGAGTGGTTGGTTGGTCATGTCGTCCAAAAACAGCCCATTTCAATCTATCCTAGGCATGTCCGATAGGGTTCTTGTCTGGAGAACATGCTGAGCACTCTAGTCGAGCGATGTCGTTATCCTGAAGGAAGTCATTCACAAGATGTGCACGATGGGGGCGCGAATTGTCGTCCATGAAGACGGGTATCTCGCCAATATGCTGCAAATATGATTTCACCATCGGCATTCGCCTTCCATGACTACCAGCGACGTACGCCGGCCCCCATAGTGCCTCTCCTAAACATCAGGGAACCTCCACCTTGCTGCACTCGCTGGACAGAGTGTTTAACGCGTTCAGTCTGACCGGATTGCCTCCAAACACGTCTCCGACGATTGTCTGGCAGAAGGCATATGCGACACTCATCGGTGAACAGAACGTGATGCCAATCCTGAGCGGTCCATTCGACATGTTGTTGGGCCCATCTGTACCGCGTTGCATGGTGTCGTGGTAGGAATTAACGAGCATGGCCGAAAGAGTCAGCCTACAGGAATTGTGAAACGAACCCTGTCGTCCAGGACCATGTACCAGAAAGGGTGCAGATTCACCACGAGATGGGGAAACTGACACTCGTCTATTTTCTATTGAGGCCTAAGCGCTGTAGTCTGCGAGTGAGACACACGAGAACCTACGTCATAGGGAAACCCAGCAGATGACGTTTGTGGCTAGGGAGACGTAGAAATGTTAAATATGGTGGACCTAAGATCGGCCATAAAGGAAACATTTATGAAAACGATTTATCTCTGTGGTAGTGCAGGGAATGAAGCCACAGTAATTTAATGTACCACCCTTCATAAAATTTCATGGTAACCTCAATATTGTTCATATCTATAATAGTTTAGGATTGACTGTTTAAGTGAAATTAACAGATTTTGCAACAAAGACCTGAAAGCTAAAATCTGAACGTTTTGGTCGATCTTAGGACCGACACTTCATATAGAAGTGCAAACGCTGTAAATATCAACTCTGTTACTTTGTTTGTTTATAAGATGTAGTAAATTTAAATTATCAGTATCTTCATTTGAGCATCAGATTATCATTTCCTCCACACAAAACACACTGAACGACGACAGCATGACACCTTATTGAATCACTAGGCAATAGAATATTTGTTGTAATGTTTAGTGCATAATAGTTACTTTTGCTCCTTATTTATTCATCAGAAAGCACATTGGTGCAAGGCTACTGGCCGTGGCATTCAAGGCTAAGAAGGAAATTTTATTAGTTTTATGTAAAAGAATTTAACGTTTATTGTGAAACGGATATTATTGTTCCTTTATTTAGACCGTGATAGTGGTCAAGCTTTAATTGTTTAAATGTGTTAAAATGTAATATAATGCAGAATAAGATGTAGCCAATCAGATGGACGGTGATCAGCCTTGCACCTGGTGTGAACTCTAATCTTTCGTGTAAATATCGAGGTGGTGTATTGGACTTGTGTTTCGCGATGAGCTTGTGAATTATCGAACTGTGTCAAATGGATATGCCCTCGAGTGTAATAGTAATTCTAAATACATCCACTTTCGCTATTAGTTTCCTTTCTGAATAAAGATTATCTAACCAGATCGCAACTCTGTGGCCTACATCATTTATGGCTCGTTAATTTTGTTCCCGACATTATTATTGCTGTTATTATATGTTACATTAACTTTGTTTCATACAATTTCGCAAACTCGCCATCAGCCAGACAATTTAACCAAAGGGTCTCAAGTGTCTAACTTAGAGCGTGTAATGCGACACGTGCGGTTCAACCCCTAGACGAGTTTGAGTCAAGACATTTCGACGAAGAGGAACTGCATGTGAGCCCGAACATATTTGGGATGTTAGCTCGCAGAGGTTGCAAAGATGGATATCGCCATGGACGTCGGGAGGGAAGTTGCGCATCATGCAGCCTATTGCGCACAGTTTGAGTTGTAACACGACGTCCTGTGGCTGCGCGAAAAGCATTATTCAACATGGTGGCGTTGCTGTCAGGGTTCCTCCGAGCCATAATCCGTAGGTGACGGTCATCCACTGCTGTAGTAGTCTTTGGACGGCCTGTGCGAGGCATGTCACCGACAGTTCCTGTCTCTCTGTATCTCCTCCATGTTCGAACAACATCGATTTGGTTCACTCTGAGACGTCTGGACACCTCTCTTGTTGAGAGCCCTTCCTGGCACAAAGTAACAAATTGGACGCTATAGAACCGCGGAATGGACCGTCTAGGCATGGTTAAACTACAGACAACACGAGCCGTGTACCTCATTCCTGGTGGAATGACTGGAAATGATCGGTTGTCGGGCGCCCTCCGTCTAATAGGCGCTGCTCGTGCATGGTTGTTTACATCTTTGGGCGGGTCTAGTGACATCTCAGAACAGTCAAAGGAACTGTGTCTGAGATACAATATCCAGAGGCAACGTCTATCTTCAACGTCTATGTTCTAGGAACCGGGGTGATGCGAAACTTTTTTTGATGTTTGTATTTCCAGCTTGAAGACATCCTGATAAACTACTTTGGAAATCGCCCTGTTCTCATTAACTGCACAAGGAACAGCCTCGGTAGTATTTGTGAAGATCAGCAACACGCTCGCGTCAGTTTGTTCAGGACAGTACAGAGTTCAACAGTGAAATTGTCGGTCCGGACACGAGTGCAACCCCTGACCAGAGCATCAGACCACAGCAGCCACGGGCGCCAGTGTGAGAGCGATCCTTAAGAATCGAGAATGTCCTTATTTGTTCGGTTCTGGTCAGTGACCTCTATATGAAACATGTTCGTATTTGTTGAAACTCGTTAGTGTCTGATTGGTACCCGAGAAATTGGTAAAATTTATTTTAATTTCTATGTACGCAAATCTCAGTGCAGGGCATCAGAACTGTGTTGCAATTAAATTTTGAACGGAAATACGTGAATCCCACGTTACACGATGCGAAATACAGACTAGTCAGTATACCGAACAATTCGCCAGCGAGTAAGCAATCCGTTTTCAACGAAATGTACATGTGCTATTTGACTGCAAAACAAATGACACGGATTAAAATGTTGGCCCTGAATATTGTTAATCTTTATCTTTAGTCTTGCAGACAATGACTGTACTAGAACTGTTAATTTAATTACACAGCAAATGAACATAAAATTTAACGCAACTGACTGTCTAATAAAACTGCTTGAAAACTCACAAGATAACACTTTTCTGAAATCTTGAACTGATTTGAAACCTCTGAAATTATATCGTACTTTTATAAATACATTCTGACAATCACAGTACCTTACAGTAGACATAAATTTTGATAGTAATTAAATTTGTTGCCCTACCTGTGCGCACGAAACGCTCGTCTGTTCTGCAACCTGTTACTATTAGCAATATTGATCTGACTGTCCGCAGCACAACTTTATTTGCCGTACTTGCGATGTGCAATGCAAGAATGTATCTTACCAATTTTCACAAAATGCTTCTGCAGCACAGAATTCGCGTTGTGCACTACGAGTACAAAAACACAATCATAAAGTTAAAGAATGAAAAATGAGGAACTAAACTTAACGAATGATAAATGAGAACAAATACTCCAAGTTAAACTATGGTTCATGATACCATAATAACAATACACATTTCATAAGGCTCTCGCAACTAGACAAGGTAGCAAAATATTTCTTAATAATTTTCCTGTGTATAGTTACTTTTCAAAGATAAGACAAATCCATATATTGCATTTTAAAATTTCTACACCAAATTTCAATCATACGCAATGTTCTAGCAATAAGAAACTACACAATTATATATATATATATATATATATATATATATATATATATATATATATATAACGTCGGATTACATAATTCCTCCGGTAATACAGTTCCACTTTTTCAGTATTTTTCATCAAAACATATTATTAGAAAATCCCTTTTGAATATGCTACCTCCTCTTCTAACCAAATATATTGCCACAGTCTCTAACACACACTATTTGTTACTCTCTTCAAAAGAAGTAATCTCCCTGACCAAAATCTGTGGCCTCAGACACAGACCTCCGAAGAATATGGTTATGTTGATACTACAAATACTGAGTACATTTACCAAATCCACAACTTCATTCAAAATTATGGCCAAAATTTCTTAAAAATAGTCATGGCAAATAAGACAGTCCCATTTCATACATAACATGGATGTGAAACACTGCTTTCTGAGCAGAGAACTTCGATATGCCTGAAGATAACTGTCGTGTGCGTAGTTCGCCGTAGTGTAGTTAAGAAAAAAAGTTTCAGTTACTCTGTACGTCATTAAGGATTATTCTGTTCTTTCTTGTTATTAATATTAATGTAACGTATCTCAAAAGATTGCAGTATTTCATTAGAAGATGTCCATATAACCAGAATAATTACATCTGCATCCATACTTTGCGAACCACCCTTAAGTGCACTTACCTTTGTATAAGTCACTGGGACTTTTTCCAATTCCTTCACGAATCGAGTGCGGCAAGTATGTGTATTTAAACGCTTCTGTAATTAACCTAACCCTGTCCTGTGGGAGCAATAGGTATTTTTGTTTTTTTGTTTTTAATCTTATGGGACTTAACTGCTAAGGTCATTAGTCCCTAAGCTTACCCACTACCTAACCTAAATTATCCTAAGGACAGACACACACACCCATGCCCGAGGGAGGACTCGAACCTCCGCCGGGACCAGCCACACAGTCCATGACTGCAGCACCTCAGACCGCTCGGCTAATCCCGCGCGGCAATATGTAATATTCCTAGATTCATCTGGCTCTTGAAACTTTGTAAGTAAGCTTCCTTGGTATATTTAAGTCTTTTGGCAAATGGCTACCAGTTCACTATCTTCATTATCTCTGTGACTCTCTCCAACGAGTCAAAGAAACCTGTGAACATTCGTGCTGCCGATATTCACTGTTATTCGTATTTGGTGCGGGTGCCACACTCTTGAGCAGTATTGTGGGGTGGGTCGCACGAGTGTTTTGTAAAAAGTATTCTTTGTGGACTGATTGCATTTTCCTATCATTCTACCAACCATCAAAGTCTGCCACCTGTTTCACCTCTGACAGAGGCTATATGATTCTTCCGTTTAATATCCCTACAAAGTGTTACACACAAGTATTTCTATGAGCTAACCGAGTCCAGTTGTGAATCGTTCGTTTGTATTAATAGTATACTACGATCTTTCATTTTGTGAAATTTTACATTTATAAATATTTAGAGTAAGTTGTTAATCTTTACGCCACTTGTAAATCTAATTAAGATTCAATTGAATATTTGTGCAACTTTTTTTGGATGGTATTTCATTACAGATAATTGCATCACCAGCCAAAAGTCCGAGGCTGCCATTAATATTGTTTGTAAGGTCAGTAATATACAAAGTGGACAGCAAGGATACTCCAGCTACCCTTCCTGTGGACGGATGCATTGTTTCTTGCTGGAGAGATGTACGGCACATTATGGTTAAAAAATGGCTCTGAGCACTATGGGACTTAACATCTGTGGTCATCAGTCCCCTAGAACTTAGAACTAATTAAACCTAATTAACCTAAGGACATCACACACATCCATGCCCGAGGCAGGATTCGAACCTGCGACCGTAGCAGTCGCGCGGTTCCGGACTGAGCGCCTAGAACCGCTAGACCACCGCGGCCGGCACATTATGGTTAAAAGAGATGTCAAATCAGCTAAATATTCGGTATAGAAACGGACAGAGATTCCATCGGTCCCTGGGTCTTTGTTCAATTTTAGGGGCTTCAGCTGTCTCCCAACACCACTGAATCTAATGTCTCTATTACTCGTCTTTGCAGTCGTAGAAGGATTGAACAGGGGCTATAAAACTGATTTTATTTTGTAAAGGAACATTTGAATACTGTATTCAGCGTCTCTACTTTTAATTTCCTATCCTCATTTCAGTCCTTGTCTTGTCCATGCGTGTCTCGATACTAATTTAGTACCACTGACATGTGGCCAGAATATCCTTGGGTTTTGTAAGAGATATTTCGGTAACATTGTGTTACGGTAATCATTGAAGGCTCCACACACTGTCCACTTGTCAGCCACACGCTTGTTATTAAGCATTTCCCTATCTAAAGCCCCATGCTTTGGTTTATACCTACTATGCAGTAGTCTCTGTTTCTTTAGTTTCTTTGAAATGACTGTATACCATGAAGAGTCCCTTCCATCATGAACTGTGCTACTAGGTACATACGTACCAAATGCATGGTCAACTGTTCTTCTAAACCCGAACCACAGTTCGTCTAAATGCTTCTCTACAGAGCTAAATGTTTCGTGTTCGTTAGTGAAGTACGACACTACTGCCTTCTTATTTACTTTGCTGGATATATAGATCCCTCTACTTTTTTAGCTGCCCTACGTAGTTTGGTACAATTGCCTCATGATCACTAACACCAGTTACTGTGTGGACGTCCTCAAAGAGGTCCGGTCTGTTTGTTCCTATTAGATCCCATATATTTTCATCATGAATGTACTTCCAAATAATCTGATCTATGTAGTTCTCAGAAAACGCATTTAGTAATGTTTCGCAGGGTGGCTTGTCACTCCTACCACTTACAAAACTTTAGCTTTCCCAGTTGATTGTTGGGTGACTGAAGTCTCCTTGAATGATGACAGCAAGCTCGGGGATCTTACGTGCTAGTGAACTAACCTTTTCTCAATGGTTTCCTGTCACTTGTGGAGGTGAGTTTGGTGGACGACAGAAGGATCCGACTATAAGTTTGCGCCCACCCTTAATAATGTGATTCTGAGTTTTGTACAGATAATCTCACAATTTCAGTCTTGGTTGATTCGAATGTCATGACTCTTACACTAAATATATCACCTCAACTTCTCATTAGGCTATCATTACAATATATAGTTAAATTTAGCCCACAAATCTAATTGCTATCAGTATCGGGTTTTATACAAGTTTCGGTACCTAGTGTTATGTGAGCCCCGCTGCTTTTTAGAAGCTACTAGGATTTTAAAGCTCTCGGCAGTGGGGGGGGGGGGGGGGGCATTTCTTTCGATCCTATGTTGATACATCCAGAACGCCTACGGTTATGGTTATCTGGACTGGATTTAGACTCTCCTAATCGAAAACATACTTTGTTTCTACTTCATACACAGTCAGCTGGCTACCTGAGTAGCAGCCTCTGATGTGCAGTGCAACCCTGATCCATTTCGAAGGACGCTACAGCTCTCAATCCTAGGGCACAAGTCTAGGATGTCGCAGACCGGTTTGTCGCAGAACTTTAGAAGTCTCTGGTTCAAAATTTTCCCCTTGAATCAAAACCAGGGGACAGTGGAGCAAATGTGATCTTGATTGAAACTCAGCAATACGAGATTCCTATTAATACGAGAGAAAAGTCTGGGATAAAAGTAAACTGTTTTCGAGGTTGTAGTCATTAACAAACTCGAATGCACGCAGAATACATGCCTGTTGAAATAAAAACTAAATGTAATGTGATATAGTTAGTGATAATAGTGTTCCTGTAGATAAACCACAAACGCCGATTTATTACGAAATATATTATGCACAACAACTGTAGCCGCCGAAAATTCTAAAAAAAATGTCCGTTTATTAGCGTTGATATGCACTGAAATTCTAGTTGAATGGTTCTTTGAACCAAGAGACTATTGCTAAAGTTGTACTAAGCACAAGCGTTGATTAAAATCATCCCACAGCACAAAATAATTTTTTAACGGCACACAACGGGCGAGATTATACAATATATCATTATACATGGACGAGTTTGAGATAGTCGGCACAAAAAAAAAAAATCATGTTTAAATTGCACGTGAAGTTTTTGGACCTAAGTTCCCAAAGTAAATTGTCTTGCACAAGTGATTTTTCGCGGACACAAAGGAAATACCGAAAGTCGGCTTACATCCGTAAATAAAAGTAAGGAAGGCGCGAACTGCACGGAATTTGCACTTAGCTGGTTTCGTGTCACTTTTTACACTACTGTGACAAAGATGAACACTCCAAGCTGAGTATCTCTCACAAAGACGAGGGAAAATGTGGAGCACAACAAACTGCATCTTCCTCTTTGGGCGGCTGATATCCCATACATAAGCTATTAATTTTTTAATCTACTGTGTTTTTGTTCTTGGAAGCGGTAACAAAAAATGTAATACTCAAGGAGTACTTCATGTGATTTATATACTATCTTTGTATGGACGGTCTATGACAGATTTCTTCCAGTTTTTAACATTAATGTAAACAAAGTAAGTACCCATTACACATAATCTTAAAATAAATTTCTGCTGGAGACTGACAAGCTTTTCCGACACTAGTCACAAAATCCATTGTCTGTAAACTTACAAATATATACTTATTGCTACACGTTCTGATAACAACTGCAGATAATCTTCCATAAAATTCTATATTTAGTGTCGCTTTGAAATAAATACATTGACACATTTGCATTGTGCATCTATATAATAGTCGATGGAACACTTTAGATACCAAGTACGTGAAACCGTATTTCGCTTTAGAATGAGAAGTAACGGCCGTGCCCTTCCACAGGAACCATGCCGGCATTTGCCGGAAGCGATTTTGGGAAATCACGGAAAGCCTAAATCAGGATGTCCGGACGCGGGTTTGAACCGACGTCCTCTCGAATGCGATTCCAGTGTGCTAACCACTGTGCCACCTCGCTCGGTCATACTGATTCAGAGTGTGTGCGGGCTGTGTCAGTGTGAGTGGAACAGTGCAAAGGAAACGTTGGAACTCACAGTGGAGCAGCGGAAGTTTCTTGTGGAAAGTTACGTGACAATAAAGTCATGGAAGCAGTATGGTCTCTTTGCTGAGAAGTTTAATGGTGCCAAAGTTCCAGCAAAGAATGCCATGCAACGCTTATTCCGAAAATGGAATCAGACAGGATCTGTTTTGAACAAGTGTAAAAGCAGGCCGGGGTGGCCGAGTGGTTCTAGGCGCTACAGTCTGGAACCGCGCGACCGCTATGGTCGCAGGTTCGAATCCTGCCTCGGGCATGAATGTGTGTGATGTCCTTAGGTTAGTTAGGTTTAAGTAGTTCTAAGTTCTAGGGGACTGATGACCTTAGAAGTTAAGTCCCATAGTGTTCAGAGCCATTTGAACCATTTGAACCAAGTGTAAAAACATTCCGAAACGTGCCGGCACACCAGAAAACGTAGCTGCAGTTCATAAGAAACTGCTTCAGAGTCCTACCAAACCAACCCGACGCCTGTCGCAAGAGACCGGCGTACCACATCGATCATGCAGAAGAATACTCCACCTGGACCTACACATGCATCCCTACCGACTGTCTGTTGTTCATCTGCGCTAAAATCAGCAGATGCTCCCCAGCCTCTACTTCTGTGAGTGGCAGCTCACTGAGATAACTATACATGGCTTGGACATGAATCAGTTCTTTATGTCTGATAAAGGGTAGTTGCACCTCAGTGGTTATGTTAGCACACAGAATTGCAGGTTCTGGGCAGCAGAGAATACACACTACTTCCGCGAAACGCCGTTGCAATCAGAAGATTGGGGTTTGGCTCACAGTGTCCGCACACCGTATTATTGGTCCCATAGTCTTTCATCAGACGATCACTTTGGCGAGTTACATTGCCAGCATTCTGATCCATTTGTGGCAGCATTGACGGAGAAGGAAAAGGCCTATAGTTACTTCCAGCAGGGTGGAGCAACTGCCCGTACATTCGGATGAACCTTGGAGCACATTTACGTAATCTTCACAGTTGACAGAGTTGTTGGCAAAGTTCAATCTGATCATGGACCAATCTGGACAGCCAGGTCACATAATCTGTCAGTGTGCGATTACTTTGTGTGGGGAGCCCTCAGGTCTAATGGGTATCGCAACCCTCGTAATCTTCAAGAACTGCAGTAGAACATTTCGGATGAGAATGCAGCAATTCCAGCAGTCCAACTTCAATCCGACTTCAGCAACTTGCTGAACAAGGCCCAAAAGTGCCAAGAGATGAATGGTCGTCACTTTCACAATCTGCTGTAGTCAGGTTAGTACTGTATTGCCTCTCCTCTTCTGTGTTTCTTTGTACCCTAGAACTCAGTTCTCTGTGCCACTTTTACTTGCCCCTCCCTGTATAAGATAGTACTTAATAAATATTTGCTTGTTTCACATTAATGTTAACAACTGCGAGTCCTCAGCCCTCGATCTTTCTTTCCTAATTTATTTTTACATTTATTTATGTTTTATTATTTTTATTTTTTAGAAAACAGCCGACGAAAAGCGATTGATAAGAGGCAGCGTGGTAATGAAACGAAACTAGTGAACTGAAATGGCAGATTAGATTCTTAGAAGTTCCTCCACCTGAAACTACTGTCATCACTATGGAAAGCGGTGTATCTCTCTTGTACTGTGCGTTCTCTACCAGGCTCACATATGACAGAAAAACAAACATACTCCATTACAAGTGTTTGCGACGATGATGACTCCACTCAAAATTTTTATGATTAATACTGCTATGTCTGCGCAAACAACGTCAGTTTTCTTCAAGAGGCATCTGATCTGCAGTGTTTATTGTACTTGATTCCACGAATAACGTGTGTTCATACACGCTCTTTGAATTTGGCCTAATACAGTACTAAGTTTATCGAATTTTGTATGACAACAGAGTTTATTAGTGAAGCAAAAGCAAAAATAAAGCGGAATCACTTGTCTGATCATCCTGTCAACGCCTGCATTACACAGCAGTCCTTAAATGATACAGCATAAATGTCACTATTTTCCACCAATTTCGAAACAGTGTATTCTGCTCTTAATTTCGTTGATAATATTAGATGATTCCGGAAAGCTAGCAACTGTGTCATTCATGATGTAAATAATGAAAATGGCACCAGTTACTTATTTTTTTATGTACAGTATAACGCCTTTCGAGAATTTATTCTCGGTTTCAAGCGCAGTTATGCATTCGTTTACATTAATATATTAGGTGATGTTTGTATGTGTGATTTTCTGCCCCTCTTGCATCTTTTTGAAGTTAACTTCAAAAATGCGCAAGAGAGGCAGAAAATCACACACCACCAAACATACACTCCTGGAAATGGAAAAAAGAACACATTGACACCGGTGTGTCAGACCCACCATACTTGCTCCGGACACTGCGAGAGGGCTGTACAAGCAATGATCACACGCACGGCACAGCGGACACACCAGGAACCGCGGTGTTGGCCGTCGAATGGCGCTAGCTGCGCAGCATTTGTGCACCGCCGCCGTCAGTGTCAGCCAGTTTGCCGTGGCATACGGAGCTCCATCGCAGTCTTTAACACTGGTAGCATGCCGCGACAGCGTGGACGTGAACCGTATGTGCAGTTGACGGACTTTGAGCGAGGGCGTATAGTGGGCATGCGGGAGGCCGGGTGGACGTACCGCCGAATTGCTCAACACGTGGGGCGTGAGGTCTCCACAGTACATCGATGTTGTCGCCAGTGGTCGGCGGAAGGTGCACGTGCCCGTCGACCTGGGACCGGACCGCAGCGACGCACGGATGCACGCCAAGACCGTAGGATCCTACGCAGTGCCGTAGGGGACCGCACCGCCACTTCCCAGCAAATTAGGGACACTGTTGCTCCTGGGGTATCGGCGAGGACCATTCGCAACCGTCTCCATGAAGCTGGGCTACGGTCCCGCACACCGTTAGGCCGTCTTCCGCTCACGCCCCAACATCGTGCAGCCCGCCTCCAGTGGTGTCGCGACAGGCGTGAATGGAGGGACGAATGGAGACGTGTCGTCTTCAGCGATGAGAGTCGCTTCTGCCTTGGTGCCAATGATGGTCGTATGCGTGTTTGGCGCCGTGCAGGTGAGCGCCACAATCAGGACTGCATACGACCGAGGCACACAGGGCCAACACCCGGCATCATGGTGTGGGGAGCGATCTCCTACACTGGCCGTACACCACTGGTGATCGTCGAGGCGACACTGAATAGTGCACGGTACATCCAAACCGTCATCGAACCCATCGTTCTACCATTCCTAGACCGGCAAGGGAACTTGCTGTTCCAACAGGACAATGCACGTCCGCATGTATCCCGTGCCACCCAACGTGCTCTAGAAGGTGTAAGTCAACTACCCTGGCCAGCAAGATCTCCGGATCTGTCCCCCATTGAGCATGTTTGGGACTGGATGAAGCGTCGTCTCACGCGGTCTGCACGTCCAGCACGAACGCTGGTCCAACTGAGGCGCCAGGTGGAAATGGCATGGCAAGCCGTTCCACAGGACTACATCCAGGATCTCTACGATCGTCTCCATGGGAGAATAGCAGCCTGCATTGCTGCGAAAGGTGGATATACACTGTACTAGTGCCGACATTGTGCATGCTCTGTTGCCTGTGTCTATGTGCCTGTGGTTCTGTCAGTGTGATCATGTGATGTATCTGACCCCAGGAATGTGTCAATAAAGTTTCCCCTTCCTGGGACAATGTATTCACGGTGTTCTTATTTCAATTTCCAGGAGTGTATTTATATACCCAAATGCAGAAATGCTCTTGAAAACGAGAATAAGTTCTTGAAAAGTGTTGTGCTAAGCACTGCAGTTTCCATTATTTAAATCATTTCGCTACTGTCCATTAATCTGGAATATCCAATGTGTGGTATCGATAGCAACGATGCCACGGCTTAGTTGCCAGTTAAGTTGGCACTACGACAGACAACGACGACAGCGCCCTCTAGCATGCGCAGTTCAGCTTTACGAGCACCACTGTAGATTCATCCCACTTGATCAAGAGCAGACGTACGGGACACTTCGCTTTAGCTTGAGACTGTGCTCATCTGTACGAAGTTATGTATGCCTCTGTATTTATTCAGGCTCCAGTAAATCACTTTTGCTTACGTGCAATGCCGACGCATTTTTCCTGCTTCTGCTCCTACCCACGCGCCGCCTTCCAGGCGGGATACCAAACAATGTAATATGTTCATAGGATTACGGAATCAAAAAGTATTATCTTCTGCGTTCTAGTGGCCGCCAGGCTTTACCGCGGCAAGAAGCGAAGTTCGAGAATCTTCGGTCGCTGTGTGACGAAGGGTACTTCTGGCAGAACTGTTTCATCCCTCCTCCGCCGTATTATGGACGAATGACGTGTGGGGAGGATGACTGTCTGGAAGTCTCCACATGAGCTCTGATTTCTGACGGGAAAAAATCGCGCCACCAAGGAGAAGTAGTGCGACGTAAACAAAATTTGCTAGGCGTGGTCCTACATCTGAAAGATGATGTCTATTTAGATTTCTTCGAGAAGCCGTATGTTCCTTCTGCGATACAGTAAATTCGACAAAAATGTAGCCGCTGTACATGATTACTGTCAGCGGTGGTCACGACAATATATGGGCGAAATAAGATCGGAATCCGGACGGCCAAATGGCAATACCGAGAAGGAAGACCATCGTGTTTGGCATATGGCTCTGGTGCATGGTGCTGCGTCTGCAGCAGCAATTTGAGCAGCAGTTGGAGCTACAGTGACACAACAAACCGTTACAAATCAGCTACTTCAATGACAGCTCAGAGACAGACGTCCAGTAGCGCGCATTAAACTGGCTCCAGATCACCGCCATTTGCGACTTCACTGGTGTGAAGCCAGAGCTCTTTGGAGGGCAGGGTGGAGGTCTATTATGTTTTCTGATGAAAGCTCGTTCTGCCTGGTGCTAATGATGGTTGTGTTTTGGTTAGGAGGAGGCCAGTAGAAGGCTTGCAACCAACGTGTCTGCGTGCTCGACACAGTGACCTACACCTGGAGTTGTGGTTTGGTGTGCGATATCAAATGACAGCTGGAGCATTCTCGTGGTTATCTCACCAACCCTGGCTGCAAAATTGTACGTCAGTCCGGTGAAACGACCTGTTGTGCTATCATTCATAAACAGCATTCAAGGGGGTGTTTTCCAGTTTACCAACGGAATAACGCTCGTCCATATACTGCTGCCGTTACCTAAACTGCTCTGCAGAGTGTCGACATGTTGCTTTGGCCTGCTCAATCAACAGATCTGTCTGCAACCGAGCACATATTAGACATCATCGCATGACAACTCCAGCTTCATCCACAAACAGCTTTAACCGTCCCTGCATGGATCGACCAAGTGCAAGATGCATGGAATTACATCCCACAAACTGACATCCGGCACCTGCACCTGCATGCATGCAAATCTGCACGATAGTATCCAACACTCTAGCGGCTACACCGGTTATTAATGTACCGGCATTTTATACTGACATGGCATCTCTTGCGCTTATTTTAACCAGTGATCTTGCAATTTTAATTACTTAAATAAGATAGCTAGTTAGATTTATTCCCGAAATTTCATTAGTCTACAAAATTATTTTTCGGTGTTGCGACTTTCTTTCGTCAGTGTACTTTTCACAGAAATTTTTTAAGCATTTAGTCATACAAGCCATTTGCGAGATGATTGCTAATTACCTCAGTAACCAGCAGCATATGTTCTACACTGGGAAGGAAAATATGAAGAATCTGAAACACAGACTCGGGCGTAATTTAGAGTCATGCTAGATAAATGGGTGTCGTACAATACGGTTACTGATAGGAATCATCAAAAATTTGCTGCAAAAACAAAGAACCTGATAGCAGACTGAAGTAAAGCAGAAGCCTTTGTAACTAACGAAAAGTTGACGATGCCAAAGCGGCCGTTAGAACAAGTGTGCTTAAAGCATTCAGTGACGTGGAAAGCGAAGTATTATCTACCAAATTGACAAAAACCTTCAGCAGTGTGCTTAAAGTCAGTAAATGGATCAGATTAAGCACCCAAGGCATTCTCTGATTATTTTGGCTCGAAAAGGAGAAACTTAATTAATTAAGGCAATCTAGTCGTCCGAAAGCGAAAGTAGCTGTAAAACCAACTTAGGCTACAGTTCTCCGTTCAGTCGTTGCACGGACACAAAAATACATAGAAAATATCATTGTAGAACATAAACCGACTATAGTCACTCAGAATAGGAAGTACCATGGGCCCTGATGATGTTATTGCAAAGCTCCACGTTGTCTATTTGGAATATGTAGCAGATATTTGATGTCGACCTACGGAGGACGTGCACATCTAGTATCAACTGAAACAGGTGCAGGTCAGATAATTTCTAAGAAGGGTAAGTGGGTATTAGTCATTAATTCCTCGCTCATCACGCGAATGAAATAGATAACACAGTCGCTAATATCTTCCACGAACTATGCAGAAGATGTGAGCAGATACATATAACTACAGACCTGTAGCGCTGACGTATCATCGTTGTAGAGTGTTGGAACACATATGGCATTCATATATGATGACACTTCTGAAGAACTAACTTGTGCTCCATAGATAAGATACGAATCCCATGTCGAACCCAAGTCGTTCTTTTTGTCCATGAAATGTAGACTGTTGTAGATAGTGGACACCAAATTGATTTTGTATTCTTTGACTTCGTGTTTTGAAGGTCGAAGCACTACTTTTGCTAGCTGCAGCCAGTCATCCGATTTGGATTTTCTTTTTCTAAAAAGATAGTTACATGTCAAAACCCACAGCAAACGACGGCTGCAGCAAACAATGTTACAAATATAAACCACTATAAGAAACTGTGGATAATAGTGGAAATATCAGAAACGCTTTCTGTAGGTTTGATACAAAATGTGAATGAAGCAGATATCAGTTTCAATATGCTTTGCATGTTAACAATTACAGATTCCATCAACAGTTCCACATGAATGAAGGAAGTTCCCCTAGTAACACAAGTTAAAGATTACGAAACACCAGACCAGATGCATGAATAATTTCAAGACTTATTACGAATATCAGCCAGGTACACTGCTCTTTAAATAGTTTTTTTTTTATAAAACACTTACTACGAGCCCGTTTCAGCATATTGCCACCATCAGGTGCTCAGTAAATACATAAAAAGTGATGGTCTCTATACAATTGTCTGTACCTATGATCAGAAAAGTTATAATACATTAGTTTGTTATTTTACCTTATATGTAATATCGTTGCTGCTATATCCTGTCTTGCTTTAGAATTATTATTTTCTCTTTAGATGTAGGTTGAAGACGTAGATCTGACTTTAGTCGTTTTTTATGTATGCTATTTTTCTCTTGACAGGTTGGATGACAGTGGATCAGCGACATTATGTCAGCTATGGTTCCAGCAATCATGACCATCCTTCAGCAAATAAAGATATAGTCACATGCATAGAGCAACCCCTAAAAATGTACCGAATGAACAAACCGACCTAAAACACAAAAGGTACATAGATAATGTTATTTACAGTATAAAGCAAGAAAACGGGTAAAGTAATAAATGACAGAGACTGAATAATGCCGGGCGGAGCGGCCGAGTGCTTCTAGGCGCTACAGACTGGAGCCGTGCGGCCGCTGTGGTCGCAGGTTCGATTCCTGTCTCGGGCATGGATGTGTGTGATGACCTTAGGTTAGTTAGGTTTAAGTAGTTCTAAGTTCTAGGGGACTGATGACCTCAGAAGTTAAGTCCCATAGTGCTCATAGCCATTTGAACCATTTTAGACTAAATAATACATATCCATAGCGACAGCGATAACAACATGACAGTGTACAGCAAAGTCATGACACCAAGAAAACATCACAAATCATAGATAGTAACAAAATTATTACGAACAGATAAAAATGAAACATAAGAATCTCAACTAAAACTAATTCCAGGGGAAAACATAATTAGAACAAACCTATAAAAATAATAAAAAGCAACCGAATTTCCACTCATCAGTTACTTATAATCATAGACAGTAACGAACAGATAAAAATGTAACATAAAAATTTCAACTAAAACTAATTCCAGGCGAAAAATAATTAGAACAAACTTATAAAAATAATAAAAAACAACCGAATTTGCACACATGACTTACTTATAATGTTAACTATGTAAACATGCTATATCGCTGATCCATTGTCATGCAAGCTGTCAAGAGAACAATAGATAGGAAACAACGGAAGTGAGGTCTACATCTCGAACATACATCTAGGAAAAACTAACAATTCTAAAAAAAAAGACACGACATGGCAGCAGCGATATTACGTATAAGGTGCAAACACCAAACGAATGTATTGTAACTTTTCTGATCACAGTTACAGACCTTTATGTTAAGACCATCACTTTCTTACGTATTTACAGAGCACTTGATGATGGCAGGATGCCAAAATGGGCTCATCGTGAGTGATTTATAAAATGAAAACCATTTAAAAAGCAGTTTAGCTGGCTGATATTCTTAATAATCGTGGGAATAGAGGACATATTTTTGCACTGTGGGCTCCAAAGAACAAAACTTCAAGACATCTTAGAAACCAAACTCATCGTGTCCTCCTGAATGTGTAGACTGCCCGAAAAGCGGCAGTGACAACTGACATACCTCAAGAAAATGATATTTTGCTTATTATGGATGAAACTGTTGTATGCAGTACGACAACAATTTTACGAACTGGAAGAAGACGCGTGGGTGATCAACGCTTGATGCAAAGACCCGCACACAAGATAACGTAAATTATGTTGCAAACGGGGCCTTTAGTGCTGCTCCTCAAAGGAAGCCCCTGTTCTAAGGCATTGTTCAGTAACCATGAATGTACCACTTTCGTAGTAAAACGAGTTTCTACGGTTCTGTGCCAATTCCAAAGCGGAAGCGCAGAGGAACGCCGGTCATTTCGCTGCTAGGGGATCGACGTCTGCCTTTACAAGGAGCGTCCTCTGTCGTTACAACTGTCCACAAAAAGGCGTATTGTCTCTATTAGACGCAGCCTCTGCGACAGCTGATGGCTTGCAAGAAGTTACATACCTCTGTTCCTTCAGGTTGCAAAAGACGGATAAGGTCGAAGAACGCCGCACTGTGTAAGGAAGAAACTGTTAATGACCACAGACGATTAATGGACAGTTCCTGGCAAAAAGCTGCCGTCTCTGGAAGCCGCTAATAAGAGATCCTCTTTCCAGTCACCGTCTCGCCGAGAAAGCTGTTCTCAGCTCCCAGTCGTTATACAGCTGCCAATCGGCATTTGGTCTCAGCTAACGAGCTGAGGGCTCTCTTATATGGATTAGCAGAGCGGGGCTAGTGTTAAACGCGCGCCGACTGACCGGCGCACTGTAATAGGAAAGAAGACATGGTGCCGTCCATAATGGCGAAACGTTTCTTGCAGCAGCAGTGTGCAAATACGTACATATGCGGTACAGATTTTTCTCAGTATTCCTCCTTATAATTGCCATTTGAAACAATAAATTCAGACGTATTGTATCTTTTAACAATATATGTATATCTATTGGGCCAAAAAGGCGTTATAGATACCTGAGTGTTGGATTTAAAGTTATGGGATGAAGACTTGTGCACAAAGAACATACGGTACCTGGATTACTTGGTGCCTTCATATTCAGTCGAAACTGAGTGGGAAACATAATTAGGTGAATCCTTCCCTAAATACATTAATCTCAGTTTAAGAATGCAAACGTTAAATTACACATACGCAACAGGGGAAAATATACAGTTATTCTCTACGAAGGTAGGGGGTTGAGATTTTACAGTAACTCATAATCACTTACCTAATAGTGTTTTTGAGTGGAAATATAACATTTTCATGACAACAAAACAAATGTGGTATACATTGTTAATATCTTCTTTGAACTGTTTCGGTTTATTTGCCTTTCTGATATGATAATAATCTTTCAGGGATCGGCCGGCCGCTGTGACCGAGCGGTTCTAGGCGATTCAGTTCGGAACGGCCCTGCTGCTACGTTCGCAGGTTCGAATTCTGCCTCGGGCATGGATGTGTGTGATGTCCTTAGGTTAGTTACGTTTAAGTAGTTCCAAGTCTAGGGGACTGATGACCTCAGATGTTAAGTCCCATAGTGCTTAGAGCCATTTGAACCATTTTTTCTGGGATCAGAATACACACGTTTGAGCCCCACGAAGCCGGCCGCGGTGGTCTAGCGGTTCTGGCGCTGCAGTCCGGAACCGCGGGACTGCTACGGTCGCAGGTTCGAATCCTGCCTCGGGCATGGGTGTGTGTGATGTCCTTAGGTTAGTTAGGTTTAAGTAGTTCTAAGTTCTAGGGGACTTATGACCTAAGATGTTGAGTCCCATAGTGCTCAGAGCCATTTTTGAGCCCCACGAGTGTCCTACACGCTGTCTCCTACGCAGTGGGTCAACACATCTCCAACAACCTTCTTGTGAATTGTAAACACATTTTCTTTACAAACATACCAGCTTGTTCTATCCTAAATCTCTCTCAACGATCACGATTCAGTACTTCGACGGTGCCACCGTGTAATGATTTATGTGACGACTGTATATGACACTTCTCTTTCACGTAAGCACATTACAGCCGTTTTTTGTTTTGTCTAAAGTCAGCTTAAGACACCACAAACATTCATTGCCAAGCACTCTTCAAAACTTTCACAAATCTTCTCAGAAGGGAGAACCTTTCTTTAACGGTCTGCGTCCTCTGGAAATAACGATAGAGAGATAGTGATAAAAAGTCATTTATCCATAATAGTGATAGCGTTGGGAGATATGTACTGTTTTCAAAGCCCTTCGTCCTTTTTACTGACGAGTCTGCGTCTAGAACAACAGTACTGGTGATAATTAGTTATGTAATAGGGCGAAACTATAACAAAAAATTTCCGACAGGAAAGATCTGTTGTCTACTAAGAGAGCGATCTGGATTTGCCAAAGTTGTTTCTACCGAAATAAATGAATATTCGGACGAGATAAGTATATTTAGAGTTTATCATCTCATTATCAGAGAACGTAGAATCAAAAAAGCTAGGGGAGGAAATTAGTAGGGCCCGCCTGAACCCCACCTCATGACATTCGTCCGAAATCATAGAAACCGTGAAACAGCTAACTCAGGTTGGACGGAAGGCGGTTAAAAATCCTTTACGCGCTAACACAAATCTAACTTCCTAATCGCTGCGCCTATTTCACGGCAACGTTTTCGACCGAAAATTGAATTGTTACAAAAGGAAATTGTCAGATTCCAGCAATAAAGTAATTACTGAATTGATATCAACGGCTCACGGATAAGTTTCTGACCTACAGAAGTCTCTTGGTTCTGGTATTCACGCTCTTCATCAGATGATGACATTCGTCAAGGTCTCGTAAGGCACAGTGGTACCGACTGACGGACGTGTCATCCTCAGCCGATAGGCGTTACTGGATGAGGATATGGACGGGCATGTGGTAAGCACACCGCTTTCCCGGTCGTTGGCAGTTTTCGTTATGGGAGCCGCCACTTCTCAGTCAAGTAGCTCCTCAACTGATCTCACAAGGGCTGAGTGCACCCCGCTTGCCAACAGCACTCGGCAGACCCGGACGGACATACATCCAAGTGCTAACCAAGCCTGACAGCATTTAACTACGGTGATCTGACGGTAACCAGTGTTACCACTGCGACAAGGCCATTGGCCCGTCATTCATCCATTGTATGTTATTTCGTTGCAGGACCTAAGTCTGCTGTTTGTTAGGCATCTATTACATTTTCTTTCATGTAACTGGTCTGTAGCAAATAAGGCTACATAAGATATCTCTCGAGCTTTCAGTTGGGGCACACTGGCAGACGTTTATGTTAGGGCAGTTTATTGAAATTATTAGCGAATTAGGTAAATGTATAACAATGACGAATTAAATTACGTGGTGGAATACATCATCACTGCATCGTAAGTAACGACAGGGCCTATTGAAGAATGTGGTCGCAAAAACCTATAAAGCTACTCTTGAAACTATTTCCACAATCGCAGTCCGCGGCACTCATCCAAGGGGAGGGAGGAGGGGATCTTCAAATATCTAAGCTTCACTACAGATTATAAAAATTATGCCAAGATCATGTGTCATGGGCTAATGACGACTTGGAGATTACGATGAGTTATCTTCTACTTTGTTCTTAGTGAGTAATGTGACTGACGGACCACGAAAGAACCATATGCTTCCGACATGTTATTTACATCTCCATTCAGTTCCATACTCCACAGCCCGCCTTACGGAGTGTGGCGGAGGGTACTTCTGCTATCACTATCATCCCCTTCTTACCAGGTCCATTTGCGAATGGTGCGTGAGAAGAAAGACAGTTGGTAAGTCTCCGGATGAGCTCGAATTACTCTGATTTTCTCGATGTGGCTCTTTCAGGTGACGTGTTTGGGAGGAAATAATGTTTTATTAAACTCCCCCAGGAACGTATACTCCCGAAATGAAAAAAAAAATCTTTTCGGTGACGTACAACGCCTCTCTTATAACGTTTTTCACTGTAGTTTGTTGAAGGTATCGGAAACACTCCAACTGTTACTGAACGATCATGTGACGAAACGCCCCTCTCTTAAGTGGATAATCTTATCTCTGCTATTAGTCCAAAGTGGTATAAGTTATAGATTGACAAGTACTTCTCAAAACTCGATCCTACGAGTATTTTTAAGCCACTTATATAGTTGATGAATTACATCCGCGTTTACTAAACCTAAGATCTGCTTCCTAACGCTCCTGACGGTTGTTACTATGTGTTTTAAGGATGTTAAGATTTTCACTGATTTATTGCCGATATTGTAATCGAGCAACACAGGATTTCTTTGCTTATTTATGTGCGGTACGTTACATCTTGGATTTCTGTTTTGTGTAATGTAAGCCGTTTGGCCGCTAGTTGTATAAACTATGATTCTTGTGGTTTAGTGTTTTAACGGTTTATACGCTATGTTTCTGACGTACAGTTGGGAAAACTATCCGTAATTTTCCAGGTATGAGAAGCATCCCGTCTGGCCAATCTGGCCAGTCTGGCCAGTCAACTGTCCAACGGTTGAATATGTTTCACCTCTCTATTTAGGACGTACCGGTAGCACTGTACACTACAGGAAGAGCCTGTCTTAAGGTTCGAAAATGGTTGAAATGGCTCTGAGCACTATGGGACTTAACATCTGAGGTCATCAGCCCCTCCCCCCTCCCCCGCCCTCTGTCTTAAGGCTAAATATACTACTTTCTTTTGAGGTGGTGATATGCATCCCAAATAAAAATAGATGTTTCACTTCCTGAACTGTCACAACTCCTGGACTTCGTCTCTGAAAGCGCTTACTATATTGAGCTATCTCTCTCCTAATACAACCTATGACACATACGTATCTATATCTACAGGGTGTTCGAAAATTCCAGTTACAAACTCCTAGGACTTGTACAGGAGTGGGAGTGACTACACAATATTTTGAATAGGAGCCCATGTCTGGAAAAGTACCGTTTCCGTTCTACGACGGTTTCAATTTGTATGGTTAACTCATCCACTTCTGCTTGAGGAATTGTATTAGGCATGACACAGTATAATTATTAGATGACGATTCGAAAGGAAACACAACGAAACATTCATTTAACACTTCAGGGATTTTTTTGCATTAACACTTAAATATTACGTTTTATCTGTACAGTATTCTGGGTTCCTTTTTGTTTTGGAATAATGTAAGCAAGTAATGCTTAAGCGTTAATACAAACAAATGTGCGTAAATGATAAATGGACGTTTTGTCATGTTTCCTGTCGAATTGTTACCCATTAGTTGTACTACGTCACATATAAATCAAGCCGTGCGGTGTATCCGTGTGGTTTAAGGCGTCTTGTCACGGGTCGCGCAGCTCCCCCCGTCGGAGGCTCTAGTTCTCCCTCGGGCATGGGCGTGTGTGTCGTCCTTAGCATAAGGTATTTTAAGTTGGATTAAGTAGTGTTTAAGCTTAGGGACCGATGACCTCACTAGTTTGGTCCCACAGCCCTTACCACAATTTTCTAAATTTCACACCTAAATCAGTTCCTCAAGAAGAAGTGAATGACGTGCAGGACATGGATACCTATTCAAAATACTATGTACACAATGCTCTCTACAAGTCATAAAAGATGGTAAGATCAATTTCTGGACACTCTGTATGCTCTACAAGCTACCTAAGTGGCGGACTGTACTTCCAGCAGAACTATCATGTGTTCTGTTCCTTTCACGAAAGGTAAGAGCGCAAGCATGTCTCAGTATGAGTGTCAATTTCTGTCACTTTCCTGTCATGGTCATTTCGTGAGATGTGTGTTATGTAGGAGAAAATATGTTTTCTGACCCGTCTTGGAAAGTAGCTCCTCGGAATCTTTCTTTGACTCATAATCTCTCTCTTGTTGCGTCTACGACTGGGATTAGATGCGTATTTCCGTGAAGCGCTCATTCTTACTGAGCGAAACCGTGGCCAAACTTTCTGTAGAAAGGACAACGCCTTCAGGATGTTTAACCTAACACACACTGCTAACATTGCCCATCTCTGTCTGACAGACATATAAATCACCTTCAACCACTGAGCTAAAACCGTGTTTTAAGCATACTCGCATATGAGCGTGTATAGTCGGCTTTAGGTGCGGAGCAACCTGCATGATTTCTGCCCGGCATTGCTGATGGAAACAAACGCATCATGGCGTAGCGAATGACAAGAAATTCGTCCGGTAACAGTCGACGGGTAGCAGACAGCCATTCTTAGACAAATATCAGCTGTGCGGCAGTGTAGACGTAGTTCAAAGTGATGTTAATCTAATTAGCTCAGTTGGTGGTCTCATTGTAATAGCCGTAACTTTCTCAATGGTCGTGACCGCATATTAATTTCGCCTGTTAGTTGTTAACAGGGCCGTGGGCGGGCAAGACATTTTCTTTGGCTAAAATACATATTATAACTTTATAATGCAGGTTTTTACCTCATTCACTATCTACAATGAAACAATACACTGTGTGATCAAAAGTATCTGGACACCTGGCTGAAAATGACTTACAAGTTCGTGGCGCCCTCCATTGGTAATGCTGGAATTGAATATGATATTGGCCCACCCTTTGCCTTGATGACAGCTTCCGCTCTCTTAGGCATTCGTTCAATCACGTGCTGCAAGGTTTCATGGGGAATGTCAGCCCACTCTTCACGGAGTGCAGCACTGAAAAGAGGTATCAATGTCGGTCGGTGAGACCTGGCACGAAGTCGGCGTTCCAAAACGTCCCAAAGGTGTTCTATAACATTCAAGTCTGGACTCTGTGCGGTCCAGTCCATTATAGGGATGTTATTGTCATGTAACCACTCCGCCACAGGCCGTGCATTATGAACAGGTGCTCGATCGTGTTGAAAGATGCAATCACCATCCCCGAACTGCCCTCCAACAGTGGGAAACAAGAAGGTGCTTATAACATCAATGTAGGCCTGTGCTGTGATAGTGCCTTCCAAAAGAAGGGGTGCAAGCCCCTCCATGAAAAACATGACCACACTAAAACGGCACCGCCTCCGAATTTTACTGTTGGCACTACACACGCTGGCAGATGACGCTCACCGGGTATTCACCATACCCACACCCTGCCATCGAATCGCCACATAGTGTACCGTGATTTGTCACTCCACCCAACGATTTTCCACTGTTCAATCGCCCAAATTTTACGCTCCTTACACCAAGCGAGGCGTCGTTTGGCATTTACCGGCTTATGAGCAGCCGCTCGAACATGAAATCCAAGTTTTCTCACCTTCTGTCATAGTTCTGGCAGTGGATTCTGATGCAGTTTTGAATTCTTGTGTGATTGTCAGGATACATGTCTGTCTATTAAACATTACGACCCTCTTCAACTGTCGGCCGTATCTTTCAGTCAACACACGAGGTCGGCCTGTAAGCTTTTGTGCTGTACATGCCCCTTCACGTTTCCACTTCACTACCACATCGGAAATAGTGGACCTACGGATGTTTAGGAGTGTGGAATACTCGCGTACAGACATATGACACAAGTGACACCCAATCACCTGACCACGTTCAAAGTCCGTGAGTTCCGCGGAACGCCCCATTCTTCTCTCTCACGATGTGTAATGACTGTTGAGGTCGCTGATATGGAGTACCGGGCTGTATATGGCAGCACAATGCACCTAATATGAAAAACGTATGTTTTTTGGGGGGTCAGGATAGTTTCGATCACATAGCGTATTATTTATCACGTGTTCTTCACCATACTTCGTTACCTGAAAGAAAGCATCATTCATTTCACTCTCATGTTACTTGAACCCATATGATTTTGTCCATAATATATCTATATTACATATTTCAACGCATAGTTGAAACTTAATGTAAAAAATTTATACCTTTGTCTCGTTAATGCATCCGTGTGCTGTCGGTGCGTGTTGAAACATGTTGCGTTAAAGTGCAAGTTGATACCCGAATGTTATTTCAATCTCGAATATATCTTTATTGAAAACTCGTTTTCTCTCTAGTACATTACAGCACTGTAAACATTCAACAGCTGATCAATTGTAGCCCACAGTAAATACAGCGCGGTCGTCTGATGATGAACAAAACGTTCAAAACCGTCAATGGAAAGATGTCTGTCGGTTAAAAGTGTATCGTCAGTTTCAGGGTTGCTAGCTGATATATAACTTATTTTGCCATTCAACAACGGAGCCCTCCAGATGTCATTTACTATCAAAATATCTCCATTTCCCACGGTGCGATGACTAGAGTGGGGCTCCATGAGGACAAATTAGAAGATAATTAGGTAAGACATAAGTAGTCTTCTTTCGAAAGCCGACCTTAGTGATTATAATGACTGTATGCTCAACACATACCCTTATGTTATACTCCTCCAGTGGTGCCTTTTGTTGAAGAAGAAGCACTCATCACTCGAAAGATCCTACATGAACAATATGAAAGTGAAGTCGGCTTTGTTTGTTATTCTGGCAGGGTACCCAGAACTCTCGTGCCAGCTGTTGGCGAATGTCAACAGTAAAACAAAAAGTAGAGATAGTAAGACCATTTTTAAAATTTACTTATGTAAGCAATAATTCTGGACGCCATAAAATATATATTAATCGCCGGAAAAAGGAAGAACAATTCAGTTTAAAACAGAAGTGCCAAATGAAAATCTGTTGATTTTTTTTATCATATCAGTCCATTAAACTATCATGAACTGTATAGCAATATTTTACAAAATCTAATAATAAACGTTAAATGCTGCAACCATTATCATCATAATCAGCTATTTCTACCAATAAATGACGTGGTCTTTCAAAGTAAGTGCTGAGCTCATGCATGCATGTAACTTGTTCTGTCACTAGGAACGTCTAAGGCGATATTCAGCCAGTTGACTACAGCTACCTTCCGCAGGTCTTTGTCCCATTGGTCTAGCAGTCTACCTTGTGGTCTGTCTCTGTTTCTTTGAGTTCATTCCAGCACCACCTTTGTCCATCGGTCATCATTTTTTCTGGCAACATGGCCATTTTGTAGTGGCTATTCTCTCCAGGATGCTCTTAACCTCGGTAACTGATCTGATGTCTTCTGCTTTTTTTTTCTCCTCCCTTGTAAATTCCAGCGTACACCTTTCCATGCCTCGCTACGAAGTTGTATGTTTACGTCTTGTGTATTCATGGAGTGTCAACTGTCACAGCAGTAAGTAAAAGCGAGGAGGACACACTGGTCAAACACTATTTTTAATTTTTAACTGAGTTATAGACATTTGATTCAAAAATTACTCTAGAATGCTAGTTTGGTGGGTTCGTTATCGCAAGTTTCAGCTATTACGGTCCACACCTGAGGTTGAGCCTAGGGGTCTGTAGATCCTAAATATGGTCCTGCCTGGAACGACTTCATGTACAATCACCGTTCAAAAGTACCAAAGAAAAATGCCAGACTGAGATCCATTGGTAAAAAAAAAAAAAAAAAAAAAAAAAAAATTAGATTCATCTATGAATGAGACTACTTCGACATAATAGTTCTCGGGAAACTCGCTGCTTCAAATTTGGATAGAACCCCGAGATGTCTATGACTACCTTAAACATCGTCGTCAGAACGATGATGGGAATTATCATCGAAAGCTCGGTAATTTATGCAAATTATACGCCTCAGGTTTGCCGAGAACTTTTTATCAAAGGATTCCGTCGCGAAAGTCTTCACAACCGTTACGACATATTATTTGCCATCACTCTGCGTCGACAGCTAGATGGAATTAGTACAGGTGATAGAGACGATCCAAATAAGAGCAACACGCATCGTCACAGGTGTTTCTTTACTAAGCTGGACAGAATCATTCAGATGCTCATCCAACTGCAGTAGCGAACGTTAGAAGAGTATCACTGGACATTACCGAGAAGTTTACTGTCGAATATTCACGAATACGTGTTCCAAGAAGAGTCAGACAACATATTACTTCGTCCCACACACATTTCGCAAAGTTATTACAACGAGAAAATCAGAGGAATTCGGCTCATGGGGGTTTAGCATCAGTCGGCCTTTCAGCGCACCACTCGCGGCTAGACCAGGAAAGGTGGAAATGAAAGTGTTTCACACATTACATCGTAAGGTGGCTACCCGAGCATAAACGTGGGTGTAGACGGTCAAAGTGTTTTATGTGACAGTGTACAGAAATTTACAGGGCATGTGAAAATGTCAGACAAAAAGCATGGAATAACCTGCTGTAGCGAAACGCGCAATTTTCAGTGTAGGCTATTATGTTGATTCTTCATGGAGGCTAAACTAAAAGAATAGGAAATCAAAATTAAATATGGGTTAGGTGAGAAAGGCTCAACGCTTCCACACAGAAAATTTCATTTCCCTAATGCTTTGAAACACCAAGCTAAAATGTTTTGTGTACTGCTTTTTGACCGACCTTTATATAAGATATGCCGCCCCTAATTGACTGTTTGTCAAGGACTGCGACTGATTAGATAATATACAAAAAGCTATTGGTACACTGCTTCGGTCCCTTTTATTTTTTATATTTATCACCACTACGCCTTTCGCTGGTCATGCCATTCAGACGCTTTTACACCGTCGAATTTGCTTGTTATAAGCGAATATGCTGTTTATTTGTGAAAAAATTGTACCACCATTTCCTTTGTGTACGACTTTCATATTGCAATTAAAGTGCAGCTACTCACAGAAGTCGAGTGTGGGCTATAATTATCGTATGGAAGCGAAACTTGGTAGACGTTGTAACGCGTTAAAGCGGAAGCGATTTCTGTTGGAAAGAAATTAGTTCCAATTTTGGCCACCGGTGCAAATCTGGCACTGTAGGGCCTCTCGTCCACGTCTTCGATTCTTATATTCAACAGACTGTGTAAGTGGCAGTTAACAATAACGCCAACAATATGCCTTTCCAACTTACTTGACCTTTTCTGTCCATGTCCCGGTCTTAACCCATTACATATGGAAATATTACTATACTTCTTCCTTGCAATTACAGCGCCTGATTTGTACCTGGTGGCCAAAATTGGAACTTTTTTCCCAGCGTAATCGGTTGCGCATTAACACATTAGAATTATATACCAAGTTTTGCTGCCAAATGATACTAATAGCCCACACTGTACATCTGTGAGTAGCTGACCTTCAATTATAACCACCCGGTATTTGATTCATCACCTTACAAGGCATCTGAAATGGAAAATTTTTGAGAGACGCTTGCAACACCATCCATCGACCAAAGTTTATGTCTTTGGTCCAATAAAGGCTGATAGAAGGAAAACAGATGTCGTATTAGGTGAAAGATGAAACAAGTGAAAAGTAGATATGGAAGACCTTCTACGTTCCACATTTCTCCAAAACCTGTTTTCAATGCTATCGTTTTCTCGGTACTCTGATGAATGTCCCTAGATACCCTAATGAATGTCTCTATACTCGTTCCAAGTGCCAAATCTTGGAGAAAATATTTCAAACACCCCTTACTAGAAGGTGCATGGTCATAGTGCCTAGCAGTGGTTCCCTCAGGAAATCTGTATGCCCTTACAATACAAACAACTGAATCCTTTGATTCTAAAAATTCCGCGGCAATATTGTTGTAAATGCAGTAGTGTAAGATGCCCAAATGAAGTGTGATCAAAGTTTCTAATACTCAGCCATCTCAAATAGCTATTAAAAATTCTTACACTAAAGCAGAAGAAAAGAAAAACTTTAATGTATTCAAACGAGGAAATGCCATAGCAGGTGAATGCCATGCTGTACCTCGTCTGAAATACCTGCCATGTTTGTAATTAATTTTCAAAGTTGTACGGTTGCGTTACGTGTCCATAAAGGCATCGCAAAAGTGGGAATTCAATTATGATCATACGAATGTTACGAAAACACAACACCCAGTTACCGAGCGGAGAAAATCTCCAACGCGGTCGGGAATCGAACTCGGGCCGCTTTGGTTATCATGTTTAACGATTGCACTACAGAAAGACCTATCGACGCTGTTACTATTCCTTCCTCAAACGCACAGGGAAATTCACAGTAAACTTCGCAACACATCCCATGAATGGCGTTGTGTAAGAAACCGAAGTCAAGATTGAGTCACTTTCTTCATGACATATTGATAATTTATACTTTTGGACTGACTAACTACAACTGAATGAAACAAAATTTTCGTGCCATACGCGTTTCGTCTTTGTTCTCTGCAAGGCATCTTCAGTGGCCTGTAATATGTACATATTTTTACCATTTAGTTTACATTTTGAGGCAATGTACCTATACGCTATAAACAGTTGTGATGGCTTTTTTTCTATGACGTAGTAATATTTTAAATTCTGCTTTCAGGGTGCGTGGACGATTTTCTACTTGTTATGATTCTGTTCCAATTTTGATGCTGTTCCTCCTCTTATAATTGCCACTTGGGGTTTTCATTTTCCATATTTCACAGCACTAGGAACTCGACACTTGTTTTGATGCAGTGTTTTGATTTGTGTTGCCAACTGTCAGATGCTATTGCCAAAGATCGAATGTTATTGCCAACTTTCGAGTGTAATTTTCGAAATATCTGTGATCTGTTTGTGTATGCATGTGTGTGTATGTGTGTGTGTTTTTTTGTGTGTGAAATAGTATTTGTTGTGGTGAACTTTTTTAATTACTATGAATTTTGTACGTGACTGTATGTGTGTGTGTGTGTGTGTGTGTGTGGGTGAGATCAGAAGATCAGAAGACGAAGGTAGAGAGAGAGAGAGAGAGAGAGAGAGAGAGAGAGAGACATGTTTACAATTTTTTTGTGGCTGAATATACATATCTGTCTCTCTTCTCCTCTCTCCTCTCTCTCTCTCTCTCTCTCTCTCTTTCTCTCTCTCTCTCCCCCTCACCTCCCCCTCGCCTTCTGATCAGACTCAGACACAAAAAGTAATAATAATAAAAACTCTCACCAAAACAAATACTATTCCACACAAAAACACACACATACACACACATGCATACATAAACAGACGGCAGATTTTCAAAAATTACACTCGAAAGTTGGCCATAACATTCAATCTTTTGCAATAGCATCTGATGGTTAGTAACACAAACCAAAACACTGCATCAAAACAAGTGTCCAGTTCCTACTGCTGTGAAATATGGAAATATAAACCCCAAGTGACAATTATAAGAAGAAGAACGGCACAAAAAATGGAACAGAAACATAGCATGTAGAAAATCGTCCACGCAACCTGTAAGTACAGTTTAAAATATTACTACATCAGAGAAAAAACCAACGACCAGAACTGTTTATAATGTATAGATACATTGCTCCAAAGTGTAAACTAAATAGTAAAAATATATACATATTCCAGGCCACGGAAGATGCCTTGCAGAGCAGTAAGAAATAATTTTTGTGGAATATAGTTCTACGATTAAAATATTTCTGCTGTATTTTAGTACTAATATTATCACACATGAGATGTAATGACTCACTAATAATGGCACTTGGAACAAAACCTTTCATATAGTCACCTGTTATGGCAACTAGAAAGTTCTTAATAAATTACTTATTTTCTAATTTGTCTCATTATATTTTGCAGTGTTGAGGTGGCCACCATAATTCTGTGGTAACAGAACACTCGTCCAGCTGTTCGATATAAGTAAGTTATGTAAAAAAGAGATACATTGTTCTCTGATTCTCCTGAGGAATGTAAGATTTGGCACATAGAATGTTTTATATATCTACTCTTCAAGTGCTTCAAGTGATTACAGTGCTGTTGGCTGTTAGTGAGGTAATCCCTACGTCGGTAAACGAATATAAAAATTTAGTAAATTGAAACATCTGACACATAAATAGTCTACCTTTCATAAAACTATGTTGTAACGTGTCACCTGTCGCATTAAAATTTAATGTGATTTTTTTGGGCACGGTGAACTGTAAAATAGTCCATAACTAAACATACGTTGGGAACGTCCCACGTACGGCCACTTGCACATTGCGCTCAGAATTTGCAAGTATGCTTTCGAGGACAGTGATTTCAGCTGACTGTTGACAGCCAAACGCCACGTCGCAGTTTGTGTACAGGAGAGTGTCGCAGGCTCAAACAAGCGAGGCATTTAAGTGTCGCGCAGAATCCATAAATTGGTTAGTAACGTAAGCCTGTACGGCCGTATACATGTCATCTCCACTGCTGACGACGAAAATAAATCCTTGGTAGGATAATTTTGTGTTTCAGGTATCACCAAAGTTATGCGCTTGGCAGCAGTATTAAAACTGGTTGTAAAGCAGCAGCCCCTTTTCGGGAAGAGTTCCGTCTACACACATGAGATGGCTTATAACTCAGCCAGCTCGCCGTTCCGCTGGTCCCCTTTTCTGGCGCGGTTCCGGCATTGCACACGTTACTCTTGTCAGTCGAGATGCTCGCGGTCACACGTTCTTGCCTCTGTACCTCATAAAGTAGGCCACCTCAAGGTGCTTATGTGATACAATCTGTCGCTGGGATTTAAGGCCCGTGACAGTATGTGAAGAACTTAGCGTCTGCGTGCTGCTTACGTTACGGTACGTTAGCAAGGGACGCTGCGTGAATCTCTCTGTCCCTCCTACCTGTCACCCATTCCCTCTCCTCCTTCTGATTATCGTTAGCCTTCTCTTTATCCTTCTCCTCCGAATTCTCCTTTACTCTCTCTCTTCCCCACCCCTCCTCTCCTCTCCTCTCTCTCTCTCTCTCTCTCTGAGTGATTGTGTGTAGGTTTCTGCGTTTGTATCTGTAGATCTGAGACATTTCGGGTTTATATAGAAGCATGAAGTACTTGACATTCGTACTCCTTAACGCAAATAATTTGTCGTTAGGCTCACAACAAATACCTTTTTTTTTGTAGTGGAGCTTTTGTTAGTCAGTTTGGGAAACTAAATAAGTGGTGATGGTTTATTATATTTCCCAGTTTGAGGAGATAACTTACATAAGTAATATTTATTAATTAATAAAATTACGCATGAGAGTGTCATTAATGAACGATAACAAATCAAATGTATTAAGTACAACTCTTACACAAATGTAACTTAAGTACATTCTTACTGCTTTCATTTTCATAAAAATTGCTATTTAGGACCTCTGCTAGAATTGTGGAAGTTAACCCTAAAAAAAATTATCCTCAAAGAAATAATATTCTATTACCACACTATAACATTATACAGAAAACCATAATACGGTATATCCATTTGATTAATACTTACCGGGGACGTTAATTATTACTTTGAAACAGAGAGAACTTTGGCTGACGGACTGTTACTTGCTTGCATTATTACATTTCATTACGGGGAGGTGCATGCCGGCATGCTAGCGTTGATGATAGCTGTGCACATGAATCCGTCGGCTGTGGGCATTGGATGATTGCGGCAACGGCTGAACTGAACTGAACCTCTTGCATTAACAGCAGTGACTCCGACTGACCAAAGTCATGTGATACCTCCGAGCATACCTCAAAGTGAAGTACCCTACGTGAGGTTCGAAATGGCTCTGAGTACTATGGGACTCAACATCTGAGGTCATCAGTCCCCTAGAACTTAGAACTACTTAAACCTAACTAACCTAAGAACATCATACACACCCATGCCCGAGGCAGAATTCGAACCTCCGACCGTAGCAGTCGCGCGGTTCCGGACTGAAGCGCCTAGAACCGCTCGGCCACCACGGCTGGCTCCTACGTGAGGCCTAGCAGCTTAGTGTCACACTAGAATAGTCCTGCTAACTTCGCTCAGAGTGTGTCCGTACACAAGAACAGCCACTTTATGATATTCATTTATAGATTGAATAATAGACCAGCAACTGTAACTCTCGTTGCACAACACTTTCCTTTCTCATGGTAAAGTAAACTCGCACTTGTCAAAACATTCCCTTCTTGAAGCATTCCAATCTTGAGAAAGACATAACTTAGCTAGACCAGAAAGCTTTGGTGCCCTGTTCATTTACAAATCTTCTAAGCCCATTACACAGGATCATTCATTGTCCATTATTTCACAGAAAAACAGACGGAAACAGCGATGGTTGTGCAACAGGTCTCTCTGGCCGTTACAGTAGCTCTCCTGGAGGCATCATTTGTGCGGAGTGTCTGCAGATTCACTCTCTTCCCGGTGGCTCAGCCGTCATAAGGCACCCTCTTACACACGAAATACAAGAACGTTGGCAGCGTACCAGCCGGTATACAAAAAGTCCTAAATTTGTGCATAATCGAAAATGAAAGAGCATATTTACTGAAAAGGATTTGCGAAGAGTTACAAAGGAAGGTAAAAAGTTAATAGCTACACAACTGATATTGTACACGTGAAGAAACATGTGACAATTAATAAAGAAAAGGAAAACAGGGGAATGGCTAACTTCAGCTGTCACAGTGGAACGAGATAGGTTGTGTATGAGGTAGTTGAATAAGTTAAACATCAGACGAACTCAGTCCTGAGAGAGAGCTGTGTGAATGTCTGGAAGAGTCCCTAATAACTATCAGTGGGTTGCATTTCTACTCACGCGAGCTTTCCCGACATGCTCCTCAGGAAGAAGCAAATGCTGCCAGTCCATGCAGTCGATATCTTCCCTTAGAGAAATCCATCCTCTAGGGCAGCCTGACGTAGGTGGACCTTATTGTTTGTGAAGGGGATATCAAGATTAACTGTACGAGGCCACAGTGACTAACATTTGTACCTGTAAGCGACAACAGCATTATTCCGCGTATCAGTGAGTATATAAGGCCCGGACGTTCAACAGACATGTGATCTTTCGGGGCAGCACTTTTCAGGAGAACACGGTCAACATATTACTTCCCCTCACATACTTCTCACGTATTGACCACGATGAGAAAATTCGAGAGATTAGAGCCATTTTCTCTTACGAGGGCAAAAAGCTAGTTCTATACAGGACAAGACACAATAACAAAGAAAAATAAAGGAAAAATAAATTGAACTGTTTACTCAGATGGTAAGTTCACATGAAATTCTCTCTATTCTACATCAAGGTATTTACATATATTTAACAAGCCCCTCATTTTCTCTGCCGGTAGAGGAAGAAGCTCTTCGTACAACAATAGGATTTAATATTGACAGAGGACATGCAGAAAGTTCAAAGAAGGGCAGCTTGTTTTGTATTACTGCGAAATAGGGTAGAGAGCGTCAATGTTATGAAACGCGACTTGGGGTTTTCAGTCATTAACACAAAGGTGTTTTTATTGCGGTGAGATCTTTTCCCGAAAATTAGATCTCCAACGTTCTCCTTCTAGTGCAAAAATATTTTGTTTCAACCTATCTACATAGGGGGAAATGTCCATTGTAATAAAATTAGAAAAATAATAGCTCGCATAGCAAGATTTAAGTGTTGTTTGTTCCCGTGCGCTGTTAAAGAGCCGAATGGTAGAGCAATAGTGTGAAAGTAGTTCGATGAACCCTCTGCCAGGTACTTGAGTGTTCATTGCAGAGCAGTCATGTGGATGGAGGTGTAACAAACCTCATAACAGGTATAGGATATTAACTTGAGGTTGATTTTCTCTTTTGTTTCCAGCAGAGAATGACGTTCAAGGGTAAATGACATTTCAATTAAGACGCAGACACACTTAATTTGGATCATCTGCATTGATATTCAACTACGCAACTAGTAATTGTCAAGTTTATGTCACACTTTCTAATACCTTAAAGAAGATTGACAGTAACAAAGTGATTCTGGCTTATTTTCTTTATAATGATAGATGAACTGAAACAAGCGTCATGTATTACATACTTCCATTCGTAGGTAATTATGACACTGACTGCGCGCCTTCTTTTTTTATTCTTGCGAAATAACGGTCCCAGGGCAGAAAGCAACGTCTCGAAACAGTAAACGTTTGTTATACTGTTATAAGATTTCCTGCCAAAACAAGTTAGTTTTACAAAAGTGTCATTGTCCCGTTATTGTTCCGCACAAATCAATGGTCACACCAAACAAATTATTATAGAGTACAATTCTTACGTTATGATGATATACAACTTTCTTGCACGCACCACATATGATGAGAGTTTTTCAGGCATGTCTTTACCAGCCGTAGAAATATAAGATCTTCCACTGTTTCTCCTACTTTTCTTGACATTCTGCTTCCAATCTGACCGATCTATTTTCCTTTCCACTCATTTATTTAACAATACAGTATCCTTTGGAGTGAAATTACTTTAGCCACAAGCGCCGTTTCTACTGATATCCAACGTTCCTCCAGGACGGTCAACTGTGCAACTACAAATAAATCAACCAGTAAACAGAAAAAATACATCCCTTGCTGTGGTTGCATGCCTCACGTGATGTATCCCTTTATTCCCGTGAACACGCAATATTGCTAAAATGTTATGTACATCTTCTCTGTTGGAGGTCTTCGTTTCATCGCAGGTAGTACATTTTTAAAATCTCTCGCTTTCATTTTTTGTTTTTATTTGTTTATGAATTACAAGAAATTTCAAAGCACCGATCATTTCACTCTGTTCACTATGCTTTTACAGTTCACTGTGAACAAAATTCTAAGAAAACCACACAACCACATTCTTGCACCAGCACTTACAGTCCATTGCTGACGGCTATGGAAAAACTGAGAGATAACGTTATTAAATGCCAAAACATTCTCGTGTTGTACAGATCAACTGAATTTGTGCAAACTTTTTATAGAGACACTCATGCTGAAATGGGGTGCTTATTTGCAGCGGTGAATGTGACATTATGTATAGGCTGTTGTACAGGTATTACTTAATGAATGGCACCCATGTTAGGTAAGTGGATTAAGGACGGAAGAGATTCACCGTGGTTTAATACACATATCAAAAAAAGTTTTGCATTACCTCGGTTTCGAGAGTTCCGGAACCTGTACAGATAATTGGAGTAGAGTTCAACAAAAATGATTCAAATCTCTCTAAGCACTATGGGATTTAACATCTGAGGTCATCAGTCCCCTAGACTTAGAACTACTTAAACCTAACTAACCTAAGGATATCACACACAGCCATGCCTGAGGCAGGATTCGAACCTGCGACCGAAGCAGCAGCGCGGTTCCGGATTGAAGCTCCTAGGACCGCTTGGCAGAGATCAACATAAACATCATTTACGCCCTTTTTATTGCTCATGAAAACCACACATTGCAAGTTGTACCGCCATACAGCGAGACCTTCAGAGGTGGTTGTCCAGATTGCTGTACATACCGGTACCTCGAATAACCACTAGCACGTCCTCTTGCATTGATGCATGCCCGTATTCGTCGTGGCATATTATCCACAAGTTCATCAAGGCGCTGTAGGTCCAGACTGTCCCACTCCTCAACGAGGATTCGGCGTAGATCACTCAGAGTGGTTGGTGGGTCATGTTGCCCATAAACAGCCCTTTTCAATCTATCCCAGACATGTTTGATAGGGTTCATGTATGCAGAACATGCTGGTCATTCTAGTCGAGCGATGTCGTTATCTTGAAGAAAGTCATTCACAAGATGTGCACGATGGGGACGCGAATTTTCGTTGCCGATATTGTTGCACTATCGGTCGGAGGATGGTATCTACGTATCGTACAGCCGCTACGGCGCCTTCCATGACAACCAGCGGCGTACGTCGGCCCCACATAATGCAATACCAAAGCATTAGGGAACCTCCACCTTGCTGTACTCGCTGGGCGGTGTGTCTAAGGCGCTCAGCTTGACTGGGTTGCCTCCAAACACGTCTCCGACGATTGTCTGGTTAAAGGCATATGCGCCAATCATCGGTGAAGAGAACGTGATGCCAATCCTGAGCGGGCTATTCGGCATCTGTACCGCGCTGTGTGGTGTCGTGGCTGCAAAGATGGACCTCGCCATGGACGTCGTGAGGGAAGTGCAGCCTTCTGTGCACAGTTTTAGTTGTAACTAGACGTCCTGTGGCTGCACGAAAAGTATTATTCAACATGGTGGCGATGCTGTCAGGTTTCCTCTTAGCCATAATCCGTAGGTAACGGTCATCCACTGCAGTAGTAGTCTTTGGGCGGCCTGTGCGAGGCATGTCATCGACAGTTCCTGTCTCTCTGTATCTCCTCCATGTCCGAACAACGTCGCTTTGGTTCACTCCGAGAAGTCTGGACACTTCCCTTGTTGAGAGCCCTTCCTGGCACAAAGTAACAATGCGGACGCAATCGAACCGCGCTGTTACCTTCTAGGCATGGTTGAACTACAGACAACACGAGCCGTGTACCTCCTTCCTGGTGGAATGACTGCAACTGATCGGTTGTCGGACCGCCCCCGTTTAATAGGCACTGCTCATACATGGTTGCTTATGTCTTTGGGTGGATTTAGTGACATCTCTGAACACTCAAAGCGACTGTGTCTGTGATATAATATACACAGTCAACGTCTATATTTAGGAGTTTTGGGAATTGAGATCATGCTGAACGTTTTTTGGATGTGTGTAACAAAATTCAGAAAATTGTGAGACAACAGAGATTGTTGCATTATCGATTCAAGAAAGAACGCTAAAATATCGGCAGGAAAAGTAAGTAGAAATTCTGCATAGATAAGAAGACCGATGTGGGAAGCATACAACGGCTTCCACTGTAATTTGCATTTTTTTAGCGAAAGATCTTGTCGGAACCCAAGAAAATTCTTATCGTACGTAAAATCACCAAGCGGGCTGAAGGCTTCTATCTAGTCAACCGCTGTGCAGTGTCGTGCGGCCAGAGAAGGCAGCAAACTAAAGCTGAAGTTCTAAATTTTGCGTTTAAAAAATCAGTCACACAGGAATAACGTACAAATATACAACTGTTTGACCTTCCCATTGACTCCCGTATGGAGGTCATAGAAATAGACATATTTGCTGAAAAGCAGCTGAAAGAGTTGAAACAAAGTCGGCAGGTCCGGATGGAATTACATTTCGGTGAGTACTCTTAAGCGTCTGTCCCTCACTTAGCTTCTATTTATCGGCAATCTCTCACCCAGAGCAAAGTCTCAAGTATTTGGACAGAAGTGCACACGTCTTCTGTATATAAGAAGGGTAAACTGGACCTGCCAAATTACAGACCTAAATCCTTAACATCGGTTTGGTGCAGATTCTAGAGCACATTCTGTCAGAATATAATACATCTCCTTTAAACGGACGTGCCTCTGTCCACAGATCAGCGTAGATTTAGAAAGCATTACTCGTGCGAAATTCAGTTTGTCCTTTTCTCACACTATATTTTGCGAATCATGGATGAAGCATAACAAGCATATACTATATTCCTAGATTTCCGAAAAGCGTTTGACACAGTGTTCTATTGGAAACTCTTAACGAAGTTCCGAACATATGGAGCAGCTTCCCAGGTGTCTGAGTGACTCAAAGACTGCTTAAATAATAGAATCCAGCGGGTTGTTCTGGATGGTGTGCGTTCATCAGAGACAAGGGTATCATCAGGAGTGTCCCAGACAAGTGTGATAAGACCGCTCCTGCTCTCTATTTACGTAAACTATCTGACGTATACGGTTAGCAGCATCGTTGACTGACTGTAGGAGGATACACGAGAAATTACACAGGATTTGTATTTATTGTGATGAATAGCTGTTTGCTATAAATATAGAGAAATCTAAGGTAATGCAGATAAATAGGAAAAACAATCCTGTAATATTCGAATATGGTATTAGTGGCATGCTGATTGACTCAATCAAGACGATTAAATATTTAGGTGTAACGTTGCAAATCGTTATAAAATGAAACGAACACTTAGGGTAAGTAGTAGGGAAAGCTTTAATTTATAGGGACGATTTTAGGAAATGGTAGCTCACCTCTAAAAGATACTGTATATAAGACACTAGTAGGACCCATTGTCGAGTACTGCTCTAGTGTTTGGGATCCTTGCCAGGTCAGATTAAGGGAAGATATCGGCAAAATTCAGAGGTGAAATATTCGATTTGTTACCGGTAGGTTCGGTTCTAAAATCGTTACTACTGTTGGCCTATGATTAAAATTAATTGTTAAAATGAATTAGTAGTATTACATATTATGTGTGTACCACATATATTGCAATTACGTGAATACTGCATCAGTGACAACGCCAGAAAACAGAAAAAGTGTATTTCAAACTATCTTTGTTGTGTTATCAGTGTCTAGGGGCAGTTCAATTTCATTCAGATAGGCCGTAAATGATGATCGGGTTTCTTACGAAATGGGTGAAGTACTAATTTTCTTTCACTGTAGCTGATTCATTTTTCCGGTTTCCTTCAAACCAAACAAAATACTTCTTAAACTTTCCATCACATAGTTACTTCAAATGAAATTCTTATCCTTAATATTCAGCATCATTTCAAAGGACAGAGACGAAACTAAACTTGGTAACGCCACAACCATAGCTTCACATAGACTCTCTCGCCACATGGTAACAACCTATGACTAAAGACTGTCATCTATCAGAGATGATTTTAAAAGAAGTTATCTTGATCGATTCTGTGATATTAATTTTGTACATTTGAGGAGCAGAAGTTCATTTATTACTGAAAAATATAAATTTCATTGACTTTAACAATTATTTTTATGCCGTGTTGCTTAAGTTCAACGTAAAACTACCTGAGTGACTAGTTTTCCAAAATGCACCTGTTTTCGTATAGAAAATAAACTGAATATTTTTATAATTATTTAAAAGATAAATAAATAGAAATAATGAATAAATATAATAAAAAAGCACCTCAGCAAAAGCCGAGAATTACGGGAATGTAATAAAAAAATTGTATCGAGCGATTCATACACAGTGGGTCCGGCATCAATAGCGTCAATTTGGCAGCGAGAAAATTACCCATGTGTTGTTACACGATCAGTACGCATATTTTACATAGATGTCGCTTCAACTCAAATGGGAATCGCTGGAGGGAAGAAGACGTTCTTGTCCCAAAACACTATCGAGAAAATTTAGCGAACTAGCAGTTTCGAGTGGTTGCAGAACGATTCTACTGCCACCAATATACATTCCTCATAAGGACTGCGAGGACCAGATAAGGGAAACCAGGGATCGTACGAAGACATATAGACAATCGTTATTCTCTCAATCCATTAGCTAGTGGAACAGAAAAGCGAATGACTGGCATTGGTACAAGTTACTCTCGGCCATGTACACAGTATGGTGCCTTGTGGAGTATTTATGCAGATGTAGATACAGATACAGATGTAGACCACGTGCATATATACTAGTTTCACCATTCAGTCGATCAACAGTTTCATTTCATTCTATTATGTCTTATTACGAATGCCAGGAGACTGTTGTCAACTAGTCTTTCTTTTTTATGAGCCACGCTTTTTCCACAAGTAGTAAACCCCGAATATTCTGACTATAGAAATGCAAATTTAATTTTTCATTTTTCATCATGTAGGTACCGACATTCAGTTAATTCTTCGGGAATGAGTCCATTTTCATTATTTTACTTCAATTTATACATTTCTATGTTTAAAGTTTATCTATGACACAACCGTTCACTTTTTTAATGTTGGCAAGAAACATCAATGCAGTGGCCTCTAGGAAGAACACAACAATATTGCTGAAGAATGTATTTATACATACTGAAAATAAATTGGTGTTTGATCTGCTTATTGTCGTTGACACGTCACTGTTGTTAACTTGTACCAGGTATGCGTATTGACATAAAAATATGTATATTCTGGATCGATACTGTACAAAACTTAATGTCCACTTTTGAAATAGCAATATTTGCATGTCTATTTTTTGATTGCGGTTTTGAAACTAAAGGAAAATACCAAAGGACACGCTCCAATTATTTCAGCAAATGTTGAAAGATTTTATAATGATATGAACGTGTTGGCCGTCAACAGATGTTCCTTCACTTTCGACAACCTCTGCTTACTGACTGCCATACACTAAAATAGCTCTAAGATGGTTAAATGACAGTTTTTGTCCATGTTCAAAGAACATTATTTATTAAAGGAAAACGTAGCTATTTTAAAGTAGTTACTCTTTTGCAATTTCAGTTCCAACCTCCTACAAAGTTTACCTTACTCTATCTATTTTGTAAATCACTTCACATTTGCTTTATTTAATTCTGATATAAATTTATCGATAGTTTCAAGTCGTTTCAGTGATAATATTCCAGGTATTTTAGGTCATAAAAATCTGAGCCCTGCAGTTACAGATCCTCTTTCACTTTCGTAAATTAAATGAATTGTCATTAGGGACGGCCGTCCGCCTCACCCAGCCCCCCCCCCCCCCCCCCCCCTTTCGCAGCCCCTGAGTAGATAGGTGCAAAAACTAGGAGTGGCAGTTAACAGTTACCTAAATCTGGTGAGCGTATTTGCCACGTATTAGTTATATTATTGTGGTGAGACCTGCAAATGTTGCAACAGCGAGTAGTAATAGCGGACGTAGAATGTAATTTTGTTTATTGAATTGCATTCGTGCTCATTTATCACATCATTCAGTATGGTGGAAACCCACAGATAAACAAAACACGCTGATCTTGTATTCTGCGGAGATACAATGTTCCTAGGTCTCCGGTAGAAGGCGTCCATACAGAGGTAACCATTATGGCCCGGATTTTAATGAGAAGTTATATTTTTTTATAACTTTAGGTGCATTGTACAACAATTTATGCACGCATTCAGGTATTGTAGTGTGAAAAAATGTATTTTTATTGTGCATGTAAAGTCACATTTACACCTTCCTAGTAGTAAGTCATATTTCGGCCAACATTCGTCGTAATAGGTCGTATTTCGACAAACCTTTTTCAAAAATCATATTTTGCTCATAGCTTTAAGGATACACAAATAAAAACGTGAAAATGTTGCTCACAGGACAACGTTTCATGTGATATTGTCACAAATAAACACAATAATTACTACAAAGCTTTGTTTAACAAGACTATAGTAGACAAGCAGCATAAATGGCTCTGAGCACTATGTGAAATAACTTCTGAGGTCATCAGTCCCCGAGAACTTAGAACTACTTAAACCTAACTAACCTAAGGACATTACACACATCCATGCCCGAGGCAGGATTCGAACCCGCGATCGCGCGGTTCCAGACTGAAGCGCCTAGAACCGCTCGGCCACCCCGGCCGGCCAAGCAGCATAAAAAATTAGTCGATTCGCTAACGTAACACTCACTGTTGCGCGAGGTCGACAAAATGCTCTCGAAGGCAAAAACACGTCTTCCAACGTAATAAACATCGCACACGTGGCCATACTATTGAGTCTGAACGCGTACTCAGTTTTTTTCAACAAGCCGAAAGAAAAGTGCCTCAGTAACATGTGATTGCGAGGTTTTGTTTGCGATTTTGGAGAGAAGTTCTTCCGCACGGACGGAGAAATATTATTTCGTAAGCTATGTGAAGTTAAAACTGTTGCAGAAAACCGCATTAATATGCAGCAACACTGCAATACCGCCAAACACAGCTGCTGTATTGAAAGACGTACTGAAAATGATAGCAGACAAACGCTGTCCTTTGAGCAGATACGTCCATCTTCAACTGTGCTATCATTCTTCAGGGACTTTTGTGGGATGGTAGTGTTATACAACCTCCGATTGCAGAAACTGAAGAATCCACGCTTGAGACAGTTTTTGGAGAAATAGATCTAGTACCAGATGAATATACACTGAGAAAGAACTATTTATCCATGTGCTACGAGGAGGTGATCAACAAAATACGAATTAGTGTTTCTGACGTAAAGGTCTGGGTGTTCATAGACAAAACGACCGATGTGTGTTGGCGTTATTTGAAAATATTGCTTTTTGTTTTGTAAAAGTTCGCGGGCCTGGAGAAATGTTCCTCCTAATGTGTGAGGCTCTCGAGAGAGTAAACAACTCCAGAATACCATTTTGTTTGATAACTCTATGAAGCTACTGTGGCAGGATAGTATGAACAGGGACAACGTTTGACTGCTAATAACGAACGGTGCTTCATGCACCAAAGGGCTTCTGATTCTCTACCCCAATGTGGTAAACGTCACTTCCATTGCACATGCGTTACACAGAGATGCGCAAGATATGAGATCAAATTATCCTGTTGTGGACAAATTTATTTCCTGTGCCGAGGAAATCTATGTGAATGCTCGGATACTGGAGCAGAAACTGAAGGAAGAAGCAACTTCACTGCCCCTCCCTCCACAGTGGGATTCTGGACTTAATGCCACTGAGTATTACTGCACCAACTACGCCAAAAGAATGACAATCTTTTGTGAGACTGATAACGAGGAATCAAGCGCTAACAAAATTGTGAAAAAGGTCTTTACAGACAAGTTGTCAGGAAACTTTCCATACGTGAACGTCAAGTTTCCAGTGGTATCAAAGGCCATTACATGACTGGAAGCTGCTGGTACTCAACTACACTCCTGGAAATGGAAAAAAGAACACATTGACACCGGTGTGTCAGACCCACCATTTTTCCTCCGGACATTGCGAGAGGGCTGTACAAGCAATGATCACACGCACGGCACAGCGGACACATCAGGAACCGCGGTGTTGGCCGTCGAATGGCGCTAGCTGCGCAGCATTTGTGCACCGCCGCCGTCAGTGTCAGCCAGTTTGCCGTGGCATACGGAGCTCCATCGCAGTCTTTAACACTGGTAGCATGCCGCGACAGCGTGGACGTGAACCGTATGTGCAGTTGACGGACTTTGAGCGAGGGCGTATAGTGGGCATGCGGGAGGCCGGGTGGACGTACCGCCGAATTGCTCAACACGTGGGGCGTGAGGTCTTCACAGTACATCGATGTTGTCGCCAGTGGTCGGCGGAAGGTGCACGTGCCCGTCGACCTGGGACCGGACCGCAGCGACGCACGGATGCACGCCAAGACCGTAGGATCCTACGCAGTGCCGTAGGGGACCGCACCGCCACTTCCCAGCAAATTAGGGACACTGTTGCTCCTGGGGTATCGGCGAGGACCATTCGCAACCGTCTCCATGAAGCTGGGCTACGGTCCCGCACACCGTTAGGCCGTCTTCCGCTCACGCCCCAACATCGTGCAGCCCGCCTCCAGTGGTGTCGCGACAGGCATGAATGGAGGGACGAATGGAGACGTGTCGTCTTCAGCGATGAGAGTCGCTTCTGCCTTGGTGCCAATGATGGTCGTATGCGTGTTTGGCGCCGTGCAGGTGAGCGCCACAATCAGGACTGCATACGACCGAGGCACACAGGGCCAACACCCGGCATCATGGTGTGGGGAGCGATCTCCTACACTGGCCGTACACCACTGGTGATCGTCGAGGGGACACTGAATAGTGCACGGTACATCCAAACCGTCATCGAACCCATCGTTCTACCATTCCTAGACCGGCAAGGGAATTTGCTGTTCCAACAGGACAATGCACGTCCGCATGTATCCCGTGCCACCCAACGTGCTCTAGAAGGTGTAAGTCAACTACCCTGGCCAGCAAGATCTCCGAATCTGTCCCCCATTGAGCATGTTTGGGACTGGATGAAGCGTCGTCTCACGCGGTCTGCACGTCCAGCACGAACGCTGGTCCAACTGAGGCGCCAGGTGGAAACGGCATGGCAAGCCGTTCCACAGGACTACATCCAGCATCTCTACGATCTTCTCCATTGGAGAATAGCAGCCTGCATTGCTGCGAAAGGTGGATATACACTGTACTAGTGCCGACATTGTGCATGCTCTGTTGCCTGTGTCTATGTGCCTGTGGTTCTGTCAGTGTGATCATGTGATGTATCTGACCTCAGGAATGTGTCAATAAAGTTTCCCCTTCCTGGGACAATGAATTCACGGTGTTCTTATTTCAATTTCTAGGAGTGTATATTACGCCATGGATATTGTGCAAAATGTGCAGAGCGAATTGGGTCGGGCTCGTGGTCATGTGGCCGACCAAGTGAGTAACAAATAGCAAAATGTTCTCCAGCAGCATCTTGAATATTCTGCAATGTACAAAATTAGTGACATTATTTCTGGGAATGTCACAACATTTGCAGAAAATGAAGCAAGTTGGACTGCCGCGACCTACCTCGCCGCCGTCAGATAGTCTTTTGTAATGTCCTGTGATGTGGAGAGGAGTATTTCCAGGTACAAAATTATCCTCAGCGACCACAATAGCTCTTTGTAAATGGAAAACCAGCAGATGCTCCTTGTGATCCAGTTCAACTCCAGAGAAACATGACGCCTTAACTGGTTTGGAATACTTTAAACAAGTGGTATGTATTCCCTCTCGCTTGCTTCTTTTGCTGCATTTTTACATTTTATCCTTTCGTCACTTAAATTCAAGATCTCATTTGCTATCCAATGATATCTACTAGACTATATCATTTTACTTATTTCATGTTCTGCTGCCTTCATTATGTCAAAAAGGTACCTGTTTGCCTTATACTGCATACCATTCCCCTGTTTCAGTCAAACTTTAGCTAATGCACCCTGCGAAACTCTCAATAATTTCTCGTTCTTTCAACTCATCCAGATCTCATCTCCATAATTTCCTACCTTTTAGAATTTCCTTAAGTTTTAATCTACAATTCACAATTAGTAAATTGTTGACACAGTCCACATCAGCCCTGGAAGCGTGTTACAGTTTAAACTCTGATTTTAAAATCACGTTCTTAATTTTATATAATCAATCTTTAACCTCACAGTGTCTCCAGGATTCTTTCATGTATGCATGATTCTTAAACTAAGTGTTAGCAACTATTAAATTATGCTCTGAGCAAAATTCTACCGGGTGAGTTCCCCTTTCATTCCTTTCCTCTAGTCCATATTCTCCTGCTACTTTTTCTGCCCTTACTTTTGCTGCTATCGAACTACAGTATCCCGTCACCACTAAATTTTCCACTCCCTTAACTATCTCAATTATTTCTTTTATCTCCCCATGCATTCTTTCAGTCTTTTCGTCAACTGCGGAGGTAGTTGGTATAAAAACTTCTACTACTGTGGTGGGTGTTTACTTCAAGTCTATCTTGGCTACGACAATGCGTTGACTATGCTGTTGTTAGTAGATTTTACCTGCATTCCTACTCTATCTCTCTTTCAGATGAGTATTAGACCTACTCCTTCATTACCCCTATGTGGTTTTATATTTGCAACCAAGTACTCAACTGGCCAAAAGTCTAGTTCTTCTTGCCACTACACATTACTATATCACACTATATCTAACTTCAACCTATCCATTTCCCTGTTCCAATTTTCTGATCTCCGATAGAGTGCCACTTTTGGTTTTGCTGCTGACTTGTGATTATTTTTCGCCTTGCAATGAACAAAAACTATTACATTGGGTCTGCGCATTTAAAATTCTTTCAATGCTCGAAGCACGAAAATCAGTCTAACGCCACGTGGGGCGTATAACGTAAACGGATATTTCGTGAATGTCATTTCAAATATGATAAACATGGGCATCAGCAGTCACACACCGATTCGCTTGTCAGCGACGTCATAATAAGCTTTTCTTCAGACACTGAAGTCTGATTACAAGTTTTGCAGATAGACAATCCCACGCTTGGTGAGGTTTCTCAGGGTATGAGAAGCATGCAAGTTATCCAGGGTATCCCGAATTTCATTTGTCGAACAGGAAGTACCAGATTCAGAAACGAAGCGTGCAGTCCGACTGCATTCAAATTCTCGCTCTCATTCCTCGCTATCATCAGGCTCCTCTCTGACCGCGGAATAGTCGATCTCCACCTGCAGGGATGAAATTTTTCAGTCAACACTTACGTTCCCAGTGACCAACCCGGGAGACATTTATTCCATTTTTCTTCTGCATGCAACATGAACGCATCATACAGTTCGAAAAACAATTCGCGACACCAAAGCGTAAGATTATTACGACCACAAGTGGATCCCATTGTGGTACTACCTCGAAAAGTACTCATCACTTTTTTCCGGAAAGGTGCTAGTTGAACTGCGAGTGGATACCGGAGCCTCCGTTTCTTTAGTTGGTGAAACACTGTATGATTAGCTAAGTTCTCCACCAATGCAGACGTCGAATCAGTGGCACATGAATTAATACATTTTACGAGCAAATATGACTCCGTGTAAGTTTCTACACTGTGATTTCTGAGTATGTTCGTACTAGTTGCATTTCAAGTATATGGTTATGAAATATTTAATGAAGTGCGTACAGTTCCAAAGAATAATCGTGACGATTTCGACTCACCGTGAACAGAATTTGGGGAATTATTCGATCTAGGGCTAGGACGTGTCAAGAATTTTTCTGCCCATAATTTCGTTAAAGTAATCAGTAACATCCTGTTTCTGCAAGTTACGGCCATTCTTAGTCACAATGCGAGAAGTTTTCCAAAAAGAATGAAGTCGATTAGAGTAGCACGGCATTCTTATTCCAGTTTTTTCATGACAGGGGGCTACGCCCTTACAATTCCTAAACAAGGAAGATGGTGGGACTCCGTGTATGTAGACATTTTTAAGCAATGGTGAATGCTCAGTCAGTCATACAAATACACTCTATCCCATCACCTGAAGAGCTCATGGAGAAGACAAACTTTTCTGTTACATTTAGATGACCAGATTAGAGACTTTAAGGTGGAGAAAACACCACGCCATTGGCGCAATTCTCTCGTACAAGACTCCAGGTCGATCTGAACATCGAATTGCATTCGCTTCCACTTCATTGACCTCAGCTCAAATTAATTACAGTCAAATCTAGCAGGAAGCTCTTCGCATCGTTTATGATGTCACGACGTTCCATCTCCTAGTGGACCACAAACTCTTTTGCTCTTTTGCTCCTCCGTCTCTCTCCCTCCCGCCTTCCACCCTCAAAAGAAAGATGCCTGTTACAACAGCATAGTGTATTAAACGCTGGGTGCTACTCATAATGAAAATATCAGTAATCTATTTTCTTCCGTCCAACAGCCCAGCATACAAACGCGAATGCCATCTTGAGGATACCAATGATTCCGGATTTCAACTTTGGTTCTACAGAACCAATGTATTTTCCGTTGAAGCCAAACATCAAAAAATTTCGATTCTTTTCCGGGCACAGCTACGGGGAAGAGGATACTATCATTCGACAAGTCTTGCCTTGTAGCATGTTCCCTCATCAGCCTGGTCAGGCCTCTGATCATACACTGAAATCAAACAGAAAATGTGTCTCACAGGGCATCATACTCAGTCAGCACTATGGATGACAATGAATACCAGGTACTGGTCCTGATAGTGCTGCGCATCCACATCGTACGGGCGTACCACACCAACCATAGCTGCCTCACAAGAATGACTTGCGCAGCATGCGAAATGACATAAGTGCCACCCCGCAAAGTTAGCTTGCCCATAACATCTATGGGAGCACGTCCACATCGACTATGCTGGGCCTTTTTCAGGCCACATATGGGTCGCGGTAGTGGACGCATACTCACGCTTCCCACATGTGATGTGCAAAAACTGTACAACATCAGCAGCTACCAACAAAGCTTTAGAGAAGATTTTCGGCATTGAGGGATCGCCGACATTCATACCTGATAATGGTCTTCACATGACCTCTGGTCTCTTTTAGAGGTTCTGTGAATGAAAAGGCATCACTAAACTCACAAGCACCATTCACACCAGTCTAATGAGACAGATAAATGGATCGTATGGGCACTTAATGCATGCATAAACAAAATGAGCCACCTCTCAACACCTGTGGCATTTTCGTGCACTTTGGCAGCAAAGCAATTCCAGGGACGTCGCCATCACACATTTCACTTGATCATCTCAATGCCAGGTCCCCACATGCATACTGAAACTCGCCACTTAGGAGTTTGTGATCTAGCGTGTGTTCGCACCTACGGGAGAGCCCCAGGAGAGTTATGCGGTATCATCACGATTTTCGCGGTCGAATGACATACCAAGTGGACAGCACATCAACTTACCCACACCATGCACGAACGAGCTTCACTGGGTACCGCCGCTGCTGCTGGCAACACCAAAACTTGCAGGATTAACTGAGCTCCAGGTGCCTACCAGGGAACGCCGCCACGTGGACGTGCAGGCACCCAAGACTGCCGAAGTGGACTCCACCATCTTACCACTGTCGATCCCTTCTCCTGCCTACTGGCGAAGCTTTCGTCATAGACCCATCTTGTATCCCGCGAATATAGATGCAGCTCAGACGCCGATTGCGAAATGACGATGTTAGCATGATTTCTGGAAGGTGTCCAGAGAGAAGCAATCGTAGCAGCTGAACACGTACCGGCAGTATGGAGAAAGTGGTACGCGATAGCACTACCAGGTGCCACACCACTCGTACCAAACGTGCTGACACTGTTGCAAAGGAGAGTGCTAGATGCAATTCTCAGTTTGCAGCTGGATAAAAACTTCCGTAAACTAGACAAGAGAACTACACTGGAATGTTGTGATAACGTATGAGTGCTGGACCCTGGCTTGGACTGTTTACCTGCGTGCCGTGGACGATCTTGGCATGTGCATAAGAACTAAAGTAGAAGGGGTATTTGTTTTTTCTACTACCAGTCACGTTTACTTATTTTATATTAACCTTAACACATTGCAATTTCATGTATGTTTTCCTCATCTCAGGCCTTTATGTACACAGCTATGTTACTTAAAGATAAAATGTGTTTTTTCTAAATTCACATAGAATACTGTTTTTTTTTTCACTATTCTGCCGCAGGAGTGGATATTGGGGGGGGGGGGGGAGGATGGTGGTGGGTAAGGGGAAGGGGATAGGGAGGGGGCAATGGGCAACCAGAAATCTATGTGCGATGGTGTCTTCTGCTGGCGTGGAGCTGGGCCTCGTTGTTGTTTCTGATTGAAACAACAGACTGTGCCAGATGCGGAAAATTTTGCATCAGTTGTTACCCTAGGATAATCGTGTGATATACTTTTAACGTGTGAGTGTTTTTGGTGTCCCAAAGCTTCGTTCACATTAAGTGTACACTGGTCGAGCTTTCGTGTAGCATGACACAATTGGACTGTTTGGTTTGATACTGGCATTGACACTATTCACTGCACAAAACGTTTCTACAAAAATGAAAACATTACACACTTAATACAGTATGGCGTCCTATCTGTGGATGGATGAGTATTGGCTATGGCTCCTTTTAGCGATATTCGCGCTACTGACGGTGAGGTATCATTATTTCATACTGACATTTTTGTGGACTGGCAAGACACCCAATCCACTAGGACGGGAGGCCGAAGGGCACGCGTATAAGCTCACGCAGGATGGCGTGAGGTCTGGAACAGGACAAGGTCTTTATAGTAGCAAATATAGTACGTAGCTTCTGGAATACTTAACTTTAATCCATAATTGGTGAACATAGCTCTTGTCGGTACATGTTTTACAGCATCAATAGTAACTGGTAATGGCGCCTTGCTAGGTCGTAGCAAATGACGTAGCTGAAGGCTATGCTAACTATCGTCTCGGCAAATGAGAGCGTAATTTATCAGTGAACCATCGCTAGCATAGTCGGCTGTACAACTGGGGCGAGTGCTAGGACGTCTCTCTAGACCTGCCGTGTGGCGGCGCTCGGTCTGCAATCACTGATAGTGGCGACACGCGGGTCCGACGTTTACTACCGGACCGCGGCCGATTTAAAGGCTACCACCTAGCAAGTGTGGTGTCTGCCGGTGACACCCACAGACATGTCTTTCATTTATCGCGTCCGGCCATCCTGATTTAGGTTTTCCGTGATTTCCCTAAATCGCTCCAGGCAAATGCCGGGATGGTTCCTCTGAAACGGCACGGCCGACTTCCTTTCCCATCCTCCCTAATACGATGAGATCAATGACGTCGCTGTTTGGTCTCTTCCCTCAAACAATCCAATCCAATCCAATCATTTATCGCATTACAACTGGGTTAAGGCTACTGAAGAATTTTGCGTTTTTGAATTCAGTTACCTCATTAAGGGTAATATTTTCACGTCTGTTCTGTGAATGGATATTTCTGTTTTTTACAAGATATCCATTCTTTTACTTTTACTGATTTTATGCAAATTTCACGGCTGTATTCGATTTCAGTGTGGTCCGTGTCTTTAATGTGTGTGCTACTGCTGATCTACCGGGTGATCAAAAAGTCGGTATAAATTTGAAAACTGAATAAATCACGGAATAATGTAGATAGAGAGGTACAAATTGGCACACATGCTTGGAATGACATGGGATTTTATTAGAACCAAAAAAATACAAACGTTCAAAAATGTCCGACAGATGGCGCTTCATCTGATCAGAATAGCAATAATTAGCATAACAAAGTAAGACAAAGCAAAGATGATGTTCTTTACAGGAAATGCTCAATATGTCCACCATCATTCCTCAACAATAGCTGTAGCCGAGGAATAATGTTGTGAACAGCACTGTAAAGCATGTCCGGAGTTATGGTGAGGCATTGGCGTCGGATGTTGTCTTTCAGCATCCCTAGAGATGTCGGTCGATCAGGATACACTTGCGACTTCAGGTAACCCCAAAGCCAATAATCGCACGGACCGAGGTCTGGGGACCCGGGAGGCCAAGCATGACGAAAGTGGCAGCTGAGCACACGATCATCACCAAACGACACGAGCAAGAGATCTTTCACGCATCTCGCAATATGGGGTGTTGTTTTTTTTTTTTTTTGTTCTAATAAAACCCCATGTCATTCCAAGCATGTGTTTCAATTTTTACCTCTCTATCTACATTATTCCGTGGTTTATAAGGTTTTCAAATGTATACTGACTTTTGGTCACCCGGTACATGGTCAAGTAACATTAATGTGACCACGTGTCCAAAACCTGAATAACCACCCTTTGCAGCGGGGACATGCAGGAAAAGAGTCAGTGAGAGTCTAGAGGGTACCGACAGGTATGTGGAGTCGTACCGACTCCAGTGCCGTGGTCAGTTGCGCTAAGTTTCTCGATTGAGAATAAGAGACCGGAACGGCTCGATCGAGGTGGTATCACAGATGATCGACTGGGCTTAAATCCGGGGAGTCTGATGGCCAGGGTAGTAAGGTAAACTCATCCTGGTGCTCTTCGAACCACGCGCGTACACTGCGAACTGTGGGACACGTTGCGTTGTCCTGCTCGTAGATGTCGTTGTGCCGAGGAAACTGAATGCAGGGGTGGACATGGTCCCCAAGAATATATTCATACTTGTGATGATCCATTGTGTCTTCCAGAATGACGTACTCATCCAGGGAATACTATGAAACATTAACCAGACTCTAACGGTCCGATGACTGCTAAAGATTGTTTGCTTTCAGACGTTTCTCGGCGTACACGCCAACAGCCATCTATGCGTTGGAACGTAAAACGTGAGTTGTCTCAAAAGGCCACCTGTCGTCATTCAGTGGGTGTCCAGTTGCGGTAACGGCGTGCAAATTGCAATCTCAGTCGCCGCCGAACTGCAGTCAGTATGGGTGCATGAAATGGGCGTCTGCTGCGGAGGCCCATACGCAGCAACGTTCGTTGAACGGTCGTTGAGGACATAACGTTGGTAGCCTGTTAGGTTCATCTGGGCGGTCAGTTACTCAACAGTTGCACGTTTATTCGCCTGTACACATCTGCGCAGCCGTCGTTCACCGCTGTCATGTATGCTCCGTGGTGCACCACAGGGCGCCAGTTTTAGACTGACTCCCGACACTCTTCACACGCTGTCCACTGCTGGTGCTGCCACCTGCCGCCTGTGCGTGGTTGTTGCACGCTGACGTCAAACATAGGCCGTGGTCACATTAATGTAACTGAGCCGTGTATCACATTTCTTCAGTCGACAGTTGCAATACACATTAAACACACAGACTACTCTTCGAAAATCTAAGACAACCATGAAATTTTCCACAAAACTGGGCAAATTAAAAGAGCGGATATCATGAAAGAAATAGAAATATCCAAGTACAGCACGAAAAATTAAGATAATACTCACAACGAAATAACTGAATTCAAAAACTCAAAATTATTTAGTAGCCTTCAGCCAGATCTAATTCAGTAGATTTAAAAAGTGGCAGTGTGCAACAAAGGACACCAAACTGTCAGTATTGCGCATATCGCTACAAAGAAACGATAGCTAATACTCATCTACAGAAGCAAGGCCGCCATCGTGTATTAAGTGTATATTGTTTACATATATGTACAGACACCTAATGCAGTGAAATATGTCCAACTCTGTGGCAGACTGAGCAGTGAAATAGTGTAATGTTACACAACAGCTGCGCCAGTGTGCCATGGGGACGAATGAATCTGCGGGACGCCAAAATCTAAACTGAACTGAATTAGAAGGTGTATCATACGATTATCGCACCATGACAGCTGTTGCGAAACTATTAGCATCCCACACAGGCTTTGCCGCTATGTAGAGCAAGAAAACCTATGGAACTAACACCTGGAACATCAGACTGCTTCTTTGATGGCCAGGAAACGTCTACATATGGCATACAGGCAGTAGATTCATGACTTTCATTGTTAACAATTGCTATACAGACAATGGAAAAGCCGGCATCAAACTGCAACTGGAATAGCTCAGAGTAGTATATGCAGCTCCAAATGTTAACTGGAGACTAGTGGGAATATACTTCGTAAGAGGGGCTGAATGCGGTGTTGTAGGAAATGTACATCGGTTACTATTCCAGTGCGAACCACTGCCTGATTGTTCAAATGGTTCAAATGGCTCTAAGCACTATGGCACTTAACATCTGAGGTCATCAGTCCCCTAGACTTAGAACTACTTAAACCTAACTAACCTAAGGACACCACACACATCCATGCCCGAGACAGGATTCGAACCTGCGACCGTAGCAGCAGTGCAGTTCCGGACGGAAGCGCCTAGAACCGCTCGGCCACAGCGGTCGGCTTGCCTGATGGTGATCCAATCAATAGTGAACAACGTATTCGAGCTGTACTGGATAGGAAAATTCTTAGACGGTATGGGGCAGAGCATTTGCCTGACTAGCAAAATCTCTGGAATTCACGAACACCTATGATTTCCACACAATTGCTTGTCTTCTGTCTCTGCCTCCCTCTTCTCTTCTCTTTCAATAGGTATACGTGTGTGTGTGTGTGTGTGTGTGTGTGTGTGTGTGTGTGTGCGTGCGTGTATTTAGGGACGATGCCATATGTATACCACGCAAATGGTTTTTGTAGGTTGTATGTTAGCCAGAAACATACCAATGTGCAAGCAAGAACATTATGACCCTTACTAAAGAGAACATTTGCGAAGTAACATGCATTTACTAGTAGCAATTTACGGATATGTTACGTGAGCTATTTTCATCTCGTTTTATACTTTGCAATTGTAACCTATGACGTTGTTCTTCCGACGACAGTGAAAGGCTGTGTCCTCACTTTAGTACGCGAGTAAATAGCGATGAAGTTACAATCCCAATAGCCTTCTAATTGGTTTGTTATTCCAAGTACATGTGTTAATGAAATGTTTAGTAAGTAGTAGCTTTTTCATTCGATCTTCTTTTCGGCTATCTAAAGAAAAACACGTTAATCAAAACACGTTAATCACATGAAGGAAAAAACCTAATGTGTTATACGCCTTGCTATAGCAATAGTAAAAATAACTGCTGAACTAGGTAAATTGAGCATCATAAACGCTGATCTGGCACCCCGAAAAGACTAAGTGGATTTCTACTTGCTACACCTAATGTGGAGCCAGCAACTTGCAGAATTGTCAAAAACAACGCGTTACTGTCTATTTAAGCGGCGTGCCGCGATAGAGATTAGCGGCAAGGGAGAAACCGGATACGAGAAGAAGGTCGTTCGGTGGTTAAGCCTGTCTGACCACTTCGCATCCCGATACGTGCACCCGCTGCGTCCGTGCCTAGCGCCGACCCAGGAAACCGTTGCAAGCTTATCGCTCGTATCCTTCGTCTCGCTAAAGTAGATGTTTCTTGATATCAGAGACCATGTACATCAGTAAAGAGGGTAAACATATCGAAACCAAGGCGGTCAATTAAAATCAGAGGAGTGTATCCAGGCACTCAGGTACAGCAATAGTTGTTTACATAACGTAATCCAGAAATTATTTCGTAAATTGAACAAAGCAAATGGTAACAGTCTGTAGTACTTTAGTACTCTTTGTAATAAATGCAGCACGCCTTGGCTGGCGAACAACCAAATCCGCTAAAGTAGACTTTATTATAACATCAACTGAATCAAGTACTTTTTTTAAACGTTGAATCTTTATGGCTTCGATGTCAGTTAAATAAGGAGGATACTGGGCTTTTAAAAACGAGAAGCCACTACTCACTTTGTTTTGACAACAGTGGCTATATCAAAAATATTGCAAGTGCCAATGTTTTATGTATAGCTTAATTTCACTGTTATCATTCCTCAAAAACCAGTGAATTTTGTCCGAGTTTCGTAAAATTTTCACAGCAAAGCCTTTATGTCATCACGACCACGAAGTAATTCCGATTCGAATTTTTAAATTTTTGGCTTTTTTTCTCTACGTGCCAGCTACTTAATTAACACATTGTATGATATTTCGAGGCTAAGCGGTGTTACATGAGAGTCAATGCTTCGCTGAGCCATGCCTTCGTAAATAATATAAATGAGAGCGTGCTGAAAAGTAATGACTCAGAATTTTTTATGTGCAAACTCTTAAGGATTTTTAAATAGAAAAAGTTATTTGCATTCCACGTATTTATTCTTCATGTCCACATGTTTATTTTTCAACATATTCACGCCGGTGACAAACACATTACTCCCGAGAGACCAGTTTATTGACACCTTTACTGTAGAATGCTTGACTTTGTTGACGGAGCCACAACCTCATCTCTGCTTGCACCGCTTATCAATATCAAAGTGAAGTCCTCGAAGCTATAATTTAAGGCACGAGCTACCTTGAAAATTATGAAAATATGAAATTTTTAATGAGTGATTGTGGTGGTTTGAAGTGTGCTTTGTTAGAATATACAAGTGTTTTAGACCAAATCCTTATTTGAAGGTCCTAAATGTCAGTTTATGTGGCAGCTTCCATAGTCGGACACCCCCAATTGTTGATTGTGGGCCGAAGTGGCCGTGCGGTTAAAGGCGCTGCAGTCTAGAACCGCAAGACCGCTACGGTCGCAGGTTCGAATCCTGCCTCGGGCATGGATGTTTGTGATGTCCTTAGGTTCAAAAATGGCTCTGAGCACTATGGGACTTAACTACTGTGGTCATCAGTCCCCTAGAACTTAGAACTACTTAAACCTAACTAACCTAAGGACATCACACACATCCATGCCCGAGGCGGGATTCGAACCTGCGACCGTAGCAGCCGCGCGGTTCCGGACTGCGCGCCTAGAACCGCTAGACCACCGCGGCCGGCGATGTCCTTAGGTTAGTTAGGTTTAACTAGTTCTAAGTTCTAGGGGACTAATGACCTCAGCAGTTGAGTCCCATAGTGCTCAGAGCCATTTGTTGATTGTGACTTCTCGTCTTTGAATTACAAGTCTAGTGACACTTCTTCCGATTCTTTTAGCTTTCAGCTACTGGCTACATTGCTTGTTGTATTCCAGTAAGCTGTTTCCTATAAAAATAACGAAACTCGTATGTTCTTCGTTTCTGAACAAAGAACTGGTGACATGGAACTCTAAAGTTATCAGGAAAAGGTTTGGATCACTATGAAGAAAAAATAGTGAATTTAATGAAAACAATGTTAGGTTTGTGTATTGAACCGCACTATTGGGAAAGGGTTAACAGGAGGGAAAACCTTACGTACCAATATAAACTTACCAAGACTGGCAACCAAATTTCAGAAATACAGTTGTTGACTGCATGGTGCTTGCAAATTAGTGGCACAGGAATCTGTGGAAACTGCAATGAAAGGAGCTGTAAATTTAAATGCTGACTGTATAACAAGAAAGTGTGAGGGACACTGTACGTGCAATAAAGCTTTAAATTCAATTTCCCATGACATTTGTTGTTACTACCCTAGTGTAGCTTTTTTCTGAAACTATTTATACCAGAGCAATGAAATTCTGACAGTTAATTGTCTTAATACACGCGCATGAAGTGACAATTTTGTAGGTTTCTATGGTCTTTTTTATTTTAAAAAATTTGCCCTAAAAACGAGCCATTATTAAAACATCTTACAAAATTACAATTTTAATACATTATTTTTTTAAAAAAATATCGCCATTTTAGCAAATAGTGTAAATGTGTATGAACAAATTTCATTTTCCTACTATTAGTACTTCCTGAGAGAAGGTGCACTTAAAATGGTTAGTTTAACATGGTGGAGATAGAAGGTATCTTCTCCATTTAACCACAGCATATGAAAGCATTTTCTACAATGCGCATTACCAAGGGGGCGTGGGTCATCATGCCCACCCTAAAAGAAAATAAAAAGGGAACTACATTCATTAACTGTTGTTGACTTTTATTCATAACATACATTTAAGAGAGACACTGATGTGCAACTAAGGTCCTGAATCTGAAAATATTGAATATGACATTCATTGGGGAAAGTGACATTTACTACTGACTCTTAAAATTTTGGGTTAAGATTAAATGAAAACTTTAAAACATTTGTGGAATTAGGAAGAAGAATTCGTTAGAACAATGAATATGAAGAAATATGAAGAACTGGGGGGGGGGGGGGGAGGATAACGATGAATGTCACATTTTTAAATTTTTATACTAGTGAGATACTTCAAACTTTAAAGTTTGAAACACTTAATTACCTATGACTGACATAATAGGAAGACAATATTTGCAGTAAGCAAACCTCATAGTCCTAATAATGTAGTGGAAAACTTTTAGAAATAACGGCAAAAATGCAACTATGAAATGTCAATGGCCAAACAAAAGCGGGAAGAACGATGAATGTATTCCATATCGTTTACACTTCACTTTCATTTTACGCCAGTTAACACTATTGGACTCACACGTTTTTAAACCATAAGTGCCGTAATTTAACAATGACGTATAACACCATAGTTTAAGTGTCGCGTGCTGAATCTTCTTATAAATGGCTTGTAACTCCTCTGTTAGAAGCGCGAACAGTTTATGAAAACCACTACGAAGCAAATTTCTAGAGTTTGGTGTTGTATTAGTAGTAGTAGTAGTAGTTACTACTAATCTATAAAATGTTCATAGACACACATGTAAATCTTTCCTTTTAGGAGTAAAATGGGCATGTCCGTTCAGTAGGCTGGTCCCGATAGCGAAAACTCTTGTTCTGGAAAACTTGATGAACTCTTCTTGCGCACCTCTGTGACTACCACTGTATGTTAAAAACTGTTATAGCTTCCAGACCTCAGTGACACACTGCGTGGCTGATTATTCTTTACCTTTATTTCCTTGAGCGGTCTCGAAGGTCCAGGTAATCTCCTTTTGTACGATCCGTTAGATGAAAAGAATTATGTCTACGGTAGAAACATTAACTGATAGCATTTCACAACTTGAAGTGGACATCGTTTCAAGCAACTATAACATATGACGTCATACCAGTCTTTCAGTACCTCCGTGTGGGCAGTTCGTGATATTAACCCCGTATTGTTGTCACACTCCAGGCATGAGTGCTCTCTTTCTGGAAATGTCATCGTAACCCTTTCAAAGCTCTGGCAACTGTCTTAATGTAATGAACGTACCTAGAAACAGTAAAGATCTTATTTTGTACAGCTCATGAACCACACCATATGTATAGTTGTCTTACATCAACGAAAAGAATGTGAAGTGTAAAATGGTGAAACATCGATGTAACTTCTTCTGCACTTTCCTTTGCTACAGTCTCATCATAACAATAAAACCTTTATTCCCCCGATGGTAAAACATGGATGTCAGATAAACGTTTTTTTATTTATATGTGGGACTTAACATCGGAGGTCATCAGTTCCTTAGAACTTAGAACTACTTAAACCTAACTAACCTAAGGACATCACACACATCCATGCCCGAGGCAGGATTGGAAACAACATCGGAGGTCATCAGTTCCCTAGAACTTAGAACTATTTAAACCTAACTAACTTAGGGACATCAAACACATCCATGCCCGAGGCAGGATTCGAACCTGCGACCGTAGCGGTCGCGCGGTTCCAAACTGAAGCGCCTAGATTCGCTCGGCCACTCCGGCCGCCTCAGGTAGATGTAACGTCAGCTGATGGAACTGGCACATTTCTTTGAAAATCCATGGCAGTAGCTTCTTCATCGTTACTTTTAACACACCGTTGCGTGTACAAACATTTCTTATCATAAAATGTCTGAGTTCTCCTTAAAGAAAGTTCCTTGTCTGCTTTCAAACTTTTCAGTTTCTTTGTGAGTTGTTTAAGGCCAGGATCATTCATATTCTTTTATAAACAAGCCAGTTCTTCTTGTATTTGAACATCTCGTGCATTCATGGTATCCTATTGACTGCATGGGTCTGATAGAGTATATCCTAATGAAAGATCATATTCCGCATTAAAAATTCGCAAATACGTGTCGTAAGACACCGAATTTTGGGGTATTTGACCATGTATATGTGATGGAGCTTATATCCATTGAGATCTTGTGGAAAGTAACTTTTAGATACCATATTCAAAGAGCAGTATCGACTAGCGGCCTGAATATGCTGACTGAATATGTTCAGGAAGTGTATTCCTTGCGTCATTGCTCATAGCATGAGGCCGATTTTTGTGCGTGCCTCCTTGCGTCTAATACAACTCTCCCACATTCTTTTAACCATTCAGTGTGCAATGTTCTATGATATATCCTATGAAGTCCAGGAAATCCTTATAACAAACAGGAATTTCTTCCATAGCATTATCTTTCTTCACCCTTACTTTGTATGTCCGATCGTGAAGAAGAGCTTCACTAGGAATTTTTAGAGGACGCCTTCTCTGTGCAAGTTTCACGTCAACCAAACTAGTTAAATACATTCTCTGCGCATCGCGATCAGATTAGGATTTGGACTGTTTTATAGTAACACATCCACCAGTTTCACTGACATTTTCACAACATTTTAATCTGGCACACCTACAGTCCTCACCTATTTCATGCGTTTGTACTATAATTCTTTTCGTTACGTCCAATAATCTACAGTGCTTTCGTGTCTTCTTAGCATTCTGAGTTGTGTGTGGACTTGTATCTTCATCGATTTTTACAGCAAAAATGAAATGATCGTGTGGCACTGCTGGCCGGGAGGCTCCAACCGGGGGAATTCGGCCCTCGGATTGCAAGTCTTATTTCTGAGGACGCCACATTGGGCGACTTGCGTGTCGGTGATGATGAATGGATGATGAGGACAGCACAACACCCAGTCCACGAACGGAGAAATTCTACAATCCGGCCGGGAATCGAACCTGAGCCCGCAGTATGTTAGGCAAGCACGTTGCTACTCAGCTAAGCAGGTAGACTTTTACACTAATCTTCACACGTTGTGACTACAGTCAACAGTAACATAGCTTCACTAACACTGATTAGCCCGCCCGGTTGGCCGTGCGGTCTAACGCACGGCTTTCCGGGCGGGGAGGACCGCCTGGTCCCCGGCACGAAGCTGCCCGGCGGATTTGTGTCGAGGTCCGGTGAGCCGGTCAGTCTGTGGTTGGTTTTTAGGCGGTTTTCCATCTGCCTCGGCGAATGCGGGCTGGTTCCCCTTATTCCGCCTCAGTTACACTATGTCGGCCATTGTTGCGCAAGCAAGTTCTCCACGTACGCGTACACCACCATTACTGTACCACGCAAACATAGGGGTTACACTCGTCTGGTGTGAGACGTTCCCTGGGGGGTCCACCGGCGCCCGAACCGCACAATAACCCTGGGTTCGGTGTGGGGCGGCGGAGGGGTGAAGTGGACTGCGGTAGTCGTCGTGGGTTTGTGGACCACTGCGGCTGCGGCGGGGACGGAGCCTCTCCGTCGTTTCTAGGTCCCCGGTTAACATACAATACATACAATACAACACTGATCAAATGAACAAACCTTTCGTTGAATTAAGTAAGGAAACAAAGGATAATTACAAACCAGCCACACCAACCCATAGGCAAACGGCCTAAGGAAAGAAAGCTGAATGGACCATCATCATTTTTTCATCAAACCCTAATACCGTCATCGGTTTTCCTTCTTCCCAGGCATTTTTATTTGTGATTAATACAGGATCCTTAATATTTTTAGTGCCAAAGAATAACCCCAACAGAAACCACAAACAGACCTCTACGCCATGGCACCAAAATCGCAAAAATGGACGTTTATCGTTATTCCTCGCAGGTCATCATACATGTTTAAGTATGAATAGTTAAGAAAATTTTCAAAAGCTGGGTACAAAGTAAGGCCCTCCTCCAAATCTAGGTGCTGCGAGGGCTCAGTTTCGGAAACAGATGAAAATACGATGGGACCAAGTCGAGACAGAGTGGAGAAAGATCGATGACAGAGAAACCGAGGCAACAGATTGTTGCAGATGTCACAGCGCTTGTGAGTGTTCTGGTATTATCACACTAAAGGAATGGGTGCTCCGTGTGTGGATGGGCTCTTCGAAATCGAAATTTGCTTACTACACGCTGTTTCTCACGTTTCGGCATACAATTCCTTTTAGAGGTTTCCAATTCACTCAAGATTTGTTGTTGCGACAGTGCGTATGGAGTATATGAAATGATAACATTTATCGATCAATATAAGAAGCGGTTCTGACGTACTAGGTATCGACCCATGCTGATACACTCATGTTAGTAGTCTCCAGGGAGGCAATGCAGAGGCAGACTCAGGCATCGAGTTGATCGTACAGATGCCGAATACTGTCCTGCGGTACGCTATGCTGCTCCTGTCCAACCTGTTCACGTAGTTCTGTAAGAGTTGTTGGTTCACGAGTCGCACGAGTTACTTCTCGACCCATCGTATCCCACACATGCACGATTGGAGACAAGTCCGGAAATCGCACTGGTCAGGGAAGTCGCTGCACATCTTGCACGCTGAGCTTCACGGGTAGTGTGTGGATGAGAAGTAACATGTTGGAACAACTCATCACCTTTCTTTTGCAAGATCGAGTGTAACAACACTCTGCACATACGAAGCGCTCGTTAGCGTGAATGAGAGTGTGAGAGTTTTAGTTTATCGTACCACAGACGTTAATGCCTGGGATGGGTCCAGTGTGTCTTCGACGAATGCACTCTACGAGACAGCGCTCTCCAGGTCTACGTCGTGTGCGCAAATGACCATCACTTGCGTGCAGGCAGGATATGATCTCGTTGGTGAAGACCAGGGCATGCCGTTCCATCTTCCAAGTGATCCTCTGATGGCACTAGTCGAGCCGTACAGGTCGATGCTGTGGGAGTGGATCACGGACCAGAGGTGCGAGTGTCCATAGTCCCATTGCTAATAACTGGATTCGCAACAGTTAGTGTTGACACATCTGGGTTCACAAGCCCTCTTATCTGTGGTAGCTGTGCGTCGGCCACTGTGACCGAGCGGCTCTAGGCACTTCAGTCCGGAACCGCGCTGCTGCTACGGTCGCAGGTTCGAATCCTGCCTCGGGCATGAATGTGTGTGATGTCCTTAGGTTAGTTAGGTTTAAGTAGTTCTAAGTCTAGGGGACTGATGACCTCAGATGCTAAGTCCCATAGTGGTCAGAGCTATTTGAACCATTTGGTAGCTGTGCGATCCACCACTGCTGCCCTTGAAATACGACGATCGTACCGGGCGTCTGTTCTGCGTGTACGACCAGGACGTCGTCAACTCGTGTGAGAATTTTCACGCGACCACTGATACCAGCATCGTTGCACAACTGACGCAGCAAGTGCAGCTTGTGTGGCAATTCTACCAAAGGCCTATCCCGCCTCTCGGGTTGCCAATATATGACCCCTTTCAAACTCGTTCAGTTAGCTGCTGAAGGCAGGTGTGCGTGTTCGTGGCGTGGTTGCCTACTTGCTTCACACGTTTGCACCACACTGAACCTTTTGCCTGTGGGCATTCCCTACTAAAGATTAGACGCAGATGGCGTTCTGATAACTATGACACTACACTACCTGTTGGCGGACTACGTCGAACCCATTATCAGTACACATACTATACCCAAGGTGGCTTATGCCGTCATCGGATCAAAATCGACGTCGTCTTTCCAGATGTACAAATCTCTTTTTCCGGCTGTGTAGGTAAGTTACACACCACCATGTTACACATTACAATTCGGAGCCCTCTAGCGGCAGAAGGCTGCGGATATGTAGGCATCAAAAATAAAAATGGAGAATGTTAATATGGTTTGTTTTATTTAAAAATCTTTAAGAGTTTTCACAACATAAATTCGGAGACATTACCTTCCCCTTCTAAGAGTGGTCAGACGCATTTTCTCTGGTGTTTCAGCAGATATTGGTAATTTAGGTTTTGCAATGTCTAGGTGGAATCAGCCAGAACGAATACTGCTCATCACGTCTTTCAAGCGACGACTAGTACTGACAGGAGCCGTCGGTATGTTTCCCGTTGGAAACAAAATGATTTTTAAAGCGGTGTTTTACGCCAAATTAGTCTAGCGCAATATTCGTTTTATCGATATGCATCAGCAAAGAAAATAAAACACGAAGAATACCCAATACTCCAACAGCGACGGCTAGTGCAACTGCATGAGGGCAGCAGTCAGCACGAGCCAATTCGGTGGGCTCAAATGACTCTGAACACTGTGGGACTTAACATCTATGGTCATCAGTCCCCTAGGACTTATAACTACTTAAAACTAACTAACCTAAGGACATCACACACATCCATTCTGGAGGCAGGATTCGAACCTACGACCGTAGCGGTCGCGCGGTTCCAGACTGAAGCGCCTAGAACCGCTTGGCCACTTCGGCCGGGCCAATTCGGTGCTGTCGCTGCTGGTTTACTGGATATTCTTCGTGTTTTACTGTCCCTGTTATTATATGTCGATAAAACGAAAATCACATTAGACCAATTTGAGACCGCTTTATCGAATGGGCTCTTAAAATTACGCTTAAGATCGTTTTTTTTTTGTGAGCGGAAACCTACCGACACTTCCCGTCGTCACTATACGTCGCACGATTGACGCGAAGAGCAATATCTGTTTGGCCTGACTACCGATACCCATTGCAAAAGCAGATTTGCAACTCTATGATGAAACTCGAAATAAAATGCGTCTGACGACTCTTAAGACGAACACCAGTGTATACACTGAGGTGATGAAAGTCATGGAAAGCGATGTGCACATATACAGATGACGGTAGTATCGCTTACACAAGGCATAAAAGGGCAGTGCACTGGCGGAGCTATCATTTCTCAGATGGTTTGTGTGAAAAGGTTTCCGATGTGGTTATGGCCGCACGACGTGAATTAACAGACTTTCGCCGCGGAATGACACTTGGAACTAGACGCAAGCGACATTCCGTTTCGGAAATCGTTAGGAAATTCAATATTTTGATATCAACAGTGTCAAGAGTCTGCCGAAAATACCACATTTCGGCGTTACATCTCACCATGGACAATGGAGTGGCCGCCGGCCTTCACTTGACGACCGAGAACAGCGGCCTTTGCGTAGAAGTGTCAGCACTAAGAGACAAGCAACACTGCATGAAATAATAGCAGAAATCGATGTGCGACGTACGACGAATGTATCTGTTACGACTGTGAAGGGAAATTTGGTGTTAATGGGTTGTGGAAGCAGACGATCGACGCGAGTGCCTTTGGTAACAACACGACGTCGCCTGCAGCTACTCCTGGGCTCGTGATCCTATCGGTTGGACCCTAGACGGCTGGAAAACCGTGGCCTGGTCAGACGAGTCCCGATTTCAGTTGGTAAGAGCTGTTGGTAGGGTTCGAGTATGGTGCAGACTCCACGAAGCAATGGACCCAAGTTGTCAACAAGGCACTGTGCAAGTTGTGGTGGCTCCATAAAGGTGTTGGCTGTGTTTACATGGAATGGACTGCGCCCCCCCCCCCCCCCCCCTGGATGTTCGGCTACTAGGAGCCATTTTCAGCCTTTCGTGGACTTCATGCTCCCAAACAACGGTGGAATTTTTATGGATGAGAAGGAGCCATATCACCGGGCCACGGTTCTTCACAGTTGGTTTGAAGAATATTCTGGACAACTCGAGTGAATGATTTAGCCATCCAGATCTCCGAACAGCTATCGAACATTTATGGGACATAATCGAGGGGTCAGTTTATGCACAAAATCCTGCACTGGCAACACTTTCGCAAACTATAGAGGCCGCATGGCTTCATATTTCTGCAGGGGACTTCCAACGACTTCTTGAATTCATGCCACATCGAACTGCAGCACTACGCTAGGCAAAAAGAGGACCGACATGATATTGTGAGGTACCCCACGACTTTTGTGCCCTCAGAACCTATAAAAAAATGAAGCACTCAGTAGACATCACGTGATGTTAATGTAACTTCTTACACGTACGAGTATCAGCAGGTGTGTGAATGATCATAGCTGCAATTCCCTGATAGGTGGAAAGGTCACCAGAGTGAATTGGTGTTTGCGTGTTTATTGTTGTTATCTGGCTTAGTAGACAACATAAGAGTCGTCAACAGCGTCAGGTGCTGTGTGGTCACAATAAAGGACACGGAAAGGGGGCGTACTCACGTTAGAAAGTTTTATCAACACTCGACTGAGGTTGAAAGAGACCTCATTGAAGGTCTCCTAAAAATGGTTCAAATGGTTCTTAGCACTATGGCACTTAACATCTGAGGTCATCAGTCCCCTAGAACTTAGAACCTCTTAAACATATCTAAGATAAGGACATCACACACGTCCATGCCCGAGGCAGGATTCGAACCTGCGACCGTAGCGGTTGCGCGGTTCCAGACTGAAGCGCCTAGAACCGCTCGGCCACGACTGCCGGCCCGTGGGTCTCCATTTGGCTGGCTAGCCTAATCGTACCACATCCAGATTTGTTGGACTATCGGATGTGACAGTCTCCCAAAGTTGGGATGCATAATAACATGAGGGAGATAAGATTCTAGTCGATTAAATATGATCACCACAAGTGAGGAGTGACTCCCTGTACATTCTGTTTCTTCCCACACCACTGGTCGCAGACTAGATGCAGCAGGGCTAGGGAATTACCATCCCACACGTAGGTCGCCACTAACACCACAACAAAAACGAATGCATCTGAAGTGGTGCAGCGACCTGTAAGTATGGAATGCTGATGAATGGTGTGCCACTCTGTTAAGCAATGAATAGTTGGTCTGCGATACCTGTAATACAATCGCTGGTGAGCTTGGTGGCGACCTAGGGAGAGCTCACATTCTTCTATTTGTTTGGAGAAACAAAGTGATATAACTCATGGCATCATGGTGTGGACAGCGATCAGGTTGACTGCAAGTCACGGCTTTTAGTGATTCCAGGAATTCTGCCACCACAACAGTACGTCATGGACAAACTGCGTCTTCATGTGTTACAGCTTATGCGACAGTATTGTGGTGCCATATTTCAAGAGGGCAATGTTCGCCCACACATGGCACCTATCTCTATGAACGGTCTGCATGATGTTGAGGTACTCTCATGGTCAGTAAGATCCCCAGATCTGTTCTCGATAGGACATGTGTGGTACCAGCTCAGACGTCAAGTCCAGCGTAGTGGCAGTATTCAGGATATCAAAAACCAGTTACAACAATTGCGGACCTGCTTGTCTCAGGAGACGATAAAAGAGCACACCGAAAAGCTTCCAAATTTGAACATTGCATACATCGAGACCAGAGCGTGTTGAACATTAGAGTGGAAAGAGGGATCTTACTGCCAAGTTCTTCGTAAGTTTGGTTAGATTTTGTAATAACTGAAATAACATCACATACCCTCTCAAACGACGAAGCTTCGTTTGGATTCTTCCTCCTCTGTTCGATAACAAACTTTTTATGTCGGCCAGTGTATATCTGCTGTATATGCAGGGTGAGTCAACTGTCCATACCAATGGGTATTATGCAATCCGCAATACTTTCAGAAGCCACACACAAGAATTTCTAATTCATTCGCTCGCTACTTGCAAACTCTTACTCCTACAGAAAAAATGAATAGGGCCATTCTGTAGGAAATTTAGTGTAGTTAAATTTTGTACTGGGGTACATTTGCTGTGGAGGCCACAGTTTTCGATTTACTCAAGAAAAACGCGTCTGAAAGTCACTTCTGTACGTTTTTCTTGAATAATTCGAAAACTATGGTCTCTAGCGAGAAAGTATCCCAGCACAAAATTTAACTACATTAAATTTCCTACAAAAAGTCTTGTTCATTTTTCTGCAGGACTAAGTGAGGAAGAAAGTGTTAATCTGGCGCATGGTATTTGCTAGCATTGTGGGTTTGTAAGGGCAGCATGGGGGCAGCTGAATCAAGCTGTGTAAAGTAGAGGTTATGCGTATACAGGGTGTTACAAAAAGGTACTGCCAAACTTTCAGGAAACATTCCTCACACACAAATAAAGAAAAGATGTTATGTGGACATGTGTCCGGAAACGCTTAATTTCCATGTTAGAGCTCATTTTAGTTTCGTCCACCTACGCTCAATGGAGCACGTTATCATGATTTCATACGGGATACTCTACCTGTGCTGCTAGAACATGTGCCTTTACAAGTACGACACAACATGTGGTTCATGGGCGATGGAGCTCCTGCACATTTCAGTCGAAGTGTTCGTACGCTTCTCAACAACAGATTCGGTGACCGATGGATTGGTAGAGGCGGATGAATTCCATGGCCTCCATGCTCTCCTGACCTCAACCCTGTTGACTTTCATTTATGGGGGCATTTGAAAGCTCTTGTCTACGCAACCCCAGTACCAAATGTAGAGACTCTTCGTGCTCGTATTGTGGACGGCTGTGATACAATACGCCATTCTCCAGGGCTGCATCAGCGCATCAGGGATTCCATGCGACAGAGGGTGGATGCATGTATCCTCGCTAACGGAGGACATTTTGAACATTTCCTGTAACAAAGTGTTTGAAGTCACGCTGGTACGTTCTGTTGCTGTGTGTTTCCATTCCATGATTAATGTGATTTGAAGAGAAGTAATAAAATGAGCTCTAACATGGAAAGTAAGCGTTTCCGTACACATGTCCACATAACATTTTCTTTCTTTGTGTGTGAGGAATGTTTGCTGAAAGTTTGGCCGTACCTTTTTGTAACACCCTGTATATGTGTGAGTCTGGTACCTTTTCATAAACCCTTGTAATCGATTTCTACCGAATTTGACACAGAAACAGCAGGCCTCAGCATTGTTGGGTTTGTAACATCCTAGCTCCAATAGGATCAGATGTATGGGCAAAAACGAGTTTCTTCCATCCGCTGGAATATACGCTTTACAGGCATGTTGTGTGGGAACAGCATCGACCTGCCAAATCAACCTGCTTTGTAGAACTGTCTACATATCAGGGGCAGGAAACATTTATTTGTTCCCCAACATGTAGGCTGCCTGCCTGACAGACGTGTTGTGTTGGAATAGTATCAGCCTACATTATTGACCAGCTTTGAATACTGGCCTGTATACATAAATTTCTAGCTCCTGATAAGTAGCCTGGCTGGCATGACAGGCATGCTGTGTGGGTAGTGTTGGATTGTTTTGTTGAACTGCACTGCAGGGGACACACAGGCCAATGAGCATGGCTGCAGACATTGAGAAAGGTAGAGCAGGTAATGGACAGGGCGAGAGGAAGTAGGAAATGGACAGAGAGAGTTGAAGAGGGTACATGCATGCGGCCAGTGGAAGGTGTAGAGGGGTGCTGGGCATGTGGAAAAGGAAGAGGAGCGATGGAGATGGAAAGAGAGAGGGGGAGGAGGATATGGTAAGAGGAAGGGGTATGAAGATATGGCCAATATAGAGAGGGGCAGAAGGAGATACAGAGACAGAGAATGGGGAGGAAGAGATAGACACCGGTCGGAGAATGAGTGGGCACATAGAGGAAGGAAGAGGTGGACACAGAGGGAGAGGAGGACGTGTGTACAATATATGTGTCGAATGCACATGCAGACATGGAGGAAAAACTAGCATACTGTACAGTGAGGAACTTCTCTCAGATCCCTGTGTTTAGATTAGCAGATGTATTAATATTAGTATAAAAATGAATTAAATATCTTCAAGCACTTGCCCTGCTTATATGTTGAGAATCTCTGAATAGCTCTCATTTGTGCATTTGATGAACGTATAATTAATATATTTTTCTTTAATTCTATGTTTGAAAGTCATAGGGAATAACAAATACGTAAATTGAAAATATTAGCCATTCATTGTTGTACTTATATTTCTCATAACTCTTCATTCTTATCTTCGGCGGTTTTTACGTTCTCAAGTGTCATCAGTTCGATAGTAATGCGGTTGAAAATATTTTACTGAAGTAAAATTGCGCCAATATAAATATATAAACTGTGGAGTGGGATTTGTGTCTGTTAAGTATTTTGTTCGTATCTGTAATGTGTATTTCTATCAGGAATGTATTTTAGGTCATTTAACAGCAGGACTATATAGAAACGTGGATATAAATGTTTATTTCAGATTTTTAACATTTCACATGCTGTCTGCCAAGTGAAACGACGTTCTATTTACACTGCAATGACATAATACAATTTTTTTTAGCCCGAAGCTATGTAACTACAGTGGCTATATTGTGCTGCGCCTACCAGATTCAAAATAAATAAAGTATAGTAGAAAACTGTCTAGGCACTGAACGTTTCTAGAAATGTGGAACGAAGTACGTAGAGTTCTAGAAGGGCAGAAGAGAGACAGGCGCAGAGCGGTTGCGGTGTGCAAGAGTGCGCGGGGCCCTTCACGGATCAATACCTGTGTCATCAATTACGGGATCTGCCGTAGCCCAGCCAGGAGAGACACACTCCGCGAATTTACGGCTCCCTTCTGGCCTTCACGCTTTTTAACAATATTTTCACCCATTAAGTGTTGTACTCACGCCCACCAGCGAAATTGCGTTGAATACACTGCGTCTGGAGAAACCAACAGAAACACATACGTGCAATACAAACTTGTTTCTTAGCAAGATTTTAGGTTTCCTCTTTCCGTTAACATTTGCCTTAGGAGACAGTCGTAGAAACTTAAACTGATCTCAAGCTCAATTTTACCTTTACGAAGTGTATTCGGCTGAACAGAGACTCAATCTGCTGGGAACGGAAGATTCAAAGCCGGCAGTAGTGAATCAGTAATACAGAGTTCAGGCAGTAGTATTCTGAAGGATTGGCGTTGGAGTTTATTACCTTCACATAGACGTGATGTTAAAAACGTCTGTATGTGGTTGTCTGTTTGCACATATGCGCGTCTGAAGGACATTGTAAAATAACATACAGAGACTGTAAAACGCAGACAGTATAAACTAAAATGTATATTACACGTCTCGACGGGCTAAAAACGACGTTAACAACATCGTATCTCGTTGTAAGGGTAATCAAACATTGTGCGAGCATCAGAGGATGTGGACAGTGTGACATATGGACCTCTCAATCGATCCAAGGAGCGTGAACGGATAGCTGAAGTTGTTATAGCGATCGCTCGCGATAATTGGGAAGCCCAAGTTAAAGTTCCGGTCATGAACAAATTTTCATTTGTTCCTGACATATAGCACAACTTTATTCCAATTTATTTCGGGACTTGTCAGTCAGTTTCATAATATTTAATAGAGCTGTGGATACAAGTTCGTGGGCTTCCACGACCGATGTTATTTTGAGCAACATAGTCGTGGAAATTGGGCCGCGTCATTGTAAGTACTAAAACAGTTAAATTGTCAACATTTAGACGGATTTCCTGCACCCGCATGCGGAAAAAGCAATCAAAATCTTCTTCTGGTAACCTACGATTCCATTTTCTGTGGCTCTTAAATAGTTTAAGCCGAATACCGGCTTGATTACTTTCTAAAGGACCAAGAACTGATGCTGTCTTTTTAATCACCTCGTCATCGATGGAATATTAAAACTTAATGTTCAGTTTTTGATGTCAGATGCGGATCTGCATAAGTTCCTTACCTCAAAAGGTATCACACAGTGCTATGACCGTCTACTGAAGCGCAAAATTATTTGACAAAGTATGTTTTATAATTTTTGGACTTTGTTGCACAATGTCTGTCACATAATTGAGATAGTGGTGGGAGAAGGACAAGTGGGAATATTAGAAAGTTTCTCTAAACTCTGTTAGGAGTAGCGTTCTAACATCGTGTCAAACATATAAATTTAAAACCCTTAAAATGGAGACAAAAACGTATAACCGTAAATAAAATAACTTATTGATATAAAAAGCTAAGGCTTGTGATGATAGGTACTGAATACTGAAGCAGCTATTTCAAGCAGAATATATTTACTGTTCGTGCCTTAATGTATCAGAGACACAGACTAGCCACATATCTGAAGGCAAAGTAAACAAAAAGGAAGTATATCTAAGTGAGGAAAGAATTTATGTTTGAATTTTGATACGCAAATAAGTAGATATCTGGCACATAATGGTTAAGACAGCCCTTATAAATAAATAAATATATAAAGCCTGACTGAAAGTTGTATTCTCCCACACTTTATTCTTGGTTTACGTTTGCTAAGTGATAGAGATATAATGAAGACTTTCTATATCGTCATCTATTGAGGAGACTTTTGAGTTAATAGATTAAACTGGTATAGTTCCATAACAGGTCGTTATAGTTCACAGGGCATTAACAAATATGATGCTGCTTCACCACTAACTAACAAATTGGTAAAGATTGGTGTTGCTTAAAGTAGTTTTTGGTAACTGTTTTGAAGTTCAGGGTAAAAAAGTGTCTACAGAATGTGTGTGCCCGGTAAAATAATACGATTTGATCCAGATGTCCTGCGATTTCCAAGTTTTAGAATGGGGTCAGCAATTTGAGTGATCGTAGACATACCCGGCATATTTAGCTTTCTATATTATTGTAAGTGGTACTCGTACATTAATATACATCCACTGTATATTAATGAATAATGAAACGCCCATTTAAGTTAAATTATATTTATTGGTTTAGATAGTAAGCTATTTGCCGCTCTTATTCTTTTGTTAAAATCTGTTTGAAATACATTGGAACCTATATTGCTACATAATTATAAAAAAATGATTGAATCTGTTGAAGTAATATATTTGCTGATTTCTGAAGTCATTTTACCCAGTGTAATAGTGTAATATGATACTCCACTGGGAGGGGGGGCTTCTGCATCCCCCCCCCCCCCCCCCCATGTCCCTTGCCACCGCCCCTGCTAACCTCGATTGACAGAATTATTACGAGCCCACGCCGCTTCTGTTTATTCGGGGACATTTGTATATTATTGTGTTGCTGTATTTAAATGACTCAATTTCCGCTAGTCATATTTAAAGATGTAGATTTAATAGGACCCTGTAACGTAAATACTGATTGCTGAAGCCCATCACGAGACACTATGGGACGGGTACCAGCACCACTGAAGCAGCTGCTTCAATGAGAAATACGTTTTCGGTATATTAGAGTAATGGGGAAAAGCCAATCGCTTTTCGGAGATTAGCATTGTATGTCGTCCCTCGCAGACTGACGAACAGAAAGAAAAATAATGATGTGGTATGTGCGTTGTACAGCACTGAACCGAGATAGTTGTTTCATGGAATATGCGATCAATTACCTTGAACTAAAATGTTCGTAAAGTACTGTACTCAAAGCACACGCTTTACTTAGACTTCATGCTAACATTAGCAAAAAATGTCATATTTTCATTCTGGATGTAATTGTCCTCATTCACATAAATTCGATACACAGAAATAGTTAGTACTACCACAATTTGTGAGACTCAGAACTGTACTTCTTTACCGGAACTTTTTCGACACTAGTCACTCAGAACGACAATTTAGAATGATGTCTTCCCAAATAGAATTCTGAAAATTTTAGGCAGAGACTTTGATTTTTGCATGTAATTCATAAAGTTTAACCAATAAAATTAATACTGCTTACGAAAAGTAGGCCCCTGATGGCGAAAATAAACAAAAATTTCATCGATTCCTTCTTAAACATCTCTTCACAGAATACAGTCATGTGATAATTACAAACTCTTTGCTAAATTGACGTGTAACGGTAGTTTTTGCAAGATGTGACAATATCTGAAGTTTCTAGTGTGCCCCATAGCTGTATCAGCAGAAAGTTGCTCTATGTCATTGTGCTAGGCAGACAGTAACCCATGAAAGACGCAGGGCTGAATAGGATACTTACACAAATCTAAACAGGGACATTTCACTCTGGCTTCTTTCTGGAGTACAACTGGAAAGCGTGTGACTAACAACTCAACAGTGAACCTCCAGCCATACACTGCTAAGTGTTTTGTGGGCTATGTGTGTAGGTGGAAGAGAGCGCTCAGCTTTCTCTTTTCCTGAAAACTTTTTTTTTATTTACTATTCAAGAATTTGGGACGAATGGGAAACATACAATGACATGAACTTATCCGTGATTTCCCCATGTCGCTCAGGCAACTGCACAGATGATTCCTTTTAAAGGGAAATACCAATTTACTTCCAAATCCTTCCCTAATCCAAGATTGTGCTCCGTCTCTAATGACCTCGGTGTCGGTGGGAAGTTAAACCCTGATCTCCCTTCCTTCCCACCCCGGACTTGTCCCACATATGGCAGTACAGCATTAATTACGTAATGTAAGACCAGACTGAAATCAAGGAAACTGTGTACAGAACCCTGCGTTCTCTTGGAAGAAATGCTCAAAATTAGTGAGACTGGAAGTAAACCTGGCACAAATGATTTCTTTCATCTGAACAGTAAGTCTACTAGCCGTCCCGTCACGTAGGATGCTCCTGTTACACACATACTACGGTAATATTTTTCCACCTATCAAAAGTGACAACAAGGTGTCGACATAAACAGTGAACATTTCTAAAACGTAAATATCATGAGACATGATGGTCCTCTTAAAGCCACCTGCGCGGTAAAACATTTGATAGTGAGAAAGACCTTACTTCCTGTGTCAAGCGATAATGTATAAGTCAATCCCCAGAATTTTACCAAAGTGCATTTACATCATGGAAAAAACGTTGGGCCAGATCCGTCACAGATGATGGAGGCTACATTGAGTAGGGTCAATGAATAGGCTCCTGCGAGGAGAGCTTCTGTGAAGTTTGGAAGGCAGGAGACAAGATACTGGCGGAATTGAAGCTATGAGGACAGGTCGTCAGTCGTGCTTGGGTAGTTCAGTTGGCTGAGCGCTTGCCCGCGTAAGGCAAAGGTTCCGAGTTCGAGTCTCGGTCCAGCACAAAGTTTTAATCTGCAAGGAAGTTAAATATCAGCGTACACTCCGCTGCAGATTGAAAATTTCATTCTGGTAACCTCCAAATGTTTGAACAAGGTACACTAAGCGGTTGACGTTATTGTGACAGTGCGCTCCTTCCCAATGTGCGTCTTCCAGTGGAGCATTCGACTCAGACTTAATTTTTACGGCTATCTATGCGTGATTGGATAGAACAGCGAAGGTGGACGAGCTCTTGGGGCAAGAGGACATTTGCTTTGATTAAAAGTGTCATTTTTGTACTTCTCATTGCCTATTTCCTTCAGTTACCTTGCGTAATATACTGTAGCAGTTCCTTCTGTGTACGGTCCAAGTTTCATGTTTCTTGGCAGTGATACATAATACAGAAGTTACTTTCGCACTTAAAGTCTATACACTAATCTATATTGACTAGATTAGATCTACTATTAAGCTTCCTAGGTCACACCTGATATTACTTTATTTTCTGTGGAACATTCGTCGTATTGTATAAAGTACTGGATTCTAGTAGTCAAATATTCCTCCAGCCAAGCAAATTTTTGCGAAGATACACCGTATGGTCGAATCTTCGTTAGTATTTGGCGAAGCGGAACAGTGTTGAACACCTCACGAAAATTAAGAATGACGAAATCTACTAGTTCATCTGCGTCTGTTGTTTGGAAGATGTCCTGTATGTGTAAAGCAAACTTGTTTCACATGAGCAGTTTTCTATTTTTTCTCGGAATGCTTGCTGATTATCTGAGTGCAGTTTGTGTTGCTCCTGAACGTCATAATTTTTGAACCCAGAATACGTTCTACGATCATCAAACAGACGGAAGTTAATGGCAATAGTCTATAATTATTCGGATCCTATCTATTATCCCTTTTTGTAAACAGGAGTCACACGTAACTATCCGCTCGGAAAGAGATTGTCGGTAACTGTATTCAGTGAAGAATCTAACCGGCATTCGGTCAGGGTCTTGGTTCGCTATAAGTATTTTCAGCAGTTTTTCAGTAACGAGCTTGCTAATATTGATACCACTCATTTTAGGGTGCATGCGATGGTCTACCATTGGCACGGTAGTATTCTCTTGCGTGAGTGCTTTTTAAATGCGGAATTTAACATGTTTGCCCTATGTTTGCCGTCTTCTGTTTCCACACGAGACAGATCCACAAGAGAATGAATGGAAGGCTAGACTGCGGGAGAATAACGGAACAGGATGTGTGATTCGAAGAAGGGACAGGTCGGTCACGGCCGTAAAAAGCGTCATAGGACAGACTTGTCTCACTGAAGTCAATATGTTACATAATTAACGAACATACTATGGGCTTGCTGTTCGTTTACGAGATCCAGAAGTGTGTAGCTGGCGGAACACAAGATCATGTCATGTTTCTTTATTTCAGGAAAGCATTCGATGCTATTTTATAGTTAGCAAGCAGACAAAACAACTGCTTCTGGAGTATTAGGACCACTATGTGATGGACTTGAACCATTCATAGCACCCAGTTTCCACAACTCAATTATTACTCGGGAGCTATTCCTAAAAGCTAAAGTAACTTCTGGCGTACGACATTGCTCTACTCTACATGATACCTACAAATGGCATATCGTTTAACGTTTGTAAGTATATCAACTGATTCAGTCTTGTACAGGAACTTCACGTCGCTAAACATTATTACGAACTACTAGTAGGCTTACAGAGAATAAATACTTTGTTGAAGCATTGGTAGCCAACCTCCAAGACAAATAAATGCAGTGCAATGCCCATAAACAGGCTATCAGGCACCGGAATGAGTCATAGCTATCAGGTATTTATTAGTAGCTCTCTGGAGCTATCTGAGGCGAATGACCAATAAATATAGGTTTTATAGTGGCTAATAACAGACAGAGAATTGTTGTAAAAAGCCTGAGTAAAGTAATTTACCCGTGAATTAGGTCATTTATAAACTCGTCCGATTAATTCTTGAGATTTGTTCGTCGTTCTGGCGCTGGAACGTCGCACAAACGCCAAATTAACTACAAGGGAAAAAATCTATGAGCTAAGTACAGGGCTATTACAAATGATTGAAGCGACTTCATAAATTCACTGTAGCTCCATTCATTGACATATGGTCACGACACACTACAGATACGTAGAAAAGCTCATAAAGCTTTGTTCGGCTGAAGCCGCACTTCAGGTTTCTGCCGCCAGAGCGCTCGAGAGCGCGGTGAGACAAAATGGCGACAGGAGCCGAGAAAGCGTATGTCGTGCTTGAAATGCACTCACATCAGTCAGTCATAACAGTGCAACGACACTTCAGGACGAAGTTCAACAAAGATCCACCAACTGCTAACTCCATTCGGCGATGGTATGTGCAGTTTAAAGCTTCTGAATGCTTCTGTAAGGGGAGGCCTGCAGTGAGCGAAGAAACGGTTGAACGCGTGCGGGCAAGTTTCACGCGTAGCCCCGCAAGCAGGGAGCTATTTTCATCTTTCAACAGGATGGTGCTCCACCGCACTTCCATCATGATGTTCGGCATTTCTTAAACAGGAGATTGGGAAACCGATGGATCGGTCGTGGTGGAGATCATGATCAGCAATTCATGTCATGGCCTCCACGCTCTCCCGACTTAACCCCATGCGATTTCTTTCTGTGGGGTTATGTGAAAGATTCAGTGTTTAAACCTCCTCTACCAAGAAACGTGCCAGAACTGCGAGCTCGCATCAACAATGCTTTCGAACTCATTGATGGGGACATGCTGCGCTGAGTGTGGGAGGAACTTGATTATCGGCTTGATGTCTGCCGAATCACTAAAGGGCCACATATCGAACATTTGTGAATGCCTAAAAAAAACTTTTTGAGCTTTTGTATATGTGTGCAAAGCATTGTGAAAATATCTCAAATAATAAAGTTATTGTAGAGCTGTGAAATCGCTTCAATCATTTGTAATAACCCTGTATAGTTTATCAAGGAGAGGGCAACGCTCAAAATTTCGAGAGCAATACTCCAGCGCTACAAGGAACGTAGTGCATCTTCCGTATTTTATATCGAATAATGACCAGAAGGAAAATATTACTGAAGCTGACCAGTACGGATGCACATTTGCATCTATTGTTTTGACAATGACATCAGTGGAACGTTTAATGAGAAAATATAGCATGTACACACAAACACATTATGATATCTTTGTTGGGGATAGTTGTAACACGATTCTAGAACCTTGTCAAGTCACGATGAATATGATTTCGAAATTGATATTCACATAAATTCCAGAGCATCCGCTAACTAGCGTACTGTGTAGTTGTGTACCGGATCTGTTATGCAGAAAGTAATAAGCACATAAATGTGAGGGAACGGCGAGGCATTTAGAGCTAGTGGCTAAGTTTTATAGCTTGGTTAATCACAGCTGGAGGACGGTGCTGTTGTGAGAGGAGTTGCTAGCTATCAAGCAACGCGGCGTCTGCTTTGAAGCCGACATGTGACATTCCGACAGCTACTTTGCACGCCAGCTGAATCGCTGCCAGGGTACAAGAAGACACGCCAGCGAAGCTGCGCAGCGCGACGTACTCGGCAAAACCTCCGGCTCGCGCTTACAATGTAATCAGGACGCATAGCTATTCGCAATTAAATAGCAATCACTGCGTACGGTGATTACTCGACCGCGAACCATTAAGTGATTCATAATTGCGAAACGCTGTACGGGAATGGGTAACCCGTGTATATCTCGTCGTCGACGTACTCGAGTGGCAGATGGAACACAGTAGTACGCTTCCACCAACGGCACTTGTGCCCTTTCCCCATGTATTCATTTTGAACACAAATTCAGATTGATACAATTAACACGACAGCAGAAATCTCTTATTTTTATTTCATTTGATTTGGTTTAGCCGCGAAACAGCCTGAACTTAAGGGTTTTGAAGGCTAAACGTAACATGCTACACTTCCTTTCCGGTCACGCTAGATGGGAGAAAGGCGTTCTTTAGTGGTAGCCTCCAAGAAACATCACATCATGAGAGCTCTGAGTGCTCCATAAACTCACGAGCTATTGAGATAGGGACATATAAGTAATAGCGTGTATCAGATCATTCCCTAATTAGTGACGGTTGCCTTCCCTCGTGTCATGGACACCACAAAACCCCAAAAGCATTGGAAGCCACCCTGATCCATGGCAGCGCAACTGGCAATTGTACAGAGTTGATTATAGAATCGAGGTATTCATAACCGGACGTCTTGGTTGCTGCTGAGTTTTCCGGGATTTATGGTCGTTGTCCATGAAGATTTTCCGTAACTAACGTGTCGTCCAGAGTTCATATGACACACATGCCGCCTGATGGCGTCTCAGAAGCATTCAGTACGACTAAGCTCATCTCACTTGCTTGGTAGCAAAAGCATTCTCTGGAATATGTAATGATGCTCGTACCATTCTAAGACAATTCGGAAGTGATGCAGTGTTGCACTGTCTTGCCGAAGGTGCAGGTTTTCTGCCGGATTCTGTTAGTAAACAAACGGATTGACGTCGTCAATCCAAGATGGCCATCCAAGATAGCTAGTTCAAACATCGCAAGACATTCGGCCGCATGAGATTTCATTACCTTCACTGCCACTCAATGTGTCGTGCAAATAGAGAGAAGACAATTAGGGATGGCACCCACCGAAGGAAACAATATATAAGGAGTGTTCAAACGAAAAGCTACGAAACATCGTAACAACCAAACCGGTTGAAATTTGCATATACGGCTGTGGGATATCGTAGTGAGATATCACATTCAATGGAAGCACGTGACATCACCTCCCACCAAAACACTCAAAACTTTGCCCCATCAGCAGGCAAGATGCTCACCGTCCTTTTCGGCGTCCGAGGTCCGATACTCATAGAATTCCTCGACCACGGAAAAAGCCATTGACAGTGATGTGTACTGTGAGGCACACTGTAGCCTACCCAAGTCCATCAACAGCAAACGGCTCGGGCTGTTCCCGGAGGGAGCGGTTCTGCTCCACGATAACGCAAGTCCATATGTCTCCAATGTCACACAAAGAGTAATGGCCAAGTTCAAGTGAGAGCAGCCTGAGCATCCACCCTACAGCCCGGACGTGTCACCCTGAGACCTTCATGTGTCTGTGTCACTAAATAAACATCTCAAATGGAAGTGCTTCAATTCGGACGACGAACTGAAGGACGTAGTGGAGGACTGGTTCCTGTCACAGCTTCGGCTTTTGAAACAGTAGGATATTGGTTCTCAGACCTCTGATGATTACTTTTTAATAAAGACTTCAGTTATACCTACAGTGTTGTTTCGTACCTTTTCTTTTCTACACCCCTTATACATTGAGTGGTCCAGTGAGCGTGCAGAAAAAAAAGACCCTTGCGATTTAACGGGCATCGATGACGCGAGGAACAATCTCAACATTCATCTTCATCTATTTAGAAAAACTATGGAAACCTAAATGAGGATAGCTGGACAGGCATTTAATCGGGCTCCACCCAAATCTGAGTGACAGGGATATTTTTTAGATATGAGGCGTCAGCACTGATGCACTTGCAGCAGGCGAAGTTTAAGGTTTGTGCATATCGTTGAGTTCAGCGTTTCTTACGTGTTGTTGTTTGAAATTAAGCAGCAAATAGTTCTTGTCTGTTTGTAGTGCTTTTGATTTCTGTACTTTTCTTTATTTACGAGAGCTAAGATTACACGATTTGGCTTAGCTGTCTATTAAACGTCATCGCCTTTTAGGTTATCAAAAGTGAAACACTAAAAAAGCAGTGAAATACAGCAATATTTTCTGTTATTTTTCAAATATCTCTTCATCGAAAGTTATAATGATGTTATTCTTTTGTAATGTTGTAGTTTCATTTGAACAGAAATTTCTGGCATTAACAATGAGCCTCGTGCCAGCTCTAAGTTCAGTCTATTTCTTAATGTGTCTGTAACCGATTACGTAATGATAATTAAATGAAGTACTAGGGCATCTTCAAATATGCCTTGGTTTACTACAGAGTAACTTCAAGACGAAAAAGGTAAATCCGCAACACAGTCAGTGCAAGTAAAGCTCCCGAAGTAATTTCATGTTATGAGGAGTATTTCAAAATTTTAAGAAAATCAAGAAAACTGTTAAATTGTGTTATAGCTGTATACAGGATGAGTCGCTAACTATGGCCACCAAGAATAACTCCGAAAGTATGACAGTAGCTGAAACGTTTGTGGGACAAATGTTGCATGGGATAACGAGGGCCATAATATGACGCTTGCTTTTTGCTGCTTCGTGGGGCCGCGTCAGAGATATGGTCAACTTTGTTTATTAAATGGGATGCTATAGTTTGGTACTTATTTTCTGATAGCGGCTATCGAGACGAATCCAATGATGTGTATCAGTAAGGTCTTTGAAGGTCAACGTAGGTCAAGAAAGTGGCATAAACGTCCATTTACAGAAGGTGTTCAAAGTGATAACCATTGGTATCAATGCAGTGCTGCAATCTTCTTATCATGGATTGACTGGTAATCCTTATCACTTCACCACTTATCGAAGCACATGCTCCGACAATTCTTTCTCGTATATCGTGCAAATAGTAAAAAATCGCCGATAGCGTATCCGTCTAACGTGCCATTGACATGTAAACACCATTCGACTGTTTCGCAATTCAACACTAATAGAAACGGTAGGACTAGTATCGCCAAATCAAGCGAATGTGAATTATGTATTCCTTCGAAAAACAAGTCTATGAGTCACTAACTATTGCCACAAAGAATAACTCCGAAAGTATGATAGTAGCTGAAAGTGCGCACATATTGTCAAAAATTGACAAATAGGACAATTACATCAAATGGTTCAAATGGCTCTGAGCACTATGGAACTTAACTTCTGAGGTCATCAGTCCCCTAGAACTTAGAACTACTTAAACCTAACTAACCTAAGGACATCACACACATAAATTCCCGAGGCACGATTCGAACCTGTAACGCCTAGAACCGCTTGGTCACTCCGGCTGGCAATTACATCAAAACAAAATCAAATAGTGTTAAATCAGAAAAAGGGAAAAATTTGAGGAGATGCACCTATTTCTATTATAGCGAATGGGAGGATTGTAGAGAGAAGTTCTTGTGAAGCAGATATTTATAAAAGTAATTGGGAAAATTGGTTGAAGACGTTCAGAATTGTAAACCAAACACTGCAAAAGAAATGGGAAAAAATCAACTACGCCTTTGAAATTACAAATTTTTATGGAAGTGGTGCTATTTCCATTGGGATACTAATAGGTTGTGGCCCTAGAAAATGTAACGTGTCCTACCATATACACTCCTGGAAATGGAAAAAAGAACACATTGACACCGGTGTGTCAGACCCACCATACTTGCTCCGGACACTGCGAGAGGGCTGTACAAGCAATGATCACACGCACGGCACAGCGGACACACCAGGAACCGCGGTGTTGGCCGTCGAATGGCGCTAGCTGCGCAGCATTTGTGCACCGCCGCCGTCAGTGTCAGCCAGTTTGCCGTGGCATACGGAGCTCCATCGCAGTCTTTAACACTGGTAGCATACCGCGACAGCGTGGACGTGAACCGTATGTGCAGTTGACGGACTTTGAGCAAGGGCGTATAGTGGGCATGCGGGAGGCCGGGTGGACGTACCGCCGAATTGCTTAACACGTGGGGCGTGAGGTCTCCACAGTACATCGATGTTGTCGCCAGTGGTCGGCGGAAGGTGCACGTGCCCGTCGACCTGGGACCGGACCGCAGCGACGCATGGATGCACGCCAAGACCGTAGGATCCTACGCAGTGCCGTAGGGGACCGCACCGCCACTTCCCAGCAAATTAGGAACACTGTTGCTCCTGGGGTATCGGCGAGGACCATTCGCAACCGTCTCCATGAAGCTGGGCTACGGTCCCGCACACTGTTAGGCCGTCTTCCGCTCACGCCCCAACATCGTGCAGCCCACCTCCAGTGGTGTCGCGACAGGCGTGAATGGAGGGACGAATGGAGACGTGTCGTCTTCAGCGATGAGAGTCGCTTCTGCCTTGGTGCCAATGATGGTCGTATGCGTGTTTGGCGCCGTGCAGGTGAGCGCCACAATCAGGACTGCATACGACCGAGGCACACAGGGCCAACACCCGGCATCATGGTGTGAGGAGCGATCTCCTACACTGGCCGTACACCACTGGTGATCGTCGAGGGGACACTGAATGGTGCACGGTACATCCAAACCGTCATCGAACCCATCGTTCTACCATTCCTAGACCGGCAAGGGAACTTGCTGTTCCAACAGGACAATGCACGTCCACATGCATCCCGTGCCACCCAACGTGCTCTAGAAGGTGTAAGTCAACTACCCTGACCAGCAAGATCTCCGGATCTGTCCCCCATTGAGCATGTTTGGGACTGGATGAAGCGTCGTCTCACGCGGTCTGCACGTCCAGCACGAACGCTGGTCCAACTGAGGCGCCAGGTGGAAATGGCATGGCAAGCCGTTCCACAGGACTACATCCAGCATCTCTACGATCGTCTCCATGGGAGAATAGCAGCCTGCATTGCTGCGAAAGGTGGATATACACTGTACTAGTGCCGACATTGTGCATGCTCTGTTGCCTGTGTCTATGTGCCTGTGGGTCTGTCAGTGTGATCATGTGATGTATCTGACCCCAGGAATGTGTCAATAAAGTTTCCCCTTCCTGGGACAATGAATTCACGGTGTTCTTATTTCAATTTCCAGGAGTGTATGTTATAAATGATAAATTAATGCTATTTTACTCTACAGATTAAAATATGACATTAACAGGCATCTCTACAAGAACGCTGACTCAAACGTCGTCACTAATTAACGGTAAGTCTCTCCTTCTCCACGTCCTTAGCTGACCGGTCAGCGCGGCTGGCGGCCATACAGCGGGGCTGTGTTTGGTTGCAGGCCGGGTCAAAGATTTTCTCCGCTTGGGGACTGGGGCGTCACCTGAAAAGACCTGCATTTCGGCGACCGAACTACCCCAAGTAGAGTGACCCGGCCATCAGTGCCATACGATCATTTCATTCCATTTTCGGTCTCTCTCCTTATATCAGTCTCCAAAATTTTTGAGCAGGTAATATACTCAATTGCTGTCTCTCACATGTGAAGTAACAGAGCACTTAGTCGCAGTTTGGATTGCAAAACTTGCACTGAGCAAAAAATCAAATTTTTGAGTTAAGATTATCACTAGCTAGGATCCTATACCACTTATGAACGGTAACTGATTTTTGTATCACAATTATCTATTAGAGAACTTAAGTTTTTATGGGATACGTAGTGCAGCACATGCCTGGTTTTGTTCCTGTTAAGAAAAACAATGTAGAAAGTTACACTAAGATATTCGAGTAATACAAATAAGGACGTCACATCATCTTAATGTATACAAACCATAATGAAAGTTACACGGTGTTAAATCATAGGTGCAGTCCGCTAGGCGCTTCAATCTGGAACCGCGCTGCTGCTACGGTCGTAGGTTCGCATCCTGCATCGGGCATGGATGTGTGTGATGCCCTTAGGGTAGTTAGGTTTAAGTAGTTCTAAGTCTATGGGACTGATGACCTCAAGATGTTAAGTCCCATAATGTTTAGAGCCATTTGAACCATTTGAACAACCATCGTGTTGATACCACATACTGTTCCTTGTTACTAAAGGTATTTCTTCCAAAAACAGGCCTAATGTTTCTTGCAAGAATGTTGTGTACTTCATACCATTAAGTCTTTTTCGATGAAATAGGGGCCTATAATTCTGTCCTCCTGAATCCCACACCACACATTCACCGACCACAGTTTATGGTGTGCAGCTTGCCGCAGCCACCATGGATTTCATTTGCCCAATAGCGCATGTTATGCAAGTTAACAGTTCCATGGTTCGTGAATGTAGCCTCGTCAGTAAATAAAATCAAATTAATAAATGTGTCATCCCTCTGAACCTGAAGTTGAGCCCATCGGAAGAATCAGTGCGACGCATACAATCCGTATCAAATAATTCTTAGTCGAAACTGATATGGTAAGGTTGATATTTGTGGCGATGCAGAACACGAACAACACTACTCTGGCTCATGCTAGATTTCCTTGCGATTTGATGCCAACTAACACAAGGATCACGAAACACACTGGCAAGAGCATCAATTTCCGTTTCCTCGTTAGTAACTTTCCTTTGCCAGATGTGTTTCCGTTTCCTTAAAGATTCAGTTGTTCTCAATTTTTGATGTTGTTGTTGTGGTCTTCAGTCCGGAGACTGGTTTGATGCAGCTCTCCATGCAACTCTATCCTGTGCAAGCTTCTTCATCTCCCAGTACCTACTGCAGCCTACATCCTTCTGAATCTGTTTAGTGTATTCATCTGTTGGCCTCCCTCTACGATTTTTACCCTCCACGCTGCCCTCCAGTACTAAATTGGTGATCCCTTGATGCCTCAGAACATGTCATACCAACCGATCCCTTCTTCTAGTCAGCTTGTGCCACAAACTCCTCTTCTCCCCAATTTTATTCAGTACCTCATCATTAGTTACGTGATCTACCCATCTAATCTTCAGCATTCTTCTGTAGCACCACATTTCTAAAGCTTCTATTCTCTTCTTGTCTAAACTAGTTATCATCCATGTTTCACTTCCATACATGGCTACACACCATACAAATACTTTCAGAAACGCCTTCCTGACACTTAAATCAATACTCGGTGTTAACAAATTTCTCTTCTTTTGAAACGCTTTCCATGCCATTGCCGGACTACATTTTATATCCTCTCTACTTCGAATATCATCAGTTATTTTGCTCCCCAAATAGCAAAACTCCTTTACTACTTTAAGTGTCTCATTTCCTAATCTAATTCCCTCAGCATTACCCGACTTAATTCGACTACATTCCATTATCCTCGTTTTGTTTTGTTGATGTTCATCTTATATCCTCCTTTCAACACACTGTTCATTCCGTTCAACTGATCTTCCAAGTCTTTTGCTGTCTCTGACAGAATTACAATGTCATCTGCGAACATCAAAGTTTTTATTTCTTCTCCACTGATTTTAATACCTACTCCGAACTTTTCTATCGTTTCCTTTACTGCTTGCTCAATATACAGCTTGAATAGCATCGGGGAGAGGCTACAACCCTGTTTCACTCCCTTCCCAACCACTGCTTCCCTTTCATGTCCCTCGACTCTTATGACTGCCATCTGATTTCTGTACAAATTGTAAATAGCCTTTCGCTCCCTGTATTTTACCCCTGCCACCTTCAGAATTTGAAAGAGAGTATTCCAGTCAACATTGTCAAAAGTTTTCTCTAAGTCTACAAATGCTAGAAACGTAGGTTTGCCTTTCCTTAATCTTTCTTCTAAGATAAAGATATATTTAAATAAACGACGCGTAGGGTTAGTACGGTGAGGATATCTTTCAGTGTATAAGTCTCTAGCTCTCACTGAATTTCGTTGGCATTCTCCGTAAATGAGAAGCATATCGACTTGTTTTTCGAAGGAATACATCATTCACATTCGCTTGATTCGACGATACTAGTCTTACCGTTTCTATTATTGTTGAATTGCGGAACAGTCGAATGGTGTTTACATGTCAATGGCACTTTAGACGGATACGTGTGTGAAATCTTATGGGACTTAACTGCTAAGGTCATCAGTCCCTAAGCTTACACACTACTTAACCTAAATTATCCTAAGGACAAACAGACAAACCCATGCCCGAGGGATAGATATATTTAAATGAACGACGTGTAGGGTGAGTACGGTGAGGATATCTTTCAGCGTATAAGTCTCCAGCTCTCACTGATTTTCGTTGGCATTCTCCGTAAATGAGAACCTCCGCCGGAACCAGCCGCACAGTCCATGACTACAACACCTTAGACGGATACGCTGTCGGCGATTATTTACTATTTGCACGATATACGAGAGAGAATTGTCGGAGCATGTGCCTCGATAAGTGGCGAAGTGATACGGAATACCAGTCAATCCATGATAAGAAGATTGGGGCACTGCATTGATACCAATGGTTATCACTTTGAACACCTTCTGTAAATTGACGTTTACGCCACCTTCTTAAACCTTCGTTAGCCTTCAAAGACCTTACTGATACACATCATTGGATTCGTCTCGATAGCCGCTATCAGAAAGTAAGTACCAAACTATAGCATCCCATTTAACAAACAAAGTTGACCATATCTCTGACGCGGCCCCACGAAGCAGCAAAAAACAAGCGTCGTATTATGGCCCTCGTTGTCCCATGCAATACTTGTCCCACAAACGTTTCAGCTACTATCATACTTTCGGAGTTATTCTTGGTGGCAATAGTTAGTGACTCATCCTGTATACAGGAATAACACAATTTAACAGTTTTTTCATGGAAATAAGTGTCTGACAGATTAAATTTGTTGCTCCTCAAAAAGTAATGAAGTAAGTTGTTAGTTACACCCATGTAAATAGACACCACGTACCATATATAAAATCTCGAACATGTTGTTTAATTTTTATGTCCAGTGAGCATGATTGATGGAACACGGAACTAACTAAGGTATTCTAAGGGGAAACTGAGTGGTTCAGATCAATGAGGCTATTGCCACGACAATGTATTCACTTTATGAGCTGAGTGTATGAATTCAAGCAAAAAGGAGTACGGTCGCCTCGATGCCGAGGTCATAATAGACACAATACAAACAAGGCTAAACTAGAAGAAGGAAGTGCTGCTGAAGGAACATCTACAGATTTATAATGTGCCTAATTTTGTAGGCTTCTGAAGGTAATCAATTTGTCGAAACCGGTAAAGCCAAATAAATGTATTTGCAACTGACGACAGAATTTTATTCTGAAGAAAAAAGGAAACCATGGAGACGTAAGTATGGATGGTACGGCAGATATTTGAATCGCACTCCTCAGGCGTAAGTGCCTTAATTAATTACGTATACGCTAGGTCAGCACTTCAGCGTCAAATCATTTATTTCTTGCAGTACCGCTCTAGTCAATGAGCACGGAACTTAGCACATGAAAGCAGTGGTGAAAGAGTGGAGACAGAATGAAGCTGGCCTTTTTGGCTGGGCAGGAATGTGAGTGCTCCTACAGATGATTTTCTGAAACTGTCTTCAGTGGTACTTCTCGAAGACTCAAACATTAAATGATTTCGTCAGACCAATACAAGTTTAATACAGACTTTCATGTTATTCAAGTCCCATAGTCCAGTACCGAGTCATCGGCTACTGCACGAAGACTATTCATCTGTGCAGATATTTTTAACATTTTTATGGGCCACAACAATAACATCGCTAAGTGTAATTTATATTTGTGTGTAAGCTGCATGAAAAGAGCTTTATTCTTCTTGGGTGAGCGCTACTTTAATTCCTACTCACATTGTCTATTCGTAACACGGGGATCCATTATGTATTATGAACACTAGAGCAATGTATTATACCTGAGAAATGGATTCAGGGCAATTCTTCACGTCCCTTTCACCACGTGTCAAACGAATGATAAAACATATTTCAAAGGATATGAACTGCACTGGTTAGAAAGTACGCAAAATTGGGACTATCCTAATAAGTATACAACCATATTGAACTCTTCAAAAGAGCGAGGTGGCGCAGTGGTTAACACACCGGACACGCATTCGGGAGGACGGCGGTTCAAACCTGCGTCCGGCCATTCTATTTTATGTTTCTCGTGAGTTCCCTGAATCACTTCAGGCAAATGCCTGGATGGTTCTTTTGAAAGGGCACGGTCGACTTCCTTCCCTAATCCGATGGGGCCGATGACCTTGCTGTTCGGACCCCTCCCACAAATCAACCATCCAACCAAACCTCTTCCTCTATATTGTTCCTATCGTTGGGAATCGCTACGTACAACCACTTGTGTGGTGAAGGTAAAAACCCACATTCTTTGTGTATTTCAACAGAGCAGGCTGTGTCTCCTGTATTTCTGTACAGCAAGCTGTCTCTCCAGTCGTGAGAAGGAGAACGTGACATCAAGCAGAAAAGATTGTGGCCTTCCTGATTTCGAAGTCATTACAGACGCTGTAAAGAGCAAGACAAAATTGAGGGAAGGAAGTGGCTGTAGCCTGTTGCAGGAACATCTCTGCATTTAGCTGAAACGATTCACGAAAAGTGCGGGAAACCTAAGTCTGGATGGTAGGACGGCTAATTGAATCCTGTTCCTCCGTAAAGGGAGGTGGGCTGGATGTCTTCGCTGTCTAAGATGTTTTGAGGGTTGTTAAATACTAACACTGTATCCTTCAGTACCCTCCAGTCAACATTTTAGCGAGGAGTTTGTCTTTAAAGAAGATAACGGACTACCAAAGCGCGCTCACCTCGTGAGGCACGAGCAACCGAATGGAATGTACTGCGGTATCTGCAACAGGAAACCAATTGGGTATGCTAGGTACCAATTAAAGCGTACAGAGGGTCGTCGCAGGAAGCCACCTAACACACTGGATGGCTTCAGTGCCGTTGTGGAAGAGTGGGACAGGCTTGAGTAGCAATGGTCGACTAGCTTGTAGACACCATGGCAAGGAAGAACCAAACACGTTCACAACGGAAGAGGAAGAACAACGCGCTTCTCAAATGTGCATATATGTGCACTTTCAAATAGTTTGGCTTAAGTTTTTGTATTGCACTATTGCTATTTCAGTGTAAGGTTCTATTATCTGCAGAGATACATTTTTCACGCCAATACTAAGTACTACTACTGTCAATTTTATATGCAAGCCATTGTTTTTTTCTGTATACAGCATTTCGGTCATAATACACTATGTGATGAAAAGTATCCAGACACCTGTCTGAAAATGACTTTCAAGTTCGTGGCACCCTCCATCGGTAATGCTGGAATTCAATCTGATGTTGGCCACCCTTAGCCTTGATGACAGCTTCCACTCTCGCAGGCATGCGTTCAATCAGGTGCTGGAAGGTTTCTTGGGGAATGGCAGCCCATTCCTCACGCAGTGCTGCACTGAGGATAGGTATCGATGTCGTTCGGTGAGGTATGGCATGATGTCGGCGTTCCAAAACATCCCAAAGGTTATCTGTAGGATTCAGGTCAGGACTCTGTGCTGGCCATTCCATTACAGGGGTATTATTGTCGTATCAGTATCAGCGTATGCAATGAAAGGACAGCGTTCCAGGTGGTCGGTGTTCATAAAATTTGAGAAATTTTGGTCCTCAGTTGACATATCCAGACATACTAGTGTCGTTCTACATGCTCACAAGTAATGAAGGAGCTGAGGCACGTATGGAAATTAAAATCCGTCCTGACATGATGTTTCGCTTATTGGGAGGAAAGTTGGTGGGACATGTTCCTCACCAGAAATAGTGATGCTTCCCTTCCTTGGAGAGTAGCAGCAAATCTAAGTTCCTGGGACTGTCACAGGCTACTTTGGAAAAGCCAAAGGCTCTGACTACTTAAAGCTTTACATGTTCCTCCACAGTCATAAGCTTCCGACTTGCATTTTCTATCTTGCTGCAGAACATGAACGTGAACTGTATAAATAGGGTTTGCCTCTGCAATTTTTGCAGGTCCTGGGTTTTGATGGGGAACGAGATGCCATTGAAGTTATAATGGCCACAGACATTAGTCGTTTCATATGTATCCATAGAATATACATGTTTTGGGTAATTTTTATTACAAGCAAGAAGCGACCAAATGGAGCAATATTCATGCATCTCAGTGGTATTCTGGACATTCATACATGCCTTTTAGCATCAGTATCTTTTTTGAGAGGGATGAAACTGGACCCCCAGTTAAGTGGATCAAAAGCATGGGAGTACACATGAAGATGGAGTACACAACCAAGCGCATTACCAGACCCTCTTTCTGGTACATTAGAAAAATGGCAGTACGACGCTCTCAACAAAACTTTCATACCATTGAACAAATGACTTGCCCCAATATACCACGCCATCTTTCCCTAAATTTTGGCAACACTTTGTTCCATAGAGTCACTGCTCTCTCAGGCGAGGCGGAAGGGGCGGGGGAGGGGGGGGGGCGGGAGATCGCAATGTGGAACTGTCTTGCAGGTTATGGCAGGACACCATAGATCATTGATGATTTCAGGGAGTTCCCTTTCCAAAACTGCTCGGCCAGCATGAAGAAGGTAACAAGATTCCGGTAGCCCACATTAGTGTTCGTAATGCTGGATTGCAAGATCCTGTCCCTGACAGCTCTAGGATCCACAGAACTGTCCGGTGGTGATAGCTTGTTGCAGAGAGAACACAGCAGATGAGATGGTCTAGGCTGGGGTGATGGTGCTATATAGAGTGACCGTTGCAAATGTGCTGATGTTGATAGTTCATACCAGTTTGACAGTCCAGGCTGAGGTGACACGACCATATGTGGTGACATTATTGTCGACAGCCTCGCACACAGCGATAATGGAAAGGATGATGACCTGGTCTGGTGTGACTGTTCTGCACGGTGTGTTTGTGGCCGTGGCAATGAGGATATGACACATGGTGTTTGCAGATGCATGTTTGATGACCCATGCTAGGCTCATGATCGCATCATCACCATGTCCGCCATAGTGTTGTAAGCCCACTTTCAGCTGGTTCGAACACTTTTGAAAAGGAAGAAGAAGCGATTTTGATAAGTTTCACACATACATGCGACATATACATCATCCAATAATAATAAAAATTTCTGGTAGTCGCGGTGTGGTTCACTAATGCACCTAAGCGTTTTGAACCGCCGATGATGGTTATTATTGGGAATGTTAGCAGCATATTTTAATATTTTGCTGTCTGTTCAGCATTCATATTCCTTGCAATATTTTCATCAAGAGCATAAAAAAACAAGAGAACACATCATAATCAGTGTATGCGACTGTGAATTACTATTAATATTATTATTGGTAGATGTAGTAGTAACACTCATAGATCTGTCTCTCAGTGACCGGTGTCATCCCCATGAGCTCTTATTATAATCTGGGTATATTACTGACGATACTCTTTGTCGATAGCATGCATGCTATCATTCACAATTGGGCCGAAACCCCACGAGCCCAGAGTGGAAAATGGCGACATGGGTGACTGTGATATCTCATTGCCGATAGCAGATTGGATTATCCACAATCAGGTCAGCTCGACCTCTGAGTGGAAAATGGTGCCATAGCCTGTGGTACCTTGATGTTGACAGCGCCTTTATGGAAAACAAACGATAACACATAAGTACTGCACGCAGGCGTGAAAAAAATAGCACACACAAACACATACATATGTATACTTATGTTCGCCCTCCTGTGTATCATTCGTGAGGAAAGAGATTGTCTCATCATCAAAGAGCCGTGACAAGCACGAGCGCTTACTCGCTCCATCAGCATCACTAGTACCAGCAGACCGTAGTCACTTCATTATCGATGCGGTAAGCATCAGTCATTATTCTCGGACTTGAAGTGAGCAGGAGTTGATCAACGCGAATTATTTATAGTTTGCGGCAGTGATGCACTCGCATCCAGTTTCACATCAGCGTGAGACCGAAAATGCGTTTTGGAAGCGGCATTTCTCTGCACTGACTGCTGTTGGAAGAGGCCAGCCACCAGCACTTGCAAGCATTGACCTTCGCTCTACTTATTCCGTACATGCATTTTGGAAGCAGCATTTCACAATAGTGATTGCTACCAGCCACACTGCTAGCATATACACGTCGATTGCTCATGCGTACCGGTGCAGGGCATGGAGGCTAGAACAAGTGTACCCTTTCCTGATCACGTGTGTGCATCAATTCACTCATTGGATGCTTGGTATTTTGCTGTATACTGAGAGGTTTGCACAGAAATATGGCAGTAGGCCACCGAGGACTACTTCTGATCAAGTGACATATAGAAGATGTGTCTAAAATTTTCCAATTTTTGATGAGCTTCATAGGCGATGTATATTAAATACTTACCTGAAGCCTGCAAGTGGGGTGGTGGAATCCCACATTAGTTGGATTTCTACATCATTTTTGGCAACATATTCTGCATTAATACTCCAGAAAATCTTGGCACTTTGAGTCTTATGATGAATTTAAACAGATGTGTATTTGTAAATGGTCTGTCCGATAGTATGGCTGTCACGTTTTATCTATACTCAGTCCCGGCCTTTTCCTGTGCCGCTTTGAAATAGTCCTTTAGTAAAAACAATGGTGTCTCCGATTGCCCTATTACGCCTTTTAGCCTCCTGTAATTGCTCCTCTGCGTTTGAATGTTTGAATTCTTCAATATTGGAGGTATGGTGGCCGCTCCTTCAGGCAACCGACTGTTGATAGCGCTGTGAACACTGAAAATAGAAAACAAACTTTTCTACCAGGTGTCTTAGGTATTGGTAGAAGTCTGGGTGTTTTGATTCAACTTTTTTTCTTCATACTGCTTTTTCCTTGATGCCCTAGTAAAGGAATCTTCACGTCTTTCACTGTTGAAACTACAACACTTGTGTCATGCGTTTTAGAATTTACCCTAAAGAATAAGACATTATTGGACTCGTTTGCACCCGCAGGTTGGTTATGTTACGAGAATAATTGCCACTCCACCAGTGCCCTCCACACATCTTACTTTGAAGTATCGGTTTCACAAGCAAGTTGACGGGTGCCTATTGACGAATCTTCTCCCAAAAGATACACTGTCGGCTCCTCAATGTCTGTGATGCGAATAACTCCTTGACCAGCTCTCTGTAGCTTGAACGATCCAGCTTCTATCAACGGCGTCACATTCTTCCAATGAGAAGGATGGCTGTTGCGAAACTTATCTTTGTACACGTATTCAACTTTCCCGCCATTACATGCTTCAGCATCGCCCACTAATTGCGCGTCTGCAAGTTCTTTTAACGAGTAATGCTCGATGTTCTACAATCATTCATCAACTGTCGACAGTGGGAATCTTCACTGTGGACGCATTAGAGGCTAGGGTGTATCATATTTCAAGGTAGAGACACAAACGTCGGTGCTGCCGCCAATTATTTGTTATGAAATCTGAGCAGTTTACAAACACACTAGTCTCACATATTGCTCATTCGAGACCTAGTACCGTCTGAATATTCAGATTCGACTATTCTTTCGCTCTCTAAAAATAATCAGTTTGCGACCTTCTACTGCCCATATAATTTTGACGCTGAAGATTTCAGGTACACTGAGTACCGGTATGAATACCAATCGCAATAATTTCATCTCCGTAAGACATATTTAAGATAACGCTGCAGAATCATACATCACTCTACGGCATAATTTTTTTTATGAATCGAACAAGAACGTTCTCAGTTAGACTTCCAAGACCAGAAACGGAAGAAATCGGATGCATCAATTTCCCTATTTTCTACCGCTGAGTAATTTATGAACTTCCACTGACTTCCTTAAATGCAAAGGAATGTCAGAAATGAATCACAACGAGAACAAAATATATCAGACGTATTCGCAAGCCGTGGAAAGTATGCGCGCGGATGTAGGGGAGTTTGTGCTTAAGAAATTCCGCAGTGTGCACGGACTTCCAAATACACTGCGCAGCAGAATTAAAAGATCACTTTTTCGAAACGCCGTACTTGCCTTCCATTGCAACACATAAGTTTGAAATTTTACTCAAAGATTCCTACAATCTTTCTCTATAATACGCACATCAAAAAGACTTTTGCATCACCTCGGATCCGAGAGTTCCAGAACTTGTACAGAAAATTATAATAGACATCAACATAACATGAAATGGTTCAAATGGCTCTGAGCACTGTGGGGACTTAACTTTTGAGGTCATCAGTCCCCTAGAACTTAGAACTACTTAAACCTAACTAACCTAAGGACATCACACACATCCATGCCCGAGGCAGGATTCGAACCTGCGACCGTAGCGGTCGCGCGGTTCCAGACTGTAGCGCCCAGAACCGCTCGGCCACCCCGGCCGGCTTCGCCATAGATCACTCAGAGTGGTTGGTGGGTCACGTCGAACATAAACAGCCCTTTTCCATCTATCACAGACATGTTCGATAGGGTTTATGTCTGGAGAAGACGAATACCTCGCCAGTAAGAGGGCTGAAAAAGCGTAAGTACCCCTTACCTGTTGTTGCTTCGGATCACGTTCAACATTCGTACAATGTTTTTTAACGGTCCTTAGTTGTTCAAACCTGTATACAAGAGCAAATATTGCGGTCGCACTGTACTCCAAAGGGCTGCGATGACGATCAGTGGGAATGAACCTTCAGAGCGTCTTTAGAGAAGGGTTGTAATTTCCAAGGGAGTCGGCAGAGTCAAAGTTTGTCATGAACATCTTCTTGTTACTTATCACACTGCGAACTGTCATTTCCAATCGCGAAATGTGTGGGAAACAACGCCCCAGGGAGAGAGGTGGTTCCAATGACCGCCTTTATGCCACCCCCTTACGCCTTTTCGCGCAAAATGTCACGGTTCTGATCTCCATCGCAGAGACGTCAAAAGAAGGGGTGAAATGTGACTAAGAGGAGATGTGGCGACATTATTATCGTACACTGTGACATTGGGCAGAATCGTGGGAAATTTTGTGCCATTGTGACATTATTAACCCACCTTACAGCCGACATGAACTTTCAAGCTATGACCTTTTCCAGCACTTATCGACGCCTTATTGTTTGAAGTGTCTCCGAGCTCGAGGTGGATGTTACAGGGCGGCAAGCTTTCACACCGTTACAGAGAAAGGTTGTAGGCACTTTCTTACAAATTTCAATCTCTTGCATCGCAATGGGGGAGATTCTCGGGCTTCGAAAAAGTGGTTCTTTAATTTTGTTGCCCAGTGTATATGTACTTTTAGCAAAATACCTAGCTGTAAATAACGTTAATTATCCACGGAATGCATCTGCCAAGGTGTTTTACAAAGGTGAATATGTCCATAACAAATTGATGTGCAGTTTCTGATCAGATACCTTACGTAACAATTTGTGGAATTTCAGGTAAGTGTTAGCATAGCACCTTGGAATTTTAAGTCTTTTGTTGTCGAGGCTTCTGTATATGAAACGTATTTTCTGGCATATTTCCGGGTATGTGATTGCGGACTGCTTGAATTGACTCCTTGACAAGTTTCATGTGTGAAACTTCCTGGCAGATTAAAACTGTGTGCCCGACCGAGACTCGAACTCGGGACCTTTGCCTTTCGCGGGCAAGTGCTCTACCATCTGAGCTACCAAAGCACGACTCACGCCCGGTCCTCACAGCTTTACTTCTGCCAGTATCTCGTCTCTTTCTAAGTTTCATATGTATCTCAGTCAAGAGGGTCCCTAAATTTTGCATAATTGTCGGAAAATACAATAATTAGTGAAAAGGTAAGAAATCTACGGTGTGTACACAGATTAAGCTTCAGCTTTCAAAATTAGTTCATTGTGGTACCGTATCGAACTTACAGCATATGAAGAAGCTTCAGTGGTCACCGTGACAGAATGGCAATGAACTGATCAGTAGAGCAATTATCCTTTCGATATTGTAGCTACCAAGAAAAAGTTACTACGGGAATTCGGTCTAATATATGCCATTTTTCCTTTTTATTTGACCCAAAATTTTTATTACCTTCTCTGCTGCCTTCACTGGATACAGTTTATTGCAGAATTGTGAAAATCTAGCAGTTATTTATGCAACTGTAACAATAAACACGAAAATATTTTCACCAAATACGAAGTAGTGCTTAGAATTTCCTTATGAACGTTAGACGACACACGCAACAAATGTTTGGATTTAAGAGGTTTACAAAAGTTAGTGCTAAAAACTATAGCAAGAAATATCAGGATATTGTAGTATATTAGTATCTAAAATAGTTATCTAACTCTTAACTTACGGAAACACGCACATTGCTTATTGCGACATCTATAACAAAGATTACAGCCACGGAAAGTAAAGGAATTAAAACATTACTCCGTTTGTCCGAAAGTAAATTTTAAATCTTAGTCTTCAAAATGTCAGACAATCTTAAAGATTAAATTATTTCATTTAAGACACAGATAAGCGCAGAAGACGAAATAGAAGGTTCTTAAATGTATATCGGCGAAATAAAAGAAAAAGTGGAAACTCAAGAGGAAGCTAAATGTGGTGCCAAGTTTCACAGGCGACACAAACTCGTAAATGGTCAGTCAATAGGAGACGAGAAAAGTACGTATGTACCTCACTTTCTTTTTTTGTAAACTTTAATCTAGGAACAGAACTAATAATAGTATTCTGGGTTCTACAATTAAATGAATTTATCGTAAATACACCGTCAAACGAAATTTTTTTTCTGCACTGTGTGTCCTTCAGAAAAGCAGATTGACAAAATTCCTTGTGCTGTCAGAACTCCAGACTTTCCATCACTAAGGAGAAAGATGCACCTGTTACAAGCAGCCATTTCTACCAAAGATGGAAATACTACTGAAATGTTGTGGAAGCAGTTCATAGCTATATAAGAAGAAGTAATTAATACAGAAGGAGTAGATCATATAAATGACTGTAATTGAAGAGTAATTGAGGATTTATTCACTTGAACTGAGAATATAGTGGCGAGGTTTTATTTCACCGAACGCAACTAGAACTGCAAGTCAGCGAAAATGAGGAGAATGAAAACAATGTTTACTATTCTTTTTTCAACTCAGACGGCTTCTACCTCTGTCAATAAATTTGAAGTAAACATCCAAGACTTATTTACCCTGACTTGCGTATCCTTCCAATATCTAAGGGATTTTTCTTCGCGGTATTACGTTGCGGCCAGAGTTTGTACGTCAGACTTATACAAAAGAACAATAAACGTCTTCTTCCAGTATGTTTTTCTGCCGAAGAATTATGCTTAATTGGTTTATACGCTGGAGGGAAGCCACGATGGATTCAAGGACATCATGCAGCTCAACTTTGACGTTACATTTACGTAAGCCAATGAAAAGTACACGGCCTGCTCGGAGAGCTAACAGATAGCAAATTTTCAGAAAATATTTCAGATGCTGTTCTATGACGCTAGAGTACACTGTAACTCGAAATCGGCTCGTGTATTTCTTTTAGTAGTGAAAAATTACCTGTCACCTGTAAAGACTTACATTCGAGTTTTTGTTTCATGTAGTGTTATGCGTAATTTTTTGTTAGTGATGGTGTTTCATACTGCAGATGTAGGCAACTGTATACAACAACGACGTGAAATATTGGCTGTATGTACTCCTCAAAGGAATTTTGGTTCCATTCTAGCTGCCTATTACTTTAATAAAATGTTTTATTCCACACTATTTGCCAATTTAGACCACATGGTAATAGTCAAGTGTCCTAGTGAAGATAACAACGGAAACCTCTGACGAAATAAACAATAAGAAAGATGTACATATAAGGCGCTAACTAACAAGCTCCTAGAGTCAGGAATATGCAAAAAGACTTAAAATACATCTCACACTAATTAAAACATGGTGCTTATACGCACATGTGATAATATATTTGCTAATAAAACATCGTACATGCAGTCACAAAGAGTAAAGAAAATACCGAGGTTTGTCTTTTTTTACATTTCATTCCTTACCCCTGAGCCAGATGCGCCGTACGAGCTCTGTCAGAGTGCAAAGTGAGGATCTTTCCAGGTAAACACAAGGTCAGCTTGTAGTGGGCAGAGGGAGGCCCAGTTCCGAATATTTCTAAGGGGTCTTCGATTTTCCTTACAACCAAGGGGAATAAACTGAAAATCATTGTCAGAACCTAAGAGTATGAACTTTTTTTTATTGTAATTCTGGGACAATGTGATCAAGACAAAAAAGGAAATGAGTTACGTGGTAAATGTATTACGCTGTAAAACTAACTGGTTACCTAACCAGGATGACAGCATCGTCGTGTTTGTGCACGAGAAACGGGCAGGGGAGGCAGTAACAGCGTACTCTACGGTATTCTTGCAAGCGGAACGCTACTACACCCTACACGTCTGTACGTCAATTCCCTACATAGCACAACTAACAAAGGTATATGGGCAGTTTTGTTTGACGGTATTCTCCAAACGGTACCACTTTGTCAGCATTTATTCACAGAATAATATGTACGCATCCACATTATGTCTAAATAAACCACAGACCACTTTAATTTTTACGCCACTTACTTCAGTAAGACTCTAACGCTCTTTACATGTTTTGAAACTGTCGTCTCATTCGTGCGTGACAACTTGTTTATTGTGGCACAAGTTAAAAACAAAGAGAGAATCTTTATTCTCACAAATGGAGTACGACTATAAACTTTATAAATCGTTGCATAATAAATACATACGCGCCTGCTGCGTACTGAATATGAAATCAATTATGTTTTATCTCTTTGTAAACTATTTTGTAAAAACCGCAACGAAGGCATTTACCAGCTGTTGTCAAAAATGAAAGTATTTAGAGAATAAAGAAAAAGAGGGAAGAAAATAATTCATTTTTTGTCAGATTGAACACGTGTACATCAGCATAATACCTTGTGATCACAGACCCTACGTTATCGCGCTATTTTGCATACCACAGTCATTTTCAATAGATAATGAGTAAATTCATCTCGTCGAAGTATTTTTAACGAAGGCTCACTAGGATGAAACATTTTAGGTTATTATACTGGGCACCTTAAACCACGTCATCATTCAGCACGCTCTCCGATCTCCATGCCCGCCCAATGTTCTCCAATGGTCACACTTTACTTCTTTGCTTTGAAGTACAGTTCAGCGTGACTGAAATTACTTCTGAATAACACATTTATCCACATAGTGAAGGCATATATATTGTATACATTTTGCTGCTTTTTGTTTCGAATAAATACCTTCAGTTTAATTCTTCTCGACATTGCGTCCCCCCTGCCGTAATTTACACACCATCAACTAAGTCAGCTATAACAATTTGCTTCCAGGTTCCTTCCCCCTCTACGCCTCCACTGTCACTTCTTTTGCCTTTTCATCGCCAATAAATTTAATCTGGTTAACATCAAGCTTCCACTATCTAGTTGCGGCACACTACTTTAACTGGAGTGTTGCTGTACCTAGCTATGTGGTTTAGTTCCGGTACTGTTGGGTATATGATTCACTTTGCTGAGCAATAAGCACACAGTAAAGTCGATCAATTGGCGTATGTAGTACATCTATGTCGCTGCCAATAAGAGGTCACGCGGTCGACGAATGTCAAAATGCATCGTCGACCTTGTGCGCAACACGTCACTAATCAGTACAAGGCACAAGCTAATCTATAAAACTTAATACATGTCGCATAGCGAAATATAACAACAGGTTACTTTGTTGACTATTATTTTCAAATGGATTATATAGTCGTTAGGTTTTCTTTTGGACGGTAATAGACGAAATTATGCTCTGTGTGTAAGAGATACGCTAAAGATGTCACCATAGATGAGAAGTTCTATGTACTGACTTGGCAGAAAATCCTAAGAAATTTTGGTCTTATGTCAAAGCGGTAGGTGGATCAAAACAAAATGTCCAGACACTCTGTGACCAAAATGGTACTGAAACAGAGGATAACAGACTAAAGGCCGAAATACTAAATGTCTTTTTCCAAAGCTGTTTCACAGAGGAAGACTGCACTGTAGTTCCTTCTCTAGATTGTCGTACAGATGACAAAATGGTAGATATCGAAATAGACGACAGCGGGATAGAGAAAAAATTAAAATCGCTCAAAAGAGGAAAGGCTGCTGGAACTGATGGGATACCAGTTCGATTTTACACAGAGTATGCGAAGGAACTTGCCCCCCTTCTTGCAGCGGTGTACCGTAGGTCTCTAGAAGAGCGTAGCGTTCCAAAGGATTGGAAAAGGACACAGGTCATCCCCGTTTTCAAGAAGGGACGTCGAACAAATGTGCAGAACTATAGACCTATATCTCTAACGTCGATCAGTTGTAGATTTTTGGAACACGTATTATGTTCGAGTATAATGACTTTTCTGGAGACTAGAAATCTACTCTGTAGGAATCAGTATGGGTTTCGAAAAAGACGGTCGTGTGAAACCCAGCTCGCGCTATTCGTCCACGAGACTCAGAGGGCTATAGACACAAGGTTCACAGGTAGATGCCGTGTTTCTTGACTTCCGCAAGGCGTTCGATACAGTTCCCCACAGTCGTTTAATGAACAAAGTAAGAGCATATGGACTATCAGACCAATTGTGTGATTGGATTGAAGAGCTCCTAGATAACAGAACGCAGCATGTCCGAAGTAAGAGTGATTGCAGGTGTGCCGAAGGGGAGTGTCGTAGGACCGTTCCTATTCACAATATACATAAATGACCTTGTGGATGACATCGGAAGTTCACTGAGACTTTTGCGGATGATGCTGTGGTACATCGAGAGGTTCTAACAATGGAAAATTGTACTGAAATGCAGGAGGATCTGCAGCGAATTGACGCATGGTGCAGGCAATGGCAATTGAATCTCAATGTAGACAAGTGTAATGTGCTACGAATACATAGAAAGATAGATCCCTTATCATTTAGCTACAATATAGCAGGCCAGCAACTGGAAGCAGTTAATTCCATAAATAATCTGGGAGTACGCATTAGGAGTGATTTAAAATGGAATGATCATATAAAGTTGATCGTCGGTAAAGCAGATGCCAGACTGAGATTCATTGGAAGAATCCTAAGGAAATGCAATCCGAAAACAAAGGAAGTAGGTTACAGTACGCTTGTTCGCCGACTGCTTGAATTCTGCTCAGCAGTATGGGATCCGTATCAGATAGGGTTGAGAGAAGAGATAGAGAAGATCCAACGGAGAGCAGCGCGCTTCGTTACAGGATCATTTAGTAATCGCGAAAGCGTTACGGAGATGATAAACTCCAGTGGAAGACTCTGCAGGAGAGACGCTCAGTAGCTCGGTACGGGCTTTTGTTAAAGTTTCGATAACATACCTTCACCGAAGAGTCAAGCAGTATATTGCTCCCTCCTACGTATATCTCGCGAAGAGACCACGAGGATAAAATCAGAGAGATTAGAGCCCACACAGAAGCATACCGACAATCCTTCTTTCCACGAACAATACGAGACTGGAATAGAAGGGAGAACCGATAGAGGTACTCAGAGTACCCTCCGCCACACACCGTCAGGTGGCTTGCGGAGTATGGATGTAGATGTAGATGTAGATGTAGATAGATTTATGCGTGTCGATACATAGACAAATGTATGCTGTATGAACGCAACGGGTATCGACGACCGTTACTAAATTATTCATACAAAAGATACGAGATTTGAAATGTGTGTTTGAGCCAATGTATCGTACGTACATTGAATGTTATAAAATCCTAAAGTTAAAACTGTTTTCATGGAAGTGTATAAGTCAGTCACTTGACATATGTAGCCTATCTATGTCACTAACAGTAGCAGCTCATGCGATCAACGAGGTCAATGTTAACTCCTGATGTCAAAATGCATCGTCGAGCACGTGTATAACGTGTCAATGATCATTACACTTCACAAACTAATGTAAAAAAACTGACTACAGATGGCATGGCTAAAATTAATTTGTATCGATTCGTATACGTATATTTGTGATTATAAACTAGTTAAATTTTTACGACATAGACAGGGTGTTACAAAAAGGTACGGCCAAACTTTCAGCAAACATTCCTCACACACAAAGAAAGAAAATGTTATGTGGACATGTGTACGGAAACGCTTACTTTCCATGTTAGAGCTCATTTTATTACTTCTCTTCAAATCACATTAATCATGGAATGGAAACACACAGCAACAGAACGTACCAGCGTGACTTCAAACACTTTGTTACAGGAAATGTTCAAAATGTCCTCCGTTAGCGAGGATACATGCATCCACCCTCTGTCGCATGGAATCCCTGATGCGCTGATGCAGCCCTGGAGAATGGCGTATTGTATCACAGCCGTCCACAATACGAGCACGAAGAGTCTCTACATTTGGTACCGGGGTTGCGTAGACAAGAGCTTTCAAATGCCCCCATAAATGAAAGTCAACAGGGTTGAGGTCAGGAGAGCGTGGAGGCCATGGAATTGGTCCGCCTCTACCAATCCATCGGTCACCGAATCTGTTGTTGAGAAGCGTACGAACACTTCGACTGAAATGTGCAGGAGCTCCATCGTGCATGAACCACATGTTGTGTCGTACTTGTAAAGGCACGTGTTCTAGCAGCACAGGTAGAGTACCCCGTATGAAATCATGATAACGTGCTCCATTGAGCGTAGGTGGAAGAACGAAACCAAATGAGCTCTAACATGGAAATTAAGCGTTTCCGGACACATGTCCACATAACATCTTTTCTTTATTTGTGTGTGAGGAATGTTTCCTGAAAGTTTGGCCGTACCTTTTTGTAGCACCCTGTATATGGGATACGTTCTAATACAAATAAAAATTAGCTAGGTAATATTAGTTCAGCTGAGAAGACAGACTCATGAGGAATACGTATGATATCGCATATGATGAAAAATACAAATATTAAAACGTGTAACACCATTACTCATAGTAGAACACGATAAATGACCTGTTGGATACAAGATCAAAATTCCTTAAAAGCATGATATGTTCATGAAAACCTGAATAGGTAGGCAATATGATTCAGCTCACGACGTTTATTCCTCGATGCTCTGACGCTTACTCTTGCACCTCACTCTGCTGACCTTATATATAATACTTAAGAATCTGCCGCGCAGATTTTATATATTTGGGTACATAGAATGGCGAATACATAAATAAATACCTATTATGATTCGATATTCAAATATTTACACTATTCCCACATTTTTGTTCACTGTGTGAGTTCAAGTTACAGTTTGTGTATATACGCTTGTCCTTTGTGTATATATGTATTTTGTGGCTAGACTTATATTTCCATAGCATCTGCGAGTATGTACTTATGAATAAGGCAATAAGTATACTCGTGCTCAATATAAAACTTACTATATTCTATTATCCAACATATATTTTTATGGACTTTGTGACATTACGGTCACGATGTGTCATTACCATCACATATCGCACTGCGATGTTAATTCATTTTGCCGCTTTTTCGCGGCTATTTCAGTGAGTGCTAGAAAAGGTATCCTAGATTGGGTTGTGTGTCGCTGGAAACGTCTCTAAGGCAGCTCGTAAATATCACTAAGTCGAAGGCCGTCCTCTGGGGACAAGGGCAGTTTTTGCGGAATTCGGGTACACCGCTTTTGAATGCTGGGCATGTGACTGCACCCTCGCTCTCAATAATTATTGCGGCTGCTCCACAGTCCCCAGACAGTAACTGATCACATTTTTGTCTTCCTGCGCTATTTCGAAGAGCCAGACGCTATGACACCATCCGACCAGCATGGGAAGTCACTTCCATTCGCTCTAAAAATTTAGTTCAGTCAATAGTATTGTGCCGTTCTAGACAGTGAGCTTGGCACAGAAAGCCGCAAATGGTGAAGACACCGCTTTAGCCCAGTACCAAGTTCACGTTCAAAGATGTGCACATGTTAGGCAAAGGGAGGGAGGTTAAGTGTGCTATCCCCTGCGTTTTGATGAGTTATGTAACAATTCTCACCAGTCGCATTGACAACGGAGTTAGAGGCAACCGGCGCCTGCCTGACGTGTAGAGAGGTAATTTTAGGACTGGATCCCTGTAACCGTCTGTAGAGGTGATTCAGCTGGATCGCATCCTAGTGGACATTTGTACTGTTCGGCACATTTTGTTTTTTTTGAGGAAGTGTATGTTGAAGTCTGCTGTAGCGTGATCCATATTCCGAACAGTTCGCTTACCTGTTTGTTTCTGATATCAAACTTGTTTCCTGATTTTATTTATTCTGAACTGCGGGAAGAAGTATGTAGGACAAACTGTGAATATCACTGCCGCGAACACCAGCGGTACATTCATTTAGTACAGACCAACAAATCGGCGTTGTAGATCACTGTCCGACCGAAATACATGCAATGGACTGTGATCACACCATGTTTTTGGCACAAGATATTCAATTATTGGGACAGTACCGTAAAATAAGCCATCCAAATATGAACCGAGGACCAAATGATAAAGCATCACTGTGGCTACATTCTCAGAAAGGCCAAGGCACCCACTCTCGGTATGATTAAAAAGAAGAAATAGGTATTCAGCCAACACAGGGAGATGACTTCTGAGGCGGTGAAGCGCCAACAACTGCATCGCGGATACCGCCAATGCAACAAACATGACAAGCAATGCCACCGAATTGGTCGGCGCTCATGTTTGGGCGATGACGACTGTCCGAAAGTCATTCTAGAGATGTGGGTGAGCAGACTTAAGTCACCCACATGCCTGCAAGAGTTCAGTTTCTGGTGATGGCCTAAGTATTGTGCCAACTGAACACCAGGAACTTGCGCTACACTAGTGACTTGTTTCGTCAACAAATTCGCAGGGAGAAGCTAAAGAATCTCTTGCCACTGCAAGACAGCTAAATATATAACCCTATAGGCACGCAATGCATTCGAACCGATTGTGATGTTTAGTAAATGGTTCAAATGGCTCTAAGCACTATGGGATACATCTACGTCATCAGTCCCCTAGACTTAGAACTACTTAAACCTAACTAACCTAAGGACATCACACACATCCATGCCCGAGATATGATTCGAACCTGCGACCGTAGCAGCAGCGCGATTCCGGACTGAAGCGCCTAGAACCGCTCAGCCAGATGTTTAGTACTACACCAGTGAAAACAGAAATGTGAAGACCACTAAGGTCGTGTTGTAAGAGCGTATTTGCATAGACATTGTGTATGATATTGTTCTGAGTCGGTGAAACAGTGACAGTTGCTTCTAGTACGATAATGAGTTAGCAAACATTGTAGAAATCACAGGATTCCCAATTTGTGCAATTAACAGAACATCAGTGAGACACTGTCGTGAGTCAGCGGTGCATTCGAGAATTCTCGCAGAACGTGGCCCAACACTCAAAATGTGACGTGTTAGATGAGTGTCAGTTTTGGTGTTGCTGGCCCAAAGAAACTGCACAGATTCATTATCCTGATTCGGAATTGAAGGGCATACAGACTTAGACTCACACCAAGAACTTCGTATAGGACGAAAAACACAAATTAGGACACAGTGTTCAACCAGGCAGTCATCTAGGATCACCAAAAACAGTTGGGTTGAAGAGTGCCTTCAAACAAGCTATCTTTCACACCTCATTACCATTCAGCCCAAATATGATGGTGTAAAGGAAGACTCAGCTGCTGGAAGGGATGATGCAAACTTGTGTTGAGTGTGTATTCTGTATTCAGTGATGCCTGTTGAGAGTGCAGCGCCGACCAGACGAGCAGCAACTTTCTGAACGGATCGGGCAGCAACAAGCAGAACTGTAGTGTAGGGTACGAAAGCTGATGAAATCGAAGTGAGTAGGTGATAAACCCTACATTCAGTTTGAAAAATGTTTCTCGTGGTTAAATTAGACGCCAATGATTAGCGTGTATTTATTGCCGTTATAAGTTCAGTAATATGTGATGAGGTTATTATTGATTCAGACTGTCAAATAATCTAATTAAATTCAGAATCAAACGAGAGTCAACACTTGGCAACCGGACGGTTTTACAGACCAGCGTGTCAGAGTGCTTCGGAGAGAACTTGCAGAATTGCGGCAGTCACTTCGGTGATCATGCTATTGTGACAGCTTTGGAATAGAAGAGACGGAATAGAAGAGACATGCAATTAAAATAGGTGCCAGATACCTCGAGCCGACGGAGATCCGATTCGTGAGAGCAACGTTTGAATCTCCTAGCAAGAAACACATCCGAGCATTTTGAACCAATTAACGTAGAGCAGGGAATCATTGATTACAAGACTGTGACAGAATCAGTCACTAAGGATTTTGGAAGGAAGATATAGAACGAAACAGAAATGTTTTCTGCTCAGTAAGAGTGACAGAATACTGAATGATGAGTATCTGAGCAGCTAACATCAGATAATCAGTTCAGACCACGACAATATGGAGCAAAAGAGGATAAAATTAGAAAACCTTGTTGAACAGCTCCGTCGGCTCGAGGTATCTGGCACCTATTTTAATTGCATGTCTCTTCTATTCCGTCTCTTCTATTCCAAAGCTGTCACAAGGTTGGAGCAGTATGCGTGAAGAAAGGGATTGAGGGTACAGTCGCTGTGTTAGACAGCTGCAACTAGGACAAGGACTGGTTCATCATATATTTAAGCGAAATCAGCATCTAGTTGACTACAGATGAACGAAGCCAAAATGAATGTAAGGAGAGTTATGCCAGAAGCTTTGAATGAATTCCAAAGGAACATTTAGTAAACCCAACTGACTAAACACCCTAGGAAGTTCCGGTGTCACAAAAAGTCAGTAACCACATCTAAGTCATCTTTTCAGTCGTTCTGTGACCATACTGATCAGGCGACAGAAAGAAGACTGAAACATGGAATTCGTTCTGCCGAGACTGTATCAACGCCGAAGATAGTAATACGGTTCCTCCTTTCAGTCACTGCAGGCCGAAGTGGCAGATATTGGGATAAGTGATCACTGAAAAGAAAACCAAATAAAACTACACAATGCTGGAACGGCAAATGGAGCCGATGAGATAGCTATGATACTTCACTGAAATTACGAGAAAGAACTTGTTCCTCTTCTAGCAATAGTTTATTATTGGTCGCTGGAAATATGAAGGGTATGTTGCAACTGAAAAAAGCACGGATCAATCACGTTTTCAAGGACGATCGTTGAACACATTCAAATAATTCTAGGCCAATATCGCTGAGAACCGTCTATTGTCCATATATGGAGCATAATTTATGCTCACGCATACAGCGTTTCTGGAGCACCGATATCTCCGTTGTAAAGTCAGCGCTGATTCCGCGAACATCGATCATGCGAATATCAGCTCGCTCTGCCGAGGAGTTCAGAGGAATGTAGGCAATGGCATCCAGTTCCATGCCTTCTTCCTTGAAATTGAAGTGCAGGCATTCTATACAGTTCGGCAGTCTCTGTTACTGAAAAAAATACGGTATTGCCATAAATGTGAGTCATTGGTGACTGTATTCAGGACCTTCCTGAATATCCAACTCAACGCGCCATTCCTAAAGAAGCAAAAGGTAATTTTGGCAATACCCCAAGGAAGTGTCAGATGGTCGTTAGTGTTCACTTCTTATTTTCCAGGCCTATATTCTGCATCTCCCAGGGGTCGGTATGATAACTTTCGAGTTTGGCAATATTAGTGGTACAGGGTGACCAACTGCCCCTCCTGTCGGTTTCTCACGCGCATGTGTATCCGGGCGGTTATGGTCAAATTGAAATGGCTCTGAGCACTATGGGACTTAACATCTGAGGTCATCAGTCGCATAGAACTTAGAACTACTTAAACATAACTAACCTAAGGACATCACACACATCCATGCCCGAGGCAGGATTCGAATCTGCGACCGTAGCGGTCGGGCGATTCCAGACTGAAGCGCCTAGAACCGCCCGGCCATACCGGCCGGCGGTTATGGTCGTTACTGTTTACGGTGTAAAGGATGGTCAGAAACAATCTGAAACGTTTTTAAGGGTGTTTCAGCGAAGGATATGCTGGGAAATAATTCTTAAGAAAAAATTCGATATGTTGCGTCGTTTCCGAGTTATTTAGCATATAAGTTAGCCAATAAGGTCTTCGCGATCGCAAATTAAAGCACTTGCCCACGCTAAAATACGATGATGCGCTGACATCTGTGTGTCCGTCCAGGCCGTGGAAGCCCAAGGAATGTCTACCAGCCGCTGTGTCGTCCTCTGCCGTGTGGCGTCATGTTGATGATGTTGGAAGGGGCATATGGACAGCATATCATTCTTCCGGCCATTTTGCAGACTATTCAGGCCGTGGAACCGCCACTACTCTGTCAAGTAGCTCCTTAAATGGTACGACGAGTCTGAGTGCACCCCATACCAGTCCGCCTGCCAAAGAAAAATAATGAGCAGTATCGGGAATCGAGCCCTGGTCCTCCGCCTGGCAGCCGCCTACGTTGGCCACTCAACTACGTAGGAAGACCACAGCTATATACAGGTAGATAACAAATCTTGCAGCGCCAGAAGACTTCAGTGAATTGCAGGAGCGATGATTGATGCAGGGACTGTCAATTGACCCTAAACATAAACTAGAGTAACATATAGTGCATACATAGGCGAAGAAATACACTGTACTACAAATACACTGTTCACAACAAAATCATGGAAACGGAAACAACCGAGGAATACATAAGAGCAGCCATCCGAAGTGACCTAAGGTAGCATGACCACATATAACTAGCTGTAGGGAAAGAAGATGGCAGACTAAGATTCATTATAAGAATATGCAGGATATGCAACTCATACACGAATGAAAAGGGTTAGAAAACACTTCTTCTGGAGATTCTTGATTACTGGCCATCAGACTGGTAATCTAACCAGGTTGAATTAATAGAAAAGGTAAGGAAGTTCCAACAATGAGCGACGCGTTTCGTCGCGGGGTAATCTAGTCAGCGAGAGTGCTTTGCCAAGATACTCAACAAACTTAAGTGCCAGATGCCTCGAGAAAAAAGTTGTGCATCAATGAGATATGTACTGTTGAAAATCTTACAGCGTACGTCTCATGAGCACTCGGGTAAAATATCACTTCCTCCCAAGACGTCTTGCGAAATGATCACGATGAGGCAATCAGAAAAATTTGTGCTCATATTGGAGTTTACCGATAATCTTTTATCTCGCTCTCCATTCGCGAATAGAACAAGAAAGGAAGGAAACGATAGTGGTGTCAGAAGTACCCTCCGCCATCCATTGTAAGGTGACTTGCGCAGTATATAAATGTAGGTGTACAACACTGTCTCCTAGTTTGATATGTAACACCTGTACAATTGTCTGTATACATAGTAAGTTGACGGATTAAGTAGTTATTAGAGTAGGCTGTAGATCTTACTGAATTTGTAGATAAACTTAATCTCCCAATAGACGTGTGATCCTCTGATTATGCTTAACTAAACTCTGCTCGAACAGGCCATGAAGGTCCAACGGTACCGACCGGCCGCCGTGTCATCCTCAGCCCACAGGCATCACCGGATGCGGATATGGAGAAGCATGTAGTCAGCACACCGCTCTCCTGGCCGTATGTCAGTTTCCGAGTCCGGAGACGCTACTTCTCAATCAAGTAGCTCCGCAATTTGCCTCACAAGGGCTGAGTGCACCCCGCTTGCCAACAGCGCTCGGCAGGCTGGATGGTCACCCATTCAAATGGTAGCCCAGCCCCACAGCGCTTCTGACGGGAATCAGTTTTACCACTGCGACAAGGCCGTTAGCATCCTCTGTCTATGGTCAAAGTAATTCTGTGTAACATTTGAAAACAAATTACGTAAAATATGATTATAATCACAGGACTGCATATCTATGGAGACATTGACTTCGTATAACATGTGAATCCTCCCATGAAACATAACCCTTGCTGAGATGGAGTGGCTTGTGTGCCACAACGACACAGTTAGCTGTGCCGTAAATACAACCACAATGGGGGGGGGGGGGGTCTGCAGAGGTCAGAGAAAACTTTGATTCCCGCAGAGGGACAACATCCTTTTCAGTACATTCAGCTCTACAGTCTGGGTGATTGTTCTGGCTTTGAAACATTAACTAACATAGCCTGGCTATGCTGATACTGCAAATGGCTGAAAGCAAAGTGAAACTCCAGCAGTTGTGTTTCCCAATCACATGCAGCTCCACAGAGAGGCTGCATCAAACAGTCTTCAGGCTGAAGAGCACGACAAAAACAATAGCAACATCTAAGTAAACCTTCTTAAACAGTTGACCGCTGTTTCACAGTGGTATTCTTTTTTTTTTATTTTTCACTGTTGTATGCTAGACCGAGCCTGGCAAAGCGTGACTCGCGAGCTATTCCCCTCCAGCTCGACTGGTGCGGTGACGTCACTGGTCCGACACGGTCATGCTGGAAGACTATCAATCATCGTGGATCGTAAGCTCTATAATGCCAAATCCCTAAACGCAAACGCCAAAAGACATACACTTCTAAAATGCTGATCTTTATTTAGTCAATGGTCTCAAAGTCTTGTACTTACATTAAAGAGATAATTAAATGCTTAGGTTAGACTTAATTTTGGTCTTGACAAGTTCTGCAATTCGATTTCAATTTGCTTTGTAGCGTAACTGAATCGACTCCATCGACACTTCATTACGTTGACCAGATTTAACACACTTCATTAAAGAAAATGTATTTTCACAAATCTGTGTTTATCTGAAAAATGATTTTATTTAAAATCCGTGATTTGTGGCATAATTAAAAAAAATTCGGCATCTGTTTCTCTTCTGGATAGCACGAATGTGTAATTTTGTAACCTGAAACCTTCTTCTTGAAGAAGACTTGTTTTCATTTGATTATGAAACGAAATTATATCCGGCTCTATGAAGAAAAAATACTCGTTGGAGACTACAACAATAATGGAAATAAATGTTGAAAATTTTACTTTCGTGTGTTCCTATTCCAGTTCAAAGCAACTCGGGAAATAACACCATTTTTCATGCGTAAATTTAATTTAAACAACGTAAATTTACTCCAGAACCCATTAGTATCAGTAAACATACAACAAATAATGTGTTCCTTCCCTTGAAAACATAAATTTAAATTATGTAATTGATTTGTAAAATCTGTTGGAAATTCTGATAGAAAAAGGTGAACCATTTAGCTCATCATGAAATTTCGATTTTACTTCGGTGTTAAAAAACCAGAAAAGTTATATTCTAAGCGCAATAACACCAGTTGAACATTTTCCTGCAGCAGCCTACGAATTTCAGAATGAAGAAGTATGTCTCTGCATACAACGTTAATTTCGTCCATAAACTATTTAACTTTTCGATGAGATAGAGACTGATTTTCTCAGCGTATTATTTTTGTAATTTTCGTTACGCCCTTCACTGCAGACAACAGTCTGACTTTTCCCACATGGTGCTTCCTGATGAGTAATCACAAATTAAACGATTCTGCCTTTGCTTAGTCGACCAACGAAACAATTTTCGTTGCTGACCACAGCTTTTCCACAATCGATAAAAATTGCAGAGCATTTTTGAAAACCACCAATTTTACCAGTACATTTTTAACTGGATTTAAATATCCAAACCTGTTGTTCTGAGCATCGGAACTAAAGCGTGTAACTCTTCATGTGCAGGAAAGTAATCCTTTATTATGCGAAGCAAATTAGTTGTTCACAATGATCTATTGTATCAGTACTCTCGGCAACACACAAAAAATAATACCGACAGTTAGCAATTAAATTGCTGTTTCTTTTTTGTGTTATGCAACATATCATGAATTCATAGTCTTACGTTGCAAAGCAGCTGTTTTGGAATGTACGGCGGCATCATCGAAATCTAATTTTTTGCCATTTATATTGCAGATTATTTTACGAGTAACCCGTCCGACACATTTATGAGCTTTGGCTAATTTTAAGCGTACGACATACGATGCAGTAAAAGTTTTTTCTTTCAGATTCGATGTTTTAGGCAACTCTTGTACCTCTTTTCTTAAGTTATCGTCAAACGGAATCGTTCGTCATAAGAGTAACGCCTGTGTATTGCTTCATGGAGCGAACAGAAAAGTCAAGCAAAATTATTATCTTTATTTTGATTTTTTACATACTAAACATTAAGTTTTTTTGATAGGAATATATACAAAAAAGTACTTATCTCCAATTCCTCTTGAAAAAGGCGCTTTACAGTATTCTTTCTTTTAGACGTTCTTAAGAACTCTAATAGAAAAATTACCACAAAAATAACCAAAATGACAGCCACAGTATTAAGCACAATGACAAATTGAACGATAGCACAGTGTTAAGGAGAGTAAATCTGAACAAAACGCCTAGAGCAGGCAGACTAACAAAACAGCGATGCCTCTTCGACGAGATATTGCCCTAGTCTATCGCCGATAAACAAACGAACCGAGGGCTGCGGCTAGAACATAACGACACCACTCTAGTAGAATTGGAGAGGGAAGCGCTCACTGGAGGGTAATATCTTCGAGCCACGGTTTTTCTGACCTGTTCTAGGCAAATGTTCCAGAAAAACGGATGTCAGATACCTGAATAAGATAATATTTTAAGAATCAGAATTTTAGGTTCTGTTCCGGATTCGAAAACCGTGAAAGGAAAAGTGATATCTAATTTCCTGGCAGATTAAAACATAGTGCCCTCGAAAGGCAAGGGTTTTAGTTCGAGTCCCAGTCCTGCACACAGTTTTCTCTGTCGGGACTCCGCTATAGAGTGGCTATTCTTTCTGGAAAGAACTATATGCTTGAGGAAGTATTAACAATAACACAAGAGCAAGCCACAAATTTTCGTTTGTATATGACACAGGTAATAATTCCTTTTGAAATTGGACAGATTTACTGTAGGACGTATCTTTCCCCAGGAATAAAGAATAATTCAAAGCAACAGAAAATTAATTCCAGCAGTTTCGCGGCACCGGATTTTTCCCTTCCAATGCAGGATGACTGGAGACGCAAGCAGAGGAATGAGACGGCTGGGCAAGAAGCGGGTCGGCTGCGATAATTGCCACGAGAGCACACTGCATCGCAATATCTTCATCGATCATTGTCGCATTCCGAGTCCCGCCAACAATAACTAATACGAGTGCCAGGGCGAGTACAGGAAACAAGTCGTCAGGAACTTGTCGCGGGCTAAACACCCAGCCGCCGCACATACTGTCACTAAACGGCCAGCTGAAAAAGATCGCATTTCATCTGCCTTGACGGACAGCATCCTTCATGTCGTCCGCATGGACAAGAAGCGCCTGGCAACCGGAATGAGGCTTTTTGAGGAAGAAGACTGCTGCTGCTTCGTCGCTTCCTCTTTGTACTCCCATCGACAGCTGCGCCTATCTGCAGTTAGAGTGCATGCGCTTTAATGTCTCAGACAATAACGCAGTTGCAGCAAAGCGATTTCTTGTGGCGGTAAAAATAAGAAGCCAAACCAATGTAATTCTAAGTGTTTGTAATTCGATGCTCTGAAAGATGGGCCGACCGCATAAAAGTTGTTGAGAGAAAAAGGGTGGAGGGGAACGCCAACTGAATAGCTACGGCAGCAAAACTCCGTGGAAGACTAGTGTTATGGAGAAGAAGACGAAACTAGATATAAAATTCTAGACAGAAACAGAAGAATCAAGCTATGAACTTACAATGCTGAAGACTTCTAAGAAACTGTTCCCGGTTACCACAGTACACACGGACAACTGGGTTGTTATCATAAGCCTTTTGAAAATCGATGCTAGATAAAAGCCTGCTCTACTAGACTTGTCCGACCATTACACTCTTTAGCTACATGCATCCATGATTCTCATGCATGTTTCTAACGTAACCTCGCATTGAATTGTTGTGTCGGCCTAGGAATCTTGCACAACCTCGTTGGTCCACTTTTCATTTAACTGGTCGAAAAGCATAGCAGAGTGTAATACTGGAATTGGTTCATGATCTTGGTGCCTGGGACACAAATGAGTGCAGAGAAGGCGACTGTCGACTTGCACAGAGAGAACAAAGATTTGAGACACGGGGTCACAGATACAAACTTGTCATCAACTGGCAGTAGTAGGATGCTTGGTCAAAAGATGTGGGACGCCACAAGGTCACATAAACTGGCACAAATTTTATGTGAATTAGTTGGTGCCAAGATGGGGAGTGCATATGGTGGTATCGAGAGATCAGAGACGCCTATTAGAAAAGGCATGGCCATATATGGAAGAGGCAATAACTATGCAGTTTGTTAAGTAGACCCGTTCCATGTCGCATTCATGAACAATGAAACAAGTATTAACCTGCCGGCCGCGGTGGTCTCGCGGTTCTAGGCGCGCAGTCCGGAACCGTGCGACTGCTACGGTCGCAGGTTCGAATTCTGCCTCGGGCATGGATGTGTGTGATGTCCTTAGGTTAGTTAGGTTTAAGTAGTTCTAAGTTCTAGGGGACTGATGACCACAGCAGTTGAGTCCCATAGTGCTCAGAGCCAGAGCCAAGTATTAACCTAATTCAGTTTTAATCAAGAGACACATAAAGGTCAAAAAAGCGGGAAGGCACCCACCTCAGAAATTACATTGGTCAATTGTAAGTGATATAACTTAAATACAGCAATCAGAAAATAATGTTTGTTAACATTTAGCCATTTCTGTTTCTGATTTTTAAATATCCGTCGTCACATGAACCTTACAAATTTCAGTGCTGAAACTGCACTTTGAGTTCATATATTATTGTTTGGAGCTGTGGTGTATCTTACTGAGAGACGCATTTTTAGAATATTTTAGGATACTTTCTAAAATTTCTCTTTATTGCACATGCACCATATACTATTTGTAAAATTCCACTAATGGTAAGTTTAAAAACTACTACTCCGTGTTTTAGAACACCATACATTAGTCAGATTAAATTATTGATTGTCACGATGTAATGTAATATTAGTACTTTTTTTCACGGTAAATCATGACAGCCAAAACTGTTGCAGGATAAAGATTTATTAAAATTCTTGACCACGGTTTCGATATATCTAAATATACCTTCATCAGAAGTAAAACACACTAAAATCACATCCTGCAATGGAGATTCATAAAACAATTGTGCCAAAGACGTCGTCAGTAGTTAAAAATGGTTCAAATGGCTCTGAGCATTATGGGACTTAACATCTATGGTCATCAGTCCCGTAGAACTTAAAACTACTTAAACCTAACTAACCTAAGGACATCACACAACACCCAGTCATCACGAGGCAGAGAAAATCCCTGACCCCGCCGGGAATCGAACCCGGGAACCCGGGCGTGGGAAGCGAGAACGCTACCGCACGACCACGAGCTGCGGACAGTAGTTAAAACATCATCTCCATTTATATACCGTAATTATGGACAGAGGATCGATGCGAACACAGCTTAGCATCAGTACTTTGCCTATGAACTGCCGTAAGGTATATTTAGATATACCGAAACCGTGGTTAAGAATTTTAATAAATCTTTATCCTGCAACTGTTTTGGCTGTCATCATTTACCGTGAAGAATTTCAACAGCTGCTGTTTCAGCCATGTTTAAAATCTTGTTCCTACTTTTTGTTTATTAGGTTATGTTTAATCGCATAGTAGTTTAATATCGATTATATTTCATATGCCTTGATTGTGAAAGCAATTATTAACTATCGATAATTTGCAGTATAAGTTGAAACATTTGATTTAGTAAATCAATGTTGTACATCAAATTGTTTGTCAATACGTCTGTAAATAACTGAGGTCTTCCTGAGGCAATAATGTACTAAATTTCTGAACGTGGTCTTCAACTACAAAAGTATGGAATATAGCACATCTTTTAGTTTGGACTCTTCTTCTTTCCTTGGCATGCAATTCGTAAAAGGACTGCCAGTTAGTTTTAGCGGGACAATAGTGCAGTGCAGTCAAAGGCTGATGTGCACAACAAGCAGCTAATTTTGGCAGTAAAGAGCTTGGCACAATGTTGGATGTAGACATCGATTTGGAACATTCACAGAATTAATTTGTAAGAATTATCCAATGGCCTAGAATGCAATACTCTTTTCGAGGTTAAATCTGTGTTGGAGTTGCTCTCACCGTAAGTCGTGCCACCACTTGTGAGTTAACGAGCACTTCGCTGTCATTTAAATACATGGCCGGAAGAGTCAGCCTACATGAATTGTAAAACGAACCCGGTCGTCCAGGGCCGTGTGCCACAAAGGGCACAGATTCACCACGAGGTGGGGAAACTCACAGGCGTCTGTTGTTTATTGTGGCCTAAGCGCTGTAGTGTGCGAGTGAGACAGATGAGAACCGATATCATAGGGAAACCGAGTAGAAGCCGTTTGTCGCCGAGGAGACGTAGCAGTGTTAAATATGGTGGACCTAAGATCAATAAATATAAGACTGCCGACGTTTCGGTCCCCATTGCAAGCGATATTCTTCCTGGTGCTTTTGTTTACTGCTGAGTGAGAAACCTCTTTTTCTTATACCTGCAGACTTGGCTGTTGTCTAATTCTGATAGCCTGTTTAGGATGAAGGGGAGGGATGTTAGAAATGTTTACTATTATTTTTATTATTTCTTCTCATTGCTGGAAACCCAACGTTTTGATTGGTGTTTGCATTACCGGCTGGAGACCCCAAAGTGTACAGTTCGGATACAGACGCGAAAGCGGACGGTCGATCTTAAGGCAGCTAGGAAGTGAAACGACTTAGAAAATTTAGCGTTGTGTGCTATCGCGGGACTAGTCTCAGAGCGGTTATCAGCCACGCGCCTTGTATGAACTCAAATTTTTGCGTAGATAACTTATATTTCGCGATGATATTGTGAATGATCGAACTGTGTCAAATGGATATGCGCTCGAGTATAATAGTAATTCTAAATACGACCACATTCGCTATTAGTTTGCTTTCTGAATAAACATTATTCTAACCAAATCACAACTGTGTGGCCTACATCATTTATGGGGCGTTAATTTAGTTCACTATATTATTATTTCTGTTATTATATGTTATGTTAACTTTGTATTTCGCAAACTTGCCATCAGCCAGACAATGTAACCAAAGGGGCACAAGTGTCTAATTTAGGGTGTGTAATGCGACACGTACGGTTCAACCTCTAGACGAGTTTGAGACAAGACATTTCGACGAAGAGGAACCGCATGTGAGCCCGAACATCTTTGTGATGTTTGCTTGCATACTGTGGTCATGAAACTCCGTGTGGGGAGCAATGACCGTATCTTCAACATGAGATTCCTTTTAGCTGCTCACTGCTTAGAAATTTGTTCTTCTATTAAAAGGCACGAAAGTTTTCTTTTCTCAGTGGAACATTTGTGAGAGGCTCAGTTATAATGCTGATATTTGTTCTTATTTAGTTATGAATAATACATAAATCAGGCCCGTTATAACGTGTGTTAGTATTACTTGAACGCTTATAATTTCCTTTTCCCCATGTCAGTTTCCAAAATCATATTGTTAATTAAAGAATAATAATATGTAGCATAAGTGTTTATGCGAGAAATGCTAAAGTGGCTTCATAGAAATATTAACCAAAGGCCCTCCGTTTGCAAAAATAGTTGTCAGTTAATTCCTCAGTGCAAACTCCTGTAATTTTCATTCTGAAGAGTAACTGAATTAAGTCACAGTTTAAAGATACACAGAAGTTTTACTTGTTTATTGGAATGATTCCTGTGCCAAAAACGATTCAAATGGCTCTGAGCACTATGGGACTTAACATCTGAGGCCATCAGTCCCCTGGAACTAACCTAAGGACATCACACACATCCATGCCCGAGGCAGGATTCGAACCTGCGACCGTAACAGTCACGCGGTTCCGGACTGAAGCGCCTAGGACCGCTCGGCCACCGCGGCCAGCCTTTTGCCAAAGTTCGTGGTTTGAGTTTTAAGATTTTGCAGTATTACCTTAAAACAGCAAAACTGACAGTTAGTATTATTTCGCTCTGAATAAAATCAGTAGTATTAGTAGCAAAATAAAAACAGAAACTATTTCCACTTTTGTCCTTTCAGGATAGGCATAAGTAGGGTTATACTGATCCTCGACCCGGTATTTAATACAAGCACTGTCTTGTAGTGGATGTTTTAAAGTCATTTGCATAGTGACTAAGCTAAGATGTGCAATGTTTGTGCAAAATGTTACACAGAACGATCCACCCTTACATTCACTGAGCGTTTCGGAATAATATAACTGTTCTAATAAGAATCCAGTTAGTTTTAGGTTTGGTTAAACATTTTATAAATCCAGAGTATTCAAAAACTTTATTAATAAATTCATCCACTAGATTGTCTAATTGGCGTAATATTAACTTGTACTTTTGCGGAACTATGCGTATCAAGTATTACGCTAGTGTGCCTAAATCACGATAGTATTAAGGTGCGACAGGACACACGCGAATTAATGTCTCGTTAAGAATTCAAAGAAGCGCGTTACAAGGAGGCGAGAAATGTTCCGCTATTCATCGTCGACATTAGTTCAGCAAAGCATCTACGTATCTGACCAGAAGCCGACGAATTTTTCTTCATTATTAATCTGAATAACTGATTGGATACGAAAAGTTTTTTATCGAAATAAAAGAGGTAAATGGCAGAAATATAGTAATAAGAAGCTTTAACACTTGTGTCAGAATATTTCAAGCAGAGAATTAAAGTGAGTACAGGAACAAGAATGAGTACTGATTCAGGTCGTCAACACGCACTAGCAGATTAAAAATATTCGGACATCTGTTAGTGGAAATTAATATGGGATTTGTCTACTATTCACGTTCATGACGGCTTGACTTCTGCTGGAGACACTTTCAATGCGGCGCCTTAATTACAGTCGAGATGTAGAACCCATACTTCCACAACAGCCAAAACCAGAAATACTGATGATGGATGCTGGGGTCTGAAGCGAAGCCACCATTATAACTCATCCCAAAGGCATTCGACTGCGTCTACGTCGACAATCTCGGCAGTCCTGTCATAGTCGGGAATATTACTGATCAAAAATCATTGTCTCACAGATGCTACTTTAAGACAGGGTGAATAGTCATTCCGATACGAACAGTCATGGCCTCAGAAATCTTCCTCTACTGTATGCAGTAGATAACGCTGTAAAGTGTGTTCATATCCTCCCGCATTTAGTATCTTCTCAAGCGCAATAAGCGAACAATACGTAAACCACGGAAAACACCCTTATGCCGAGACGTTATCTCCTCCGTACTTCACTGCTGGCACTACGCATGAGAGCAGGCAATGTTCTCCAGAGATGGAACTAAACTAAACTAAAATCCGTCCGAACAGGCCTTGAAAGGCCCAACGGTACCGACCGGCTGCAGTGTCATCCTCTCAGCCCAGGGATGTCACTGCATGCGGATACCGAGGGGCATGTGGTTAGCACACCGCCCTCACCGTCGTTACCAGCTTTCGCGACCGGAGCCGCTACTTCTCAGTCCAGTAGCTCCTCAGTTTGCCTCACAAGGGCTGAGTGCACCCCGCTTGCCAACAGCGCTCGGCAGATCGAACGGCCACCCATCCAAGTGCTAGCCCAGCCCGACAATGCTTAACTTCGGTAATCTTACGGGAACCGGTGTTACCACTGCGGCAATGTCTCCAGGCATTCGCAAAACCCAAAACCCTCAATCGGCTGCCAAAGATTATAGATTGTCCATCGCTCCAAATCACTAATTTACAGTCATAAACTGTCTAGTGGCGTCTCTCTTTACATTACTCCAAGCGTCGCTTAGCTGTGACTGCAGAAATGTGTGGCCCACTAACTCCCTGCACACAGTCACTGTATTAGGTGGACTTCTAGTAGCACATTCGAATTCATGAGTGATTTCTAGTGTCATGTGATTGTTTATAACCACTGTCCACAACCCCCGATGTTCCCTTTTCCTCAGCACAGGAAGTCTACCTGGTCTTGGTTCAGCTGTGATTGTCCCTTTGCATTTCCTTTTCACTATCATATCAAAACAGTCGACTTCGGCACTTTTAACAGGCTTGAAATATCTGTGACGAATTTGTTACTCAGGTGATATACAGTACCTAGACAGTGTTCGAAGTCACCAAGCTCTTCTGGACTAATATTCTGCAGTTACTTTGTTTTACTGGCAGCACAGTAATGCTCAAATCATTTTATATTGTCATGTTCACATTTCGTGACATCTGGTAATCAGTTTGGCATTACATGGGGTGCGTGGATACTTTTGATTAGATTGTGAATAAACTGATGAGTTGAACCGTTATGATAACTGATCAATAGCGTATTGTTCCACCTTTGAATCCCAGTACAGCAGCGATTCTTCATAGCATGGATTAGAAATGTCCTTAGTTGTTTTCTGTACGTATGTTTCACTGTATATCTACACAGAGGTTACACATTTTTATTAAATTACCAGCCAGTTGCATCAGTTCTCAGTCAGTTGATGGGCGAGCCGCTATGACATACTCTGCAAATTTGCCTCGTTAGTTTGGCAGATGCGCGACTCAATCCAGTGAGCAGTCGTTGAGACAGCATTATCAGCACCTGACGGAGTATGGAAGGGGACTCACTGGGGGTCTCCATTAAACCAGGTGATCAAATCATGCAGTACCCAAATTTGGTTCAAAAATGGTTCAAATGGCTCTGAGCACTATGGGACTTAACATCTGAGGACATCAGTCCCCTAGAACTTAGAAATACTTAAACCTAACTAACCTAAGGACATCACACAACACCCAGTCATCACGAGGCAGAGAAAATTCCTGACCCCGCCGGGAATCGAACACGCGAACCCGAGCGTGGGAAGCGAGAACGCTACCACACGACCACGAGCTGCGGATGACGAAAGGGGAAGGGAAGGTTAGGCACAATTTTTGGGTAATAAATTATGATCATTAATATTAAATGTATAGTGGACTATAGGTAGCACAACAGTCTAAAAACATTTGACCTGTGTAAACCAGAGCGTAAGTGCATTACTCAGTGGACATCTTAGGTAATAAATTATGGTACTTAAAATGACAGTTATGGGTCATTACTTAAATCCTATATAAACAAAATAAGAGACCTAGTGAGAGGTTAGTTTATACAAGGGTCTTTATATTATGCTAGGGAAAGGGGCTGTTTTGTTGAAACAAGAGGACAACGGGTCTCCTTGCGGTTGAACTCTCAAAACTGCACTACTATTACCGGAATTGATTTCAGGCATTGTTTCCAACTTGCTACAGAAGGCAATTCTGTGAAGATGTCACAAACTTTCGGGAATGATGGAGCAGGGTAAATGTATGGATTGGAGTTAAGGGACCATGGTCCAGAAACGACTGAGTCGAAAATCATAAGTTAAGATCCTTCTGATACCTCTGACAGTAGAATACGTGTACCGTACCGTTGCTGCTAAGACTGTAGGATAGGCATCGTCCAGAGGTGGTAATCTTGACAGTAACAAGAAAAAAATTCTAGTAAACATAGACTTCAAAATGCATAACTTAGGAGCTAGGAGCACTCGTTCATCTTCGATATTGTAGCATACATCTCTTTTACTTGAAGTTCTTTGGTTTTCATATATTTGGAGTTGGTAATATGGACCAAAACAAGATAAAAATCTCCATCAAATATAAGCTCTAATGTACATACCTTAGCGCTTGTTCATCTGTGAAACATACCATTTCTACTGAACATTGGCCCGAAGCTCTTAAGGTATATATTTTAGAGCCCATGTTTACAAAACTTTTGTTTCTGGTCCTTGGTAACACCTCAGAAAGTTGCCTACCCTACAATCTTAGCAACAACGGTACCGGTGCATATATTCCCCTATCAGAGGTAACAGGAAAATTTGTGTTTATAATTTTCGACTAGGTAAGTTCTGGATCACGATATCTTACCTCAAACTGGTACATTTATCCTTATCCATCATTCTCGAAAGTTTGTAACATCATCACTGAATTGCCCTGTATTGAGTTGCTTGTAATCGGTGTACGAAAACCATCTATATCGCTACCTCACACTATCTACACAGAAAATACTTATTCCTCGCAAAATGTGATTACGTGGCAGATGAACAACTAGTGGAATCCACAGACTCACGAGACTTGTTGTCGAATATATTCAGATTTCCAAATGGAAGTCTTTGACCTGTGTCGTGAAGAGATTGGAGAGATGTAAACATGCAGAAAAAATAAAGTTAGGATTTAATGTTTACTTGTTAAAGCACTAGCACGGAGAGAACAGGGATGCGGAAGAAAACGGGCAGCGGTTAATCCTCCCGATATCGTCGGAAGTGATGTACGGGAGCAGCGGAGAATTAAATGAGGAAGATATATCCAGGAAAAAGTCGTGACCGAGCGTCACTGATTAAGTTGATCAAGTATCTCTCTACTAAAATGCGAAAATTTAATTTTTTTAAGCTGTGGAGAAGCCGTTTATCTGTGACACCATTTCTTTCAACAGCTCTGACCCAGAAGAGTATTCAGGTGAACCTGTATGAAGTTCGGAGGGTAGGAAGGGGGAGCTGATAGAACAAACCCTGTGGGGGCGGTTGGAGCGTCTCACGTGGTTAGCACATCAGATAGGAGCACTGGACGTAAAAAGCAAGGTTTAATCCACTGAAGAGTTAATGTTAAATTCTGGATATATAAGAATCGTCCCGCGGGAATTAGTTCTCGCTGTTCCCAAAACTGAGTTAACCTGTACTTCACCTCACTCAAGGACGGTAAACAGATACAGCTTTCAATAGTTTCAGAAAGGGAACGTGAGCATTACACACAATGGAACGTAGTATATGAGACAACCACAGACTGAAAAGTGCTTTGGGGTACATTTACGTAATAATGTAACTAAATACTTCACATATCTGTTAAGTCATTTCTCGGGAAATGTAGAGCAATACTTCATTCAAATAACAGTACCTGCAGAGGGAAATGAACAATAATATTCAACTACAATTTTTGTATCGAAATTCCCTCTTATGTAAATCGATAATACACTACTGACCATTAAAACTGCTACACCAAGAACAAATGCATACGATAAACGGGTATTCATTGGACAAATATTTTATACTAGAACTGACATGTGATTACATTTTCACGCAATTTGGCTGCATAGATCCTGAGAAATCAGTACCCAGAACAGCCACCTCTGGCCGTAATAACAACCTTGATATGTCTGGGCATTGAGTCAAACAGAGCTTGGATGGCGTGTACAGCTACAGCTGCCCATGCAGCTTCAACACGATACCACAATTCATCAAGAGTAGTGACTGGCGTATTGTGACGAGCCAGTTGCACGGCCACCATTAACCAGACGTCTTCAATTGGTGAGAGATCTGGAGAAGGTGCAGGCCAGGGCAGCAGTCGAACATTTTCTGTATCCAGAAAGGCCCGTACAGGACCTGCAACATGCGGTCGTGCATTATCCTGATGAAATGTGAGATTTCGCAGGAATCGAATGAAGGGTAGAGCCTCGGTTCGTAACACATCTGAAATGTAACGTCCACTGTTCAAAGTGCCGTCAATGCGAACAAGAGGTGACCGAGGCGTGTAACCAATGGACACCTCATACCATCATGCCGGGTGATACGCCAGTATGGCGATGACGAATACACGCTTCCAATGTGCGTTCACCGCGATGTCGCCAAACATGGATGCGACCATCATGATGCTGTAAACAGAAGCTGGATTCATCCGAAAAAATGACTTTTGCCATTCGTGCACCTAGGTTCGTCGTTGAGTACACCATCGCAGGCGCTCCTGTCTGTGATGCAGCGTCAAGGATAACCGCAGCCATGGTCTCCGAGCTGATAGTCCATGCTGCTGCAAACGTCGTCGAACTGTTCGTGCAGATGGTTGTTGTCTTGCAAACGTCCCCATTTGTTGACTCAGGGATCGAGACGTGGCTGCACGATCCGTTACAGCCACGCGGATAAGATGCCTGTGATCTCGACTGCTAGTGATACGAGGCCGTTGGGATCCAGAACGGCGTTCCGTATTACCCTCCTGAACCCACCGACTCCCTATTCTGCTAACAGTCATTGGATCTCGACCAAAGCGAGCAGCAATGTCGCGATACAATAAACCGTAATCGCGATAGGCTACAATCCGACATTTATCAAAGTCGAAAACGTGATGGTACGCATTTCTACTCCTTACACAAGGCATCACAACAACGTTTCACCAGGCAACGCCGGTCAACTGCTGTTTGTGTATGAGAAATCGGTTGGAAACTTTCCTCATGTCAGCACGTTGTAGGTGTCGCCACCGGCGCCAACCTTGTGTGAATGCTCTGAAAAGCTGATCATTTGTATATCACAGCATCTTCTTCCTGTCGGTTAAATTTCGCGTCTGTAGCACGTCATATTCGTGGTGTGGCAGTTTTAATGGCCAGTAGTGTAATTTCTTCTGTGTCTCAACTATACATTTTTCGAATCATCTGCTATATTCAGGGGATTGATTATTTATTTATTGTCGAACGTTAATCTATTTTCGATATAGTTTTAAGTCTAATTTAGACGAAGTATTCCTACAAAAGCTGAAATCGTTTTATAAATATAAATTATTTAAAACGTTTTGATTATAGCACGAAATGCGTTGAAAGAGATGTACGTTACTTCAGTCACAATTGTCCCATACTCAGGAAAAGGGGTGTTTGGTGAAAATTTCTAGCATTTTGAACTGTCATGAACAGTTAAGTGTTTGTATGGCGGTGAGTGATTGTACTGTGTAGTGTTGTGAATGTATTGTTGTCATTAAAGAAAACAGAGATCGCAATGCCGACATAGCCTACTCTCATCGAGCAACACTAGAGATCACCCTCGCTTGACGTCTCCGTCCAACGGAAGTGGTCATACGCTCTCGCTTCGTGAAACATTGTGAATAGGTTTGGAATTTAATATAGGACACTTGCATAAAGTCTGATGATGAGTTACCTGAGCCCAACACCTCAGCTCCGTGATCAGCTAAATATTGGCGGTGAAAATCTATACATTCAGTAGAATTCTAATCGTCTACCTCTGAGTCGAGTGCCGCGGAGTTAGCGATATCGGCTACGGAAACGGGTATGTGGCTGAAGATGAAATAGACTAGTACCGTATTTCACAAAAGCGTGCATTGCACTTCAGATTTTTCATTCTCTCACAGACACTAATACGACCGAATACATCTCTGGTTGTTGAATACGTTTTAGGAAAATAAGCATACAAGTATCACAAAGCTATACATATAGTGGTGCTATTGTCATTCATCTCCTTTAAAGTCAACGTTACTTCATATTGCAGTACACAGACATAAATAGTTCAGGATGGGAGGAATTATGGAGTTGAAGTCCTATCGACACCGAGGTCATTAGCAAAGGAGGAATGTAACCTTTCGTATCCGCGCTATACGAATGATACTGACATTCACTTTAACCCTAGCAATGCCAAGGAATTTTCCATACCACGCTTTACCAAGAGGTAAGTGGGTACTGTGTGCCCACAAAAAAATCGCTAAGTGTTGTTGAATTATGTTAACAACATACTTTTTAAAGAGGTACTGATGTATAATCAGGGCTCCGAATCTGAAAATTCCTTTTAACACGCTCTTAGTAATACCAACGCATTTTGAATAATTTGTACTACCGACTTTGTGGCCACCACAAAAAATTTAAAAATGCAGATTTCATTCATTGTTGTTGACTTTGACTCTCAGGATACCTTTTAAAGTGATAATGAAATACTGAATAAGACCTTCATTTTTGAAAGTGACATTTACTACTCAGGCTTGAATTATTGTGTTAAGTTTAACTGAAGAAGTTGAAACATATATGGAATGTGGTAGAAGAATTCATTAAAAAAATTAATATTGCTTCAAAATTTTAAAATAAAAAAGACTCACGAGATTACAATACTTTTAAAATGTGGCCGTAAAGTATCTCCAACCCTTTTAGTTTTGCGAGCGTTCATCGGTATAGGAAATGAACCTAAATTTCGAATACCCGGTTATCGCTTGAGCCCTGCTCTTCCCGAAAATACTTCCAATGCCCCCACTATTGCACTTTCTCGCTCAGTTAATTGAAACTAATGGGCCAGTGTTTCCCATGTAGGAAGTTTGATAGTGTTTCGTTCAGGAATTAAGAAATCTCATCAGACCCGTCAGAAGCTGGTCGTATCGTCACGATACACAAAACACAAGCACTTGTGTATTGCCACGCAGTACTCTCTACGAACTGAACTGTCGAAGGTTCGTTGCAAATACCTCGACCGTGGCATACGATAGGTGCTAGTCCTAGTCAAGTTGGTCTGCGGCCACCTGCAGGCCGAACGCTGCATCGACACAGCTTAATCATACCAGACAGTCAGAAGAGTCGGGTGGAGCACCTGAGTCGATGTTGGTTAGGAAGAAAGAGGGAATATTTTCTCACGTTACTCGTTTCTCTGCCAGTGATTGAGCTGAGTTTTGTGACCGAGTGGTTCTAGGCGCTTCAGTCTGGAACCGCGCGACCACTACGGTTGCAGGTTCAAATCCGGCCTCGGGCATGGATGTGTATGATATCCTTAGGTTAGTTAGGTATAAGTAGTTCTCCGTTCTAGGGGACTGATGACCTGAGATGTTAAGTCCCATAGTGCTCAGAGCCAGAGCCAGTGATGGACGAAGACGTATTGTGGACATCGCACGTTTAGGAACTCCACCACAAGCAGTGTAAACACAGCCCACGCCATTATGGAGCCATCACCAGCTTGCGCAGTGCCTTGTTGACAATCTGTGCCCATGGCTTCGCGGGGTCACGCCATACTCGAACGCTCTTACCAAATGAAGTCGGGACTCATCTGACCAGGCCAACGTTTTCCAGTCGTCTAGAGTCCAACAGATGTGGTCACAAGCCCACAAAAGGCGCTGCAGGAGATGTCGTACTGTTCGTAAAGGCACTCGCGTCGGTCGGTTGCTTCCATAGCCCATTAACGCCAAATTTCGCCGAACTGTCCTAACGGAAACTTTCGTCTTACGTCCCACATGATTACTGCGGTTATTTCACGCAGTGTTGCTTTTCTGTTAGGACTGACAACTACGCAAACGCCGCCGATCTCGGTCATTAAGTGAAGGCTGTCGGCCACTGCGTTCTCTGTGGTGAGAGGAAATGCCTGAAACCTGGTGTTCTCGGCACGCTCTTGACACTGTGGATCGTGGAATATTGAGTTCCCTAACGATTTCAGAAATGGAATGTCCCTTGCATCTAACTCTAACTTCTGCGTTCAAAGTCTGTTAATTCCCGTCGCACGGCAAGAATCACATGATAAACCTTTTCATATGAATCACCTGAATACAAATTGCACTGCCCTTTATACCTTGTAGGCGCGATATTACCGCCTTCTGTATAATTGCATATCGCTATCCCATGACTTTGGTCTTTTTAGTGTATGAAGATGGCAATATAAGCGGCCGCACAGCAGAAGAAACATCAAGATTATTGCCAGCTGCACTAACCACATCACTCAGCTGTCTTGGAGTCACTCTGCCGTATTCGTTGTCTCGGCCTTCTGTGCTGTCGAAAGACTATCGTCTCTCTCAGCAGTGCACCACTGTGGGTGATACAGTTGGAAATATTTTGTCTGTACCGTGGCCTGTGTCGTGTGGAGCTCTCTAAACACGCTCACGTTATTACCAAGCGTCACTGATTGAATCCTGTGATAGTAGCTAAGGTTTTGGAGCTCCAAATGTCACACTCTTCTTCTTGGTTGATTTTCTTGTGAACTTTATTTTTTTCCTGGTACAAGAAACTGATGATTTAAATTGTATTAATGTTTGACGGCCAATAAATACTGTAACGCTAAATGTGTTTGTTTATGGCTGCAGGTTACAGAAATCTATTTGTGGCTGGACATGTAACTTCAAATAAGAACTACGATTTTCATTAATGGCAACGAACACCTGTTAGAAATTATTATTGCTGTTATTATTATTATTATTATTACTAAAGTAGTTCAGATAATTAGGCGAAGCAGGACATGGGACAAAAGATCTTGATGCACAAAAGACCCAAAGTAATTCAGTGTCTACAACAACTTAACACAACGCGCTCGAAAGTCTCCTGACGCCAGTTGCTGTGCTTCAAAGACACCAGTTTTTATTTCTCGGACGTCGTTAATAGTTGCTGTCCGATTTTTGGAGAAATACATCTTGCTCGTAACCGTCGCTATAAATAATTACAGAAGAATTCAACAATGTTCAGGTGGAAGCTTTGAGGACGCCAGTTCGCAAAGCAATAGTTCCCGAACTACGATACATTGACTTAGGTTGATGAACGAAATCATTAACATGGTGAAAAAATTCTATTTCAATCTGTTGGCGGAACGTGGCACAATGGAAGTTGCCTAAAATGTTTTCATAAACGACTACCATTGACAAACAGTGATTATCTGGACTTAAACCAGCGTAAACCGTCGCTTCTCGAAATACCCTAATGTTACTGTCGCCCGTTCCTGTGTTTGAATGGAAACACAAGTAGGTGGAAACGGTGTCTTACGGTGCTTTGTACAATAGGCTTTAGTCTTCAGTATCTCCTGTAAGTTTATTTCTTAGGCTTACCGGAGCAAACATTGGGTTTAGTATTTTCCTGACATTAGTAAATTAAAAGTTGGTCTGCATACGCGTAATACAGGCTAAATATGACTGAAGGAATTTCGGAACTTACAGGCCCCTACATTCGTGTTTCGTTGGAAGTCACTCGTTACTCTCCACTGATTCCTCTGGCAGAACCCAGAATCAGAGTGTTGTTCTCGCAATTACATCACTCGGACGAGTAATGTGACGTCATGAGGCCAGCGTTCAGTATGGTCTCTCGAAATGGTTCAAATGGCTCTGAGCACTATGGGACTTAACATCTGTGGTCATCAGTCCCCTAGAACTTATAACTACTTAAACCTAACTAACCTAAGGACATTACACCCATCCATGCCCGAGGCAGGATTCGAACCTGCGACCGGAGCAGTCGCGTGGTTCCGGACTGCGCGCCTAGAATCGCTAGACGACCGCGGCCGGCATGGTCTCTCGAGACTCGTTGTACAAGGTGTATGTGCAGCAGAGAACAGCTTGTATTTTGAGTGTCACGATAAGGAGTTGCACGTAAAGATGAGGAGAATGTTATTTGTCAGTGCAAAGACTGTATTCAGAGCCTGCTTTGGGGGCACAGTTGCGTGAGCCACCCTGAAAAATATATCGAAATATCTGAAACAAATCATTGTTTCTAGAAATTTTTGTGTGTTGGATTATCAAAACTGACTGCGTTAGTTACTACTGTCAATACATTAAATCCAAGAGATGCAGTGGAGTGCATCAAGAACTGAGAGCAATCGAAGTGCGACGAATGTAGAATGATACACTGTAATCGTAGCAATTGGATTAGGATATGATCAGGTGTACAAGTCGCAACTAATGGTCAACATTATAACTTTACTCATGTAGACAGAAATAAATTTGAGTACTTACTGTGACACTGAATAAGTCTTTCTTTTTCTTTTGTATACTGGTTTTGTAATAACTTCCTTATCACGAAGGCTTTTTTTAAACTGCTTACAATGATATCGAAAATTTTACCATTCTGTGTTTGTTAAACGGCATTCCACACTTCTTTTCCGATCAAAAGTGATTTCCACTAGACATTTATTAAGCGGAAATCAGTTAGTAGTCTAACAGAAATTTCAGGAATATTGGACTAGGGAATTGTGTATTCGTATTCAAACAAACAATAACTTACTGTTCTTAGAAAGATCATAGCTGTGCATTTGGAAGCAGTCATTGGTGCCGTGAAGAATGTTCCAGACATAGTGAGCCAAAGTCGAAGACTCAAAATCCACATCAACGACTCAGTCAGTTGAGGCAGTTCTTGGCTTACGATCGGCACTATACCTTCTTACGTATTTTGGCGGAACGCTGCAGAGCGGTGATATTTGAATCTAGTACACAATACCAAAACTCACTCGCAACGTTGATAACGTGATGTAGATGTCCTGTCGATAGCTTGAAAAATGGTAGTGTGCAGCTGAGCGCGCGGGGCAGGAATGCTTGTCGATCTGGTGGCCGATAGTGTCCGTCCACCTGTCCGCTATTACAGTAGCGGGGCACAAAAGAACACAGACCGAAATGCAGCGGCCCAGCCGGTTTGCGGCCTCAGTCACGCCTTGCGATTCATACACCAGATATTCACTTACACCGCTCGGCAGCAGCCATCGAGGAGCATTTAGAATACGGGCTGATAAGCTACTTATGCGCCGTGCATTTCATTAACAGCACATTATACTCTCTCTGTTTGCATCACTTCAACTATTTTAATTTATTCTTGCCTTTCCAAGGAGACCCACAGGAAACAGGCGCTAACACAATTCGTTGCATCTTAAGAATTTTATTCGAGAATTAACGCTATGGTTTATGGTATTCAATTTTACAGTTCCTCACGAACCAACCTCTCCCAAAATCATTTGTCGCTATATTAATCAGGTTTTATTCAAAGACACTCGAAAATCACTCGTTATAGCTAATGAACGGAAACAACTAAAGTTGATAATGAAGCCCAGAGAGTCACACAATGCTGACTAGTTGCTGTGTCATCCTCAGTCGATAATTACGGATGCGCATACACTGCCCTCCGAGTCTTTAACGTCACCTTTTAAATACTGGTACAACTACTTGTCGTTCGCGTAGTTCATTAGATGTCAGGAAGGCTTAATTCGCCTTGTTAAGGACCTGCCACGAAGGCTGTATCCCTGGCAATACCTTGACTGGAACTGAGGTCATCTACTGTCCAACTACGGAGGCAAATCAGCTTACGAACTGTCAGCTATAATTACCAAAACTTTTCACATAGCCACGATTCTCTGATGGATCACTAACAGAAACAACTGTATGTCCCGTAATTTCGACAGGGTCTACATTTTAGTTCGTGGACTTTACTTTTTAAAATATAAGTGACAGAAAATTGTGGTGCACTAATAACCATAATATGAAACTGATAATAACCAAATTTAGAGATTTCCACAATTAAAACCAAGTACAGTTTGTATATTTTTGCGTTGCTGGTCTATTTGTGCACTTTGGAGCATATTTAGAGTTTATTTTCAATATTCCAACCATAACGCAAATATTTCTTTAACTATGCAACTCCTTAGTTGTGCTATGTAGGCTGAAAAGATGTTATTACATATATTTCCAGGGCAGTAAATCTTAAGACATATAGCTCATTAAGTTCAGTATTCGCACCAAAGGCGACAGCATTGAGAGATAGAACGCTGAACCATTCTTCTCTGCATCTAAATCTACCTTTCTGGCACACTACGAAGTTGACCATGTTTTTAAGGATGATTGAACTTATTAACTACAGAATATAAACTGTCACACATAAAGGAGGATAACATAATGTAGGAAGAATACCGACTAATAAACTGAAACTGATAAGGATGTGTAGATGGAACGAAGAGTAGGAAAGGCTTTGGGAGAGCCGAGGATGCAGGAGCTTTCCTAGCCCTCTACCGTACCTTCTAGGAATTTGAACGGTTCCTCCACACCCAAATGTACGAATTTACCTCCAAGTGCAACTAGTGGCTCCTCAAAATGAACCCTTCAGAACCCCAAGGAATAATTATAGGACGAAACCCCTACAGCGTATAGCTGCACACATTTTACCCTACTATTTACGAACATCATATACAACTAATTAACAGACTAAAATACTTACGACTAACGCTTGATCACCAGTTACAATGCAAACCCCACCAACAAATCATTTAACAGAAAAACATCAAGAGACTAAAACTACTAACCGGCCAGGACTCCGCCCTTCCACAGTTCTCCACAGCTATAAACTCCTGATCTATCCACCCTCTGCTATCCACATATAGCATAGATTTCTGTCGCTCCAAAGTTCCATCAAGCCCTGCAGATCATAGAACGCCACGCACTCCGCCTAATCTTTCGGATCCGCTTACCATTCCCTACACGAATCTTCTAACAAGTTATAATAGTTCCTGATCTTGTCTTCTGTGTTAAACACCTACAAATATCCTACGTTATCGGCAAATTTGAAACAATTGGTCCCATATTTTCCTCCCTAATCTCCGACCCTAATACTCTACTGCACCTATAGCAACACATTCCGCCAACACTACACTTACACACTCTTGACGTCCTCTCCCAATTGATTTTTAATCACCTCCTTTTACCCGACTATGAAATCTGCTCCGATATATACCTGTAATTCCACGTCTAACGTATCGGGTCTCTCCTTCAGTTGGGAGGACTCCTGTTCTCACCGCTCCCCTCCACCCACATACTAAGGCGTGCTTCGGAATCTCTCCCTCACCTCACCCCCAAATCCCTCAACCCAACATCCGCACCCATAAAACCATCCAGAAGCCTGCATATCCCACAACAGCCTTACCCCTGGCAGTCTACGTAAACTCAACATCTAATTTTTCTGTATGCCAATATACGAGGGCTATTCGGAAAGTAAGGTCCGTTATGTCACGAAATGGAAATGACAGAGTATCCGATGAATCTTTGCGCAAATGTGTTGGGCAGTATCCCTAGCATGCACGTCGCTCTTTTCGGTTACAAGCACACATTGTGCACGTAAATATGCCTAGAACAATAATATCTCTAGCCAAGTATGGGTGCCTGCTGAGAGGTTTCACCTGATTTCATGCAACCCCCATATAACGTACCTGTTATGCATTTCCTGCTTCATGACAATTCCTGGTGGCACACTGCAGGGGCAACAGGACGCCCTTGCAGCGTTTTCGATGGGAAGAGTTTGGTCACCATCATATAGCCCGAACTTGGTTTCCACTGCTGTTCATCACTGCTCACGTGAACCTCTGTCTATGAAAACAACATTTTGGCCCAGACAACGAACTGCAGACCAGCGTAGAGAAGTGCTGGAAAGTTCAGGCGGCTGCCTTCTGTGACGAGTGTATTGGAAAGTTGCGTCTAAGTTGGAGTGGCGACTATGTAGAGAAGTAACTTGAAGGTGTAGAAACTGTTTCCAAATAAAACATTTTTGATTCTCACTGTGGATTTCATTTCGCTACCGATCGGAACGTACTTTTCGAAATAACTCTCGTATGAAACAATCAACAAGTCAGCCTTTTATGTCTTACCCAAGGCAACTCACCATCTGTATTTTATTTTACGAAACGTTTGATTTTAACGACTTTGTTCTGAAAAAGAATAAATACGTTTTAAAGTTTTAAAACTGTTTGAAGCGCAGAAGTTTAAAACTGTTTAAAGCGCAGAAAACTTTAGTAGCTGACAGCCCTGGCCCCGTCTGTTTGAGGTGATGGGGATGAAGATAACTGGCAGGTGCCCTGTGGAAATATCGCCGAGTGTAGTAAACGACGTCGAGCTGCAATCCTGAAACTGCACTCAGTATTCAGTTAGCCAGGAAAATTTTAAAACTCACCTAAGAAGGCCCATTAATAAGAATGAACTGCACGAATACGGCTTACGGATCAGCAAGGTCAAGAAGAAGGTAGCGAAGAGTAACAAGAAGAGAAATAATAGCTTAGTTAACATCAAAACTATACTACCATAAAGCGCCACATATCAGTGAGTGCTTTGTACTCACAGGTTTCTTAGAAGGCCATTGTGCCTCAAAGACATTGCCTGGAGCCAAGTCTCAACGATCAACGTCAAGACAGAAACAAATAGCGCGCTTGAGAGCTTTCAAATAGAAAAATGTGATGAATGGCCCTCAAATACGTCCCCTCTGACTCAAAGTTGAAATATTAAAAGATTTGGCTGGTTTCGTTGTCTAGGGGCTGGGATACGTAGTTGCCCCATTACAAATGGTTCAAATGGCTCTGAGCACTATGGGACTTAACTTCTGAGGTCATCAGTCCCCTAGAACGTAGAACTACTTAAACCTAACTAACCTAAGGACAGCACACACATCCATGCTCGAGGCAGGATTGGAACCTGCCACCGTAGCGGTCGCGCGGTTCCAGATTGTAGCACCTAGAACCGCTCGGCCACTCCGGCCGGTCTGCCCCATTATAAGCCAAATACTGCTCGGTTTACAGTATACAATATGAATATACACATGAATCGAATGATCTAAGGTTCCTATCACTCGGCAATTGCGAATTTTGAATGTTATATAAGAATTTATAAATGAAAGATTGCAACTAAGTTAATTCTGAAGATACTATTTTAACGACTTTAAATGATGGGTACGATAGCAGAAGTACCTTTAAGAATGCCCTTTATTACTGTAAAACACTTATTGGTGTCGAAGAGCCAGCAATGAAATAAAATATAAGTTGAATAATATATTCCCACATCGCGTAATTAGTAATGAACAACAACATAGCTCGCGAGATATTTACTTCTAAATACATACTATGTTTTCACTCCAGAAACCACATAATTCTCACAAGTTCACAAGTTAGCACTAAGAAATATCTCTATCTCCCACAACCACACGCAAAACTGCTCCACTCTCCTAGTCTTTCCTGCGACCGTACATCGCGCCTTCACGTCCAGCACTGTACCGTGTCCTCTCCCGTACTGTCCAGAGCTCCCCTGTCCTCTCTCGAAACTATGCTCCTCCCCCACTTCCACGTGTCTTTTTTGGAATGATGGCTGTGATTGGCTCGAGCGCTCCCGCCCTGTCTCCAAGCCAACGCACACTCATAAACATAATGAAACACATTCGAAATAATGGATTTACATTTAAATAACTTGAAATTAAATAAATATTCCTACGGCTGGACTATAAACACGCTCTAACACACATTATTAAATACATAAACAAATTAAATAAACATATATGAAAGGAATAGAACAGAAGTAAGCCACTAGCCTAATGTCTCTGTACTTTCTAAAATACAGTAAATAATTGACCAGTTTCTTCATGAATAGTATATATCGGATATAAACAAAGCTATAGATGAACAAATATATTTATAAGCATGCTGCCACGGTTTCTTTCATGTAACTGTGAAGTACTTATGGCCTGACGCGATCGATAGTAATTGGCCTCTTTGACCTCTAATAACTCATGTACTATTCAAGTTACATGCCTGTAATTTATAACAATTTAGGTTTACACTAATAGCTTTTTAAAGACATGTCGATCGAGAAAATCGGATGAACAGTTTAGATTTTGGAAATTCGTTGCTGGGTGTTACTTGTATAATTTATCGCCAGATACTTAACTTTAAACTAATAGAGATATTGAAAATCTGATTACACCATCAGAATCATAGTGCAAATGATGGTAATGTACATGTTTCTTTTTGAGTTATCATGATTCATCTGGCTATGATTAATTTCTATACGAACTGTGAAATGTGTGCTATTAAGGTTTCACAAAGTCCGCCATCTTTGGCACTCCTGGCATGCCTCCCTCATCGACGCAGCGTCACCATGGAATTCCCAGCCACGCGGTCGGCTGGACCACGTGGTCCAGCCATTGTGCGGCATCACGTGACTGCTAATGAGCCACGGCTTGCCGAGCGGCCCGAGTGATGGCCGCCAACTCTGAAATTAAAATATTTCCAGGGCACCACAACTCGCCTGTTACCTCACACCCTAAAAGCAGCAGTCCACGATTAAACTGACTGGGACCCTGGACCACCTAAAAGTGACAGCAAACTAAAAAACCTATTTAAATATCTGAGTACCATTTAATTAACCGAACTTACTAGAAACAGCACATTGATATGTATTAACTTCGCCAGATATGTATAACAAAACTTGAATATCTTACCATGAAGTAGGGAGCATAGAAGCATGTTCGGCACCTACATAAGCTATACTGATGAGTTGGTATTACGAACCATGTATTAATTTCTTGTACAGATCACCAGGTGCTGCATCTCCACTGATGCCAAATCGGTAGTGGGTTTCTGATAAAAGTATTTCAACAGCCAGTGTGGAAGACATTATTGACCATATTCCGAATCGATAACTTAAAGCTGGAAGAAGCAGAAGAGGTAAAGATTGTACTAGTAGAATAACACTAAACATTGTGTAGGGCGTTAGTTGCAGTAGTTACATAGAGATGAGAAGACCACCACACCATAGGAAAAGATAAGGACGGAATCAAACAGGTGAAAAGACAGATATTTTTTTTCGTGAGTACTCAGTTTGTGGCCACATCGTCCAAGCTGTCCTTTCCCGAATGCCACGAAATCGAGAGCCACGATTCATATCAGAAAAAGGGTCTTATTATAATGTTAGTTTTAACCATATGAATATAATTTGAACCATTGTCATAGAATTAGGTGCACGCGCATTTCGAAGTTTTTATTTTTCCCATTATTGTTATTTCAGTGCGTCACGAACGGAGCAAGATGTCAGCTGATGTAAAACCTGTTCTCAGCCAAGGTTACGTATATTCTTAAGTTGATTAAAATTCGTGAAACAGATGACAAGAAATGATAATTTCCAGAAAATGCAATGATGAAGAGTGTTTACAATTTTTTCATACAACAGATGACAATAAATGAAGGTTTTGTTTTGACGTATTGGTAGTGAATATTGATGATTTTTTAAGAGTTGATTGACGATTTTGGATTACAGTTAAAATATAGTCACTAATGATAATGTGAATGATGACGTGGTGATGCATGAAAATAATGGTGGGGGCGAAGCTGGAATAATGAGTGTGACGACGGGACCCAGTAGAACCGCACGGAGGAAGTGAATGTCAGCTAGGTGGAGGAAGGGGGAGGAATAAAATGGAAATATGGTGTAAGGTGAAGCGTTTTCACTATAGTTGGAAAGAGGAGGACGTCTTGGGGCGGATTTCATCATTGGGGAGTGGAAATTGGTTGAAATACCCGTGGAAAAGAATGGATAAGGCGGGTAGATGTATGGAAAGTGGAGTATGGATGTAGTGGTGCAGCAAGGTATCTGAACTATGGCGACACGAAGGCATCCGGCCCCAAAGATAAATAAACTTATTTACTTCCTCCTATGAATTCTTAAATCTCTTGTACCGATCTATTGAATCTAGATATGTATGTCAAATGATCCCCCATTTCCTTCCTCCCCCTCCCCCCCCCCCTCCCCGCCGCGATATACCACGGACCTTGCCTTTGGTGGGGAGGATTGCGTGCCTCAGTGATAGAGATAGCCGTACCGCAGATGCAACCACAATGGAGGAGTATCTGCTGAGAGTCGAGACAAACGTGTGGATCCTGAAGAGGGGCAGCAGCCTCTTCAGTAGTTGCAGGAGCCACAGTCTGGATGATTGACTGATCTGGCATTCTAACATCAACCAAAACGGCCTTGCTTTGCTGGTATTGCGAAGGGCTGAAAGCAGGGGGAAACTTCAGCCATAATTTTTCCCGAGGGCATGCAGTGTTGGGTACAGGAATCTTGCATACTCGGTTCACCAGACAAACAATCAAACAGCTCGTATTAATGAGTTATATTACAGGAAGACAATTACAATACTTAACTTTGAATTTTGTCGCAAGCAAAGGGTGACATACGAAATAATCTTCTTCAGAACAGACAAACACAAGTCTGTGCTACATACAGATTCCTAACGAAGTGGCTAACGTTGACACTAACGTTGAAGTTACATGTCCAGCGACAAATAGGTTTTGTGACCTGTAGCCATAAACAAACACATTTAGTTTTACAGTATTTATTGGCCATCAAACATTAATACAATTTAAATCGTCAGTTTCTTGTACCGGGAAAAAATAAAGTTCACAACAAAATCAACCAATAAGAAGAGTCTGACATTTGGATCCGGCCGCGGTGGCCGAGCGGTTATCGGCGCTTCACTCCGGAACCACGCGGCTGCTACGGTCGCAGTTTCGAATCCTGCCTCGTGCGTGGATGTGTGTGAAGTCCTTAGGTTAGTTAGGTTTAAGTAGTTCTAAGTTACAGGGGACTGATAACGTTAGATGGAAGCACGTCGTTATCAGGAAAGATATAATTGGTGTCCGATGGATCGGAGCGTGGGATGTCAGAGCCCTTAATCGGGCAGATAGGTTAGGAAATTTAAATAGGGAAATGGATAGGTTAAAGTTAGATATAGCGGGAAGTAGTAAAGTTCAGTGGCAAGACGAACAAGGCTTCTGGTCAGGTGAATACGGGGTTATAAATACAAAAGCAAATATGGGTAATGCAGGAGTAGGTTTACTAATGAATAAAAAAGTACGAACACGGATAAGCTTCTATGAACAGCGTAATGAACGCATTATTGTAGCCAAGACAGATACGAAGCCCACACACACCATATTAGACCATTCTATACGCCAAATAGCTTCACAGATGCGGAGGAGGTTGAGGAAATGTGTGATCAGGTAAAAGAAATTATTCAGATAGTTAAGGCAGAAGAAAATTTGATAATCATGGTTGACTGGAATTCAATAGAAGGAAATGGAAGAGAAGAAAATGTAGTAGGTGAATACTAACTGGGGGAAAGGAATGAAAGAGGAAGCCGCCTGGTAAAATTTTGCACAGAGCATAATTTAACTATAGCTAACACTTGGCTTAAGAATCATGAAAGAAGGCTGTATACATGGAAGAGACCTCGAGTCACCGGGAGGTTTCAAATTGATTATACAATGGTGAGACACAGATTTTGGAACCAGATTTTAAATTGTAAGACATTTCCAGAGTCAGATGTGGACTCTGACCACGATCTATTGGTTATGAACTGCAGATTAAAACTGAAAAAACTGCTAAAGCTAGCATTTTAAGGATATGGGACCGGGATAAACTGAAAGATCCAGAGGTTGCAGACAGTTTTAGAGTGAGCATTAGTGAATGATTGACAAGAACAGGTGAAAGCAATACAGTAGAAGAAGAATGGGTAGCTTTGAGAGATAAAATAGTAAAGGCAGCAGACGATCAAGCGGGTAAAAAGACGAGGGCTACTATAAATCTCTGAGTAACGCAAGAAATGTTGAATTTGATCGATGAAAGAAGAAAATATAAAGATGCAATAAATGAACAGGTGAAAGGAAACACGAAATTTCAAAAAATGAATCGACAGGAAGTGCAAAATGGCTAAGCAGGAATAGCTAGAGGACAAATGTAAAGATGTAGAAGCATATATCACTAGGGGTAATATAGACGCTTCCTACTGGAAAATTTAACAGACCTTTGAAGGAAGACCTGTAAGAATATCAACAGCTCAGATGGAAATCAGTCCTAAGCAAAGAAGGGAAAGAAGAAAGGTGGAAGGAATATATAGAGAGTCTATACAGGGGCGACGTACTTGAGGGCAATATTATGGAAACGAAAGAGGACATAGATGAACATGAGAAGGAAGATACGACACTATGTGAAGAATTTGACAATGCACTGAGAGACGTAAGTCGAAACAAGGCCCCGGGAGTAGACAACATTCCATTAGAACAACTGATAGCCTTGGGAGAGCCAGTCATGACAAAACTCTTCCATCTTGTGAGCAAGGTGTACGAGACAGGCGTAATACCCTCGACTTCAAGAAGAATATAATAGTTCCAATTCCAAAGAAATCAGGTGTTGACAGGTGTGAAAATGACCAAACAACCAGTTTAATAAGTCACGATGGCAAAATACTAATACGAACCCGTAACAGAAGAATGAAAAAAATGATAGATGCCGGCATCGGAGAAGATCAGTTTGTGTTCAGCAGAAATGTAGGAACACGCGAGGCAATACTGACCTTACGACTTCTCATGGCAGATTGGGTAAGGAAAGACAAATGTACGTTTATAGCATTTTTTGACTTAGAGAAAGTTTTTGACAATGTTTACTGGAACACTCTCTTTCAAATTCTAAAGGTGGCAGGGGTAAAATACAGGGAAGAAAGGGCTATTCGTAATTCGTACAGAAGCCAGATGGCAGGGCACGGTAGCGAAGCAGTGGTTGAGAAGGGAGTGAGACAGGTTTGTAGTGTATCCCCGATGTTATTCAATCTGTATATTGAGCAAGCAGTAAAGGAAACGAAAGCAAAAATTGGATTAAGAATTAAAGCCCAGGAAGAAGAAATAAAAATTTGGAGGTTTGGCGATGACATTGTAAGTCTGTCAGAGACAGCAAAGGACTAGGAAGGGCAGTTGAACAGAATGGACAGTGTCTTGAAAATAGGATGTAAGATGACCATTAACAAAAACAAAACGATGATAATGGAATACAATCGAATTAAGTCAGATGATGCTGATGGAATTAGATTAGGGAACGACACACTTAAAATAGATGAGTTTTCTATTTGGGAAGCAAAATAACTGATTGCGGTCGAAGTAGGGATGATGTAAAATGTAAACTGGCAATGGAAGAAAAGCTTTTCTGAAGAAGAGATATTTGTTAACATCGAGTATAGATTTAAGAGTCCGGAAGTCCTTTATGAAAGTATTTGTATGGGGTATAGCCATGTATAGAAGTGAAACATGGACGATAAATAGTTTAGACAAGAAGAGAATAGAAGCTTTCGAAATGTGGTGCTACAGAAGAATGCCAAGATTAGATGGGTAGATCACGTAACTAATGAGGAGGTACTGATTAGGATTGGGTAGAAGAGAACTTCGTGGCACAACTTCACCCGAAGAAGGGATCGGTTGGTAGGACACATTCAGAGGCATCAAGAGATCACCAGTTTAGTACTGGTGGGAAAAGTTGGGGGGGGGGGGGGGGAGTTGTAATGGTACGCCAACAGTTGAATACAGTAACCAGATTCAGAAGGATGTAGGTTGCAGTAGTTAGTCGAAGAAGAAAAGGCTTGCACAGGACAAAGTAGCATGGAGAGCTGCACCAAAACGGTCTTTGGACTATAAGTCACAGCAACAACAACAACAACATCAACAACATGTCAAATAGAAAAGGAATCTAAAATTTACTGAATTCCGCTGCAAACAGCCGTAATTCGTATGATAGTAAAAACAATTCCTCATGTAGGTGAACTAGCTGTGTACCTGAAATTCCCTGGATATGAATTTATTCAGGTTCTATTAGTCCATCTCCTTCTATCCCCCCCCCCCCTCTCTCAAATTCCTCTGCCCAATTCTTTGTCCATCTCCTTCTTCCCGCTCTCTCTCTCCACTTTCTCCAACATCCGTACTTTATCTCGTCCTGCCCTATCTCTTTCCATCTGCTCCTACCCACTCTCTCTGTCCATCTGCTCCTCCGAACTCTGTGCATCTGCTCCTTCCCCCCCTGTACATCTCCTCCTCCTTTCTCTGACTCCATCTCGTCCTTCCCCATCTGTCTGCTTCTCAATTCCTCTATCCCCTCTTCCGCCTCTCTCTAACCGACACCTCCTCCTCCTCCCCCCCTTCTGTCCATCTCCACCTCCACCCTCTCTCTGTCCATTTACACCTCTTTCCCTCCTCTGTCCATCTCCTCCTCCCCCTTTCTTTTTCCCTCCCCTCATCTCCTCCTCTCTCAGTCAATCTCCTCCTCCTTCATATTTGTGTCCGTGTCTTCCTTTCCCCTCCCTGTCTGTCCATCTCTGTAATGTATATGTACAGACAAACAATTGATTACAATTTCAGAAAAACTGGAAGCTTTAGTCAAGAGAAAGAGCTTCACTAATGGAACAAGCCAATAACGCACCGGTCCACCTCTGTCCCTTTTGGAAGCAGTTTTTCGGCTTAGCATTGATTGCCAGAATTGTTGGATGTCCCCCAGAGAGACATACTGCTAAACTCCGTGGAACAGGTGCGTTAGAGAGTCAAAATACCGAGATGGTTGAAGGGCCCTGTCCATAACGCTGCAAACGTTCTCAGTTGGAGAGAGATCCGGCGACCTAGTTGATCAAAGTAGGGTTTTGCAAGCACGAAGACAAACAGTAGAAACTCTGGCCGTGTGAACGACATAAACCCAGGATGGCTTGCCATGAAGGGCAAAAAGACGGGGCGGTACCTCGGAAGACAACCAAAGGGCTCCGCTATGAAGTGAAACGGCACCCCAGATCATTACTCCAAGTTGTCGGGACGTATGGTGGGCGACAGTCTAGTTGGTGTCCCACAGCTGTGCAGGGCGTTTCCGTCCTCGTCTTCGCTGATCATATGGGCTCATTTTGAATCAGGATTCATCACTAAGGACAATTATACTCTAGTCAATCAGATTCCAGGCCGAAGACGTGTCTGTGTATGCCCCAGAAAGTGGTTGAGATCTATCTGTCGCGAGTCATATATTCTAACAGCCAGGGATGGTGGTCTGGGATGTCATTTCACTTCATTGCCGGTCCTCTTTGGTTGTCATCCTTACAGCACAGCGGCACGTCGATATACTACGCCCAATTGTGTTCCCTTTCATGGCAAGAAATTCTGAGCTTACATTTCAGCAAGATAATGGTTCAAATGGTTCAAATGGCTCTGAGCACTATGGGACTTCACTTCTGAGGTCATCAGTCCCCTAGAACTTAGAACTACTTAAATCCAACTAACCTAAGGACATCACACACATCCATGCCCGAGGCACGATTCGAACCTGCGACCGTAGCGGTCGCGCGGTTCCAGACTGTAGCGCCTAGAACCGCTCGGCTACACCGGCCGGCGCAGCAAGATAATGCTCGCCCGCATACAGCGAGAGTTTCTGCTGCTTGTCTTCGAGCTTGCCAAACCGCACCTTCGACACAAAGGTCGCCGCATCTCTCCCTAATTGAGAATGTTTTGGAACATTATGGACAGGCCTCTCCAACCTGCTTGGGATTTTGACGATCGAACGCGCCAGTTGGATAGAATTTGGAATGATAGCCTCAGTAAGACACCCAACAACTTTATCAATTAAAGCCAAGCCGAATAACTGTTTGCATAAAGGCCAGAGGTGGACCAGCGGTTTATTGACTTACTTAATTTTTGAAGTTTTTTCTCTTCGATAAATCATCCAAGTTTTCTGAAATTGTGTTCATTTGTTTGCCTGTTCATGTACATCACATCTACAGATTTCTGTCCCATTCGGTTAATTCTTTCTTAGAATGTACTTAATACATTTCACACATATTTGTACATATACTTCACCTGTATCCCTAGTGAACTTCGCCCAGAAGTTTCGTTTTTACGCATCTCGGAATTTATGACATCATATCACTTGAACTACGTATCGTAAAATGGCGTAAGTTTGTACGTATATTCAGCGGCGTATATAGATACTGTCCACAAAATGAGTTGCGAATACAGTTAGCAGCAAAAAAAATAATAAATTTAATCGTCAAGCATGATGCGTCAGTTTTTCACGAATCTCAGTGTCTATGAAGTTAAATCTCCCGAGCTCTTTGTGGAACAATGATATAGTTTTTGCGGGTATTTTCAGTGGTGTACGTGAATACTGTCTGCAAAATTTGTCATGAATACAGGGAGTAGTAAAGAAAAAATTAATTAAAACATCAAGCCTGACACAACCGTTTTACTGCATGAACAGCGGACATATAGCAAGCTATGAAGTTTTGACCTTTTACTATTTTGTGGGATTGTCAGCGAGAAAAAGTTTCGTACGGGTTTAAAATTACGTGTAAAATTTGTTGCAAGTCACTAGGTGTTCTCATTCTCAAATACTGGATTAATAAATTCTGGGTATTCGCGAGTCGTGGGCTACACTTCTTTTTCATCCCCACCCATTTGTTCGGTAGGTGGTTCTTACCCTGACAACTATTCTTTCCAGACGGTAGGTGGTACGTGAACCAAGTTTAGCTGAAATCAGTCTAGTGGTTTTCGAGGGAATGTGTAACGGAGATACATACATTTCATAATATCTGTGCATTCCTTACATGATCGTGTACGTTAATGAACACTATGTGAGCTTACGAGTTTCGGAGGTGAGCACACATAGATAGCATTCTCGTGCCAGATTAGCAACTGTAGGCCTGGTACACTGGTTGTGATTTTTAGATTGTTTCCAGTGCTCATTTAAGAACCACAGTTAGGTTAACCGGCAACTTTGAAGGCAGGCGACAAAGTAAAAAGTGAAAAAAATAACTTCCATACCGTACGAGAGTTTCCCGGAAAATAATGCACCGCTTTTTTTCTCTGCAGCAATTCTGTGTTAAAGATAATGACAATTACACGCACGAAAGAATGGTGTTTTATCTACACACCCTATTTTTCCACGTAATCTCCATCCCGTTCTATGGCCTTCCTCCAGCGCGAAACAAGGGCGTGTATGCACTGTCGGTACCAGTCCTTGTCCTGGTTGCGGAGCCAGTGCTTTGTGAATCACCTCCTCATCCTCAAAATGTCTCATACGAAATGCATCCTATAATGGCCCAAACAAGTGGAAGTCCGACGGGACTAGGTCAGGGCTGTCAGGTGTGACAGCCGTGGATGGTCTCCCTGTGGATGGAGCTCCGTCGAACTGCTATCTGATGACCTCACCATCCGCGACCAAGCAACTAACTGTACTTCTGTCGTCAGCAGATGCTCCACAGACTTTGCACAGGCGTTTGTTAATATTACCCACAGTTTCTTTCTGTGCAGTGAGAAAGTCAATGACGGCACGTTGCTTGTAACGTACATCGCCTACAGATGCCATTTTGAAACTGTCCCGCAGCTACGCGATCTGTCGAAAGTGTTGGAAACTTGGCGCGCTCACACAGGGGACTTCAAATAATACGAGGATTGGAACTTAAATAGTGGCAACTATTTATTCACAACCGATACAAAAGAATTACATGTTTGCACCTGTTACTGTCGTTCAAAGTAGTCACCAGCGTTGTATAGAACCCGTTGCCAGTGATGTGGAAGGCGTAGTATACCGTTTGCAGAGCCTGTTTTGTTGATGGTGCGAATGGAGCGGTCTGCTGCCTGTCGAATCTTTGGAACAGTTCCTAAGGGAATGCCACGAAGTGGTTCCTTCATCTTCTGAATCAAATCAAAGTCACAAGGACTAAAGTCCGGTGAGTATGGTGGATGGTACAGTACTTCCCAGTCCCATCGACCGGACAGAGCAGCTACAGCTTGCGCTGTATGCGCCCGCGCATTGTCGTGCTAAATGATGGGTGATTTGAGGAGAAATAGTCACCCCTTCTTACGCAAAACTGGTCGCAGGTGATGCTCCAAAAGCGATCCGAAAGACGTGTTCAATGCCGATGAATCGGAACTTTTATCTCGCGCTGCCTCCAAAATCGCTAGCAGTTCGAGTCAAAAAGTGCACCGCCGGAAAAATGTCCATGGAAAGACTCACGGTACTGCTGTGTGGAAACATGTAAGGTGGAATGGAGAAGTCACTGGTGATAGGAAAAGGCGGCAAAATCGCATTGTTTCAAAAACATAGACGGCAGTAAGCTTCCAGTCACAAGAGGAAGCAATAAAAAGGCGTGGATGGTGAGTGGTCTTTTGGAAGAATGGCTGGCTTCTACCATTGCCAAAATGAAAAAAGGAAATTGCCAAGTTCTGCTTTACCTAGACAATGTAACGTGCCACGCAAAAGAAAAAAAAATTGAAATTTGTGGTAAGTTCCTGTGCGACCAAACTGCTGAACTCATCGGTTCCTAGGCTTACACACTACTTAATCTAACTTAAACTAACTTACGCTAAGGACAACATACACACACCCATGCCCACGAGAGGACTCGAACCCCCGACGACGGGAGCCGCGAGAACCATGGCAAGGCGCCCAAGACCACGCGCTGCCCGAAAGTAACGCTACCAAACGTGAAATTGGCTTGGTTCTCTCCATGTTCAACCAGCCTCACACAACCCATGGACCAGGGGTTTATTTACACATTCAAGTGTCATTATAAGCGATTACTGACGCAATCTCTTATTCTTAGTGTTGTTTGTTGTTGTGGTCTTCAGTCCTGAGACTGGTTTGATGCAGCTCTCCATGCTACTCTATCCTGTGCAAGCTTTTTCATCTCCCAGTACCTACTGCAACCTACATCCTTCTGAATCTGCTTAGTGTATTCATCTCTTGGTCTCCCTCTACGATTTTTACCCTCCACGCTGCCCTCCAATTCTAAATTGGTGATCCCTTGATGCCTCAGAACATGTCCTACCAACCGATCCCTTCTTCTGGTCCAGTTGTGCCACAAACTTCTCTTCTCCCCAATCCTATTCAATACTTCCTCATTAGTTATGTGATCTACCCATCTAATCTTCAGCATTCTTCTGTAGCACCACATTTCGAAAGCTTCTATTCTCTTCTTGTCCAAACTATTTATCGTCCATGTTTCACTTCCATACATGGCTACACTCCATACGAATACTTTCAGAAATGACTTCCTGACACTTAAATCAATACTGGATGTTAACAAATTTCTCTTCTTCAGAAACGCTTTCCTTGCCATTGCCAGCCTACATTTTATATCCTCTCTACTTCGACCATTATCAGTTATTTTGCTCCCCAAATAGCAAAACTCCTTTACTACTTTAAGTGCCTCATTTCCTAATCTAATTCCCTCAGCATCACCCGACTTAATTAGGCTACATTCCATTATCCTTGTTTTGCTTTTGTTGATGTTCATCTTATATCCTCCTTTCAAGACACTGTCCATTCCATTCAACTGCTCTTCCAAGTCCTTTGCTGTCTCGGACAGAATTACAATGTCATCGGCGAACCTCAAAGTTTTTATTTCTTCTCCATGAATTTTAATACCTACTCCGAATTTTTCTTTTGTTTCCTTTACTGCTTGCTCAATATACAGATTGAACAACATCGGGGAGAGGCTACAACCCTGTCTTACTCCCTTCCCAACCACTGCTTCCCTTTCATGTCTCTCGACTCTTATAACTGCCATCTGGTTTCTGTACAAATTGTAAATAGCCTTTCGCTCCCTGTATTTTACCCCTGCCACCTTTAGAATTTGAAAGAGAGTATTCCAGTCAACATTGTCAAAAGCTTTCTCTAAGTCTACAAATGCTACAAACGTAGGTTTGCCTTTCCTTAATCTTTCTTCTAAGATAAGTCGTAAGATCAGTATTGCCTCACGTGTTCCAGTGTTTCTACGGAATCCAAACTGATCTTCCCCGAGGTTGGCTTCTACTAGTTTTTCCATTCGTCTGTAAAGAATTCGTGTTAGTATTTTCCAGCTGTGACTTATTAAGCTGATAGTTCGGTAATTTTCACATCTGTCAACACCTGCTTTCTTTGGGACTGGAATTATTATATTCTTCTTGAAGTCTGAGGGTATTTCGCCTGTCTCATACACCTTCCTCACCAGATGGTAGAGTTTTGTCAGGACTGGCTCTCCCACGGCCGTCAGTAGTTCCAATGGAATATTGTCTACTCCGGGGGCTTTGTTTCGACTCAGGTCTTTCAGTGCTCTGTCAAACTCTTCACGCAGTATCATATCTCCCATTTCATCTTCATCTACATCCTCTTCCATTTCCATAATATTGTCCTCAAGTACATCGCCCTTGTATAGACCCTCTATATACTCCTTCCACCTTTCTGCTTTCCCTTCTTTGCTTAGAACTGGGTTTCCATCTGAGCTCTTGATATTCATACAAGTCGTTCTCTTATCTCCAAAGGTCTCTTTAATTTTCCTGTAGGCGGTATCTATCCTACCCCTAGTGAGATAGGCCTCTACATCCTTACATTTGTCCTCTAGCCATCCCTGCTTAGCCATTTTGCACTTCCTGTCGATCTCATTTTTGAGACGTTTGTATTCCTTTTTCCCTGTTTCACTTACTGCATTTTTATATTTTCTCCTTTCATCAATTAAATTCAATATTTCTTCTGTTACCTAAGGATTTCTACTAGCCCCCGTCTTTTGACCTACTTGATCCTCTGCTGCCTTCACTACTTCATCCCTCAAAGCTACCCATTCTTCTTCTACTATATTTATTTCCCCCATTCCTGTCAATTGCTCCCTTATGCTCTCCCTGAATCTCTGTACAACCTCTGGTTCTTTCAGTTTATCCAGGTCCCATCTCCTTAAATTCCCACCTTTTTGCAATTTCTTCAGTTTTAATCTACAGGTCATAACCAATAGATTGTGGTCAGAGTCCACATCTGCCCCTGGAAATGTCTTACGATTTAAAACCTGGTTCCTAAATCTCTGTCTTACCATTATATAATCTATCTGATACCTTTTAGTATCTCCAGGGTTCTTCCATGTATACAACCTTCTTTCATGATTCTTAAACCAAGTGTTAGTTATGATTATGTTGTGCTCTGTGCAAAATTCTACCAGGCGGCTTCCTCTTTCATTTCTGTCCCCCAATCCATATTCACCTACTATGTTTCCTTCTCTCCCTTTTCCTACACTCGAATTCCAGTCACCCATGACTATTAAATTTTCGTCTCCCTTCACAATCTGAATAATTTCTTTTATTTCATCATACATTTCTTCAATTTCTTCGTCATCTGCAGAGCTAGTTGGCATATAAACTTGTACTACTGTAGTAGGTGTGGGCTTCGTATCTATCTTGGCCACAATAATGCGTTCACTATGCTGTTTGTAGTAGCTTACCCGCATTCCTATTTTCCTATTCATTATTAAACCTACTCCTGCATTACCCCTATTTGATTTTGTGTTTATAACCCTGTAGTCACCTGACCAGAAGTCTTGTTCCTCCTGCCACCGAACTTCACTAATTTCCACAATATCTAACTTCAACCTATCCATTTCCCTTTTTAAATTTTCTAACCTACCTGCCCGATTAAGGGATCTGACATTCCACGCTCCGATCCGTAGAACGCCAGTTTTCTTTCTCTTAGTGTTGAAGAAGCCGAAAGTGCGTTGGCTCTTGCACAGTCAGTTTCTGTCCTGGATGCAGTAAATTGGATTGGCTTGGCAGTAAAGGAAATAAAACCCGAAACTGTCACGAAGTGCTTCAACAAAGCGGGGTTTGGGGGTCCAGGGCAAGACACTTCTGTAGCCATCGAAGTTCAAGAAAATGCAGCAGCAATTAATGAATTAATGAAAATGGGAAACATTTCATGTAGTGCAGATAATTACATCTGAAGTGATGACCTTCTGTCAACTCACTCCACTTTCACTTTAGCAACAAATTTAATAGAAATTCACAACACAGAGGATTATGAAGAAAATTGCCTAGTATAAACAACTTTAAACAGGAAATTAAAAGAAGTTTCTCTCCTGGATATGTGATACAACAATAAACGAATTGGAATTTCGACTAAAATAAAGAAATGCTGTGTTATTTATCAATTAGTGTAATAATCCAGTGTTCTATTGTTCAATATACAGTAAATGAACATCTATTGTGCTGGAGTGAAGGTACGTAAATACGGTATATGCACAGTTAAAAATTTTTACTGTACTTTTGTGCACGATACCTGACAAATTTTACGTAGCTCAGTGATTTTTGTGTAATCCGGAAACTTGTCCAATTTGGAAAATTATTTTAGTCCCAGGCGATTCCGTTTTGAGTAATTTTTACTGTATTATTATTATTTTTATTATTATCGTCATCTTATGGTATGACACTACGTACAAATATACTTACACAATGTATTTACAGAATAATGTTCATATTAGACAACCAGCTGGCAGTACTCAGCGTCGGCAGGTCTTCTACACTACCATTAAATGCAAGCATCACTTTCACAATAAGCCACCTCCTTCAAGACGTCGTTACATCTCCAGTCTCCCGTTTAGGATGCGTCGATCCTCAGCCATGAAGACGGGGAAGCTAACAGCCTCTAACATTCCTCGATGGTATTGATTTAGGTGGATGATTTGCAGTTGTTGTTGACACCGGGGTTCTGTCCGTTTATCGATGACATTTAAAACGTCTGTGACCCTAAGATCGACCAAAGGTGGATTGCGTGATTAAGGCATAGAACACAGAGGTCGTGGATTCTGAAAAGCGCTATTTAGAACTATATTCTTAAGGCGATTCTAAAGAATTTGTAACTTAGCAGCTTTTTTTAAGTGAGGAATAGTCATATCTATAGAGCAGGAAACCACTGAATTTGAGATAATCTGACAATGCTAGTAATTGTCTTTACGATATTATGGATATGTCAGCCACTCTTATTTGTATGTGCTCAGTGTTTGCAAGCAGGTACACAGCTGAGTACTCAAATGAAATTACAGTATAGTGTTTTTTCCCTAGTTTCAGGATAAATTTCGATCCCATAAGGTATCACCTGTGTGCATCTTTATTAATGAAATAGACCGCTACGACATCTGGTTTTCTTGTGTTAGGCTCGTGTCTCCATTTACAAACGTACACAGTCAATGTGGTATGATTATCTGGGAGTGTAGTCTCCTAATGCTTGGTATGTTATTCTGATATATTTATACCATCTGTGTGCTAGGTTTCATTGGAGGTAGTAGCTAGCGCAACGTCGGCATATGAATTAAACAGTGTGATAGTCACAACTGATCCTCGAGGCAAATGATTGTTCTCGGTTCCCCATTTGCTTACATTTTCATTAAGCAAACCGGAAAAAAAACCTATCACAGAGCATTCTGAGTGACTTCTCTAGCTTCTGACACGGAATTACATCAACGAACTTGAGGATCTGGCTCTCTTTACGTACTGTAGCGTAAACGGTCGGCAGATCCACGAAATCTGTAGCCGATTTAAGGCCAGAAGAGAAAATGAATGAGAGCACATAAGAGGTGAAGCACGTTTTTCACCATGGAAAAGGCTGTTCGGAAGAAAGTTCCACAATAATGAATAAACGCAGTTGACACTGAAGCTTATATGGAGAAAGCTGCACTAGACAGCAACAGAAAATTACAACCCTTGGCGAATTAAATGAAATATATGTGAAAATAGTAATGGACCTTAAACCCCCAAAAACACCTGTCACTGATCCAAAAAAGTATAAACAGCGGCGTTCATAGTGTAAATTATAATAGTTAAAAATGAAAATATGACACGTGAGAAAAGTTTCTTCGACGCGGTTATCAGTCCAGTGAAGCAAATTAAATCTTACGCAAGGCCATAAAGATTAACAGTGTTCTGACGAGGAGGCTCCGTACGAGACACGCGAATGCAGCAGGCCGCGAACGGGAAAACGGAGAGGAACCAGAGCGAATCTGTGGAGTGTGAAAGCTTGGACGGCGTCCAGTCTCCGCGGGAAGAATTGGAGATATTCCACGGCCGCCTAAACGTTGCGTTTCGGCTGGGTGCGCTGGCCCGCCGGCGCCTCAGCCTCGTGCAGTGCAGCCCAATCTGTTTTGTGCTCTGTGATTTCCGCGTTTCCATTATCTTCTCAATTCAAAATGTTCGCCTCTACAGAATTTAAAACTTAAGTGTGCTGCAAAACAAATTTCTTGTACAAAAATTTTAGCTTTTGTAACCACATACGTGTCTGAGAGCGTTCCCCGTGTTAACAGCCGTAGAGACCGAAGGCACTGGTACAAGTTCGGTGAGTATTTTGAAGAATATATACGTTGGTGCTTCAGCTTCACTTAGAATTCAGTAGGATACTGAGAAAAGGGGCCAGGCAGCGATATCCGTTTCACCAAAACTGTTCTCAAGTGTCCTGAGGACAGTTTTCAGTTACTTGTAGCGCGAAAATTATGATGGAATACTAGCTAAGAGGCACTGTGGGGCGTTCATTTGATTCAGGTCTTAATTGAGCAATATGAAGAAGAATATGGATTTACACTCTCATATATAGGGAAATGAGCTCGCACACAACTATAGTACTGTGACGGGGAGATTCCAGATCAGGGCACTTCTTTCACCGATATACGTTAATGACCTTTATTTGACGATGGTGTAAGCATAATGATCACAGATTCGCGTTGGGAACTCAGTAACTGTCGACTCTAACACTTCTACGCGAACAATATACCTGAAATACCTACTCTCATGAAATTCCTTTGCCCTACTACTATATAACACAGCAATCTCATCGAAATAATTTCTTGTATCAGGAATCTGACTCTGGGAAGATAATCCCCAAAATCTTAGGGAAGTTACATTCCTTCCCATATTCAAAGACTTAATTGTTCATGTTCTACAGTAACAAGTCTCTCTTCCACATTATTGCCTGCAGATTGCTCTACTTAATGTGAGAGGGGCTCCAGTAACATGTCCCTGCCCCATCGTACACGCAGTTCACTAGTAAAACAGTTTGATCTTCTTTTACTGTTACTGTCGCTGTTGTATCAGTCTTCTCCTTTGTCGTTACCCTTCGGTTTCTGGGAAACAGAAACGGAAACCTAACTAAGGCTTCCACCGTAACGACTACGAAGCTACCGCCACTAGGATCCAAACTATCCTCGAAAATTTGGTGCCGCCTAAACAAGACCCGAAATGGCCTAGCCAGAATTGGGGTTATTATACACATATGGGAAATCGTCGATACTCCTGACTGCGACCAGGAGAGAAGACCGTGAGCATAATGACCAACAGTGCTCCATAAGAAGATTCTTTGGGAAATGAAGTGATGTCCTGGTAGCTATAGCCAAAGCTATTAATGAGACATGGAATATTGTTGGAGACGTGCGAATGAGAAATACTGCATCAATTTTTTTATCCGTAGAATTTGTGGCACTTTATTTTTACTGAATTTATGGTTTTGCAAACTTTCTTCCTAAAATTCGTGAAAGAGAAAAATGACGCCGGGAAGCCAAGAGATAAAGAAATGCACGAGTGCGGTTCAAGAAATTAACCATGAGTAAATGAATTACAGCAGAAATGCAAAGATCAGAAGTTAAAAGAAAGAAGAATATAAGTCGGAGGGAAACAAAAAGCTTGGACTCATTTCAGAGGTAAATTTAAGCGGGGAAACAAAGTTAATTCTAAACTGCTGTACCAAATAAAAAAAAGTTAAAGAAGAGACAATGAATATATAACAGCAATAGAAAAACTAGACACAACATAGTCAGGGAAGAGGCACAAATAGGGAATATCCTGAAATCCTATTTTGGAAATCTATACAACAATGCAGGAGAAGGCCCCAAAGATATAACCACACAGGTTAGTTTCATTTGCAACTGCGAACCTGATCTAGAGAGTGTACGAACATGGAAGAAAATAGAAATAGCCCTTAATAGTATGCCCAAGGAAAAGTAACAGGATTTGTAGAGTCAGTGCAGACATGATCAAAGCAGTTGCTTCAGTAGGAATACAGTGCCTTGACACAGTTATAGGTATTGAAAGGAAGGACCAGAAAATGCCAGACAATTGGAAAAATGGAATGCTAATACTCCCCTTAACCAAAGAAGCCAAGAGTAATGTTGGAATTATAGATAAATTACCGTACTGTTTCATTGTCTGAAAATATTCGGGAAAATGCTGTATAAAGGGCTAAGAAAAATAATGAAACCCAAATTACAGAGCCGAGCGGTCTAAGGCGCCGCAGTCATGGACTGTGCGGCTGATCCCGACGGAGGTTCGAGTCTTCCCTCAGGCATGTGTGTGTGTGTTTGTCCTTAGAATAATTTAGGTTAAGTAGTGTGTAGGCTTAGGGACTGATGACCTTAGCAGTTAATTCCTATAAGATTTCACACACATTTTTGAACCAAATTACAGGAAGTGTGGAACGCACGCAGAGAATACCTTGTAACTATAGACCTCAATTTGCATTGAGAATCCACAACGGAAGAGAGCTGGGAGAGAGATAGAAACTACTGTAAACACCTGTGTTTTTAGATCGTGCAAATGTGGTTGATAGTGTCCCAAAGAGAGCCTAAGGAAGAAAAATGTACCCACTAAAACCGTAAGTTAAAATGCTTTACGAAGGGTACCGCAGTTTGATGATTCTGATTGGTTCCACGCATATAAATGAGTTCAACAGTGCAGTGCCCTTTTCCCATTAGCTGTCGTCAGTCATGGCTGACGCCAGAAATAAATCAAGTGTAACAAAAATAACAATATCAACGCATTTGCATTTGCAGATGATGTAGCAGTTTGGTGTAACACAGAAAAGAGGTCCAGGAGATGCTGGCCACTGGAACGACCATCTAAATTTTTACATGTGCCTTCTAGCATCCGGACGCTTTCGTCTTACTGTCACATTATGCGTAGATGACAGGCCATCCTTACTGCAGAGTCTTCAGTTGCAGGATTATGCTGTACTCAAATATAAAAGTCAATGAGGGTGCCCATAAAGTTTGAGAACTAATGCGCACAACGAGCTACTAAAAATTTTTGGCAAGAGTGTTGATTATAAAACAGCCTGTCGAGTTTCGGAGTTACGTGTGTTGCTAGAGTCGGGAACAACAAATTAACACTGCATGAGAGCTACTTGTGTTCTTCTTGCGTGTCGGGAACAACACAATTCAACACTCTATTTACGCCAAAGCAAACTGCTCTGTTCTCTCCTTGACAGAGATCGACAAGTGTAGCCTGACCTTTGAAAAACCATTTCTTCGAGTTGCTGGGAATGTTGTAGTAATAGATGTAGTCTCGTTTTCTGTAATAATGCTGTTCACATAGCAAGATACACCACTTCAAAATGTTTACAACACGTTTTTTCTACCGTGAGAGACAATGAAGCATGTGCTCCTCTGTCATGGTGCATGGTGACGACAAGCGAGAGTCTCCTCACGCTGAACACAGTTCTTTCCTACTGGTTTGACAAATACCGTGGAAAATAGCAAATATCGAAGGAGATTCTGCAGAATAGACGACCACAAACGACTATAGTTTGAAATTTATGAATGGTTCAAGAACTATGTTCATTATCATTCATGTCATATTGGTTGTACAGAGTGGAAGGAGAATGGTTTGGCTTTTAAGATCGTGCACTTTTACCATCGCAGCCGGCCGCGGTAGCCGAGCGGTTCTAGGCGCTTCAGTCTGGAACCGCGCGACCGCTACGGTCGCAGGTTCGAATCCTGCCTCGGGCATGGATGTGTGTGATGCCCTTAGGTTAGTTAGGTTTAATTAGTTCCAAGTTCTAGGGGACTGATGACCTCAGATGTTAAGTCCCATAGTGATCAGAACCATTTGAACCATTTTTTTACCATCGCAACGCCCGATGTCTGAGCCGCTGTACCGTCATGATATAAGAGCACGTATTTGATGACACCATTGGTCTCTGCTGCAACACACTACAGAATGTGGTCAAATAGTGTTTTGAACTACGAGTCGGTCCCGGATGGCCTCACTGCTAATATATAATCATTGCAGTCGCAAGACAGTGGAAATCACTTTTAACGTAACAAAACTATTTTCTTTTCTCTACATATACTTCAACATGCCGTTCTTACTCTGGCTATAACAGTTTCTTCCAGATCACATAGCGTCCCCTACGTCTCCGGATCAAGTTTCAGATTTTCCAAACACGATTTTGGAATGTCTCTCTTTGAACAATTATTTTCCAGAAACTACAAACGAGGCATCCACCAGGTGCTGAGATTTTTCATCTGCAGAAAATTTAATTTACAATATTATGCTCATATATATCTATCATATCAAGATAATCGGAATTTCGTCACGTTACTATGAACATTATCGGCTGCTGTGGCGAAAAATCTAGTATATTTACGTGTTGTAGAAACCCAGATCGATTTTCACGCTGTCACAGGATAATTTAACATTGGCGGGCGGGCGGAATATGCTTCGTACACTATGTCCCACTGTAATGTGGCCGGTCTACGCCAGAATACTGCAAAATGACAGTTGCCCTTCACTCGTCTGCCTCATGCATCAGCGAAATCGTAAGTATCGTGAAAGAAAGCTGTGCTCAACACCAGTGATATACGCTGGGCTAGTCGGTAGTGGTAGAATACTGCTTCACTAGCGGTCATTACATGAAATTTGACCAACCGATGGTGGTGACTACCACCTTCAACTTCTGGGGTTCAGTCATAGAAATCCACTGAAATTAAAATCACGAAAGCCGCTACTCAAGGTAGTACCTAAGCAAGGTCTGATATCCCACCTTCGAGGTGCTTAGAAAACAACGGAAGTCAGCATCGGAATACGATCAGGAAAACTCAAACAGCAAGATGGACAGATGAACTTTGTGGATGCTGCACAAAAAGGGGGTTGGCCCCGAAAGTGTCAAAAATAAGTGAATGTCAAAAATAAGTTTGACCTGTTGCTTCAGTTAGAAACTGATGAGCCTCAAGCAGAGGTAGGTGTAGACAGGACACAACAAACTTTCAATAGGAAATTGAAAAAGAATGTAGGAAAGTCATCGAAAAGGAAGAAAGTTTTGTTGTTAGGCAGTTCTCATGCCAGAGGTGTAGGCCAACTTCTGCAGGAGGAATTAGGACCAGAATACCAGGTCACAAATTTTTTCAAACCAAGTGCTAGTCTGGATCAGGTGACAGAGGATTTAGGTTCACTCTGTAAAGGATTTACCAGGGAAGACACCGTGGTTATTGTGGGAGGGCCAGGGAACAGCATCGACAGAGATCCTGGGTACAGTATAGAGTGTGACCTGGTAAAGATTGCGTCGGCATCGAGACACACCAATGTTGAATTTGTATCTGTCCTGAGACGCCATGACCCGCCTCATTTGAACTCTTCTGTTGGGAGAGTTAATTTGGAGTTGGAACGGCTGCTTGTGTTGGGTGCGGGGGCTCATATTGGCTCATATTGGTGTGGTTCCTGTTGATTATCTCAGTAGGTGGGACTATACCAGGCACGGCCTACATCTCAACAGGAAAGGGAAGGGGAAATTGGCTGGGGTAATAGCAGGAAATTTAAGGGGGGGAGGCACTGCCATGAATGGTAAAATACCAGTGGTTACAGGTGTTGGAGCAGCACCTTTTTTAGAATAGGTAAGACAGAAAGATGTCAAGTTCTACGAGAGGTCAGGATTGAAACAAATCTTCAGTTTATGAAAGAAATTCAACAGCACAATTCTAGCACATTGGATCACCAATCACAGCTATCAATTATAAATTTTCATCAATCACCAGAAATTTTATCTCCACCAAGTTGTATCTCAGTCCTAGGTAATTGCATTGATGAACTAAAGTCACCCAACCCAATTGACATAATCGGCCTCTCTGAACACCATGTGACCATTGGTATAGGAACTAGGCCTAAGCACAATGAGAAACTCAGACAGGAGAGTACTGCACATGTTAGAATAAGGAAAGGTTCTCATAAAAGTATAATTAAAAATAATGTAAGTATATTTCATCAAAATATTGGGAGTTTAAAGAATAAAGTAGATGAGCTTCTGGTTTGTTTGGAAGATTTAGAAGCTGAGAATGAAATAGATATACTATGCCTGTCTGAGCATCACATTGTTACTGATATGGATAAGGTAAATGTAAGTGTTATAAGCGCTCTGCACATGTAATGAGAGAAAATATGGAGAAAGGAGGAGTTGCCATATATGTCAAAAGTTATCATTGTGCAAAAAGTATAGAAACAAAAAAGTTTTGTGTAGAGAAACATATAGAAGCATGTGCCTGTGAGCTTAAATTAAATAAAGGCACATTTATAATTGTAACTGTATATAGGTCCCCATCAGGAAATTTTCATCTATTTCTGAAAAATTTGGACTCCTTGTTGTGCTATCTGTCAGACAGGGGGAAGCAAATTATTATTTGTGGGGACTTCAATGTAGATTCTCTGAAAGAGGGTAATAGGAAAAATGACCTTGAAGTATTACTCGGTTCTTTCAATTTGACACCCGTTATTGATTTTCCTACTCGAGTGGTAAAGGATAGCAGCTCACTGATAGATAACTTCTTTATAGACCAAGATAAGTTTAACCAGATAAATGCTCAGCCTGTTGAGAATGGTCTTTCTGATCATGGTGCACAGCTAGTTACAATATATGACATAGCTCCATTCAGCAATACTAAACAGTCCTCCAAAGTAGTACGTTCAGTCAACAATTTAACAATTGCAAATTTCAGGGAAAGCCTACAGCAGTTAGACTGGGATGAGGTGTACCGTGAACCTGATGCCAATTTAAAATATAATTTATTTCATGACATTTTTGTAAATGCATTTGAAAACTGCTTCCCCAAGAAAATAGTTAAATATACTCGTAAGAAACATTGTAAAAAACCATGGCTTACTAAGGGTATAAAAATATCTTGTAACCAGAAAAGGGAAATGTATCTGACAGCAAGAAAGAGTAGTGACCCAGAAACTATCAAAAATTATAAAAACTACTGTGTTATATTAAGAAAAGTTATTAAAAAATCCAGGAGTATGTGTATCATGTCTGAAATCAGCAACTCTGATAATAAAATTAAAACAATTTGGAATATTATTAAAAGAGAAACAGGTCAACCAAGAGCAGAGGAAGACAGTATTACCATCAAATTGAATGAAAACTTTACGGACAAAAAGTCAGAAGTTGAAAATATTTTTAATAATCATTTTCTAAATGTTGTGGATATAGTAGGATCCAGGTGTTCATTAGAAGATGCTAGGCTGTTAATGGAAGAGGCCATTCCTATGCAATTTGATACAATTGAAATCTCACCCACTTCTCCCTCTGAAATTAGGAAAATAATAAACTTGCTTAAAAGCAAAAACTCACATGGAATTGATGGCATTTCCAGCAAAATACTAAAAGCTTGTTCTCAACAGATAAGTAAGATTCTCAGCCACCTGTGTAATAGCTCTCTGGAACAGGGCATTTTCCCTGATAGACTGAAATATGCTATTGTTATACCTTTGCATAAAAGGGGGGATAGATCTGATGTCAACAATTACCGTCCAATCTCCCTTCTAACAGCTTTATCCAAAATTTTTGAGAAAGTAATGTATTCAAGAGTAGCTTCACATATCTGTAAAAATGAAGTACTAACAAAATGTCAGTTTGGTTTCCAGAAAGGTTTTTCAACAGAAAATGCCATATATGCTTTCACCAGTCAAATTTTGAATGATCTGAATAACCGAACACCACCCATTGGGATTTTTTGTGATCTCTCAAAGGCTTTTGATTGTGTAAATCATGAAATTCTGCTAGACAAGCTCAAGTATTGTGGCATGAGTGGGACAGTGCACAAATGGTTTAATTCGTACCTAACTGGAAGAGTGCAGAAAGTTGAAATAAGTAGTTCTCGTAACATCCAAAGATCAGCACATTCCTCAAACTGGGGAATTATCAAGAATGGGGTTCCACAAGGGTCAGTCTTGGGTCCTTTGTTGTTCTTATTATATATTAATGACTTGCCCTTCTATATTCATGAAGAGGCAAAGTTAGTTCTCTTTGCTGATGATACAAGTATAGTAATCACACCTGAGAAACGAGAATTAACTGATGAAATTGTCAATACTGTCTTTCAGAAAATTACTAAGTGGTTCCTTGTAAACGGACTCTCACTGAATTTTGATAAGACACAGTACATACAGTTCCGTACAGTGAATGGTATGACGCCATTAATAAATATAGACCTTAATCAGAAGCATATAGCTAAGGTAGAATATTCCAAATTTTTAGGTATGTCCATTGATGAGAGATTAAATTGGAAGAAACACATTGATGATCTGCTGAAACGTTTGAGTTCAGCTACTTATGCAATAAGGGTCATTGCAAATTTTGGTGATAAACATCTTAGTAAATTAGCTTACTACGCCTATTTTCACTCATTGCTTTCATATGGCATCATATTTTGGGGTAATTAATCACTGAGGAATAAAGTATTTATTGCACAAAAGCGTGTAATCAGAATAATAGCTGGAGTCCACCCAAGATCATCCTGCAGACATTTATTTAAGGATCTAGGGATATTCACAGTAGCTTCTCAGTATATATACTCTCTTATGAAATTTGTTATTAACAACCAAACCCAATTCAAAAGTAATAGCAGTGTGCATAACTACAATACTAGGAGAAAGGACGATCTTCAGTATTCAAGATTAAATCTAACTTTGGCACAGAAAGGGGTGAATTATACTGGCACTAAAGTCTTTGGTCACTTACCAAATAGTATCAAAAGTCTGACAGATAACCAACAAGTATTTAAGAAGAAATTAAAAGAATTTCTGAATGACAACTCCTTCTACTCCATAGCGGAATTTTTGGATATAAATTAAGAAAAAAAAGAAAAAAAACCAAAATATTGAAAAAAATAAAAATAAAAAATAAAGAAAAACAAAAAAACACAAAAAATAAAGTTGTTATATTAACTTAAGTATGTTGTTAAATTAACCTAATTATGTCATGTATTGGAAAATTCGACTCGTTCCACATCATTACGAAATATCGTATTCATGATCCATGGAACTAGTATTAATCTAATCTAATCTAATCTAATCTAATATGCTTCCGTGTCGTCCTCCGAACTTCCGTTTCGTCGTTCGTAGCGCCACTCGCGGCCCCGCCCGCAGTATCCTCATTCTTATTAATATTTGGGTGCGAGACAAATTACGCTACGTATTGCCCCGCAGATTTAAGCAGAAACGTTTACTGATGATCACGGTTAATGCTCTCCACTGTTACACAATTAAACCTACCTACACTACTGGCCATTAAAATTGCTACACCAAGAAGAAATGCAGATTAGAAACGGGTATTCATTGGACAAGTATGTTATACTAGAACTGACATGTTATTACATTTTCACGCAATTTGGGTGCATAGATCCTGAGAAATCAGTATCCTGAACAACCACCTCTGGCCGTAATAACGGCCTTGATACGCCTGGGCATTGAGTCAAACAGAGCTTGGATGGCGTGTACAGGTACAGCTGCCCATGCAGCTTCAACACGTTACCACAGTTCATCAAGAGTAGTGACTGGCGTATTGTGACGAGCCAGTTGCTCGGCCACCATTGACCAGACGTTTTCAATTGGTGAGAGATCTGGAGAATGTGGTGGCCAGGGAAGCAGTAGAACATTTTCTGTATCCAGAAAGGCCCGTACAGGACCTGCAACATGCGATCGTGCATTATCCTGCTGAAATGTAGGGTTTCGCAGGGATCGAATGAAGGGTAGAGCCACGGGTCGTAACACATCTGAAATGTAACGTCCACTGTTCAAAGTGCCGTCAGTGCGAACAAGAGGTGACCGAGACGTGTAACCAATGGCGCCCCATACCATCACGCTGGGTGATACGCCAGTATGGTGATCACGCTTCCAATGTGCGTTCACCGCAATGTCGCCAAACACGGATGCGACTATCATGATGCTGTAAACAGAACCTGGATTCATCCGAAAAAATGACGTTTTGCCATTCGTGCACCCAGGTTCGTCGTTGAGTACACCACCGCACGCGCTCCTGTCTGTGATGCAGCGTCAAGGGTAACCGTAGCCATGGTCTCCGAGCTGATAGTCCATGCTGCTGCAAACGTCGTCGAACTGTGCGTGTAGATGGTTGTGGTCTTGCAGACGCCCCCATCTGTTGACTCAGGGATCGAGACGTGGCTGCACGATCCGTTACAGCCAAGTGGATAAGATGTCTGTCATCTCGACTGCTAGTGATACGAGGGGGATCCATCACGGCGTTCCGTATCACCTTTCTGAACCCACCGATTCCCTATTCTGCTAACAGTCATTGGATATCGACCAACGCGAGCAGCAATGTCGCGATACGATAAACCGCAATCGCGATAGGCTACAATCCGACCTTTATCAAAGTCGGAAACGTGATGGTACGCATTTCTCCTCCTTACACGAGGCATCACAACAACATTTCACCAGGCAACGCCGGTCAACTGCTGTTTGTGTATGAGAAATCGATTGGAAACTTTCCTCATGTCAGCACGTTGTAGGTGGCGCCACCGGCGCCAACCTTGTGTGAATGCTCTGAAAAGCTAATCATTTGCATATCACAGCATCTTCTTCCTGTCGGTTAAATTTCGCGTCTATAGCACGTCATCTTCGTGGTGTAGCAATTTTAATGGCCAGTAGTGTAAAAAAGAAATGACGCAATCCTGGGTTGAACCCCGATGCAGGGTTAAAATTGTCGCTACTCATATACGAACAATATATGTCCTATAACAATCCAACAACCTTGAGAAAGACATTCAGATGCGACAAGCACTAGACTAGAAGACCTACTCTCCCCCATCTCTCTCCAAACAATCAGCACAAACCTTCCAGCAGTTTGCTAGCAACCTTCGAAACAGAACAGGATAATACACTGCCCGTAAAAAAAGTACACCCTTTTAGAGGTTTCCAGTTCATTCAACATTTATTTTACCAACAGGGCATATGGGGAACATGAAATGATTACATTTACGGATGAATAGCTCAAGCGGTTCTGAGGTACCAGGTGTCGACCCATGCTCAAACACCCATACTAGTACGTGGTGCAGCCTCCACTGACGGCAATGCAGGCGCTGACTATGGAAACCAGTCGATTGCACAAATGACGAATACTGCTCTGGAAAGCTTTATGTCTCCCCTGATTGACTTTTTCACTTAGTTCTTTAGGAGTTGTTGGTTGACGATTCGCACTACTCACTTCTCGTCCCTTCATATCCCACACGTGCTTGGATGGAGTCAAGTCTTGAGATCGTGCTGACCAGGGAAGTGGCTGCAGTCCTGCAAAGCACGTTGACTTTCATGAGCAGTGTGTGGGCGAACATTATCCTGTTGGAATAACACATTACCTTACTTTTGCAAGAACGGCAAAAGAATGAGTCTAACTATATTCAACAAGTCCCGAGCACTGGTTAGCATCCTCTACAGAAACATCAAAGGTGAATGAGAGTTATGGCTTAACGCACCCTAGATCATAATGCTTGCAGGGGGAGGTGTACCTTGAACAAATGCACTCTACGAGACAGCGCTCACCAGGTCTACGACGTACACGCAAACGACCCTCACTTGCGTGCATGGAGAATCTGCTTTCAGCGCTGAAGACCATGGCGTGCCATTCGATCTTCCATATGATCCTCTGCCGGCACATGTCGAGCCGAACACGTCGATACTGTGGCTTGAGTGGAATACTGGCTAGAGGTATGTGTGTACGTAGTCCCACTGCTAAAATGAGTTCGCAGTAGTTTGTGTTGACACGTCTCGGCTCACAAGCCCTCTTATCTGTTCTATCTTAGCTTTTTCGATATGCCACTGCTCCCCTTAAAATACGAAGATCCTGACGGGCGTCTGTGCTGCGTGGACGTCCAGAACCTCAGAACCTCGTCAATGGGTGGGAGCATGTTCACGTGACCACTGAAACCGGCATCGTTGTACAACTGACGCAGCTCGTCCAGTCGTCCAACCTGTGTGGTAATTCTCCGAAAGAACCATCCCACCACTCGGAAGGCCACAATTTGACCCCTGGCTCCAGGAAGCACGAGTGTATCTCCGTGGTATGGTAGCCTACTTGCTTCACATGTTTGTAACATAATGAATATTCTGGCTGTAAGCACTACCTATTAAAGGGTAGACTCAGATGGCGCTCAAATAGCTAATAGCTACCGCATTATGCTATCTGTTGCTGGACGTCGTTGAAATCATTATCTGTACATCTACTGTCCTTCAGGTGGCATATGGCGTCGTCCGATCAAAATCGACGTCGTCTTTCCAGGTGTACTAATTTTTTTTTTTCGGGCAGTGTAGCTCAAAGTCAAAAGAGAAATAAGTAACGCAAAAAACATCAATGTACTTCCACGGAAGCAATCGTAGTTTATTGACTCAATTAGAGCCTGGGAACTTCATTTCTTTTATGAAATCCCACTTCTTCTAACCAATGATTCCTCGTTGTAATGTGAAGCCGCTGGCTACCGAGAACGTAGTTGCTTACTAAATTGCAACACTCGCGCAGGACACCGGAAGACGACTAAGTCAAATTCCACTGCCGTACACGGGATCGCACGTTCAAACTACAACAAAATAGATTAAACGTTCACTGACGATCGTTTACTCCCAAATTCATACATGCAAAATTTAAAATATCAACCTAACGTCATTAGGCCCACGAATTCATTCTTACTGCCTCCCCTACTGCCTCCAACTCGATTGTTTGAGCACCAAGCAGCTTCACGAGAATCGTTTTTCATCCAAGCCTATGAGATTCAGAAGCAAAATTAAATAATTTCACTGTCGGTTTTTTGCTGATAATAATGACAGTCCTCTGGAAAGTACTGCTTCCTGCCACGGCGTTTCAAAACTTTCTTTCAAATCGGTGCTGGAAGACATCTGCCATCATGGGAGAATCATTCACCCGTAACTCAACTTTATGGTCCCGACCCCAATCAAATTAAAAGTATTACAGAAAGTTCGACCATCATCTCCAGACTGGCAGGATCACCTCTGCTGGATATTGGAGATGGCTCTGACGTCGACAGTAACCAGTAGTAATATACTACCAGCGCAGCTAGGATAATATGTTACAAATGGAGAGCTGTGGCGTGAGTGTGGACGTTCGCAGTTATAATGGGACGCCGCTTATGCTTCCTGTAATCAGTTCCTCAACGTGACTAATGACGAGAACCCGGTATGTTGTCGGATTTTTATGCTTGCCTGCCATAACAATGCTACCGTTCGCGAGACAACGTTTTGCTCATAACAACTGAAGAGTTACGCAACTGTTGCGACACAAAACGTTTTTGAACAAGTAACTAACATATTTCCATTCCTCCGGTTAAAATCTCCCCTTGGCACTGAAGGAATGCGAAGTGCCTTTTCAGCAAAGGCACCTTCCGTGAATATTTTCTTTGTATTAGCGTAATTCAACAATTTAATGAAAAATACAATTTGAGTACCAGGCGTCTGAATTTTTCATACCGAGCAAGCATGTTTCGTAAACAACAGCTCTAATGAATATTAGGACGATGATCGAGAGGGAGAAAATACTATTGCTCAGTTTTTAAGAAGATCTATTTTCTCAAAGCTAACCAGACTGTTAGTACCATTTTAAAGAAATGTAGTGGCAGCCAGATATGAGCCCTACGACAAACGCAGCTGCAACAATACCTAGACTAAGCACGTAATGTTTAGGAATCTCTAAGACATACTGTACGGTGCCCAGATACATTTAAAATTAATCGGCATATTTCGGAACGAATTTGAACATGCTGTATCTCGTTTACATATAGAATAAAAAAGTTATATTTACGACATATTCATATTTTAAAACTATAATTCATGTTCGTAGATGATAACGCTGATGGACCCTGAATTGCTTCAGCGTCCGGAACAATGCTGCAAACCTGGTGATGTGAAAAATTTATTCAGCCAAATTTGGCATAGAATGGCAAGAGGATTGGTGGCACACAATTCCTTATCATAGAACAGTGCGTCAAAGGTTTGAAATTAAATTCCAAGCGTCTTCGAAGATTTTTGTGGAGAAATCGCTAAGAAATGCTGTATGGCCCTCAGATGGACACATTTCAGAACAAATTTGACCATACGATTTTTCGTTTACACATAGAAGAAAAAAATTACGTGTACAACATTTTCATATTTTAAAACTATATCCTACGTTCATAGACGAGCGCACTGATGCGGCTTGTAGTGCCGCAGCATCCTGAAGAAAGTTACAATCCTGGTGAATCCTTGCAGTTTAGTCGACGTAATGACTGCTTACATGGTCCTGGGTCACAGTGTCAACAACGTAACTGCATATCCGCCGTTACACCCGACAGCCGTATAAATTTGTGAAATGATGATGGTGATACGTTCGTTTTATGGGAACATCAGGCACTATGTGTTCCTTATGCTGTCCTTGAGGAATCAGCTATACACCTTCTCAGGGTTTGAGGATGTAATAAGAAACTTTAATGGAGCTGTGCAGATGGGAACAGAAACCAGAGGAAGGACGCTCTACCACGTAGGCCCCTATTAGAGCACAAATCTGCTTCTAACCACATCAGATAATGCCTTGACTTTCTATTTCAATAACATCTAGGGGTTTAATCAATCAGAAACAGGAACGGTCTCCGCTGGTAAATGAGTAACTATGAACTATGGATGCAAACTGAGGCAACTTGACTAGCAGTGCTTTAGGATGAAGTCAATTGTACCGTTTCTTACTATAATTCGTGGTATTCTGAAAACGTACTCATTTTTTGACAATAATTTGTTTGTATCGGTTTCAAGGTTTCGAAATTTATATGTACTGTTGTTAGGCCTACCCAAACATGACATAAAACTCACGCTTTCCTGGATCCGAGTTCCGTACACACGTAGAAGCAGTTTTGTTGTTCTCTTATACTTATTCTGTTCGTCTTTCAGAACATTCTCGTGATATGAGATAGTAAAGGGTATTCACTTTTACAATATTATGTTTGATATTCCTTCCACTTCTCACATTTTTAATAACCTAGAACTACTTAATTACTACGTTAGATTCAATTTTCTGAAACATTTAGTTTGACTGAAGGAATGCAACGTAAAGCAATATAATCATATTATGCAGGTCGCGTGCTCAGTTATGGGTCGGTAGGATTTAGATATCTTGCAGCTTTCTATTATTACAGTCGATTGCTATGTCAGCTTCATCAATAAGGCATTGACATTCATATGGCACTGATAGTGTAGCGTAAAATGGCAGCTAACTGACGAGTAAGCAATTCTTTTCGCAATATCAATAAAGAACAAACAATGGCGACTCCCATGTTCACCAATGAGAGAAGCCGGTAAAACGCATCTCCTACCCCATCCTTTCCTGGAAATACTACTGCATGGGATTTACAATTGCCTTCGTTCAATTTGAAAGTAATAGTTACATGTGTCAATCTAACATCACAATGGCTCTAATGAGTGACTGCGAAGTGTAGTGTTGTGATAGGTACTCGTAACTATAGAACGAATAGAAAATTTAACTCAGTACATACCCATTTCTCCTTAACTGACACATTAGATTCCCGCATCTTGATGTCCTCAATTGACGAGAAGCCATCTTCATGAGTGCCATTGTTCTTAGTTAAGAACAAGCTGTGGGGAAGTTTCTGACTGTAAGTTAATGCACGACACATCGACACACATTCCAGAACTGTGTGTCACCGTCTCCGTTACTCTTCCTGTCCAATTCTAAGGATGAAATATTGTTTCCACTATCAGGATTCCAACCTACACTTTATCAGCCATTCAGTGGCGTTGTCCATGGGGAAAGAAGATTTTCAGTACCTAGTGATTTGTTTAAATTGAAGCATTGTTACCCCTCTTAATGCATCTTCGTATTACTTGAAGAGACACTGCAGTACGTACCATATCGTTTCGTCGTGTTGTTGGCTAATGTCTGCGCAGTGTCTTATTGTGTCTAAGTTGTTACCGCAGACTGTGGTCTATCGTTTCGCGATACGGCAGCTCACGTTGGTTTGGATCACACTACTAACGTATGAAACGACGTCTATGGCTTTGCAAAGGCCATTATCAACGACATACACTATTTAAGCAGTCCTAAAAGACTAACACTCAAGAGGATAGAGATTGTTCGCTAGACAGTCCAGGACTGGATAGCAACGTCACGTAACTTCATTCTGGAAACGGTGTTGTGCTCTGTCAGTATGGTGACCAGTGTTACGGCTTCCCTTGAAGCGACAGCACTGATAGTGGTGCGCTCACTTCAACAATGGACACAGGAGTGGCACCACCTCGACATTTAAGACGAGCTCCAGTACTGCGTACAGTATCACTATGAATGCATCCGTCTGTGAAGGCTACCAGGAGAACGAAAGTTGCTAGTTAGCAATCGTCATCATCATATGCGCCCAGTACCTGGCCTGATGTGCCATGCCGCGCGGGATTAGCCGCGCGGTCTTGGACGCTGCAGTCGTGGACTGTGCGGCTGGTCCCGGCGGAGGTTCGAGTCCTCCCTCGGGCATGGGTGTGTGTGTTTGTCCTTAGGATAATTTAGGTTAAGTAGTGTGTAAGCTTAGGGACTGACGACCTTAGCAGTTAAGTCCCATAAGATTTCACACACATTTTATGTGCCATGGGATACACAGCAATCACCTCTGTTTCACATAGTCGATAATTGTGATATTACGCGTTGTATTTCTGGAGAGTCAAAGCAGTGACTGTGCCAGGTCTTTTAGATCTCTATAAAGTTACCTTATGACGAGATAACACAAGACTGCTTGTTATCTGTGCCATCCTAAGCTACCACAAAACAGAGGGTTTGCGGCTGTTGTCTTCGCCAACATGCTGTCTAGATCTCTCATCCACTGTACTCATCTCATCACGGGCTGTCGAGAGAATGTCTGGCCAGTTACTACGATGTATGAACTCTGGCACAGAGCTGAAACAGCATAGAATGACGTACTTTATCCATCGTCGAAGCTGAGTTCCATGGGATATCCTTCGCGGTTAGGTACGCTGTTGCTGCCACATCTGGCTGCTTTGTGTACTTTGTTAAACTAAAAAGTTAATAATGCACTCTACCTACTGTAGTGTGTACACAACAAGTAAAATTTCTGTATTTGATACCGTCCCAGGAGTTGTGGTTTAATGGCTAGAAGTGCATAAGGGAAGTTAGATATTCTCTCTTTTGTTGCATACAGAACGCTCTAAAGAACAGAATTTGGTGGGATGTGCGCTACTAAACGCAACAAGAGAGAAACTACACGCAAGCTGTGTGGCGAGGACGTTCGCTCAGGTAACAGTAGCTCGGCCTGTGCTTCGCAGAACCGACGTGTCTTTCTATTTCGTAACACTGCCGAACACGTCGACTCGTATTTCTTGGGGTGCGCCGGCATGTCGATATTATGGCTCGCGGATCAAGATTACGTCAAATTTAACAGCAAGTCTTGTACAAGAGAAAGTGGAAACCAAAACTGTGTCCATGCAGAACATAAATACAGAATACTTCAATTGTGGGGACGCACATAGTCTCCTTCTTACATGGTTACCTTGCCATTGAAAGCCTCAATCTATCTCTCTCAGCTATTAAAGAATAATTTTAAACACGAAGTCCAGTGACCTTTACGATAACAGGTAATATAACAAGTGCAAGGGCTAAAAGGTATGCGTCTCTTATGTAACCAAACTAGTTTTTAAGTAATCAAAATAAACCTAGAAATGTACCACACACAAACACACACACACACACACACACACACACACACACAGAGAGAGAGAGAGAGAGAGAGAGAGAGAGAGAGAGAGAGAGAGAGAGACTAGTGAGGACATTAATATGAGGTGTGTCCACTCTTCACATATATGACAGTTTGAATTCTGTAGGGGACACTTTCTATGAGGTGTCCGAATGCCTGTGGAGGAATAGTAGTGCATTCGTCCTCAAGAGCTGAACCAGAGAAGGTAATGATGTTGGACTCTGGGGTCTAGAGCGAAGTAGAGGCTGTAACTCACTCCAAAGATGATCCATTGGTTTTAGGCCTTGACTGTGGGCAGACAAGACCATTTCAGGGATGTTATTGTGCACAAGCCTTGTCAGACACGTGCTGCTTCACGACAGAGTGCATTTTCATAGTGATACAAGCAGTCATCGTCTCCCAACAGTTTACACAGTACACAATGCTAGAAAATGTGTTCGTATGCCTCAGCAGTTACAGTTTTCTTAAACGCAATAATGGAACCACACCGTAAGCACGAAAAACTGTTTCATAACATAGCAGCACCTTCTCCGTCCTTCACTCTTGGCACTACACATAATGGCAGATAAAGTTCCCCAGGTATTCGTGAAACCCAGATCCTTACGTCGGATAGCCACAGGGTAGGGTAAGCGAGCGCAAAGGTGTGCACAGGACAAATATCAGAACCTAGCGTTTTTCCTAATTGTCAGTGCAGTGTGGCAACCCTGTATCTTCAATTTTTATAGTGGAAAAGTCAGCAGCGCTGTGTTAGTGGTTTGAACTTTGAAACTTTGGAGATATAAGGTCAGTAAGCTTTTTGAAACTTTCGATCTAAGTATTTACCATGTAACTGATGGTGACTGGGTTGCTATCAAGTCTTCGAAAGACGCACTAGTGAAACGATAGAATTCTCGACATCCAGCCATTTATGGCACTATATGACACTATCGTTTATTTGGAGAGATGCATATGGTGCCTGAAGTTGGCATAGTGGAACGCGGAAACTGGTAACCTTGAGGAAAAAATAACATCTGAACTTCACGGCTGTTGGAGAATTTCATTGGTATCGACAATTACCTAAAAACCATGTCAATATCATTTCGAAAGAACCTCAGGGAAAAAAAATTGGTAACCCCTGATCCTTCAGCTAGGTAAATTTGAATCAGACAATGTTGCCCTATGATTTCCAAAAGGAAATACACTACGTTCAAGTAAGCACAGAGGAAAATATACATTCTGACCACTATCTTACCAGAGTCAAAATTAAATTCACAACAAAAAGGAAATTCTGAAGTAAAGCATCACTAACTCCCGAATTTCATTTGGAAAGAATCCAAGAATCAAAATTTACGGAAGTATGGGGAAAACAACCTACAAACAACTGGAGAGATTTCCAAGCGAAAATTATACACAAGCCAAGAAAACCGGTCCCATTAAAAATATCCAAACACCCATGGTGGTATTCAAATAGTGATAATGCAATAGAAGAGAGACAACGAGCCTTCTTAAACTACAATTGTGACAAATCAGAAACCACGCAAGAGAAATTTTTCAAAGTCAGAAAACAAACAGCTAAAACACTTAGATAAACTAAAAGAAAATATCTTAATGAACATCTAATGTCAACTGAAGAGGACTTTAGGAGCCACAAAACACACGACTTTTACAAAACGTTCTTTAGGAGCCACGAAACACACGACATTTACAAATCGTTTGCAAATCAAATCAAAGGATACACTCCATGAAACCCGTGTTTTAGGAAACAAAACGGAAAACTGGCACTAACTAACAAAGAAAAATGTCAAGAATTAGCTAAATATTTCTCACAACTTCTAAACTGCTCGCAACCACGTACGAGATTCCCCAGATTACAACCGGAACAATCGAATGACATATCATTACGACTAACTCAAGAAGAAATTTGTAGTCATATTAAAAAGCTCAATAATTATAAGTCATCGGGCCCGATGACCGTAGCAGTCTGGTCCCTTTAATCCCACAAACCAACCAATAATAAGTCATCGGGAGGAGATGGAATTGTAGCTAATCTACTGAAGAATCTAGGTCCAAATTCCTTAAAGATCACTCAAATCATCCAAGAAATTTGACAGAGAGAAAATATTCCAGAAGATTGGAAAGTTGCACCAATTCACCCACTGCACAAGAAAGGATAGAGTTCAGATGAAAACAACTAGAAGGGATATAACATTTGCCGGTCACTTACCAATTATTATCCACGTATCTTCTAAAGAGGGCACAAGAACAACTAGAACATACAATTTCAGTTTAGCAAGGAGGCTTTCGACCTAATAGATCGTGCCCGGAAGAGATCATTAACCTTAAAACTATTTTAAAAATTAAAGCAATCAATAGTCTGCACAATCGTTGACTTTAAAAAAGCATACGCTTCTATAGATATATTATCTCTATGCAACACACTCGAAGAACCCGAACTAGACACCAAAACTCGAAAACTGATCGAGCAAACACTGTCAGAAATCACACCAAAAATTAAAGTCATAGATGAAATTTCGGAACCATTCTCAGTTAAAACAGGACTAAGGCAAGGAGATAGTATCATGCCACCATTATTCAACAAAGTCTTAGACAAAGTGATGAAAGAATGGGAAATGGGACAAAGAAAACAAACTTTTTTCTTTCGGACCAGCAGCATAATATATGTCTAATAACGACATGATTATTAGAGTAGATACTACTCAAATAAAGAAACAAAACTTTTGGAAGCCAATAGAATTAGAAAGCGGTCAAGGAAAATTAAACGTCCCATATTTAACGTTTGCAGGCGACTTAGCTATTCTAGCCGACAGAGAAGAAACAGCAGTATAACAAATCGAGACCCTCAAGGAATGTACAGAGAAGTTTGGCCTGAAAATCTCCTTTGAGAAAACTGAATTCATGTGCCCCAAATTAGATATTCCGAAACTTAAAACAAATTATGGTGAAATCAAAAGAATCAAACACTTTAAGTATCTCGGTGAAGTTATTGAACCAGCAGGAGTTGAAAAAATAGCACAAAAAATAGATCGCAGAAAATCAAGAAAGCGTCCGGCTTGTTTTAAATTTTTATAACAAAAAATGCCTCTCAAAAGGCACTAAAATTAGACACTAAAACACAGTAATCAAACCGAAAGTCACATATGCAAGTAAAACACTCTCACTGAATCAAAAACCAGATTTACAAGAAATTAAGAAAGTAGAGAGAAAGATTACTAGGTAAATCCTGGGATCATAATACGCACAAGATGGATACAGACTGCAATCCATCTAAACAACAGAAAAAGTGTCAAACGTCGAAACTGACATCAGAAAGAGACGAATTAAATTCTGTGGACACCCAGATAGATCACTCTGAAACAGACTAACTAAACGTGTATTGGACTATGTGACATCTCCTAAAGCATCAATACCCTGGGTAACTGAAGTTAAGAAGGATCTGACAAAAGCAAAAATTGACGTAACAAACATATCAGACAGGCATACATTCAGATGGAAAACTGATAAGTGGAAGTTTACTCCCCAGACGGAGCCAAAACCATACCGACCAAAGTGGACACAGGAAATGAAGAAGGCCTTCGGGAGGAAAATTAAGGTATATTGGGAAAATAGGAACCCAAGAAAGATTTAAAATCACCTGTTTATCGTTCTCCAATGGGGACATTCGCTAATAATAATAATAATAATAGTAATAATAATAATAATAATACAATGTGTCTTCCTGTGTTGAAACATTTTGTATTTAAATTAGTATAACGTTAGTGTTCATGTTCTGATGTCTAATACGATCTAAATGATGGAGACCGTGGTTATGATGATTGTGATGATGTCGATGATTTCGTATAGTAAAACGTTATACAAGTTAATAATGGCAGTTCTTGACAAATAACGTAATTCTCCTTCAGTCTGTTACAATAACTTCTTTTTGTATGGAATTCTGCCCCATAACAACAGGATGTTTATCCCAGGCTTGGGACAAAGATCCAGTTTCTTCTTTGTAACATTTTGTTAAATATTACTTTAATACATTGTAAAAGCAATCTTGAACTTACGATATCATGTATAGTATGATCCTAGGTGTATTGTGAACGATTTTAATTGTCATAAAACCAGAAAAGCAGAAAGATAAAGTAGAAATATGTTAAGTGCGAACCTTGACCCACATCTGCCCTATATCGTCATACATCACTTCAGATCACTCGTTTCCAGTGCCGGTGCTCTTCACACCACCCAAATGCCACTTAGGACTGACTACAAAAAATTGTGAACTATGGGGAGTCGTTCGACCACCGTACACCATTATTTTCTGCTCCCTGCCCGCAGTCGTTTAGCAGACTGGATTGCTGGCAGCAATTTGGAACTCACGAGTAAATCCTTACTGATTTTATGCGATTTTTAAAAGCCATCCTACGCGATACTCAACGGTCCCTGTCAGTTAGTATATGAGGTCTGCCTCGTCTTGCTTTACCTTTGGTTGTTTCGCTTTGCAATCACATCACCAGCACTCGTCTTTGACAGACTTAGAACACTGGTAAAATACTATCACTAGTCACTGAGCTCTCACGAGTGAACCATTCTCCTGATACTGCTTTTCTACTGACGGCAAAAAATCCCCGCCCACTTTTATACTGGAGGGTCCACCTCTCGTGACATGTTGTGGTCAACTCCACATTACAATGGAACGCTTTTGATAAGATAGTGTATATGTGTTTGGTCTCCAGGATCTCCGGACAGGCGCTCTGTGCCGTTCGTATGACGTGTCAAACGTGTCAAACGTCGAAACTGACATCAGAAAGAGACGATTTAAATTCTGTGGACACCCAGATAGAACACTCTGAAACAGACTAACTAAACGTGTATTGGACTATGTGACCTCTCCTAAAGTATCAATACCCTGGGTAACTGAAGTTAAGAAGGATCTGACAGAAGCAAAAATTGACGTAACAAACATATCAGATAGGCATACATTCAGAAGGATAACTGATAAGTGGAAGTTTACTCCCCAGACGGAGCCAAAACCATACCGACCAAAGTGGACACAGGAAATGAAGAAGGCCTTCGGGAGGAAAATGAAGGTATATTGGGAAAATAGGAACCCAAGAAAGATTGAAAATCACCTGTTTATCGTTCTCCAAAGGGGACATTCGCTAATAATAATAATAATAATAATAATAATAATGGTAATAATAATAATAATAATAATACAATGTGTCTTCCTGTGTTGAAACATTTTGTATTTAAATTAGTATAACGTTAGTGTTCATGTTCTGATGTCTAATACTGTTATATCCTAGCCAGTAATGCCACCCGAGCCCGCTGCCAAAAGGTTGGCAGCATTAAAGTCCGGACGCCGTCCGCATAAGCAGCGCCAGCGAGACAGCAAATCGCCGCAAGTCTGCGCCCGCCACCGCTGGCTTCTGGCTTCTTAAGCGCTGGAGTCGCGAGCGCTAGGACAGTTCTGTATTCGCCGCTCAGTTGTATACCCGCCACCGATTTGTGTACTTGCTAGTCAGTTGTGTGTTCATCGCAGCAGAGTTGTTGTTTGTCGTCAGCCGACGCTGACCTAGCCGCTCCGACTCGAACTAGACAGATTTCTGTAGACACGGAGTTCACTACTGTTTTTCTGTATCTTCGTTAATAAAGATAAGTACCGACTTTTATTTAATCAGAGTGTTTGGGTTTTCATCTTTCTGTTCACTGTTCCAGCGGACCGGTCGGCCCGCTATTAAAAGTGTGGCGGTGACTTCGTAAGCCGTTTCTACAGCGAATTGTTTGTCGCTACGAACGCCGCCACAAAACTGGCGACGAGGACTTCCGAACTCGTGTGCAGGGCTGGTTCAACTTGTTTCTGGTTATACTAATTATAGCGATAAAATTTTGGGGGCTGGTTTAATTTGTGTTCACTATGTCTGCCGAATTACAACAGTTGATCTTGTTACAGAGTCAGCAAATACAAAGTCTGGTGGAAGCAATCGCCAAACAAGCGGCTAATCCTCCAACACAAAAGGAACAAGCACAGGCAGCACCACCTTTCCGTGCTTTTGATGCATCAAGAGAAGAATGGCGAGAATATTTCGCGCAGTTGCAGGCGCACATGACAGTCTACAAAATCACAGGTACTGAGCGGCAGCTTTATTTAATTTCCACTGCAGGCGTGGAAGTCTATCGACTACTTTGTAAGTTGTTCCCGGAATCCCAGCCAGAAGCTTTAGACTATGACGTTGTTGTTAACAAGCTTGCTGAGTATTTCGAGTCGCGAGTTCATGTGGCAGCAGCCAGATTCAAGTTCTTCAGATTAAAGAAACTGCCACATCAATCTAATAAACAGTGGTTAACAGATTTACGGGGCCTCACCCGTCAGTGCCGATTTAATTGTGTGTGTGGAGCTTCCTACAGTGATGTCATGCTACGAGACGCTATTACTCAAAACATTGCAGATTCTCGTATTCGTGCTGCTGTCTTAAAGTTGCCTGACCCGTCATTAGAGACTGTGATGAACATCATTGGAGCCCAAGATACTTTTGACTATGCTGAGTGTGAGTTAGATCAGCCATGTATTTCTCAAATTGCCTGTGCTAAGCAAGTTACGTCACGCCCGCGGCCCCACCGGCAGAGTCAGACTGTAAACACTAGCCGGCTGCGTCATGTTAAACACATTCGTCAGCCGCGTGTGCAAAATGATAGAGTTAAGTCTTGCCCTAAGTGTGTTCTTGCTCATCCTCGTGAACGTTGCCCGTTAAGAAACGCGGTTTGTCACTTTTGTCAAAGGAAAGGACACATCCAGACTGTTTGTTTGCGTAAACGCAAGAACAATTCTAGTGCTGCCCAGCCCCTGGATATTCATGTTCTTCAAAGCCAGCCCGCCCAGAAGGTCGCGTTTAAAGACTCTTCCACGGTTCGTGTGGGTAATAAACTTGTTCGCAATAAGCCCCCCCCCCAGCCCTCTGCTATGCGACCCAAGCGTAATTCAAACGCTGTAAAAAGTAATGTACAGACTGCAAGTGAAGCGGGAGTTGTTGTTCCACCCGCCCAACCCACGAGTTGTCGTAAGCAGCGAACACGCGCTACACGCGCTGATTTTGTGTCTTCCGCCTCCACTGCACCGATCCAGAGACAGTGTAATAAACTATTTGTGAAGCTACGCATCCAGGATAAGACCTTCAATTTTCAATTAGACACTGGTGCGTCTGTGACGCTCATAAATAGTGCTACGTATGCGGCTATCGGCCGCCCTAAACTTTCAGCGGCAAAACATTCTTTGGCTACTTATAGTGGAGAAAAAATTCCTGTGTTAGGTGTATGTAGCGTGCCAGCCACATTCCGTGGTAATACAAAAACAGTTTCATTCACAGTGCTCCGCGCTACAGACAGTGTAAACATTTTCCGATTAGACTGTTTTGACTTGTTTGGCCTGTCTATCCAAGACAATGTGTTGCAAATTAATTCTGTTCTTGTTCCTCAAGACAGCATAACCGATTTGTGTAAGCAATACAGTGACATATTTAAAGACGAAATAGGTTGTGCTGCGAACTTTGCCGCTCATATTACGTTAAAAGATAATGCTCAGCCTCGATTTTGTCGTGCTCGTCCAGTGCCTCACGCCCTCCGGGCACCTGTAGAAGATGAACTTCGTCGTTGACAAAACAACGGTGTTATTCAACCCGTTTCAGCGAGCCAGTGGGCTTCTCCCTTAGTTATTATAAAGAAACCGTCTGGCAAGTTACGTTTGTGTGCTGGTTTTAAGTCGACAGTTAATCCTCAGACTGTCATTGATTCTTTTCCTTTGCCTAGACCGGACGAGCTGATGGATAAGTTAGGGGAAGCTCGTTTCTTTTCCAAAATTGATCTCCGTGAAGCATATTTGCAATTGCCCTCGACGAGCAATCACAACAGTATTTTGTCATAAACACGTCGTTGGGGTTGTTCCGTTTTCTGCGTTTGCCTTTTGGTTGTGCGTCAGCTCCAGCTGTTTTTCAGCGTTTTTTGTCACAACTTCTGGCTAATGTGCCATCGTGTTGCAACTATTTAGACGATATTGTTGTGTCCGGTCGGACGCCTGCTGAACATTTCCGTAATTTGGAGTGTTTGTTTAAAGTGTTGTCTCAGGCAGGCCTACGTTGCAACATCGATAAATGTTCATTTTTCCTTACGGAGCTGGAGTATCTGGGACATGTTATTAATGCTCAAGGCATTCATCCCTCCCAGTCACATTTAGCAGCTATTCGTGATTTGCCCGCCCCTCGCAATCTGCATGAATTGCAAGCAGTTCTTGGCAAATTGACATATTATATTAGGTTTATACCTAATGCATCACAGTTTGCTGCACGGTTGCATCGTCTCCGCCGTAAGAATGTTCCGTTTGTGTGGTCAGCTGATTGCTAATCAGCCTTTCAGCAGCTTAAAGAGGCTTTATTGAATGATCGTTGTCTGGTCCATTACGACCCTAACAAGCCTCTGGTGTTAGCTTGTGATGCCTCTTCTTTCGGCCTCGGTGCTGTGTTGTCTCACCGAGTCGGTAACACCGAACGTCCTATTGCGTTCGCATCTAAATTGCTAAACAAAGCTCAGTGTAATTATAGCCAATTGGACAAGGAAGCGTTGGCTATTGTGTTCGGTGCCACAAAATTCCATCACTACCTCTATGGTAGACCATTCTATTTAGTAACAGATCACAAGCCCCTGACGTCACTGTTTCATCCGTCTAAACCAGTTCCTCAGCGGACAGCTCAGAGACTACAACGTTGGGCTCTTTTGTTATCACAATACCAGTATGAGATACTGTATCGCCCTACAGCTCAGCATGCAAACGCTGACGCGCTTTCTAGATTGCCGATTGCTGCGGATGATGTCTTCGATTCCTCTGACGACTCTTGCCATCAGATTGACGCCGATGAGCATTAATCCCTCCGGGATTTTCCGATTGATTATCGTCAGGTGGCACGTGAGACAGCTACGGATCCTCATCTGAGTTTACTATTACGTTTTGTTCAACATGGTTGGCCGTCCAAGGCAAAGGACATATCGGATCCTGTGGTTCGTCGCTATTATCCGCAACGTCACCTGTTGTCTGTTTCGCACGGAGTTTTGCTGTTACGCACCGAGAATGACCAGCTTCGTGTCGTGGTTCCCCAAGTGCTCCAATCCAAGGTCCTCGCCTTGTTACATCAAGGTCATTGGGGAGTGGTCCGCACCAAGCAACTTGCCCGCCGTCATTGTACATGGATCGGCATTGATAAGCAGATTACGCAGATGTCTACAGATTGTTCGACGTGTGCCGAACACCAAGCTGCTCCGCCTCAACGCTATTTTGAGTGGGCACGCCCTGCCGGTCCCTGGCAGCGAGTACATATTGATTTCGCTGGTCCATATTGGAATTCTCGTTGGCTCATCGTGATAGATGCATTTAGTAATTTTCCGTTTGTTGTGCCCATGCAGTCTACAACGTCTGCACAAACTATACAGGCGTTGACTTCAATTTTTTGTATTGAGGGTCTTCCAGAAGTTTTAGTGTCTGACAATGGTCCACAATTTACCACTGCTGAATTTGAAAGTTTTTGTTCTGCCAATGGCATTCGCCATGTTCTTACTCCGCCGTTCCACCCTCAATCGAATGGTGCAGCGGAACGTTTTGTACGCACATTCAAGGATCATATGGACCGCCTTCGTGCTACGCACTCTCGTCAGCAGGCCCTCATCACGTTCCTGTCGTCGTACCGGACCACGCCACGCGACGGCCCTTCGCCTGCGGAGCTTCTCCACGGCCGTCGTCATCGCACCCTACTACGGTTGTTGCACCCCCCGGATCGACCCGCCGCTTCTGAGCATCGCACGCGTTTTCAGCGCAACGACGCCGTTTTTTTCAGAGTTTATCACGGTCGCCGTCGTTGGGAACGTGGTACCGTGATAAGTGTCCAGGGTCGCGGTTTTTATACTGTTAAAGGTGCTACTGGGGTGCACAGGAGGCATCAGAACCAGTTGCGCCGCGCTGGCCGCCCGGATTCTGCTGCTCGTTCTTTGTCCACAGATTTGGTCCGCGGCGGGTTCCAGCCGCGCCTTCCGACTTCGCTGCCGCCCCCAGGGCAGCAGCAGCCGCCGTCGCCGCTACCACGCCGACAGCCCGTCCCGTTGATGCCTCCCGCGCAGCTTCATCCGGGAGCGCCCCAGGTGGTCGCTCCGGCGCCTGCGGTCCCTCTTCAGTCGCCACCGCCTTCGGAGCTGATGGACGTCGACCCCTCAGCCGGGCCGCCTTCCCAAGCGGTGGCTGTGCAGCCTGTCCTGCAGCCGCTTTCCTTGGGCACCCCCAAGGAGTCTGACACCGCAGCGCCTTGTCCGGCGCCCACTCAGCAGCCGTCGACGCAGCGTCAGGAGACGCTGCCTCTCTTCGTGGGTCCCGACGCCCCGTCGCGTCCAGTACCAGAAGCTGCGCCCGTGGTCACAGGCGTGCACCCTGGCCTCGGTTTTCAGTCGGTGTTTCCCGAGGCCCCGCGCAGCCAATGCTGGGGTGCGGACCGGGGACTGCCACGGACAAGTCTCCGCCCCGGTCCCTTCTGCTACGCCTGCGGCCAGACCCCTCCCCCGCCGTCGACGCTCGCCACGTCATTATTCAACGACGGTGCGGCGATTTGGGGGGGAGGAGTGTTATATCCTAGCCAGTAATGCCACCCGAGCCCGCTGCCAAAAGGTTGGCAGCATCAAAGTCCGGACGCCGTCCGCATAAGCAGCGCCAGCGAGACAGCAAATCGCAGCAAGTCTGCGCGCGCCACCGCTGGCTTCTGGCTTCTTAAGCGCTGGAGTCGCGAGCGCTAGGACAGTTCTGTATTCGCCGCTCAGTTGTATACTCGCCACCGATTTGTGTACTTGCTAGTCAGTTGTGTGTTCATCGCAGCAGAGTTGTTGTTCGTAGTCAGCCGACGCTGACCTAGCCGCTCCGACTCGAACTAGACAAATTTCTGTAGACACGGAGTTCACTACTGTTTCTCTGTATCTTCGTTAATAAAGATAAGTACCGACTTTTATTAAATCAGAGTGTTTGGGTTTTCATCTTTCTGTTCACTGTTCCAGCGGACCGGTCGGCCCGCTATTAAAAGTGTGGCGGTGACTTCGTAAGCCGTTTCTACGAACGCCGCCACAAAAAATACGATCTCAATGATGGAGACCGTGGTTATGATGATTGTGATGATGTCGATGATTTCGTATAGTAAAACGTTATACAAGTTAATAATGGCAGTTCTTGACAAATAACGTAATTCTCCTTCAGTCTGTTACAATAACTTCTTTTTGTATGGAATTCTGCCCCATAACAACAGGATGTTTATCCCAGGCTTGGGACAAAGATCCAGTTTCTTCTTTGTAACATTTTGTTAAATATTACTTTAATACATTGTAAAAGCAATCTTGAACTTACGATATCATGTATAGTATGATCCTAGGTGTATTGTGAACGATTTTAATTGTCATAAAACCAGAAAAGCAGAAAGATAAAGTAGAAATATGTTAAGTGCGAACCTTGACCCACATCTGCCCTATATCGTGATACATCACTTCAGATCACTCGTTTCCAGTGCCCGTGCTCTTCACACCACCCAAATGCCACTTAGGACTGACTACAAAAAATTGTGAACTATGGGGAGTCGTTCGACCACCGTACACCATTATTTTCTGCTCCCTGCCCGCAGTCGTTTAGCAGACTGGACTGCTGGCAGCAATTTGGAACTCACGAGTAAATCCTTACTGATTTTATGCGATTTTTAAAAGCCATCCTACGCGATACTCAACGGTCCCTGTCAGTTAGTATATGAGGTCTACCTCGTCTTGCTTTACCTTTGGTTGTTTCGCTTTGCAATCACATCACCAGCACTCGTCTTTGACAGACTTAGAACACTGGTAAAATACTATCACTAGTCACTGAGCTCTCACGAGTGAACCATTCTCCTGTTACTACTTTTCTACTGACGGCAAAAAATCCCCGCCCACTTTTATACTGGAGGGTCCACCTCTCGTGACATGTTGTGGTCAACTCCACATTACAATGGAACGCTTTTGATAAGATAGTGTATATGTGTATGGTCTCCAGGGTCTCCGGACAGGCGCTCTGTGCCGTTCGTATGACGTGAATTCCGTCAAGGTGTTGTCAGTAGCAGCCGTGCTTCAATTTCAGTCTACCAGTAGTCATTATGAGACACCTCGCGTTCCCTTTGCCAGAGTTACGTTTCGGAGCTTCGTTCTCGATCTTCTTGTACCATTAGCTTCTGGCTTTGTCTCTGATTGGAGGAATCAGATAACCAACTGGTATTCATTTCTTTTGCATTACATTCTTCGCCAGTTTCTCACCCTCCTCATTCTAAACAGTCCCAGCATGGCTCATTGTCGCTGCAAATGGTACTTCTTCATCGTCTTTTCGTAGTTAAGATACAGCAGCCTCTACTTAGAACGACAAACGGCAAGTCCCTCTCTCTTTACCAACTGATGTTAGTGTTTCCAGCGCGGATAGCGAAACGCTTATTCTGTACCATATCTCCAGTGTGGGTCATCATGATGTATCAAGTGCCCTTTTATGACGAAGCCTAGAACCGAATGAGCAGCAACGCATGTGGGAGGCTCACCTGGAGCGATGAGATGGAGTAAATGTTGGTACACCTGCACTTCAGGGTACGAGTACGTCGAAAATCACTTGTGGCCATTTACATTGCTTACCAACAGCGTCTTCTTGATCCGGATGATGATGATATTATCGTGTTGCATTCAAGTGCTCGAAGGTGGGTCTTCGTTTTCCAGTCAGGCGTCGTATTCAAGATTTTGTGTCTCCACAGTACGAATCGTTGTATTTCACTGTATAGTGAACGATCTATAATAAACAGTTAACTAGAGTAAGTAGCGTTTTATAGAGCGACACGACAGGACTGTGGAAAAAACTCTGTGCATCACTAGATTTACCAAATGATGATACAGTACAAGCGTGTAGTATAGAACACTGAGTTATGGTAACCGTGTGAAGTTAAAGCAGTAAACTGCGAAGGTGGGATAGTGCGACACGTTTTGCTCACGTTTCACGTGGAGAGGACTTCCTGATATTGTTGCAAAGGCTTATAGAGATACTCTAGTCTCGTCGTCCTCCTTCAATACTGCTGGCCATCAAATTTGAAAAACAGTGAAGACTTCGTGCAAAATGGAATAGAGTTCACTACATGCACGGATGCAGACAGTTATCGTTTCAGTTGATCCGCAAGAAGTAGGTTGAAGTAACATATGCTGCATTCTGCATGGAAGGAAATATTAAACAGTGGATTTGTCATTCAGATACAGCATTTGAATGTTATTTGTTTATGAGAATATCTTGTTATGTTTCGCGTAAGATGTGGAAACGACTACCTGCACCTTTCGAAAATCGAGAGCTGCAGGATCGTGACGTATTGAGATAGGGTTTTCGCTGCTCGCGCCGGTTGGAATTTCACGATTGTGACACGAATAATAATGAATAGGTTTCGAGGGCCTTACTCCATGCCATGTAGGATCTCAGGGGCACCATAAGACTATAGCCTGAGAGGAAAGATACGTGGTTCTCTCGGCCACGCGATATCTTACAATAACATCACTTTCCTTAAGTCAGGAAATTGGTTTGATTGAAAGTAGACAATTAAACAGTGCGACGAAGTCTGAAACACCGTAGTCCGTTAGCAAGGTGACCATTCTTATGGCTTCCGCACAAACTGGTACAGGCATGCGTATTGAAATGCAGAGATATGTAAACAGGCAGAATACGGCGCTGCGGTCGGTAACGCTCGTATAAGACAGCAAATGTCTGGCGCTGTTGTTAGATCATTTATTGCTGCTACAACGACAGGTTATGAAGATATAAGTGAGATTGAACTTGGTGTTAAAGTCCGAGCACGAGCGATGGAACACAGCATCTGCGAGGTAGCAATAAAGTGAGGATTTTCCTGTACGACCTTTTCACGAGTGTACCGTGAATATCACGAATCCGGTAAACCACCAAATCCCCGACATAGCTGCGCCCGGTAAAAAATCCTACTAGAACGGGACAAACGACGACTGAAGAGAATCTTTCAAAATGACGAACGTGCAACCCTTCCGCAAACTGCTGTAGATTTCCACGGTGGGTCATCCACAAGTATCAAGCACCATCGATATGGGCTTTCGGAGCCGAAGGCCCACTCGTGTACCCTTGATGACTGTACGACACAGAACTTTGCGCCTCACCTGGGCCCGTCAACACCGACATTGGACTGTTGATGACAGGAAACATGTTGCCTGGTCGGACGAGTGTCGTTTCAAATTGTATCGAGCGGATAAACGTGTACGGCTATGGAGACAACCTCATGAATCCATGGATCCTGCATGTCAGCAGGGTACTGTTCAAGCAGGTGGTCGCTCTTTAATGGTGTGGGGCGTGTGCATTTGGAGTGTGAGGGGTCCCCTGATACGTCTAAATACAACTCTAGTGGCTCTGAGCACTATGGGACTTAACATATGCGGTCATCAGTCCCCTAGAACTTAGAACTACTTAAACCTAACTAACCTAAGGACATCACACACATCCATGCCCGAGGCAGGATTCGAACCTGCGACCGTAGCGGTCAGGTGGTTCCAGACTGACGCGCTTAGAACCGCACGGCCACACCGGCCGGCCTAGATACAGCTCTGACAGGTGACACGTACGTAAGCATCCTACCTGATCTCCTGCATCCATTCATGTCCATTGTGCATTCCGACGGACCTGGGAAATTCCAGCAGGACAATCCGACATCCGACACGTCCAGAATTGCTACTAGTGGCTCCAGTAACACTGTTCTGAATTTAAACACATGCTCTGCCCAACAAACTCCCAGACATGAGCAATATTATGCATGTATGGGATGCCCTCAAACGTGCTGTTTAGAAGAGCTCTGCACCCCTCGTACTCTTGCTGATTTATGAATAGCCGTGAAGGATTCATGGTGTCAGTTCCCTCGAGCACTACTTGCAGACATTAGTCGAGTCCATGCCACATTGTGTTGCGGCACTTCTGCGTGCTCGCGGGTGCCCTACGCATTATTTTGCAGGTGAACCAGTTTCTTTGGCTTTTCAGTGTACCTTGTAGGTTACAGCCGTATTTGCTGCTCTGTGTGGTAAATATTACGCTCAACATGTCCGAAAACTACCTACAGATTTAATTACACTGAACAACCAATAAAAACTTTTTGTAATAGTTTAAGATCTGCCTCATGTATTTTAGCATCCTTAATGTAGAAATTAGCATGAACGTGTGTAGCACGTACAGTTTGCTCATAATTTTTAATTTGTGGTTCACACCTTACTCGATACATATAGGCATCCCTTACGTACTTTTGTGAGTGTGTGTTTGCAGGAAACTGTACTACTTCTACTAGTACGCCAAGTTCTACTTCATTGAAATAATTAATCACACAATAATACGGTATCAAAGAGCGATAGTACCAAATCGCGAGAGTTCCAAAGTTTGGAGAAGCCTCATTGTGAGTTTGTGTTGTGCAGTATAGGAACCCGTGGTTGCATGAATTCTCCATATTCATTCGTTATATTGGTAGTGAGTATGTGATACGCAAACGTCAACTAAACGTAGCAGACTTCGTTAAAAAAGGCGTACTTCGGATATTTGGCATTAAACTGGTCGACCAAGATAAATGTTGGGCATACCATAAAGACTTAAGAAAATGGTGAAAGGGAATGAAAAAAAAGTTTCAGATTCGGCATCGCTATGGTGTGGCAGGAGCAAACGAACCCCTGTCACAATTGTTACTTTATTTTGCGCTGATATTAGTGGTTACAATTCTGAAAACACGAAGCACGTTGTTTATCCAAATTTTCTATCTGCCATTCGCCCGATTCTTTATGGTCCATCGGTCCAATATCTCTACCTCCAGAGTCACGCAAGAAATTGTGCTTCCTACAGACATATCAAGTGATGATGGTCCAGCGGGTTCAAGTGATGAAGCAGGTCCTACTTTCGTGTGTGCTAGACGTCCGAACCGTGAGGTGTTACTCAGTCCTAAGTCAGTGACCTTACGGGAAACCTAAGTATAACCAAGAAAAAAGGCAAGACTGCTTGCATCTAGATTGAAAGAAAAGATTTTGCTGGCTGAAGGTGCGTCTGTTCGATGATCAAAGAAGGTGACTTGGTATTTTGTTCCTGTATACACTATGTGGTCAAAAGGATCCAGATAACTGGCTGAAAATGACTTACAAGTTCATGACGACATCCATCGGTAATGCTGGAATTAAATATGGTGTTGGCCAGCCTTAGCCTTAATGACAGCTTCCACTCTCGCAGGCATGCGTTCAATCAGGTGCTGGAAGATTTCTTGGGGAATGGCAGCCCATTCTTCTCGCAGTGCTGCACTGAGGAGAGGTATCGATGTCGGTCGCTTAGACCTGACACAAAGTCGGCGTTCCAAAACAGCGCAAAGATGTTCCATAGGATTCAAATCAAGCCTCTGTGCAGGCCAGTCCATACAGGGGTGTTACTGTCGCGCAACCACTCCGCAACAGGCCGTGCATTATGAACGGGTGCTCGAACGTGCTGAGAGATGCAATCGTCATCACCGAAGCTCTTCAACAGTGGGAAGCAAGCAGGTGGTTAAAACATGGAGGCCTCTGATGTGATAGTACCACGCAAAACAAGAAGAGGTGCAAGCCCCCTCCATGATAAACACGACCACACCATAGCACCACCGTCTCCGACTTTTACTGTTGGCACTACACACGCTCGCAAATGACGTTCATCGGGCATTCGCCATTCCCACATACTGCCATCGGATCGCCACACTGTGTACCGTGATTCGTCACTCCTCACAACGTTTTCCCAGTGTTCAGTCGTCCAATATTTACGCTCCTTACACCAAGCGGGGTGTCGTTTGGCATTTACCGGCGTGATGTGTGGCTTATTAGCAGCCGCTCGACCGTGAAATCCAGGTTTTCTCACCTCAAGCCTAACTGTCATAGTACTTGCGGATCCTGATGTAGTTTGGAATTCCTGTGTGGTGGTCTGGATAGATGTCTGCCTATTACACATTACGACCCTCTTCAACTGTCAGCGGTATCTGTCAGTCAACAGACGAGGTAGGCCTTATACGCTTTTGTACTGTATGTGTCCCTTCAGGTTTCCATTTCACTATCACATCGGAAACAGTTGACCTAGGGATTTTTAGGAGTGTGGAAATGTCGCATACAAGTGACACCCAATCACCTGACTACGTTCGAAGTCTGTGAGTTCAGCGGATCGCCCCATTCTGCTCTCTCACTCTGTCTAGTGGTTGGTTGGTTTGTGAGGTTAAAGGGACCAGACTTCTACGGTCATCGGTCCCACTCTGTCTAGTGAGTACTGAGGTCGCCGATATGGGGGTTCCTGGCAGTAGTTGGTAGCACAATGCACCTAATATGAAAACGTACGTTTTTGGGGGTTTCCGAATGCCTTTGATCACATAGTGTATCTGGATTAATACAAGAATTTGGAACAGAGTATAAAAGCCTGAAAGCTACTCTTTTACATTATGGTAATAAATATGAATCAGTGTCAACTGGTCATTCAGTATACTTAAAAGAAACTTATGAAAACATACAACTGAACCATTCAAAAGTAAAATACTCAATTAAAAGTGATTGATGTGTGGGGACATGAAGATTACATGCATGGTACTTGGCTAGCAGGCAGGATTACGAAGTACTCATGTTTTCTGTGTGAGTGGGACAGCAGAATCAGAGATCAACACTGCATCAGAAAAAGGGTCATTTCACCAAAATATCTTTTCTGGGACTGAATATATTGTGCCATTGAGCCTTATCAATGGTGAAAAATACATCTGCATCTACATGACTACTCTGAAAATCACACTTAAGTGCCTGGCGGAGGGTCAATCGAACCACTTTCACAATAATTCTCTATTATTCCATTCCCGAGCAGCGCATGGAAAAAACAAACACCTATATCTTCCCGTGCGAGCTCTAATTTGCTTTGTTTTATTATAATGATCTTTTCTCCCTATGTAGGACGGCGTCAACAACATATTTTCATATTCGGAGGAGAAGTTCGTGAGAAGATCCAGCCGCAAAGGGATGTCCGTGACACTCTCTCCCCTAATCCCGATAATACAAAACGTGCTGCCCTTCTTTGAGTTTCCTCGATGTACTCCGTCAGTCTTATCTGGTAAGGATCCCACACCCTGTAGCAGTACTCCAAAAGAGGACGGACAATTGCAGTATTGGTAGCCTGTTGCATCTTGTAAGTGTTCTGCCAACAAAACACAGTCTTTCGCTCGGCTTCACCACAACATTTTCTTTGTGTTCTTTCCAATTTAAGTTGTTCGTAACTATATTTCCTAGGTATTTAGTTTAATTTTCAGTGTGGACGACCTCTCACTTTCCATTATTTATTTTATTCGCAGGACTCAAAATTAAGGTACGTTTGATTGAGCAATTTGTGAGAACACTACCTAAACATGGAAGATGTTCCAAATACTTGTGTGAATGTTTTCCTAATTTGTCAGAGGCCATACTCAAAGAACATGTTTTTGTTTTACCTGACATCTGCAAATTAATGTGTAACGACGAATTTGTTGCTTCAATGACGTATGATGTAAAAGGGGCATGGATAGTATTCAGAGATGTCGTTTCAAATTTTTGGGGAATACAGACGATGCAGATTAAAAGAACACTGTTGAAAACATGCTTCAGAAGTTTCAAAAATTGAGTTGTCTGATGATATTGGAACTTCATTTTCTTAAATCACATTTGGACTTCTTTCTTGAAAACCTCGGAGTGGTCAGTGACGGGCAGGGGGAAGGATTTCATCAGGACATTCGTGTCATGGAGGGAAGATTTAAAGGATGTTGGAATGTTTCTATGATTGTAGACTATCGTCGGTCACTACATCGAGAAATCCTACAATCATCTCATAAGAGGAAGAGCAACATATGACGTTTTACAGAGAAGGGACGGAGAACGCTTTAGTATGGGAATGATGATGATGCTAAATAAATTCTAGATAATTGGCATGTAATTGACATTATATATATGAACTCAAATTTGGTCGGCCTGTGTTATGCATTGTTTGTAATATGCTATATACGAGGAATAAATAAAATTTTATTATTTGCTATAGTCTTGGACTTACGCAGTTGTATTATGGAGGAGCAGCTTTCATCTGTTTTCATCTCACCAAGATGGAGTACTTGTTCAGTTTTAACACCAAAAATTGTTAGTTAAGGACTGAAATCCTCAGAAATCTCCCTTTAATTGTTCTCCATATTTATGAGAATTTTGTGACTAGTATTTTTATGCTGTACGACGAAGCATCACACCTGAGCATGCCCCCACAAAAAATTAATGCAATTTGCCAGAAATTATTTTACTATCTAAAACCTAGAATGCAGTTAGAAAACAGCGGTGCCGCTACACGGCAATAACGTACGTTCATATTTCATCAAAAAGTAGCTGTTGTATTGTTTGTGCATCGGACAAGTTCGGACACACGTTTCTTTGAAGAGAATTTTGGGGAAAATCAGAGATATCGGATTCACCAGTCCTGATGGCATCGTGGCCATCCTCCTAGTTTTTGAACGACTCACTCACGCCTTGCAGACCCCAAAATTTTACTCATTAAAAGTTGTAGGACGTTTGTTCGAGGAATACGTTTCCGACAAAACATTTCACTATCCCATGAAACTCAGAAGAGCCTGTGATTTTTCAAAAGTGAACTGGGTACATTGGAGGTACTTTTAATACCCATTTAGATCTTGTGAAAGCATCTTCCTGGTTCAACAACTGACAATAAGCTTTAATTGATAGAAATATAGATGTATACACGTCACGACGTATGGATTTAGCATTAGTCACAGCTGGACTCAGTCATTTCACACAAAAAGTTGTGAGCAAAAATATTTGTGGATCATAAATTCATAAATAAGTGGAACAGTCACAAGATCAGATGCTGACAAAGCGAACGGAAAGCTTAGAGTCATTGTGAGGATTTTGGGAAACAGCGCTATGTGGACCATTTTGGAATACAGCTGTAGTGTGGGCGATTCATAACTGGTCGGCCTATAAAGAACGGTGATTTGGCAGGCGTTAGGAAATGGACAAAAATTTGGTGATAACTTCATTGAAAACTGCATTAACCCCCCCCCCCCCCCCCCCAGACGTCAATCTTCGAAACCTTAGCCCGCTAACCTTACATCACTTGTGCTGCGAGAACTGTGCTATGAGCATGACTGAAATAAAATAGCAGCGTTTTACCTTGAGACATCGATCTGGAAGGCAACAAACAAGAATGTGGTTTGTAGCTGATATGTTCCTGAATTTTGCAATTAATTTCTCCTATTATTACCGTCCAAATACAAAGAGGAAACAATCTAAGCTTGACAAAGGATGACAAATCGACCCGATGACTTCGACTAAATTGCTTTTCTGCTACCTAGTAGTTGGAGAGCCCTTAACCATACCTTTACGTTACAGAAAGTCCAGAGATGACTGTGTAGTTTATCTGTTAATTGAAATCGCAACCGCATTCACTGCGGTAAAGCAGAAGAAGCTTTAAATGGCAATGAGTTAAGAGAACAAAGGATTGGTGCGTTGACAATAAACTGTATGCCGCTTGAGTGAAATATAAGTCACACCCAAGAACTGGTTGAATTATTTACTCTTGTCTTATTTTAAATGGAGATTATTTTCTCGACACCTTTCAAAGTGTCAGCCGAGCAGATACGAGATCGTCGGTATCTCATAGGGAACTGTAATAATTTGGAAAGGGAAAGGTTTTCTTAAGACGAATAGAAGTTATTATTGTTCGCAATTGCCACACATAAACGTCCAATTTCATTTACCACAGTATTTTACTAAACGTATGACAAAAGCGAAGATTAAGAACTGATTACTCTTGTCTAATGTCGTTTTATAAACTGATTAACACCTCAGCGTTCTTAATGCCTTGAAGAAATGTGACTGATGCAGTTTCGAGGTAGATGATTTTATGTTCGTACAACTTTTGTTTATTTTCTTCAACAGCGCCTAAGTTAAAGTAGTTTTCAGTACCTAACTTTAGTTTTATGATTAATATTTCCATATGTTCTACTCCTTCAGAGCAGTTGTGGATGATTAGAGAGAAAAAATTTTACTGGTGAAGGTGACGGATTGGATTTTCTCTTGTATAGTGTGATTATTCATAACGAAACATGTCAAAGTGTCGTTGATGACATGACCAGCTACTGCGTGAGCATAGTGATCTTCATACGTTCCAGCTAGTGAAAACTGCAGTAACTCAAAGTTTTCATAGCTGTCTTGTCAATGAATAAGCCTCGTGTAATATTGAAAATGAAAGATGCAAAATAATTAACTTTTTATTAGCTAACAGTGGTACAATGTGATGCGCGACAGCAGATCCCAGAATCTGTATAAGGTGCTAGACGTTAAAAGATATGACCCTATGGCAAGAGCTCCAGGAAATCGTCAACATCGGGAAGAACCAATAAACTAGACGTGAACACATTGGGTTAGACTACATATCCTGCCTTGGATAAATAACATGACCACACATTCTGAATATATGTCGACCTTGAAATTAAACGCAAAGGAAAACAAAGGAGGCTGACTGAGTGTAACCAAATGGATATAAAATAAATATATTTCAGTAGACGCTGGGACACCCTCAGTCTCCAACAGCTACCTTCTTTAAGACACTTAACCCTGTCTCATTACTTTGTTCTCGTCCGGTGCTAAATAATATTTTTTGCGGAAAATTTTCTTTGCTCGAATTGTAGACGTCTAAAGTTAAGGAAATGAGAGGCAAAACTGTCTATATTGTGACTTGCTTATCTCATTGGAGGGTACTCGCGGATTCCAAAATATAATTCCACGTCATTTCATCAGTCCAGTGACCTGCATAATCACAATGTGGTTGCCATAATCAATATTAAGATGCGTTTACACGGACAATATTTTACTTTAATATATGCCTATATAGGGTGGAAAATATTTCGTATGTCTCTGCCGTTGTCTGTATATGCTCCCAGCCTTATTTCCTCTTTCTCACGCTGACAGCGCTGTAGTGCCAAGTGAAGTGAAACAATATTACATATAATATACTAAGCTTTCCGTTCGCTTTGACCGTATCTGTTCTTATGTGCCTGTTCCACTTATTTATGATCCACAAATATTTTTGCTCACAACTTTTTGTGTGAAATGACTGAGTCCAGCTGTGACTAATGCTACATCCATACGTCGTGAGGTGTATACATCTATATTTCTCTCAATTAAAACATACATATACTGTTTCAATGACTTCATCAAATGGCATAGCTAGAGCTTGATGTGACTGTATATCAGGATAACTCAGTCATAATATTACATATAATAGTTACATACATAATACAATAATACATATAATAATATTACATAATATAATAATACATATATAAACAATATTACATATTACCTACTATACAATATTACATATAATAAGTTATCTCTAGCTTCACTTAATAATTCAGCATTAATACTTTTTTGTTTGTAGTTTTCTGGTACAAATTCTTGAAGACATTGCTTTCTTGAAGTCATGTGTTACGACGCTCCAGAATCAATGATCCCCTCATTCTGGCTCAAATCCGACAAACAAACTACACTAAACATTGATTTTTCTCCTCCATGTGAATCCTTGTTAGACGATTTTTGCTTCTGGGGACAGTCGGACTTGAAGTGACTAGAGGAAAAGGTGCAAATAAGGACGCCGTCTCTTGGTTTTCAATTAAAAGTACCTTCTTTTGTAAAAAAAATTTAGATTTTATCCCTTCATTTACAACTATAGCAAATTTAAGAAATGATGAGAGGCGAAACACGATTATCATCCAGTATTTCTATTCTAAAACTAAGATTTACAAAAAGGTTGTAAAATGGAAATTAAGAAGAGGGCTGCAAATACGGGCATCCAGAAAAAGATGCAAGAGATCTTTTGAAATATTTTAATGACATGGTTTAAAACAATGCAAAATGGTAGACTAGTCTGCAAAAAGCAACTTTCGTGCATATCTGTAGATGAAATCTGAAATTATTTACACTAAACGCAAACGTAAGTAGCTCCTCCAGCGCCAGCACAATCGAAGTGTCCCCACATTTGGCACATAACACAATTAATCCACACCTCTCCTCCCCTGTCTTGAGAGAGCTTTTCATCACAAAAGATGCAGCTTGCATCCCTTGAGTCTGGTGTATGACCTCAAGGTTATTATCGCTGTCCAAAAGGTGAGGGCTGCAGGAGCCTGAAGAGTCTGATGATGAATCAGATAGTTTTTTGGAGAAAATTTTATTTTTTAAAGGCCTTTGGATTTTGCACCTCTGTCCACAGGGCGGCCTCTAACCTCAGAGAAACTCAACGACCCCTTGTTGAGAGCACTTTTGTCAAGCGACTTTATCAACTGCTCTTTGTATGGATTCCCAGTGATGTGGCAGGCGGTTGTTGCTTTTCGTTGTGGTTCTTTTCTTAATGTTGGGGACAGGTGAAACTGCATTTGTTGCAGTCCCTGGAGAACTTCCTGGTGCTTCATTAGCTTCATCAACTGCCATAGCTAGAGCTTGATGTGCTCTATATCAGGATAACTCAAAGAAGAAGCAGATTATGTCTATGGTCCAGATACAGCAAGTAGAGTGGGGGGGGGCATGTGATTCAGAAACATTAGATCTATGTTACACTGTGTAGCAAGTTTTCCTCATTATCTTACACCGTACCATCTCAGTCCATTACACAAACATAAATCATTAAAGTACAGAAGGAAAATACTGTGCCAAATCAAAAACACTTCATCCAGCTTGTGGCATGGTACTGGTTATTCACCATACTATACATGACCCTCATAATGGACACTGCAGGAAACATACAGAAACATGCATCACCAATGAATAAAATAAATGAAAAAAATATGAAGAAAGATATAGAAATAATTGCTAACAAAACAATTATATGTAAAGACCACCGCAAACTTCTTCGTCAGTCATATTATAAAAACACGTGATATTCCTGACATAACATATGCCATTCATATACATAAAACTATGTAAAAACACATGATGTATATCTCGCCATAAACCGATAATTCTGACACATGAAAAATTACGTTGGGAAGTAACATGTGAAAGCTGCCTGGTTACACAAGAATCACTTAATATTAAACCAAAATCACTAAATATTTTACATTGGGGACAGCAATATCAGAAACTATAGTGGTTTCTCACATTCTCATACTGAAGCCTGCTCTGGCTTCACTGTTCAGCTCATTAAATTTTATAACCAATTTTCTTACAATATGGTTCCACATCCCTTACCTGTGGTAACACATGAATGGAAACATGAAATATTGTTTGTAGAAGACCCTTTACCTTAAATTCAACATCTCCCAAGTACATTACAGCTTCATTCCTAGGGTCAAAACGAATATTGGATGCTAGATGTCAGCTTTAACCACTGGTGTACTGTTAATGGCTGAAATGTCATCATAGTTTGGTTTGTATTGTCACAGTTTGGTTGTTAGTTGACGAAGACAACGAACGTGAAAGCTAAGAGTCTGTCTGTGGTGCCAGACCGATCTGTATCCTAGTCAAAGATTTAGGTTAGGTTGCAGGGTGAAAGTTTGGTTTTAACTTGTTGAAGCAAGTAATATGGAAGAAAAATACAGGGTGGTGATGACAGATTGATCTGTGGTTTAGCGCGTTTGAAAAACTCGTTGCTGATATCACGTTATAGTCGCCATGAAGTTTACGATGCCTGTTGCATGTTTCCTACGCTATATGACAAAGCCAATGGCTAGAATCAAATATTCCTATTTATCCCATTGTGACATAGCAAGTTTGACCCATTTCATCCTACTCCGTCTTTTGCACTCATAATCACAATATCTAGGATCTGGAATAGGTTAATTTTTCTTCCTGTTATTCTTCTGAAAAATTCTGACGATAGAATCGGTTATCTGAGCACACATTTCATGAATTTACAAATTAATGTGAATTAATTTCCCCTGCTAAACGTATTTATTCATATTATGCAATTCTCTGTTCTGAACGTTTTGTATTAATTAGTTTTGCTGGAAATAATGTATTTCAAATGTTATTGTATTTCAAATTTTTCGATCTAGAAGGAATCCAGAAAAATCTACTGAGCTAATAAGTAGATTCAGAAATCAGATTTTCTCTAAGTTGTAGACTAATTGTTGATCATTTCCAAGACACGTTTATTTTAGCTCAAACCTAATTAATTCAGACGATATCATTAATTAAAGATTTCAACCAGCTCAAATTTTCAACTTGTATTGTGACCAAACCAATATAAACTTCTGGAATATGTTAACATGCTAATGATGGGCTAAATTCTCTGAACCTTGCGACACCAATAACCAATATGTAATTGCCATAATTAAGAACTGCGTAATTTTTAATAACCAAATTATAATACTCAATATGAATGCCATTCCCAAAAGTCAGGAATTCCCATATATGAGCATAAATTGGTTCTGTACATTTTAATAGCTACTGCTATTATCGGCAATTTGATAAACAAAGTCTGACAGTCATTATTACACCTATTTAGAAAGGAATAATTTGGCCTGGGGCGTTATATAATTTTAAGTTTGCCGACAAATGTGAATACAAGGGGACCTGCATAAACGTTTTTGACCTCTTTTAAGGCAACGTATTTTGCAATATGAATAAAACTCCATAAATAAATATGCGAAATGATTTCGTGTGAGCATTTGAAACTTATTACTAGACTTCTCTTCTTATTTATTAACAGATACAATCCTATCACGAACAGTTTCAGAAAACCGACCAGTGGTGTAGTTACCGAGAGGCCACATTAATTTACAGGTAGGAACACCATGTATGTTCACACTATTTCTATCGGTACTGCTGCCTCAAATAAACTCAGACATTGCATCACACCTGTCTGGCAACAGAAACAAACACTTTGTAGTCTCCAGGAAAGACATGGGCCAGTGGCTGCTGGTGCCTAAAATGACTTGGGTTTCACTACTTTTACTGTCTTGTGCAATTTACCACGATTTTCCAAATAGCCTAAATTTTCTAAATTATTTAAAATAATTATGTAGCTCTGAGATTACCTTAAAATGAAACTGACGACGTTCTTGGGGTTTAGTCTCCTTCAGAGGTATATACTGTATATGGAGAAAGTCAATCCTCCTTTCCTTTGTTATGGCGAATCTGCCTATGTCTCTTTCGTTGAAACCTAGAATCCTGTGGATCATTTCCTTTTCAGTAGGTAGCACGGCAAGGGCCGATAGCCAATCTTCATCTATGGTACTTCCAAGAAAGGTTCTGATCCGAGACGGAGTGGAGAAAGAAATTTCTGTTTCACATTTTGTCACTGGGATACGAGCTACTAATTCCATCGATTTCATAGCTCCACCAAAAGGATAACTTCAGAAGAGTTATTGTACTTTTAATTTCTTGAAAATCATTTCTAGAATAAATGATCTGTAACTCTGTCTTTAACTTAGATTTATTTAAAAATGAGTAGGACTGCGTAACAGCTCAATTAATTTTTTCAAGAAATTTATTTTTCAGTGGGAGGAAGAAGTGCCGGTCAAGTAAATTTGAGGCCAATAATTGGCTGCAGAATTCAGAGCTTTGTTTGCTCTGCTAATTTATTATATCACATACTTCTTTTCCTGCTACATTTCTTGTTATATACAAGTCTTTTAATCTCACTTTTGCTACATTGTGATATTGTCAACGTTGTCTATAATTGTCAAAATTTAATTTTGGGATGATGGTATTGCTTGCTTTACTGAGATGAGAACAAAAGGGCGCTTTTGTAGTTGGCAGTACAATATAAATAACCAAAAGTAAAATTTTGGGTGTGGCAGTTTCGACCTTAGATCATAAGCTTGATTCACAGTTGTCGTCTGGTTGCTGATATCTCCAGTGTGTTGAAGACATTCTAGAATTGCCTCTTCATTCAAAAAAACTGTAAATAGTGTTCTCTATTTAAAATTCCATTTTTTGACTGATGCGTGAGGGGCTCTTCGTTTCAAAATTGCATGTAGACCAGTCACTGTTTGAGGTGAATGGAAGAAGAACATTGGTACTTGAGCAGTAATGCCGAAAAACAGTTTTACTTGTTTATTTTGACTTAAAGCTTGGGCAAGAATTAAGTTGAATTGGTGTACATAATATTGTACGTAAGACGGGAAATGATACTCTTCTATTACAACTGTTTGGACGCCAGCATGCTGGTCGCCTATGACGCAAGCACCATCATAACTTCGAGATGTTGCTATTTCTTTCTGTTCTTTGACAACATCGGGGAGAAAATTTTTAATACGAACTGCTAAGGAGGAAACGTCGTTACCAGATTGGTTTGAAGAAGTAAAAAATCTTTCAACAGACTCTTCAATAGCTAACGAATAACGAAATGTTGCCATCAACTGAAATTTGGGAGACACATCCAAAGTTTCATCTGGTATCACAGACACAAAATCTGGCTCAGCTATTTCCGCATTAATCTCCTCATTGTCACGTATGCAAAATACATTCCAATAAATAATTTTGTATATAATGGGATGTACCATTAAAGACTATTATTGTTCATGTGTTCTTCTACGATTGCTTGTAAAGCTGAAGTGAAATTTTCTAGCCCTCTGAATATTACAGGATTGCTAGAATTTGCTGTTTCATCATGTTCACGTAAGGCAAGTTCAGACTCACCGTAGAATTTAATTCACTCAATCATTTGGGAATGAACATAGCGATTTTTCCTTGCATTGTCGTTGTGCCTTTCTGTATTCTGCCTAAAAGCTGTTTCCTAATTTGTATTTTCCCAAGGACTGATAGATCTATATAAGCATTGTTATGTGCTGTTTTTTTCCTCCTGCTTCTTAACCTTCCGTGTTAGATGACTTAGATTTGATACGTCAGTGGATATCCAGCTCATGTCATTGTCTTAGCAAACTGCAAGCACTGAAAACAAAACAGTTTATTTGTAGAAAAGCAGCCGGAACCCCAGTTATTTCTTTTACATTAAAAGACCTTCAAAATGCCTTACTCTGTTTATTTGCAGTTGTCTTAATTCTGGCTGAGGAATTAGCATACCAAGTTTCTATATTTCTCGCTTCTCTTCCAAGCTTAAAGCAGAGAAATTAGCTTCTAAATGACATTCAACGATGTTCATTCTTCTTTGAAAACAAACTCCAAGAACAGATCAATATGTTTACGAACACTAAGGCACATTATGTAACTGAATACATTTTCAAGCGATTGTAAGAAAAGCACTCTATTACAATGAAGACACACGTGCTAACTGCTGAGTTTCTTTTTCTCTTGAGCCATCGTGGATACGGGACAAGGGCAGTCAGACGTTTACCAAAGAAAAGTGTTCGAAATACATACACCACAAAAAGTTCACGGAATTAGGTATTGATGGCTGCAGTTATGCGTGCATCGATGTATCAGATTCTTTGCACATGGAGTGGAAGGGGTCAGAATATGGTATTAATGAGATGGTGAAACTGGTCGTCTAAAAAAGATAACTCTCTGAAAACGTGCGACTGTACGGTGACTTTCCTTCGGTAAATAAACTTCTTTTGTGGACTGCAGGCTTTCATTTCAGGTCAATTCTTGCGTTAACGTCAGAGTTCGACTCGCATTTGAGACGGTACTTTCACCAGTGCAAAAGCCCATATTACTAGCGACATTTCCTCTTCTCCACTCCTGATAAGGTTACCGATTAAGTTTCAGAAAAGCAACTAACCCTCAGCAATGCCAGGGCAACGTTTCCGCACGTGTGCGTCCTATCTAAACGTCTTCAACTACAACAAGTTTCAAACTACAAGAATACTATAAAAATGCAGATAAAATGATCTAATAAGAGGCGGAAGCGAAGGATCATTGTTTGAATATACACGTTCATAATTTACACAGTAAACTTTTTTCCGGGGTTCACTGAACCACTGAATACATAGTACGCGCTGGCACTGACATGACCTCTTTAGGAACATCAGTTGCTGTTGACGCGGTATTCACAATGCTACATCTATTTTCAAGGAGATACTGCAGTTGTGAACTCATCTCTCTTCACTAAGACTCTATGCACTACTTTTCTAGTTATTGTTAATTTATTTTCAGCAATGTTCCTGGCAGGTTCCACACATTGCTTCTTCTGTTCTTCATGAATCACTTTAACACGTAAAACATGCTGTGCATTTACTGTCGACAACTGTGACTGGTAGTACGCCACAAGAAATTTCATTTTGGTATTTGTCTAGGAAAGACATCTAACCTATCTGAAATTTCTGTCTTAAATTTTTTACGTTCCTCTCATATAATATTTAAATTCCCTTCCAATGACTTACTCTGATCTTGTACAGTTTCTCTTTATCTCTTTATTTAACCTGACCTTCTTCTACAACCACAAGCTGGTTAAGGTAGAGATCCTCCTATCGTATTCAGTATGTAACCGTCCCCTCATCAGATTTCTGAGTTCATTAAACCTGCATGAAATGTCCTCCTAAACAGAATTAAGTTATACATGGCCTATTTACTTCGTGTGCACTTATCTTCCAGACATACCAATCATTCTATTACCCTGAAGCACCAAAGAAACTGGTATACACATGTGTATTGAACTGTAAAGATATGTAAACTGGTGGAAGACGGCATTGCGGTCGGCAAAGCCTATATAAGGCAACAAGTGTCTGGAGCTATTGTTAGATCGGTCACTGTTGCTACAATGACAGGTTATCAAGATTTAAGTGAGTGTGAACGTGATGCTATAGTCGGCGCATGGGTGAACGGATACATCTCCGAGGTAGCGATGAAGTGGGGATTTTCCCGTACGACGATTTCACGAGTTTACCGTGAATATCAGGAATCCGGTAAAGTATCAAATCTCTGGCACCGCTGGTCCTGCTTGAACGGGACCAACGACGACTGAAGAGAATGGTTCAACGTGACAGAAGTGCAACCCTTCCGCTAATTGCTGCAGATTTCAATGCTGGGTCATCATCAAGTGTCAGACAGAGTACGCACCATTCAACGAAACATCATCGAAGTGGCCTTTCGGAGCAGAAGGTCCACTCGTCAACTCTTGATGGCTGCACGACACAAAGCTTTACGCCTCGCATGTGCCCTTCAACACCGACATTGGACTGTTGATGACTGGAAACATGTTGCCTGGTCGAACGAGTCTCGTTTCAAAATGTATCGAGCGGATGAACACGTACAGGTATGGAGACAACCTCATGAATCCATGGGCCCTAGCCGGCCGAAGCGGCCGTGCGGTTAAAGGCGCTGCAGTCTGGAACCGCAAGACCGCTACGGTCGCCGGTTCGAATCCTGCATGGATGTTTGTGATGTCCTTAGGTTAGTTAGGTTTAACTAGTTCTAAGTTCTAGGGGACTAATGACCTCAGCAGTTGAGTCCCATAGTGCTCAGAGCCATGGGCCCTGCATGTCAGGAGGGGTCTGTTCAAGCTCGTGGAGGCTCTGTAATGGCGTGGAGCGTGTGTAGTAAGAGTGATATAGAAGCCCCGATACGTCTAGATACAACTGTGACAGGTTACAAGTATGTAAGCATCCTGTCTGATCGCCTGCATCCATTCATGTCCATTGTGCATTCCGACGGACTTGGACAATTTCAGGAGGTCAGTGCGACATCCCACACTTCCAGAATTGCTTCAGAGTGGCTCCAGTAACACTCTTCTGAGTTTAAACACTTCTGCTGGCCACCAAACTCCGCAGACATGAACATTATTGAGTATATTTGGGATGCCTTGCTACGTGCTTCAGCACTGCTTCAGACGTTAGTCGAGTCTATGCCACGTCGTGTTGAGGCACTTCTGCATGCTGGCGTGCGCCCTACACGATATTAGTTAGGTGTACCACTTTCTTTGGCTCTTCAGTGTAATTCTTAAGTACTGACCGTTTGCTGCTGCTATAATTCACAATTTCATTGTTTTATCAGTTTCATTAATGGATGAAGTATATTTTGGTGTTCATTACTTTTAAGAATTTAAATGCTATTTGGCTCTGTATCTTGAAATTGGTGGTTGAAGTAGGTACAGAATTATCAGAAAGACTTCACCACTACTAGTAGATTTAAGAGCAGTCACTACAACATAACCACGTACAGTCTCCAGTCACATTAACGTGACTAGCTGCCTAAATAACCACCTTCTGAAGCGTGGACGACTGCGAGATCTGTAAGAAGAGAGTCAGTGAGGTTCTGAAGGACACCGACGGGGATGTGGAGCCATGGCGACTCCTGTGCCGTCGCCAGCTGTGCTGGGTTTCTCGCTTGAGGATCCATGCCATGTACAGCCCGATCGAGATAGTCCCACAAATTCTCGACTGGGTTTTAATCCAGTGAGTATGGTGGACAGGGAAGTACGGTAAACTCATCCTGATGCTCTTCCAAACACGCACACACATTGCGAGCTGCGTGACACATTTCATTGTCCTGCTGGTAGATGCCACATTTTGGCAAGGACAAACAAACTGCATGTAAAGGTGGACATGGTCCAAATCCATTATGCCTTCCAAAACGACGGAATCATTTAGGGAACGACACGAATACATTCCCCACGCCATAACGCTCCCTCCTCCGGGCTGGAGCCTTCAGACGATGGTTTCACGGTATCTGCTTTCAAACGTTTCACAACGTAAGTATAACGTCCATCTGCCCGATGGAGCCTTAAGCGTGATTCATCTGAAAATACCACCTGTCACCCTTCAGTGGACGTCCTGTTGCAGTATTGGCGTGAAAATTCTAGCCTTCGTCGCCGATTAATAGCCGTCAGCATAGGTGCATGAACCATGCGCCTGCTGTGGAGGCCCATACGCAACAACGTTCGCAGAACGGTTGTTGAGGAGACACTGTTGGTATTCCCTTCGTTCATCTGGGAGGTCAGGTGCTCAACAGTCTCACGCAAGTTTGCTATAGATTGTGATGAAACAGTGTGACCCGTTTTGATACATAGCCCTCTTAGAGCTCTCATTAGTTTAGCTGTAAATGTTTATCTTCAAATTTATCACTTTGATATTAAGACTGCTTTCCTATGTGGGGACTTGATGGAATCTACTTTTATGAAGCAATCAGGTTGTTTTATGTCAAAAGAGAATGAAGGAGAAGTCTATACTCCACAGGCCAATTGCGGTGCAAAACATTCGGGTAGATAGTGGACTGAGAAGGCGCGAATTGTGTTTTAAGACCCAGGTTATGTTGCAGATACTGATGAAGATCGTGCGTTCTTTGTAATAACAGTGCAATGATTGAGAAGTAGTATCAGAAATTATCTGAGCATTTTGAAGTTAATTATCTAAGAGAAGCGAAGCCCCGTCTAGTTAGGTGGAAAACTAGAAACACGGAGTTAGGTAGCTTCAAACTTGACCAGGAGGATTCTGTTACAGTTGTGCTGAAACACTTGATTTTCCTCCTGAAGGAACACAAATGGAGCTGGAATAAAACTTTGGGATGCTTAGGGTGATAAAGTTCCAATGCCATATGAAGAACTTGTGCAATGTTGATTATCAGTAACAATAAATACCTGATATATCTCATGCTGCTAGTGTCTTAAAACCAATATAACTTTAAGTATACTAGAGTACATAGAAAGGCAGCAAAAAGATTCTTTCGTTATTTCAACGGTACTATGAATTAAGGCTCTGTTTAATAAAGGGGATTTTAATGATGTTGACTGAAATTTTGTAGATAATTTAACTACTGGGTTCTCACAACATGGGAGTGCTTTTCTCCTGCAAAAAATATAATTTCTTGGGAGAGCAAGAAACTGAAATATATTGCAAAATCATCTACTGAATCTCAATATGTAGCCAAAGAGGCACCTTATTTGAGATGTCTTACAGGAGAGTTGTTAAATAATAATCATTAAAAGCCTGTAATGATCTGCCTGTTCGTGAAATTAATATCCCGCCATATCTGAACCGAGCACGTTCAGTAAACTTACTACCTGTATTACATGAAGCCAATGGGCACGTTAAAGGCAGGCGAATTATGATTGTAAACAAATTTCCCTGCCGATACAAACCAATCTAGGACACTCGGAGTCAAATGGGTGCATAGGTAAGTGAGGTTGTTGGGATGTAGTTAGAAAACCTTTCAGCGTCAGATTAATAAAACGAAACTATGAAGTCTGGACATACATTTATATGATCTTTTTCCTTGTTTTGGCGTCAGGAACTTGTCTCCAAAGTTTTTAAAAGTACTTTTGAAACACAATGTAAATGTGTTTTCTTTAGGTTTCCTTGAAAACTTTTATGTTGTTTAATCAAAAATGAAGATATTAATTGCTTGTCAAAGAGCAAAGTAAGTGTACAATCGGTGACTTTAACTTCCATTCTTAGATTACTTGAAGGACTTGTTCTCAAAGTAGAACCTGTGAAGCCAAGTAGCATTCACTAATTATAAGAATTTCTCGTCCTCAGAGGAAGCAGTTTAATTGTACAGCTATATATATATATATATATATATATATATATATATATATATATATATATATATATATATAATCCTGGAGCCTGCTTTATCTTGCCAATGAACAACCGATTTACAGGTTGCCAACTCGAAACAATGTGTCATGGAAGGAAGTTAATCTACTGGTACAATCAGCATCGTAAATATGAAATAAAACAGTCACATGTTCTAGGTAAAAGGTATAATCATCGAGAGTTGTTTTACTGAATGATTGATGTGGATCAGCAATAGTGAAATGCACTGTAGTTAATGGTGTACTGAGAGTTGTTTGAGACTGTGTAGAGTATTTTGAGAGTTATTTGATAATGGACGGATTGTCTTGATAGCATCATAATGTGTTATCACTGAAAATATTCATACTAGGCACGAAAGAATGAGAAAGACATATCTCGTTGTCATAGAACCACTTTACTAGTTTAAGAATCTAAACTTGTAGACATATCAATGCGACAATTGATAGCAATCAATTTACCATAAATTACGTCTTCTGTATTGTCGTCCATGATTATGATGTTGTTGAATGTGTACTGTGTAGTATTGCACTGATTTTATTTGTGCTATATTGGATTTCTGATTGTCTATTATTTATTTTGAGGAACTGTTTACAATATAGGTGATGTACCGATGTACCACTCGTATATTGTTTGTTGTGTCATTCTCAAGCTTATAACCATTTCATTGTAGGCGTATAAAACTGTTCAACTCTGTAATATTTTCTTGTACGTGTATTATATGTTACGAATTTAGGATGGCAGTTATTGGAAGTTGTCATGACAGCATGGTCAAGGAGGCATCACACTCTGACCAAAATTACCAGTCTACATGGTTTAAACTATGGTCACGCTATGAGAGACTGTTCTACTTGACATGAAAGAACTCAGGTGGAGAGACTATTGGAGAGTGCTGGGCAATATGGAAACCTGCTTAATACTCCCTCACTCACTATTTTAGATTTCGGGAAAACTCATTTGTTAATATATTTTTGCTTGAGGTCTTACAATGGTCAGGACAGTTGCCTCATGTCTGCTTCTAATGCAAAATCCATTTACATTCCTGTTATTGTGTCTACTTTCAGAAAAACCATTTTCATTCCACACTTAAGTGACAAAAGTCATGGGAGACCCCAAAACATTGTGCCGGACCTCCTTTTTCCCAGCGTAGTGCAGCAACTCCGTGTGACTAGGACTCTACAAGTCGTTGGAAATCCCCTTTATAAATACCGAGCCTTGCTGCCTCTACAGCTGTCAATAACTGCAAAGGAGTTGCTTGTGCAGGATTCTGACACGAGCAGATTTTTCGATTATGTCCCATCAACGTTCGGTGGGATTCACCTCGGGCGATCTGGGCGGCCAAATCATTTGCTCGAGCTGACCAGGACGTTCAGATTAATCGCGAACGACTGTAGCCCTGTGACGTGGCACATTGTCAGCCACAAAAACTCCGTCGTAGTTTGGGAACATCAAGTCAGTGAATGGCTGCAAATGGTCTCCAAGTAGCCGAACATAACCACTTCCAATCTGTGATTGGTTGAGCTGGACGAGAGGACACCACACCCGTAAGGAGCCACCACCAGCTTGCACAGTGCCTTGTTGACACAACCTGAGTCCATGGTTTTGTGGAGTCCGCACCACGCTCGAAACCTACTATCAGCTCTTCCCAACTGATAACGGGACTCATCTGACCAGACAACAGTTTTCCAGTCGTTTAGGGTCCAACCAATATGGCCACGATCCCACCGCTGTAGGCGATGTCGTGCCGTTAGCAAAGACACAACCGTTAGTTGCCTGCTGCTATAGCCCTTAACCCCTCACTGTCCTAACGGGTACGTTCGCCGTACGTCCCATACTGATCTCTGCGGTAATTTCACGCAGCGTTACATGTCTGTTAGCACCGACAACTCTGCTCTCGGTCGTTAAGTCAAGATTGTCGTCCACTGCGTTGTCCGTGGTAAGAGATTATGATTTAAATTTGGTATTCTCGGTACACTCTTGACCCTTTGGATTTCAAAATACTGAATTCCCTAAAGATTTCCGAAGTGAAATGTCCCATGCGTCTAGCTCCACCTACCATCCCGCGCTCAAAATCCGGTAATTCACGTCGTGCAGCCATAATCACGTCGGAAACATTTTCACATGATCACCTGAATACAAACATCAGCTCCATCTTACACTGCCCCTTTATACCTTGTCTACATACTATTACCGCCATCTGTATATGTGCAAATCGCTATCTATGACTTACGTCACCTCAGTGTATTATATTTTTGTTTATGCTTAGAGTGTAAGAAATATGGATTTCTTTCCTCGGCAGTACTGATAATTGTTTTCATGCAAACAGTTCAATTTTTTATGTTAATGCTTAGATTAAGAGGGAGATATGATTCCTTTATCAATGTGCATGGAGATACAATATCATCTTCATTGCATGTTAAGGGTTACTTAACAGACTACTCTGCCTCACAGATCTGCTCCTTCGTATTTTACGTATTGCTTAGTGAGAAGCTGAAGTTTATTTGGGGAACTGTATAACATTATACTAATTTATGACTGTCTCACAGACTGTATAGCACAATTTGAGGATACGTTCCGGCTTCAGTGGAACGGTGATTCTGACAAACTGCCATCGGCAGACAATATGTTTATTTCATTGCAAGGGTATTACAGTTAGTAGAAGATAGAGATGAGCTGCTGAGAAGTTTACGCCACATGCTGCTGATCCACATGCTGAGTGCGGCTGATGTTATTCAGGGTTTTTACAAGTGGGTGTTAGACTAGACAAAGTGTACTCTACATCTCCATAATAACTCGTTTCCTGTACAGGTCTGAATGTCTTGGTGGTATGTTGACTTATGTGCTATGAGAGGTATGCCTTCTTTCTTATATATCATCGCCAGTAGCTAGATCACTTTATTGTTCATTCATAAGTCAACATTTCGCTTAAAAAGAAAATATTTTTATGGCATTGGTACTGAAATTATGCCAGCTGTGTGCTAAAATTAAACTTCAACAGGAAGTAGGTGGCTTTCAACAACAACTGCAGTACACGTTTGTTTGCCAATTTTCCAAATGATTTTAGAAATTTAGATAGGATGTGAACTTTCCTCTCTGCCTTATTTGAACGCAGGTCTTTCAAAGCTGAATTAAACTCTAATACCGGATCAGATGTCTCCCATCTCGACTTCCATTTCTTCTTCTATCACGTAATCTGACAAGTCCTCTCCATAGTAAAGTCCTTCAGCGTAAATTTTCCATCTTCCCGCTCTCTCCATTAGGATTATCAGTGGAAATCCCACTGCTATCACTATGTAGCAGTCCTTTCCTTTATTTTCAACCTAGGTCGTTTTAAGTATCCTGTTTACTAAATCAGTCCTTCCAACGACCATTAATATTCGATTTCCTCACATTTTTCTTGCGGCCCACTTCGAGTTGGTTTGTCAACGCTTCCTACTTATTTAATTCTTAAATGAATTACGTTGCTGTATTCCGGTCTTTACCCTAATTTTGTTTGTACTTCTCTTTTTCGTCGATCAGCTGAAGTATTTATTCTGTTTCCCAAGGTTTCTTTGCAGTTACTTTCATTGAAACTGTATTTATGGGTCAAGCTTCTGAGATTGCCCTATTTAGAGACGTCCATTCCTCTACAAACGAACTGCCTACTGTGGTGTTCATTATTGCAGTAACTATAACTTTTGCGAATTCCAAACTAATCTCATCATTCCCCAGTATTTCAGTATACTACTTATTTGTACTTTGATTCTTCTGGGTGATTTACTTGAACTTCAGTCCCCCTTTCATCATTAGTAAATTATGATCAAAGTCTATATCTGCTTCTGGGTACACCTTAAAATCCAGAATCTAATTTCAGAATCGTTTTCTGAACATGAGATAATCTAGCTTGAATCTTCCCATGTCCACGGGCCTTTTCCAAGTTTACCTCTTCCCCTTGTGAGTTTTGAATAGTGTATGCGCCATTATTAGCTAAAATTTATTGCATAACTCTATTAGTCTCATTTTGCTCTCATTCCTACTACTAAACCTATATTCCACCATAAACATCCTCAGAAACTTTCTCTACCTCTTCATCTTCGGCATGTAACGTCGACGTGTATACGTGAACTCAACTGTTCACAGTATCTCAGTCTCTGCCTTACCTCTCTATTCACAAACACTCCTACAGCCACCGAACAATTTTCTGTTGTTCTTGTCGATAAAACTCTATATTATTCTGATCAGAAAGCTTACCTTCGTTTCAAATGGCTCTGAGCACTATGGGACGTAACTTCTGAGGTCATCAGCCCCCTAGAACTTAGAACTACTTAAACCTAACTAACCTAAGGACACCACACACATCAATGCCCGAGGCTGGATCTGAGCCTGCGAACATAGCGGTCGCGCGGTTCTAGACTGTAACGCCTAGAATCGACCTTCGTTTCATTTCACTTCATTGAACCTCAGTATATCTAGAACGAATCTTCGTCATTCCCTTTTTAGATTATTTGGCTTTCCTACCACAGTTAATTCTCTGGCATTCCATACTCCGACTCGTAAAATTTTAACATAGCGTTCATTATTCATGCAATTTTGTCATATGATAATTGATTATTCAGTCTTCTTTTCGTGGTCACTTCGCCCTTGGCAGTCACCTCCCGACAATCCGACTGGCGAACTAATTCGGAAACATTTGCCAGCGGCGAGGCCATCATAAGACTATTTTCAGCTACACGTGGCATATCCTGCGGATACACATTAAGTGTTTTTAATTCAGCGGTTTCCAATGGCTTCTGCATCCTCGTGCTGTTTATCATTACTCATTCTTCCTGCTTTTAGAGGCATTTTCCCACCACAAGGGCAAGGACAAGGCCATATTTGACAAGGCCGTTGCGGAAAGAGAGTAATTCCTCATACCGAAAGTCGTACAGTGTGACAGTTATTGAACTATTTGAAAAAACTGGTAAATTACAAACTACAGCGTGCACACACTTTAGTCAACATGTAACAGTCACTACATATTTGCGGATTTAGGTTGTGACGTGTTCGATATGCCTGCCACCAGGCTCCACTCATCATCAGAATATCTGCCAAAGAAAAGTACAGACTCGTAAAGTAAAGTGTAATTGATGAAAGCCACTGAGAGTAAATTTACAAAGAACGCTCAAAAAGCAGCCACATAGAATTGAAAAGTCTTCATATAAAGTATATGGTATCAGCATCAGTACTCTGATAGAACGACGACGTTAAAAATTTAACAGAAATCCTGTTAGAAAAGTGGCACTATGCTGTGGTCACAGAAGTAAATGAACAACCTGATATTAAAACCAAAATATGCATAACAAGAACAAAGACCTAAACATGAACTTAAAAACATTATAAAAACAGGAGTATATACAATAGTGCACAAAGCATACAAGGTTCAAGATTGCGTTGATACAGTTGCGCTGTTTACGATCACATAAGTAAATGACTAGATTAGTAATTGAAATAAAATACAGATATATCAACATTGACCTAACTTTGAACCTAAATATACACAATAAAACAAGAGTGTAACAGCAGCGCATTAACAAAAAAATTAAGATGAAAAGAGATATTTTTGTTGCGTAGCTGGTGCCACACCGACGGAATATTCCATGCATAATTTTATGGTACTCAGTGGCTCATTTGTCAAAGTATGCATTACAGTTAACACAGAACATCGTTACAAAACAACGTGCAGTTAAAAAAAAGTTGAAAGGGCCCAAATAACACTAAAACGATCATGTGATGGCTAACACATGTGACTCCGCATTTTTTATGAAGCCTATTCTTTATGGTGTGTATTTTTTGAGTGTTCTTTTTAACATATTTTCTAAATTTTCTCATAGTGCCTTTCGTCTGTTACACTTGTGTTTATGGTTCTATGCTTTTCTTTGGCAAATGTTCTAATAATCGGCTGTGCCCGAAACGCGTGTATAAATAAGAATTTTTCAATTGGCTAGTTACTCTAGCGACCAATTCGGCGGAACCGTAAGTCTGTTCAGGATTACGTCATGGTCGCAGGCCTCCTGCTCTACTTCATGTCACACTTTAACTTTTCATACGCTTCCGCGTTAAGGGTGTATCGTTAGTACTTCCATTAGTCGAAAATCGAAGTCGCCAGGTCTGCTACGGACTAAGTAGTACTGATGACGGGGATGGCATCGATCAATACGGATTATACTGATGAATAGAAGGGCCTGAGTGCCGCAGATGAAAATGTTGAAATGTGTGTGAAATCTTATGGGACTTAACTGCTAAGGGCATCAGTCCCTAAGTTTACACACTACTTAACCTAAATTTTCCTAAGGGCAAACACACACACCCATGCCCGAGGGAGGCCTCGAACCTCCGCCGGGACCAGTAGCACAGTCCATGACTGCAGCGCCTCATGCGGCTCGGCTAATCCAGCGCGGCTGCCGCAGATGATTCGCCAGTCCAATGATGGAAAACGAGACCCATATCATACACAACTGCTTCCTCACTGTGGAATATACAAGATTTCGCCTCACAATTATACCTCTGCTCGTCGATCGGCACAGGGTTCGTACGAGGGGCATTCAGTAGTTAATGCGTCCCATTTTTATCGGCCACTTTTGTTTGAAAAAATGTGAAATTTTGTTGTGGGACATTGTAGAATATTGTTGCTTCAGACCCTATAGTTTCATGACGTTTCCCCAGGTGGCGGCGCTATACGTAGTCTTAGAAATGACGTCTGTAACGGAGGTGCGTTCCAAGCAGAGAGCTGTGATTTAGTTTCCTTAGGTGGAAAAGCATAGCACTACAAATATTGATAGGCGCTTGCAGAATGTCTACTGAGACATTACAGTGAACAAAAGCGTGGAGAGTCGATGAGCGAAAAATCTGCCATCATCGCAATAAGATCAAGCAAACCTTTCCGATCTTCAGCTTTCCGGCCGGCCACACACAGCTGTTACTCCTGAAATTTTGGAACGTGTGGACACTCTTATTCGAGGCGATAGGCGATCACAATCAAACACCTCACTACTCAAGTGGACGTCTCTATCCGTAGCGCTGACACACACGTCCACCATACACCGTAGAGAGCAATGAAGGACCATCTGTGCGGAACTGCTTGCGCTTTGTGAGGCAGATGGTGGCAATTTTTCGGTGTAAAATGGCAATCCCTGGGGTGGCGCTACACCACCTTCCCTTCGAAGAGAATGTTCAATGCTGCAACCTCAGCCAATAGAGTATGCGCTACAGTATTCTGGGGCTCTGAAGGGGTCATTCCATTGATGTCCTCCTTCATGGGACAATGATCAACTTTGAAGTGTATTGTGCTACCCTCACCCAATCTACGGTGTGGATCTTGCGTCTACCGACTTCCATCTTATTGGTCCTATGAAGCATACACTCTGCTGGAAGCAGTACGTTGATAATGTGGATGTTATTACTGCAGCAAGACGTTGGCTCCGAGGTCGACTAGTAGAGTGGTACCCAGCGGGCATACAGGCCCTCCCTGTAATGTGGACTAAGGCCGCCGCCTTGAAGGGAGATTATACCGAAAAATAGGATTTTGCAGCCAAAAGAGTGGGGAATATTATGGTGTGTTGGAATCCTAATAAAACCAACTTGCTTTCAAAAAAAAAAAAAATATTTGCATTACTTACTGATCGCCCCTCGTAGATAATTATGTGAGCGGGAATACCGATATCAAACGCTCAAATTACTGGAAAAGGCTCCTGAACTTTTGTGACACGTTATGTGATAGTACGTGACATTTTGAAGGCATGACGTCAAAAATCATATGTGGCGACGCATTACAGATGCCAATAGGGGGGACGAAGGTCGACAGGTCAAGGATCAGGATCGATCAACATGTATTTTGTTCCTTGCCGAGATACAGTCATTAGGACGGAAAAGGATGCTGCACACATTTTGGGAACTCAGTTACTGCTTGAGACCTGCATGTAAAATGCGCACGCACACACCTATGAATAGGCTATGTGCACAGTGGCTACAGCGTTTAAACAATCACTGAGCTTCCTGCGAAGGGAGACGCTTTCACGTACGCAGTCATATTATAATCACACAGTTCCCTAACTTTTAGAGCAGTAGCCACAATGAATCATGACTGCCACGGAGTTTTAATGCAGCTACCTGATACGAACCAGCTTCCATGACGTTACCCACCTGGTCTGCAGTCACACATGTATACGTGCGCAGCGTTCAGTGGAAAGACGTGACATTGGCCGTCCCATTACAGTTATCTGCCAGATCGTGGCCTTGCAGTAGCCGACGTACTCATTCAATCGAAACGACTTACTGTCAACACCCTGCAACGCTTTTGCTGGCCGACCTGTTGCTCCAAGTTGCATCAGTGCTCATGCACTTTATTAGTTATTTCAGCGAATTAATCATTTTCATCATGCTTCGAAAGCGACGACCGTGAAGATGACTGCTGCAATGACTATACGGCTATCAGATACTTTTGCAATACTTCAGGTTGGGACCTCGTCGCTTCTGGCGAAATAAGGTGATCCTTCATACAGAGTGGAAACTGAACCACTATGCTAATTCGGATATGTTATGTAGTCTACACAAAACATTACCAGGCTGAACTGTAAGAAAAGGTGCCACTGGTTGCATTTTGTCCATCTCCAAAACCTAACCTGAGGCCCTGGATAAGCAAAGTATACCTCTAGAAAATACCTGACTAATTAATGAAGTACAACACGGAAAAATGTGACACTTTCAGGTGGCATTATTCACCAACAGATAAAAACCCTTTCATCACATATTCACAATAGAACTTGCATTGCCTATTTCGAATGAAAATGTCTTGCTTCCAATGCTAAAGATGCGTGATGGTTTTTGATGGAACAAATTTTCCTGTATCAGAAGTATACTCTTGTCCGAGATTTCTTCGTGTTTTCCGATTATTTGCTTCTCACAGCTCAAAAATTTTCTTTCTTTTAGGTAAATTTATTTTCTGGGTTTTGTATAGGCGTAGGAAACCCCACATTTGCCCAGGAAATTAAAAACAGCGGTCTCTTGGGTTCCCTTATCACACTTCTTCGGTTTGACTATGTAACGAGATGTAGTTATCACCGAAAAATCACTTTAATTCGAGGAATATGTACGTACAAAGACGTATAAACATAGCTATACGCATTAATTTAGAATTATATGGAACCTGGTTGTAAAATTGTTTTAGAGAGAACTCTGTATTACTCTCCATTACAAGCTGAAATACGTTAGGAGCAGTTTAATAGACAAATTCAAACGTGTACATGGGTCTAGCAACCTCCCACAAATAAAATTATAGTAGTTTATCGTGATTATAATTGGAATTACTACACAATTTACTTCAGTTTACTTCTTATACCGGGTACAAGTGAAAATAAACAAGTATGATAAGTCTTGGAGTTCACTGACAGTAAGGTGTTGCTGACATCTTTCAGAATGTTGATTTCTCACAAAGTAAAGGAAAGTATTATATCAGAGAATAAAGCTTTTATGTTACGTGAAAAAAGTAACAAAAGTAAAACAGTTATACAAACCTTATCTTATTAACGCAGTAAACATGACCCATAGTTCCTATTTATGTATCTATATTTTCTGCATTAATTCCTAAATTACACTCCGTCATCAACAAGGAATTGTTGCAGACATTTAGTCTTGGTTTTCTTCGCAAATCACATCCCGAAACATATATGTAATTAACTTCTGCCATCTTGGAACTTACTCTACAGTGCCTCTCAACACAGGTTATCGAGAAAACGAATGCACTTACCATGACTGAAATTGATTACAGGAGTTGACAATATTCACACCACTTCAAGTAGAACTATCAGATTTCATTCCTCAGCAGCGCTCAAGACAGTTTTCCAAAATATGTCTCTTGTACTGTTATGGTTTACATCAATCATTATCTTTTTCGCTTGTTATATTTGTTAAATCTTGTGCGATGTCATAAATTCCTTTAATCTCATCTACGCTAAAGAGACAAAACCTAGTGACTGCTTGTTTAGTAGCTTCTTGGTCCAGATTTGGAAAGCAATAAAGCAATTAATCTGTGTAGCATAAATTTCACTTGTCTTCTGTAGATTTCTGAGGGTATATAGCACCAAATGTATAAGCACTAGTCACACAATTCCCGTAAATTACGGATGCTGGTTTGTGAGGGCGGAGCTACCATCCGAAAGTATCACAGATGTGTTCCCCAGAGTTCAATCAGGCGACGCATTTGCGCTGAACCGCAGTCCAATCTCTATGAGCCCACTGTCACTGCAATCGTAAGTACCGATGTCGTGGAATCAATATGGGGCAAGCAGGGCTTGAACAGTATACCATGAACCGTGTGCTGCGAAACACATGTGCCTGCAGCAACATTGTACACTGTCATCAGATCTGCCACGGTTCGACACCTATCCTCCTTTAAAGAATGGGTAAACCACCGACCTCCACTTCATGATTTGAGGCGTGGACGTCCAACACTTTCTCATCTGCTCATGGTATCACCGTCCTTCAACGGTCTTCCATGGTCGAGCAGCCTCGGCGTTTCCGAGATGCAGGGGTGGAACGAACTCCTCTTCGCCAAAGTCACTTATGTCGATGAACTTCTCCATTAGTGGTGCTTATCGTCGCTAAAATGATTCCTCTGTCGTCTTTGCTCTGCTTATATACTTTCCTTATCGCGTCACGTGCCCACAACGCCACCAAGTGGCACTCAATCTCGTGATGTGTAGTGGTCATAAAGTTTGGGGTCGTCAGCGTATATCTTACGCAGAAGTTGGAAAATAAAATTGTATCATTAATAAGCTCTCTAGTTTAGTAATAATATTAGTCATCATTAATCTATCATTTCCATAATAGGTACTTATAAAGTTATTCCCCCATTTTTCGAAGCATGGTTGCTACACCAGTTTTGCGTTGTTCTCCTATTCCACTCTAAATGACTCTCATTAAATCACTGTTAAAATTTCCTAACACTTGCCATCACAAATCATGGCTTGCATATGAATAGGAGGGGGAAGGATCGATTAAAGAACACCTTGCAGAAAGTGTTAGGGGAGCCCCAAGTATACTAGGCAATATCTTTGTGGTTGCTAGTGTAGGAGGGGGACATCTTTTGCATTGGAGTCAGGTTACAGATATACAGTCAAGAAAGAAATTATAACATAAAAGAACTACAATGTACAGGAGTTGGACAAAAATGAGGAAGCACCGAAAGGAATACATGCGTGAACACAAATGAAGATGATAGCCAAACCTGCAGATAGCGCAGATGTATTTGGTCACCGGCAGCAGCAGAGCAATGTCCTCTTTATGTTGCAAAAAACATTTGTAGTAAAAAAACTGTTGGGTGTCGATGTGAGTGCATTATCTTGGAGCTAAGTGAATTCTGACGTCCACAAATTGCAGGTGCTTCTATGACGGGTGCTTCCATAACCAAGGAAGCTGAGGCGTTTGATGTTTCAAGACGCACCGACGGAAAAATTACGCCGCATACTGGGGAAGCAGAACTACGTCATCCCCTGTGTCACAACTGGGACGAAGCTGTTCAGAGATCGGGACATACCATTTTTGAAAAGGACTGTGACGACAAATAAGAGGACAACAGCTGCAAAAGCCACTTCAGAACTTAATGTCGCACCCGCAAACACCGTTAACATCAAAGCAACATGAAGGGAGTTGAGTAAACTGGGATTGGGGGCGAGCTCGATTACCAAAACCACGCGTCAGGGGTGCAAAAGCACCATGACAAGAAAAAGTGGTGCCGAAGCTATAAAATCTGGACAATGGAGCAACGGAAGAACACCACTGGGTCGGATTATTCTTGTATCACACTGTTTCCAACTTCTGGCCGAGTTTACGTCTGGCGTACGCTGTCCCAAGCCTACGACGACCACTGTTTGCTGCCAAGATTGAAACGTGGCGCGTTTTCAGAAATGATTAGGGCAACCATATCGTGGTATTCCAAGGGTCGTACGGTCACTCTGCAAGGTTGCATTGCTGCGAAAGATTATCTGATCATGTGGGCTGATAAGGTCCATCCCACGATCCAATATTTATTCCCCAGTGGTGCTGCTGTGTTCCAATAACACAGGGGCCGTGTTCATACAACTCGCATAGTCCAGGACTGGTTTTGTGTGAATGGGAATGAATTGTCGTATCTCCCCTGTCCGCAATAGAAACCAAGTGTCGAGAATATTGAGACTTTATGGTCTGCTTTGGAGAGAAGGGTATGTGATCGCTAGCCACCTCCATTATCGTTACCTGAACTTGTCATTATATTGCAGAAAGAATAGTATAAAATTCCCCTGAAAACCTTAGAGGATCTACATTTATACATTCCGAGACGACTGGAAACTGGTATGAATGTCAACAGTTTTCCTACTCCGTATCTGCGATGGTAACGTGTGATTTTCATGTTTCCATACTTTTGTCCACCCGTGTACATAGCAGTTTCTATAAACGCAAAATTAGTTTGTTTCATCGAAACTAACAGGGTTCTGAAAGAAAATGCAGATGAGATTTTTGCATGTAGATGTGCAAAATACTGAACCGATGGTTGTTCTGTGCCCCTTTGAACACCGTGTAACCGCCAGGGATTGTGGACTAGCATCTTTTCGTGTACAGTGAAGATGAAAAAAAAGCGTAGTTGTAAAGTAAGTAAAAGCTGGACAAAGAGTCAAAAATATTGATAGAAGTAGTTTTTGTGTTGATGAGGACCTAGATGCATGTGCTTGTGAGTTGGTGTTGCAGAATAAATCACATGTAATTATAGCTGTCTACAGATCCTCTCTAGAAATATTTTAAGACTACTAATGAGACTTATAAGTGAATTATTGAGCTACCTGACAGGGAAAAAGAAATAGAAGTTTGTGGATATTTCAACGTTGATTTATTAAGACTTTTTGAGAGGTAAAATGAATTTGGCTCTTTCACACCGATTTCAGTGGCGAACTTCCGGACTCAAGTGCAGAAAGCTAGTAGGACTCTGATTGATAACATTTTTATAGACTATGATCAGGATGAAACAATTAATATGTACCTAACTGTTAATGGACTATCTGATCATCATGTACAATTGATGTAGCGCCTTCCATCTCTCAGGTAATTTCATAGAAGGCAATTATGTTATTAATGAGAATAATTTACAATGTTATAGAAATAAAGTAAAAATGAATTAAGAGATTTAGCATGGGATGGGCTCTATATAAAAGAGATGCTAATGAAAAGTTCAATATATTCCACAGAAAATTTGTGTCGTTAATTGTAAATAACGTTCCTAAAAGATTGTGCAGGAAGTCCACAAATAAACCAAGTAAGCCGTGGTAACTAAAGGGACTAATATTTCCTTTAAGAGGAAAAGGGGGATTCATATAGACCCCAGAATTACTTATAATCTGACGTTACTTCCATTCCACAAAAAAATTACTCTAATATTTCGAGGAAAGTTTTTACGATGTCCAGAAACAGGCGCGTCCTGGCAGAAATTAATAATGTAAGTAATTAGATTAAAATGATATGGGATATTGTGGAACATGAGACAGGACAAGCAGTTAGTGTACAAGGTATCACAGCAGTTAAATTAAATTTCAGTTTATGAAAACTTTAAGTAACTGGAAGTAGCATCAATATCTTCCACTGAAATCAATAGAATGCTAAGCATAGTGAGAAAGAAAGCTCGTACAGTGTCGATGGGATTCCAAACAGAATTCTGAAAGTCTCTGCTAATGTAATAAGTAATTATTGTTATTGACATATTAAAAGTAGACTTTTTAAAGAGGTATTGATGTGTAACTAGAGTCCAGAACTTGAAAATATATTTTGGTACACACTTAGAAATACCAACTCACTTTCAGTAATTCGTGCTACCAAGGGGGGTCCCTTTGTGACTATCACAGTTTTTTTAATACGAATTTCGTTAATTATTGCTGACATTTATTCACAGAATACTTCTCAGATAGATGTATGAGTAGGATCCTGAACCAGAAAATATTTTATATGACATTCACTTGATAAGACCCATGACAATTTATGGGGCTACAGTATGGTAGAGTAAAGCAGAACAGAAGGTGGTTGCTAAGGAGCTTGACAAGATTCAGAGACTCGCCTGCTTAGCCGTAATAGGTGGAATTAGAAGCACATCCACTGCTGGGATGGAGATCATGAGGGACATACTCCCATAATGCTTTCGGGTTACAATGGAGGCCGCGGCAGTAGCATACAAGTTAAACAATTGAAATAACTCACACCATTGTAGTGAGTCTGGTAAATATAGGAATGGTCGGGGATATGCCGGGTGACTATACAATAACCTCCAGCTGCTTTAGTAAACCTTACAGCGAGGAAGGGAGGAGTGAAAGACGGAACCACGACATTGTTCAGAAGACACAGTCTGGTTTGCTGACGGGTCGAAAACAGATAAAAGCGCTGAGACTGCAGTGTACGGGGTATATCCTAGACTAGAGTGAGCAAACTCTCTAGGGAAGCGAGCTGTAGTATTCCAGGTAAAAATATCCGGTATCATAGAGTGCGCCAAGGAGAGTTTTCGTAGGTTATACAAGGATGGTGATGACATCGTTTCCGAGCCACCACAGGATGCCTCGCCTGTTGGGCCAGTGGCCGATTCTCCGGCAAGGTCCCGACAGTCACAGAGGGCGGGCCTATTAGTTATAGGGAGCTCCAACGTTAGGCGGGTTATGGAGCCCCTCAGGAAAATAGCGGGTAGGTCGGGGAAGAATGCCAGTGTGCACTCGGTGTGCTTGCCGGGGGGTCTCGTCCGTAATGTGGAGGAGGCCCTTCCGGCAGCTATTGAACGCACTGGGTGTGACCGGCTGCAGATAGTAGCACATGTCGGAACGAATGACGCCTGCCGCTTGGGTTCTGAGGCCATCCTTGGTTCCTTCCGGCGCCTGGCTGATTTGGTGAAGACAACCAGCATCGCACGCGGAGTGCAAGCTGAGCTTAATATCTGCAGCATAGTGCCCAGAGTCGATCGCGGTCCTCTGGTTTGGAGCCGTGTGGAGGGTCTAAACCAGAGGCTCAGACGACTCTGCGACTATAATGGTTGCAAATTCATCGACCTCCGTTATTGGGTGGAGAACTGTAGGGCCCCCCTAGACAGGTCAGGCGTGCACTACACACCGGAAGCAGCTACTAGGGTAGCAGAGTACGTGTGGCGTGCACACGGGGGTTTTTTAGGTTAGAGGGACCCCCCCTTGGGCGAAACGATAAAATACCTGACGGCTTACCAGAGAGGACATTATCATCGTTGATAAAGAACGTCCGTCCTCAGAGACCAAAAACAGGAAAAGTTATCGTAATATTGGTAAACTGCAGGAGTATCCAGGGCAAGGTTCCTGAATTAGTATCTCTTATTGAAGGAAATAGTGCGCATATAGTATTAGGAACGGAAAGTTGGTTAAAACCGGAAGGGAACAGTAACGAAATCCTAGACACAGAATGGAATATATACCGCAAGGATAGGATAAAAGCCAATGGTGGAGGAGTATTTATAGCAGTAAAGAATTCAATAATATCCAGTGAAGTTATTAGCGAATGCGAATGTGAAATAATCTGGGTTAAGTTAAGTATCAAAGGTGGGTCAGATATGATAGTCGGATGCTTCTATAGACCACCTGCATCAGCAACCGTAGTAGTTGAGCGCCTCAGAGAGAACCTGCAGAACGTCGTGAAGAAGTTTCGTGATCATACTATTGTAATAGGGGGAGACTTCAATCTACCAGGTATAGAATGGGATAGTCACACAATCAGAACTGGAGCCAGGGACAGAGACTCTTGTGACATTATCCTGACTGCCTTGTCCGAGAATTACTTCGAGCAGATAGTTAGAGAACCAACTCGTGAAGCTAACGTTTTAGACCTCATAGCAACAAATAGACCGGAACTTTTCGACTCCGTGAATGTAGAAGAGGGTATCAGTGATCATAAGTCAGTGGTTGCATCAATGACTACAAGTGTAATAAGAAATGCCAAGAAAGGAAGGAAAATATATTTGCTTAACAAGAGTGATAGGGCACAAATCGCAGAATATCTGAGTGACCACCATCAAACGTTCATTTCTGAGGAAGAGGATGTGGAACAAAAATGGAAAAAATTCAGAAACATCGTCCAGTACGCCTTAGATAAGTTCGTACCGACTAAGGTCCAAAGCGAGGGGAAAGATCCACCGTGGTATAACAATCATGTACGAAAGGTACTACGGAAACAAAGAAAGCTTCATCATAGGTTTAAGAGTAGTCGAATCATAGCTGATAAGGAAAAGCTGAACGAAGCGAAAAAGAGCGTAAAGAGAGCAATAAGAGAAGCATTCAACGAATTCGAACATAAAACATTGGCAAACAATCTAAACAAGAACCCTAAAAAGTTTTGGTCATATGTAAAATTGGTAAGCGGATCTAAATCCCCTATTCAGTCACTCGTTGACCACGATGGCACCGAAACAGAGGACGACCGAAGAAAGGCAGAAATACTGAATTCAGTGTTCCGAAACTGTTTCACTGCGGAAAATCGTAACACGGTCCCTGACTTCAGCCGTCGCACGGACGCCAAAATGGAAAAATTGAAATAAACGATATCGGAATTGAAAAACAACTGCTATCACTTAGTAGCGGAAAAGCATCCGGACCAGACGAGATACCCTTAAGATTCTACAGTGATTATGCTAAAGAACTTGCCCCCTTTCTATCAGCAATTTATCGTAGATCGCTGGAAGAACGTAAAGTACCTAGCGACTGGAAGAAAGCGCAGGTCGTTCCCATTTTCAAGAAGGGTCATAAATCAGATGCGAATAATTATAGGCCTATTTCGCTTACGTCAATCTGTTGTAGAATAATGGAACATGTTTTGTGTTCTCGTATTATGACGTTCTTAGATAATACAAATCTCCTTCATCATAACCAACATGGATTCCGCAAACAGAGATCATGTGAAACTCAGCTCGCCCTATTTGCCCAAGAAATTCACAGTGCCGTAGACACTGGCGAGCAGATTGATGCCGTATTCCTGGACTTCAGGAAGGCATTTGATACGGTTCCGCACTTACGTTTAGTGAAAAAAATACGAGCTTACGGAATATCGGACCAGGTTTGTGATTGGATTCAGGATTCCTAGAAGAAAGAACACAACATGTCATTCTTAACGGTTCAAAATCTGCAGATGTAGAGGTAATTTCGGGAGTACCGCAGGGAAGCGTGATGGACCTTTATTGTTTACAATATACATAAATGACTTAGTTGACAACATCGGTAGCTCCGTGAGGCTATTTGCAGATGACACGGTTGTCTACAAGAAAGTAGCAACATCAGAAGACTCGTACGTACTCCAGGAGGACCTGCAGAGGATTAATGCATGGTGCGACAGCTGGCAGCTTTCCCTAAACGTAGATAAATGTAATATAATGCGCATACATAGGGGCAGAAATCCATTCCAGTACGATTATGCCATAGGTGGTAAATCATTGGAAGCGGTAACGACCGTAAAATACTTAGGAGTTACTATCCGGAGCGATCTGAAGTGGAATGATCACATAAAACAAATAGTGGGAAAAGCAGGCGCCAGGTTGAGATTCATAGGAAGAATTCTAAGAAAATGTGACTCATCGACGAAAGAAGTAGCTTACAAAACGCATGTTCGTCCGATTCTTGAGTATTGCTCATCAGTATGGGACCCTTACCAGGTTGGATTAATAGAAGAGATAGACATGATCCAGCGAAAAGCAGCGCGATTCGTCATGGGGACATTTAGTCAGCGCGAGAGCGTTACGGAGATGCTGAACAAGCTCCAGTGGCGGACACTTCAAGAAAGGCGTTACGCAATACGGAGAGGTTTATTATCGAAATTACGAGAGAGCACATTCCGGGAAGAGATGGGCAACATATTACTACCGCCCACATATATCTCGCGTAATGATCACAACGAAAAGATCCGAGAAATTAGAGCAAATACGGAGACTTACAAGCAGTCGTTCTTCCCACGCACAATTCGTGAATGGAACAGGGAAGGGGGGATCAGATAGTGGTACAATAAGTACCCTCCGCCACACACCGTAAGGTGGCTCGCGGAGTATAGATGTAGATGTAGATGTAGACATAGAATCTACATTTATTAGGACAGGTAAGCAGTGTTAAAATCTCTATCAGCCACTGAAACGAGATCAAAGATAGTTTTGTAAGGCCAGAATGCCATAAAGCCAATGAGGGACTGGTGGAAAGCAACCAGGTAAACCTGCTATGGGTTGCTGGTCACTCAGGAATTGGTGGCATGAAGACGGACCAGCGAGACGACCCCATTTATTAGACCAGAACCTGTCCCAAGAATCATTAAAACGACGGTAAAATCAAAACTACGTAGCTGGATCAGGAGTCAGCTTGTAGAATATTAGAATTCGTTGGAAAAACAAAAAAAATGATAAGCTAATGGTGCCGAAGCCATGTTTCAAGAGAAGTTCGGTAATAATGAACTTGAACAGGAAACGGATTGAAATCATAGTAGGACTCCTGACTGGCAATAGGAACCATAAGAAACACCCACACATGAAGCTCATAATTATAGGCTTTGTGGCGAGGAGGAAGAAACCGCATTACATGTAATCTTCCAAAGCGAAGTTCTAGAGGGCAAAAGACACAGAAAATAAGAGTATGTAGAGCATGAAGAAATTGTCTAATAATGATCTAGTAAAGGATCTCCTACTACTATTGAAGAGTACCGATTGGCTTTATTAGAATCACAGGGAGCGAAACCTCACAATAAACAATTTCGGTGCAGGCAACAGTGGGGTAAGGCCACTTCGTTTCTGTGTCCGTGCATTAATCAAATGAAATCAATGTCTTGTGGAATAGTTTTCTGGGGTAACTCGTCACTTAGGAAGAAGGCATTGATAGCACGAAGGCTAGCAGTAGGAATACGTGGTGTTCACCATCGGTCGTCATGTAGGCATCTCTTCAATGTGTTAGGCGTTTTCACTGCACAGTCGCAATACATATATTCCGCAATGAAATTCGTCATAAGTGAACCATCACAATTTAAAAAGAACAGTGATGTCCATACCTACAATAATATAAGAAAAAGTTATTTATTATTCATTATTAAAGTTGTCGGTATCTTAGAAAGGAGTTCAATGCGCCGCAACAAAAAATTTTGATCATTTTCCCAATAGCATAAAATGTCTGACAGGTACCAAAGCAAGTTGTAAATCTCAGCTAAAATCATTTCTCCTGAATAACTCCTATTTCATAGACGAATTTTTATATATGAACTGGAAGTTCCTAAAAAAACAGGTTTTTAAGGTTAATTTCATGAGTAGGACTAAAGGAATTATGTGTTCATTAATATTATCACGTATACGTATCCTGTAATCTGACCAGTTCCACATCATTTCGGTAATCGATTTGTTCAAATGAATTATGGAACATGTAACAGACTACCTAACTAACTATCTGGTTTCACACCGTCATGAAATGTCAATGTCATTATTGTTCATTATAATTTTTAATTCTTATAATTTCCCTGAATTTAGAAGTGGCTCTATATTCCATGTTCTTTGATTCATCTCTTTCTCAATGCTGCTAGACTTTCCCTGGCTATCGATCTGGATCACCTCACTTGAATCCTTGCTGAAATATAGCTTTCGAGTTCAAAGATGTGGAATGGAAACATTACTTCTGTGAATACCAAGAAGTGTCGTGGTACCTTGCTGCCATCCACATAATAGTGTAACTTACGCTCAAGTCGTTCTGACCATGCCAGTGAACATTCAGTGACCACCCAGGCCGACAGCCCGTATCTTCTGCATTGTGTCAATACCTTGCTGCTGCTTCCACTATCATGAAAATTTCTCCCCCGCCTACTCTGCTCTGCTGTTGAAACTGTCTTCGTCGTCCACCATTGAAGTACTTTCATCCACTACCACAAACAAAGGCACTTACAGTGTGCTGTCACTTTTTTACGAAGTGTTACATCCTCACCTTCATCTTTGCCACCTCAAAAGGGAAAAAGAAGGGTATAACTAAGGAAAGTTAGACTAACCTAGATAGTGTTGTGTTGTATTGAACTGGGGACCTAGAAACGACGGAGAGCTTTCGTCCCCGCCGTAGTCCTCAATGATACACAACCCCACAACAGGCTACAGCAGTCCAGTCACCCAACCACCGCCCCGCCACCGAACGCAGGGTTATTGTGCAGTTGCTTCCCACGGGAACGTCTGATTATTCCAGACGAGTGTAACCCCAATGTTTGCGTGGTAGAGTAATTATGGTGCACGCGTTCGTGGAGACAGTGTTTGCGCAGCAGTTGACGACATAGTGTAAGAGAGGCGGAATAAGTGGAACCAGCCCACATTCGCCGAGGTAGATGGAAAACCGCCTTAAAAACCATCCACAGGCTGGCCGGCACACCGGACCTCGACACTAAACGGCCAGGCGGATTCGTGCCGGGCATCGCCACGCCTTCTCGCTGGGGAAGCAGTGCGTTAGACCGCACGGCTAGTCGGGTGGGCTTAACCTGGATAGTACTCTTTATTTAAACACTTTCACCTCATTTCTTGAATGACTACACATTGTGAAAGATCATCATTATATGACGACCCGTTTCCTTCACCCATAAGTGTAGATCAGCGTGTTCAGGGGGCGTTTATCTGTTCAGTGCTCCTCAATTACTTTAAGATATTGGAAGTACGGCCAGTTAGTTGATGTACCAATCTCAACTGGGATTTATCTGATGTATCTGAAGTATATCTCTCACACTCGACCTTGAGGCCAGTGTCTGCAGTATAATGACCATCTGCTTTGGTAGAGTGATTAAATTATCGGATTTACTTCTGTAGCAATCTTTACGGTCATCCTGATTTAGGTTTCACACAGTTTGCTGATGAATCAATGGATTACATCACTCTTATTGCAGACCACTCGCGACCTTCGACACCTGCCTTCTTACCCACCAGACGTGACAAGTACCAGCAGCATACCGCATGTCAAAAATCGTAAAACAATTGGCATATGAATAGCAGTTGACGTATCTACAACGTCTGCTACGTTTGTCCCTTATGAGCCACACCAATGACATGTGCGATGTCATCTTAAAGCTCACAAACTACCTCCTCGGAACCTACGGGAACAGTGTATTTTGTGCGTGAATATCTGGTGCCACTTACGCCGGTCACGCGCACAGAACTTGTGTAATCCCTGCCACGGTTAAGCGCAGCTCCTTTGCGTGTCGAGGTAAACCAACACACTATTAGAAGGGTGGCCATAATGTTGCGGTTGATCATCGCCGCTGCTCTGTAAAACCATCCTGTTGTATAATGAAACCAGTAGACGGCATCTGCACGTGCCTGCGGTTCATCCTGGCATCCGTCACATTATTTTGGAAGAGATGGGGGATCTGTACCGCTTTGTGTAATGAACTGGTGGCACTATACTGCATGCTGCGCCTCAGATGAAATCACTGCAGTGAAGTAGTTTCGCTATTGCATATCATTATTTCATCACAGTCATCAATAACGGTAACATCAATATGTCGGGCGGTATTCGCATTAAGATTTTCTTGAACAAAGCTGAACATTGTTCACCTGTTTGCACTGGATGTTAAGTACTCTTTATTTATTTTATATTTTTCTGTCCCTTAGGACCACTGTAGATATATCTCTTAGACATACAATTTATGACTACCTTGCGTAAATGGTTATTAAATAAAGTGAATGAGCATGAAATACAGTAGGAAATTACAGTATGTCAGTATAAAACATGTCAATATAAAACATTTATTTCCAATTGCTATGCTAATAATGGCCAAGAAAGCTACGGAAGAAGGGCATGTCCTGTTATTACAAGTTGCCCCTGTATTCGCATAGAAGGATGTGAAACCCTAGATGGTGAGCCCAGTTAAAGTCCTGAATTATTGTTTTAATTATACCTTTTCATAAATTCTATTAGCTAGTTTTAACATGTTACCTTAACTTAAGTTTAATTTGAAAAACGTATCCGACTCGTGCAAGTATAGTTGGTGGTGACTTCAGTTTATCCTCGATACGTTGGCGATAATACATGTTTAAATCAGGAGGTACGCATGAAACATCATCCGAAAATGTGCTAAACGCGTTCTCTCAAAATTATTTTTAGCAATTAGTTCGTGAGCCCACTCGAATAGTAAACGGTTGTGAAAACACACTTGACCTCTTAGTAACAAATGATCCTGAGGTAATAACGAACATCAAAACGGACACAGCTTTTGTGGCGGCGTTCGTAGCGACAAACAATTCGCTGTAGAAACGGCTTACGAAGTCACCGCCACACTTTTAATAGCGGGCCGACCGGTCCGCTGGAACAGTGAACAGAAAGATGAAAACCCAAACACTCTGATTAAATAAAAGTCGGTACTTATCTTTATTAACGAAGATACAGAAACACAGTAGTGAACTCCGTGTCTACAGAAATCTGTCTAGTTCGAGTCGGAGCGGCTAGGTCAGCGTCGGCTGACGACAAACAACAACTCTGCTGCGATGAACACACAACTGACTAGCAAGTACACAAATCGGTGGCGAGTATACAACTGAGCGGCGAATACAGAACTGTCCTAGCGCTCGCGACTTCAGCGCTTAAGAAGCCAGAAGCCAGCGGTGGCGGGCGCAGACTTGCGGCGATTTCCTGTCTCGCTGGCGCTGCTTATGCGGACGGAGTCCGGACTTTGATGCTGCCAATCTGTTGGCAGCGGGCTCGGGTGGCATTACTGGCTAGGATATAACAACAGCCATTAGTGAATACAGGATTGTCGTAGCGAGACTGAGTACCGTAACTCACAAATCCATCAAACTAAACGAAACACACACACACGCAATATATATATATATATATATATATATATATATATATATATATATATATATATATATATATATATATATACTCCTGGAAATTGAAATAAGAACACCGTGAATTCATTGTCCCAGGAAGGGGAAACTTTATTGACACATTCCTGGGGTCAGATACATCACATGATCACACTGACAGAACCACAGGCACATAGATACAGGCAACAGAGCATGCACAATGTCGGCACTAGTACAGTGTATATCCAACTTTAGCAGCAATGCAGGCTGCTATTCTCCCATGGAGACGATCGTAGAGATGCTGGATGTAGTCCTGTGGAACGGCTTGCCATGCCATTTCCACCTGGCGCCTCAGTTGGACCAGCGTTCGTGCTGGACGTGCAGACCGCGTGAGACGACGCTTCATCCAGTCCCAAACATGCTCAATGGGGGACAGATCCAGAGATCTTGCTGGCCAGGGTAGTTGACTTACACCTTCTAGAGCACGTTGGGTGGCACGGGATACATGCGGACGTGAATTGTCCTGTTGGAACAGCAAGTTCCCTTGCCGGTCGATGAATGGTAGAACGATGGGTTCGATGACGGCTTGGATGTACCGTGCACTATTCAGTGTCCCCTCGACGATCACCAGTGGTGTACGGCCAGTGTAGGAGATCGCTCCCCACACCATGATGCCAGGTGTTGGCCCTGTGTGCCTCGGTCGTATGCAGTCCTGATTGTGGCGCTCACCTGCACGGCGCCAAACACGCATACGACCATCATTGGCACCAAGGCAGAAGCGACTCTCATCGCTGAAGACGACACGTCTCCATTCGTCCCTCCATTCACGCCTGTCGCGACACCACTGGAGGCGGGCTGCACGATGTTGGGGCGTGAGCGGGAGACGGCCTAACGGTGTGCGGGACCGTAGCCCAGCTTCATGGAGACGGTTGCGAATGGTCCTCGCCGATACCCCAGGAGCAACAGTGTCCCTAATTTGCTGGGAAGTGGCGGTTCGGTCCCCTACGGCACTGCGTAGGATCCTACGGTCTTGGCGTGCATCCGTGCGTCGCTGCGGTCCGGTCCCAGGTCGACGGGCACGTGCACCTTCCGCCGACCACTGGCGACAACATCGATGTACTGTGGAGACCTCACGCCCCACGTGTTGAGCAATTCGGCGGTACGTCCACCCGGCCTCCCGCATGCCCACTATACGCCCTCGCTCAAAGTCCGTCAACTGCACATACGGTTCACGTCCACGCTGTCGCGGCATGCTACCAGTGTTAAAGACTGCGATGGAGCTCCGTATGCCACGGCAAACTGGCTGACACTGACGGCGGCGGTGCACAAATGCTGCGCAGCTAGCGCCATTCGACGGCCAATACCGCGGTTCCTGGTGTGTCCGCTGTGCCGTACGTGTGATCATTGCTTGTACAGCCCTCTCGCAGTGTCCGGAGCAAGTATGGTGGGTCTGACACACCGGTGTCAATGTGTTCTTTTTTCCATTTCCAGGAGTATATATATATATATATATATCAGTCTCCACTCTTCCCAAATTAACAATGTAAGAGTAGACCGGATGTTGCTTGAATTCGAAGAAATAATGTCGCAAGTGACGAAGTTAATTGCCGATTGTATACAGAACAGGTCAGAACACTGTTGGAGAAATAGAGAAAGAAGCATACTAAATTAAAAAAAACACAAAATTACAAGATTGGCGACCTTTTACAGAAGCTCGTAGTTTAGAGCGGACTTCAAAGCGAGATGTTTATAATAGTTTGCACAACGAAACTTTGTCTCAAAATTTGGCAGAAAATCCGAAGAGATTCTGGTCATATGTAAAGCGTGCTAACGGCAAGACACAATCAATGTCTCCTCTGGGAGATTGCAGTGGAAATACTGTCGATGACAGTGCTGGTAGAGCAGAGATACTGAATATAGCTTTCAGAAATTCCTTCACTAAAGAAGACGAAGTGAATGTTCCAGAATTCGAATGAAGAACAGCTGCCAGCATATGTAACTTAGAAGTATGTTTCCTCGGAGTAGTGAAGCAACGTAAATCACTTAATAAAAGCAAGTCTTCCGGTCCAGACTGCACACTATTTAGGCTCCTTTGAGAGTATCGTGATGCAATACCTCCATGCTTAACAATCATATAAAACCGCTCACTCGACGAAATATCCGTACCCAAACACTTAGAAGTTGCACAGGTCCCACCTATATTCAAGAAAGGCTGTAGGAGTAATCCACTAAATTACAGGCTCACATCATTAACGTCGATACGCAGCAGGATTCTGGAACATACAATGAGTTTGAACGTTATAAACTACCTCGCAGAAAGCTGTCTATTGACACACAGGCAACACGGATTTAGAAAACGTCGTTCTTGTGAAACGCAACAAGCTCTTTATTCAAACGAACTTTTGAGTGCTATTGGCAAGGGATTTCAAACTGATTCCGTATTTCTAGATTTCTAGACCTCACAATCAAATTGCTTGCTTGTGTAATTTCGTCTCAGTTACGTGACTGGATTCGTGATTTCCTGTTAGAGAGGTCACGGGTCGTAGTAACTGACGGAAAGTCATCGAGTAAAACGGAAGCGATTTCTGGTGTTCCCCGTGGTAGTGTTATGGGCTCTCAGCTGTTTCTGATTTATATAACCGATTTAGCAGACAATATGAGCAACCGTCTTAAGTTGTTTATAGATTATTCTGTTGTTTATCGTCTAATAAAGTTATCAGAAGATGAAAACAAACTGCAGAATGATTTAGGATGGTGTGAAATTTGGCAGTTGACCCTTATAACTGAAAAGTGTGAGGTCATCCACATGAGTCCTAAAAAGAATCCGTTAAATTTCGGTTGCACGATATATCAATAGAATTTAAAGGCATAAATTAGACTAAATACCTAGGAACTACAATTACGAACAACTTAAGTTGGAAAGAACGCATAGAAGATGTTGTGGGGAAGGTTAACCCAAGATTGCGTTTTATTAGGACAGCACATAAAATATACAACTGAGCTACTAAAGTCACTCACTGCATTACGCTTGTCCGTTCTCTTTTGGAGTACTGCAGCGCGGTGTGGAATCTTTAGCAGAAAGAATTAACGGAGTACATCGAGAAAGTTCAAAGAAGGGCAGCCCGTTTTGTATTATCGAGAAATAGGGGAGAGAAAGTCACTGACATGATACTGGAATTGGGGTGGACATCTTTAGAATAAAGGTGTTTCTCGTATCGGCGGGAGCTTCTCACTAAATTTCGATCACCAACTCTGAATGTGAAAATATTTAGTGGACGCCGACCTACATAGGGAGAAGCGATCATCATAATAAATTAAGGGAAATCAGAGACCGCACGGGAAAGTATAAGTTTTCATTTTTACCGCTAGCTGTTCGAGAGCGGGAAAACAGAGAATTATTGTGAACGTGATTCGATGAATTTTCTGCTAGCCACTTAGGCGTGAATTGCACAGTAGCCATACAGATGTCGATGAAAAAGTAGAGACAGATAATCGGACATTAATTCTAACTGGAGATATATATTTTAGTCAAACAACTAATAGCCATGGCTGATATGGATAATTTGATACATATAACTACATGAAATTTATTTGCACAAACAGATAGGTTAGTTACGGTGCTTGTCATGAGGTACTCAGCCACTTCGACTGAGGGATCTATTGTCTGCACACTCTAATGGTAGCTGACCCTTCAAGCAAATGATATTCATTTTCTCCGAAACTCTTCTGTCAAGATTTCGATACATTTCTGCACCCTGGTGAACAAATGCATGTGAACCCCAACATAAATAAGTAGAACGCAGTGCATGTTAATAGACAAAAACCCGATATCGATTCAGTAATTGACTAGTGACCATTCACTGGAATGATAGTTACGTACCAAGGAGTACCCAGCAAGAGAGTTTTGAGCTAGTAGAATAACATAAACCAAATTGTGAGGTGGCAGATGATGGCACCTTTAGTAAGTGTGTCTCACCCACGTGGTAACTCATTTGAAAAATCCTTGTTCTAACTATTCATTACTATCGTTAATCGTTCAGGGACCTTTACTAATTTTTATGAGTGGAAGAGGTAGAGGAAAGTCAGTGAACAGCAGTGCTCTTTGCAACGAGCTGCTGGCCGCTGTGGCCGAGCGGCTCTAGGCGCCTCTGTCCGGAACCGTGCTGCTGCTACGGTCGCAGGTTCGAATCCTGCCTCGGGCATGGATGTGTGTGTTGTCCTTAGCTTAGTTAGGTTTAAGTAGTTATAAGTGCAGAGGACTCAGGACCTCAGATGTTAAGCCCCATAGTGCATAGAGTCATTTGAACCATTTTTTGCAACGAGCTCACTTAGTGAGTCAGAGAGCGGCTTACATATGCCCATTAAACTCCAGTGACAGTCATTGTGCATTGCGGGGAACCATGTAATGAAAAGTTCGACTTATCCCAAAAGTGTGCAAACCAAGGGACCAGGGATGGCAGAGCACCTTAACAGAAGAGGTATCCATTCAGCATCAGTCTGAGAAAAGCTGCAACATGCACTATTTGGTCTAATGCATTTGGATACTTATTAGTGGAAATTAAGTGTGCAAACCAAGGGGCCAGGGATGGCAGAGCACCTTAACAGAAGAGGTATCCATTCAGCATCAGTCTCAGAAAAGCTGCAACATGCACTATTTGGTCTAATGCATTTGGATACTTATTAGTGGACATTAATATATGGTGTGTCCACCCTTAATCTTTAAAGCGTCTTAAACTCTGTTGGGGACACTTCAGATGAGGTATCTGGAAGTCTGTAGAGGAATGGGAGTCCATTCGTAGACGAAACCAGAAGAAGCAGTAATGTTGGACACTGGGATCTGGAAAAATCTGAGTTTTAACACATCCAAAATGTATCATATTTGGTTCAGGTCGAGACCCTGTGCAGGCCAGCCAATTTGAGAAACGTTATTATGAACAAACAAATGCATTTGTAGCACCACACAACAATTTTGATGCACACGCCACTTTTTTAAAAAAGTTCAACCTGACGAGCTCAGAGACCAATAAACGAGGGCAAATTCGATCATGCACCCAAAGCCACCACATTGTAGGTGCAGACATAGAATTTTAAATTATGAGGGGTTCAGAGCACAAAGATACATCCGACCTTGCCCACTAGACTTGCATTCGGGAAGACTACGGTTCAAACCAGCGTCTGGCCGTCCTGATTTGGATTTTCCGCGATTTCCTTAAATAGCTTCAGGGAAATGCCGGGATGGTTCCCTTGGGAGGGCACGGTCGATTTCCTTCACCGTTCTTCCCTGTTACGAGCTTGTGCTTCGTCTCTAATGACCTCGTTGTCGATGGGCTGTTAAACACCAATCTCCTCCTCCTCCTCCAACCGTGCCGCCATTCTGTCTGTGTCCCAAGAACCAGAGGGCGTGGCGGTCTGTTGAGTTTCAGTGAAACCACAAGAAGCTGATCAGTGCTGGTCAGCTACATGATTGATGACTTAAACACCAAGCCACGGTAAACTTGATGCAAATCACAGCGATGGTCTGCAGTTGCTGCCCGCAGGGGCATCAGACATGCGGAGAAGACAGGTGTGCTGCCAGCCCTCCTCTACTGAGGGTCAATCGCAGGTGATCTGCAAGGTGCCATCTCTACAACGTCCAACAGCCGCAAAGCTGCGCAGCGCCCTGCCCGACTCAAGAAGATTTGCTGCGGTGTTGTTCCATGGTGGATGACCAGGACCTCATCTTCACGACAACCGACATTATGAACCACACAGTTAACCATCCACACCTAAGTGAGAGACAGGCTGACTACGAGAGCACTGAGGTCCAAGGGCCCCACTGTACTACAGAAAAGTTCAGGGTGAGCGACGCCTGCCTGCCTCGGGCAGAGCACAAGGTCGCAGCTCACTAACATGCGGCTCAATGTCACGACTTGGTGAGGAGGCTCACGCATACGCCCTGCTGCCGTCCAACGCACTGAGACACTTTATAACTCTTTAAACTCATCCAGGCAAATAAATGTTATTATAGACACCACTATGTCACTAACGTCTCTGGGTATAATCTGGACCACTCTCCCTCACTCCATATTCGGCCTCTTGCAGCAAAATGACCACAACTCCTTGGTTGCAACACCTAACGGGTTTTATTTTATGACAGAATGCATTGTCATATTGATCGTGTCCTAGATGTTCATCTACTATATGCAGTACACAATGCGGTAAAATGTGTGTTTCGCGTTTCCTTGAACGAAATTAAAGGACGACCCCTAACATCGAAAAATACACCCACACTAACACTACCTCCTTCACACTTCACTGTTGGCATCACACACGATGGCAGGTAACGTTCTCCAGGCATTCGCCAAACCCAAACCCTTCCATAGAATTGCCACAGTTACAGCTCGATTCGTCACTCCAAATTACTTGTTTCCACGCATCCACTGTCCAGTGGCGTTGCTCTTTGCATTATCAAGTGTCGCTTAGCGTTAACTACAGACATGTATGACTTGTGAGGAATTGTTCAACCATTGTATCTAATTCTTTTTAACTTCCTACACAGTCGTTCTGCTATTGGGACTAACGTTAGCACTTTTGAATTCAGGAGTGACACCTTCCGTAGATTTCGTGTGACTTTGTGCAGTCACCATCCGCAATGCCTTACAGTCCCTGTCGGTATATGGCATCTACCTGGCCATTCTTAAGCTGTGGTAGTTCCTTCAGGTATCCTATTCACAATCAAATCACAACAGTCGATTTGGACAGCATTAGAAGAAGTGAAATGTACCTAATGGGTTTCTTAGTCTGGTAACATCCAGTGCATAGTCCGTGTTCGAGCTCTCTGAGCTCTCCTGACCGACCCATTCTGCATTTATCGCTTCTCTGACAACACAATACTTCCGGCCCCCTCATGCGCTGGCGGGTCCACCTCTTGTGACATCTAGCGGTCGGTTCCAAATAGGGGTGCCCAGATACTTACGATCAGGTAATGCATAATGGACAATGTACCTGAAGCCATTTCCTTCATCCCTAACCCTCTCGGTAACTAATATGAGCTACTCACCGTCTCCTCGCTCAGGTACTGAGAACGCCCTTTGACTTACTCCAATAAACATCTCGTCCACTCATCACGAAGGAGAAATTACATAAATTCGGCCGTATAAAGATGAACTTCGACAATGTTTCCTCCTGTGCACCACTAACCAATGGAAAATTAAGAGAACAAACTGATTCTCATGCGTTATATACCCTCCGCCACAAAGCGATTAGTGGCTTCTGGGATACAGGCGTAGATTTTGAAGTAGATATAGCGAGCAACGATTTTAAAGTATCTGTAGCATTTGTATCTTGAATGAAAACAAGAACTGAGGTATCAGATCTCGCTCTAACAATCAAGACATGTTGCGCTGGTTGCAGTGTTGCTGAAACAGGTACTTTATAGCAAACGATAAACTACTGGGAACATAGGCACAAGCTCGACATTCAAAACAGTTGACAATACATTCTGTGAGAGATGGGGGGAAAAGGAGAGCCGTTTGGGAAGGCTAGTTCAGATAAAACTTCGATTAAGGTTTGAAGATTCAACGCTCCTGCTGCGGGTGTTGACTATGGATCTGCTTTGGGCTTTAGAAACAGAGTTATTCTTTTCTGTTTTACTGTAGTGAACTTTGGATGCTTCGAGATGCTGCAGTGGCGAGGGCGCACTGTGTAAAAATATTTCTCGAAGCAACAGAAAATAAATTTACCTCCGCAAAGAAACACCGATATTTTCTGTTTAATACGAAAGGTTTTTCCAAACTTTGGCTTACTTATAATGAGAACTAACTTGTTTCTTAAAATGTGGTTTGTTTATAAATTTTATTTTTGGTAATGGTAGTAAATACAAATTATAACCGGGTCAAAAGAATTGATTTGAATGTTTGCGCTCTCCAATTCATTGGAGGTATCATACATCATGCCAATTTTACCGTTAACACCTGCTACCTGATACTGCACTCAAGCGCGCATTTTAATTAACTACATTAAAATAGCATCTTTTGCAGTATGTCACCTATTTTGGCTATGTTGTGGTACGAGATGAAATCGTAAGGGAAAAAGGAGAGAAATTATGCAAAATGGTTTTCTTGACAACATAGCATTCAATACTTGCAAGTGAAAGACATCACAGACTGAGCCTTATCGGTGTAATATCGGATCATTCACTAAGCACGAAGGGAGCGACTGTGTGCAAAATGATGTGTAATCCATGTCTTGGATTAGCCTGTCTATACTGATTGTACTTTAAATCGCTGTAATCACTTTTACATAGAGTATTTCTCTAGAAACTGAAGCTTCCCTATCGATGGTGAAACTATGCAAGCGTCGTTGTTAGACGGAAGGAGCCGTAGCGCTGTTCTTCGCTGTTAGTTTCGGCCGCAGTTCAGTCAAAGCCACGCGCCCGACCTGCTTAAAGGGAACCCGTTATTTTGCGTTCCGCGACGAGTCTAACCGCTCACGAACGCAGTGATTATTAAGGAATGGTGGAGAGCTATTATCGCGCCGTGGGCGTTCGAACTGGCTGGTAGCTCTGTGCGGAGAAAAGAACGCCAATCACCAGACTTACATAATGAGTGGTAATAATACGTCAGACAAATAACACACCGTTTCAGAGCATCGCGGCAAGGTTCTTCGTTATGGTGTGAAAACAACACTATTTATACCGTTTCTAACTACTTATAGTTTCTATATTTGTGACGATGACAGTAATTATGAAGTAATTAGATGAACGTGGAGACCTGATGTGCCGGCCGCGGTGGCCGAGCGGTTCTAGGCGCTTCAGTCCGGAACCGCGCGACTGCTACGGTCGCAGGTTCGAATCCTGCCTCGGGCATGGATATGTGTGATGTCCTTAGGTGAGTTAGGTTTAAGTACACTCCTGGAAATGGAAAAAAGAACACATTGACACCGGTGTGTCAGACCCACCATACTTGCTCCGGACACTGCGAGAGGGCTGTACAAGCAATGATCACACGCACGGCACAGCGGACACACCAGGAACCGCGGTGTTGGCCGTCGAATGGCGCTAGCTGCGCAGCATTTGTGCACCGCCGCCGTCAGTGTCAGCCAGTTTGCCGTGGCATACGGAGCTCCATCGCAGTCTTTAACACTGGTAGCATGCCGCGACAGCGTGGACGTGAGCCGTATGTGCAGTTGACGGACTTTGAGCGAGGGCGTATAGTGGGCATGCGGGAGGCCGGGTGGACGTACCGCCGAATTGCTCAACACGTGGGGCGTGAGGTCTCCACAGTACATCGATGTTGTCGCCAGTGGTCGGCGGAAGGTGCACGTGCCCGTCGACCTGGGACCGGACCGCAGCGACGCACGGATGCACGCCAAGACCGTAGGATACTACGCAGTGCCGTAGGGGACCGAACCGCCACTTCCCAGCAAATTAGGGACACTGTTGCTCCTGGGGTATCGGCGAGGACCATTCGCAACCGTCTCCATGAAGCTGGGCTACGGTCCCGCACACCGTTCGGCCGTCTTCCGCTCACGCCCCAACATCGTGCAGCCCGCCTCCAGTGGTGTCGCGATAGGCGTGAATGGAGGGACGAATGGAGACATTTCGTCTTCAGCGATGAGAGTCGCTTCTGCCTTGGTGCCAATGATGGTCGTATGCGTGTTTGGCGCCGTGCAGGTGAGCGCCACAATCAGGACTGCATACGATCGAGGCACACAGGGCCAACACCCGGCATCATGGTGTGGGGAGCGATCTCCTACACTGGCCGTACACCACTGGTGATCGTCAAGGGGACACTGAATAGTGCACGGTACATCCAAACCGTCATCGAACCCATCGTTCTACCATTCATCGACCGGCAAGGGAACTTGCTGTTCCAACAGGACAATTCACGTCCGCATGTATCCCGTACCACCCAACGTGCTCTAGAAGGTGTAAGTCAACTACCCTGGCCAGCAAGATCACCGGATCTGTCCCCCATTGAGCATGTTTGGGACTAGATGAAGCGTCGTCTCACGCGGTCTGCACGTCCAGCACGAACGCTGGTCCAGCTGAGGCGCCAGGTGGAAATGGCATGGCAAGCCGTTCCACAGGACTACATCCAGCATCTCTACGATCGTCTCCATGGGAGAATAGCAGCCTGCATTGCTGCGAAAGGTGGATATACACTGTACTAGTGCCGACATTGTGCATGCTCTGTTGCCTGTGTCTATGTGCCTGTGGTTCTGTCAGTGTGATCATGTGATGTATCTGACCCCAGGAATGTGTCAATAAAGTTTCCCCTTCCTGGGACAATGAATTCACGGTGTTCTTATTTCAATTTCCAGGAGTGTAGTTCTAAGTCTAGGGGACTGATGACCTGAGATGTTAAGTCCCATAGTGCTCAGAGCCATCTAAACCATTTGAAGACGTGGTGTGTTCTCCAAAGAGGTGAGCTGTGGTTTTGACGAGGTACTGGGCTGTTGGAGACTTCGGCAGTAGGGTTTATCCTGGTTGCCATGCCTATTTAAACAAGTGGTTACCTACTCTTTGTTGCAAGTATTCTTATTGTGTTCTGTATTTTGAATAATATTTACTCACTTATGTTAATCAACACTTACTATTTGTGAACAAAAAGAAACGCATTTACCGATGTTACACTAAATCAAGATCTGTTGCCGAATTAGGAAAATAGACCGAGTTAATGAAGGATTACCAAAACTAAATATAGTGAATTAGTTGAAAGCACAGTATTACAAAGTGGCAAGAGCAAGTTTAGCTGTGTTGCCAACAGCTCGGCTCATAATGCTCCGGCGTTTTGGCCTCACATGGGCAAACCAGGACGAACTACCGCTTTGTTATCCTCAGTAAAGGCGCTATTTATGTGCAGTTGGAGGGTCGTGGGGTCAGCTCACTGCTCTCGCGGCAGCTGTCAGCTTTGAAGACTTCTCATCCAAGTAGATTCTCAGTCGGCATCAACAGGCAGAGTGGATACCGTTCCAGACCGCCCAGGAGAAGTCCATAGCATTACCGGGAGTTGATCTCAGGTGCTCCACATTAAAGTCAGCCGCGCTATCCACTCATTCACGGCGGAGAACAGCGTGGCTCAAGGGTCAGTGGAAACGCGTTTTGTACAAACACGATATTTGGTATTTACAAATATTTTCACTTTCATGTGGGTATTCTCGATGCACTGAAGTCTCAGAGGTAATTTAGGTAAGAAAGAGAATGAATTATTTGATAATAATTCACTGGAGACATACGAAAGGAAGAAATATTTGCGTTTAACCTCCCGTCGATGACAAGGTCATTAGAGAATGAGCATAAGATTGAATTTGGAACGGATGGGGTAGGAATTCTGCCGCGCCTTTTCAAATGAATTTTCTTGGCGTTCACCTTAAGTGGTTTAGGAAAACCGTTCAAAGCCTATATTTTGATGGTCAGATCGGTATTTAGACTAACGAACTGCAGGTCTTACCGCTGCCTTGGCCATCTCGTTCGGTGAAACGTAAGATGCTTCTCACAAAGGCCACAGCAAACAGTTATACTCAATCTCTGAAGATAGGTCAATGATGTTCTGACCAACAACGTGTAATGAAATTAATGGTGTGTAATTCCACTCAATATATTATTTTGATTATCCGACAGACGTAAGACGAACTCAAGAAAAATTCTGTATGTGCTGTATCTGAGTCTTATTCGCTTTCTAGCATCCCAGTCGTATAGCACATTTACCATTCTCAGAAATTAATATCGTTATTATGAGAGTTTTACAATTTCTCATGAGAAAGAATATTTTCTACAGTTTTAGGATGATGATAAAGGATATTAGTAAATGAGATACTTGTTATGAATGAACCTGACTAGGGTTATAGTAGCTTAACAATTACGAAAATGGTACGAATCCACTGTTGAGTACACGTACATAACGTTGTTTAACACCCTTTTTTTAAAACTTACGACGGCAGCGAATCTCTGAAATGGAAGTTATGGGAGACAATAATGAGCAGCGAGCGCTTGGTAGCCGCTGTGTTGGGCGCAACGACCATGGCACACACGTCTTTTCCACAGGCTAGGATGAGGTGTGTGCCGACACACTCACTTCACCACTCCTATTCTACGGAACGACGCACTGCTAGAAATCCACAGAAGGGTATTGAATTCATGTAAAAGGGGCGACAGACTATCAGAGGTGATGATAATACTCGACTAACCAGGACGCCACTACAGGCCTGCAGATAATTCTCTCTGAAAGACGTTCTCAGACAGGGCGTATACAGTAGTTATCAGCTCAGCTACTCTTGCTTCTTATTTTCTGCTACCATTTTTGGTGTTTTGTGAGTGTGCTAATCTCTGCAACTAGCAACATGTCTTATCAAATCTCATAAGAAGATTAAGAAATCTACATACGTGCTCAGTCGAGAAGCTGACACGGAAGTGGACGCCAATGTGGCTTCCAGCGCGCTGGCGGGTGCCCAATAGTCATCATAGGACATGCAGCGCTCTCCAGTAATCAACGTCTCATAGCATCAGCCACGCCCAGTACGGGAATGTTGTTTTCTAAAACGAACACAAGTATAACAGTTGTTTCATCTTTATTAGTGGTTGTCGAAGGCTAGTCAGTGGACTTAAGTCGCCTATCTGTTGAATGGAGAACTTTAAAAATAGTCAGTTTCGTCGAGGGTAAATTTTCATTCGCAGCAGATATGAGAGAACAAAATTTCGCGCTTCCTTATGAATCGTGGCTTTATCGAACATCAATTGTTCCATTTCGATATCGGTGCGCTATTCGTGCTTGCCTACTGAATTAACTCAAAGTTTGTATTTGTCTCTTCTTTCTCTTCATACCTCACAAGTTCATGTCACAAAGTTTCGCCTTTAGATAAGCAGCAGAAATGCGCACACACATTGGTTCATTGAAACTTATAGATGGACAGACTGAGTGAAAGGGGAGCAGCACGAAAAGCGTTAAGTGAATTCGAAACAAAAATTTTGTCGCAGGATACGAGTAAACGTTAAGAAATTTGGATCTTTCTTAAAATCAGAAAACACATGTAAATAATATAGTCAGTCACTCTGTGGCAATACAGCAAACGAAACGGAAGATGACAGAGAGAACATTAAGATAGTGAATGAAATTGTTGCATTGCGGACGATCGTAAAATGTTTCCTCCTTGATATTATCACAGGAACGCCGAAATGGTGAATAATCTATACATTTATAGATACTACTAAATTTCTCTGCCGCCATTTTCTCTCTATATTTGAAAGCTAATCTCAAAAACCGCTTTAAGAATTTTGATACGGATTTCCTAATACATAGACTGATTCCCCAGAAAGGTTAGTGTATATAATTCATTAATACTACGTCGTACAATTGACCAGCCGTAGATACTTAGTGTTACCTGCTGAACAGAAAGTCAACAAAAGTGTCTCAAAAGTGTCGAATACTCAGTAGATTCTATACAGAATTTAAAAAAGAACTTGCTCCTCTTCTGGTAGCAGTTTACTGTTTATAACTGGAGAAATGACGGGTAAAATTGATGGGAAGAAGGTACGCATCCCTTTTGTTTCCATGAAGAGTCACCGGACAAATTCACATAATTATATCCTCACACTACGGACCCCAGACTTGTAAAATTATGAAAAAACCTTTCGCTTATCTGTGATATGACTTTTTTGAGGAACCAAAATCCTCTTTATAGTGCACAACATGTACTCTGTAAACAGATATCATGTGAAACTCAGCTCAGTCCTCTCGCGCATGAGCTGCAGAGCATATCCAAAGGACAAGACAGCAGGATGTTCCTTAGAAGAAGCCAAAGAAAATGCAATTTGCGAAAGAGTCGTCCGACAGATTCTTGAATGTCGCTCGCCACTCCGAGGTCCTTAGTAAGTAGGGTTAATGGAGGAGGCAGGATTGAAGGGAAAGATGTGACCTCGTTTACTTGGAGATCCCGAGAGAGTTACGGAAAAATTCCTTAAATTGCAGTGGAATGAATTACAGTTAAAATTCAAAAAGCACACGGAGCAAACGAACTCACCGCGTCGGGAAAATAAAAGTTACTGGAGTTCATACAGAAGCTGACCACACTTGTTCGTGAGCTGAACAAGAAATAATAGCAGCACCAGATGTACCACTCGCCAGGCAACGTAAGGTGGCTCAATGAGTGTACATGTAGAAGTAAATTTACACGTGAGCACAGGGTAAATTTAATTTTGTGTATGTAGTTCATAATCAATACTATTTTTCCATGTGTTCCACTTTACGTATGTATGAACGTGTGTGATTTACGGAAGAAGGAAAAGTTATCGCTAGATGTGTAATCAAAATTTAGCCGAAGATCTGGTGGTCATTACCAAAACCATATAAGGTAAGGTTGTCATCAACTAGAAAACTTAACGGCTCACTCACGTGCTTAACTAGAGATGGTCCTATTGGATGTGGTATGAAATTGCCTACGTGCTACCTCAGAACTACTTTTTCCTGCCACTTATAGAGGAACCTACACTGTAACGTAGGTGCCAAGCCACGGCTCGACCTGACAGTTTTTACATTAATAAGTCGTAGCCCAGGATGAAAAGCGTGATAAGTGACAGGGGTGGAACAGAGTTCTAACGCCAGACATTCCACTTTGTGGCCAGACACTTGCTCGCTGGACGACCAAACCACAGCAAAAAGCAAATAAATGGGAAGAAAATTCCTCAATACCGAAAAGTGGATAGAAAAGAATGACCTACGATGCTGTTTCTTCTACTTCTTGCCACTCGTATTGTGATTGTTTCATGAGCACAGTATCTTTTATCACATGTTTCTGTGCTGTAAAAAAAAATTTTTCTTATTTAAAAAGTGTCTTGTTGCCTCATAAATCACTATAAGCAGCACATACTGCCATAGTTACAAGTAGAGAAGGGGATTTCTGCCCAACAATGCGATGAGAACATTTCGGATGAGCTAGCGCACCATTCCAGATAGAATAGCGTTCCTAAGCGTCCGTCTAACCAGAAATGTATGCGTGCAGTTCTGTGATCACGGCTGTCGTCGTCTCGGAAGAAGAGAGTGTCGACGGCAAACTCACCATGAAGAAATAGACGAAAAAGGGCAACACTTCATGACGGATGGTGTTGAAATAAACTTCTTGGTTAAACGGATTAGTCCCCTCATTGGCGGACAATGACGACTTACGTCACTGAAAAACAAGCAGAAACTCAACTCGTCGAATCAAACTACAAGTTTCCAACCAGGTCCTTTCGAGTTTCTGTGTTGCTTAGTGCAATGAAGTCATGGAGCTTTACGTACCACTGTAAGCAATACCCTACTGTAATATACCCGACAACAGTTGTTTATTTCATACAGTTCCCTTCACACTGCTCTCTCGGGAACTAGTTTAGGTGGACCTATACAGGGTGAGTCACCTAGCATTACCGCTGGATATATTTCGTAAACCACATCAAATACTGACGAATCGATTCCACAGACCAAACGTGAGGATAGGGGCTAGTGTAATTGGTTAATACAAACCATAAAAAAATGCACGGAAGTATGTTCTTTAACACAAACCTACGTTTATTTAAATGGAACCCCGTTAGTTTTGTTAGCACATCTGAACATATAAACAAATAAGTAATCCGTGCCGTTTGTTGCACTGTAAAATGTTAATTACATCCGGAGATATTGTAACCTAAAGTTGACGCTTGAGTACCACTCCTCCGCTGTTCGGTCGTGTGTATCGGAGAGCACCGAATTACGTAGGGATCCAAAGGGAACGGTGATGGACCTTAGGTACAGAAGAGCCTGGAACAGCACACTACGTCCACATGCTAACACCTTTTTATTGGTCTTTTTCACTGTACAGCACAACAGCAAGGAAGGTGTGCGCTGGCGGAGCTCTAGTTGAGATCCGGAGTTCGACGCACGGCGAGGTAGCGGAACATCACTGCGCCCAGTAAAATATACAATTTTCAAAGTAAATTAAAGTGATAGAGTAGTGGTGTATATAGTTGATGTTACTTAGAAGCGGCAGGACAACTGAAAGTAAAATGAGCGGACGAAATATTAACTAGAATATGGTTCAGGAGACCTCTGACTTGCATGATGTATTTCTGCTTGCAAAATCAAAAGAAGCTCCTGTAGTCAGGATGAATGATATTGTAGGTAACGAGGGGCAGGAACTCTTTTTAAATACTTGATATACCATAGAAAATGCTGCTGAGTCTCTCAGACAGCGGTTAAGGAATATATGAAGACAGAAAATAAACCTAACAAAATTAATGGTTCAGAATTTAATATGCATGTCATGTTTTCAGCTATGATGAGTAAACTACAGGAAAGTGCTAGGAAACTAAGCAACTAAACCAGAAACGGGAAACGACTAACAACAAAATAGAAGAAACTGCTAGGGACACTAACAAGAAATTAGAAGAAAATAACCTAAAACTCGAAGCAACTAATGAGAGAATTGAGGAAAGTGTTAGAGAAACTAAAGAACACTTGAAATAAATTATGAAAGAAATCAACAAGGACACAGCTGATAGGTTGGATAAATATATTAAAATATATTAGGTATACTAACCAAAATTTCAAAGTGGTAGATGAAAAAATTGAGAATATAATCAGGAAACAGCAGGCAGTGGCTCAAAATTTGGGAAAATAGACACCACTGGGGAAGCAGATGTAGTAAATCACGGAAAATTTATTATAGAATTACAACAGAATCTTAAAATTTTATATAATAGTTTAGGTAAGGAGATTGAAAAACGTAATGCTCCGATCTCCTATGTAAATAAAAAAGTTGATAAAACAGAGGAACCTTTATCTAATAGATTATCTTCAACGGGAAGAAGTATTAAAGAGACATTCACAAATGTAGCTAGTATTCATAAAGAGGAGGCACTCATACCTTTGCTGAAAGGGTTGAGAAAAAATAGATTCAAAATTAAAAGATATTATTGATATAAATATTAGTACAAAGAATACAAATGAAGAGGAATACTTAAAAGTTTGACTTTACATAATTTTTCGGCCAAAGAGATACTTCATCCTGAAGCTTTTCTGAAACAGTTCCAGGGTCTGTTACCAGAAGAATGGGATTAGAAGAGGAAAATAGGATATGTTATAAGTAGAATGGAACGAGATGCTATTTCATGGCTAATGGGAGCCGACGAATCCCGTCAAATGTATTAAAAAATTCTTGGAAAGGTACTGGTTTAACAGTATTCAATGCAATGTTAGAAACATCATCTTCCAGGGGAGAAAATTCTTACCTGTGGGTATGATAACCATAAAGGCTATTTTCAAAGTTTCTGCAGCTAGAACTTATATTTAGATAATTCACTTAGTGAGCAATACCTTACTGCTGTAGTATTGGACAAACTACCATTGAGTGTTCAGAAAATATTAATAGGGATATCTAAAAAGAAAAAAAGAAGATATTTTAAAAGCTTTACACCAGTTGAGTGCAAGTTCAGGGGAGGAAACACCCAATAATGAATGGTGACGAATAATTGGAGATCGAGAGAAAGCGGTAATTGGAGGGACCAAAACAGGAACCATAATGAGCAGAAGGGATACAACATAAATCATAATGGGAGAGACGACGAGAGGCATGGCAATGGACTCAACAGACATGGTAGAGGACATTGGAACACAGGAGGTAATAATAATCACAGTGACAGGCGACATCAAGATCAAAATGAGAGACGTGATTATGACAGGACAGAAAGAAACCACGAAAGGGGACAACAGGAAAGTGAATACTGGAAAGAAGTTTGTGTGAGGTTCGAATACAAGTTCAGATAAGTGGCAGAACTTTGACTACGAAGAGGTTGATAAAGGAAAGTTCTGGGGATATTAGGGAAGTTATTGTTGTAGAACATTAAATAGACAGTCCAGAGGAATACCAACCGGTTGTAGATGTGGAAATTGGTTGAATTAAAACAATTGTTGTTATTGACACAGGTGGTGAGTTCTGTGTTGTAGCAGAGATGCTCTATGAAGAAATAAGAAGTAGAAGTGAGGTACCAGTATTTCCTTTACAAATCGATGCTTTTGTAGTTGATGTAGGAGGAAAAAGTCAGAAAATAAAGGATCAAGTATCATTAGAAGTAAACGTTCAAGTAACTTTATTGGAGGCTCGTGCAATGGTGGTCCAAAATCTTTGTACTGGATTGATAATAGGGGCAGATTTCTTTGTGACCATGCAGCAGTTACGGATTTAGGTAAGGATATTATGATCCCAACGGTAAACGGGAAGTGCAGGGTAGGTACTAAAATTAGTGCGTGAATGTTTTCAATAGGAAGCAGATAGTGAGGAAAGTATTCCACAGAGAAAAAGCAAACACAATCAGACTGAGGTTGCTTCAGGGATAGTATATAAAATGAAAAATAAAGTTAAGAATATTGATGTTATTGCTGCAGATGGTAAAAGAGAGCTACAAAATGAGTCGTTAAAATATAAAGAAGTATTTTTTGATAGATCAAGATTAATGAAGGGAGAACCTTATGAATTTAAAGTCAATCCACAGCAGCCTTGTAAGCTGAGACCACGTGTAATACCAGTATCAAGAAAGGAACAAGAAGAAGATCCGATTTTGGGGATGGTAAAGCAAAAGTTGGAAGAAATTCAGGAGCCCAAGGTAAGGGAACATTATTTGGTGGAAAAAGGGGTATTTTACCGTAGACCTAATTTAATGTGTGAAGATTAGATGTTATGTTAACATGAGCATACCATAGAGGAGTTCATATGGTACATACATTTGAGCTATGGTCATTTTGGACGCAAAAAGTGTGCGAAATATCTGAAAGAGACTTGCATTTTTTAACAATATTGTAAAGAGGTCTTAGAAAATATTAGAAAGACGTGAAAAGTGCCAGACAATGAAAACACCTACAACCAGAAATAATGGGCAAATATATTGTATTATATCAAAAGAAGCAGATGTGATAGCTGCAGCCGATATGTTTGGGCCTCTCACAACCACCAGAGGAGGTTTTAAATATGTGTCGCTAATAATGGACGTGTTTTCTAAATTTTTAAGATTGTACCCTATGGGGAAATACACCGGAAAAATAAGAGCTAGTAAATTAGGACAAGATTATGTACATACAGTATGCAGACCTAAAGAAATACTTAGTAATAATGAGTCCCAGTTGTTATCAAAACCTTGAAAGAATATCTTGAAAAATCTGGATATAATAGCTATATATATATATCCAGGTCGTGTGTGTCACCTGAAACTGTAATGGATACGTTAGCGATAATTTCTTTGAAAAGACAGCGAGCTTCCTTCCCGTCGTCATCGATGCAACGTAAAATCTTTCCTTCCTTCTGTCTGATATTTACAGCAGTGACGGTTGCGTAGACCATACCGTCTTGGTAAAACCCAGTTTCTTTGACTGGATCTCAAAATGACAGCGTGTTGCTGATACTGGACAGTTTTCTAGTCAGTTCTACGCTGTAGCGTACCAAACAAAACACCCGTTTTCAAAGTATCGCATCAGGAATGCTTATAGAGTGACCCATCCTTGAGTACCGTTCGAGTGTTTGGGCTCCACACCGGGTCGAATTAATGGAAAACATCGAAGCAATTCAGAGGCGTGCAGCTGTATATGTTACCTGTAGTGTCGAATGAAAGAAGGAAGGTATGAAGGAAGCAAGGAAGGAGGATTACTTTTAACGTCCTGTCAACATGTAGGTCATTAGAGACGGAGCACAAGCTCGGAAGGTGTCAAGGGTGTGCGAGGAAATCGGCCGTGCCCTTTCAGAGGAACCATCCCGGCATTTGCCTGGAGCGGTTTAGAGAAATCACAGAAAACCTAAATGTGGATGGCTGGATGAGGGTTTGAACCGTCGCCCTCCCGAATGCCAGTCCAGTGTGTTAAACACTGCGCCACCTTATTCGGTTGTAGGTTCGATGAGCACGCAAGTATTACTGAGATGCTTCGTGAACTCAAATGGGAATTCCTGAAGGGAAGACGAAGCTCCTTTTGCGAGGCACCACTGCGTAAATTTAGAGAATAGGCATTTGAGGCCGACTGCAGAACGATTCTACTGCCGCCAACGTACGTTACGCGTAAGGACCATTAAGACAAAATCCGAGAAATTAGGGCTCGTGTGGAGGATTTAGACAGATGTTTTTCCCTCGCGCTATTTGGGTGTGGAACATGCAAGGAAGTGGATATTAGCGGTATATGGTACCCTCACTCATAAACAGTACGGTGGCTTGCAGGTAATGTATGTAAATGTGGTACGTGGAGGTAACACATGACGACGCAGAATGTTCTTGACCCAATGTTGAGCCGACAGTATTCCTTCACTCACTACTAACTTTCACCTGAAGTCATACCTGATAGCTCCTCACACTACAACACTAGGTGTATCACCGCTCTGCCTCTCCAAAACCTTGAAGGAATTGTCTTCTCCCTGGTAGTCGCCATACTCGCTGGTGATGATCATCTGCTATAGCGCAGAACCACGATATATCGCTGAATAAAATGCAACGGCGTTAATCAGCAGTCCACATTTCAGAATTACGACACCACTCGAAATGCAGCAGTTGTACTGGGATGTGAATGCTAGGCTACGTATTGAAAGTCAATTGCCTAGTTCGACTGTTGCTAATCTCTGACCAACGGCGCGTGACGACACAGAACGTTGAAGGGTGTCATTACCTGACCTCGGATGGCAGGCAAAGATGTGAAGGGCTAACTATGTGTGTTTGTGCACAATATGGCGAACTCCCTCTGTGGTCATCAGACACGGTCGACAAGAAACTTGACCATTATGCCTGTCCTCACATTCCCATTAAGTCCAGCATGGGACAACTGTCACATAAGAATGCTCCACAAATATAGATATCACACGATTAGACCGGCGAGCCATTTGGAGACCCGTAATGAGACTCATATCAACCTCTGTGAAATGCTAATAATGCTATCACGTGAGTATGCGGCATCCCCATTTACCTCACAGTGATCATTAAACATTGGCGGTGTTAACGCCGCTACTAGTCCTGGTAACAACACTACACACGAACAAAAGTAATTCAATTTGGTGGCCGTTCTAACTGTTACAGATAATTGCAACTTAAATCATTTACATATCCACCGATGGTGTGTACGTATTAGAAGTGACACTGACATAACCCCATGTCTTCTGGGTCCTTCCTTTGTGAGGAAGAGTATATGAAGGGGCAGTAAAACCTGCGGCCTCTTGATCAAGAGTCAGCTATACTAACCGCAAGACGACGATCTGCTGAGATTCCTAAAGAAAATGTCTAACAATTTCGAAATTTTGTCAGGTGTTTTGTGGCTTTTAATTTTTAAATCTTTATCGAAATGATTTCGATCATTACTTTTATTTAACTGACTGGTTTAAATGTAATTTTTTGTTTCTGTTTCTTTCTGCTTTTATTTTAATCATCGTATGAACTGTTTCAATTGCTCTTATTTTTTCTTCCAGTCATTATTTCTCCACTAGAAAAGTCTATACACGAGAATTTAATAAATTTAAATTATCTTTTGTAATATTTAAATATTTGAAAATAAAAATCTGTAGTTTTAAAGACAAAAGACAAAATAATCTATTCGTACTGACATTGCAATTTTGTCATAAAGTAATCTTCGTTACAAGATGTGCATTTTTTGGATAGTAATCATCATACAAGCATTTAAAACGTAAATTCTTACTACAGTGGACAAAATAACGCAAACAAAGATTTAAAAGGAAGATAGGGTTATAAGTTAAACTATATTCCATCAGAATGAGGAACAGAAGTAATGGATGCAATAATATGGACCATAATATAAGATGGTAAAACTGAAGAAAATAAATCGATGTTAATATGTAACAATAATTAAAATCACATAAACGAAGATCCCAAGTGGAAAAAGAACGATGGGAAGAAACAATGAGAGCAAATGAAACAGCTAAAACGATAATTAAAATGATGTGACAAATCAATACAAATAAAAAATACATTTTTACGAATTAATTAATTCAAAATAATGATCAAAGGCGTTTCGATACAGATTTAAAAATAAAATATTTCAGAACAACTGACGAGAGACGAACCCACAACCTATACGAGCGAAGACTGTATTTTAACGCAACTACGTTCCTTATGATTTCCGCCTCTAAAGCTATATAGCATCACAATAAATTCCGAAATTTTGTTCGTATATTACTCACAGACAAGAGCCTGCCAGGGTGAGTATCTGCAAGAGTGTGATATCGTAGACCTTAACTTTCATTACGTACCTGCAAGAGTGTGATATGTTAGACCTTAACTTTCGTTACCATAAAGATGGTTTCAAAAAGTAGATCCCACAGCTCGGGACCTCTCCTTTCAAGTGTATTAGGAACAGCTAGTGAAACGTAGAAGTAAACATCCCCACAATTTAATAGCTCATCATCAGTGACTGGCTGGTCTGGTTGCTCTGCAGTTATAATGTGTATTATATACACTATGGAATGGACCTGAGGATAGCAGCCTGGCCACCTCCGACCTGGTCCTGCGTGGGAGGCAGGGAGACAGCTGACGTATCCCATCCCCTTCCCCCTCTCCGGGACCGGGACATCCACGCCACCGTTCACCAGAACGTTTTTCTGTACTGTTGAGTAGGATGGACACGCTATCAGATTTGGGGGGTGGAGAGAACAATTTGATACTGCAATAAGATGTGAGCCGCTAATGTGAAATTATTGATACCCCGTTTTCTAAGGAAAGAATGCTTAGTATAAAAATCCTTCCTGCATTCGCGTGTGGTCACATTGAAGTGGAAGGTGATTGTAGAGTAAGAGGTGGAGGTGACAAATGGACGGACATGGGAGTCTGTTATCAGCTGGCGGCATGGAACTTGCTCCGTGAAGGAATTTTATCCACAATAAGGTCTACGTGTGGATCTTCCCGTGAGAATTTGGAAATTGTGGAAGGTACAAAAACGTTTATCAATGATAGTGAACAAAAATGTGATTCACCAGAAGAAGAACATAAGCCATCCAATCTAACGTACGGCGAAGAGCACGGACATGTCACTGAAGGTTGCAAAGAGATCACCCTTGTGACCGAGACGGCAACAGCGATGCTTCCTGGTTGGTGTCTGCGCCCTACACACCGCGCCGGTTGCAGCCAAAGACAAGTACTTCCCGCCGCACCAGAGCCATCACCCCACGAGAGATAAGGTCAGTTGTTTGCTGCAGGTCCACCCGCATCCTTCATGCTGCTATGAGGCGCTTCTAACCGTCGCCAGCGCGCACTCATCTTCATCGACGGCAGAACAACCACCCCCAGGTAAAATGTTCTCAAGGTCTCGCTCGCGTCTAAGTCTGCCTGCCAGTTCTGTTTTTCTGACCGCGAGCTAGACATCCTGTAACAGATCTGAGAGTTTGGTAATCGATAATGGGCAAATTATTACTTCCATGTCTTATGAAAAAATGTAATTTCTAAACTTATTTGAGTAATTCTTGTCGAAAGGCATTTTGCTTCTACAGATAAGTATTTATGACTGATGTGTTTACGTTCTTACGTTTGGCGTTCCTAATCCTTTTAAAGAACTTATAATCGCCGCACTCAAGAGCGATTTAATTTAATAGCGCTGTGGTAGAATTTCGACTACTACAGCTATAGTATTTACCATTTGCGCGTTTCGGAGAAGTTATGAAAGAATTAACTTCGCAATTCTTTTCTTTGTTTTAACAGATATGAAGATGTTCAGAACATGAACAAAGCTGGTGCACATTATAGCTGTAAAGAAAAATGTTGCAGTAAGCAGTAATAAAAAGGTATTAGAAAAAAATACAGTTATGGATTTGTTTCCGTGTGACATCAAGTATAGCTTTCATAATAGCGATTCTTATTCAGTAAAAAAATTCTTAGTTTGGTTCATAAAATTTTCAGGCGGGGGAAAACTTTGGAGTTATTAGTTGCTTCATATTTAATACCTCCACTGATGTCATGATAGGTTTGAGAAATTCGCTGGTAGTACTTCTTCGTTTCTGCTTAGGTGCATCTGGATGAACTGCCAGATGTGAACAAGGAATGGAGAGGAAAATGTACGCCAAACGGTGGAAATACAGAACTTCAGCGTACAAACAGCTGCTTAGCAATTTGTTGGCCCAATTATTGGAATGCAGTACAGTCGCGATTCTACGTAACATGGCTTCGACGAGTCCTTGGGAGGTTTTCGGAGATATCTGGTACGAGCTGTATTCGCACTTGTCACGCCATAACCGAAACCCCAGATTTGCTCAAGCATGTTCCGGTTGGGTGAATCTGCTGGTCAAGACAACAACGTGAACTCACTATCAACGTCGTCAAACCACTGTAGCACTCTTTTAGTATTGTGACAAGGACAGTTATCTTGCTAGAAGATGCCATCAATCTTTAAGAAATGCAGGTGGTCCGCAATGATGTTCATGTACTCCGCAGCTGTCATGGTGTCTTCAGTTACTAAGGCAAAAGCCATGAGAGCCGAGGCGAATGCCCCCATGCGCCCCCCCCCCCCCCCCCCCCCCGCCCAATAGCATAACACTGATCTCACCGTCCTGTGTCCGTGGCGTGGTTTATGTTTCGACCAGCCGTTCGCCTGGATGACGACGTATACGCACACGGCCATCGACCTCGCAGAGTTTCATTCTACTAGATGAAATGACACGTTTCCATTGATCTACCGTCCAACCTCGACGATCCCGTGCCCACTATTATCAAAACCGAAAATGTTGTTGGGCCAACATGAGAACACGTAGGGGTCGTATGCTGCGGAGCCCCATATTCAACAGTGTGCACTCAACCGTGTGCTCTGCAACACGTGTGCTTGCACCAACATTGTGCTGTCTATGTTAATATCGCCACCTATCCTGTTTCAAAGAGCGAGCAAGCCACCGATCTCCACATTCTTTGATGAGGCGTATCGTCCAACACCTTATCTGCCATTTGTGGTTTCATCGTCCTTCAAGCACTTTCCATAGATGCTCAAGACAGTAGCACGTGAACAACCGCCCAGCTTCGCCGTTTCTAAGATGCTCATTCCAAGCCTCCAGCCGGTAATGATATACCTTTGTCTAAGTCGCTTATGCCCGTAAATTTAAGCACTTGCGGCCATTATCGTCGCTAGAATGATTCCTCTTCCGTCTCTTATTCGCTTATAAACTTCTCTTGCCACCAGTAAATGTAAGCAAAGTTTAGCTGTTTCTCGTCTACGATTCCATCCATTACACGACTATCAGTCAGATGTTTTAAATGTTATTACATTTCTTTTCAAAGCAAAGCTATATATCCCAGTACACAGAATGCACTCTTTTCACAAATTTAAACTGCAAATATTTACTGAAAATCTTCAACACTGAGAACGCGGCTCACCAAATACCGGAAAGAAGACGTTGAAATTACGTGTGAAAATTTATCTGTCACTCATCGACCCTCTAATTCTACAAAATTACTTCAACTTTTTTTCAGGTTAGGGGCGACGAGAGATGGAGCAATTGGAACAAGCTGCTCCAGCAAGTCATGGGAATTTCTTCTAACTCCAACGCAATAGTCTTCGATTTGTGATCAAGGGTGTTATTACGTTGATACAATGTTCGACTCGAAATAGTTGTCACAGTGTGTGAACCGTGACGACGTCGATTTTGTTTTCAAAATTACTGATAAATCCATTAAAATTTCTCCACTGAAAGACAGTTTGATGATGTCGTTGTTTTCAGGACGCAATGGATTCGTTATTGTAATCAATGATTTCAGGGAAGCTACACTACATTGAAAAGGGGATCCAGTTAGCCCTTGACGTATTGTTCGGACACAGATTCCACATACCTTAATCTAATTTACTAGTTTCTTCAGAGTGATGAGTGCCGTTAGCGTTTCCTGACGTTTCCACTTCAAATTAACAGTGGATCACCTGACACATACTTTCTGTGAAATCTCTCTCACGTAAATCTCTGAAATTATGCACATCTAAATCTCGCCCAGTTTTCTGAACTGAATGGTTCTAAAAACTAACATCTATGTGACCTTGGCTCATTGTGCCTGTTATTATACAGCGTATTTCAGTATTGAAGAGTAAAGGAAAGTTTATGAAGAGATGCCTGGAGAAAAACACGTCCAAAATTATGTCATTCAATTGGGATGCATACGAAATAATAGCGGTACGAATAACATGAAAATTTTGTAACTGTGAAGAAAATATGAGCAGCATTGTCGTCGTCGTATGGTCTTCAGTCGGAGGACAGGTTTTCTGCACCTCTCCACGCCAATCAATCCTGCGCAACCCTCTTTACCTCCGCATAACTAGCGCAACCTACGTCTGTTTTCGGCTTCCTATTCCAGTCGAGTCTTGACTTTCGTAAACATTTTATGCGTCTCACATTCCCTGCGTTCTAAACTGACGGCTCCTTAATGCCTTAGAATGTATCTCATATAACGATCCTTTTCTTTAAAGTTGTCCCTAATTTTCTTTTCTTCCAGCCTCAGTTAAGTACCTTCTCCATAGTTACTCGATCGACCAATCTAAACTTCAGCAGTTTTCTGCAACTGCACGTTTCAAAAGCATGTTGGTTTCTGTCTCAGGTTTTCTGGTGGACGTTCCTTTGCTGATTAACAATTTTGTACATTTTAAAAACTTCTATGTCCTTCTTGCCTGGGCTAGGTATCGTCCACGTTTCGCTTGCGTACAAAGTTACACTACACACGTCAGAGACGGCATCTTTACACTTCAGTTATATCAGACGTTACAGATTTCTTCTTTTCAGAAATTCTTTTCTTACAATTGCAGTCTGCCTTTTATAATTCCTTTGCTTCTGCCATTATCAGCTGGTTTGCGGCCCAAATAGCAAAACTCGCCCACAACTTGTAGTGTCTCTTTTCCTAATTTAGTATCTTCAGCAACTTTTTGTTTAATTCGATTACATTCCGTTACCATTGTTTTACTACTGTTGATATTCATCGTATAATCTCTTTACAAGATACTATTTGCAACACGACAACCTAAAGCAAAGAGAAGAGACACTTTATTCAGTGACGAACGCGCGATCGCGGACTCACAGGTGGCGGTTAAGATCGGGTAACATTCGTGTTGACAGGTGAAATCAGCTTGACAGGAGCACGTGGGAGGCCAGTTTCACACTATGCTCAAAAGACTATCTGGACCTCCACTGGCTGCTAAGGTGACCGCGTGACCTGCTCGTTTCTCATGGTCGCTTTTGAAGTCCAGGGCAAAATTAAAGCTCATTCCAAATTAATGAATATTGAGCCACATGTGTCACTGAAAAGCCAGTAGGCTCAGCTGAAGCGGAAGAGATGGAGGATTACGCCTGTGAAGACACGTCTTCGATATCCACATTAGTTTATAAGATATTGCAAGTGAAATGCTGTAAACAAATCCTGGACTGTGAAAGTAACTGTCTCGTTATGCGATTGCAACAAACGAGGTGTCTGCGGATACATCTCGTAGAACTGTATCAGTCTGTGATAGTCGCTTCACTGAAATTATTCACGTATTTAAATGAGAGGCCAAAAGCGATTAAAAGCTGTTTTTCTTACTAAATAACTAGAGAAACATTAAAAGTAGCGGCGGCATTGTAAACTTTAGATATATAGCAACTTATTTAATGCTAAACTTAAATTGTTTGGTAATACTTACACTTATAAATCTGAAAACGAGGAAAACCACAGAACTTTTTTAAAATAAAAAAGATAACTGACAATAACACAATATTTCTCGAAATATTTCCGTGTGATTTAATGTATCATATGTGTATAAAAGATTACATTAAGAAGCTCAGCAATTTTCACGTTCAGTAGCTTAGCTCAATTCAGTGGTGCCTGAATGAGGTTTCCTGTGTGAACAGCGGCAATTTGGAGGAGAGTCTAGGTTTGGACGCCGCTGGAGGCGGTCAGGCTGTGTTAGTCTGTGTTAGGAGAAAATTTTGTCTGATTAGCGGAGAAATAGCCGCCAGTTCGGGTGTGTCAGTTATTCAGAGCTCCTACTTTCGGACATTGAAATTTTTCGGCATCTGATGAACTTGCTACTTTGCGTGTGCGTCTAACACAAGTCGCACTTATAAAGTTTCAGTGTGTATCCATTGTGGAATTTATAGTTTGATATTCTGTGGAACTTTAATGGTTTTCTAAAGATGACCCACGCAATCAATTTTGGTTTATTCAACCGCCAGAGATCTCAAGAAACTCGGTCAGACTCTGAAACTAATTTATGTGAACTGTAGCTTTCGATTTTTCTGGGTTCTTATTGGAAATAAACTCGAATTTGTGAAACTTTAAAAAATACGCGCGTGTGTACGTGATTTTTGTATAGCAAATCCTGCCTGCATTTATATTAAATGCTTTTGTGGAACACTGGGTACATTGAGATGAATGTGATTTGGCGCCCCGTAGCCGAAACGTGTCAGAACTTGTTAAGTCCAGCTATGTTTACGGTGGCCCATTGAAATGCTTATGCTATATAATGTGTGGGTAAATCTTTTCGTCAGTAGCACGTTGGGGCTCGGAGCTGATACAGAAACTGTGAACCGTTCAGAACTTTGATTTCCGGCGAGTTGATGGGAGACATTGTATCTTATTTCTTCATCCACATCACATGCACATTCCCATACAAGCCATACGGTCGCTATATTTATTCTGTTCAGTTGCTCTTCCAAATCCATTGCCGTCTCTGACAGAATTACCATCTCATCAGTTTGCGTCAAAGCTTTTGCTTCTTCTGCCTGAACTTCGACTCCTTTTCTAATTTTTTCCTTGATTTCTTTTACTCCTTATTCAAGGCACAGGTTGAATATCATCGAGAATAGGCTGCAAATCTGTAACACCCTTGTCGACTACAGTTTCTCTTTCACGTCCTTCGACTCTCTTAACTGAAGTCTGGTTGCTGTACAAGTTGTAACCATCCAGTGGCTCCCCGTATTTTTCCCCTACAACCTTCAGAATTTCAAACAGTGTATTCCATTCGGTATTTTCAAAAGCTTCCTTTAAATCTACAGATCCTATAAACTTAGGTTTATCTTTCTTCAATCTATCTTCTAGGACAGAATGCCCATTATGGTATGGTTACACGATTGTAAAATAATTACTGGAAGCAGTTACTTCCATAAAATATTCAGAAGTATGAGTACGGAGGGGTTAACAGGGGAACGACCACATAAAACTAATCTCAGGACGGCAGATGCCAGAATAGTATTCATTGGAAGAATTCTCAGGAAATGTGGTCAGTCAACAAAGGAGGTATCTTACTAAACGCTTGTTCGGCTAATAACTGAATATTGCCCGTCCAAATGGGATCGGTACCAGATAGGTTTGATACAGGAAATAGAAAAAATCCGAAGAAGAGCAGCGAGTTTCATTAAAAGAGAGGCATCCAGCAACACGGTGTGAGTTACTGTTAAAGTCGCGAGAGCATACGCTTCTAGAAGAATCAACAAATATTTTGCTTCCTCCTACGTTATCTCGTTAAAAGACCATTAACACAGAATTAGTGAGCTTAGAACCCAAATGGAGGCTTACCAGCAATGTTTCTTCCCACGAACCATTCGCAGCTTGAACAGGAAAAGGTGGAAGTGAATGGAATACAAATTACCACTCTCCACACATCGCAAGATGACTTGCGTAGTACGTATGTCGATGTAGGATAAGTCGTAGGGTACTGCCTCGTGTGTTCTTCCACATCTCCGAAACCCACCTTCATCTTCCCCGATGTTGGTTTCTAAGTATTTCTGTTCTTTGGCATGTAATTATTGTCAATATTTTGCAACCATGACTGATTAAACTAATTATTCGATGGTATTAACACCTGTAGGCATCTGACTTCTTTTCAGTTGGAGTTATTACATTCCTTCTGAAGTCTGGGGATATTTTATCTCTGTCGTACACCTTGCACACCATTTGGAATAATTTTGTCATGGTTAGTTCTTCCAAGGATCTTAATAATTCTGAGAGATGTCGTCCTCTTCTCTTTCAGTAATTGTGCCCTCAAGTTCTTTTCCCTTATATAGATATTCTATAAATTCATTACACCTTTGAGGCTTACATTTTGCTATGTCGTCGTCTTCTCTTCAAATAACAGTGTCTTCAAGTTCGTTTCACTTAAATAGATATTCTATAAATTCTTTCTTCTTCCAGCTTTCCATTTTTGTTTAGTACTAGCTTGCCGTCTCAGGTCTTCTCATTCATGTACCCGTTTCTCTTTCTCCAAAGACCTTATTAATTTTTCTGTAGAGGGCATCTGCCTTTCCCGTAGTTATAAATTCTTCTACAGCCTTCTATTTGTCCTCTTTCCATACCTGCGTATCCATTTTGCACTTCCTGTAAATCTCAATTTTTAGTCGTCGGTATTCCTTTTCATCTGCTCCATTTCCTGTACTTTACCCTTTTGTCAATCAAATTCAGTATCTCCTGTGTTTTCCAGGGATATCTCTAGGAGTTGTCTCTCTGTTCTCTTCTCATCACATCTCTCAAAGATACCCGTTCGATTTCTGTTGTATTCCTTCCTCCTGCATCAGTCGAACGTTGTCCAATACTCCCTCATAAATTGTCTTCAACTCCTTTTTCTTTAAATGTATACTGGTCCCATCTCCTTAATTTTCCCACCTTTTTGCAGTTTACTTAGTTATTATCCGCAGTTCATAAACAATAAATTATGATCGCAGCCCACGTCTGCCCCTACAAATGTCTTACAGAATAAAATATGATTTATAAATCTCTGTCACACACTCCAATTCTCAATCTTATACCTTCCGATATTCCCAGGTCTCTTCCACGTATACAACCTGCTTTCATGAGTCATAAACCAAGTGTTAGCTATGATTAAATTACACTCTGTGAAAAATTACATCAAGCGGGCTCCTCTTTCATCCGTTTCCTCCAGTTAGTATTCAACTCCAATTTTTACTTCGGTTCATTTTCCTACTACCGAATTCCAGTCACCCACTACAATTAAATTTTCTTCTCCCATAACTGCCTCAGTAATTTCCTTTATCTCATCGTATTATTTCAATCTTTTCGTCATCTACGCAACTAGCTGGGGCATTAACTTGTATCACTGTGATAAGCGTTGCCTTTGTGTCTGTCTTGGCTATATTAGTAAGTTCACTATGCTGCTAATAGTAGCTTACCCACATTTATATTTTCTTATTCATTATTAAACCCACTCCTTTATTACCCCTATTAAATTTTATATCCCTGTACTCACGGTATCAGAAGTCCTGTTCTACCTGCCACAGCACTTCACTAATTCCCACTATATGTATTGTCAACTTATCAATTTTCCTTTTTAAATTGTATAGCCTACGTACCCGATTATGAGATCTAACGTTTCATTCTCCGTAGACTGCCAGTTTTGTTTTCCCTGATGACGATATTCTCCTGAGAAGTCCTCATCCGGAGATCCGAATATGGAACTATTTTACTTCCGCTTTATCTTACCCAAGACGATGTAATCATCATTAAACCATACAGCAGAGTGGCGTTCCGTCGGGAAAAAACTAATGTAGTTCCACCTTCCTTTTAACCGTTATGAGTACTGACAGGGGAAGGCTGTGTTAGTAAATGCTACAAGACCAGCTCATTTAATCATTCAGATTGTTGCCCCTCTGCTGCCTTCTTTAGGGACCACATGTTGGTCCGGCCCCCCACGAGTACCCCTCATTTGTGGCTGCACTTACCTTACGGTTATCAGTATCGTTGAGGCATAAAAGTCAACCCTCTTTCATGAGAGAAGTTTCCTCTGAACTACAAATTCTATAAAAGTGGGCTTGCCTTTCTTCAGTTTATGCTCCAAGGTTGCCTCGCGTCTTCCTCATTTCTCCAGAAAGCAAACCGATCTCCTCAGAGATCGGCGCCTGCTAGTTTATTCCGCAATAATTATGTCAAGTTTTTCGCAATAATGGCTTATTAGAAGTCTTAGGTTTTTTGACGGGTCTCATATACAATGACATGACTAAAGTCATGGGATACCGATATGCACATGTACAGATGGCTCTAGTACCACAGAAACAAAGTATAAAATGGCAGTGCGTTAGCTGAGTTATCCTTTGTACTCAGGTGATTCCTGTGAAAGGATTTCCGAAGTGATTATGAGGCACCATGGGAATAAACGGACTTTGAACGCCGAATGGTAGTTGGAACTAGACGCATGGGACATTTAATTTCGGAAATCGTTAGAGAATTCAATATTCCGATATCCACCGTGTGCCGAGTTTGCCAAGAATACCAAATTTCAGACACTGCCGCTCACCACGGACAAAGCAGTCGCCGACGGCCTTCATTTAACTACGAAGCGCGTCGTATTTGCGTAGAGTTCTCAGTGGTAACAGACAAGCAACACTGCGAGAAATAACAGTAGAAATGAATGTGGGACGTATGACGAACACATTCGTAAGAACGGTACGGTGACATTGGGAATTAGTGGTCTTTGGCATCAGACAACCGACGAGAGTGCTTCGCTAACAGCACAACATCGCCTGTATCGTCTGTCCTAGACTCTTGACTATGTCAGTTGCACCCTAGACGACGGGTTAAACCGTGGCCTAGTCGAATGAGTCCCGATTTCAGTATGTAAGAGCTGATGGTAGGGTTCGAGTATGGCGGAGGCCCCTCGGAGCCAAGGACTCCACGGACCCACGTTGTAAACAGGGCACTGTGCGGGTTGGTGGTGACTCCATAACGGTGTCGACTGTGTTTACATGGAATGGACAGGGTCCTCTCGTCCAACTGTTCCTACCACTGACTGGAGTAGACCATTTGCAGCTATTTATGCTCTTCATATTTCCAAACGACGATGGAATTTTTATGGATGACAGTGCGCCATGTCCGTGGAAAACAGTTGTTCGTGATTGGTTTGAAGAACATTCTTGGAAATTCGAGCGAACTATTTTGCCAGCCAGATCGTCGGGTATGAATGCCACCGAGCATTTATGGAACATAATCGAGAGGTCAGTTCGTGCACAAAATCCTACACCGGCAACACTTTCGCAACTATTGACGACTATAGACCCCGCATGGCTCAATACAGTGTTTCTGCAAGGGGCTTCCTACGACTTGTTGAGGCCGTGCCACATCGAATTGCTACACTACGCTGGGAAAAAGGTGGTCCGACACGATATTATATACGTTGAAATGATCCGTCGGTGTAATACTGATAGGCAGGTTATCATACAATTACTATAAGAAAGGATTAAAGATTACATCCTGTACAGTTAATGATGTCAACTAACAAACTATAATTATAATTCAAATCACGTACACGTTTAGTGATATTACACACATATGAGTAAATTGTAGCTTCAAAATAATGCGTATTCAATTGAAAGTTATTAATAAACAATCATTAATAAGTCGCAGTAGCACAGCTTATATGCATAACAACTGTGTACAGAATTTGTTTCGCAAAGCGTTTGCTATAAAAGCGAAGAACTTCTACTCAAAATGCTGAAGTACTGTTCCCACAAATAACATGACTTGCAATTTTTTTCATTATTCCTTGTCAAGGAAAACTACTGACATAAACTGCAACAAAATATTCTAACTTCAATGCTGCATCAATTCTTACAAGCACAAAATTAAAGTTTATACAACCGTTTCTAAATCTATCACCGAAACTGCGTTAAGAATATCTCTAACTGTATATCACGCGCTAAATTAACCATGTGAGCCTGAGCTAAGTTAAAATTATAGTAAGACCACCGATCTGTGTCTAGGAAAAGTTTACTATCTCCAAATACTACCTCTTGCAAACCCACAAAATGACTCATCAAGAATTACTGCTGCCAAAACCTCAACGATCAAACGACCCGGAAAGTGCCGACTCTCATGCTTAAATAATCTCTGTGACGTAACGTGCTACTGAATACAAATTTAATACTGGCCACCATTCCACATTAACTTTACATCCAAATATATCCATAATATTAGAATAATACGACATTCATGAGTGTCGTTCTGCTACCTCTCGATCATTGACGATGCAATATTATTTAAGACATTTGAAATCAGTCTCACATGCGTTTTGCAGTACATAAGAGAAGTATGCTAAATAAATTGAAAAGAATAAATGTAGTGAGTTTAAAAGGAGCGTACTTCTACTCTCTATTCATCAGTGTTTTTACATTTAAGGTAGCGTGGACTATTCATTTTTTAATTAGATGTTTACTGAAAGCCATTGGTTTAATAACTAAAATAACACTAAAATAAACTTAACCTTTACATATTCATCATTTTGGATAAATGGAAAAGGAATTGGGCAATTCATGCTCCCATTGAATGACGCGTGACAGTTAAGAAATCAGATAAGTGATACATCTGAATAATCACACTTTTATAAAATCGGCTGTAACTTTTTGTATACGTACAGTAACTGAAATGAAGCTTTTTGTGTAGTTTATTTATCCTGCAAGCTATCAGCTGATACCTCATATTGTACGATAGCTCGAAGCCTGCACAAAGCTCCACCAGCACAAATTAGTCACCACTCAGCTCCAAAAGTGACATACGTTAGCACCCACAGCTCAACAACCACTGTACAGCGTTAAAAGCATTAAAAATCCCAAAATCGAAAGCCTTCACGCCTAATTACAATACTTGATTATTAAGTAAACTTTATAAAATTTGAAACTTAATGAAGGATGCATGTGAATTATACGAATCCTATAATTTGTAATAGGTACGCGACAGTTCAGATATGGTTAGGCGTATGGAATTATTCATTGTATATGATTATGAGGATTCATTATTGTATCAGGCCCTCATCTGCATCAGTGAGAGAGAAGTCAGACGTAGAATGGACTACCTGGATAGATTCTTGCGTAATTTCCGCGTATGTACAATTAGAATAAAATTTCTCGAACTATGACAGTGATTGGTAGAGGATTATGACAAACAAGTGGCACACCAACCGTATCATAAATTCGTTCGAAGGATGGACAAGTCAGGTGAAAGTGCGCGTCATTCTTCAAAGAACGCCACATATTAGGGGAGTCCTAGGCACATTTATATGGAATCATTTTCAGAATATTTTAATTTTTGTTGCTTACTTTTATCGTGTTTAAAATTGTTTATTATTTAAACCTATTTATCAAAGTATACATATACTTTTAACTCAGCATTACATTTGACAGAGCGAAACAATTTTACATCGGCTCAAGTGGAGTGCGTTAACGTGCCCCGAGTGTGCGGCAGGGTTACGCAGCTATGGGGGCACGATTACGCGTATCATAGAACATAATAATCAGTAAGAAAAACACACTACTAACTTTTAAAATTTGTTTCGTTATCAATATACAGAATTAACGGTTTTTTTACACCTATTACCGTGGTAAAACAAATAAATTTTACTGACAGTAATCCAATTTGCAACTAACTTCCACCTGTTAGCATAACATGACCTACATAGAAGTTAATAAAAAGCCTATTCATCCCCAGAATCCGAGCTGCAATTTATGCACACAAAAAATGTGTTTTCTATGGCACAATCGTTGTGAGCCCACCTTTTACATCCATGGTACCGCACAAATTCTTGATATCCTTTTGATTGGTTGTACCGTTTCAAGCAGTAAATACAAAGACAATTTTCATTCATCTTCTTCACCAGACTGCTGTGAGTTATAACAGAAAGGAATAAAAACGGGACAGGACTTTCGTTGCGACGGATGTACTTGCAAACATACGCTTTGGATGGACTAGTTCGTGGGAAGAGATTCACAGGAAAGACGAGACACAAGATGACACATAACATAAATGGAAGCGGAAATAATGCGGGTCTGAAAACGACGCCAAAAGACAGGAGACCATGGACAGTTACCATGTGAAAACCCACCTTCGGGCAAAACATTAATGATGACAGCGGAAGCAGGCCTATCCACGTTATTCCTGAAGATGCCTAAATAAGGCGAAACGCGTCGTTGAAAATAAAAAACAACTAAAATTGCAACCAAGACTGTTTCTAACCAGTACTGTGAAGCACTGGTGTGCTGTTATGCCACATATGGACTGGAAGAATTACTTCCTTTTTCTTAATTATGGAAGTTTCTTGCTCTTATCAGTGATTGCTCTCATAGTATTAATTCTTTCTGCTTATGATTCGTTAGTTTCAAATAGCATTTTTAGCAGTTTCTACCCTTCATTCTCCTGTGCCTTCATATTTTTCAGTTTACGTTTCCAACTTCTGTTATCTTAAAGTTTCCTTTCTTGGAGTATCAGATAGGATGGCAATACAAAATAGTACGTAAACGTGCACAACAGAACTGCATAAACGTCCCCCGTCGCCACATTTGGATTAATTTTGAAACTACAGTAATGACTTTCACGCTTTCAAATTATGTAAAATTACCTTGTAAAGCAGAGTAATCTCCCGTAGACAAACACATTATGTTTACCTATTCTAGGCACTAAATTGTATGCTCCGCAAACGTGCCCCGTTGTATATGGCACAAGCTATTGTTCGAAGACGAGACTGCGCTTAAAGTTCTGTAGCCTCATTGATGTAGGAACTGCGGTTTAGATTACCATCAATAATTGACAGTCAAGACCATTAATTATTTTAAAAGGCCCGACGAATTATCACACCCAACACCGACTATAAGAATGGCACCCTCGCGGTGGGGTATGCGAAACAACATAGCGTCACTCGTCCGAAAACACGTTTTGACACTTGTGAAACTACTAGTTGACGTCCCGCGAAGAGGGATGGAGGGCAGAGGGCTGCCTATTCTATAGGTTACGCATTGCCAGCAAGGGTATCTTCCAGCGTAACGGTACGGCGAGTGCCGGCATGAGGCAGCTACTAACGATGATGGCCGCTTCTGAGCGCTGCAGTCGTGTACTTCATGACAACCAGTTGTACACCCTTACCATCACCAGCGAATTCAGGGTCTAAGTGTGGATAATTTACGACGAGGAGTTGTTTTATGTGAATGGACTGTACAGTGTTGTGAAACTGAGCCCAAATTTCTAAGTAGCGTGTTGTTCATATATGCAGTACAGTTCACCAGGCCGCGCGGGATTAGCCGAGCGGTCTGGGGCGCTGCAGTCATGGACTGTGCGGCTGGTCGCGGCAGGGTTTCCAGTCCTCCCTCGGGCATGGGTGTGTGTTTTTGTCCTTAGGATAGTTTAGGTTAAATAGTGTGTAAGCTTAGGGACTGATGACCTTAGCAGTTATGTCCCATAAGATTTCACACACACACACACACACACACACACACACACACACACAGTTCACCAGGGATGGTTTCTTTAACTGTCGTAACATTCACATCTGGGCTCAGCAGAATCCTCACGTCCCATTCGAACATCACTATCAATGCAATGAATGTATGGGCCGGTATCACGTGACTGGACCATACCCCCTGCCACCATGTTTGAAAGGAGTAAGATAAAAGATCTCCGTCGAACAAGTTCTTACTCCAATGTTGCACGATGTACCGCTTAACATTCGTCGTCAGATGTCGATGCAGCTAGAAGGAGTATTTGCGCAATTTTCTGTGCAAGGGCGTGATGTACTCAATGCCACATATCCCAGGCGCTCTATCGGAAAGGGTGGTGCATTTGCATGGCTCCCTTGCGTTCTTTGTTTGACGCCTCATGATTGTTTGTGTGTGTGTGTGTGTGTGTGTGTTGTGTGTGTGTGTGTGTGTGTGTGTGTGTGTGTGTGTGTGTGGAGAAGTATCAAAAGCCTCGTGTACTTGACACCAGTTACCGACAACGACGACGAACAAATACTTCTAGCCAGGATCCTTTCAGTGTCTGATGATGTTCGTGGGATACCTGGTGTACTTCGTAGAGTGCGCCATAATTTTCTGCGAAGATGTAATGCGTGTACTAAATGTGGTACTCACCATTTTGAAAAGTTTCTGTTTTTTATATTTTGGGGTAAAGAGAACACTATCTTAACGGAACTTTACGAGGGTGTGTTTGTAGTTCCTGAGATTCCAAAGCCTTCACTAGCTAAAGAATGCCTCCAAAACTGTAAGTTCTTATACCCAAGTTGTTGTAATTCGATTTCTGTATCAATTGCTTAAATTTGTGTGCAACCATTTGAATCACTTTGTAAACTGTAGAGATAAGTCATGTTTTGCATTTAACAAAATGTGAAAATCATTTGACTATAGAATTCACGAATCAGTCATGTAACGTAAATATGTAGGAGTAACAAAATTAAGAGAGAAGAAGTATAATATGGGCCCATTAGTAGGCAAAGCAAAAACTGGCCGCAATTGGCTGGTAGGATACTGGGAAACAGTAGTTCGTCTACAAAAAATATTGCAGACTAATCACTTGTACAGCCCGTAGCTGAATACTGGTTTAATGTGTGGGTGCTATATTAGGTCACACGTACGGAGTGTACTGTCTATCGATAACTAGTCTTGCAGAAACTGTAATGTGGTGCAACTCGCCTTAAACCCAACTAGGCAACAGATATTGCATCGTTATCAAGTGTTGAGTGTATGGGTGATCACATGAAACAACTTATAAATACATTTTCTCGTCTCCCTTTGACGGTCCAGAGCACTCCCTTTTCAGAAAATGTTACCTTTCCTGGTCTCTGAGTGGCTGCAATTCGATAACTGAGATTCTAGAACGGGGTGACACCAAGCGGATGGCGTCAGTTCTGAGGATGATCATCAGTCTGAGCAATGGAGTGCACCCAGGGAGGCAAGAACAGTGCAAGAGTTTGGAATGTGTGCAATCGTTTAATTGTAAACTTAATAAAGCGTAGAACACAATGCGCAATACCTTCACAAATATTACGGCACTCATAAAAAATACGTAATCATTCAATGTTAATAACTCAGCAGATTCGTAAAGCAACAGCAACCTTAATTTCAGTTAAGGTGAGTGTAATCGATGTACGAGGTCCTCTACGGGGTGTATACAGCTATAGAAGGGTCAAGGCGAGAGGACGGAACTTTGGCGACGTGGGTCTGAAGTCTACATGTCCAGCTACAATACCTACTTGAAATATCAAGCAGTTACAACCAGACCACATCATCAAGTTTCTGGCAATAAAGTCGAGTGGAAATGTTGCAAGAGGACATCGCGCGTGTATGAAAGAGGGAGGTACGAATGATCACAGGCTTGTTTGAATAATGAGAGAGTGTAACAGAAATAATGTAGAATCTTAACTGGTAGACACTCGATGAAAGGTAACATACATATCAAAAGATGTTTAAAACACTCCAAGAAATCTCTTTGAAGGCAGAAACTACTAACATTCCTCTGCCAATGTTGGATCCATAAATTAGAGGTCGTGCAGATAAAGCGAAGCAAACAACAGTTGAGAGGTGGCATGAGCCCCCTCTCATATTTCTATCTTACGATTCTCCTCTCTAATTGCATGCGGTGGAAAGTTGCTATTCCTTCACACGCGGACTTCCCGCGCAGCGTCTCTCGTCACCCGGGTGGTCCGGTGACAGGTGGGCTCTGCTGATCTGGAAAGCTTTAAGCCGACGGGTGTGAGGAAGTCGAGTGAATGCTTTGCAGACACCGACATTGTCAAGAGGCACGCCCGCAGAGCTTGAAGTAGCGGCTGGGCTAGAGGTTCCGTTACTTTGCAGAAACTTAGCGAAAACACTTTCTGGCGGGCTACCAGCGAGGCGTGGGAATGACTTGTGAACCCAGGCAGCTGTGGCGGGAAAATTCCCGCACTTTCTGCAAAATAGTAACTGTGATTGGCTTGCTCAGGGCATAGCTCCGTGACGTAGCAAGATCGGCGCAGAAATTGGCGCCAAGGATCTCCATTGGTGGAATGGTAGCGTTCCGGCAATGGAGTGGAATTTTCCGCCGGTTTTCGAGTTGCTGATTGGAACGTTTAACCACGGCCACTGTCGTGGGGGCGGGAATGTTCTGTGTTCGGTTTTTGGTACAGGTGCTCTTGTGAGTAGTTGGCTCTCGCCTTTCGGTCGAGGACGTCGAAGCAACCAGCCAACGGCTCCGGTACGGCAGATCGTGTCCTGGGAGTCAAGAAGTCGGTTTGGTAATGTATGTCCGCAGCACCGGCAGATAGGGATTTTCCTAGGTGATAATCAGAGCTCAGCAGAGCGCGCCTGTTCGTCTTTTTCTAACTTTGTTCTGTCTTGGGTAGCAGCAATTAATGTTGGGTTGGCTATGTGTTTTCTCTAAGAATTGAGTTGCTAGGAATTGGCTGCACATATCACTTCGTCATAATCCTCACAATCTAGTTTAGGGACAACTTCACATTCACAGCGTTTGTTTAAGTATCCAATTAGAGCCAATTTGATGTATTGTTAATGTTTCATGTGTTGTTGTTTATTATTATTTTGTGTTTAGTCTTAAAAAATCATACTGTTATTTTGGACAGAACTTTCATTCTATTAATAGGTAGAGCAACCACATCATTCCTCACTATGTTAATGAAACCTTCGCTTAATTAACTTATTTATCAAATTAAATTATTGCAGGTGCCAAACTCTCTTCTACTCCACTGGCAGGGTTGATTAGAGTCAGTTCGCGTATTTTTTTTTATCCTTGTGCAACAGCAAAACTTGGAGTTAGAATAGGGGGGGCTTAGAGCATCATGTACATATGTAGATTCTAGAAGAATTGAGTGTTAAATACACTGCTAGCCCCGGCACCTCGCACAGTACTCACAGAGGGGCACACACACTCTATCTTCCCACACTCCATCTGTGAATGGTACGGAAAAAACCCTCTGTTTCTCGTACACATTTCGTATTGCTTCACAGATTATGTCCTTAGATATGGAATTTTTATTCAAATATGTAAAAAAAATTTGTGCATTCTATGAAAGCCAGCCTATCGTCTCCATAGGCCAATTTATATTTTTGCCGCACAACGACTCATTAGAAATGCATTTGCTGGCGGAGAGGGGAAACGTTGTGATTGATGAACACTAACCCAAAATTATTTAGCCCTCACTCTGTCTCATTTTCCGTGATTATCGAATGTATAATGTTCAGGATCAGTTAAAATGAAAATCTGAAACAATATGTTTAGGCGATTTCTTTTAAGGTGTGAGTCACGTTCAATAACTTTTCCGAGGGCGGCAAAGTGGAATTATGCAGGCGTCAGGCTTGCACTTACAAAAGCAAGTAGGATGGAAGGATTAATGGTGCGATTTTTTTATTTCGCTCGTGTGTAAGCCAAGGAAAGTTGCCAAGACGCTGGCTAAGTGACCTTAATGTCTGAGAGTTCCGGTTTCCATCATTTCAAAATCGCTCCCCACGTATATGGTCATAACCACTAGTCAAATATGTGCGCGCCATCCATTATATCATAAGACTGTCGTGGTTTGTCCGTCGTTTTTATTGCCTGCTTTCAAGCACAGCAGTAAATGCAGACACTCCGTGTAATATGCATCGATTTCAATCGCGAGGTGGCGCTTCAGCACTTATTTACTATCACAGACAGCCACCATTATCATACATGGAACAGTATTTTTTACTTCAATCATAGTGAATGTAAAATATGTGGAATACTTTAATAGTTACAAGTATTAAGAGAACAAGTGTTGCTACCATGCTACGGTAGTTCTGAGAATGTTTGATTTGAAGGCCTTTTTCAACCAGAGTTTCGTAATTGCTTGTTCTTACGTTTCAGAAATAATTTCCGCACGAGTAAGGTGAAATGTCCTTCCTGTCAGTATCTAAGTTAGAGACAACGACTTAGTGAACCTAAACGTTACAGAAAAACTTTAATCTTTGCCCTCGATCTTAATAAGGAACTACAAGAACCCTTCATTATTCCATGAACAGCCCAGATCTGCTATTTTATCTTGTTATCTATTCGTATTTTTATGTCTTACAGTAAATCATGAAAATATAATTATAGACGTAGAGCGAGATGGAATAAGTGTTTGTCAAAGATATTTTCACACTACCAACCTAATCAAAATAATTTATCTCTTGAAATTAAAACATATTTCCTCATAGATATTATTTTGCATCGAGCTCTACAGTAATAATAAATCAAATCTTTTCTTAGAACTTTTTGTTTTATTTCTAACCAGCTGCTATCTTAACATTGCCGCGCGGGGTAGCCGCGCGGTCTATGGCGCCTTATCACGGTCCGCGCTGCTCCCCTCGACGGAGGTTAGAGTCCTCCCTCGGGCATGGGTATTTGTGTGTTGTCCTTAGAGTAACAGTAATTGTAAACTGTCGAAGCTGCGTTGGTAAAGTACCGGAACTTCAAGCGCTGATAGAAAGCACCGAAGCTGAAATCGTTATAGGCACGGAAAGCTGGCTGAAGCCAGAGATAAATTCTGCCAAAATTTTTACAAAGATACAGACGGTGTTTAGAAAGGATAGATTCCATGCAACCGGTGGTGGCGTGTTTGTCGCTGTTAGTAGTAGTTTATCCTCTGGTGAAATAGAAGTGGATACTTCCTGTGAATTATTATGGGTGGAGGTTATACTCAACAACCGAGCTAGCTTAACAATTGGATCCTTTGACCTACCTCCCGGCCCAGCAGCATTAGTGGCAGAACAACTGAGAGAAAATCTGGAATACAATTCACATAAATTTCCTCAACATTTTATAGTCTTAGGTGGAGATTTCAATTTACCAGATATAGACTGGCACACTCAGATGTTTAGGACGGGTTGTAGGGACAGAGCATCGAGTCACATTATACTGAGTGCACTATCCGAGAATTACCTCGAGCAATTAAACAGAGAACCGACTCGTGGAGATAACATCTTGGACCTACTGATAACAAACAGACCCGAACTTTTCGACTCTGTAAGCGCAGAACAGGGAATCAGTGATCATAAGGCCGATTTAGCATCCCTGAATATGGAAGTAAATAGGAATATTAAAAATGGGAGGAAGGTTTATCTGTTTAGCAAGAGTAACAGGGGGCAGATTTCAGACTACCTAACATATCAAAACGAAAATTTCGGTTCCGACACTGACAATGTTGAGTGTTTACGGAAAAAGTTCAAGGCAATCGTAAAATGCGTTATAGACAGGTACGCGCCGGGTAAAGCTGTGAGGGACGGGAAAAACCCACCGTGGTTCAACAACAAAGTTAGTGAACTACTGCGAAAGCAAAGAGAGCTTCACTGCAAGTTTAAACGCAGCCAAAACCTCTCAGACGAACAGAAGCTAAACGATGTCAAAGTTAGGCTATGTGTGAAGCGTTCAGTGAATTTGAAAGTAAAATTCTATGTACCGACTTGACAGAAAATTCTAAGAAGTTCTGGTCTTATGTTAAATCAGTAAGTGGATCGAAACAGCATATCCAGACACTCTGGGATGATGATGGCATTGAAACAGAGGATGACACGCATAAAGCTGAAATACTGAACACTTATTTTCCAAAGCTGTTTCACAGAGGAAGACCGTACTGCAGTTCCTTCTCTAAATACTCGCACGAACGGAAAAATGGCTGACAGCGAAATAAGTGTCCAAGGAATAGAAAAGCAACTAAAACCACTCAACAGGGGAAAGTCCATTGGACATGACGGGATACCAAATAGATTCTACACAGAGTACGCGAAAGAACTTGACCCCCTTCTAACAGCCGTGTACCGCAAGTCTTCAGAGGAACGGAAGGTTCCAAATGATTGGAAAAGAGCACAGGTAGTTCAAGTTTTCAAGAAGTGTCGTCGAGCAGATGCGCAAAACTATAGGCCTATATCAGTGACATCGATCTGTTGTAGAATTTTAGAACATGTTTTTTGCTCGCGTATCATGTCATTTCTGGAAACCCAGAATCTTTTCTGTAGGAATCAACATGGATTCCGGAAACAGCATCGTGTGAGACCCAACTCGCTTTATTTGTTCATGAGACCCAGAAAATATTAGATACAGGCTCCCAGGTAGATGCCATTTTCCTTGACTTCCGGAAGGCGTTCGATACAGTTCCATACTGTCGCCTGATAAACAAAGTAAGAGCCTACGGAATATTAGACCAGCTGTGTGGCTGGATTGAAGAGTTTTTAGCAAACAGAACACATCATGTTGTTCTCAATGGAGAGACGTCTACAGACGTTAAAGTAAGCTCTGGCGTACCACAGGGGCGGGGTCAGGGGTTTTCTCTGCCTTGTGATGACTGGGTGTTGTGTGATGTCCTTAGGTTAGTTAGGTTTAAGTAGTTCTAAGTTCTAGGGGACTGATGACCATAGATGTTAAGTCCCATAGTGCTCAGAGCCATTTGTACCACAGGGGAGTGTTATGGGACCATTCAGTTTCACTATATATATAAATGACCTAGTACATAGTGTCGGAAGTTCCATGCGGCTTTTCGCGGATGATGCTGTAGTATACAGAGAAGTTGCAGCATTAGAAAACTGCAGCGAAATGCAGGAAGATATGCAGTGGATAGGCACTTGGTGCAGGGAGGGGCAACTGACCCTTAACATAGAGAAATGTAATGTATTGCGAACACATAAAAAGAAGGATCCTTTATTGTATGATTATATGATAGCGGAACAAACATTGGTAGCAGTTACTTCTGTAAAATACCTGGGAGTATGTTTACGGAACGATTTGAAGTGGAATGATCATATAAAATTAATTGTGGGTAAGGCGGGTACCAGGTTGAGATTCATTGGGAGAGTCCTTAGATAATGTAGTCCATCAACAAAGGAGGTGGCTTACAAAACACTCGGGCGGCCTATACTTGAGTATTGCTCATCAGTGTGGGATCCGTACCAGATCGGGTTGACAGAGGAGATAGAGAAGGTCCAAAGAAGAGCGGCTCGTTTCGTCACAGGGTTATTTGGTAAGCGTGATAGCGTTACGGAGATGTTTAGCAAAATCAAGTGGCAGACTCTGCAAGAGAGGCGCTCTGCATCGCGGTGTAGCTTGCTGTCCAGGTTTCGAGAGGGAGCGTTTCTGGATGAGGTATACGAATATATTGCTTCCCCCTGCTTAAACCGCCCGAGGAGATCACGAATGTAAAATTAGAGGGATCTGAGCGCTCACGGAGGCTTTCCGGCAGTCGTTCTTCCCGCGGAACATACGCGAGTGGAACAGGAAAGGGAGGTAATGACAGTGGCACGTAAAGTGCCCCACACACCGTTGGGTGGCTTGCGGAGAATATATGTAGATGTAGATGTAGATGGCCACAAATTTCCAATTTTTTCTTAACTTTTACTGTCTCAGGGTAAATAAGCATGAGGTCACCTACTTTTTGAGAACCTTTACCTCTTTCCTTCGTGTTGTTGTAGTTGATAGACCTGCGTCTGTCTTAATTTCACTTCTCATGTATGTCATAGCCCACACTAATCAATTCAGACCGAAGGGAGGCGGAATATCAACTTGCCAAAACAAAATAGATTTAGAAAGAAATATAAAGGAATGCAGATGCATGGAAATATGTCTGTGGATAATTATGAGGGAGGAACTATGAGCTTACATAAACTGCTGTCAAGGGTTGCACAACTATTCAGTGCTCCAGGAGAAATTACTAATATAAACTGATATTATAGGAACGATCATCCGAAGCAAAGAAGTCTACCAAATATGTGCTCTAAAATGCAAACCTTAAGAGCTATGGGCACTTTACATCTCCGCTACTGTGAAACACATCTCTTCTACTGAACAAGGGCTCATAGCTTTTAAGTTATGTATTTTAGTGTCCATATTCACTAGAATTTTTTACTTCAAATGATCGTTCTCGTCACATCCCTGAATACTGACGACTCCTCCTTTGACACCGCGTATGCCAGAGAAACAATGACTTTTCCGAGAAAGTGAAATAAGGAGAATATAAGATGCAGTAATAAGAATTTTGATATTTGAGTGAAGTATACGTTGAAGTAATTTAAAATAATTTCCATATGGAAATACCTTGCTGTTATCAATAGTACATGGAAAGTGAGAAAGATTAACAACATCTAGTGAAAATGCTCCTTAACATACTACCACTTCAGGTATTCCGAGAGACTCCAACGATGCAGGAAACAATTGAGAGAGCACTCCGTCAGCTGATTTGGAAAAATAATTTTATCACTGTTCTCTTAAACATGTATCCCTATTCACGTGCGTGTAAGGCATTCTGTTTCCGCGAACCACAAGTTAAATAGAAACGACAGGTGGTTTTAAGATATCAATGGTAAAAATAAATGGAATTACCTTTTGAACTTGGAAGAAAGCACGTAACGGAATTTCGCAGATATATTAGGTTCATTTATAGACACAGTTGTATTCTGCTATGGACACACATTTCTCTTACAGTGAACTAGAGTATTTGGGAAATAATGACACGATGGGGACGAAGTAACGCTTTTCTAATAAAATACATCACAAAATATACTGTAATGAAAAAATGACGCACCGTGAAGGGTTTATCCGAATGGGACGATAATCGGTTGATGTGACGTATATGTACGGACAAACATTTTCAGAAAAATTGAGTTAGTTATTTATCAGAAAGAGCTTCAAAATTTGAGCAGGTTAACAACGAAATGGTCCTCCTAAAGCCCTTAAGCAAGCAGTTATTCAGCTTGGCATTGATTAACAGAGTTGTTGGACGTTGTTCTGAGGGATGTGATGCAAAATTCTGTCCAACCGGCGCGTTAGATCGTCAAAATCCGGAGACGGTTGGAGCGGCGCGCCCATAATGCTCCAAACGCTCTCTAGCGGAGAGGGGTTTGATGACAGTCCTGCAGAAGGTAGGGTTTGGCAAGGACGAAAACGAGCAATAGAAACATTCGCCGTGTGCTAGCTGGCGTTATCTTGCTGAAATGTAAGCCCAGGCTGGCTTGCGATGAAGGCCACCAAAACGGGACGTAGATATCGTCGACGTACCCCAGTGCTGTCAGGGTGCCACGTCGACAGCCAAAGTGTCCTGCTATGAAATGAAATGGTACCTCTCGTCATCACTCCTCGTACGATATTGCGGTGTCATTGATGAAATGAAGTACGATGCAATGCTCCATCAGAAATGCGTGCATGTCCGAAGGAACGTTTACTGTGTCGACTACAGCTGCTATGAAAAACATGGAATGTATTCGCAGTTGCGAATATGAACCACTTCCAGTTGTGTGATGGAACGACTACAATGAAAATTTATGCTGGACCGGGACTCAAACCCGGATCTGTCGCTTTATGCGAGCGGTCACTTTAAACGCTTCGGGTAACCGAGCACGACTCACAACCAGATCTAACATCCATATGTCGTCGTCCATGTGTCATATCTGTACTAGCACATCCCATTAATGTTATTTCCATACAGGGGGGACATTTTATTTATAAGTTGCGCGCCCGATATCGGCCGAGCGATACGAAATTTCTGTGCCTGTGCCACTTGTGGGCTCCCAATTGTAGAGCGTAGCGTAAGTGTGTTCTTCAGTAACGGTATCAACAAATTGAGCCGGCCGCAGTGACCGAGCGGTTCTAGGCGCTTCGAATCCTGCCTCTGGCATGGATGTGTGTGATGTCCTTAGGTTAATTAGGTTTAAATAGTTCTAAGTTCTAGAGGACTGATGACCTCAGATGTTAAGTCCCATAGTGCTCAGAGCCATTTGAACCATTTTTTTTTTTTTTTTGCTCACAACTACACGAGCAGACTTTTAAGAATCTAGTGTAGACCATTTATTCAAAACAGCATGCTGTTAAGTGTCTTCTACTATGACGCCTTACAACAGTGTTTAGACGGTGAATGGAGTTACCAGTTAATGCTCTGAAGTGAAACTTCTCCCGTGGGACAGTTGCCCAGAGTGTCTGAAGTTATCAGCCCTCTACCGTTACTGTTTACCTCTAGTAGCGTGAACGCTACTACATTTGCCTGTTCTCTGTATTGGGTCTCTGATATCCTATCTTCGAGTGCTTCGAGTGCTTCTAACAGCCTTAAGCTTATACACGTCATTACGTTTTAAACATATGATATTTCCACCCATGGGAAAAGATGTTGACGCCGGCCGGTGTGGCCGAACGGTTCTAGGCGCTTCAGTCTGGAACCGCGCTACCGCTTCGGTCGCCGGTTCGAATCCTGCCTCTGGCATTGATGTGTGTGATGTACTTAGGTTAGGTTTAAGTAGTTCTAAGTTCTAGGGGACTGATGACCTCAGATGTTAAGTCCCAAAGTGCTCAGAGCCATTTGAACCATTTGAAAAGATGTTACAATCACTTGACAACAAATTTGTAATCTGGCTTCTGTTATAGTTAAAATATTTTAATCCTGAAAGTGCCATTATATACATTCTTGGTTAATCAGTTTCGTCCTTTCTATATTTTGCACTTTGTAAAGTGCACTTCTGCATACATGTAAATATCAATATCTAACATTGTTGCATTTTCACTGCACTTTACATACACCCAGATACACACACATAGTAGCACCAGTAAAAATCAATGTTTAGACGTTTTTGTTTTTCTCTTCACAGATAATACCCACAGCAAAAATATTATTTGTCTTTTTCCTCACGTTACATTTACATATACACATCGATATTTATTTGTTTTTTCTCATTCCTTATACAGAATTACATCATTATAGAACACTGCATGCCATGATTACAATAATAAACCTGAAAAAGAACACATATCCTTCCAAGATTCTTGTTTACATTTTCTTTTTGTGATTTACAATACGTGCTAAGGGAGTTTTGCAGCGCCTTGGGTTATCTACAATCCCCATATAGTGCTTGCATCGATGACGGTGCCCTTTCCTCATTGTGTTCGAATGTAACAGAACTTTTATCAAGCTCTTCACTATATCCCGTACTTGACCCAAAGATGCCGTCGATTACGAATGCGTGTCATCTCCAACCCTTCACATGTGTTTACTGTGTTCGTCCTTCCACACACTCTGGCACAACAAGTATCGTCCATGCCTTTTCACGTTACTTAATACAATCTCTAAAACAGTCTCATTATCTGCACAAGCAACATATAAACATAATGGAGAGTATTTCCACACCTGGTAAGAGCATGACGAATAAAAACACCAAGGTATTTCTGAGAAACTACCGTTGAAAAGTTGTTTTCTCTTCTGTTTGAGCTCTTTCTGCTACTTTAATGTCATCTAAATGTTTTATTAAACTTCCAACGAAATGTCTAACTTCAAATCATAGATGTTGCTCTTTCCTTTACGTGTAATACAGCAATCTTCTGTCTCTATGTTTAAAGCTGGCACTATGTTTTTAATGAAAATGAAGTCCCATGCTAATTGACAGAGCGTAGGGAAACGATGCGGGAGACCCGCACCGTCGTACTAGGCAAGGTCCTAATGGAGGTGGTTTACCGTTGCCTTCCTCCGACCGTAAAAGGTATGAATGATGGTGATGAAGACGACACAACACCCAGTTATCTCGGGGCAGGTGAAAAACCCTGAACCCGCTGGGAATCGAACCCGGTACCCCGTGATCGGGAAGCGAGAACGCTACCTCGAGACCACGAGCTGCGATCATGTTTTCAATGGTCACATTAATTCTTATTATTTGTCTGGACTGTATGAACAGCTATGTTCCATACCCTTTAGATTTTACATAAAATATTAGCTACCCTGTACCTTTGACCCGTACATCTGTCAGCTTGTCATTACACAAAACTGCCAATCTTCCTCTGCGGAAGAGGGAATAACCATTGCTCATGACTCACTGGAGTCCATACACTTCACTTGGTTTCGCAAACTTCTTAATACAATCTTTGGGAATTTCCCGCGCTGACTGCAACAGTCTAACTTCAAATCTTTCATGATCATACGTGGACATTAAAATAAACTTTTGTTTACATGTTTTGCGAACGCAATCTATCTTTTTACACAACAGTTGTTCGTTGCTCAGTTTTACTTGGTGGCGTTTGGACTCACCACTTAACAAATAATCTGCCTCTGTTTGCACGTAAATGAATAAACCTTGCCTTCCATCAACTTCGGACGGGAGGAATAATACTCTATAAAAATTAAACAGTTCTTTTATCGCCAATGGGACATTCAGTACACAACTTAATATATGGCCAGGCATAAACGCATCAACATCAATTCTGCGTAATAACTGGTATCCGGTCTGTTCCGTAAGAGCAGTTGCGAACTTCTTATCATCCCAAATTAAATGTAAGTATTTAATTATTAGCACTGGATTAACCAAACTAAGTTCCAGTATTCCTTTCTGTGCCGTTATGATGGCAAAAATGACATCTCACATTCCCTTTGTAAATCTGTTTTAATTGTATTAACTGTTCACCAGTTGTCATGTCCGCCCCTGGTAGCTGAGTGGTCAGCGCGATGGAAATTCACGCCTAACGGCCCAGGTTCGATTCCGTCTGGGTCGGAGACTTTCTCCGCTCAGGGGCTGTGTGTTGTGTTGTCCTTATCATCATCAATTCATGCCCATCGACACGCACATCGCCGAAGTGGAGTCAACTCGAAAGACTTGCACCAGACGAACGGTCAACACGACGGGGGGCTCTAGCAACACGGCATTTCCATTTTACCAGTTGTCATCGCAGCTAACTGCTGTATCTTCTGACAAGAACTGTTAGCATATTCATTCATATACCTACGGAGTTTTTCCATGTTTCTAACCATCATTTCAGCGTTACTTGCAAGGCTAGCTATTGTGTGACCAACTCGTCAACGTTTCTTTTGTGATTGTTACTTGCTCTCTGGTCAACTTAAGAATCTGCCTGTTCTCATTTTGAATTAAATTAGTCTTTGATTTGAAATAAAGAGGCACCCTGTTCATCTAATGTCGGAAACACTATTTTACTAATTTCATCCATGAAATTTAAGACACCTCGCCTCCTACGTGTTTCATGTCTTCTTAGTTGTCCAAACAGACTTTGCGCATTCCGTATCTCTTTGGCACGCTATTCGAAGGCTTGATAGACAGCTGTATAATCTTGATGGCTTATTCGCAATCTTGTTAACTTCCATTTACAATATCCTACATATAAATTTCACAGTCTCTCAGTATCATGAGCTTTCCCCTGAATTCTACCAGAGTAATGTTACTGACGATTTTACATGTTGCCAGTACTGTCATAATAAAAGGCCGACGATGAAGAAAACTTCTCCATGCTAAAATCTGGAAACAGTCAACTCTCACCAGGGGCACCACTCCCGTCAATCTCTGTATCTAAAATTGGAGAAAAAGTTCCATTTCAGTAGAAGTCTAGTCTAGTGGAATGTACCGTAAGAAATGCAAGGAATTTGTTTCTCTTTAAAAAAATTGGGCCCTTTGTCCTTACTGAAGTGTATGTGCCACGGCATTGCGTGTCTCGCTCACGACTTCTGTCCCTACTACGTCCGGGCGACAAAAGTCGTGAAATACAGCTTAATATCATGTCGACCTTTCCCTTCATTGGCTGCTTAATTTTATCGACTAATTAGCTGATTGCTTACGGTGGGCAGTTTATTGCCTGTTGGCCACTGTGGTCGGTGTATGGGACCCCCCTGAGTAGCAGTTCCACCCGGAACCCACATCGGATCGTACCGTTGCCCTTGTCCCGCCGCGTGGAGGCGATCTTTTGGTTCTTTCTGCCTTTTTTTGTTTGTTTAGCAGCTTTGTAGTGTATCAATATATAATACATGAATCGGAAATATAAAAATTTTGTTGAATTTAAGAAGAAACAACGAGAAATATAGAAACGAGTTATTAGAGATGTTAGTTCCGCCATATAGATGTCTGCTTCGAGCCATTGACTCCCAGACATGCTGCATGTTGGTAAGTTGGGTGGTCCTTATACTACATGCCTTTTCGTAAATGTTGTTTCTATATACATATTTACAGGTTTACAGTGTCCGTTGCCGTAGGCAATTTGCAACAATATGCCGGCACTTTAAAGGCTAATTTATACTAAAATAGTCATAGTTATTTATGAGATTACTACTTACAGATATATAGTGCCTGTTGCCTTTGCAATTTGCAACAATGCACTGGCACTTTACTAACTATCTTAGCCTAATGTGAACTATCAAGTGTCCATGATAAGAATAACATATAGTTACTAAATATATCACAGTTAAATTAATGTCTATGTCGAGTAGTAGTCTAGTACTAAATGTGCTGTCGCCTGCACTGTCTGCCGTACTGCTCTCTGTGTCGTCTTCCGTGTCGTTACGCATCGTATGGAGCCTATTATCCTGATGCATATTGTCTTGTCTTCTGTAAGGTTGTGTGCGTCGGTATTCCTTGTATGTTGCCTTTGAAATCTTGTCTGTTAGTGTATTTAATTGCGTCCATTCTGTTTCGTTGCGTACTACATTGTACTGTTGACACTCCGCGTAAGCTTTGTGTGCTTGTGTTGTGTCCCTGATGTGTCTGTATTCCCGCAGAATTGGACTGTATGTTCGGAAGACCCCAACTCTCTACATGCGCAAATAGGTATCTGCATACGTGGTTTAGGTGCGTGGGATAAGGTCCACTTCCTGTTAAGAGCTGAACCATGCCGCGACTAGGGTCGGCATGTTTCATTCTTAACCGTTCCGACACGTCCGGAAAGAATGTGTGGACTCTCCGTCACTTATCATCTGTGTCACACTCATTCTGCTACGTTTCTATTAGGCAGAGCTTAAGCTGGCACTTCTTTCAGGATATACCTGTTTTTGGCTAACTCGATCTAGTCCACCCATCAACCAGAACTATGCAGCCGGATATCTGATGGTGATATTAGTCGGGTAGATTCCGAGATAATCGGGTAAATTCCTTCGACCAGTGTGGTGCCGAAAGGCCCTGATGGTGTAGGAAGGACACTTCTCTGCCCCACCTTGCCGCCGCTCTGTTGGTGGCGACGGTTAACGGATGCCCAATGTACTTGCTCCCAAACTGAATACTGATTCGAAGAGTGCCCAGTAGTATCTTCTGATTACTGGCAAAGATAATCTGTATCCTCCTGAGTTTAGCCTTCCCAGTTTGTGTAGTATTTTTTCCGTCTTTTCTGTAGTTATTCTGATATGTTCGTGGAAGTTTAACTCTTAGTCTATGTGTACTCCTAGATAGCGTGTTACAGTTATTCTCTTTATGTTTGTGCTCCCCGACTTCTATTGAATGATCCTGGCTCAGTAGGTCCTTCAGTGCAGTGTATGCTGTTTGTGGCTTGCTATCTGGTGTTTGTTTCTTGTGCACCATCCTGCGATTGTCGGCAGTGAGTCGCATGCCTTCTCTTCTAGCTGCAATCTACTGTTAGCAGAAAATACTATCAAGAGGTTGCCTGCCTATGCGACCAGTCCATCGGTCCTACTGTCTCTACCCAAGAGTTCTAGGAAGGGTTCAATAGTGGTGTCACAGAAGATGAGTCCACAGATCGATCCCTGTGGATATCCCTTGGTAATTCTCCTGATTACTTTGCGATTTTTCACGCTCCATTCCACTACTCTGTCGCTGCAGTAGTTCAGGGAACTGTTATACAGGGAATGGGGTACATTCAATTGTCGTAACCTTGCGAACAGTGCTGGCCACCACAGGTTGTCAAAGGCACCCGCGATGTCTGTCATTATTGCTACAGCGTGTATTTGTAACAATCTCTATTGCTTGATTAAATGAGTCGTCGATGGATTTTCCTTGTCTGAAGCCGAACTGGTGGGGACTAAAGCCATGGAGAGCTCAGTGGGCTGGCTGTCGGCTACACAGTAGCTTGTCTTGAACCTTAGCCATTATGTTTATAAGACGTATTGGTCTGTATGATTTCAGATCCGAGGGATCCCTGTCTGTTTGTATGATCACTGCATTTGAGGCTTTCCAGATTTTAGGCAACCTGCCTAGCCTTAGAGCGTCATTAAGCACTTCTGTTAAATATAAGGTGATCTGTGGTGATAATAATGTTTTGAGTACCTCTGAATGGATGCAATCAAGTGCCATCGTTTTTTTTTTTTTTTTTTTTTTTTTTTTTTTTTTTTTTTTTTTTTTTCAACGCTACTGCAACTTTTTCCTGAGCAAATGGACAGGTGATAGCAACTGTGTTGTATGGTGCATATAGTTCATTTCTCAGTGTTGTTTGTTGTCGTGTGTCTGAGTTCATGACATCTTCGGGTGGAAGTTTATGCTACAAGAATTGTGCTGGAATCCTCCACCCTCTTGTCACTGTGCCGTCATCCTGCCTTAGTGGACCTGATACTAGTGAGGTCTTAATTTTGTATGGATTCCCCCAAAGGTTCTGTTGTGTGCATGTGGTCACGAATTTCTCGCAATGTCGCTTCCTAAAAGTGTGTTTGTTTGAAGATGTCTTAGGATTAACAATATGCAGAAAGTGGAGTCTGTTTGTCTGTGTGAATCGACGAGTGTTGCTAGAGCTTTCGTTTTCTCCTCGTGTCTCGTTTTAGTCTCCATAATTCGTCTGTCCAGGGTACAGCTCTATTTCGCGTGTGATGCCGTTGGTATTGATTATTCCTGTGCATATTGTATACTCTGTGTGAGTCTGTGTGCTCTGTAACCTATACTTCCTCTAACATTATGTGGTTTGTAATCTTATACTATTTGTTTTAGTTTACTGTAGTTTTCTCTACGGAATATGTAGTGTTGTCTGTTCCTGTGTTTTACTAGTCTTTTGTGTTAATTCTGATGTTATTGTGTTGTGGTCGCTCATTGTTATTTAGTCGTTGTCGTGAACTGTCCAGCTAGTGACGTGTGTGAGTGATTTATTGTTTGCTAGAGTTATGTCTGTGTTGCTGTGTGATCTGCCACATCCTGAAAATGTATGTTTGCCCTGCCGTGGTAAAGTGTGTAGCTGTGACTCCTATATCGTGTCATTTATCTTATGTCCTGGATCGTCTGTTCTGTCTGGGTGCCAGAGGGTGGGTGTTGCGTTAATGTCAGCACTTATAGTTAAGTTCTTATGTCTAGAATAATCTGCTTCGTCCTTTGTCATATTGGCACATGGTTCAATTGTATGACTGTGTTGGGCATACAATAAGGCTATTACATATCTTTCCCTTCCACAGCTTGCTTCTATTGTTACCAAGTGGCTGCTGCACAATTGAGATACTCAATGTTGATTTAGTCGTCAAGGCTTACAATTGGTGCTTTGTAATCCTGGATACCAGTGCTCTGTAATCCCGTATACCAGTTATTACGATAACATCTAGGGTAAGTTAGTCAGTTTCCCGAGACTAGGATAAGGCACCTACAAACATAGATGTCAGCTTTCACGTCCTGAGCAACTATAGGGAGTTTGGCACAGACTTAAGTACTCCTCATTGCATTTAGTTGGAGTACTATCACGGGTGACTGATCTAAACATAGCAGTTTGACCTTGTTTGTACATACTCAAAATACGTCCTCCCGAGTGCCCTAACCTGATCTTTGTACTGTTTTAATGGATTGTGTTTTTCAGACCCGCGTTCGCAGACGAAAGTCACTAGGTCCTCCAGGGGCTATGTTTCTGTTAGCAGGATTTCGGTTCTCAGAGCGAGTCTGTCCCCCGGCTCCGTAGTCGGGAAGCAGATAGTATGTCCTTGAGGATGATGTAACGGTGTTAGGTGCCTTTGTGCAATTTGAAGTTCTTGTTTTCTCTCTAACATACTTAGGTTTAAATTTAACTGTACTTTTGTCAAGTGTCTCTTCGCAGGCATCAGGTTCTTTTCCTTTGTGTAGCCCATTCGAGGGGCAATGGTGCTTGGTGGAGGTTCCTCCATTGTGGCGTCAACCACATGGGAGACCTGCTGTTGATAGCTCCATCTGAGTTGTGCTCGTGAAGGTGGCGGTGATGGTTGTTGCAGGCGCCTTCTTCTTGGTGTTTTCCATTGCAGAGGCTTTTATTGTTGTGCTATCTACCTGTAGTGTTTTGGTGATTGTGTCAGCGGCACTTTCACTATCACAGTCGTAATTGGTATCTAGTTCGCCGTCTTTGAGTGCTAGTAGTCTCCTCACTGAAGTAATGGTTATCTGTGTCTCTGTGTCAGGCGCACCGCCTTGTGTGTGATTACTTTGAGCTGTGCTGGGTTTGCGTGCGCTACGATTGTATACCACACCAGAGATGAATTTGATAGGGGTAATGTACACTCCTGGAAATGGAAAAAAGAACACATTGACACCGGTGTGTCAGACCCATCATACTTGCTCCGGACACTGCGAGAGGGCTGTACAAGCAATGATCACACGCACGGCACAGCGGACACACCAGGAACCGCGGTGTTGGCCGTCGAATGGCGCTAGCTGCGCAACATTTGTGCACCGCCGCCGTCAGTGTCAGCCAGCTTGCCGTGGCATACGGAGCTCCATCGCAGTCTTTAACACTGGTAGCATGCCGCGACAGCGTGGACGTGAACCGTATGTGCAGTTGACGGACTTTGAGCGAGGGCGTATAGTGGGCATGCGGGAGGCCGGGTGGACGTACCGCCGAATTGCTTAACACGTGGGGCGTGAGGTCTCCACAGTACATCGATGTTGTCGCCAGTGGTCGGCGGAAGGTGCACGTGCCCGTCGACCTGGGACCGGACCGCAGCGACGCACGGATGCACGCCAAGACCGTAGGATCCTACGCAGTGCCGTAGGGGACCGCACCGCCACTTCCCAGCAAATTAGGGACACTGTTGCTCCTGGGGTATCGGCGAGGACCATTCGCAACCGTCTCCATGAAGCTGGGCTACGGTCCCGCACACCGTTAGGCCGTCTTCCGCTCACGCCCCAACATCGTGCAGCCCGCCTCCAGTGGTGTCGCGACAGGCGTGAATGGAGGGACGAATGGAGACGTGTCGTCTTCAGCGATGAGAGTCGCTTCTGCCTTGGTGCCAATGATGGTCGTATGCGTGTTTGGCGCCATGCAGGTGAGCGCCACAATCAGGACTGCATACGACCGAGGCACACAGGGCCAACACCCGGCATCATGGTGTGGGGAGCGATCTCCTACACTGGCCGTACACCACTGGTGATCGTCGAGGGGACACTGAATAGTGCACGGTACATCCAAACCGTCATCGAACCCATCGTTCTACCATTCCTAGACCGGCAAGGGAACTTGCTGTTCCAACAGGACAATGCACGTCCGCATGTATCCCGTGCCACCCAACGTGCTCTAGAAGGTGTAAGTCAACTACCCTGGCCAGCAAGATCTCCGGATCTGTCCCCCATTGAGCATGTTTGGGACTGGATGAAGCGTCGTCTCACGCGGTCTGCACGTCCAGCACGAACGCTGGTCCAACTGAGGCGCCAGGTGGAAATGGCATGGCAAGCCGTTCCACAGGACTACATCCAGCATCTCTACGATCGTCTCCATGGGAGAATAGCAGCCTGCATTGCTGCGAAAGTTGGATATACACTGTACTAGAGCCGACATTGTGCATGCTCTGTTGCCTGTGTCTATGTGCCTGTGGTTCTGTCAGTGTGATCATGTGATGTATCTGACCCCAGGAATGTGTCAATAAAGTTTCCCCTTCCTGGGACAATGAATTCACGGTGTTCTTATTTCAATTTTCAGGAGTGTACTTGTCGCACTTTTCGGTATAATACATCTTTGTATACGTATGGAGATGGATTGGTACGGGCGCCGTTTCTAAGGGATTTTTTTTTAGCCTCTTAGGTGTGTGAGCCGCACCTCCTTTTCCTCTGAGTAGTACAGCAATTCGATGTGGTATGGACTCAACAAGTCGTTGGAAGTCCCCTGCAGAAATATGGAGCCATAGTTGTGAAAGCGTTGCCGCTGCAGGATTTTCTGCACGAACTGACCTTTCGATTATGTCCCATAAATGTCCGATTGGATTCATGTCGGGCGTCTGGGTGGCCAAATCGTTTGATCAGACTGTCCAGAACGTTCTTCAAACCAATCGCGAACAATTATGGCCCGGTGACATGGCTCATTGTCATTTATAAGGATTCCATCGTTGTTTGGGAATATGACGTCCTCGAAGGGCTGAAAATGGCTCCAAGTAGCCGAACATCCTGAGGGCGCCGTCCGTTCCATATAAATACAGCCCACATCTTTATGGAACCACCACCAGCTAGCGTAGTGCTTTGTTGACTACTTAGGTTCATGGGTTCTGCGTCATAATCGAACCCTACGATCAGCTCTTACCAACTGAAATCGGGACTCATCTGACCAGGATACGGTTTTTCAGTCGTCTAGGGTCCAACCGATATGATCACGAGTCCAGGACAGGCACTGCAGGCGATGTCGTGCTGTTAGCAAAGGTACTTGCATCGGTCGTCTGTTTCCGTGGCCCATTAACATCAGATTCCGCCGCACTGTAATAATGGATACGGTAGTCCTACGGCCCACATTGATTTCTGCCGTTATTTCAAGCAATGTTAGAAGTCCGTTAGCACTGACCACTCCACACAAACACTGCTGCCCTCGGTCCTTAAGTGAAGACCGTCAGCCACTGCTTTGGCCGCTGTGAGATGTAATATGTGGAATTTGGTATTGTCGGTGCTGATACTCTTGAGACTGTGGATCTCGGAACATTGAAGTCCCTAACGATTTTCGAAATGAAATATCCCGCATGTCTAGTTCCAACTACCGTTCCACGTTCAAAGTCTGTTAAATCCCGTCCAGCGGCCATAATCACGTCGGAAACATTTTCACATGAATCATCTGAGAACAAATGACAGCTCCCCCAATGCAATACCATTTTATACCTTGTGTACGCGATACTATTGCCATCTGTACATGTGCATATCGCTATCCCATGAGTTTTGTCACCTCAGCGTAAAGCTGCCATAATACAATAGAACGTGATCACCTGTTTTAAAACCTTTCGGATTCCGGTCTCTATCACAGTGCCTTTTGTACTTTTTCGTACAATGTTTATAATAATCCATGACACATTGGTGTATCTGTCTCATTCTCTCTTTTAGTAAGAGTGTATGATCATCACGCACACCGCTTGGTGGCTAGCGGAGTACATATGTAGATACAATTAGAAGTATCACTTGTAGGACCTCTTTTCAATGTGTCTGGTATGTTACATGCTGCACCGAAATACGACTCATATGGTGTATAATTCTAGGCATTGCGGGCTGTGATATTGTGCACAAATACCGCGAATGGAAGCTATTCGTCCAAAGTGAATTCAGTACTACTGATATAATGTCTGAGTTATTCCGCTATAGTTCGGTGTGCTCTTTCCAATGCTTTTGTGGCGGTGTTCGTAGCGACAAACAATTCGCTGTAGAAACGGCTTACGAAGTCACCGCCACACTTTTAATAGCGGGTCGACCGGTCCGCTGGAACAGTAAACAGAAGATGAAAACCCAAACACTCTGATTAAAAAAAGTCGGTACTTATCTTTATTGACGAAGATACAGAAACACAATAGTGAACTCCGTGTCTACAGAGATCTGTCTAGTTCGAGTCGGAGCGGCTAGGTCAGCGTCGGCTGACGACAAACAACAACTCTGCCGCGATGAACACACAACTGACTAGCAAGTACACAATTCGGTGGCGAGTATACAACTGAGCGGCGAATACAGAACTGTCCTAGCGCTCGCGACTCCAGCGCTTAAGAAGCCAGAAGCCAGCGGTGGCGAGCGCAGACTTGCGGCGATTTGCTGTCTCGCTGGCGCTGCTTATGCGGACGGCGTCCGGACTTTGATGCTGCCAACCTTTTGGCAGCGGGCTCGGGTGGCATTACTGGCTAGGATATAACAAATGCTCCAGTCGACTGGGTATGGTAACATGAGGTCTGAACACTATCTTTAGTATGTCACTCAAAAAACTGATATCATGGTCGCTGAGTGTTACCGATAGTATCCCAAATATCAGAATTACTGTTTTCACTAGGATACGAGCCACAGTATCTCCACCCTTTTTTGTATCGGCCCTGCTACAATGAACTTTTTAGAGCACCCTGGAGTATTGGTATGTATTTATTATTTTTGTCTGTTATTGTCAGGGGACCGACGATAACAGTATCACAGCTATCGAACACTCCTTGTGGTGTTGGTGTTAAAACCAAAATAACTTTCGTCTTATTTGTGTTATCTTTATTTGTTACACATTTTCTGATATAGTCCTCAATATCCTTTTCATACCGGCAACGTTTTTTATATCCTAGTTTGATCGTATATTCTGACGATTCCTTGATGGCTATATTTGAGTGCGTCATGGAGTTCCCACAAAATTGCCACTCTTTCTTCAGCAGTTATCTCCTGCTGTTCGTCTTCCATAACTACCGGCCCTTTCTTACTTCCATTTGTCCCAGTTTCCGTATCAGCTGCTTATTCTTGAGAATCCATCCGCTACACACTAGTTCTGACCATTTTGTATTCAGTTTTATAATTATACTCCTCTACTACCAGTCTGAACTTCATTAAACGTGAGAACCGATCGCTAATATTTTTGACCCACTGCAATGGTTTATGATCTGTACAAATGGCAAAGTTACGACCAAACGCATATGATCTGAAATGTTTGACCTCCCAAACTACGACCAACAACTCTCTCTCAATGGTGCTATAATTTCGCTCTGCATTGTTCAGACTGTACACATATGCAACTGAATGGTCTTTACCTACCTCTCCTAGGCTAAAAACAGAGCCGGCTCTAGTCAGACGTGCTCATAACCTTTTTTTAAAAATATCTGTGTGCTATAATATAGGCCGAACGAAAAGCTTCTCTTTTAGCGCTTGGAACACATCTTCTTGCTTGGCGTACCATTCATACTAAAACCTTTTTTCAACAACTCAAGTAGTGGTTTTTCCGCTTTACTCTAGTCATTTAGGAAGCGTCTAAAGTAAGCAATTGACACGAGAAAACTTTTTAATGCTTTTATTCTACTGAACAGTGATATGTCGCCAATGGTTTTAGCTTGACTGGGTCTGGCTTTAACTCATCTTCCGTTAAGGCATGTCCCAGATATTTGACCTCCCTCCTTGAAATTTAACATCTACCCACCTGCCACTTCAAAATGTGTTTACTCAGCCTCTCGGAAGCCTCGTCCAAGCTGGCAGTGTGTTCTACCGCAGACGGGGACCAAAAACTACTACATCGTCGAAATAAATAAATGTATTCATAAATGTTTGGAATCACATTGGCATTTTCATACATGTAATGGGTGTACGGTGTACTAAAAGCTGTAATTTCACTGCATTTTTCATCTAATAACAGCTGATAATATCACTTAGCCAAATCAAACTTTGAAATGTGTTTTTTCTCGCCCAGTCCATACAAAACTTCATCTATACGTGGGAGTGTGAAGACTGTGTTGACAGCGATGTAATTTAGTTTCCTGTAATTAGTTTCCACCCTCCATTTTTTTTACCAGATGCATTCATCTTTTTGGGAATCATGATCAACGGAAAATTCCGGGTGCCTGTTGAAGATACTATTATAACGTCCTCCAAACTTTGATTCATCTCGCGTTCTAACGCCTTCTTCTGCGTGTCTTGGCTTCTGTAAGGACGAGAGCAAATTATTCCTCCCTCTGCTTCGTAAATCAGTTTTGTTTGATGCCGAATTGTGTCTGCGTATGTCAACGTATCCCATGGCAAATGAAAGATATCATTATACGCATAGCACACTTCTATTATGCACTGTTTTCCTATCCCATTTCACTGATCTAAACGCAAGTTTTCTTTTAATAAACTGATTATCGATTTTTTCTCACTCGAGATCTCATCTAACTTGTGCACAGCCTGCTTGGGATTTGGACTAAGTGACGGAACGTCTTCCATCTTAACACAAGGCGTCTCAATAGCATCCGCCTGCTCTCGTGCATTTAACACGCTAATTAAACATGAACTCATTCGTACTTTCACCAGAGCTTCCTATATTTCCTGCTCATCCACAATGCCTTCTCTTAGGCTAGTATCTGCAACCTTTATTCTCAAAATCCTCCCCTCACAAGGACCTAACTTTATTTTAGCCACCGGGTCTTCCTTAGGGTCTGCAGCGTCCACCTCCCATCGATGGCACATCTGTCTACCGGTACTTTGTTTACTTCGCCATTTCTTCGGCGTACTTTGGTTTACTGGCTCCTCTGAGCAGCTCAGAGGACAATGAACTTAGCTGCATGCACATTCTGTAGTTTCAAAATCTGTTTGTGGCATTCTAAGCTCAACCGCTGTGTACCTGCGCCTTGCACTTCTACCTCCTCTGTACACCAGGGCCTAGATCCAATCTTCATGGTTCTCCTGACGATGCAGTTACTACATCACGCTTGGTAAAAAAGACAGTACCAGTTAAACCGGAATAGGGACTATCCAATTCCCCTCCTACCACATAAAACTTACGTTTCACTCTTAATTCCTGATCTGTTCCAATGTCAAAAACTGTTGTCACATTTTTATACTTGTTATACCTTTAATCTCATACATTATTCAAGTCAATACCGGACCTGGTTTCGTAGATACTTCGTGAAGAACAAGGTAATCGGTGCTCGATTATTTGGAATTTTACCAGACTTTTTGTATTTTGTGGGTAATGTAATCCTACAAACTCATTTTTTCTTTCGGAGTTGACTTTAAATACCTTTCTTATTTCAGCAAAAGGGGACTGTAATCTTATGCTTTTCTTTTGTTTCCCTTCTTTTTATTTTTCACAGAATAGCCTGTGTCCTCAGTACACTATCTAGCCATATGCCTTGGTCTATGATAATCAAAACACATAAAATTAGGACATCTATGTCCCAATAAAGTACAGCTTTTGCACCTGACTCTCGGCCCTTGCGAGGCTAACTAAGGAGCTACGTGATTGAGAAGTAGCGGCTACGGTCTTGTAAACTGACATATGGCCGGGATATCGGTGTGCTGACTACATGTCCCTCCATATACACATCCAGTGGCGGCTATGGGCTGAGGATGACCCGGTGGCTGATCGGTACCGTCGGGTCTTCATGGCCTGTTCGGGAGGAGTTTTGTTTTCTGCACAACTGGCTTTGGAGCCTCTGACTCTCGATACGCTTGAATCGACTCTGCTTTACGAATTGTTTTCTCAAGTCGACAGTCTCGCATTAAATTGACTGGTTTACTACATGTTCCGCTGTATCTCAGTTTATTAGACCGGAGCCACTACTGCTCAGTCAAGTAGCTCCTCAGTTTGCCTCAAAAGGGCTGCGAGTCAGGTGCAAAAGCTGCACTTTATTGGGACGTAGTTATGGTGATGTTTTCGCCCTTTGCATGTGTGCTTACATGCGTAATTTTCCAATATGAAATTTCTTAATTCTTCCCATATGGAAGATAATTCACACACGAGCGGTTTACTATGTGAACTTTAACAATACTGAATAGTCTGCTTTATGCACTAATTCAAAAGCTGTATCCACATTATTGACAAATTCATTTAATGTAGATTTGATATCATAGAAGCCCTGGGGAATGAGTTTAAGGGCATCAATAATATTAATGTTTGCTGCTGATTCTCCACTGTTGGCGACTGCCTTGTTGCGTGAGGCCGTGGCTTACTTTGTTTACTGACGAGTTGGGTAGGCATGAGACTAATCAGCGCCGCTGCTGAGAGCGAAGTGCTGAGCTGAGTTGAACTGAGCTGAGCCGCCGTGACAGCACGACGCCCACGGTACCGTACTGTTTTCGTCTGTGGTGTGCTGGGCCGTTGTCCTCTAACCCACTGTAACCCACTGTGATGGCTTACAACAGCGTCTAGGTGGTGAAGGGAGTTACCTTTAGTGACGTAAACACTACCCCTTTTGCCTATTCTCTGCATTGTGTCTCTGATTTCCTGTCTTGGAGTGACCTTGCTGGATTCCAACAGTCTTAAGCATAACAATGTAAGAGTCATTACATCGTCTATACATGACAATTTTGTGTGGCAAATTGCCACTATCCAAAACTGTTGCTGAGGCAACCGTGGTGCACTATCGGCCTTAGATGACAGGGTGAATGAACAATATCTCCTCAACAACCGTTCAGCGAGCGTTGCTTCATGTGCGCATCTACAGCAGGCGCCTGGTCCATGCACCCATGCTGACTGCTGTTCATCACTGACGAAGATTGAAATTTGCACGTCAGTATCGCAACTGGACCTCCACTGAGTGGCGACAGGTGGCCTTTTCACATGAATCACGTTTTATGCTCTATCAGACAGATGGCCTTTGTCGTGTACAGCGCTGCAACAACTGTCAGAAGGGTCCAGGTCGAAGGAGGGAGCGTTATGGTCTGGGGGATGTTTTCGTGGCATTCGCTTGATGATCACATGATTCTGAAAGGCACAATGGATCACTATAAGTAGAGAACTTAGTGCCTGTTTCCACCCCTAAATACAGTTTGTTCTTCCTCCGAAGACGGCATCTACCAGCAGGACAATGCAATGTTTCGCACAGCTCACAGTGTAAATGCGTGGTTCAAAGAGAACCAGCAAGAATATACCGCGCTTCCCTGATAACCAAACCCTACAGGTTTAAACCTAATCGAGCACTTGTGGGAGCCCCTTGTTCGGGCTGTTTTCGTCATGGATCCCCAACTGTGAAAGTTACCACTGCTGGCCATGGCACTTGAGCCGGCATGGATCCACACCCCTGTCAGTACCTTCCAGAACTTCACTGACAAATGAAAACGAAGTAAATATTCCAGAATTGGAATCGAGAACAGCCGCCAACATGAGTAACGTAGAAGTGAACATCCTCGGAGTAGTGAAGCAACTTAAATCACTTAATAAAAGCAAGTCTTCTGGTCCAGACTGTATACCAATTAGGTTCCTTTGGGAGTATGCTGATGCATTAGCTCCATACTTAACAATCATATACAACCGTTCGCTCGTCGAAAGATCCGTACCCAAAGATTGCAAAGTTGTACAGGTGACACCAATATTCAAGAAAGTTAGTATGAGTAACGGTAATTCACTAAATTACAGGCCCATATCGTTAACGTCGATATGTAGCAGGATTTTAGAACATATATTGTGTTCGAACATTATGATTTACCTCGAAGAAAACTATCTATTGACACACAGTCAGCATGGGGTTAGAAAACATCGTTCCTGTGAAACACAACTAGCTCTTTATTCACATGAAGTGTTGAGTGCTACTGACAAGGGATTTCAGATCGATTCCGTCTTTCTGGACTTCCGGAAGGCTTTTGACACTGTACCACACAAGCGGCTCGTATTGAAATTTCGTGCTTATGGAATATAGTCTCTGTTATGTGACTGGATTTGTGATTTCCTGTCAGAGAGGTCACAGTTCGTAGTAACTGACGGAAAGAAGCAGAAGTGATTTATGGCGTTCCCCAAGGTAGTGTTATAGGCCCTTTGCTGTTCCTTATCTGTATGAACGATTTGGGAGAAAATCTGAGCAGCCGACTTCGGTTGTTTGCAGATGACGCTGTCGTTTAGCGACTAATAAAGTCATCAGAAGATCAAAACAAACTGCAAAACGATTTAGAAAAAATATCTGAATGGTGCCAAAAGTGGAAGTTGACCCTCAATAACGAAAAGTGTGAGGTCATTCACATGAGTGCTAAAAGGAACTCGTTAAACTTCGGTTACACGATAAATCAGTCTAATCTAAAAGCCGTAAATTCAACTAAATACCTAGGTATTACAATTATGAAAAACTTAAATTTGAAGGAACACATAGAAAATGTTGTGGAGAAGGCTAACCAAAGACTGCGTTTTATTGGCAGGACACTTAGAAAATGTAACAGACCTACTAAAGAGACTGCCTACACTACGCTTGTCCGTCCTCTTTTAGAATACTACTGCGCGGTGTGGGATCTTTACCAGATAGGACTGGCAGAGTACATCGAGAAAGTTCAAAGAAAGGCAGCATGTTTTGTATTATCGCGAAATATGGGAGAGAGTGTCACAGAAATGATACAGGATTTTGGCTGGACATCGTTAAAAGAGAGGCGTTTTTCGTTGCGACGGAATCTTCTCACGAAATTCCAATCACCAAATTTCTCCTCTGAATGCGAAAATATTTTGTTGACGCTGACCTACATAGGGAGGAACGATCACCACGATAAAATAAGGGAAATCAGAGCTCGTACGGAAAGATGTAGGTGTTCACTCTTTCTGCGCGCTATAAGAGATTGGAATAACAGAGAATTGTGAAGGTGGTTCGATGAATCCTCTGCCAAGCACTTAAATGTGATTTGCAGAGTATCCATGTAGATGTAGATAAAAAAGTGCCTAAACTATACTATGGACAGACCATTTATCAATACAGATCTGCTTCAGTTCGTCATGAAACTTAAACGCCAAGATTTTATGGAGTGTTTATGCAGAATATATTGCCAAAGACGATGTGGAAATGGAAAGAATGTGGGACTGTAAATTTAAAATATGCATGAAGATTTGGAACACGCTGGGGTTGTGTATGCAAAAAAAAAAAAAAAAATTGCCCGGTATGGGGTTTAGCTTCAATAGAACAACTGAGTTATTACTTCTCCAACACCCATGTATCCTACAAGTTTCGATGTTGCTAAGACTTCGATACATACCTCTGCTAATGTCAGAGGCGGATTTACATTGTTACAACCTCCTGAGCTCATGGTTTGTAATATATCAGAACGACCGAGATTCTATCGAAAGTACACAGCCAGCCTTGAGCTGAACTCGGCGATGGCGCCGCTCAGTGGGCGTGGGTCACTGCCAGTGCGATTGCCGGAATCTGCAACGTCGGCATCTGATTACCTAGCCTTGCGGACGTAGCAATCCTACTCGCGCCACGGGTAAGTGGCTGCCGCGTGCGTTAACTGTGCCAGTGGCACAGAACACGACTGACTGATCCCTCAAGCGCGACTCGTGGACTCCTTGTAGAGCGACAAAGGGAAGCAGCCGATCGCCGTCGTTGTAGTGAGCGTTAGCAGCACCGGCTGCCCGCCAAGGGCAGCTCGTTTAGTGTCCGCAGACAGCTCTGCACCGGGGAGGTCCCGAGTTGGCGCCCTGGCCCAGCCCCTGTGGGCACCCAGAGAACGAAGTGTAGCAACTCTCCCACTCCTTGCGCCGGTGTAGCGCCAAGGTGCGACGCGCCTCGCCACAGCGATGACGTGTCCGTGCAGCGGAGGGTGGATGTAGATTCAGCGGGGCAGTTGGTCGCCGATATCCTTCACCAAAAGCTCGTCGTGGTCGGCTTGCAACTTAAACAATTGTCATTCTCTCCGGTTCTAGATGCAGACAAAATGGCAACACGACTGCCTGATTTGAGCCTCGGGGCTTGCTTAATTATACGTCTTTTCCCTACGCCTCTGACGTAGTTCCCCTAGAGGGGAAAAGTAGAGTGCTATTTGCTAATTAAAACGCCTGATTTACTCAGCCCACTTCGTCCCCTCACACAGGTCACTAGGCACTGTTGTAACTGTTACGTATGGGTTCTTCACAGCACGTCGGTGCCCTGTGCTGCCCTGATTACTTTACATTTGAATACAGTGACCGTCCGGCTGTGCCTTTTTGCCTGCGACCGGTCTCCTGTATCGCAGAATCGTTTGCAAAGTATCAAATGGCTCTGAGCACTATGGGACTTAACTTCTAAGGTCATCAGTCCCCTAGAACTTAGAACTACTTAAACCTAATTAACCTAAGGACATCACACACATCCATGCCCGTGGCAGGATTCGAACCTGCGACCGTAGCGGTCGCGCGATTCCAGACTGTAGCGCCTAGAACCGCTCGGCCACTCCAGCCGGCTTGCAAAGTATTACCGTCGCCCACACCTGCAATGCGATGTGCCGATCAGTCCCGTAACTACTGCCTTCCAGCCACACCTGGACTAGATTTACAAGAATTCCCCAAACCCACTCTTGTACTTGTTCTTGACGAAGCAACATGTAGGCCCATTAGGCACGGACCTAGGGGCGTCAGATTTGGGGGGTGGCATTTCTTGCACTATATTTCTTTTGGCATTTAACGATTTTATTTCATAGCACAGTTCGATCAAGTAATCCGAGCTAATCGGTTGATCACTGCCTCGTGTAAAGTAAAAAAGCTTTGTGCTCGTGTGCCGTGTGGTGATTTTTAACTGGATACTTTTTAAGGACAAACTTATTTTCTTTCGTGTTGGTGCTGCTGTTTCGTAGTTCTCTTTAACATGAATAAGAATGACTAAAAGAAACGAAAGAAACGTACAAAATTAAGTGGAGCTATACTTTGGAATTTAGCGAAGAAAATGCGAGAACGGAAAGCTAATGTTCTAAATACGCTTGGCAGATTAGACAAATGTTTCACAAAAAATGTTGCAGGTGTCATTTCGATTTCAAGTAATATTGGTGATGGGTCTGGCACTACACTGTAGTGAAAGAAGTAAATACTAAAGAATCAGTACGTAAAAATTAAGAAAAACAGATTATTCCTGAATTCAAGCCTCACAAAAACCTAAGTGTCGAATCAGATATTTCGAAAAGAAATAACCTTGTTAGTGGTGATCCTGCTGAATGGTGTATTACTGAATCAACGATCGACATTACTTTACACCAAGGCATAAATCAAAATTGTAAAGGAGATTTTTCTGATTCACGAAGGTCAATAAGCGGTAAGACCTGGTTGTTGAACAAAAATTTATTATATTGTAAACTTTCAAATGGTGAATCAACTTTGCGCGGTTACTTAGCACACTCTTGTAGCACGGGAGCAATTATTTGTTTATCTTGTAAATTGTGTGGAGGTAAGACAGCGATTGCTATTGTTGGTATTTCAGATTGGAAAAATATTTGTAATATTTTATCTCATCTTGAAAATTCGCTTGAACAGTAAAACTTCGAATTATCACTTCTTACAAGGAAAAAAATCACTTCGAAGAATAGGAAACCTTTTCGGGTCATATGCTGAGACACAAGAAATATTCTGGTGCAATGTGTTGGAAAGAGTTTTTGTAGTACTGAAGAAGCTAAGAAGCCGTGGATTTCCCCTACGTGTACACGCTGAATAATTCCATTCATTGCACAACGGTAAGTTTATGATGTCTCTCGAACTTATAGCTGAGTCCTTTTCTCGTAGAGCACAATGTACGATATGGAAATCGAGGGCAATGAAAGACATGTTTTCTATCTTCAGCAATCTGTGATGATATAATAGAGCCGCTTTCTGAAAGAATAAGAAGAATTGTTATAAATAATACCAAACCCACCAAATATTTATCTGTTATAGTAGAGTCTGCTATGGACGTTTCACATATTGATCAGTTATCTGCCATATTATGATATGTTAACGAGAATGGTGAGCCTGTCGAACGTTTCCTTCTAGTTTTACCAAACCCAGGACAAAAGCATGAAAACCTTTCTGAGGTCGTACTGAAAGTCCTGTCTACAAATTCTATAGATATTACTGACTATAAATGCCAGTCATACAACGGAAGCAACTCGTCAGTAGCATGCACTGGTTTGCAGGCGCGCATTGAAGCACAAAATTCGAAAGCGCATTGTATGCCTTATGCAGCACATTCTTTGAATTAAACGGCACTAGTGTTGCAAGCTGTTGTCAGGACGCATGTTTGTATTTCAATTTGGTGCAAAATGTTTTAATTTTTTTCTCTGGTTCTGCACTACACTGGAATCAACTTCTTTTGTTCATGAAACCAGGAAGCAAAACAGTTACAAATTTATCAAAAACACGTTGGTGCGCAACAGAGAAACTAAAACTGAGAGAGCTATATCAGTGCCGTCGCACATGTTACAAACCATACCTGTGGGATATCATTTGCACGAAATGAGGCTTCAAATCCAGAGACTCTGTGGTGTAAATGTGAAATTATAATGTGCAGCTATTGATGCCAAGAACTATATGCATCACTTGTAGGGTTTATTAGCTCTGTTCGTCTCTTGATCGACTATTATGAAACTAGATCATCGGAAATTATGACTGATATGGAATACGAATGCACCTATGAAAGACGAATGAAACACAAACTTCATGTTGAAGAAGAAGCAGACACTGAAGAAGTTTTTGTAACTGCTAGGTTCAAATGGTTCAAATGTCTCTGAGCACTATGGGACTCAACATCTGAGGTCATCAGTCCCCTAGAACTTAGAACTACTTAAACTTAACTAACCTAAGGACATCACACACACCCATGCCCGAGGCAGGATTGGAACCTGCGACCGTAGCGGTCACGCGGTTCCAGACTGAAGCGCCTAGAACCGCTCAGCCACACCGGCCGGCTGACTGCTAGGGAGAAATGTAGAGTGGAAACATTTTTCCCAATACTCGACAACTTACACGCTGAAATAGTGAGGAGGAATGAGAGCTATAAACACCGTTAGGCTCCTTCACAGTTTTCAGTAAAATTAAGAGCATTTAACCAGACATTATTTCTAAACGCATAGCAGAACTCCAGGCATCATATGAAACTGATTTAGAACCTTCGTGCCCAAGTGAATGCATACACTTTGCGGTGCTTTTGAAATCTTATGAGATTAAAGACGTACCAGTTGAAATGAGCAAATTTCTGGGAAAGAAAAGGCCACAGACTATGTTTCCGAATGTGAACATTGCTCTTAGAATGTTTCTATGTACAGCGCATACAAATTGTTCTGCAGAACCTTCGTTTTCGGCTCTTAAAAGGTTGAAATTATACCTACGTTCTACCTCGTCTGAAAAACGATTGGATGCCTTAGCCCTTCTTTACGTTGAAGCTTACCTCTTAAATGATGATGGTCTCAACTATGAAGATATCATTAACGAGTCTGCTGTCATCAAAGCCAGATACAAACTCATGATGGTTTTGCTACATTTTACTAGCAATACAGCAGAAACAGCAGTTCATTGGGGGCTGGGTGACGAAGATTTTAGTACCTCAGTTCAGACACGTTCTCTCTGTAGATATAAGCTGTTTGTTCATTGTAGGGGAATATCTATAATGTATATCTTCAACTCTGTGTTCTAATGGAAAATTTTGTTTTATTCCTGATTTATGTAAAGTATAAAAGCTAAAACCAACTAAACCGAAATTTATCTACATTAATTGTACTTTGAGTGACATTTACATTAGAATTTTCTCATTTTCTTTTCATTATGTCCACGTGGCAAAGTTTTAATTATGTCATATTAACATGGACTCAAGCCACCACGTCACACTTGGACGTCTACCAACTAAATCAGTACACAGTTGTCACTGGAGGTCTTCAGACTGGACAATTATTCAGAAGGAAAGTCAACCTCCCACAATCTCACAATATGGCCCTGCTGAAACCGAGCTTCTTGCAACGAATTACACCTGTCAGTGCCATTTTGACAAACATATAATTTATAATAACCCAATTTATGTGCTCCAAAGTAATGACTACTCATTCAGAAAGTGAAATAAACTTTTTGTCGCTTTTGGTATTTTACGTTTTTACTTCTTGTATCCAATTATAACCAAAGTACTTTGAGTCAATAACTTTATTAAATTCTCCTAGTTTCTTATGAAAGTATTAGATTTATGTTCAGATACTTTCAGACGTATGGCGTATCACAGCAAGATTATGTACCATGTACCAGAAAGAAAGATTAGAGGTCAAAGGAGGGAGAGTGTTCATTGCAGTTGACAAAAATATTCTCTCTATTGAGGTCGAAGATGAGTACGACAGTGAAGTTATCTGGTCGCGTGTAACAGGTGTAGGTGAAACCAAGTTAATTGCTGGAAGTTTTTACCGGCCACCCGATTCCACTGTGCCACTTATAGAGTCATTCAAGGAATGTCTGTGGCCAGTAGCACCATGCAACAACATACCGAATATAGATGGGGATGTCTTTGGATTCATGGCCGGGGGAGGGGGGGGGAGGGGGCGGGGTGGAGAACAGACCAATAATACTTTTTCGGAAAACTCAGTTAGTTCGGCAACCAACAAGCAATGCAAATATTTAGACCTTGTAGCTACAAACGGGCCGCACCTTATCGACGACGTCAGTATAGAAACGAGGATTAGTGATCATGATGTCATTATAGAAATTATGGTCACTGATGTTAATATGAAAACAAGAAGACTAGGACGGTATTTCTGCTAGAAAGAGCAGGTTAGCAGTTGTTAGCACCTTGCTCAGCAAGCGAACTTGCATCACTTAGTTCCAGTACAATAGACGTAGAGGAATTATGGGCAAAGTTAAAGCAGACTGTAAATCGTGGTCTGGAGAGTGATGTGCCTAGTAAGTGGATTAACGATGGAAAAGACCCAGTGTGGCTTAATAACGAAATTAGGAAAATGCTGAGGAAACTTGGTGTTGCACTCTTGGTTCAAAAAAGAAAGCACAAATGACGAGAAGCAAAGGTCAGCAGAGATTCGTGCGTCCGTGAAAACATATAAGAACTACCACCGTTATACTTCAGAAAACATCCAGCAGATAACCCTAGGAAATTCTCGCCCCATGTAAAATCGCTGAGTGAGTCTAGGGCTTCCATCCAGCCCCTTGTTGACCAGTCTGGTGTAGCAGTTAAAGACGCGAAACGAAAGCCGAAATGTTAAATTTCGCTTTCAATAAACCGTTCACGCCGGAGAATCAAACAAACATGCACTCACTTGACTATCGAACAGCCTCCCATATGGACGACATAGCAATAAGCATCTCTAGCGTAAAGAAACAATTGAAATATTTGATAGCCTATAAGTCACAAGGTCCGGAAGGACTCCCAGTTCAGTTTTACAAAGAGTACTCTGCGACACTGGGCCCTCGCCTAACTTGCTTTTATCGCGAATCTGTCGCCCTGCGCAAAATCCCAAGCGACTGGAAATAAACACAGCTAACTCCTGTAGGTAAGAAGGGTAAAAGAGAGGATTCGCAGAATTACAGACTAACATCTCTAACTTCGCCTTGCTGCAGAATACTTGAACATATTCTCAATTTGAATATAATAAATTTTCTTGAGACCGAGAAGCTTATGTCCACTAAACAGCATCGTTTTAGAAAACATCACTCGTGCGAAATTCAGCTTGTCCTTTTCTCACATGACGTACCGTGAACTATGAAGAGGAACACGTAGATTCCATATGTCTAAATCACCAGAAAGCAATTGACACGCTGCCTCATTCTAGACTCTTAATGAAAGTACGAACATACGGAATACACTATGTGATCCAAAGTATCCGGACACCCCCAAAAACAGACTTTTTCATATTAGGTGCATTGTGCTCCCACCTACTGCCAGGTGTTCCATATCAGCGGCCTTTCATAAGTCATTAGACATCGTGAGAGAGCAGAATGGGACGCTCCGCAGAACTCACGGACTTCGAACGTGGTCAGGTGATTAGATGTCACTTGTGTCATACGTCTGTACGCGAGATTTCCGCGCTTCTAAACATCCCTAGGTCCACTGTTACCGATGTGACAGTGAAATCGAAACGTGACGGGATACGTACAGCACAAAAGCGTAGCGGCCAACCTTCTCTGTTGACTGGAATTCCTGTGTGATGGTCTGGATAGATGTCTGCCTATTACACATAATTACCCTCTTCAACTGTCGGCAGTCTCTGTCAAACTGCATCAGGATCCATTGCAATGTACTATGACAGTTAGGCGGGAGGTAAGAAAACTACGATTTCATCCTCGAGTAGCTGCTCATAAGCCACATATTATGCCGGTAAATGCCAAACGACGCCTTGCTTGGTGTAAGGAGCGTAAACATTGGACGACTGAACAGTGGAAAAACGTTTCGTGGAGTGACGAATCACGGTATAGAAATGTGGCGATCAGATGGCATGGTGCGGGTATGGCGAATTCCCAGTGAACATCTGCCAGCGGCTCTAGCGTCAATAGTAAAAGTCGGAGGCGGTGATGTTATGGTGTGGTCGTGTTTGTCATGGAAGGGCTTGCACCCATTGTTGTTTTGCGTGGCAGTATCACAGCACAGGCCTACACTGATGTTTTAAGCACCTTCTTGCTTCTCACTGTTGAAATCTATTCGGGGATGGCGATTGCGTCTTTCAACACGATCGAACACCTGTTCATAACGCACGGCCTGTGCTGGAGTGGTTACATGACAGTAACATCCCTGTACAGAGACCTGAGCTGAATCCTATAGAACACCTTTGGATGTTTTGGAACGCCAACTTCGTGCCAGACCTCACCGACCGACATCGATACCTCTCCTCGGTGTAGCAATCCGTGAAGAATGAGCTGCCATTCCCCAAGAAATCTTCCAGCACCTGATTGAATGTATGCCTGTGAGAGTGGAAGCTTCATCAAGGCTAAGGGTCGGCCAACACCATATTGAATTCCAGAATTACCGATGGAGGGCTCAACGGACTTGTAAGTCATTTCCAGCCAGGTGTCCGGATACATTTGATCACATACTGCATGTATCATAATAGTTGAACGAAATGGCGTGTCAGAGAGCGACTCAGAATTGCGCTGATACTGCACGTGTTTTAGTTGGACAGTATAGAAGAAGGAAAATAGGCCCACAATACGATCCAGCTCCATGTACCGAATTGCAGTAGACAATTCCAGCTCACATAACAGGGGCCTGAGCCTCTGATAACTTAAGCAACATTGTGCTTTTGTCAAGTTGCAGACACCAGCATGAGTGACATCTTTCAACACTCAAAGTAACACTGCGAAGCGGCTCTCAACGATGTTTGACTGTTTTGGTATTTCCAGGAATATTCGTCCTGCAATGTCGCAATGATCCGTTGGCGTACTGCACTCCTACGCTAAGCGTCACTGTGATTGCTGCTAACCTCTCGTTCCTCCTGCCGATCCGCATACCACATCAATAAAATTTTAGGCCTAGACTTTTAACGTTTAGAACTGAACTGCTGGAATTTCGACTTACTGACAGTGTGAGAAGTGTAACTCTTGTTGGATAAACGATCTCGAGGCCTAACAGGTGGTTGAAGAACTACCTAATTTTTTACTGTTTCGTCGCTGACAACTTGTAATTCTGTGCAGTTTGTTCTCACTGCAAATAATTACGGGGCACGTAGTGCTACCTAAAGACAAATAAGCAGAATATATTGTCTATATCAAGATTATATGTTGCAACGGAACCTTCATCTTAAGAAATTGTCGAGGTATTACTGTAACAGTACATAGTGGCGTAACTTATAGTTAATTGGCCATTACAGTCCGTAATAAGAACCCCTAAGAAGAATCTCCTCATAATGTTGTACTACCTAAATGTTCACCAGAATGACATTTGCTTAAAGCTAATCCCCCAATGTTCAATACGTTCTGCTTCTCGTTATCTTGTTTTTTCATCTGAAGTCTCTGTTCTTGTATCTGAAACCTAGAGATGTTAGACATAACAAGAGTACAGTGTACTTATACTATTATAAACACAGCAAGGCTTTAATGAATCATAAGAAATGGAAATAGTTTAGTGTGAAATTCATCTTCAATTTGATGACTTACGTGAGAATACCACTAGAAGCCTAGGCACACACCATAAAGAAACATCATACTGGTATCCTGAGTGAATTCCAATAAATGAAAATTACTTTTGTTGTTACTGATTACAAACGCACTAAAGAATTAAGTATTTGAAAGTGTGCTAAGACACTTTTGCAGCTCCAATCTTAATTCACTTGAGTTAAGATAAAGAAAGAAGGAGGGGTTGTGTTAGATAGTACACAACACAGCAGAGCAAAAGGCTGTGCCAAATGAAAGATAAAGGTTCCTCGCTGCCACTATAGGAGAATTATATAACTGATTAACGTTTATTATTTTTTATTAATATTGCTTTTCATGTAACTTCATAATAGACTGCGGGTTGTTGCAACCAGAAGCACGGGACGATGTGAATAATATCTCCAGCTGATTAAGCACTATAGTCTAAGACTTCTTTTTCAGTAGGGGAGAAAATTTGCCTGAATATGATTGGGCTCCTGAACACGGCTGATAAGGGTTATAGCTACCCTAAATATGAATTCCCATGGCAAAAGCTCTCTTTCAAATTTGGGAAAGTTATTCATGACCAAGTCATGATCTTCACTGAATAGTGCTCACATCCCTCAACTCAGCCTTTTTTTCTCATTCACCTCAAAAATACTTTCTCACAATTACTAACACTGCTGCTGAGAAACATCTAGTCTATTTGAAACATTTACCACATATTGACAATTTTTTTACTCTTAGTTACTAATTGCTGCTTTCGTCATTTATTTCGCTGTTCCTTAGTTACTTCAAAATTCAAGTAGGTATGTTCTGTCTTTGAAAATAAATGTGAGACAGTCTGTTTTTGGTCATATGCGTTTCACTTCTTTTATTTATTATTTATGAAACATTTTCTTGTCAATACTGAAAAAGGCTTTAGAAGTAAACGTTCAATTTTTAAGGCATGGACGCTTGGAAATTTCTTCCGTATATTTCCATTTCAAAATAAGAAAAGCACATACAACATTTAGGCACACACATTCATTCTAATAATTTTACACAAATGAACACATTTAAATGTATATGAGCCTGTTCCATTGTGTAACAGAACGATATGTTCTCCACACTTCTCCGTTTTTAGAGATCAAATGCATCAATTTTCCTTACATCGGGTGCATATCGATACGCCATGAAGAACACAGTATTATACATTCACCACTGATGTTGGCCTTTACGTGTAATATCTCACAAAAGGAAAGAAATTTACTACTTCATTTCCCATCAACGCCAAGGCCATACATGGGGAAACTGAGTACAAGTTCGGATCGAAAGAAGATCGTGTTCTTCGCAAATGAATCATTGAGGCATCTTGCCACAAACTATTTAGAAAACAGACGATAAATCTAAATCTACATACATAAAATAAAGTTTTGCATCACCCCCATAACACCTAAATATATACGTTAACTGTGGATATTGTATCACAGACACAGTCCCTTTGACTGTTTAGACATGTCACTAACACCATGCATGAGCAGCACCTGTTAGACAGAGGGGGTCCGACAGCCGATCAGTTCCAGTCATTCCACCAGCAAGGACGTACACGGCTCGTGTTGTCTGTAGTTCAACAATGCATAGACGGTCAGTACCGCGGTTTGATCGCGTCCGCATGGTTACTTTGTGCCAGGAAGGCTTCTCAACAAGGGAAGTGTCCAAGCGTCTGGGAGTGAATCAAAATGACTGGGTGTTGTGTGATGTCCTTAGGTTAGTTAGGTTTAAGTAGTTCTAAGTTCTAGGGGACTGGTGACCGTAGATGTTAAGTCCCATAGTGCTCAGAGCCATTTGAACCATTTGAAGTGAATCAAAGCGGTGCTGTTCGGACATGGCGGAGATACAGAGAGACAGGAACTGTCGATGACATGATTCGCTCAGGCCGCCCAAGGGCTACTGCTGCAGTGGATGACCGCTACCTACGGATTATGGCTCGGAGGAACCTTGACAGCAACGTCACCATGTTGAATAATGCTTCTGTTGCAGCCACAGAACGCCGTGTTACGACTCAAACTGTGCGCAATAGGCTGCACGATGCGCAACTTTACTCCCGAAGTCCATGGCCAGTTCCATCTTTGCAACCACGACACCATCCAGCGCGGTACAGATGGGCCCAACAACATGCCGAATGGACCTCTCAGGATTTGCATCACGTTCTCTTCACCGATATGCATACGCCTTCAACCAGACAATCGTCGGAGACGTGTATGGAGGCAACCTGGGCAGGCTGAACGCCTTAGACTCACTGTCCAGCGAGTGTAGCAACGTAGAGGTTCCCTGCTGTTTAGGGGTGGCATTATGTGGAGCCGATGTTCGTCGCTGATGGTCATGGAAGGCGCCGTAACGATAGTACAATAAGTGAATGCCATCCTCCGTCCGATAGTTCAATCATATCGGCAGCATATTTCCGAGGCATTCGTCTTCATGGACGGCAATTCGCGCCCCCATCGTGTACATCTTGTGAATTGCTTCCTTCAGAATAACGACATCGCTCGACTAGAGAGGCCAGCATGTTTCCAGACATGAATCTTATCGAACATGCCTGAGATAAATTGAAAAGGGCTGTTTATGGACGATCTGACCCACCAACAACTCTGAGGGATACACGCCGAATGGCCCTTGAGGAGTGGGAAAATCTGGACCAACAGTGCCTTGATGAACTTGGTGGATAGTATGCCACGACGAATACAGGAATGCATCAATGCAAGAGGACGTGCTACTGGGTATTAGAGGTACCAGTGTCTGCAACAATCTCGACCACCTCCTCTGAAGGTCTCGCTGTATGGTGGTACAACATGCAATGTGTGGTTTTCATGAGCAATGAAAAGGGCGGAAATGATGTATATGTTGATCCCTGCTCCAATTTTCTGTACAGGTTCCGGAATTCTCGGAACCGAGGTGATGCAAAGCTTGTTTTCGTGTGTGTATATGGCCCTACGTAGATTTACATTCCACTTCTCTGGATTGCGAGTCCAGTGTGTTTCCCTCACTCACTCAGAGCCAACGTAGATTCGCTATACTTTGCCAGCTCTTGGCAGCGGAAATAAAAGCCCGTGGGTATGATGCTGTCCTTACATACCTACATCAAAATATCACAAACAACGGACTGCAGCCTACGTAACACCTTAGGAAATCTCAAATATTTCAATTTCCACAATAATGCCAGTTTCGATCTCAGTCGATTCTCCTGGCTGACTCACTGAAACAAAGAGGAACTCTTTTACGTGGATGCGTAGCACCTGTTGTAATGCATTCCCGGGTATATGCCATAAAACTACACAGAGCACGTTCACTGAGATTTTAGAGGCTTTTAACGACGTACTGAATATCGAACATTTATGCCTAATATCGCAGCGACAACATTGGTACGTCAGAAAGATTATATTTGGAATCGGGAAGTTCCTGTGTCAAACGTTGACTGTAAGAGATATGCTGCTTGCTCACCTCTGTAGCTATTTAGTTTATAAATAGATAACAACGGATGGTATACGAAGCGTACAAAGCAGAAATGTCTCTTTCAGTGACATTAAACGTCTGTTGACGTGAGCTACACCATTAGCTTATCACCTTCAACTTATTACAAGACTTAGTTTAAGCAAACGAAGGGATCAAGACACTCAGTTCTGCTGATGAAGCATTTAAAATTTTATGTTGGTAGCCAGATTTATTAATTTCATCTGTGACGTATTTATAGAATTCTGTGGTTGTAGCATATTGTACATTCTTGGTAAGAGGGACTACAACAACTAATTGCTTTTAGAAACAAGTTTCTATCTTTCATAGTTTGTGGCATGACTTGTGAAAATGGCAGGATTATGAAGGATTCGTGTGAATAAACTGAACGTTAGAGTCGGTGTTAGTTACAAGGGAATACTCAAATGTTTAGGATTAAAGAACTGTAAATGATCTAAATATAAAACTAGCCCTATACTTCGCCAGCCACCTCATATTATGAGGCAGGGGGTACTTTGTGTAATGTTCACGTTCCCCTTTTCCTGTTCCAGAGGCGAATGTTTCGCGGGAAGATCGATTGCTGGTAAGGCTCCGTGTGAATTCGAATCTCTCTCATCTTACGTTCATGGTCTTTTCGCAAGATGTACGTAGAAAGAAGCAATATATTGACGGTTATTATAGGAACGTACATTCCCGGAACTTTAACAGTAAACCACATCGTAATGCAGAACGACTCCCTTGTAGCATCTGGCATAGCAATTTGCTGAGCATCTCCGAGACCCTTTCGAGCTTAATAAATGAACCCGTAACGACACGTACTGCCCTTCTGTGGATCTTCACTACACCTTCCGTGAATTCTATCTGCTATGGCTCCCAGAAAGCCAGCAATATTCAAGTTCTGGTAGGACGAGGGTTCTGCAAGCTACCTCCTTTCTGCCTGGATTGCATTTCCTGAGGATTTATCTAGTGAATCTCAGTCTGACATCTTCCTTAACTGTGATTAATTTTATCATATCTGCAACTTTGATAATTCAGTATTTGTGTGTGTGTCTGGGTGCGAGTGTGTGTGTGTGTGTGTGTGTGTGTGTGTGTGTGTGTGTGTGTGTGTGTGTAGTAGTAGTAGTAGTAGTAGTGTCAGTAATAGTAATAATAGCCACAGACATAGTGAAACTGCTTAGCAGCTTCTTGACACTTCGCTGGAAGTCAATAAAGAACTGATTTTGGAATGAACTAATCCAACCTTCAGTAGGTTCCAGGATTTAATCTATCGCTTTTTTCACCTTTTGCAATGTTTTGTATATAGTGGAGATCAGTCGAAAGACTGGTTTAACACGTATCTCTACGGTATTCCACACCATGCAAGCCTCTTGATCTCTGAATGACCACTGCAATGTACATCCAGTTGAACCTACTAACTGTATTCACGCATAGGTATTTCTCTATAATTTTAACCCCCAAACTTCCTTCCATTACGAGACTGACGATCCCTTGCTTGCTCAGGATATCCTCATAGTAATCCCTTCACTCAATCTTTCTTCAGCATTCCCCTGTAACACCACACTTGAAATAACTCTCTCTTCTTGTCTGAACTGCTTTACATACACGTGCCACGTCCATGCAGGGCTACACTCAAGATAAATACCTTCGAAAAGGGCTCCATTACACACAAATTTGAATGTGCTTCTATTCAATGCCTCTTTCCCAGAAATTGATTTCTTACTATTGCCGATCTCCATTCATGTCCTCTCTACTTTTGCCACTATCATATGCACTACAGAAAAAAAACGACGCTCCACGAAGGAATTATCCGAATGGGACGGAAATCGGTAGATATAATGTACATGTACAGACAAACGAATGACTACAATTTAAGAAAAAAATGGATTTAAGAGTAAGAGCTTCACAAACTTTAGAAGTCAGTAATGCCTTGGTCTACCTCTGACACTTATATAAGCGGTTATTCGGCTTGCAATTGATTGACAGAGTTGTCGGAAGTCCTCCTGAGCGGTATCGTGCCAAATTCCGTCCAACTGACGCGCTAAGTTGTCTAAGTTCCAAATTGGTTGGAGGCTCCTGCCCATAATGCACAGAAGGTTATCAGTTGGAAAGAGATCCGACGACCTTGGTGGCAAAGTTGGGTTTGGCAAGCAAAAAGACGAGCAATAGTAACTATCGCTGTGTGGGGGGCGGAGGGGGGGGGCATTGTCTTGCTGAAACGTAAGCCTAAGATGGCTTGCCATGAAGGACGTTAAACGGGGCGTCGAGCATCGTCGACGTACAGCCGTGCTGTAGGGGTACCGTGGATGTAAATCAAAGACGTTGGGCTATGAAATGGAATGACACCCCAAATCATCACTTCTTGTTGTCAGACCGTATGGCAGGCAGCAGTCAAGAAGGTAACCTACCGCTGCCCGGGGCGTCTCCAGACGAGTCTTCGCTGGTTATCGGGTCCCATTACAAAACGGGACGCATCACTGAGAAGAATTTTACTACAGTCAATGGGATAACAGGCCAATGTGCCCCACACCACCGAAAACGGGCTTGTTAGCTTAAGATATTATTGGTAGTCGGTGCAGACGGCTCCGTGAGCTCAGCTCCTTAATGTGAGCCGCCTATTAATGGGCACTGTCGTCACTGAGTGGCCAATTTGATGTCAGATAAAAGATAATGATAATTCTGCGGCTCTGATTGCCTTTATGACTGTTATTCATAGTTTATTGACCAATTCATGCAGTATAACAGGTTTCTATACAGGGTGACAATTATTGAGCTATATGAAATAAAATCGCCATAATTTCTGGACTGTTTGCGCTAGGACGCTCACACAGCAGGGTTGGCCTCGGAGCTTGATAAGAATTAGTACTGTTTGATTTAGCGACGAAGCCCACTTTCATTTGGGTGGGTTCGTCAATAAGCAGAATTGGCGCATTTGCAGGACTCAGAATCCGCACGTCGCGATCGAGAAGTCTCAACACCCTCAACGGGTGACTGTGTGGTTTGGAATGTTCAGTCACGGATTAATCGGTGCGATATTTCTTGATGGCACGGTAACTAACGAATGGTACGTGAAGGTTTTGGAAGGTGATTTACCCCATGATCCAAAGTGACCCCGATTTCGACGAGATGTAGTTCCCGCACGATCGAGCTCGATCCCATCGGAGCAGGAGAGTATCTGATGTCCTGGAGGAGCACTTTGGGGACCACATTCTGGCTCTGGCGTACCCAGAGGGCACTGGCATGGGTCTCGATGGGTCACAATATTCCCCGGATCTGAACACATGCGACTCATTTTTGTGGGACTATATTAAAGACAAAGTGTATGACAATAACCCTAAAACCATCGCTGAGCTGAAAACAGCTATTCAGGACGCCATCGACAGCATCGATATTCCGACACTTTAGGGGGTCATGAAGAATTCCGATATTCGGTTGCGCCACATCATTGCCAATGATGGCAGGCATATCGAAAATGTCATAACCTAAAGCCGAATATCTGTAGCGACGTTTTCATGTTGAAGAAAGTGTGTGCAAGCCGTAGTTTGTAACAAAATTTCGTTTTTTTTCATATAGTTCAATAATTGTCACCCTGTATATACTGATGTTAAAACTATTAAAATATAAAGGTGAATAAAAAGTCCAGTTGTCTGGATTGGCTGTTTTTATTGAATTCGATTAGAGACTCACACAACCAGTTTCGCTCCTTTTAAGTTGCATTTTATGTTGTATATCTGTACAGAAAAATTTATAAACTAATACTCTATTAAAGGGGAAATGAAGTTACCTGACATATATTAAAATACTGAGTGAATAGACTTAAAACAGGAAGAAAATATTGTGCTTGTAGTTAGTAAACTAGATGTGGATTACATGCGCCCCAACAAGAAGTGGCCTATTCGTATATGATACGTAAGATTTGAAATTTCATGCCAAAAGATGATTACTTACATTGCTATGTCATGTACTGTCGGGAGCTATCGCAGAATGTCGCAGGGTAATGGCTGGCGAGGACAGACAAAGTTCTCAGCTTTCAGTTGGTAAAACTATCAACAAATGATGAATGTCCAATCTATAAAAGCGAAGTAATGGAACCATAGACTGAACCTTCACTAAAAAATCGTGAAGCATAAACTAAAATGAAAGAGAGATGGTGACGGTCCCCATGTCACTTGGAACAACTGCCAAAAAATCGAATAATCTGTGTTAAAATCACGAATTGTCTCGCTTTACCGGTTGAAGTATGTTCCTGTTGGCCTATGTGGAGCAACGGACGATGCCCCTCGTAAATGTTATCCTGAAGAATAATTGATCCTGGAGTGATTGAAGAATAAAAAAGTTAATGCTGAAAACTAATCAAATAAATGTATAGAAATACACTGAAAAATTATTTTTAACGTGTTTTTCGAGCCACCAATGAACGAAAAGAAAAAGACCGTGCTGAAGGTCAAACGTACCTGAGGCCACACGCTTAAGTGTATTTCTCACCAACTTAATAGTAATCGTAGCGGCTGACAACACAGGCTACGATGTGTCTACTGTGTATTACCAGAACGTGTGCTATGGCTGCCGTCCGTGTACTGAGACGGTTATAATCGAATTAACATGGGCAACACGGAGCGTAAGAGATGTGCGCTGCTAGTGTTCTGTTAAGGGAATTGTGGTCGCTATGCAAACTATTAGACGCGGAAACGTGGGTGACACAAATATAATAATCTTAATACTGTGAAAATTTTTTTCAAAAATTGTCACTTTTTTCTCTAACGTTCAAACAGTGTGCACATTAAATGGTTTATACCTATATGTGGCTCGGCAGTGAGAGTAAATTTGGATATTAACATGAACTGTAATAAGCTAACTACCTACTTAGATACAGAAATCCCTTATTTAAAAATCTGTGTTAAAATCACGAATTGTCTCGCTTTACCGGTTGAAGTATGTTCCTGTTGGCCTATGTGGAGCAACGGACGATGCCCCTCGTAAATGTTATCCTGAAGAATAATTGATCCTGGAGTGATTGAAGAATAAAAAAGTTAATGCTGAAAACTAATCAAATAAATGTATAGAAATACACTGAAAAATTATTTTTAACGTGTTTTTCGAGCCACCAATGAACGAAAAGAAAAAGACCGTGCTGAAGGTCAAACGTACCTGAGGCCACACGCTTAAGTGTATTTCTCACCAACTTAATAGTAATCGTAGCGGCTGACAACACAGGCTACGATGTGTCTACTGTGTATTACCAGAACGTGTGCTATGGCTGCCGTCCGTGTACTGAGACGGTTATAATCGAATTAACATGGGCAACACGGAGCGTAAGAGATGTGCGCTGCTAGTGTTCTGTTAAGGGAATTGTGGTCGCTATGCAAACTATTAGACGCGGAAACGTGGGTGACACAAATATAATAATCTTAATACTGTGAAAATTTTTTTCAAAAATTGTCACTTTTTTCTCTAACGTTCAAACAGTGTGCACATTAAATGGTTTATACCTATATGTGGCTCGGCAGTGGGAGTAAATTTGGATATTAACATGAACTGTAATAAGCTAACTACCTACTTAGATACAGAAATCCCTTATTTAAAAATTCAAATAGTTGAAAATGGCTAATAAAACTCAGTGGCTTAATTCCGTTGGAATAAGGGTAGTGTTTTCAATGTACTTGGATATATCTGACTCATCAGCAACAGAAACATTTTTACTATGTACTGACTTCATATCGTCGACTTTGTGCTGCTGACCAGACACTTGCTTCACAACTGATCATATGGTTTCAGTTCTATCATGTGAATTAGCTATCCTATTTACGTACCACATACTCTTTGCCTTCCTAATAATATTTTTAAGCACACTAAAGTACTGTTTACAATGGGCTACCTTTGCTCGATTGTGACTACATCTAATATTTTGATATATTTACACTTCGTTCTACATGACGTCCTTATCACACTAGTGAGCCGCCTCGGCTGCCTTTTACTGCTACTACTTTGTTTAGAACATTCTAATGGGAAGTAACGTTCAAAAAGCATGAGAAATGTGTTATGGAAAGCATTATATTTGTCATCTATGTTATCAGCAATATAAATATCATGTCACACATGTTCCTTAACGAGGTTTAAAAAACTCTCTATTGCCGTTGGATTAGCCTTTCTACATAGTTTGTAATTATGTATAACATTTGTTTGAGTACAAAAAAACTTTAGGAGAAAAATTTGTGCATCATGGCCTGAAAGGCTAGTCACTTTTTTACTAACAGAATGCCCATCTAGTAATGAAGAGTCAATAAAAATATTTTCTATGATTGCGGTACTGTTCCCCTGCACCCTAGTTGGAAAAACTATATTCTGCATCAGATAATACGTATTTAGAAGATATTCCAACATTCTTTTTCTTGGGCAATCATACACAAAATAAATATTGAAAACACCCCATACAACAAATTTTGGGTACTTCCTATAAAATGAACCAAGAACCTTCTCTACCTTGAGTAGAAATGTTCTGAAGTCAGTGTTAGGGACCTATAAATAACAACGATTAGAAGTTTAGTGTTACTCAATTCAACTGTCGCTGCTCAACATTCAGATATATGTTCAGTGCAGTGCTTCCATACGTCTTCGGACTCAAATTGAATACTGTTTTTTGCATACATGGCCATTCCCCTACTCCGCAAAGAACTCCTTGAATAACAGCGAGCTAATCTGTATCCTGGTAAAGGTTCAAAATTGGTTCAAATGGCTCTTAGCACTATGCGACTTAACTTCTAAGATCATCAGTCGCCTAGAACTAAGAACTAATTAAACCTAACTAACCTAAGGACATCACACACATCCATGCCCGAGGCAGGATTCGAACCTGCGACCGTAGCGGTCGCTCGGTTCCAGGCTGTAGCGCCTAGAACCACACGGCCACTCCGGCCGGCAGCTGGTAAAGGAAGCCTCTGAATTGTCACATTATTTAAGTGGTGGTCTGATGCACCAATAACGTCAGAGTCAACATCTATAACCAGTTTATTACCTTTATATGTAATACCTCTTGTATGTTTTTGAAATACGCTATCTCCTTCACTACTAGGATACCTGATCTCCTTTGAAGGTGGTTTCTTTGTTAGAGAGACTTCCTTTAAGCAGGCATCTCTATCAGGTGGCTTCAGTCTAAAAAAGGTGTAGCTCTAACACCAACCACAACAGGAATTTTCCTATGAGTGATCTCACCACAGACCACTTCGCTGTCACGTATAAGCTTTGCGTACCTCAATTTTCCATACCTATTGAGGTGCAGGCCATGCCTAGCGCAACGCTATGTATTGACCGACTCAACTGGCGCCAGTGGAATGTGAGCCATGTTCTTCGCCATCTGTGCCTTCTCAAGCCCCATGTTAACACACATAACAGCAGCACTGATATGAAACTGATCATGACGCTGAAACAGTTGCACGAAGTGCACATTTATGCCACCTCTGCGTTTAGTAACTGCACCTGAAGGGCACAGATCTTACGCTCCTGTTACTTCATCAACTTATTTCTGCTACAAATTCGGCATTTCCTGGAGCGGATCTCGCTAGAATGTCCACTGGCTTCCCCACCGCGTTCCCCTCCCCTCACCCAATGAAATACTTTGAACAAATCTCACACCATAACCCACTACTCACAAACATACGACAAAGCCCACACTTCTCACTCATGGCAAAATATTAACAAATACTGAAAAAATAAACGGCTACGTTACTTAAGTTCAATTACTACAGTAGTACGATTTAAATAACTAGCAATAGTGTTATCAAATTTCGCAGTCTACTAAGAAAGAAACTACTTTTATTAATACTACTAAACCACAACTAATACCAATACCACAAAACTGTCACACAATTTCTTAAAACCAAAAATTCAGTAGTCCACTGTAATAATTAACGAAATTAAACACAGTGAACGAACGTTTTCGCTGAAATATTTCACTAGAAACAGTAAGAAACTTTGGCTAAAATCTATCGTACTAAATTTAATACAAAATTTAATAAATGACAACACATAAACAACTTCATAAAACACAGTGAGACAAAGTTTCCGAAAGTTTTTTAAACCGTTTTTCACCAGAAACAGCACGAGACACTGTGGGAAACTACTAAATTTAATAACTGAACAACTTTGTAAGTACTTTGCTTTAAAACCGCTACATCTGCATTTTGTGTTACTGAATGATGGTTCCCTGTGTCTGTATTTGCCACCTACATACTTCTGGATAAAAAACGCAGGATTTGTGTTATTCGTTTTTCAGTGTTAACCGATCCGTTCTGAGAAGAGACCGTAGTAAGGAAAGCGATGGCAATTCTTGTTGTCATTGTCCTGCCCAATCGGTGATAAAGTGGAAGAAAACGTGGATTGGTTTTTGGAAGAAATTTATTTCTCAATAATTCTTTATTAAAATTGCGAACAAAATTTATATCGTAACTATTAGCGAGTGCAATACTTTGTTTAACCTAGTACTTACAGTCGAAAGCCTGAGAGTTAGGGTGACTTGATGGAGAAGCGAACAGACGGAAGCATTTTCACTTTCGTGGGATGATTTAAGGACGACGGAGCACGGTGTTAGTGGTTGAAGCACTTCGGAAAACATCAAAAACAAAAGTACTGTTTCTTAATGTGATTAAGAGAGCAAGGTAAGGTAGTGTTCCATTAACATTGCGTTGAAGTGTAAACTGAACAACTGATTGCTGCGAATTCAAGTGCTCACCTAGGGAACCGCGGAACTCATTAAGACCTTCACATGGTAAGAGAACGCGATCAACATAAGAAAACTAACAAAGGATTTCTACACAGTTAATTGGGTGTTGATGCACAAAACCGTTTTCAAAAACAGACAGAAAAATGTTTGCCCGATGGTAAGACAATGGAGAACCTATTGCTGTTTCCAGTTGTTGAATGAAAAAAGAATCACCAAACTTGAAGCAGTTATAAATAAGAAAAATTCCTAACAGCTTCAGCATTTCATTAATCTGATCGAGTAGACAACTGCAATGGGTTTCCAAATTTTCAGCAATAATATTCTGGACTTCGTTCTTAGGTAATTGGTATACATATTTTTAATGTCTGAACACGCTATGTTGGCGTCAGTGGTAATGTTCAGGTCGTGTAGAATGAAACTTAGATGTACGCAGTGGCTTAACGAAAAACTATATCGGTGTGCATAAAGTACGTTAAAGTAATTGGTTAACCAATTTTCTGCCTAGTATCCAACACCATTTCTGGGCGTTGACGGTTGCACGCGCCAGAAGACCTATAAGTTATCAGTCGCTATTAACCTGGATGCTTGTGGATTCATAGATATGAGAAATCTCGTTTGAAAAGAAGTGGGAAAGGATGAAGTGGATTTTATATGAATCTACAGTAGGGTCGAAAAATTTGCAGTCGAATCAGATCTACAGCGAGAAATGTAGTTTTATTCGAAGAAATCCTGTGCTTCCGCTATGTGTTCGTCCTTCTTCATAACAGTACTAGTCTTACCCTTATCTGCCCTTACTATGATCGCTCTGTGATCATCTGATGTTTTATTAACGTTGTGAAGAGCTGCGATTCCCAAGACAGACTCTGTCAGTTGCTCAGATCTCACGTTCTGTCGTCTTCTTGGGTCGACCGCTTCCTTCTTGACGCTGTGTTAGGCCATGGTTCACCCATTCCTGCAAACTTCGTCGACTAATGGACCTTACTACACTTCCTTTCTCAAATATAGGAAACCTTATTCAGTATTGCTGGTTCAGGATTTGAACTCCGCTTTTCTCAAGAGCAAATAAAATTGTCTTGCTGCTCTTTCCGTAGTTTATGTCGGGATTCATCACAGTTTTTCTTCAGTTTTCCCTGCCGAGGTTATGAAGTTACGAATTAGTTCCAGGTCCTCACTGACATCACAGTCTGCGGGACCGTACAATTACGGATATACTAGTGTCTTCCATTGAATGTGGCTGCATAGGCGTGAGGTGGGCGCCATTGTTGCAGCCTGAGTGAACGTGATATTTCCGGCAGATCATCTCAACCGCAACCGCGAAGCAAGCGGAGAACGCACTCATCCAAGGCCGACACGTATTTAAATCTTTCTGAGTGCGTCCGACATGAAAAAGATTCTGCTCTAACACTACTGCGTCACAAAGGTTTTCAGTTGTCTTAACACAGTTATGACGCTATCCAACAGTTTCGAAAAACAGTAACGTCTTGAGAAATTTGCTGGATTACTTCATCATAAGTGAAGATGTTGTGTGTGTATTGTTGACATATCCGATTATTGGTCAAACTTTGTCCTCGGTTTTGACACAAGTGGCTATTAGACATGGATTAATACTTTGCCTGAGAAAAATAATAACGCATGTCACTGTTTAAATTTTACGCAAAACTTAAAAATTGGTAGGCTGCACCAGTTCTTAGTTGGGAAAGAATAAAAGGGTAATGAACTGAATATGATAGTGCACATCGAAACCATCTTTCTGTCTGACGAAACCTTGTAGAAAGCGACATGTATAGCTGGAAATCATTGAGCTCTGTTGATGCTACACTTCTCACCAACTACATGCGTTATCATCATCGTCTTCATTTTCATGCCTAGGGCCTTTTATCTGCTGCGAACTTCAAACTGACTTTTTACCTTCTCTTTGGTCTGCTCACTCTTTGAAACACATTAGGCTTATAACTGTAGACCGAATTTGGCAAATGTTCATCACCCATCGGTTCTGCATGAGAACATTGCCATTTAATCTGTAAACGTTAGTGTCTGCTTTATATCTTATGCAGCGAAATACCGAAACTGAATTATTCCATTTCGTGATTTAGTTCAAACGGAAATCGCTGCATGTATTAATAAACTAAGAACATATTCGTTTCCGTATCTTCTTTACCTCTTCGGTTGGTAATAAATTTGCAGATAGTTTTCATATACTATTCCTCATTTGCTGTACCACCTACAGATTATTTTCAATTAACCAGTATTACAGAACTCAGTATTTTATTACATGCCAAGAATGATCATTTGTGTTATTATTATTATTGCCGGCCGCTGTGGCCGAGAGGTTATAGGCGCATCAGTCCGAAACCGCGCTGCTGCTACGGTCGCAGGTTCGAATCCTGCCTCGGGCATGGATGTGTGTGATGTCCTTAGATTATTTAGGTTTAAGTAGTTCTACACTCCTGGAAATTGAAATAAGAACACCGTGAATTCATTGTCCCAGGAAGGGGAAACTTTATTGACACATTCCTGGGGTCAGATACATCACATGATCACACTGACAGAACCACAGGCACATAGACACAGGCAACAGAGCTTGCACAATGTCGGCACTAGTACAGTGTATATCCACCTTTCGCAGCAATGCAGGCTGCTATTCTCCCATGGAGACGATCGTAGAGATGCTGGATGTAGTCCTGTGGAACGGCTTGCCATGCCATTTCCACCTGGCGCCTCAGTTGGACCAGCGTTCGTGCTGGACGTGCAGACCACGTGAGACGACGCTTCATCCAGTCCCAAACATGCTCAATGGGGGACAGATCCGGAGATCTTGCTGGCCAGGGTAGTTGACTTACACCTTCTAGAGCACGTTGGGGGCACGGGATACATGCGGACGTGCATTGTCCTGTTGGAACAGCAAGTTCCCTTGCCGGTCTAGGAATGGTAGAACGATGGGTTCGATGACGGTTTGGATGTAGCGTGCACTATTCAGTGTCCCCTCGACGATCACCAGTGGTGTACGGCCAGTGTAGGAGATCGCTCCCTACACCATGATGCCGGGTGTTGGCCCTGTGTGCCTCGGTCGTATGCAGTCCTCATTGTGGCGCTCACCTGCACGGCGCCAAACACGCATACGACCATCATTGGCACCAAGGCAGAAGCGACTCTCATCGCTGAAGACGACACGTCTCCATTCGTCCCTCCATTCACGCCTGTCACGACACCACTGGAGGCGGGCTGCACGATGTTGGGGCGTGAGCGGAAGACGGCCTAACGGTGTGCGGGACCGTAGCCCAGCTTCATGGAGACGGTTGCGAATGGTCCTCGCCGATACCCCAGGAGCAACAGTGTCCCTAATTTGCTGGGAAGTGGCGGTGCGGTCCCCTACGGCACTGCGTAGGATCCTACGGTCTTGGCGTGCATCCGTGCGTCGCTGCGGTCCGGTCCCAGGTCGACGGGCACGTGCACCTTCCGCCGACCACTGGCGACAACATCGATGTACTGTGGAGACCTCACGCCCCACGTGTTGAGCAATTCGGCGGTACGTCCACCCGGCCTCCCGCATGCCCACTATACGCCCTCGCTCAAAGTCCGTCAACTGCACGTACGGTTCACGTCCACGCTGTCGCGGCATGCTACCAGTGTTAAAGACTGCGATGGAGCTCCGTATGCCACGGCAAACTGGCTGACACTGACGGCGGCGGTGCACAAATGCTGCGCAGCTAGCGCCATTCGACGGCCAACACCGCGGTTCCTGGTGTGACCGCTGTGCCGTGCGTGTGATCATTGCTTGCACAGCCCTCTCGCAGTGTCCGGAGCAAGTATGGTGGGTCTGACACACCGGTGTCAATGTGTTCTTTTTTCCATTTCCAGGAGTGTATGTCTAGGGGACTGATGACCTCAGATGTTAAGTCCCATAGTGCTTAGAGCCATTTGTTATTATTATTATTATTATTTTCTTGCGCAGAAAGGTAGCTACAACTAATCAAGGCGACTTGTGACGTATTCGTTGTTGTAGTGTGCTGGACTTACATGAGTACTGTCGGTACTTGGGGAAGGATTATACATCAATCTGATTGTAAGAGCGCGATTACTCGATGTATAGCGCAAGTGTATTTGGCTTTTCACAGTATAAGACATGCACCTCGTCCAACACTAACTTTAAGACACGTCATTTCCAGTTTTTTAGTTGTGAGCCGAACCATCTTTAATATCTTCGTTGTTAGTTAACGGGGATAAGAGTTGCTTGTCATGTTATATCATGTTCATGTTTCCTAATCGAAACTGTCTAAACGTGAGATATATCATAATCTTTATGCCTAGTCAGCAATGAAAATCAGTCCTGTGTCGAGTGTGGAGCAGTTACGAAAGCTTTGGTTAGTTAACATTGTTTTAGCCAATGTCCTTTAAAGCTCAAACACATGCAAAACAACCTTCTTATGAGTAACATAGATCTTAAACGTCACGTTGTGTTGGGTAACAAGAGCGATTGATGATTTTTGGACCTCCCAGTGCCGTCATGAATACAGAGAAATTTAAAAGTCAGTGGTATGAAACCCGTATACCTGCCTCATTGAGTACATAGAATGCTTCCATTCAAAAGTAATCACCATACTCGTTAAGAAATTTATTGTACTGGGAAACCATACGATCAGTTCCTGTTTCGGAAAACGCAGTCGGGCGCTCACGTTTCCACAGCCGCAGCTTCTCATACACTTCTTCGGCCTACTGAAGCCGATGCCCTCGCATGTCTTTCTTCAGTTCACCAAAGCTGTGAAAATCATATGGTGAAAGACCCGAGCTCTACAGAGGACGTTGCAGAGTTTCTCAACCAAATCGCTGAGCATAGTCTTCGTCCGATTGGCAGGGTTGGGCGGGCGTTGTCGTGCAACAGGATGATTCCGTCCGAAAGCATTCCGACAGCCCGAGGGTAAATGGTGAAGCCAACAGTGGAAACGTCCCACATCTCCTCCGCCAAAGAAAACCAAAGCTGTTCGCACAAGTTCGGGTAAGATCATGATGACCGCCTCCTTCGACTGCAGCGGTTCTCTCCTCATCGAGTTCCCCCAGCGTGTAACCACAGTCAATGCGCAGAGCTGTAACGACCCCACGTTGATACTGTGACGCGCCATAAATTCAAAACCCCCAGGAATGCTGTCAGACGGAAGCATCCTCTTGCACGATAGCGCCCGCCCCCACACTCCAAAACGCACTAAGGCTACGCTTCAGAAATTTGATTGGGAAACAGTGCAACATTCTCTGTACATCCCTGATCGTCCATCGTGTGATGTTCAAAAATTTGGCTACCTGACGAAAGACATGCGTGGACGGCCATTTCCGTCGGACGAGGAATTGCAATAGTGGGTGCTGCTGTAGATCTGTCAGCGACCGAACCCGTTCTGATTAACCGAAATTGATCGTCCCGTCTCGCAGTGGAAAAACGTATCTTAAAGCGTCTGGTGATTAGTATTAATGGAACCATTCCATAGTCCCACTATGGTGGGTGTTTGCTTTTCATTTCACTGCCGCTTATATTACTGATGTGTTGTTGATGGTGGTCACAGTCTGCCTGACGATATTAATCGTGGTTTTTCTAACCGGTTTCTTCATTAACGCCAGGTTCTCGTGCAAAATGGTGGAAATGCAATTTTTATTACATTTTTATAAGGCTATGTGCGTCAAGAATGTCGGGATGTCAGATTTCTTAATCCGTGCATTACAAAAGTTTCTATAGCCCTTTGTTCGAAGCAGTGTCATGGTCGCTGTGGAATGCTCTCAGCCAGAGACGCCCGGTACGGACAGAAAACTAGTCGTACCGTGACTCACGTTCACAACATGATTTATATTGCAGTATGCATGCAAACATATTCGCCGAAAAAGCTAACGAACAACGTGTGTATGCCGCAGAACGCAGCACATCCAGCTCAGCGTCATCGGGTTTCCTCGCCAACAAGAACGAGGGAATTGCTCTCCAGGAACAGTTCGAGTTAAAGGAAGGGATGATATTCCGTTCTGGAATTGCAGACTAAACGTAAGTAACGAAAACACTTTTTTCGGTTACATTTTGGTCAAAACTATTCAAAACATAACTTTTGGCCCAGCATATTGGATTAGAAATTTTGAATTTTTCAAATCTAAGTTCAGGTTTGTGTTCAGCGACATCAAAAGTGTGTAATAATATGTATTTTTAAAGCAAATTCAACTAATAATGCATATAAAAGTTTTCCTTAAACTTTAAACATGTTTCTCTCTTGAAATGATTTTTCAAAACTTCGTGCAGCATAAAATAAAAACTGTCCAACCTATTAAGTTCTACCTTCGATCCCCGAAAAGTAAACACTTTTCTTGGGAGTTTATACCTATAGCATACGAAATTTGTTTATACTAACAATTTTTTGCAAAGCCCTGAAGAGTAAAAGAAACACCAAACGTCAAACTCAAAGTTCGAGTTAGCACCATAACGTTTAATTTAAAGTTATTTCGTTGTCGTTGGGTATAAGCTCCCATAAATTTAATGTAGTATGGACTGATGTTATTCATGTTTGATTATAGAGAACTCCTGAGGGACTACACTGCATTCAGTATGCGTAAATCAAACTCGTAGGTCCTTGATCAAACTATAATTACGGGCCCCGATTTTTTTATTGAAAATCAGAATGACGTTCAAAGTATGATCAATCATAATTTCCAAAAAATCCTTTCCATGTTTCCATTATCTCAGATACAAAATTCCAAACTTTGCCAATGTTTTGCTCATTTGTATGAGAACCTGGCCTTAACCAGCTTACACAAAAACCACATACCAAGTGAATGACAGTTAATAGCTGTGTGAAAACCCTTAAGAGGGCAAAACTACTTTGAATTACCATATAATTTCTTTTGGAGACATTCTCGAAAAACCTGTTACTCGGAAGTGAAATAAGTTTTAGGTAGTGTTACAGGCATTATATCTCGCAGATGCTTCTGAGAGTGATAACACTTTTGAAAATTGCTTATTGTAATAACTTTGAGTTTACAAGCATTAGGAACTGTCTCATCTCCAACAAGGTGTTTCTTGGTATTTGTAGTTTGGTGGTATTTCCTTACATTAGGAGTTATTGCCATACAGAACACTGTTCTCTAGTGGTTAATTGTGGTAACGGTTTCGTACAATATAATCGTGATAGTACATGAGAGATGAAGTCATTTTAAATGCTAATGGCTATGTTATCACAACGACTGTTGAAAATGGACTTTAGTACCAAACATGTTCAACATGAAAAATAAAATTTTGTAGTGCAGCTACTGGTTCACATTACCGTGTTATTTAAACAATTTATTAAATGTTAGCGTTGTCCAGTTTATGCAGCATATCCTAGAGTCTTAGGAGAACTCAAAAACTTCTCTAGAAATTAATCTATAAATTAATGACTGAAACTTTATACTGTTTTCACTTGAATCAGCTAATTACTGAAAAAATATAGTTTCCATCCAAGACTTTTCATTGTCTCACAATACAGCTACAGGGTGCCTGGAGAATTAGACCACGATGGAAAGACAGTGCAATCAAAATCTTTGCTTACCGTCTTTCTCGAGTGACCATCTTCAAATATAGTCAGGGTGATTTCTAGGTAATGGTAGCAATTCGTTTTTCATAAATTCAACATGGAGCTTATCTGGACTACCACATCTCTGAGGCGAAAGTATACATGGAGTATCTGATGGAGGCTAATGCCAAAGACACTGTTAACAGCGGCGTACGTAGGAAACAGTCCAGATGGTATCACGCCCGTGCCGGTCCAGTACTCATGCCTCCACAGAATTTTCCCGCGAACGGGTGACCACTGAACCGTGATTCTCCAAATGTCAAGTTCAGGAAAGTTCTGACCTTTAAACAGTCTAGGTCTGAAGGATACGTGTCATTAAAACACATTCCAAGCACTACAGCGTCTACGATCGTTTGTGTAACTCGTCGGAGTGAATTATCGTCTTGCAGTGGGTCAGATTTCTTAACATTTATTTAAAGAGTAGATTTTAAGTGGTACATAAATCAAAGTTAATAAGTAAATTTGAATTATTCTACTTGTTTTACATGGTTATGGAGAACAGCTGACGCCCAAGAAACTATTGCCGCATGTTCCGTACGCGCTCAATTCGTTAGCTCGTCTAGTAAGTGGGGGTTTAATTTACATTGTGAAAAGTCTTTATCTTGATGGAAACAAAGTAGTTTCGCATCGCGAGAGAGGACAGAGGGGATCACTGGTGTGCTTACAGATTTTAAAGGAAATAAACTAATCCTCGTCTTACGGCTGGTGTGATCCCGTCCTACATGTTCTCCGGTCGTGGGATATTATTTTCGTTCTTTCTTGCTGACTACTACAAACCTCAACTGCAATTTTCTGTGCATGTTTTAGTCTTCTTCTCAACGTACAATTTTCCGCCTCTATAGATCTCCCATCACGTAGTTGGCTATTGCAGGATCTCATACTAAGCTGTCATTTCTTGTGGTTACACACTACTTCCCTCACATTTTACTTTCGTCACCTCTTAATCTCTTCCCTCATGCTCATTAAATTTTTAACATTCTTGTACAGCATCAGATGTCTCTTTTCCTTCTTCGATGACATTAACGCCGTTCATGCTACACTTCTATGCAAAGTTTTACTCTATTTCCGGAGCTTCTTCAACTCCATACCGGTATTTTGTACCAGTAGAAATGTTTTCCCATGGAAGCATTCTGCACATACGCTAGTCTACTTCTAATATTTTGCCGGCCACGGTGGTCTATCGGTTCTAGACGCGGAACCGCGCGACTGCTACGGTCGCAGGTTCGAATCCTGCCTCGGGCATGGATGTGTGTGATGTCCTTAGGTTAGTTAGGTTTAAGTAGTTCTAAGTTCTAGGGGACTGATGACCACAGATGTTAAGTCCCATAGTGCTCAGAGCCATTTGAACCATTTTCTAATATTTTTCTTTCTTTTCCGATCCTTCGTAATCTTTCTTCCTAGATATCAGTATATGAGAATTCTTTCGTTGCAACTGTACTACTACAACCACTACTACCGCTGCTGTTGTGCCATTCGCTATTACGTTGTTTAGCAAGTCGACATTGTGCTGTTTGATTACTCAACCTCTTTGTCTTCAATCCACGTTAGTTGCAGCAACGATTCAAGACGAAACGACCCTACAGAAGTAGTTGTGGAAAACCAGATCTCGACTGAGGTTCACTGGAGGAATCCTAAGAAAACAGAACTCTTCCACGAAGAGATTAGCTTACAATACCTTCGTTAAGTCGAAGCTACTGCTTACTTTTGCTGGCCGGTGTTGCCGAGCGGTTCTAGGCGCTTCAGTCTGGAACCGCGCGACTGCTTCGGTCGCAGGTTCGAATCCTGCCTCGGGCATGGATGTGTGTGATGTCCTTAGGTTCGTTAGGTTTAAGTAGTTCTAAGTTCTAGGGGACTGATGACCTCAGCAGTTAGGTCCCATAGTACTCAGAGCCATTTGAACCATTTGATTACCGTTTTGGGTATCGTTACCCAGAAGAATTAATAGCGGGAAGCAAAGTGGAGCAGCACGTATCATCACGGGTTCGTGTAGTCAATACAAGATCGTCATAGGGACGCTCAAGTAAACTCATTAGTGGACGCTACAAGAAAGGCGTCATACATCATAGAGTCACACTGAAGTAATGGGAAGATCACACTCTGCAAGAAGACTTAAGCAACTTACTACTTACCCGAACATATTCTCACTAAATAACGAATACGATCAAATAAGAGGAATTCGAATTCAAACATACAGACTCTTAGTGCCTGTCCTTCTGCCTGCGCAGTTTTCAAGAATGGTAGTAGGAGATGACCGGAGGTAGGGGGGCGGGCTTATGATTCGGAATGCGTCGGAAACTCGCTTTCGAGCGCTTTTAAAGTGTTTCAGATTGTCGTAGTAGGGTTTAGTACTGCGGTGAAGGACAGAAATATAAAGTACTGATGGGTAACCATCGCACCGATTCCACAATAAGGAAATGAGACTGGCTGGATAACTGTATCTCATGGCGTATTATTGCAAGATTGGATTTCAACCTGGAGCTGTGTCCCAATGTTTTGCCAAGTTTCATTAGAATTGATCATCTCAGTGCCAGTGGAGAACTAGTTTACTAAGGCGTCTTCAGCTGCACCGCAGGAAGCCAAAAACGTAGAAGCGTCAGTCAAGACTCAGGGAGAATAAAATGGAGATTTATTTAGAACAACGGAACGGATGAATGAATACATAAGTCAACTTAAATACGTTCAGTGTTGAAGGAAGATACCACTGATTCTACATATTCCCCAAACACATAAATATGTGGCAACAGTCTCACTTCTTCTGAGTGTTACTCCGTAAGTGACATTTTCCGACGAAGTTCCACAACACGTCTCTTGTAAACTGATCGTCCACTGCTAGTGAGTAACTCTATTTTGGCGTTATTTGTCACAGCGCAAGGACACAATACATAGTCGCAAAACAGTAATGCATTAATACGCCACTACAAATAGTTTCTCAGTAATAAAAGGAGTCTCCTTCATTTATCTGCCGTTATACTACATGGGAGACACCATGCTTGATGTCTTTGGGCTCAAAAGCAATGATTATAGCTGCCGTTTCATGTTTCTTGCCAGTACAAGGCCGGCAAAAAGTATGTTATGAAGTCTCATGTGCTCTCATACGTGTGCGGTGTGCCTAAGGTTCGTATGCAGCACGAAGATGAACTTGCTGAAGCAGCTTGCTACGCTGGAGAAGTGTAGTCAGTCATATTCCCTTGGCATACGATATATTGACACATCGTTGCACTGAAATAAACAGGACGTTTGCTCCATTATTAGACACCAGCTCAGAATATTTGTTTTTATAGTTCCTGGACGAATCACCGCAACCATTATCAAATTATGTGCTCAAATGGACCATAGAAACAGTAGTACGCCTTACAGAACATTTCCGGTATATTCCCTGTAGCTGGCGTAGCGTTGCCACGCTTTGACAATAAGCAATTCCCAAGTGTTCTAATGGTGACTCCAGAACTGATTAAGGGTGGAAGACTACTGGTAGAAATAGTGATTTGTATGTTAATCAGTGTACTGTCTGTGACTTAACATTTGTGTGAATGAGAAAGTATAGTAGACTACATTATAAGTTATAGCGAATTCATAGAAGGAAAATAAAACAGAATACCAAACCCTGGAATTTTAGTACACCGATATATCGAAAATTATGTTAACAGCAACGGAAGGAGATTAACACCGTATTTAACACCAAGCAGTATTAACTTTCACCGAAGAGAGAGTGTTTTGACTACATTTAATGAATCCAAGGCAAGAACAGTTACAGTTTTGCTTAGTGACCTTTTGTGGAAATCCATTCCTTGAAATGTTCAAATACCGCACTGAACAAAGAACTGAATAATAAAGCTAGAAATCCAGTACGCCGATATTATCGAAAATTATGTAACAGCAAAGGAAGGTGATTAACTGCGAATTCAACACCAAGAGGATGTCCGTTTCACAGAAGAGGCTGTTTTTCAGCTAAATTTTACAATATATGTCAATAATAATTGTAATTTTGCTTAGTGATCCTCCTGGAAATCCATTCTCTGAAATGTTGAAATACTGCATTGAACAAAGGAAACCGTGATCGAAAGTAGTTCTGTAATAGAGCTATCTATTTCTTCACATGTTATTCATTGACAGTTTAGATGGATGAATCGGGTTCTGTAAGAACCTTGTGAAGGATTCATCTGTACTCATTACATGAACATTTCCTAAGTTAGTACAGCGTGATTTGTGAGAATCATGTAAAATCTAATTAAGATTGGCCAGCAAGAATTCATAAAGGGTTTAGTCGTGTTAAGGTCCATCATTTTACAGCTGAAGAGATACTATGCTCATAAAATGATCTCAAGCGGAGTTACTAGAGAGCTCGTACTGTAGGAATCAATGTGTACGGTTATTATATCAAAGTTGCATATATTTGCATATATTTGGGAAGGAAAAATGTCTGACATCGTAAGTGGCTAAAAAAAAAAAGGGTAAGAATGAGTCGGAATCCATTGTTCAAGGCAGAACGTTATGGGTGTCAGCTGAAGATGGATCTGTAGAAGGTGGATCTTCCCTCGCAATTGAGCAATAAGCTTTTTGATCGTTCATCATAGGTTGGCAAAATCAAAATTAGAGCAGTTACATAGGAAGTGACTGTAGTTAGTGTTATTTATGAAGCTATGATTTCCAGAGCGGGAGTGTTTCCAGTGGAGAAACACTAGCCAGTCGACCAACATATACACCGTTCAAGCCAGACCAAGATTCGCAGATTGTGTTCAATAGCATTCAGGGGTGCACTGTATGTCGAGCGACACCCTAATTGGTAGCTGATAACCACAAGAAAGGACCGCTTGCATTTGAAGATGGAGAATCCATCTGGCGTCGATATACTAGGCTGCCCATAACTGCAGGCCTCTGTTTGAACGGAGGTTTGCATGCAGTCAACCTGGTGCCAGAGCACCATTGACTCACCCCTGGGTGACTACCTTCTGCTGGCGGCCACCACCCTGATGACGCGTGTTTTCGACCCGGGATACCCTAGCTGTCCAGCTGCTCTGTCTCTTTCTGTTTGTGTGTGCGGTCCTCATTCTTCCTGTTTAACTTCCAGGACAGGTACACGCCATCGTCTTCATTCATGCCGCAAGCTTTGGTTTAGCATTTCGTGACCCAGTGAGTGCTGTATACTGCCGCTACGGGAGCGGCCAAACAGCCACATTGTCCTGTGCCGTCCATCGCCGACAACGTACCGCCTTGCGTGCTCTTTGCGGCTGCATTGCACCAGTGCACGCGGCCCCGCACATGGCACCTTCTTGCAGATTACAGCTGAAGTCTGCACGCTCCAGTGACCACGCCTGATGACACTACTGAGGTCAGCGACCTGTTCTTCAGCTATTATTCTGTCTCTGCAATTTTCATTAATAAAGGAATGACTTACGCAGGGATATTTCACTGAAGGTTTGCAGTTAAGCTCCAGTTCACCACCACTACGACTGCAACCAAGTCCAGATGGTGGTGGAAACGGGAGCTCTATCCCGATACACCAGCAGCCAATCCACCCACCACTTTAGGGGTCGCGTTTCACCCACCAGAATATTGTTTTCCAAATTAATCAGAAGATATAGGGCCTCAAGAACATAGTGCTCTTAACAGGTTAGCTTGTTATTTATTGGTTAGTTTACGACCCTTTTCCTGAGTTTTGTTGTGACAATGTAAAGAGTAACTATTTCAGACCAGTTAGAGCGTAGCATAAGAACGACTGCAGACACAGTAAGGGCAGATACGTTTTATCATGTAGAGGTCGTGCAGAGGTGCTTCAAGTCCACAGAACTAGCAGTCAGGCCTGGTACCAATCAGTCACGCATCCTTGTTATTACCCCACTTATTGCTGCAGACGACTGGTTCTAACGTAAGGCGCCGGACTGTTTTTGGCTTATTCCGCTTAGCCGTTCTAAATCGATCTGCTAACTGCTGATAGCAAATCAGCCTGGGACGTTTCAACTTAATGTTGATCTAAATCGATGCAATAAATAATAACGGGTGAGGACGTTAAAATTTGATCACAATGTCCCATGTTTTCTATGTGGGAAATGGAGCCTGCATCCTCTGTAGAAAATTAAAATTTGGTTCTCTAACATGTACCAGTTGAAATGAAAATCGATTTTAGGCACTGTGTATTTCTGAGTACCTTCAGTATTTGTCAGGTGAATGCTAAAGACGGTTTCTATGATTATTAACACTAGATGACATAGTGTTTTATTCTGGTGAGTTCAAATAGCACTATTTGAAACCATTGTGCTAAGGAACTAGTCTGGTTAGTTTGCCTAAATAGGTAATTTCAAAGGATTTAAATATGCTTAATCTCATGTTAGTAAACTGTCGAAGTGTCTGTAACAAGATCCCAGAGTTACTCTCCGAAATAAACAGTAGCAATGTTGTATTAGGTACCGAAAGGTGGTTGAAACTAGACATAAAAAGTAATGAAATTTTGAACTCGGGTTGGACAATGTTTAGGAAGGATAGGATTGATGCTATGAGAGGTGGTGTGTTCACTGCAGTTAAAAGCTCTTTAAACGCAGTTGAGATCGATACTAAGTCGGACAGTGAAATAGTCTGTGTAAAGCTGTCAATCAGACAAGGATTGTCCATTGTATTAGGATGTTTTTATAGACCACCAGCATCCGCAACAAACGTCGCAGAACGTTTCACGGAAAGTCTTGAGTACATAGGAAATAAATATCCAAATTATCCATTAGTTATAGGTGGAAACTTTAATCTGGCATTGACTGACTGGGAAAATTACACGTTTATCACAGGGGCAGAAGCAAAGATTCATGTGAAGTTATTTTATGAGCGCTCTCAACATAAAACCTTGAGCAATTGGTTAGGAAACCAACTCGAGATGGGAACATATTAGATATCTTGGCGACAAACAGACCTGATCTTTTTGAGGAAGTTAATCTAGAAGAAGGTATTAGCGACCATAATGTTGTTGTGGCTTCTATGTCAGTGGAAGTTGCAATAAAACCATAGAAAAAGCGTAGAGTTTTCTTGTTTGGGAAAGTAAATAAAAGTGTCAGTAACGGATATCTTCATAGTCAGCTCCAAGCATTCACCACAGGACACAATGGTATTGAACATCTTTGGACGGAATTTAAGGGCATTGTGCACCAAGTGCTAGAGAACTATGTGCCTAGCAAAAATATAGGGAAGGGAAAGGATCCACCATGGTACAACAAACATATTAGGATGTTGCTGCCGGCCGGTGTGGCCGTGCTTCAGTCTGGAACCGCGTGACCGCTACGGTCGCAGGTTCGAATCCTGCCTCGGGCATGGATGTGTTTGATGTCCTTAGGTTAGTTTGGTTTAAGTAGTTCTAAGTTCTAGGAGACTGATGACCACAGATGTTAAGTCCCATAGTGCTCAGAGCCAAGGAAGTTGCTGAGAAAGCGGAGAGTATTGCACAGTCGTTTTAAACGTAGTCACTGCCCCGCTGACAAACAGAAATTATGCGAAATGAAAGCAGCTGTCAGAAGGGCAATGAGAGATTCTTTTAACGAATTTGAAAGCAATATTTTATCAGCAGATTCTAAAAATAACCACAAAATATTTTGGTCGTACGTAAAATCAATGAACGCTACAAATAATCAATACCTTCTATTGCTGACAGTACGGTTAATGTAACTGATGATGATAAACAGAAGACCAAAATTCTAAATCTAGCTTTCAAAAACTCGTTTACGGTAGAGGACTGCAGCACCATTCCCTCTTTCAATTATCGAACAAACGCAAGGATGGCTGACATAGTGTTTAGTGTATCTGGTATTGTAAAACAGTTCAGATCCTTAGACACCAGGTAGGCAACTGGCCCAGACGGTATCCCTGTAAGGTGATATGTTGACTGTGCTGCAAACAGAGCACCATTCTTATCCATCATCTATCAGAGATCATTGGAACAGCGGAAAGTTCCACGGGACTGGAAGAAGCCCCAGGCCATAGCAATGTACTCGTATAAAAAGGGTAGAAAATCGGATGCACATAATTACTGGACAATTTCACTGACATCGATTTGTTGTAGAATCATGAAACATATTTTATGTTCAGACATAATGACCTTTCTAGACTCCGAGAAGCTCATCTGCAGAAACCAGCATGGTTTTAAGAAACAGTGGTCATGCGAGACACAGCTGGCCCTCTTTGTGCATGATATAGAACAGGCTCTGGATACCGGCTCCCAGGTTGATGCCATATTTCTCGACTTCCGAAAGGATTTCGACTCAGTTCCGCACTGTCGCTTGCTCCAAAAAGTGATCACTTACGGCATATCCGATGACATATGCAGTTGGATAAAAAGTTTACTAACAGACAGGGAGCACTATGTCGTCCTGAACGGGGTAACTTCAACAGAAACAAGCGTTAACTTCAGGTGTGCTCCAGGGCAGAGTAATAGGTCCGCTGCTTTCTACGATTTACATAAACGATCTGGTTGATGGTATTGAGAGCGGCATTAGACTGTTTGCCGACGGTGCTGTAGTCTACAGGAAAGTAGAATTAAACGGAAGTTGTGATCAAATCAATGAGAATTTGCAGAAAATAAATGCGTGCTGTAATGACTGGCAGGTATCTCTCAATATTAGTAAGTGTAATCTCCTGCGTATAACAAGGCGAAAATCCCCATTAATATACGAGTACAAAATATATGCCCAGTCTTTGGAAGCGGTAACATCCGTCAAGGGTCTGGGTGTGACTATTCGAAATGATCTCAAATGGAATGATCAGATTACACAAGTAACGGGTAAGGCAAAGTCTAGATTGCGGTTTATTGGTAGAATCCTTAAGCGATGCAGTTCTTCAACAAAGGAAACAGCTTACAATATGTTAGTTCCTCCAGTCTTAGTGTATTGTTCATCTGTATGGGACCCTCACCAGTTGGGTCTGATTCAAGAGATTGAGACGGTCCAAAGAAGAACGGCAAGATTCGAGACTGGTACATTTAGCCATCGCTAGAGCGTTACAAATCTCAAAGAAAGTTTGAAGTGGGACACACTTGCAGATAGACGGCGCGCTAAATGGAAGGGGCTGCTCACTAAATTTCGTAATCCGATCTTCACCGAGAATTTAGAGCATATATTATTACCTCCAACTTTCAAATCGCACAATTATCACCATTCAAAGATAAGGGAAATTAGAGCTCGTACTCGGGCGTTCTGTCAGTCAGACAGTCGTTTCTCCCTCGCGCCATCTGCAAGTGGAACAGAGGGGGAGAAATATGACTTTGGCGCCAATTGTGGCCTCCGCCACACACCGCTTGGTAGGTAGCGGAGTATATATGTGGATGTAGATGTAGATATGATGAAATTTTAAAAGAAATGTGTTCCATTTATAAAATATTAGCAGTAGCTGTCACTGTCTAGTTCGCAAAGTTCCACGAACTTCACTGGTTCACAACAAGAAGTCACAAATGTGGGGCAAAAACGTTAAATTATCTATTGCGGCCGTACAAAGTTTCGCGGGTAATAATCGGTTCGGGCTGGATTAACTGGCACACTGCAGCATAGCTATTACGCCTGCGCACCTGATCGTTATGTGTAAATTAGGTATTCAATAGCGGAGGTCAGAGGCAGCAACCGCACTCCTTGTCAAGAAATGTTCAGGTGACCGGAAACATAAATAACACTCTCCGCAACGGTTGATCTAAACTGAAAGAGAACTATACTTATAGCAGGGCTTACACCGACAGACATTTTGATGTACAGAATTGCAAACCCTGTGTCCTGCGGATGAATGCTAGGTAAAGTAACAGAAGCAAACTAAATTTAAAATGTGTAAAACCAAGAATACTGTAAGTGGTCGCAAGAATAATCCAGATATTGATTCCGAGCGATGGAGGTTCTTACATCAAGGCAAAAACTTCAAAAACCTGAAGGAACGAAAGCATTTCAGTTGTCATTTTTCGTAGGCACAAAATAGAGTACATCGCCTAGACAGAACATTGAGCGTTTCCCTATTGATGGCAATAACGTCACGTCGGAAGTGGAGTGATAGTTTGGATGCCAAAAGTATAATACATACTCGATTTATTTATAATGTTCGCCAAAATAAAACTGAGCAAACTAGTTGATATGTGTACTAAACTTTATTTGTGTCTATACCAACGTACACTTCCATTTAACAGGATAGTTTTTTCCGCGCTAACATTACACTCCCAAAATATCCCCTAGGGGCTTTACACATCAGTTACGTTTCTCTATCAATTAGGGAGTGAGCATTTATCAAGTAATAATTGCTTTTACTCGCTTATTAAGTAAATGGAAATCAAATATAGAGGACGGAGCATCAATGTGACACTGGGGCACGATTATGACACAGATTGTTATATGCTCTACATATTGCTGCAACCGGGAAGAATTTTATACAACATGATACGGCTGCGTTGCTAAGTTTTGAAAGGAAGAATTGCGACTGGAGGATGTACAGTGCAAGCGAGGCAACTGAAATCAGTGTTTTGAGGATTTTGAAGGATTCTAAGGTAACTGTTACTTGTTTTTATCAGTTCTGTTACACTATAAATATTAGTAAAACGATTTATTGTGGTTAAAATTACACACTTGCCGGTTTAATATCTGATTAATTACATTAAATTTTGAAAACGATGTCCCTCATCTGATTTATTTATATTTTTTCATTTCTTTATTTACCGATACATCACGGCTGCAACAAGAAGCTGTGGTACGTTGAGAACATGAGTCGAGCAGTCATTGATGTGAGGAGAAAAAATGGGGTACTTAGAAGTTTCAAAATTATGTAATATGCGTCATGCAACTAGTCGCACCTAATTTGCCATTTAAAGTGACTATGACAGAATCGTAGAAGAAAACTCGTCTTAAGGTACAAATTAGTAGAAAACTTAATAGCCTACTTGCTTATGACGTAAAAACAGTTTTTTGAACTAATAATAAAAGACGTAAGCCAGATGGCATAGCAGTTAACGATTCGAAATACACGGTGATCAAAAAGTCAGTATAAATTTGAGAACTGAATAAATCACGGAATAATGTAGATAGAGAGGTACAAATTGACACACAAACTTGGAATGACATGGGGTTTTATTAGAACCAAAAAATACAAAGGGATCAGAATAGCAATAATCAGCATAACAAAGTAAGACAAAGCAAAGATGATGTTCTTTACAGGAAACGCTCAATATGTCCATCATCATTCCTCAACAATAGCTGTAGTCGAGGAATAATGTTGTGAACAGCACTGTAAAGCATGTCCGGAGTTATGGTGAGGCATTGGCGTCGGATATTGTCTTTCAGCATGTCGGTCGATCACGATACACTTGCGACTTCAGGTAACCCCAAAGCCAATAATCGCACGGACTGAGGTCTGGGGACCTGGGAAGCCAAGCATGACGAAAGTGGCGGCTGAGCTCACGATCATCACCAAACGACGCGCGCAAGAGATCTTTCGCGCGTCTAGCAATATGGGGTCGAGCGCCATCCTGCATAAACATCTACGTTCCAGCAGGTGTTTATCAGCCAGGCTGTGGATGATGTGATTCTGTAACATATCGGCGTACCTCTCACCCGTCACGGTAGCAGTCACTGACGTTTTGCTGTCCAGCGCCACCTGTCGGACATTTTCTGAACTTTGTTTTCTTTTTGGCCCTAATAAAACCTCATGTCATTCCAAGCACGTGTGTCAATTTTTACCTCTCTATGTACATTATTCCGTGGTTTATTAAGTTTTCAAATTTATTCTGACTTTTTGATCACCCAGTAGTTAGCATATTCTTTCCTAAAGATGCATGCTAGGAAAGGTTGACGAACATTGTTTTTGAGCGAAATTATCTTTCCGGAAATCTACACCTGCTACGCAGCATAGGACTTTTCAGTTCACAAAAGAACATGTGACAACTTTCACTGTACTGCAGTAGGAGTTGGAATAAGAGGATACGTTGTGAATAGAATTCGTTAGTTAAATGATACTGGCCTCACCGTAGTTCAGCTAAGATTCTGGTATGCAAACTGATGAGGCAAGTGGTATCCATCACTTCAGTTGAGAGAGCTACTCGCCTTTATGATCACTTACCAAATTATATTTTTATCTTTCAATACTTAAGTGCACATCAAAACATCATTACATCCTCGATCATTTACGTAAAGAGAACTGAAACGTCCGACAGGTGTCGAAAACAAAGTGGAAATAATCATTCTGACATTCTAATTGCTTTTTATTGGGCTTTGAGAGCTTCAGTAACGTGTATGTCCTGCGTGTGCGTTTATCACTGCCTGACACGTGGTATGCTCAGTAGGGTCTACAAAGGCCATCCTGTGGTATCCGTTCCCAGTCTTCTACGAGAGCCCATCAGAGTCCTTGGAGAGTCTATGGTGGAAGAGGACCACCACGAACACGTCTGTCAAGCATATCCAACACATGCGCGACGGGGTTTAGGTCGAGATTCACCGACGGCCATTCCATTACTTCAATGTCCAGGTTTCGCAAGATATCTCTTCTGACGCCCGCCACATAGTACCTTGCGTGAGAAGGAATTCAGGGCCACCACAGTATGCAGCAGCCAGCACGTGGTACAACAGGATCTGTTCCATGTAATGTTTGGCAGTAAAGCGACTATGGACAATGACAAGATCTGTATGACTGCCAACCCTGACGCCGCCCCAATCACAGAACCTAGGAAATCTGTCGATTCCCTGGACAACATTTGGCAGGTACCGCTCATCAAGGGTCTTTGCACACGAACACGGCCGTCACCTGGCATCAGATGATATCTGGATTCGTCTGCGAATAATACGTTTCGCCAGTGACGAAAGTGCCATTTGACATGGGAACGACAGAACTAAAGGCGAGCTGCAAATTGTCGTGTCCAGCGAGGTACTCGAACAAGACGTCTGAATCGTACAGTCCTATCCCGTTACCTGTTCATTACAGTACTGTCGGACGTGGTGTTGTACTGCGTCGGTGACTTTGTCCAACTCGCCTTGTGAGATCACCTGTCACCATCTAGCGTGTCCATAATTTATTAATGGTACATAGAGAGGCACTGGCATGTTCAGCAACACCGCCGAAGGTCCATTCTTTCGAAGCAAAGAGACAGCCCTTGTAGCCTGCTCTGCATTAAGGTGTCGCATTGCAGGTGCTTGGATGAATACAACGTCCACAAATGACAACTGCCATCTGTGTACTTCGATAGAAAACACTGGGACACCGATACTCACTTCCTTCTGAGGGGCCACCTGACATTGTGATGCATTACTGGTCCGTGGACAATCCTCGCTGGCTCAGACAGGTAGAGCGACAGCGACTGTGGACTGTAAATGTATGGTGCGGAATCATTGGCGACCACCTCATTCGTCCTCACTTCATTGCAGGGGCCCAAACAGCTGCAACATACATCGCGTTTCTACAGAAAGATCTGCCAACGTTGCTCGAAAATGTCCCACTGGAAACGCGTCGACGTATGAGGTATCAGCATGATGGTGCACCTGCACATTCCGCAATTAATACTAGGCTGACCCTTGACAGGATGTTCGACGGGTGTTTCATAGGACGTGGAGGACGTATAAATTGGCCAGCCCGTTCTCCTGATCTTACACCTCTGGACTTCTTTCTGTGGGGTGCCTTAAAGGAGAATGTGTACCGTGATGTGCCTAGAACCCCAGAGGATATGAAACAACGTATTGTGGCAGCCTGCGGCGACATTTCACCAGATGTACTGCGGCGTGTACGACATTCATTAAGCCAGAGATTGCAATTGTGTGCAGCAAATGATGGCCACCACATTGAACATACACTCCTGGAAATTGAAATAAGAACACCGTGAATTCATTGTCCCAGGAAGGGGAAACTTTATTGACACATTCCTGGGGTCAGATACATCACATGATCACACTGACAGAACCACAGGCACATAGACACAGGCAACAGAGCATGCACAATGTCGGCACTAGTACAGTGTATATCCACCTTTCGCAGCAATGCAGGCTGCTATTCTCCCATGGAGACGATCATAGAGATGCTGGATGTAGTCCTGTGGAACGGCTTGCCATGCCATTTCCACCTGGCGCCTCAGTTGGACCAGCGTTCGTGCTGGACGTGCAGACCGCGTGAGACGACGCTTCATCCAGTCCCAAACATGCTCAATGGGGGACAGATCCGGAGATCTTGCTGGCCAGGGTAGTTGACTTACACCTTCTAGAGCACGTTGGGTGGCACGGGATACATGCGGACGTGCATTGTCCTGTTGGAACAGCAAGTTCCCATGCCGGTCTAGGAATGGTAGAACGATGGGTTCGATGACGGTTTGGATGTAGCGTGCACTATTCAGTGTCCCCTCGACGATATGGAAATGGAAATGAGCGTTTGGCGTCATTGGCCGGGAGGCCCCTCGCGGGGCAGGTCCGGCCGCCATACCGCAGGTCTTATTACATTCGGCGCCACATTGGGCGACCTGCACGCCGGATGGGGATGAAATGATGATGAACACAGCACAACACCCAGTCCCTGAGCGGAGAAAATCTCCGACCCAGCCGGGAATCGAACCCGGGCCCAGAGGACGGCAATCCGTCACGCTGACCACTCAGCTACTGGGGCGGACTCCCCTCGACGATCACCAGTGGTGTACGGCCAGTGTAGGAGATCGCTCCCCACACCATGATGCCGGGTGTTGGCCCTGTGTGCCTCGGTCGTATGCAGTCCTGATTGTGGTGCTCACCTGCACGGCGCCAAACACGCATACGACCATCATTGGCACCAAGGCAGAAGCGACTCTCATCGCTGAAGACGACACGTCTCCATTCGTCCCTCCATTCACGCCTGTCGCGACACCACTGGAGGCGGGCTGCACGATGTTGGGGCGTGAGCGGAAGACGGCCTAACGGCGTGCGGGACCGTAGCCCAGCTTCATGGAGACGGTTGCGAATGGTCCTCGCCGATACCCCAGGAGCAACAGTGTCCCTAATTTGCTGGGAAGTGGCGGTGCGGTCCCCTACGGCACTGCGTAGGATCCTACGGTCTTGGCGTGCATCCGTGCGTCGCTGCGGTCCGGTCCCAGGTCGACGGGCACGTGCACCTTCCGCCGACCACTGGCGACAACATCGATGTACTGTGGAGACCTCACGCCCCACGTGTTGAGCAATTCGGCGGTACGTCCACCCGGCCTCCCGCATGCCCACTATACGCCCTCGCTCAAAGTCCGTCAACTGCACGTACGGTTCACGTCCACGCTGTCGCGGCATGCTACCAGTGTTAAAGACTGCGATGGAGCTCCGTATGCCACGGCAAACTGGCTGACACTGACGGCGGCGGTGCACAAATGCTGCGCAGCTAGCGCCATTCGACGGCCAACACCGCGGTTCCTGGTGTGTCCGCTGTGCCGTGCGTGTGATCATTGCTTGCACAGCCCTCTCGCAGTGTCCGGAGCAAGTATGTTGGGTCTGACACACCGGTGTCAATGTGTTCTTTTCTCCATTTCCAGGAGTGTATATTGGCCTGACATGGCGGGACACACTCTATTCCACTCCGTGATTGAAAACAGAAGCCACGTGTGTACGTCTACCTCACCCCTCATGGTAATGTACATGTGCGTCAGTGAAAATGGCCAATAAAAAGGTATTAGCATGTGGACGTAATTTGCTGTTCCAGTCTCTTCTGTACCTAAGGACTATCACCGTTCCCTTTGGATCCCTACGGAATTCGGTGCTCTCCGATACACACGATCGAACAGCGGAGGATTGGTACTCAAGCGTCAACTTTAGGTTACAATATCTCCGGAGGTAATTAACATTTTACAATGCGACAAACGTCACTGAATACGTATTTGTTTATATGTTCAGGTGTGCTAACAAAACTAACGGGGTCCATTTAAAAAAAACGTAGGTCTGCGTTAAAAGACATACTTCCGTGCATTTTTTTATGGTTTGTATTAACCAATTACACTAGCCCCTCTCCCCACTTTCGGTCTGTGGGATCGATTCGTCAGTATTTGATGTGGTTTACGAAATATATCCAGCGGTATGTTAGGTGACTCACCCTGTATTGAGAACACAAGAACGCTTATAACACTAATTTGAGGGATACCAGATACTTCTTTTGTTTTACTCTGTAACTAATTACTATGAATTGTGACCTCTCGGACAGGATACCACGAATCCACTTGCACAAGTGAAACGATACTCCATAGGTACACAATTTGCTTAGAAGATGCTTATGGAGAACGAGGTTCAAAGCCTTCTGGAAATACCGAAGTGTGGTGTCACCTTGAGTTCCCTTGTTTGTAGTACTCATTGTTTCGCAGCAACTATGTTTTCTTAATCTGTTTTGATTACGTGTAAATGATTCGACCTGTTTCATGTTTGAATGCAGCATCGAGTCTAAAATTCTACTGCTAATTGGTGTCAGTGATATGGGTCTGTAACTTAACGGATTACCTTTATTTCATTTCTTGTGCATCGATGTGACATGTCCAACTTTCAGTCTTCGGGTATGGGTGCTCTGTCACGGGAGTGGTTGTATATGATTGCTACAACTTGAATTAATTCACCAGAAAACTGTATGTATTATATATAGGTTGAACAAAAAAAAAGTGCCACACTTGGAGGTCGCAATGCGATTTCTCATTGAAATTCAAGACAAAAGTGTATCTAGCAAAACCTAGTCACACCAATATTTTAATAGGAATGCGATTTAAAGAAACGAGGCTCTGGCAACGCCGTAACAGCGTGCAACGTGGCCAAGAAGATGTAGCATGAAATCTGCGCTGTTCCAGAGCTGTCCCATTAGCTCAATGAGACAAGGCACTGTTCGAGTCACGTTAGTCCCCAACATTTATTTCAGTTAAATCATCAAATTGTGTTCAATTTACACCTCCACATTTCCGTATGTTGTGTATTTCTTTCTGTTACTATTACTTTTAGTTAAACATTAAAACATAACACGAAATTCTTCCAGACGTAAACGACCACCTTGTTTCGTCCATAACACAAATAAAGTCACCGGCCGCTGTGGTCGAGCGGTTCTAGGCGCTTCAGTACGGAACCGCGCTGCTGCTACGGTCGCAGGTTCGAATCCTGCCTCGGGCATGGATTTGTGTGATGTCCTTAGGTTAGTTAGGTTTAAGTATTTCTAATTCTAGGGGACTGATGACCCAGGTGTTAAGTCCCATAGTGCTTAGAGCCATTTGAACCATGTGAACAAATAAAGTCAATAGGGAATAGTAGTGGATAGAGTAACATCTTCTGTATCGAGTGGGGTACAAAAAAGGAAAAAAAAAGAAACGATAGGTGGGTTGCACTAGATTGCACATTATGATATGGAAAAGAATTCCATTCTGTACGTTTGACTTCCAGGCTTATCTTCGGAGTGCCAGTACGTACACAGATGAGTAATGTTCAACTTAGAGAAGATATTCAAAGCGACCACCTTGCATTTGCAATAATTCGCCACTCGCTGGATCATACTTTGCTGGACCCCACTCAATACACCTGTGTCCACCACTGCCGAAGCGGAATGCTTGTGAGCTATTAGGTCGCGTACATCCATGAGTGTAGTACTAAAAACGTGTACCAGTAAGTACCCCGAGAAATAAAATCATAGTGGACTAAGGTCCGGGTGACCTTTAGACCAGAACATCTGACCTCCACGACCAGTCCATTTACCTGGAAACACTTCATTTAAAATTTTACATATATTCGTTCCAAAGTGTGGCGGTGCGATATCATGTTGAAACCGTAGCTGTCGCTGAGCACAAAGTGGAACGTTTTCTAATTCGTCAGGCAAAGTATAGCATGGAAATGTACTACAGAGTGGTGCACTAAACTTTTCCGCAATAGGTAAGGGCCCAAAAGGACTCCTCCCACAATTCCAGCCCACAGATGCATGCCGAAGCTGACTAGATGTCATGAGGGGGTGACCTGCCAGCATAAAAGGAGATGGATAGTATTGTTCTGTCAGCAGAGAAGCAGTAACAAAATAAAGGGATCTCAGTGACTTCGAACGTAGACTAGTCACTGGATGTCATCTAACAAATGCATCAGGGACATTTCAGTTCTTTTACAGTAGCCGAAGTCGATTGTTGGTGATGTACTTGTGAAGTGGATTCGCGAATGAACAGCCACAGCTAAACCAACGACAGGTAGATCTCATATACAGACAGACTGGGATAGTCGAGCATTGCGGAAGATGGTTGTAAAAACCGGCGTAAAACCAGCTGAAGGATTTGCTCGTGACTTACGAAGTGCTACGACCAGTTCAGCTAGCACCATGACTGTGCGTATGTAGTTCAAATGAGCGGAGTACCATGGTCGAGTGGCTCCTCACAAGATACACAGTACTGTAGGCAGTCCTACACGATGATTCCTTTGGCGTAAAGAACGACGCCAGTGACGGTGGATGACTGGAAACGAGTGAATTGGGGTGATGAATCACACAGTACCAAATGGCAGTCCGTTGGAAAGGTATAGGTTTGACGAGAGCCTGGAGAACTTTACCTACCATCATGGGTAGTACCCACAGTAAAAAACGGAGAAGGTGGTGTTACTGCGTAGTGGTGTTTTTCGTTGTCAATGTGTGGTATCCTGAATGAGATTTTCACTCTGCAGAGGAGTGTGCGCTGATATGAAACTTCCTGGCAGATTAAAACTGTGTGCCGGACCGAGACTCGAACTCGGGACTTTCGCAGAAGAGCTTCTGTAAAGTTTGGAAGGTAGTAGACGAGGTACTGGCAGAACTAAAGCTGTGAGGACGGGGCGTGAGTCGTGTTTGGGTAGCTCTGTGGTATCCTAATTGAGCTTAAGAAAAAGATTAATACAGAAGTAAACTAACACTTTTTGCATCATTGTCGTCTCTGTGCAGCAGAGTAACACTTCGGAAATGATAACTGAAGCAACATGACGGACTGAATACATATAACTACTCTGCAGTTCTCACTTAAGTGCGAGATAGAGGGCAATGCATTATTTCATAACGCAGTATCTGTGTAGTTTGTGGCCAGTAACATTTCTGAAATAGATTGGCCTGACTAGAGTTCCAACGCGTAGCCAATGGGACATTTTCGGGATAAGCTGGAACGTGTACTTCTCTCCAGACTCCAGTGTCCAACATCACTACATTCTGTGGTTTCTGCTTTAACAGGGTTTAAACCTTCTTAAAGGCGAATCTTGGACATATCCCATATTGACGTTAACTAAGCGGTCTTCGAATACTTTTGATCACATAATGCACCTGTTTTTTTGGTTTTCATATTCAAAATAAACTGTGGTGTTCTGTGATCCTCGAATTCTTTCTTTCAATAAATGTTTAATTACTGTATATAAATTTGTACTTTATAAAATCCTAGGAAAAGAACGACAGCTTGAAATTCTGATAGTAAACCGGTGTTCGTGTTTTTCAAGAGGAAAAAGAAAGTAATTTCTCAAGCAAATGGTGTTTAGCTACCAGCGGAGTATTAACCTACACGATTGCCTTGCTTGTATCTTAGTTTATTACGAAGATATAGAAAGCAGTAACGTATTTTTTTGAAATGGAACCCCACATCTCTATTCCGTGTTCAGTTTCTTCTCAATCGAAAAATGTATCACGTATTAACGTAAACACAACATTCAACTTTTTAAGGAACAGCCTCTGGGATACATATAAGCATATCGACGTTCTGTAACCCACTGTGGGCATAGCAAAGAGTTCAACATTCAAACTTGCTCTAAGTGGCGAGCATCGACAGTGTTATACTGGTATACGTTTACATCTACACTTGCACTCCACAAACCACCTTACGGCGTGTGGTGGTGGTTCTGCAGGTATCACTTCCTGTTCCTCCCATTTTCTGTTAGATTTTCGTGCGGTAGGTGTCCGCAAAACGCTGCATCCGATCTAATTTATCGTACTATCTCGTGATAAATTCGCGAGACGTATGTGGGATGCAGTAATATGGTCCCCGGCTCTTCCCGGAATATACTCTCTCAGAATAGCAATACTAAGCTTCTCTGTGATGCATAACACCTCTGTAGTACGGTGTGTCACCAGACTTTATTCAGCGTTTCCTTAATACTCTCATGCCGACTGAACGATCCCGTGAAGAGACGCGCAGCTATTCTTTGGATCCTCTCTATCTCTTCTATTAATCCAATCTGGTAAAGCTCCTAGTCTGGAGAGCAATATTAAAGAAAGCTAGAACAAGTGCTTTTTAAGTCACTTTTTTCATGGATGAAATACATTTCCTTAAGATTATTCCAATGAATTTCAATCTAGTGTCTACTTGTCCGACTATTTACTTTCTTTTCGGTCGCTTGGGATTGTTTGTGGTAGGTATTTTACGGTACTTATCGTTCCAGTTTTTTGCCTGTAATGTAACCGAACTGCAATGGATCGCCATTTATGACAAACACGTTCAATTATTCACGTTGTGTGTCATCTGCCAGTTCCAACACAAAACGTCGATCTTCTGCAGGTCTACCTACAATTCGCCGCACCCTCATAACGTTGCTACATTCTTACAGGAAACCTCGTCGTCCTCCAACAGCCTCATGGAGTCACCACACTGTCCACTAGATCACACACACACACACACACACACACACACACACACACACACACACACACAAACTTGCACAGACAAGTATGTATAAACTGATCAGACACAGAATTATGAATACCGACCCAATACCGTTATAAACCAGTGCAGGCGATAGCTGCATGACCTGGCGAGGCTAGAATGCTATTCAGACAGACGCACTGCGCGTGTAGTAACAGTGAGCTTGCTTTCTGTTATTAGAATGGGGAAGGCACGCGATCTATTTGAGTTTGACCGAGAGCAGGCTCGGCACGAATATTTCGGAAGCTCCACGACTTGTCACGTGTTCGAAGAGTGCTGTGGTGAGTGTCTTCAACATATGGCGGAACGAAGGTGAAACCACGCCCGGACGTCGTCGGTTTGGGCGACCACCCCTCATTACAGATGTCGGACGTCGTAGACTGGGCAGACTGGTAAAACAGGACAAACTGCGAACTGTGGCGAAACTAACATCAGACTTCAATGCTGGGTTGAGTACAAGTGTGTCTGAACGCACAGGGCACCGAACACTCCTAACGATAGGCCTCTGCAGCCGACGACGCATGCATGTATCAGTGTTAACACCAAGACTTCGGCACCTATGAAATGGGCTCGCGACCATCAACACTGGACATTGCGCGACGACAAAAAGATGCCAGGGGCTCCTTTATTCTATTGAGAACATTCACGTGGGCATCCATGAGTCCAGTGGAGTTCATGCTAGGCACCATGACGGCCAAGGTGCATTGTACATTGTTGCAGGCCACGTACACCGCTTCATGACGATCATGTTATCCGAGGGTAGTGGCATTTTTCAACCAGATAATGCGCCATGCCACAAGGCCAGGCGTGTGATGGAGTAGTTCGAGGAACTCAGTGGCGATTTCCAATTGATGTGCTGGCACTCTAACTCGCCAGTTCTGAATGAGATCGAACACATCTGGGATGTGATTGAACGTGGTGCCGCAGTTCATCGTCCGCCTCTCTGGAATTTATGGGAATTGGGTGACTTGTGTGTGCAGATGTGGTGACAGGTCCCTCCAGCGACCTACCAAAGCCTCACTGCCTTCATGGCACGACGCGTCGCAGCTATTATCCCGAAAGTGAACATACCGCCTATTAAGTAGGTGGCCATAATGTTATGACTGATCAGTGTATTTGGAAGTGTTCTACGGCTGCCACCGATTCTCGCAGACCGTTTTCAACTTCTGCCGATCATGGCAGTCTCCGACTTGCTGTTCTCTGGCATCCATCGTGACCCCGACCTCTGGACTCTACCTCCTTCTAGGTTGTTCACACATACTTCCACTGTCATACTTTCTTTGGCCATCGGCTACCGTCCGTCCTTTCCAGATGTCCATACCATTTTTTCTTCACCGCCTCCCTCTTCCGTTTTTCACCGAATACCCCCTGTCACTCTCTTCACCCCTTCCTCTGCCCATCTCCTCCTGCCCTTGTTTCTGTCCATCTCCTTCTCGTCCCATTCTCTAACCGTTTCCCCTTCCTCCACCCCCTGTTCATCTTTTCTTCCTCCATATCTGCGCTTACGCCATCCTTCTCCCTCCCTGTCTGTGCATCTGTTTCGCGCCCCTTGTCTCTCCTCCATATCACACACACCCCAATAGGAGGTTACTGGTTGTTACCCCCGCAGTATTTCTTTCCAGACGGTAAGTAATGTGTGTATCAATCGACTCAGTAATTTAGGAGGAGTTTTTTATCCGTGACCTTGTCGGACATATTTTATATATCTTTAATATATTTCACAGTTACTTGTACACATATTTCAACTGATCTCAAGCGAACTTCGCTCTACAGTTTAGTTTTCGCGCAGCTCAGTGTTTATGACGTCGTATCTCCTGAAATATGTGTCTTACAGTTTTGTGGGTACATTCAGCGGCATACGACATAGTTTCTCCTAAATGTGTTGCGAATAACGTTAGTGGAAAAGTAGAAATAAACTTAAACGTTATGCATAAAGCGACTGTTTTTCTAGCATCTCGGTGTCTATGACGTCATCTCTCCTTACCTACCTGTCTTACAATGACATAATTTGCAGCTACATTGAGTGGTATATGTTAATACTCTCTACAAAGTATGTTGCCAACACAGTTCATAGTAAAGAAGCCATAAATTAAAACGTCGTTCCTGATGCTGCTGTTTTACTGCACGACCAACGAAAATGTAATAAATGATGATCTTTTTTCATTTCTTCATTTTGCGGGGGTTGTCAGTGACATATCTACATCTACATCTACAAACATATTCCGCAATCCACCATACGGTGCGTGGCGGAGGGTACATCGTACCACAACTAGCATCTTCTCTCCCTGTTCCACTCCCAAACAGGATGAGGGACAAATGACTGCCGATATGCCTCTACACGAGCCCTAATCTCTCTTATCTTTGTGGTCTTTCCGCGAAATATAAGTTGGAGGCAGTAAAATTGTACTGCAGTCAGCCTCAAATGGTGGTTCTCTAAATTTCCTCATTAGTGATTCATGAAAACAACGCCTCCTTTCCGTAACACTCGCGTGATGATCAAACCTACCAGTAACAAATCAAGCAGCCCGACAAAATTTTCTTAAAGTTTGTTGCAACTCACTAAGTGCTCTCATTCTCAAATGCGGTATAAATATAGTCTGGGTATATGCACGTCGTGGGTTACACAACTTTTTTCACTCTCACCCCCACCCTTTGACAGGTAGTTGGTTCTTACCCCCAAAGCAATTCTTTCCAGACAGTAAATATTATAATAAACAGAGAAGATCGTATTCCATTTATTTGGGAAACTCCTGAAATTAGTCTGTCCTTACATCTGTCGGTTTTATTCCCTTAAGAGTATTATCTACAAGAAAGTCCTGAATCCTTTTTCAAATCTAGTCCCATACTCGATAAACTCGTATTTTTCAGTAAACGACATTGTGGATCTGTCTCAAATGCCTCTCCGAATTCAATGAACACAACACTTACCTGAGAGGATGTCTACGGCGCTCTGGCTCTCATGGTATAACAGAGCGAGTTCAGTTTCGCAAGATCTCTGTTTGTGTGGTACATATTAATTTCCATAGACGAGATTATCGTTCTTCAAAAACGTTATACTACGTAGGTACAAAAGGTTCAATAATTCTGCCACAGACTGATGTCTGATACATAGAACAATAATTATGTGCAACTGTTCTACGACTCATCTTGAAAACGGGAATGGCTTGCAACTTTTTCCAGTTCCAGCGACCTACGATAAACTACCGCTGCAAGCGGAGAAAGTCCTTTAGTATAATCTCTGTAAAATATGACAGGTATCTCTTCTGGTACAGATACGTCTTGGGTATTAAGCGGTTTTAGCTACTCTGCAGCTCTGAGATAACTTTTTTCATTATCGACGATTTCCGCGTTTGTGAGATGATAGAAAGATGGGATCGTATTACGATGTGCCACGGTGAAACCGTTTCACGAGACAGAATTCAGTATTTTGGCTTTCTCACTGTGCGGCTGGTCCCGATGGAGGTTCGAGTCCTCCCTCGGGCACGGGTGTGTGTGTTTCTCCTTAGGATAATTTAGGTTAAGTAGTGTGTAAACTTAGGGACTGATGACCTTAGCAGTTAAGTCCCATAAGATTTCACACACATTTGAACATTTTTTGCTTTCTCTCTGTAATATTTTGCCTCGGTGCAAGTTCGGGCACAGCGACCGATAAGATTGTTTCGAATTTACGCAAGAACAGAATTTCTTAGTAGTTTTAGTTAGATCGATTGGCTAAATTTTAATCTTAGGATCACTTAACGTTTCTTTAATTACGATTAATGATGATGAATTTGTTACTGGTAGCCGGCCGGAGTGGCCGAGCGGTTCTAGGCGCTTCAGTCTGGAACCGCGCGCCCTCTACGGTCGCAGGTTCGAATCCTGCCTCGGGCATGGATGTGTGTGTCGTCATTAGGTTAGTTAGGTTTAAGTAGTTCTAAGTTCTAGGGTACTGATGACCTCAGATGTTAAGTCCCATAGTGCTCAGAGCCATTTGAACCATTTTTTGTTACTGGTAGGTTACATCAGACACATATGTTATGGAGATGAATCTTGAAGACAAACGGGAATCCCTGGAGGGAAGACGGCACTCTTTTTGTGAACAGTAATGTTACAACCCCGCCCGCGCTCAGGGGTTGTACTACGTCAGGTATGGTTTGGGAGACAGGAATGATTCACGCTGAACGATGGAGAGGAACACAGGCATGTGTGTCATTGTCTCTATTAAGTAGAAGATACACTGCTGGCCTTCCCCTAAATTCGACGATGGCGCCGCGTAGCGTGTGTGGGTCAGCCCCAACGCGAATGTCGGAATCTGAACGTCAGCTTTCCTCAGTCCTCTTCAGCCCATACACGCAAGTCACTAGACACTGTTGTTACTGCAATGTATAGCTTCTTCACATCAGATCGATGCCCTGTGCTGCCCTATTACTTCACATTTGTATACAATGCCCACTGGGCCGTGCCTTCTTGCTTGTGAATGGTGTCGTAAACCTGTCTCGCAGAATCGTTTGCAAAATATCAACATCGCCTGCACCTGCCATCCAATTTGCCAGTCTATTCCTTAACTGCTGCCTTCCATCCATAGTTGTGAGAAATTTTCAAGAATTCCCCAAATCCATGGTCGTACTTATTGGTGGCACAGCAGTAATAAGGAAATTTAGATAACTGGTATTGGAAACTGACTGCAGATCGATTCAACTGCCACCAACGTATAGTTCGCGTAAGAACCATGAAGAGAAGAGAAATCAGGGCTCATATGGAGACATACAGACAGTCAATATTCACTCGCTCATTTTGAGTGCGGAACAGGAAAGGAACAGTTTAGTAGCTGTACAAGGTACCGGCCGCCATGCACCACACGGTAGATTGCGGATTATTTATGTACAGAGGATGGACAAAAATATGGAAACACATTTCCATGCCTAATGCTCTCCAGTAAAATCATTAGTATTCTTAAGAGCTTCCAGGAATAGGCAAATAATTGCCCTGAATGTTTTTTCAGGAAATAATATACCATTAATCCCGTAAAACAGTGGCAAGTTTATATAACGGTACTGGAAGTGGATAGCGATCCCCTTCCTGTCGTCTTGGAACACAGCATCATCATTGGGGAGCAACCGTTATGCCAGTGATTGGACCCGAACAGCCAAAATAGTCATGTAACTCGTGGCAGTAATGCTACCTTGGAGAGGAACGACAGGGCTCTTAGAATAGAAGGATGTGGCTGCGCGAATCGTTACGGAACCCCCGCTATGTTTCACACTTGGGACGCAAACTCGCCCAGAAGTTGGAGAAAATGTCAACCACGACTCATCCTACTACATGAATTTCTTCCATTGCTCCATAGTCCAGGTTTTTCAGGGGCTCGGCATCATGTTTCCTGTTACGGGCAATTGCATCACTGATGGGTGGTTCTGGAGATTCAGATCGCCCCGAAACTTCATGCTGTGGTTCTGGAGTTTCAGATCGCCCCGAAACTTCATGATTCTGGAGCCCCCTTCGTGTTGTTTTAGTGCTGACGGCGATCGCGATTGCGATATTCAGTTCTAGGTGATTTTTTGTAGTTGTTATCTTATTTTTTGACACGACCCGTTTCAACGACGGTCCGTCACGATTACTCAACACACACTTCCGTTCACGTTGGGAGTTATAAAATAACAGTTTTTGCTCTTTTTCTAAACACGGTGTAAATCTTCAATACTGTGCCTCTTGAAATATACGGTGCTTTTTGACACACACTACGTTTCGGCTACCTTAGTTAACGAAGCGCCCACCATACAAGCATCAACAATTTGCTCACGCGCGATTTCACTTACCTCTGGCGAGTAGATTCACAACTAAACAGAACATTGTCCTGACGACGACTGACATTTTTAACATATTGAGAACATTGCACAGGTGCCGTCCATGGTCAGATGCAACTGCGATACCTGCTGGCTTGGCTAGCATCTACTTCGATGTTCAGACATGGATTTCTCGCGGTGTTTCCATAGTCTTGTCCAACCTCTGTAATTGCTCTCGTTACTCCTATTTTCACTTAGTCCAGATTTTGTTTGACAGGTAGGTTTTAAATTTGCTTAAACTGTGATGAAGTTCTCCCTGCTTCCGCAGCACCTTTTTAACACCGCTATTGAACCTCGGTGGGTATTTCCCTCCCTTAAAGCTAAACACGGGATTTACTTGCCTAAGTCGTATTGAACGATACCTTTGAATTTTATAATTTGTGCTCCACAACTTTGCCATTAAAACAGAATATTAGTAGATTACTACTGAGTTATTCTTCAAAATGTATCCTGTCACTCTCGCCAAGAAAAAAATATTTTCCGTCCTATTAACACCCCCAATCATTGACGCTATCACAGCATTATGATCACAGATGCCTTCCTCCACGTTTACTGATTCGAAAAGTTAAAGTGTGTTTCTTGCTAGGAGTTCCAAGATGTTACATTCAATCGTATAACTTTCACATCCTATAGCTGGCAAACTGAAATCTCCCTCTATTACAGTAACGTGATCAGAAAACTTACTCACGAAATTTTGAAGCTTCTCTCCATAGTGCTCTGCCACTACAGCCCCTGTTTCAGATGGTATATAAAAGCAACCAGTTACAATATTTAAGCAACCTTCGACGCTTAGCACACTCAATTTACCTCACATTCGGAGTCCTTAATAACCTCACTAGATATTAGCGAATTATTTACTGCAATAAAGACGCCGCCACCATTGGGCTCTAGCCTATCCTTGCGATGTGTATTCCAATAACTATTTATCATTTCGTCGCTGTTCACTTTCGGTTTCAAACAACATTTTCTTTCTAATACTATCTGGGCATTATTACCTTTAATAGAGAATACTGATAATGGACCCCTACCGTGGACAATCCTGCAATTTACTAATATCATATTCACCTCTTCTCTTTCCTATCTGTGAAGGAGGTCATTCTCTAAGGTTAATGTAGCTGGCCTGTTTTTCAGCGGGCGATTCATCATTGTAGACACGGAAAACTGCAACCAGGCACTTTTTTAAGCAGTTATTTATTACATAAACCAATTTTCGAGCTTTTCAGGCTCATCTTCATATGGTATATAGCTATTTCAAAGCGTAATACTGGGTACTGACTTGCGACAATATGACAGGCTTTTGTTGTTAAAATCCACCAGTCTGCGACTATTGTGATGGACAGTTAGTATCACGTCACTCACTTCACAGAATATGTATGCATATGCACTGTAATAACGAAACTTTGCCAGCATCCAGCATGTACTGTACAATATTGGGCAGCACCTCGTACGTGTTGCTTCGTGATTGGGATGCAGCCGAGCAACCAGTTCGTAATTCCGCCCTCTGCTGAGAGAAACTCGAACCCACCACTGTTCGCCATTCACCCTCGGGTAGAGGTTGGCTGATCAGCTAAGGTGTCGCAGGTTTAGTGACTAGTGCCCCGATGTCGTTGCGGGTATGAGACCGACTGCTACATTTGTTACCGGTAGGTTCGAACAACACGGAAGCTGTACAGAGATGCTTCATGAACTCAAATGGGAATCGCTGGATGGAAGGTGATGTTCTTTTCGAGGAGCACTATTGAGAAAATTTAGAGAACCGGCATTTGACGAAGACTGAAGAACGATTCTTTTGCCGCCAACGTAAACTTAGTGTAAGAACCACGAATAAAAGATAGTAGAAATCAGGGCTCATACGGTGGAATATAGACAGTCGTTTTCCCCTTGCTCTGTTTGGGAGCGGAACGGGAAACGAAATGACTGGTGGTGGTACATGGTACCTACCCTCCGCCACGGAGCTATTAAAATGGCTCTGAGCTCTATGGGACTTAACTGCTGTGGTCATCAGTCCCCTAGAACTTAGAACTACTTAAACCTAACTAACCTAAGGACACCACACACATCCATGCCCGAGGCACGATTAGAACCTGCGACCGTCCACCACGGAGCGTACGGTGGATTGCGAAGTATACATGTAGCAGTGTAACAGTTGTTTAGCTATCAGGGGGGAAATTAGCGATCGCCTTCTTTGTAACTTTGTTGGATAAGAAGGTGTGAGCAGTAGTAAGTGTACTACACATGCTGGATGCTGGCAAAGTTTCGTTATTACAGTGCACATGCATACATATTCTGTAAAAGTGAGTGATGTGGAATCAACTGTCCATGACAGTGGAAGTAGACAGACGGATTTCAACAACAAAAACGGGCCATAATGTCGCAAGGTAACACCCAGCATTATGCTTTAGACTAGCTACGTAACCTCCTGTACACCATCTAAACATGAGCGTGAAAAGGTTCGAAGAAGGGTACACGGAATAAATATTCCTAAAATGAGACTGGTGGCAGTTTTCTGTATTTACGTTGAATAAACAGTCAGGGGTTCTTAAACATCCGTAATGGATAAACTTACTCTAATTCATGATTGATTCTAAGGGGGGTTGTTATAACTGTAATATCCTCCGTTTAGACGCCATACGTACTCCGATACCACCATAACCGCTTTCCGCGCTTATTTCACGCCTAATGTATTAACGGGTGACATACAGTTCTCCATCAGATAGCGGACTTCGAGAAATTTATATCCGATATCTTCGCAGAATATTCAAAATCTCTGGTTTGAGTCTTCCACTTTACTCCATACCTAGAGGACCGCGATCTCACAGACAGTGAGTACGATGGCACATGTAGCTGTCTGAGTTGGAACACCACGTGCGACACTAGTTACCTTCACCAGTTCAGCGAACCGCTAAAAGGAGGCGAAGATGGCCTCAAAACATAGTCGTTAGTTGTGCCAACAGGAGCCGCGATTTGCAGCCAGTTGTACTCATTGCGATCGATAGCCGCTGGGAGAGCCTCCATCACATCTTGGACGAGAACTCCAAGCAAACATTCCGAGTGCGCACTGACATTCCATCCCGCCCTGTCTGCTATTTTCCTGATGGGCTCCCTGCGCTTCTCCAGACTAGGCACATCGAAATACGCAGTGACAACCTGATAGCCAGGCGATTCTAACGGCACATAAGGTGTCGCAGGTTTCGCTACTGGTGTCACGATGTCGTTGCAGATTTGAGCAGTTGCCTGAAACTTCTCAACCATCGAACACACAGCCTCCAGCTGTTTCTGTAAACGGCTAATTCTCCTCGTGTTCACAAACAACAAGCACAGACCATTTCAATTTTTTTCTGTGTGAAAATGCTGTTTGACATCACAAAAAATATGGTGGATGAAAGAATTCGTCGCTGTTTCCATTGTTGCCTGCTGAGGTGAATTACTAACAAACACTATATGTTTTTGCATGGTCTCTGAAGTTACTGCACTATTGTGACATACAGCTTCTTTTATGCATCGCCATCGAAGGAAGCCCAGGGGAGCTAAGTCAGGAGATCGAGCAGGCCAATCCATTGTTGGCCCACAACCAGTTCACTTGACAGGATATCTTAGGTTCAGAATACGACGTGCGCACTAAGCACATGTGCTGAACATCCATCGTGTTGGTGCAACACTAGCATTCTGATTTTTCGTGGTTCGTCGAGAAGACAAGGAAGAATTCGTTTGATGTAGATAGCATATGTCCCGACGGTTAGGTTACCGTCGATGACATGATGGCCAATAATTGTAGAAGCAAGCATCGCACCCATTGTCTGAGTCAGTTTGAACATCAGAGGTAGTGGCGAGGAACGTTTCCGTGGAATCATTGGGGACTACGCAGATGGCTCTTACTCCACTGAAGAAATCTTAAAGAGCAAAAGATAAGCACAATTTCTTACTGCCATTCGCGGAGGAAGTACTTTATGAAATACTGCATGTACGGTATGTGGTTTTAGCAGCATGGGTGCTAGGCTCACTGCTCGTTTGTGACTAGGAAAGCGCTCATCCAGTTCTTTCCTGGTTGCTGGATAAGACCCGTCGAGTTTATCATTTGACCTGCGCGTGCACCTGGTATGATGTCACTGGTCTTTTTTCTCTGGAGTAAACTCATAGACAAAGTATACGCATCGCATTATTGAAGAATGTGTAGGGATATGGAAGAAAATCTTCAGTCGGTCCAGAAGCCGTTGCACCAGCAACTGAAAACGTATATTGTAGTGGACGGTAGGCATTTGACATGAATGGGGTTTTAAGAAAGTCTATAAGACGATATCCTTGTGCAATTTGCTTTCTGTTGCTGTTTCTGATTTAATTCTTTATTGTAAATTTGTGTTTTGCCATTAAACTTTTGAAGAGACATTACTATCTAACAGTCCAGATACCTCAAAGCAGGCCAGTGTGGCCGAGCGGTTCTAGGCGCTTCAGTCTGGAACTGCGCGACCGCTACGGTCGCAGGTTCGAATCCTGCCTCGGGCATGGATGTGTGTGATGTCCTTAGGTTAGTTAGGTTTAAGTAGTTCTAAGTGCTAGGGGACTGATGACCATAGATGTTAAGTCCCATAGTGCTCAGAGCCATTTGAACCATTTTGAACCTCAAAATCATTCAGTTTTTGACGTGCACCTTTCTTTCAAGTCTCTAGAAGAAATAAAAGCAGAACTGTTATAGTTATTAGCTGCCGAATCGTACTCAGATGCCACGTCAGTTGCCTTCTGTTTGGTGTGTCGATCTAACAACCCATAGCGGTGTGTGACTGCTGTCAGTTACAAACTGAACTTTTCTGCACTATCCCGCTTTTATGTGTAGACTATCTTAGCTGCGTCAAATTGGAGCGCCATATCAGCCTGACGTGACAGCTCCGTATAACACGAACAATGCAAACAAGACAGCAGCCGGTTTCGTGTTAGTGCCATAATTATTTAAATTGTTCCAAAATTACTAATCGGATTTTGAAGAGGGAATCTTCGATGAATTAGAATCTTTGGAAAGTACGATTCCAGTAACGGAAATTATTGTAGTTATGTTTGAAAAAGCGAAGTCAATACTGATTATCTGAAATTGACATAGCTATGAAAAGAGATTATAAGTCATTTAGTGAGAACTAGTTTATAATTAATGTGAGTGAAACAGGACTATATGCTAAACAGTTCAGAAACTATCTCATCGTACATTTCCATCATGCGTGGGTATCCGAAATATACACTGAAGTGGTACAGGCATGAGTATTCAAATACAGAGATATGTAAACAGGAAGAACGCGGCGGTGCTCTCGGCAACGCCTATGTACGACAAAAAGTGTCTGGCGCAGTTGTTAGATCGGTTACTGCTGCCATAATGGCAGGTTATCAGGATTTAAGTGAGTTTGAATGTGGTGTTATAGCAGGAGCACGAACGATGGGATACAGCACCTCCGAGATGGCGATGAGGTGGGGATTTTCCGGTACGGCCATTTCACGAGTGTTCCGTGAATATCAGGAATCGGTTGAAACATCAAATTTCCGACATGGATGCGACCGGAAAAAAGGTCCTGCAAAAACTGGACCAACGACGACTGAAGAGAATCGTTCAACGTGACAGAAGTGTAACCTTCCGCAAATTGCTGCAGATTTCAATGCTGGGCTATCAACAAGTGTCAGGGAGCGAACCATTCAACTAAAAATCACAGTTATGGGCTTTCGGAGCCGAAGGCCCACTCGTGTACCCTTGATGACTGCACGACACAAAGCTTTACGCCTCACCTGGGTGCGTCAACACCGACATTGGACTGTTGATGATAGGAAACATGTTGCCTGATCTGACGAGTCTCGTTTCAAATTGTATCGAGTGGGTGGACGTGTGCGGTTAGGAAGACAACCTCATAAAAATTTGGAAATTTGTGGTAAGGTTTCATGGGACCAAACTGCTGAGCTCATCGGTCCCTAAGCTTACACACTACTTAATCTAACTTAAACTAACTTACGCTAAAGACAACACACTCACCCATGCCCGAGGCAGGACTCGAACCTCCAACAGGGGGAGCCCCAGGGACCAAGACACGGCGCCTAAGACCGCTCGGCTACACCGCGTGGCAACCTGATGAATGCATGGACTCTGCATGTCAGCTGGAGAGTGTTCAAGCTGGTGGAGGCTCCGTAAAGGTATGGTGCTTCGGCAGTTGGAGTGATATAGGGCCCTCGATACGTAGAGATACGACTCTGACGGGTGACACGTACGTAAGCATCCTATCTGATCGCCTGCGTCCATTCATGTCCATTGTGCATTCTGACAGACTTGGACAATTCCAGAAGGACAATGCGACACCGCACACGTCCAAAATTAGTACAGGGTGACTCTATTAACACTCTTCTGGGTTTAAACACATCCGCTGGCCATCAAACTCTCAAGACAACATTATTGAGCATATCTGGGATGCCTTGCACGTGCTGTTCAGGAGAGATATCCAACCCCTCATACTCTTATGGATTTATGGAGAGCCCTGCTGGATTCGTGGTGTCACTTCGCTCGAGCACTACTTCAAACATTAGTCGAGTCCAAGCCACGTTGTGTTGCGGCACTTCTGGGTGCTCGCCGGGGACCTACACCATATCAGGCAGGTGTATGTTCTATGTAGTTTCCTGAAAAGAAATTCGGTATTGTTTCGTAGGATGTCTTGTCACCATGTGGGACTTTTGTTTCATACAGCTGCTCGCCGCGTCCATTCAGCAATTACTAGAATAACAAAAATAGCGACTTCCAGTACTCTCCATTATGAATATTTTAGCAGCCACGATGTTACTCACGATGAGAGTCAAATTATTAGCTAGGTTTTCCTAGGTTGTATTAACTTGTATTTTAAAACTTTTAACAGTCTTTGACTACGAATTTTTTTTAAAAAAGGAACTCCTAATGGCCATATAACACCATTTTTTTATTTAAGTTAGGCGCACCGTAAAGCCACCCCCCTCCTTTCATGTCACAGATAGCATCATTTCGGTACGAGACTCGCGCTAGTGCCACCTCGCACACGTGGCTCGTAATACAAACCCCCAGTACTGTTTACGTTGTGGTCGTGCACACTTATGTGGTGTCTAAGTCATGGGAAGACATTTAAGGTTCCATTATATTTGTGTGTCGAAGTTAACTTGTTAATATGATGTTTTTGGTCACTTCCCATAAGTGTAAGTGAGTCATAAATTTAAACAGTTTTATCCGGCATCCTATCACGTACAGGTGCATTGCGGTCCCAGTTAATTTAATCTTAGACAACCACGTTTAGCGTGATTATTTACGAATAATATCCAGCTACACTGATATATAAGTTGTTTATATTTTATCTCGTTCACAATGAGCCCATTTCGGCAAATTGCCATCGTCAGGTGCCCTGTAAATACATAGATATGCGATGGTCGTAATGTAATAGTTTTGTAACTATGATCTGAAAATTTATAATATAGCATTAGGTGTTTTACCTTACACGTAACGTCGTTGCTGTCATGTCCTGTCTGTTTTGAAATTATTAGTTTCTCCCAGGTGTAGAGTGGCGATGTGTATCAGATGTTACTTGTTTTCCAAATATGCTACTTTTCTGACGGCTGGATGACTGTGGGTCAGCGATGTTACATGTTTACATAGTTACCATTATAAATAAGTGATGCGACTGATGACCTCAGCAGTTAAGTCGCATAGTGCTCAGAACCATTTGAACCATAAATAAGTGATGTGTGAAATTCAGTTGTTTATTATTTTAGAGTGTTATCAGTTTTTATCTTACGATGAGTGAAGGGACTTGGCTGTAAGCAATTGCTTTGCCGCGCCGTGACTGTTTAAAAAACCTGTGATTACTCAGCTGTCATTGATATACTATGTGATTAAAGTATCCGGACATCTGGCTGAAAATGACTTACAAGTTCGTGGCGCTCTCCATCGGCAATGCTGGAATTCAATATGGTGTTGGCTCAACCTTAGCCTTGAAGATAGCTTCCATTCTCGCAAGCATATGCTCAGTCAGGTGCTCATGAGCAGCCGATCGACCATGAAATCCGAGTTTTCTCACCTCCCGCCTAACTGTCATAGCACTTGCAGTGGATCCTGATGCAGTTGTAATTTCTGTGTAATGGTCTGCAGAGATGTCTGCCTATTACACGTTACGACCCTCTTCAAATGTCGGCGGTCTCTATCAGTCAACAGACGAGGTCGGCCTGTACGCTTTTGTGCTGTACGTGTCCCTTCGCGTTTCCACTTCACTATTACATCGGAAACAGTGGACCTGGGGACTTTTAGGAGAGTGGAAACCTCGCGTACAGAGGCACAGCACAAGTGACACCCAATCACCTGACCACGTTCGAGGTCCGTGAGTTCCGCGGAGTGCCCCATTCTGCTCTCTCACGACGTCTAATGACTACTGAGGTAGCTGATATGGAGTACCTGGCAGTAGGTGACAGAACGATGCACCTAATATGAAAAACGTGTGTTTTTGGGGGTGTCCGAATATTTTTGATCACATAGTGTATATGGTGCTTTATTAATTCTGTGGTGTTTTAATTCAGCGTATTACATCACCTAAAGAAGCATTTCTATCGATACGAAACTGATAGCGGCTTTTTAATAAAACTACTTTAACAGACACTTCAGAAATTCGCCATGCGCATTAAAACCCGTCCACGTTTATATTTCAGTTAAAAAACACTGATGGACTCAAATAAAGCAAAATATAGAAAAGTGCAGAATGGATTAAGAAATGGTGGGCGATCACTATAAATCATCATCAAGGTTTCCTCACGATCCACAATTGTACCATCTCTATAAGAAAAGAGAATTCCCCGCACTGAATAAACTCGGTATTCCGAGATAACGAAAAGCAGTACTTTACGGCCATGATGTCACAGCCATATCTTCACTACCGTTGTGAACAGAAAGTAGTCTCGTAGTGAAATAGACAATGCCACAAAGACGCTATTGACACCCTGATTTGAGCAGAAAATCTTCTGAACCCTTCAAGGAAGCTAGAAAGAGTCCACAATCTAAACAGTCTTCAGTGTACCAGAAACGGTTATGTGAAATGTTTGACGACTATTCTGAGGTGCATAAAATGTTGATCGCGACTACTATAGGTCTAGAAAAGGTACCGCCTCACAATAGGACCGCTATGGGATCTCAACCGTACGTAGATATTCAAAGAGGCCGCCTACTGTAAATAACTGGACGTCTTTTCGCGTGATGTAAGTTCTCTTTTGCTGCGAGTGGCAGATGTTCTCATTTCCAGAGCTCACGCTTTTGTCCGTGCCCATAGCGTAATCAACGCGCAAAGCTTAAACACGCGGCTTTTTAACGTATGAACAGAGACAGGCGTGTGGCGTGTAGCGTGTGGAACTTAGCGTGTTATCCCGCCGCATGCGAGCTGGCTCCTTCCTAATTATACTCGTATCATAGCCACAGCCGATCTCTTACCGCAGCTTGACCTATTTTCGTTGAAAAGAGAATATGTTTTCGAAGACTTTAATAATGAATGGCGCGATAGACTGTATATCTCTACCAGAAGTGGCAGTTTGCATTTGCGTCCGAATTCATTCCAAGCGTATTGAATCTTTCTGTCTCCTTTGAAACCACATTTATCTATCACGGTTCGAGGCCCATTACAGTAAACTTCTTTCAGTTCGATGTCGAGAGTTTCAGATGGAGGGGTGATGCAGAGAAATTAAATTTACTTCTCTTTCAGCATTCTACACTTATGAGCAAGTGAATTGCAGATATACATTGTTTTGCAGCGAATTTGCTCCCGTTGCCACGACAAAAGGAGTAGCTGAGAGTGTCATGCACCTGTTGTGTCGTCAGACCCAGAACTAGCCACTGATGCCACAGTCGAGCACAAGATGTGCACGACACGTGACACCAGCACACTAGGTAACGGCCAGATTGTACAACGTAGACAAAATAGAACTGACATGAAAAATGTTTACAATAACACTAATTTGGGAGTTGACATTTGTTTATGAACATCACAGGAGATGTAGCAGGTGGTCACCGTCTACATCGATGCAGCTCTGTTGTTGATCGATCAAACTTTGAGACACTCGTAGCACTTCTGCCTGACGGATAGCAGTAGCAGCGTTTTCGGTGTTCTGCTGTAGCTCCTCCGGTGTGTGAGGATTGTTTGTGTACACCTGACCGTTCAATGCTCCGCGGATAAAAACCAAATGGAGACGGACCACGCAATCGAGATGACCATGACAGTCCTCTCCTCACCGAACGCCTCGTGCACTCGTGACAAGGTTGTCAAGGCGGTGTTGCACTGTGTTACTGTAGACTGTATATCTATACAGCCGCTCATCTTCTGTGAGGTGATTCACAAATGGATTAAACAGTCTCCGGAAATACTGGTAAGCATCAACAGTTTGGTGAAAGAATCGTGTTACGATGCGTCCACACGACACTGCAGACCAAACACCAATCTTGAAAGTATGCAACAGGTCTTCGAAGTATTGATGAGGATATTCTGATACATAATAGCCCATGGTTGGTAAGGCCACATACCCTTGACAGGATAAACCAGACCTCATATGAAGAAAGGAAGAACTGAGGATCCAGAAGTCCAGATTCCAATTCACTAGGAAACTCTCAGCAGAACTCAGAACTCGAAAGTTCGTCTGGATGCTTTAAAAATACACAACACCAAATTTCTTGTGGTGAGCACTTCTCCGGTTGATTAACAAGAGGCAGTTCCAAGACAGTCTTAGAAATATTTTCCAGACCATTTTTATTTTGCCCACCTTTTAAGTGTCCAACTACAGCTCTACAAAGGGAAGTGAGGGCAGCTTGTCGATTGTCGCCATTTTGGGACCATCGCAGTGGCCACAGTGTGTTTAGTCGTATCTACTGAAGAGGCAAGGTCATTTACCTCATTGTAAAACTAAACGTCCCGAATCGGCAGCAACAAAAAATAAGCAAAATATGTCGAAAAATATATATTGTAACGAGAATAAAATCTTTGTTTTCGTGCTGTTATGGTTTATCAACAGTGACAGCAGTTGTCACAGCAGTGAGTTCAAATACGTAGCGTTGTCGTGCGTGGTTTAGAACTGATAATCTCGAATACTCAGTAGCAGCAGAAAAAGGCAAACAATATTATGCTGGAAAATGCCGCTTTTACAAGGCAAAAATGAACGCTGCTGGACAAACACCACAATTATGGAGCAGTTATCGTTAACAACATATGAAATGTATTAGCTAAGACATAACTTTTGCATGAGCAAAGATCATACTCAACAAACAGCAAGTTTTGAATTTTTATACATATTTTTTTTTCCGCAATGCTTATTAACGCAGTGCTCCCGTAAGCTCTCATTTACTACCGAGTCAGAATCACAACATGGGAAATACTATCTGTGTAGTGATATTGTAGTATTTTTGTCGAGAAATTTTTACTCAAGCAAAGAATTCGTGATAATGTTCATGCAAAGAGGAATATAGGTCTTACAGGAGTATCACGCAGGTGTGAAACATTCACATTTTACTTGCTTCATAGCTTACAGTCCACACAAGCATACCTCGACTTCAGTGTCATTAACACCAGGATATAAGATATGTGGAGACACTATACTTAGGTTCTGCTCTGGAAAAATATGCAAAAAAGCTAATTTGACGAACATGTTTTACCTAGTATTTGCGTTTGAAATTGTTTGGTTCAACATAGAAACTTCTGTAAAATATCGAGAATTTAGAGAAAGAAAGCACCTGTGCTTAGCCGAATACATTTGCATGTGTTTTACGCTTCTCTTTCGTTCTTCTATTTCTGTGTATGTTGTAACGATACACTACGCACAATAAAGTGAATGACAAAAGCATGTAGCAGTCCTCAAAAATTTAACATTAAGAACGAAACGAAACGAAACATTAATCAAATTATGTGTCTTCTTTACTTGAGGGTCGCACTTACCTGCAGACAAATAAAAAGCGTAAATACGTCAAAATTTTAATCTCACGTCATTACGCAACAACATCGATCATGCATTTTGTTCTAGGTAAAACACTGTAGCCCTTTGTTACGTGATATGCTCGTCGGTAAATTTTAAATCTTTAGCTAATTTATATTAATGGATTAAAACTACATCTTACTTGTCTTTCCTTAAAAGTAATACTGCAATGTTTTTCTACATTCGGCTCACGTAAAATACAAGTGGTGTTTGTCCACTCGAAACTTCCGAAGACACAATATATGTCCTATGCTGCGCACGTACCAGGAGTGCTCAATACGACCAGAGCTGACACGTGACTAGACTTCAGCCAATCACAAACCGCAGGAGAAAAGATTGCAATACTTTACCTACACGGATCTTTATGTCTACGGTGCAGTCCATATCTGAACTCTTGCATACACTGAGCTTTTATTTTCCTTGTCGTGTTTTGTATGAAGGGTGTGTCGTGACTCACTGATAAATTCTGACGTGGAAGCCTCGTGATGATATACAACACCCAAATAAAGATGTTTTAACTTTTCTGAAACACTGTAATTATCTCCCATTGGAACTGTAAGTTTGAAATTTGGCTGAAAGGCGTCTACAACCTTCCTCTGTAATGGAGCAAAGTGTGGCTCCCGGTAACGGCACCCTAGGGCTCGGTTACGTTTCAAATAGCAAAGTGTCGAAACATGCGAAAAAAAGGCCACAGGGCAGAAGTTCATCTGAGGTCGACGATGGGTTAATAATGTCACATTGGCGTCAAATTTCACGACAATTCCGCCCAATGCCATGATGGACCTGTGTCACGATTTGAATATCGTCACATTTCCTCTCACCCGCATTTTACCCCTTCTCCGGCACCTCTGGAATTGAGGTCAAAACAGCGACACCCAGCGTTGTAGTCGACCGATTTTCTTACGGGGTGGCCGTGGAAAATATTTAAGAAACACCGCTACTTACAATCGACATGAAAAGCATCAGGAGGTGGCGTAACGGCGCGACCGCTACCGTCGCCGGTTCGAATCTTGCCTCGGGCATGGATGTGTGTGATGTGCTTAGGTTAGTTAGGTTTAAGTAGTTCTAAGTTCTAGGGGACTGGTGACCTCAGATATTAAGTCTCATAGTGCTCAGATCCATTTGAACCATTTCTGAGATGGTGTAATGGACCTCAATGTAACCACCTCTTTCCTTGTTTCCTTGGGAAACTAATTCCCACACTTTTAGCGGTAGAAAACGACAGCCCACAGTGCGATGAGCAACAGTACGACTTTCTTGACTACATTTGACACTGCTGACACCCCTGGAGGTTTCATCCATACTCTACGGACATCGTGGTGCTGCAAACCCACTGAACGTTATCTGACTCCATTGCTGTGTTGTGCGACCACAATGTTTTGCTATGGTATACCTTGTGGAACCATTAGGGACCGTTCAAGAGCACTCGACGAAATTTTAACGTGATCCGAAGCAGACAATATGTTTGGCGCCCTACTGTCACATGATCTAGGAGGCGTGGAATACTGAGATATGCGTGAGTAAAACGGCAAAGGGTCCCTCTAAGAACCCCCAGTTCGGCAGCACCCTCGGTGTCACCCACATACCTATGTTGAGCACGTTAAAAATGCGCCTGTCAGAGATTTCAGCACCATTTCAGCTGAGTGGTGTCTCTTGGCTATTCTAGCACCTGTGGGCAGACAATCCCTTCGACACCCCTTAGGTGACACTGCCTGCCTTCAGGCACTGGAGCCGCTGCGAGGCATCACTCAGCTGAATAGATGTTGAAGTCTCTGACAGCTACGTTTTCAAGATGCTCAACAAAGGTGAGTGGTTGGCTCTGAGAGTATTGCCAAACTAAGAGGGCTTGGATTGACCTTTTGCCGATCTATTTACGCACATATCAATGTTGCATCACTCTGTGATCACATTATAGGAGGGCGCCAAGCAAGAGGGTTGAAAAACAATGAATACCCTGTGCTGCTTCAGATCACGTCAAATGCCGTCTAACGCTGTTGAACGGTCCTTAGTGGTTCCATCATGTATACCAGAGCAAAAAATTGCAGTTGCATTACACACCAATGGGGTCAGATCACTTTCAGTGGAAATGCAACTCCACGATATCCATAAAGTAGGGTTGACTCGTCAAGGGGGTGTCAGCAGCGTCGAATTTTGTCAAGAAGATCGTGCTATTGCTCATCGCATTGCGACCCGTCGTTTTCGACCGCGAAATCAGTAGGAATCAACGCCAAAAGGGAACAAGGAAGAAGTGGTTTCATTGACACCCTTTATACCACTTCGTGAGGGCTTTCCATGTTCATTCTAGGCAGCTGTGTGTCTGAAATGTTATTCTTGGCCACCCACAAGAAATCCGCGTGATTCCAACGCTGCATGTCGTGGTTCTTAGCTCCATAGCAGAGGCGTCAGTAGAAGTAATGAAATTTTTGTGAGAGGAGGTGTGACGATCATCCAGTCGTGCGACACGTCCACGATGGCATTTGACAGACTTATGGTAAACTATGGTGCCAATGTGACGTCATTAACCTACCTTACAGCTTCCATAAACTTCTGAGCTGTGACCCTTTTCTTTTGGACGTTTCGACACTTTGCAGTATGAAGTGTTGTCCAGCCTGAGGGTGACATTGTAGGAACCCCCGTCAGAACTAACCTCCGTCGGCAATAATGAGATAAGGAAGATCACAGCACATCAGCATAAAATATGTATAACATTCTACAATAGAGTAGCACGAGCGATAAAGTCATCAATTATTTTCCATCTTTCTGACGACCCTTGTTCAAATTGAGAATGCCGTTTTCCCAGCCACTAGGAAAACTTTGATCCCTCAGTAACCTAAGACTTAATGTTGCTTGAAGAGGCTCGGTTTCAATCGCACACTTCGTGCAAAATGATACAGATATCCTATCAGTTAGCGTTTCTTCTGCAGAGCGATTTTAGTTGGTATTCTACCCAGTGAATACTTACCTTAATGTGTCCATTTAGTGCTCGTGTGTAGAAGGGTAACAGACAATCTGGATCATGGAAGGAGGGCAATTAGCATGCTGGATCAAAGGAGGAATGTGATGGGAATTCTGGACCAAGTGTGACGTTTCATTGTTGGGTTACTTACAAGCCCATGCAAGATGTCAAGCACCACTCCTATCGTAAGCCACCCCTCCACTTCCCCTCCCATCCCTACACTTTTCCCTCCCACCCCTCCTTCCTGTCTCTCCCCTTTCCCTTCCCTTCAAAACCCTAAGCCACACCCCTTCTTGAAAATGGATCTGTCAGGGACTTTCTAAGCCAATCACACATATCTTCTTTCTTAATAACAGCTCAATAATTTACTGTCCTGCCAGCCCATCCGATGACGTTTCCTAACTTCATCCAAAGCCATCCATCTTTCTTAGAAATCAGGCTATCAGGGAGCCACTAAGTCAACACACGTATCTTACTCTCCCAATAACAGCTCAGTTTTCTTCTGCTGTATCAGCTCATCTAATCACATGTCTCAATCCCATCTGAAGCCATGCCCCTTCACGGAAATACAGCAATCAGAGAGCTTCTATAGCTAAGGATGGGCGGAGCGTATCATCATTCTTATCCAATGGTGCTGGCAGTCACGTAATGTAAAATGGTGTCGGGCGTATTAGTGCCATCGTCAACGTTAGTTCAATTTTCGTTCCCTGGGGGCCTAAACTGGTGAAACATTTTACTATGAGCATGAAAGATATTAGCTTATTTTACTGTATTTTCTGTTTTCAACGGAGCTATTGTGAGCGTTATGTTCCTAAAAATACGTGTATTTAAATTGCGGGCATCACAAACATTTGATACCGAAAAGCTGTAGTGCATTTTATTACGAATTTTGGCGTTTTTGGGAACCAATTTGAAATTACAGTCATTTCCACAGCTGAATCAATAACATACTTTTGTTTGCTATATTAGAGAGTATTTGTCAGCAAAACAGTTTGTTCACTTTCCATATACTACAGTTTTGTTTTGTTAAGTCAATATTTCCCAACAAAAATGCTTTAGGTTTTTTATTGTACTGTCGTTTGTGATGAGAGAGGCAGCATCTATCATTGAAAATAAAGTTCAAGGAACGTTGGGAACGAAAATCAGACTCCAATTACCTAACGATTTTACAAGGTTTTCAGTTATGTTTCACTCTACAAACCATCACTGTAGAGAAGGTGATGCTAAATCCTTATGTACTAGGCTTTAAAAATGCAGTTGACGATGTTGACTGGTTTATATAGACATTTTTTAGTTTTGATTTTAGGCATTGTTCCCCTGGTGATACAAAAACGAACTCTCATCTGCCGTTTCTTAGAAGTTTTTCAGTATTGTTTTACTTTACCAACCATCACTATAGAGGAGGAGATGATACTAGCAGCTGTGAGTTGTTGTACAACTTTTATTGCTTTCGATTTCGAGGCGTAAGAAGGTTAAACGTTAGATGAGGTGAGTTCAGTAAGTAAAGCAAAATGTTTTTTCTTCGCCATTTTCGGTCATAAAATGCAAAATTTGTTGAGGGACATTGTGGAATATTCCCGTGTCAGTCCCTGTAGTTTCATGAACTTCCGATAGGCGTCGGTTCTATAGAGGATGAGGCATTTAAAACTGTTTTTCGGAATACTTGGATAAATATACTTCAGATTAAGAAAAGTGGTAATGAACGTTGTTCATCGTCCTCCTGATAGTTTCGAATCAAAACTTCTCGAGATAGTCGTGCATAATGCACTGGGCATCCGTCGTGCTGAAACCACATATCTAGTCTCGTTTGAAGTCGAACATCGACCATCAGTATAGGTAAAACATTATCCACAATGTCACTGTACATTTGACCAGTCAGATTACGTTTCATGAAGTATGGGCCAATTAACTGCGTACCTAAAATACCGCACCGAACGTTGACACTTCATAGCGTTGATGTTCAACTTGCCTTACCTAATCGGGATTCTCCACTGAACAACAATGCATATTATGTCGATTTCTTTGACCATGATTCGTAAAATTTGATTCATCGGAGAAAAGTATCTGTGAAATGAAATTATCGTTGACTGTCAGCTGTTTTTGTATCTAGTTTCTGAAATTCAGGCAATTGTAAAAATAGTCACCATGCAGTTCTTGATGCAGCGATAAATGAAATGGATGCCATTTACGTGCGTGCAGTACGTGTAGAAGACTTCTCTGCGACATTCCTCAACCTCGCGCAATTAGCCGAGAACTAAAGTGAGGATTTGCAGGAACCGCAGCTAAAACATTTACTGCGTTATTTTCGATTGGCACAGGTTGCGGTCGGACTCTTTCTCTAGGATTAAAACGTCCCTTTTCAGTAAACAGGTGGACAATACTCAGAAACGCCGTTGCAGACGGAACATTCCTATCGGGTAACAGAGCAGCGGACCTTAGAGGATCATCGTCTACCTTTCTATGAGCCTCAAAATACGCAATAAGGAAATCTACCCCCTCTGCAATTGTTACAGCGTGGAACAATGGCGACGAGAGATGTAAACTCCGAATCACTCAAGTAACATGCACAGTCTAACCGGGGACTGAGCGCATGATCACGGTCTGTGCTTCATTTGATTCACATGATTGCATTATCAAAAATATCAAAAAAAGTACATCGATTGTCTTTTCTATTGTCTTAATCGGATGTGTATTTGTTTGAGGTAGTAGCGTTTTGCAACAATTGTCACCTCATTTTAATGTTTGCCAATTACAGAACCATCTACCATGAAACGAAAGAAATGTTTTATACTAAAGTTACACTTTTTTCACGAAGAATCCAAATCTGCAATAGAAAATAAGGATTTCTATTTAAGATTTCAAAGTCAGGAATCCTCCCGGCGCCGAGGGTGGTGCAGGGGGGTCGAACGGTATGTTAATGGATGTCACTCTTCGAGGTGAACAACGTTTATTACCAATTTCTTTAATGCGATGTGTATTCCGCCAAATATTACGACAAACCGTTTGAAATGCGTCATCCTGTACGTAGCCTTCAAAATGGTGTCTGCAATGGAAGTGTTTTCCAATCAGAGAGCTGTCATTGAATTTCCATTGCCAGAAAATCAAGCGTCTCGTAGGTACTCATAGTCATTTGCAGGACAGAGAAGTACTTCATAACCTCTAATTCCCGCAGATAAGCTTCTGTCTTATGTACGGTCATTTGAAAAGCCGATCACTAAGTGTATTGAAGTTGATGGTAGTGCAACTTACTGTAATTGGAAATATAGAGCAGCGCTTGCCTCGAGTCACGGCCAAAGTGGCACGTCGAGTCGTCCCCTGTTCGGTATGCTGGAGGAATATACCGTTGAGTATGGGGCTTCCAATTAGAAGTTATGAAATACTGCCGGGAGACGGGGGTCCCACTTGTCATTCGATGTTCAAGGGCCATTGAGTACCATGTCGTAAATTACGATTGAGTACGCATTATTAATCCTCTGTTTACAGCGCCATCTGTGGCGAAACGAAGAAAATGCTTCAGACGAAACGTATACAGATTTTGGCGTAGAATCGTAATCTGCAATAAAAAACGGTGGTTCCTATTGAAGATTTCAAAGTTCCCCCCCACCCCCCACCCTCTTTCCAACCACGTACGGGGTAGGGTGGCAGATCGCATGTGTTATCTTTGATGTCCCTCTCCGAGACAAACAGGTTGGAATTGTAATTTTATTTGATCCGAAGGGTTGCTTTAGACAAATTTCAATGTCTTCAGTTTAAATGAACACCCTGTATACTACTCGACAAGGTGGAGTGGTAATTTGGCCGTAGCAGCAATTAACTGGGCCACATATGTAGATACAGTCATGTTTCTATCCAAAGAAGTACATGTTATTACCTCACAGGTGCGAGAGTGAAATCGGTCACTAAAAGTTAGCGTCAGAAATATCTTAGCGAGAAGCAGGACATCTTACTGTTAATATCGTTAATTTTACTGACAATGAGAATGACAATGGTATCTTAGTGCCGACAGAGGAGGCAAAGTTAGATGCAAGAAAACGTTGGCAAGATGAGCTTTTGTAAGTCAATCGTGCGTAAATTACAAAAGTACGAACGTGATGAGTGCAACGGGACTGAAGTTTTTGCACCAAAGCAGAGAAAGTAAAATGCGCACAATAAATATTTCATTGATTATATACATAAGCGTACTATTATACAGCAATTTACATGATATTATGGACAATATAAAGAAAACAGGTATTTTAAAAACTTCATAAATTTTCTCGCATAAAATTGGAATTTCAGGATAACGAATAATCTCTGAGATAAAGTTTTTTCATGTTTGGGATTTGATTTTGAAAGGTGCTTGAATACATATATCGTTATTTATATCATAATTTATTTTTCGTACACACTACACTGTGAATGGTTTTGGTAACTGAAAGTAACCAACGAGTACCGTCAAATAACAGCGTCAGAAAACATTGTGTTGTTAGAAAGCATACTTTCATTTGTGGCAATTTCCCCTCTATGACTAATACAAGAAAACCAAGCGCTTTCATGTAGAAATAGATAGAAAGATATAAAAATATATAGGAAAAAGAGAAATTGTACCTTTGACACTGATTGAGGATCATCCAACGCCTCGTCTTCAGTACACTCAGAAAATTTTGCAAGAATTTGGTTTCCTACCTACTGCCACTGTACCATCTAGATCTAAATCCTATAGAAGTAATCCGAAATCCTGCAGAGAATAAGATTCATAGCCTTTATGCTTTAAACATATAAATCTATAACCTTAAAACGTGACCGCTGATGCCTTTTGCTCCAAATACACAAAGCCATGTGTCAACTTGTCTGGTACTAGCCTTCCGATGTAACGCTACGTTGGTGACGTGAGCGTCCGCTTCACAACTTTTATACACAAGCACCTTTTCAGATATCATCGTAAGGCTGAGTAGGCCTCCTTACGCCGTGATCCGCTAACAGGGGGAATAATGTATATTCTGTTTCTGTTCTTGTTCTAAATGGGCACTTCTTTCAGTGGCTCTTAAAGACATGTAGCGTGTAACAGCGCTCTGCTTGTAACGGTATTGGTGTGTACACTACTGCTGCTTCCTTTTGCTGCTTCTCGGCCGAAACATGACAGCGTTGCCGCCGTGACACGGTTACAGTTTGATTTTCCGAGTAATACCAAAGTATATGTGACTTGATGAACAGATGATAGCTTTATTTCGTAATTGAAGGATTTGTGAGAAAAAAAACGAAAGTAGAGGCGTTTGCACAGAGAAATGAATAAACAATTTTTGTTTTGCTATATTTGAAGATGAGTCTTTAGTATTTGTGAGCAAAATGTGAAGCACTTTGTTTACTTACTACTACTCTTAAGTCAGCGTATTGACATCAGGCTGTTGTACAATTAAGGATCATCTTTTACGCTCAAGAACTATGACGTTTCAGGAGAACGAAAATCTCTTCAATCAAAATCAACTGGGATTCCGCAAAAAGAGATCTTGGGAAACTTAGCTCGCTCTGTTCCTTCATTAGAACCATTGCACTGCAGGCAACGGCGCTGAGGCTGATGCCGTGATCCTCGACTTCCGGACGGTATAGTCGCTTAGAGATAGAAATACCAGCTCACCAAGTACCGTACCACATTTGCGACTTGATACAAGACTTACTTACAGATAGAACCCATCACATTGCAATTAACGGAACGAAATCTATAGATGTAAAGGTAATATCCGGAGCATCCAAAGAAAGTGTGAAAGGACCGTTATTGTTGACAATGTAAATAAATCATCTAGCAGGAAGCGTCGCAAACTCTTCAAGACTGTTCGCCAGGTGCCCACCCCTTATGCATATGACGTTGGGTTGCAGGACTGCCTCTTACGCCAGTTCCACAGTACCGATGATATTCATATCCACCTTCACTGCCGTTGAGGTCTTCCCGCTATCCTGGCAAGGGACCCTCACGAGGTACCATCACCTGGCCCACGTAAACCAAGGATTTTTAAGGTAGTGTTAGCTTTCCGCCTCCTCCTTTCTCGACCGGGCTTGGGACCGGCTATGGCGGAGTTACACTACGCATACACAGGAAAGAAAATCGGAACTGTATAACTACACGACTAATTACAGATTGTCGGGTACAGTGTTTACTGTCAAACATGTAGGACTATCTATCCACAGCGACCATAAGTGGAACGACCACATAAAAGAAATAGTAGGAAAATAAGATGCCAGACTGAAAGTTATAGACCAGCCGGATTGGCCGTACGGTTCTAGGCGCTACAGTTTAGAGCCGAGCGACCTCTACGGTCGCAGGTTCGTATCCTGCCTCGGGCATGGATGTGTGTGATGTCCTTAGGTTAGTTAGGTTTAATTAGTTTTAAGTTCTAGGCGACTGATGACCTCAGAAGTTAAGTCGCATAGTGCTCAGAGCCATTTGATCCATTTTTTGAGAGTTATAGGAAGAATGTCAAGCAAATGTAGCTCATCTTTGCCTCATAAGACGCTTGTTCAACCAGTTATTGTGTACTCTTCATCAGTCTGTGATCCTTACCAAGTAGGACTAATAAAACAGATAGAGACGATCCAATGAACAGCTTTGCGTTTCGTCACAAGGTCCTAAGATCCTTTAGTCTTCGCGATAGTGTTACAGAGACGCTCAACAAACCCCAGTGGCGGACGCTAAAACAGAGGCGCTGAGCACTACAGTGAGATTTGCTATCGGTATCTTGACAGAGCACTCCCCGGGAAGAACTGAAAAACATATTACTTCTTCCAGTATACGTATCATGAAATATCACGACGAGAAAATTCGTAAAATTAGAGCTACAACAGTGGCTTCCCAACAAACGTTCTTCTCGCGCGCTATTCACGAATGTAAAAGGAAAATGGAGGAGGTTAGTTCACGGTTCCAGAAATAACCTCCGATACACACCGTTAGGCGGCTTGCGGAGCATGACGCAGATGTAGATGTATATTGCAACTAAAATGCCGTTAAATTGATCACAGTGTTGCATGTGTTGTGGATGTAGCATCTGTTATTGCAAATTATGTTCAAGGGACGTTGGGTACAAAATGGATCAATCATCCCCTAATGTTTTTATAAGAATTTAACAATGGTTCACTTCATGAAACACCATTTATGGGAGAATATGACAGTGCATAACATTCTGCATTACAAAAATATAATTGGCATTATTAAAGACTAATACAACATTCTATTAGTTTCGATTTAAGGCTTAGTTGAAACTATGTTCCACTAGAGTGGATAACAGCTTACCTTATCTGCACGACAAATGTAACTGGAGTAGCAGTGGGGGAAGAATAGCTGCAAATATTAACAATCATATTACTGCCTGTCAAGTATTTCCATTGCAGATCTGCAACACATGCAAGAAGACCCTCATCCAGCTCCAAAGGAGGAGGAACAAATAAAAATTCAACAAAAATGTAATTAATATGACTTTATTCCAAATTACAGTTATGTGAAGCTGCAAGTGATTCTCAAACAGGGCAAAAAGCTATGTTAGGATGAAAGAGATCCTTGTTAAATAATGCTATTAGAGAACAGAAGGCCAAATACAGGAACTAAGCAAAAATCTATACAATTGGCACTTGAAGACATCGACTTACCATAATAATCCTACAGTCCTAAAAAGTAGCAACAGAACTGCACAAAACACAAGAAGAAATTATATGTGCTTATGAGAAAACTATTACAAGAGAACTATCTCTCTCTCTCTCTCTCTCTCTCTCTCTCTCTCACACACACACACACACACACACACGCACACACACACACATACACAAAAACACACACATACATACACACAAAATACTTCCAGCTCACATTTTACTCAAGAATGATTGACCTGAGTGAATTACAACAGAGTGACAAGGAAAGAAGACCTTAAATGTTTCATTAAGAAAGAGAAATTAACAGATGCAGACATAATGGATAGCAATAGGGAAACAGAATATACTGCAGTACAAGAAGAATAAAACAAAAACAGTGATATAAATGAAAGATTAATCGGGGAATTGATAGTGGAAAAGAATCAATCTGATTATCCCTTCGGTGGATCCAGCTACTAATGCTTAACTTCACACATGTTATTTCGAATCTGGCGTTATTACCGATTTATTTAGAGTATAAACACACTTTTACCATCTCTGTGACATAGAATTGTAATTAATAAATTCGTTGCTAATAAATTCTCGCATGCACCAGATTCTGTTCCAAGTGCTATGTGGGCATTATTACCGCATACGAGAGTAACTAGTTCTGAGAGTTTAAAATATACATTCCGTAAGTTAACAAATATAGCTTCACTTTTTTACTCAGATCGGAAATGATTTCACTGACGTTCCCGTCTCTGCGAAATCAGTACATACCATTTAATCGAGCATGTGGAGCGGTTTCTCCTTTGTAAAAATATCACATCTGCATTCTGATACGCAAGCTGCCACTTCCTACATATAGTGCACGCCTGATATATTAAGAGGAATCTGGCAGTTCTCCACCGAAGAGCTGTGACTGAAAATTCCGCATTCATTATCGTCTGCGCCTCCGAATTGCCTTCCACCCAGCTCGAAACCAGAGGACCGCGATCGCTTCTGGAAGCTATACTATAGCTTATCTGACACTCCACGTGCGATGCCAGCTTTCCTCAGAATAAACGTTCATTCTGCAGTGGAGGGCACACTAATTTTAAACTTATTGCAGATTCAAACTGCATGCAGAAGTGGGCCTTAAAACAGGACTAACTGGTACTCACGGCCAATGCCGTACCGACGAAGCTATCAAAGTAAGACTCACGAGCCGTCATAAATTTTCTTCCGAAGGTAGCTATTCTCTCACCTTCCACAGTTCCCTGCAGGTCTCCTGCATACACCGTGGGACTAGCATTCGGAAACATCCTGTTGTGAAGCTGGAAGGCAGCAGAAGTAAGGTTTTGACGGCAAGTCGTGAGTCGTGCTTGGATAGTTCAGTCGGTAGAGTACTTGCCTGCGAAAGGAAAAGGTTCCAGCTGTGATCGGCCAGAATGTTTCAAGGCAAGCTGCATTCTCCAATTGAGAAAGATTTATGTAGGAACTGAGGACAGTCTCAACAGTAATTCGTGAGGACATGAGCCACGATATGCAGTAGGTTGCACCCAGTGCGGTCAGTATCGGCTGAGAAAAACTATTCCACTCCTCGAAAGATACTCCGGCCCCAGCTTTAGGTCCTGGAGTGCCTGATATCTCCCCGAGGCCTTCCATCACCACCGTAGAACAAAAAATGGTTCAAATGGCTCTGAGCACTATGGGACTTAACATCTATGGTCATCAGTCCCCTAGAACTTAGAACTACTTAAACCTAACTAACCTAATGACAGCACACAACACCCAGTCATCACGAGGCACCGTAGAACGTTGGAGCTTCTAGTGACCAACGAATCTATTCTCTCCAAGTGTCCAGACAACAGGCAAAACCGAAAATCGGTTTCTGAAGCGCATCGGATAGCCATGGGATCATAATCGACGCTGCGTCATTGGCGAACCCAGACGACGATAGAGGCACCTGAAGTACCACAGCTACTGCCGTTACTGACCATGGACAGTTCAGCGTCTTTCTGCTTTGGAAATCCTTCTGCATCCGTACGCAACAGACGCAATCCCTCTCCATCTTTACCTTCGTTGAGTTACACAAGGAAAAATACACTTCTAGCTCACACAGCAGCTAGATACTATCTAAGTAATGTTGCTACACAGCTTCTGGCTATCACTCACTTGTCAAGAAGTGATGCACTACTAATTACATTTTTAACGTCTAATAAATCAAATTGAGTGAGGCGGCTGTGGCGCTTTGATAGATCGAAACTTCATCAGAAAGTTCGATTACGTTACACTAATACTCGCAAAAATGCAAACAATTAAAAAAATGAAAAGCATTATTCAACGCAGAGAATAAATAGTCAGCCACACAGCCCATTCAAATAGAGGCACGTAAAGGCTAAAGTACAAAAATTATTTCTTCTGCAGTATGTAATCAATATTGTAGAATTTGACGAGTTTAGGATACATGACCCGAAAGTTCATCATACGCTGCAACAAACTGTTATTTCCCCGTCCTGTGTTTCATACACGATATAATCAAACAAACTGTCAATAGATGTCCGTATGATTATGTTCTTCACAGAACTCGGCATTCCGGGCAACAGACAACCACGCCAATGATGACATCATCTGGGCACCTATGAAACTGGGTAATGCTTGTCGGGTAATCTGGTATCCATAATCGCTGTGCACAGAGTCACAGACGCTGCAGCAAGGCACAGAGAAGAGGCCTCTCAGATTCTCTGTGGTGAAGAGCCTACGACGAATGGAAGCAGGACGGTCACAAACTGATGTGGCCCACTAGCTTAATGTGAATCGTTCTGCTGTTTCTCGGATGTGGCGACAGTTTATAGAGACCGAGACTGCATCCCGACGACCAGAGCAGGACCCGACAACGTGTGGAATCAGAAAGAGAGTACCGTTATTTGGCTGTAAAGGCGAGACCGTACCCCTTAGTACTGCGCGGCTTCTGTTATCTGACCTCCCAGCATTCACTGGATGCTGTGTATGTTGGCAAACGGTGCCCAGAAAGCCTTGGCAGAGTGACTTTACTGTCGAAGACATGCTGTACGTGTACCTGTGACCCATTTTCACAGAGGGAAACGTTTAGAGTGGAGTCGTCGACATGTCAACTGGACGGCCGAGCAGTAGGTCAATGTTCTTTTCCGAAATGAGTTTAGATTTTGTTCCGAGAGTGATTCTCGATGGATTCTCATCTGGTGGGAACGTGGAACACAGCTTTGGGATCCAAACGTTGTGGAAAGAAACCAGTATTGAGGAGGATCCATAATAGTGTGGGGAGGGATTATGTTGAACGATCGAACACCTCTTCTGAGATTGTATGGGTTAATCGGCAAGGCAAAACTGCTGTCAGGTATCGAGACGAGATCTTGGGACCTCATGTGCTGTTGTTGCTAGGTGCTGTGGGTCCAGACTTCTTGTTGATGGGCGATAATGCTTGACTTAGTAGAGCACAAGTGGCTGTTGTTTCCTTGGAGACGGAAGATATTGCACGGATGGCATGACCTGCTAGCTCTTCTGATTTGAATCCCATAGTGCATGTATAGGATGCACTAGGGACACGGGCTATAACCATGAACCACTCTTCAAGCCTTCTGAGAAGCGTTACACAAATAATGAAGGTTATTGGGACATAAGATTGATGACGTCATTCACAGCAAGCCTCGTCGTTGTCAGACCTGTATTGCTGCCATAGGTGGTCACACCCCATACTGAGCACCTTAACCAGCTGTCGGAATGTGGGTGCAAATATAGGGTGGCAATTACCGAACTATGTGAAATAAAATCGTCGTAACTTCCGAACGGTTTGCGATAGGACGTACAAACTAAACGGTCACGCGCTGGGCATGATGGGAATTAGTATGTGAATATACGGTTTTGTTTAACAACGAGGTCCACTTTCATTTTGGATGGGTTCGTATTTAGAGCATTTGGGGACTGAAAATCTACATTTCGAGATCGAGAAATCTTTTCATTCTCAATGGGTGACTGAAGGGTGCGCAATCTTCACTTATGGAATAATAGGTGCGATATTCCTTGATGGCACGGTGACTACCGAACGCTGCGTGAAGATTTTGGAGGATGATTTTGTCCTCATTATCGAAATGGACCCTGATTTCGACAAGATGTGATTGATGCAAAACGGAGCTCGACCCCACTGATGCAGAAGTGTGTTTGCTGTTCTAGGGGAGAACTTTGAAGACCGCGTTCTGGCTCTGGGGTGCCCAGAGGCCACTGTCATGGGCATCGACTGGCCGCCATATTCTCCGGATCTGGACACATCCAACTCCTTTTTGTGGGCTATATTAAAATTAAGGTGCTTAGCAATAACCCCAAAACCATTGCTGAGCTGAAAACAACCATTGAAGAGGTCATCGACAGCATCGATATTCCGACACTTCACCGGGTCACGCAGAATTTTGCCTTTCTTCTGCACCACATCATCGTCAATGATGGCAGGCATATCGAACATGTCATAACCTAAATCCGAATATCTGTCGTGACGTTTACATGTTGAATAATGAGTCTACACGCCGTAATTTGTAACTAATTTACGTTTCTTTTCATATAGTTTAATAGCCGTGTCCCTTTACGTTAGTTGGAAAAACCGAAGAACATTTGCGTTTCACGTTATGCATGTTGCAGTTGTTTACGTTATGTACTGTTTACATTTTTTCTACTTCACTGTCGCCTCTTTACATTGTTTTGTGGCAAAATAAGTGAAATATTACGAAATTTCCCTTTGTTGCTATAATTTTGGACACCATTGTATATTCCAGGTATAACAAGATTTTGGGAATAACTTTTTGTTTCAAAACACCATATATCACATAAGTTATACGCACCAGTCAAGAACGTAAGTACGATAAAAAGCGTGTATAACGGAATTGGGAAATCTCTGAGTATGTTCAACCATTTATTTAAAACAATGTGGTTATTAACATATTATCATTTTAGTAACTTGTAATTTTTAAGAAAATTTTAGTTTTTCCAAAGTCGTCAGTATTTTAAACTGACAAGATAGGAATAGAAAAGATATGAGATGAAATAGGTTCGCCGTAGCACGGTAGAACATAATACCAGTCAATTCTCAGCTCGTTTTAGTATTGATGCACATTGTACAAAATTTTTTGTAGCTTAGTAGAACTCACTTTCGATTTCGAGGGAATATTTGTTTGTGTGACGATTGGTCCAACTAGCTTTAGTTATGGCTGTTGACTCACCGTCCTTGTTACCGCCCACCTGCGGAATCCTAAGGAATTCTAGTGTGGTGCAGGTTTCCCATCTTGCTTGACGTACGAATCTCACAAAGTGCACCCACAGCTAAGGGTCACCACTACAAGAAATGCAAAACAATGTTTACAAATTTCTCATTGCATATCAGGAATCTACCCGCCAGGGTAGAAAATGTGGTTAACGCGCTTGCGTGTGATGAGGTTAGATGCAGAGCATTCGTTTTCGTATACTGCCATAGCGTATAGTTTCAGATCGCCAGACGGTATGCAAACGTCCTGAGTTATGTTATAAACTTCTCCACAAAGTGTTGTGGAGTAAGAGCACGTGCCACTATTTATGGTGTTTATCCGTTGGGTGGGACGTTAATCTCAGCTTTTGATGCTCTTCATGGGACATTAATGTGTACTTTTAACTTATCTGTCATCATCATCAACAAACATGTTCAGATACGCTTTACAGCATATCATAGCAAGTTAGTCAAAACAACTTAACAGCAAGCTGCTGAAACGATGCAGCTAAAGTGACTTGTTCCAAATAATAATAACTTACGCGCATGTTTAGATACCCACCGCGCCTTACTCCCGCAAGTAGGAAGAAAAATAGAGGAAGGCATAATAAAAATTCCGTACTGTGAATATAACAAGTGATGGGTCAGAGAGCCTCACGTGAAGATGTAGAGCCACGAGAAAACCCCTAGTTGATCACCTTGCAATACGATCGACGCTGTTTCTTTGTTCTCAGCAGATCGGATCGCGGCTCCCGTTTCCGACATCCGATGCCAACCTGGGGAAACACTAGCCACTTCAGCTCGTCATTATACGCTTCTCTATGAAACAACGTTCGCATATGAGCATCTGGTACATACATTTACAATTAAGACGGGCTGTGTAACGAGTTAGATGGCTTCACACAGAAGAATGTGGCTGAAATGTCGGTGGGGCTCATAAGATTTAGTGGCGGAATTTGTGGATATGTTTCCGCTGTTTGCTGAGCAGTTTTCACCTGACTCACATGTTGTACTAATGAGAAACTTTCGGTTTGGTTTCCTTTGAGTCATAAATCTTCAGTGGAAAGCAAACAGAATATTTATCGGTTCTTTAGTGGTGAGCAGGATTTTCAGCCTAATATAAGTAACAATATACGTAAACAAATTGTACAGAATTTATGTTTCAGAGACTAAAATTATATTGTTTTACTGGACTACAATACATTGAATTTTAATGTTGTTTTATCCGTGTCGGATTTTGTGAACTTATAACACAACAACTCTGTGGATGATCATACGAAGTTAGTTTTATTAGTTGTGCTGAATATTATTTTGTAAATATGTTGTCAAGTTACAAATACTATTTGTTATTTAAGATAGACAATATGCATGAAATGTTAACATTTTGTAAGTAGACACGCTGGACCAGTCAGTGAAAAGTTATTGTCAAAGAGTGTAAAAAATTGTAAATGCATTATCGCTGGGCATGTGACCGCGCCACAAGAGTTGCAGTTCTGAGTCGCGAGGAAACAGTTGGTGTCGTTGGTTCCGTGTATTCGCCGGTGTGGCTATGCAAAGGTGCGGAGATAAAAAGTCTGTTTCGCAAGTGCGGAGCAGTGATAACTGAAATGATTGGTTTGTCGGATGATTAATATGGGCAAGATACGGAATTTATTGGGCACAGTACAAATGCAGCAAGAGTAATTCACATAACATCAAGAGTATTGTGGGGCCTTGTTATTGGCTATGGGTGGCAAGAAGATTAACCTGTGCCCTATTTTACCGCTAAATGAAGGCACTCGACAAACCAACGGCATCATAAAGTGAAGTAAGATCTACACTTCTTATAACTAGAAGTGTAATAGGCTGACCAGCGGAGCTGGAATTTAATTGCTTAAATAACATTGTTTTCGTTCATATTGTCACGTAAATAATTTTCCTAAGTCATGATCCAAGTACTATCCATCGTATCCCTTTGTATGAACCGAGATAATCAGAAAAAGAACTGAAAAAGAAGTGAACATTAATTTATTAGATTATTAAGACATAAATTTACAACTTTTGGACAATTACATCATAATGAAATATTTGGCTGTAGTATGAATAACGTCAGAAATAGAATGATGCCAAAGCCAGTATTAATTCATTTGCTAAAGTAGAGTAACTTTCATAATAAAAAAATTGGTAGTAAAAGTTCAGGTAACTTGGACACTGAATTTCATCGTCAAAGCACAGTTCTAATTTATAGCTTGTGGCATAATTTATACCTTTTATTACAAAGAAATGCCAGAGTAACTGCTAGGTAAATGACAGTCCTTACGAATGAGTAAATTCAAACAATCTTTCTGCATGCTACATGCATCTTTCTGCATATTACGGTGAGTAACGTAATAAAAAGCTTCTGTCAACAGTCAGTAAACAATATTACTTTAATTGATCTTTGGAAATTGATATAATATTTGTATGTGTTTGCTATATGATTATAATCTGACTACTGTGACATGTGTGGTGTGAAGTACTCGAAAATGTGCGTTAAGTACTGTTCCTACTTCATGATGCCAACAACTATTGACATGTAAGATTGCTTACGAGCATGAAGTTCAGTTTAAATTTAATTGTTCTCTTCCCTTTGCGGAACAGGCGACCGTTGCTTATTTTCATTAATAAAAACTTCGAAATCCTTTTTTCCAAAATTTCTACTACCACTGTTAATAAAAAATTAGTGTACACCTTAAAAATATATAAAGTTAACCAAACTTTGTTTCTAATCGTCATTGCTGAAGTACTGAGCAGTGGCGATTCGGTTACTACTTCATCTAATTCTCTCGGTTTTGCATTATTCTTTTGAGTAGATACCTTTTCCCCTTTAGGTACACGGTCATATAGAAAAGCCTAACTAGCCAGAGAGATTGGAAGGTTATAAACTCTGTGGCCATTGATGACAGCTGATAAATGATGCAAACGGCCAAAAAAATTTTTCACATGATTTATTTGAGTGCTATAAACAGTTTTGGGGTACCATGTATAGAAACACATTTATCTTCCTTAGATCTCAAACAAATCATTCACATTTATAGGCTGTGACACAAACTTGTTGGTGATTTTCTAAGCATTCTTCATTATAACACTATCAATTGCAGTTTTCACAGCATATCTCGTTTCCTGCACTTTCGTGTTCTCGACCATTGCATAGTATACAGATTTTTCTTTCTATATTGCATTTTTGTTTGTTCTTGTTTTTATATGGTATCGGTCAGTCCAAATTTAGTTGTTTGCTTGACCATTTTTAAATATTTTAATTTTTTATTATATGATAATCATCCTATAATTGAGAAGTTCAAAACAGTTTTTAAAAAAAATTTTACGTTTTACCTTTACTGAATGGCGGGCATTTTCCTTTGTAAGCGCGCGACGATCTTTCAGTTTAGAGTCGTTAGCAAAAATGTGAGTATCTCTGCACCTGGTTAAGTTACAACATTGCAAGTGACATGATTCTTTTTAGAAAAGTGTCCTTTGTAACATTGTCTATTACACAAAATACCCTAAATTCAAAAATTACCAGTGAAATTGACCTCCAAAGTTTGGTATCGAAATTTTCGAAAATCCACTTTTTAGGCCCAAAAATAGCAGCAAGGAGTAATTTATGAGAGTCTATTTTTTCCTATAGTTTGATATCATACACTCTTAGCCTCATATAGAGCAATAACAATGACAAATGTTTCCTTACTTTTTTATCAACTTTTGAAATTTGAAAATTTTCTTTTTTTTTTGTAAAATTTGGGATTAGTTATCTTAGGTGGGACTGAATATAAAAATATGATTTTTGCACAGTTTGTACACTTATATGATAGCAACGTACTGTAAATATCTCAACACTGATATCTGACTGTGAACAAAGATATGAATATTTGAAAGTGAGAAGATAATCAACATTACAGTACAACTGATCTTATGGCTGTTGCCAATTCATGTGTGATATTGGCGGGATATAATCAATTATTATTGAAGTAAGGTACTGAATTACATAAAAAGTTGAAACATCACTGAAATTAACATTTATGTTATTTAACATACTTCAAATGAATATTTTCTATTAAAATCCTTCGAGATGCGGCTGTTCCTAAACCTCGTGGAGAATGTTAAGAACACTTATTACTTTAGACAGCTTCTGTGTATAGAATAAGACTTCTCAGTTGCTGTAGTAAGTTCAAGCACTGAATGTTTCCACAAAACATTTTTCATCGGTATCCAAACATTGTCACTAGTAGATTTCTTGAATGATGTTCTTGGGCCAGGAGGGTGGTAAAAATGCACAAAAACATAATTGTTTTCCAAACTTATTCTTTCAACCTCTGCAAGCCACCACAATGCATCATACACACATGCCATTATGTCATTCAAGGTTAAAGACAGAGATGTAATTTTACTGACACAATGAACCTCATAAATTTCGGTTTCTGATGTTACATAGCATCGAACTAAGTTTCCTGCAACGCCAAGGAATTTGTGGAAATGCCTTGTTCCTTTTATTGCTATACAGTTTTCAAATCTGGTTTGAAGTGTTGTTTTGATATGTAGAACCACTTCTTCTTTGTTTAACAGGAAATAGGTAATGCCTTTAATATTATCCTTGCAAAAGACATACATGTCCTGTACTCTGAGAATTTGGTCTGTGGTTGATCTTTGTAAGCTGGCTTTACTTACTTCACCTTTTGTTGCACCTCCTACTCCATCACATGCATTTTTACCATGGCAAGATGTAAAAAAAGTGCCATGCAGCCTCCTACCCAAAGTGTGCTTTGTGGTTGCACATATTTGAAAAATTCTTTATGTTCTTTTACTGACTACCACTTCCATCTGAAAAGTATATCAGCTTCTCAACCTTGGGAAAGTTTTCTTTTATGTAATTTATTACATACTTTTAAAACACATGTACAGCCAAAGTGCTGTGCTCCAAGTAATCGCTTAGAATGGAAATTGAAAAACTGCAGACTCATCTTTCTCATTTTTAAAGTAGAGAATAAATAGATGCACTGTTGGCTGGTCATTGACCCAGTGGTACCTTTGTATTGCACCTTAATTACAAGTGTAAATTTTTCTGCAAAACCAGCTAGCACTATGCATTCCGTTTCATGAAGTTGTGGTTTTTCGTCCTTCAAAAACTTGCTTTGGATTTTAGAAACATAGTGGGGACTTTTGAGTTTTTGTAAGTTATCAATTAAAGATTCCCAGTACTCTTCCTGAGATTTAACCACTGTTATCATTTCTGCCCTTTCAGTTGTGACCCACTGATTGAAGGTAATAAAAAATGGTTCAAATGGCTCTGAGCACTATGGGACTCAACTTCAGAGGTCATCAGTCCTCTAGAACTTGGAACTACTTAAACCTAACTAACCTAAGGACATCACACACATCCATGCCCGAGGCAGGATTCGAACCTGCGACCGTAGCGGTCCCGCGGTTCCAAACTGTAGTGCCTAGAACCGCACGGCCACTCCGGCCGGCCGAAGGTAATACTGTCTGGCATTTCTTCATCATATTTGTGAAACGATTCAATAATGGTTTCCTTACCAGTACATTCATTACACAAACTCCTCATGCAGTCATCACTGTTGGTTTCACAGACCATTAAATATAGTAACACTTTGTAGTTAAGATAACTAATTTTTGCACCCACAATCATCAGTTTGACATTTTGTTGATATAAACAAACACATATGGAGTTGGTCCGTAAGGATCCAGCCAAAATACACCACTTTGGGCGGAGGTGACCAAATTTGACCTTCCAATTTTGCATTCAGGATAAGAATTTTTGAAAGCTACATAACGTTCATTTAAATTTGACAGCACTAGTCGTTTCTGCTTTGTTACTTTAACTCCATTTATAACAACTCTTTGGGTATCTTTGCAACCAGGGCTCATTCTACTGTTTTCATCATCCTCAAAAAAACTGATGGATCTTTCAATTCTTTCTTAACTTATACAAAATCCTTTATTCTTTCCTAAAACTTGAAGAATGTATTACACTTTCACTAATTTATAGGTTAGTTTAACCAAAAGATGAGAAAAGTTGGATGTATTAACTATTTTTGCTCTTGATCATGAGTCAGGGAGTAAACTTAAAATTTTAACATTTCCTTCTTTAGATGTCACTGATCATTTAATTTTTAATTTCTCCATTAATCTCAAATAATCAGAGTCAGATGATGCTGGTGGTAAGTTTTCTTCTTCTTTAGAAATAAAGTTGGTATCTGTATTATTAAAGCATCTTTTCAAATTTTGTCTGATTCTTGTTGTACCTTATTCTCAATAGCTGCTTTTCTTTTTCTACTACATAATTTTGTTAGTCTCAAAGCAGGAGATACGCCTAATTTAGAACAAGAAAAATCCTATATGCTAACGGCTTCCTCATTAGGAATATAAATGTCATTAACAAGCTTACATGATTCAGGTTCTCGATCACAACAAATATTTTTGAGTAGTAATTTGGGCACAGGGAATTTCCAGGAATCACATTACGTTTCACTAAGGAAACTGTTTCACTCTCACATTGTTGTTGTTGTTGTTGTGGTCTTCAGTCCTGAGACTGGTTTGATACAGCTCTCCATGCTACTCTATCCTGTGCAAGCTTCTTCATCTCTCAATACGTACTGCAGCCTACATCCTTCTGAATCTGTTTAGTGTATCTATCTCTTGGTCTCCCTCTACGATTTTTACCCTCCACGCTGCCCTCCAATAGTTAATTGGTGATCCCTTGATGCCTCAGAACATGTCCTTCCAACCGATCCCTTCTTCTTGTCAAGTTGTGCCACAAACTCCTCTTCTCCCCAATCCACTCTCACATAAGAATGACAAATGTTCAAGTTTTATTTCCCTCAAACCTTTAGTAATAATCTTTTTATGAACTTTAAGTGGATCACAGCACTTTCTTCCAAAACTGTGGTTGTACTTCAGAATATATTTCTTTTCATGATACTCACACACTGAAGTTACAGAATAACATACTCGAAATTTAAACATGGTTTGTCTAACTTCATGAAAGTCACTGACATTATAAAGTTTTTTGAAGCTGAACCATAAACTGTTTTGTGACACTTGAATTGGTATCTGTCCAACAGAGCACTGTTCATCCATGTTATTGCATTCCAGTTAATCTCTCAAAATTAATTACAAATTGGACGCAGAACAAAGCATATAACCAATTCTACACTCTCGATGAAGTATGTACATCTACTCTAACAGAAGTTTCAGAACAGGCTGAGTACAACAATGCCACACCTACCAATAATGTGCTTCTACAGTGCCACACCCAGCAATAATGTACTTCTTTATTGACAATAAACCTAAAGGTAAATGGGTACTTTATTACCATAGAACAAAAGCGCAAGCTCCTATTGTTTAATACTGCATTATTAAAAATAAGTAGACTACATGAATATTGCATGATAGTGTTAACTAAATATATATCACAATTAAATTTTATTACAATGAAACAATAAACCATTTAAATAGGCTACAGCCATAAGAGCAATTGCGGAATAATGTGAATTACATCCTCATTTTCAAAAATTCATATCTCTGTCCACAGTCAGACATCAATGTTGAAATTTTTACAGTATGTAGATATCATATAGGTGTAGAAACCGTGTAAAAATCATATTTTTATATTCAGTTCAACCTGAGATAACTAACTTTACTAAAAATTATAATTTTCAAATTTCAAGAATTCATAAAAAATTAAAGAAACATTTGTAAGTGTTCTTGCTCTGTGTGAGGCTAGTAGTGTATGATATCTAACTATAGGGAAAAAGAGACACTCGTAAATCACTCCTTGTTTATTATTTTTGGCCATAAAAGTGGATTTTTGAAAATTTGGGTACCAAAGTTGGAAGGTCATTTGGACTGGTAATTTTTGAATTTAGGGTATTTTGTGTAGTAGACAATGTTGAAGAGGACACTTTTCTAAAGACAATCATGTCAATTGCAGTGTTGTAACTGAACCCAGTGCAGGTATATTCAAATTTTCCCTAATGTCTCCAGATTGAAAAATCGCCGCGCACCTGAAAATAAAAATGGCCGCCATCCAGTAAAGGTGCAAGATAAATATTTTTGAAAAACTGCTTTGAACTTAGGGCAATCTCATGTAAGAAAAATAAAGTATTTAAAAATGGTCAAGCAACCATCACTGGACCACTTCATATGGATAGACCCAATTTTTACATTCATCACAGAAGTACGGAGATCCTAACAAAACTGTCATATTGTTAATTACTAAAAAACTGTTTTGATTATTATACAGACATATCTTTATCTCTCTCTGACGACCACAATGGATCACTGTATTGAAATTTCCAGCACATAAGACATTTATTTCGATAACTAATAGACGCTCAACATGTGTAATATCATCTAGAATAAATCCTTCTTCATTTCATTCACTTAATTGGTTACATAATAGGCAGTTAACTAGTTTGAATATTATTTCTGTGGTATGGTAATGTCACTATTACAGCTCTAGGACAACACAGATTATCACTACTATTAATTCTTTTGATACACCTTGCAGTCTTTTTATCATCAGCTACATTTATTATTTGTTACCTTTACTGCCACTGGGAATTGTTAACATTTGGCTGTTAAATACGAAATCAGCTATATCAATAGATTAATCAGATGTTAAGGCATCTCTGATCTTTTATTGCACAAAGCTTGAATAGATTGTTGAATATTATTTGATGCTTTATAGCCTGCAGTAATTGAATGTTAGGTTATTATGTACAACATATCCCCCTTTCTAAAATTAGTTTTCTTTTTAGCTGCCCTTCTACTGCAGAATTGAGTGTCTGTGTCATATAAACTGTTTTCTCACTATTGGTATCAAGTTTGGCAATATTGGCATTTTTAAAGACATTTTATAGTCAACAAACGAATTTGTAAATATATTATAAGTTTCCATCTTATTTCTTTAATCTCGAATAAATCATTTTTAGATGACACAGTCTCTCTTTCTTGCTCAAATAGCTTCCTATGGAATGGATAAATTTGACCTACTCTTACTGTTTTTCTTAGCTAGGTGGTCACGTTTCTTCATTAACATCATCATCAAATCGGTAAAAATAACTTTTATTAGGTACACGTTTTGGCCTTGACCTAGTCTTTTGGAATAATTCTGGATGAAACAGAAAATCCTGTACCATGATCAAATTAATTAATTCTGACTTGTTTAATTTACTTTATCCTCTAATACTAAGATTTTTAGCTCCACTTTGAATTCTGATAGTTTCAAATTATTGAGATTCCTATGAGAAATAGATAAATTATTTGAATCAACAAAATTTATTACATCATCTGTTTTTAAATCTGTTGCATACTCGTAAATCATATCTTCTGCAAAAATCGCGAATTTGAATGGCTGTAAAGTTTCTCAAAGAATTTTCCAATTTAATCTCTTTTAAGATGATAAGAAAATAGACATTTGAAAAAGTGGGAAACTATAGATTTTTGTAAAAAAATAGTAATCCGTAAGACAAATCTTACATATGCTAAAAAGTTTGTCCCTAGATGTAGGTATTGAGTGAAAGCAATGGAAATCTTTTACTCCCTGGCAACCAATACATTATTTAAGAAGTCTTACTTTGTTGTTCTTCATCTTTTTTCGTTGACCATAATATTTTCGAATACTCATCACTTGAATGATTCTTATAATTACATATAAAATATTCTAAACGAATTTGTTTATTTTTATGCCAATTTTTATGACATATGTTTTCAGATTCCTTTCATATATTCACATCTTTATCCTTTGCATAATTATGTGGGTAAAAATTATGTTGACATGTCTACTTACAATATATGCACTTCTTCAACACTTACATTTATTAAGGTGAATTTCCAGTTGTTTAATTAAAATTATTGTTTAATTTTGTTGTTATAGTGCACTAGAGAACTGTATTGATAAAATATTTACACCCTCAATTTTTTCTATGACTAGCATATCTACTATGTATCATTCATTACATTTATGAATTTTTAGTACAATGCACATTTCATGAAAAAGAAGTTTAATCTTTAATGACACACTCTTAAGGAAATTACTGAAACCAGGGTAGATATTTTTATCTAAAGTATTTTTTATTTTATATAAGTGGAGTCGATTTCAAGTACACCTAATGCTGTTAGCAATTCAGTAGAATCTATCATGAAGATATTAAAATGAAATGAAGTCCAACGCTTCTTGACAGAGCATAGGGGAACAATCTGGGAGACCCGCACTGCCATAATAAGGTCCTAATGGAGGTGGTTTGCCATTGCCTTTTTCTGACCATACTGTGGAAGACTGATGATAATGCAGACAAGACAACAACACCAAATCATCTCAGGGTGGGTGAAAACCCCTGACTTCACTGGGATTCGAACCTGGGAGCCTGTGATGAGGAATTGAGAACGCTATCACAAGACCATGAGTGCCAGACAATGAATATATTAATGACAACAATTATCATCTACATTTAGGAAATTGGTTTAAAGACATTAGAAGGGAAGAATGTGTTGATTACAAATGATATTTTAATATCCTGTATGAAATTCCAGTTGTTAAATATTTATCGCCTGAAAATATATAAAAAAATGAAACAAACATTAAGAATTATCTGTCAACACAATTATTTTAATATTTTGGATCACTATACACAAGAAGAACTTACCAAATTGAATTGTAGTTTTAATCCCATTCTACTTGTCCCACTTGGAAAAATCCCAATATTATTAAGAGCTTACATCCCTGTATGTATCACAACTTGTGGTGTGTGGTAGAAATCTTCTCAGTAACAAATCTAAATTGTTCAGTGAAAAAAATTTACGTATGCAACAATAAGAATGCAGTGGGAATGTATTCACATCTGTTGGGCGAATGTTATGAAAACAAGCACTCCAAACCGACATTTCACGACAGTTAATCTGTAAAAAAAAACCACATGTCATAAGAAAAGCGTGTAAACCGTCTGATGATGAATCACCAAGATTTGAAACCAGTAACGGTACCATTTGAATAAAGGAACTGAAAGTAAATTTGTGACTGGTTGCTGTCCCAACACCAACAACATCCTAAGCAATATCGTAGAATACATTTACCTGGGCAATTAATTGACACAAAAAGGATTTGAAACCTGAAATTTTTCGCCGAATTAAACTGGGTTGGAGGGCTTACAGAAGGAATGGAACTGTTTTCAAAACTAACATGTCAGTCTGCTTAAAGAAGACAGTTTTTGATCAGTGCATCTTTCCAGTTTTAAAGTGCAGGTGTGAAACTTGGTCTTGAAATGAATTTTTCAAAAGGAAAATTAGAACTTCTCAGAGAGCAATGGAAAGGTCTATGTTAAGTCTCAATAAGAAAGATCGACAGAAAAGTGAAGACATACGAGCAATAACTGGAGTAAAAGTTATTGTAGAATGGGTTAAGAGCCTAAAATTGCAGTGGACAAGACATATTGCATGACCGCAATATGAAAGATGGGTAAAATCAGTTTTAGAGTGGAGCCCCAGAGGAAAATGAAGACTACCAGGGAGATCGCCTGATCGCTGGGATAAGTAGCTCAGGAAAGTTGCAGGCTTCTACTGGCAGGAGACAGCAGCAGACAGAGATGCATGGAAACATCTCTTAAAATGTATTTAATAACTTAAAGAGGCTACATCTTCTATAGACTGAATAAGCTGAACAATAAATAAACAAATAAATTTCAGTTCAACCATCCTGGAGCTAGAATATAACTATCGATCATTGATAAAGTTTTCCACAACCACTCGTTTCTGTTATTGGACATTGAATAGAATTTGGTAAAAGCTTACAGTGTTTATAACTTGATTTCTTCTCTGGAATTCTAATTTTTTTCCTATTGAATTTCATTTATTTAATAAAATTATTAATAGTAAATGACTAGATCATTTCAGTTAAGTGCTAACTCATCTGTTCTAAAAAAAAAAGACTGACGTTACCTATACAAGTAAGTTATAATAATGATGCACTGGTTGGTTTTCATTCAACATTTTTTAACTCCAAATACTACATCCAAGATTCCCGGCAGGGTCAGGGATTTTCTCTGCCTCGTGATGACTGGGTGTTGTGTGCTGTCCTTAGGTTAGTTAGGTTTAAGTAGTTCTAAGTTCTAGGGGACTGATGACCATAGATGTTAAGTCCCATACTGCTCCGAGCCATTTGAACCATTTGAACTACATCCAAAAACAATAAACTGTATTGTGATGGAGAAATGATAGAGATTCCTGTAAGTCAATATAGCTTGAAAAACTTGGTAAATGTATAAAGCTTAAAATAAACATTAAAGCAGATGAAATTTTAAATAGAGTTTTTATTGAAAGTGACATTGAATTGCATGTAAATAAAAAATGTAGTACTGGAAGTGTAAAACATTTAGTGGGGAAATTATTGAACATAATGGAAAAAATTATTGGTAATGATGTTACAAAAATTATTCCATTTGAACTAAATAATATCAATCGTAATCTAGGTAATAGAATGTTTGTTAAACATAATAATCGTTTTCATTGAGAATCTTGTATTATTGCTTCATTCACGCCTAATGCATAATTTGGTGGGCCAATAATTCGTGAACCACTTTATCCTGTTTGTATTCCAATTTCGGATATTAGTCAGGTTTTAGAAATTATTGTACTTATATGAATGACAATTTCATTGTTTTTAATGGCACATGTGTGACAGTCATTTTAGAAATAAAGAAAAAGCACTCCATCTTCAGGTCATGAGTGGCCTACTGGGACCATCTGACTGCTGCGTCATCCTCAGTGCAGGATGTGGATAGGAGGGGCAAGGAGTCAGCACACTGCTCTCCCGGTTGTAAGATGGTATTCTTGACCGAAGCCACTACTATTCGGTTGAAAAGCTCCTCAATTGGCATCACAAGGCTGAGTGCACCCCGAAAAATGGCAACAGCACATGGCGGCCTGGATAGTCACCCATCCAAGTGTCGACCACTCCCGACAGTGCTTAACTTCGGGGATATCATGGGAACCGGTGTAACCACTGTGGCAAGGCCGTTGCCTTCTCGTTTTAGAAATAACTTAACAAATTTTTTCCTTATTAGATCATGAAGAAAATCGAGAGTTATCAGTATTACTCATTCCCTGTGTATGAGAAGACTAAAACTGATCTAAATCTTCTCAACAGGAACACAGAGATTAATATTGGAGAAGTTTGGATTCATCCTAATCATGCTCAGATGTACACAAACTTTACAATCATTACAGATAATCGTAATGGATCAGAATCAGATTGTTAAACATGCAGTGGGAAATCCAACAAAAGATTAACTGATAAGTTTGTGACGAATATGTTTGAGGTCATCACCATTAAGATGGGAAACAATGTTTGTCTGGAATGGAACATCTGTTTATTTCTTTATATGTCGTTATGTGACTGACTTCCACTATAGCTCATAAATTATCCATCGAAAAACATATTCTCAGAAATGGTTAGATAAAAAGTAAGAAAACTGATGGAGTACTTTTTCCACTCGGAGGTAATTTGGGAAGGAGATTTAACTGTAATTTGTACATGGCCTTTAAGTGTTGGAGATGCTATTCTTCGACGGGCTGCTCAAAATGAAGTTGCAGTAGAAATAAAAGATACTCTTCCAAAGAAAAGTTAAAATTGTTGTAGAATCTGTGAAAATACGTGTTCCTGTCGTTAAATATGAAACAGAATATTCACACGAGTTTGAACAAGAAAGACTAAAAAATACAGAGGTTTCCATATCTTTCTTAGAACCACAAACCATAGAAATTGCTGAACTGAATGGTAAAAGAAACTTTGAACTCGATATTACTAGCTACTATAATTTTACAGAATTTGATACACCTTATTTTATTTTACTCATGTTTCAAACTAATCAAGAAAATAATGAACTAATGATTCTTCTTTAATCATTCATGTTAAATTACAAAATATGTACATAAAGAATCGAGGAAACGAAGTCTTTCCTCAAGAAATTTGGACTCTAGATCCACCAAATAAATATTTTAAAGCATATGATGTTTTCATAGATTTTAAGGGACTCAATGAAATGAATGGTGATTTCAATGTAAGTTCAGTCAATTTTATTGAAGGTTATCCTATTTTTGTTATAAAAATGATTAGGTGAACGAATGTGTTAACCACACAGATGACTTTAATGAAGTTAATTGAAAATTTTATTGGTAAAATTCTGAGTGAGACAGTTGTGTACATAAAAATGTATGTAAAGAAAAATCTTACATATGAATATCAGCAAAGGATTTTAAACACAAATTTTTGATCATATTAAATTTTTGTATCATACAAATCGATATTCTACTGAAAAAGCTTAATAACAAAAGCAGTTACAATTTGTTTAAAATTGTTAGTGAGTTAGAAGTAAATGAATTTGGTACATTAGGGGTTGTGAATATTTAAAAACTAGATACAGGGAAAAAGTTTGTGGTTTACTCGGTAGTAAATTTAGATTCATTTTACTAAGCACATATAACAAATTAATTACCAGTTGGGATTTTCAGTTTTTTGAAGAAGGTAATATTAAACTAAGATATAAAGGAATGATGAAACTTAAAAATGATGAAAATTAATTTCACGCTCTGGAGTTCATTAATTGAGTATAAGTAAATTTATTTTTGAATAGATTTTGTCAGTGGGTTGGCTTTGCTCAGTGAATTATGTCCTAGTGCACCCAATGCACCCATTTTCTACTTGTGAACAAGGGAAACAATAGAGACAGACGAGTGGAAAATTCTGCTCGAAGTGTGCAGTAATATTAACAAGTACCTTGATTAAATGTGTACTACACTGAACAATATCATATATATTCTTAACGTTATTCAGTAATTGCAGTTACTACAATCATCAAGAAAACAACTAAAGAGGAAGTATAAAGACATAATGGAAATGGAGACGAAAAAAAAGAATGCGCAGATAGGCCAGTACAAGGGTAGAATTACCACTCTTTGTGGAACAAGGTACGATACAAGTGCAGAGCACAATGTCGCCTAATAATTACGAACCTACAATCCAAAATGACTCAAATTTTGGCTTAGGTTTGATTCGATAATTATCACTAGGCTTCTCTTCATAATTATCAAGTAACATAAAGATAACTACAGAAGGTACAGAGCCAACGAAACATGTACCAGTTTCACAACATAGAGCCACACGCTTGCTGTGACTGTTTGGATAAATCTGAACTGACTTTTAAGAAACATCTGCACACTTCCGTTAAAACGAGAGACTGGATGAAGACGTAGCGTGGTATGTATAATAACAATGGAAGTGTTCTTAGCTAAATGCGTACAACACTGTCGGCACAGCACAGCCGCCACTAATGAGCTGAAAAGGCCCTTTCACCACGGCGGTGGAAAGGTGAATCCCGATGTCACCTGAGTTTCGGTCAGCTAAAGCCGACGGCACGTTGCCGGATTACAGACAAAGCGAGGCGGGCCACGTCAAGTTGGGTAGAAATTTAACAGGACGTCTGCTTCCAGTTGTCGTTATAATGGGACCTTCAACGATCGTCAAACGCCTTCGCCAAAGATCGTCTTGACAACATCGGCCTACAGCTTGGTCACTGCGTATCCGATCTCCTCCGTCAGTTTTTGGCTGGATCAAGGCAGTTAGGATCTGTTCTAACCTCCTTGGGCGAGATAAATGCCACGACACTTCTGTACTTGAAAGCGAGTACTGCACTGCGGCTTTTGCCATTAAAATGGTGCCAAATAACAAGTTTTACGATAATTCGAGGTGAACTGATAAACACTGTTACATAAGTGAGATGACTCATGGTGATACTGAAAAACAAGATTACAAACACTGTGTTCAGTTTAAAATAAATTCAGCAAAACAGTCATACATCAGTTAACCTGCAACAAATGTCATTCGGCGTATGTGTGAAAGGCAAAAAAAAAAAAAAAAAAAAAAAAAAAAAGAACAGAATTGGAAAACCGTATGCTGCTTGATATATTAGTTTAGCATATAAGTTTATTTCAGCTTTATTGCCTTCATTAGTACATCTGCAAGCAATCGCATTTATTTACAATTTACATAAGACGTAGCCGGCCGTGGTAGCCGAGCTGTTCTAGGCACTTGAGTTCGGAACCACGCAGCTGCTACGGTCGCAGGTTCGAATCCTGCCTCGGGCATGGATGTGTGTGATGTCCGTAGGTTAGTTAGGTTTAAGTAGTTCTAAGTCTAGGGGCCTGGTGACCTCATATGTTGAGTCCAAAAGCGCTTAGAGCCATTTGAACCATAAGTTATAAGCTTTTTTTTTTTTTTTTTTTTACATTTTGTGTTGTCATCTCCTGTCGTAGTAGATGGACATATGTCAACATTGAGTAAACCATAATTGCTGTCTGTAGTTGCTGGTTGTACTATTATTTTCAGTAAAGTTTTAAAGTTGTTCGATAACTTACAGTTGCACATAGATTATAATACGTTTTTTACTACCTGCCAGTTGTAGAAACTGAAGGGAGACAGCTAGTTGTTTACACATAGATATTTATATTGTTGTGGGTCTGGTATCCATGAAACTGTTATTGATGTGTTTTGTTTATCCTTCCTCCCCGTACAAGTTGTCAATAATTTTTTAAAACTGTATGCCTGAACGCTGTTCATTTAGTACATCGTTGGGATTATGCTTGCTATGTATGCATATTTCAAATCCCTTCAAAATATTCATGATTAGACCTTCAGGGATTTTGAATATGATTTGTAGCACGTTTTCAATGTTGTCAACTGCATGTTTTTCATTTTTGAGGAATGTAAAGAAGGTGGATTGGTTGTTATTTGTTTCTTTCATGTGTTCTCTGAATCTAATGATGAAATTTTTTCCGCCTGTCCTACATAAAATTTTGTGCATTTATTGCAGTTAAACAACCAATTCACCTTCAGGTAACAAGCTGCGTTCAGTATAGACATGAAACTGAAGAGGGGAGACAGCCACAAAACATGCATAATGTAATAAAGGATGACATTCAGTTAATTAACATTAAATTTGTAAACTGTTGTAAATTTGTGGTTTCCTATAATGTAGTGATTTCAAACAAAACACTACTGGCCAATAAAATTGCTACACCACGAAGATGACGTGCTACAGACGTGAAATTTAACCGACAGGAAGAAGATGCTGTGATATGCAAATGATTAGCTTTTCAGAGCATTCACACAAGGCTGGCGCCGGTGGCGGCACCTACAACGTGCTGACATGGGGAAAGTTTCCAACCGATTTCTCATGCACAAACAGCAGTTGACCGGCGTTGCCTGGTGAAACGTTGTGATGCCTTGTGTGAGGAGGAGAAATGTGTAACATCAAGTTTCAGACTTTGATAAAGGTCGGATTGTAGCCTATCGCGTTTGCGGTTTATCGTATCGCGACATTGCTGCTCGCGTTGGTCGAGATCCAATGACTGTTAGCTGAATATGGAATCGGTAGGTTCAAGAGGGTAATACGGAACGCCGTGCTGGATCCCAACGGCCTCGTATCACTAGCAGTCGAGATGACAGGCATCTTATCCGGATGGCTGTAACGAATCGTGCAGCCACGTCTCGATCCCTGAGTCAACAGATGGGGACGTTTGCAGGACAACAACCATCTGCACGAACAGTTCGACGACGTTTGCAGCAGCGTGGACAATCAGCTCGGAGACCATGGCTGCGGTTATCCTTGACGCTGCATCACAGACAGGAGCGCCTGCGATGGTGTACTCAACGACGAACCTGGGTGCACGAATGGCAAAACGTCATTTTTTCGGATGAATCCAGGTTCTGTTTACAGAATCATGATGGTCGAATCCGTGTTTGGCGACATCGCGGTGGACGCACATTGAAAGCGTGTATTCGTCATCTCCATAGTGGCGTATCACCCAGCGTGGCCGGCCATTGTGGCCGAGCGGTTCAAGGCGCTTCAGTCTGGAACCACGAGGCGGCTACGGTTGCAGGTTCGAATCCTGTCTCTGGCATGGATGTGTGTGATGTCCTTAGGTTAGTTAGGTTTACGTAGTTCTAAGTTCTAGGGGACTGATGACCTCAGATGTTAAGTCCCATAGTGCTCAGAGCCATTTGAACCATTTTGTACCCAGCGTGATGGTATGAGGCGCCATTGGTTACACGTTTCGGTCATCTCTTGTTCGCATGGACGGCACTTTGAACAGTGGAAGTTACATTTCAGATGTGTTACGACCCGTGGCTCTAACCTTCATTCGATCCCTGCGAAACCCCACATTTCAGCAGGATAATGCACGACCGCATGTTGCAGGTCCTGTACGGGCCTTTCTGGATACAGAAAATGTTCGACTGCTGCCCTGGCCGGCACATTCTCCAGATCTCTCACCAACTGAAAACGTCTGGTCAATGGTGGCCGAGCAACTGGCTCGTCACAATACCCCAGTCACTACTCTTGATGAACTGTGGTATCGTGCTGAAGCTGCATGGGCAGTTGTACCTGTACACTCCATCCAAGCTCTGTTTGACTCAATGCCCAGGCCGATCAAGGGCGTTATTACTGCCAGAGGTGGTTGTTCAGGGTACTGGTTTCTCAAGATCTATGCACCCAAATTGGGTGAAAATGTAATCACATTTCAGTTCTAGTATGATATATTTGTCCAATGAATACCCGTTTATCATCTGCATTTCTTCTTGGTGTAGCGATTTCAATGGCCAGTAGTGTAGATTCTAGGACGTATACCGTTACTTTATTTCTCAGTCCCAAACCCTTTCTTCCCTATACTAATCTTAAAAATGTCTCACAATACATATTTTGTTCGTGCGAACGTCGCTCAGTTCGACGGAAGAAAAGAAACCTATTTGAAATCCGCCGACCGTCATCCGAAGTCTTCACAGTCGGGCGTTGAGATCGGTTGTATTGAGACCACGCATGTACTAGTGTACTGATTTGATTAGATTGACCATGTTCCGTCAATGTCGGTCGTCGGCGAAATGCTCCGATGCCGGCGGCTCTGTGACCGCAGCCTAATAGTTGCCATTGGCCAGCGTCCTGCAGAGTTACCGGGCACGCAACACCGCAGCGGACTTCCGTTCTCAATTGCGGTAAGCAGTGATCCTGATGTTTTTACTCAGTGTACTTCTCGTAGTGATCATAAACAGCTGTACCCTTTAGCTTTGGTACATTTTAAAACCACTACTGTTGTAAATAGTCAAGCTGGAAGGGCTGTGTAATAACAGGATTAAAAATAGAATTAGATAGCTCAAATTGGTAGTATTTTACATACAATTTTAAAACTAAAACTTGTTGGTAGATTAAAACTGTGTGCCGGACCGAGACTCGAACTCGGGACCTTTGCCTTTCGCGGGCAAGTGCTGTACCAATTGAGCTACCCAAGCACGACTCACGCCCCGTCGTCACTGCTTTACTTCCGCCAGTACCTCACCTTCTACCTTCCAATATCATTCTAGAATTTTAAAACCAGTTTGGTTTCTGCAGAAGAATGACCAGTGGGCTATTAGAAGATGTAATGTAACACACAGACTGAACTGAAAAACACATTGTAACTGTTGCTTGCGACATGAGTAACAAAAAAAGAAAGTGATAAACTGGTGAGGAACCTTCGGCTATCCACAAATAAGACGTACACTGATCTGCCAGAACATTATGACCACACACCTAATAGCCGGTATGTCCACCTTCGGCGTGGTTAACAGCGGTGACGAGTCGTCGCATGGAAGTAATGAGGCCGTATTAGGTTGCTGGAATGAGCTGACACCACATCTGCACACACAAGTCACCTGATTCCCGTAAATTCTGTGAAAGGGGGCGGTGAGCTCTGACACCATGATCAGTCACATCCCAGATGTGTTCGATCGCGTTCAGAACTGGCGAGTTCGGAGGGGGAGGACACATCATTTAGAACTCATCATTTTGTTCCTCGAATCACTCCATCACACTTCTGGCCTTAGGACATGGCGCATTATATTATTGAAAAATGCCACTGCCATTGGGACGCATGATCGTCGTGAAAGGATGTACGTCGTCCTGCAACCAATGTACGGTACTCCATCTTGCCGTCATGGTGACCCGAACGAGCTCCACTGTACCCATGGATGACCACTTCAGTGTTCCCAAGAGCATAATGGAGCCGCCGCCAGCTTGTCCCCGTCCTGCAGTGCAGGTGTCAAGGAGCTGTTCCCCTGGAAGGCGACAGATTCGCACCCTCCCATCGGCATGACGAAGAAGATTTTGGGATTCATTAGACCATGTGACGCCCCACCGCTCCTCCAACGTCCAGTGTCGATGGTCATGTGCCCATTTCAGTCGCAGTTGCTGAAGTAGTGGTGTTAACATTGGCACATGCATGGGTCGTCGGCTGCGGAAGTCCATCGTCACTAGTGTTCGGTGTACTGTGTGTTCACGCACAGTTGAACTCTGCCCAGCATTAACGTCTACCTGAGTACTGCTGGACGGCCACACCAGAGTACGAAGTTTGCTGCAATGTTACCTTCACGCCACTCTGCACGTGTTGTGAGATACATTGTAAAGAAAACGCGAAGATTTTTCTCTGAACTAGTATACGATACGTGTTAAACTCGAGAGACCCTAAAGATGATGCGATATGCCAAGAATATCCAGACGACCTCAACCTCAAGAACTGGATAAGTATTTTAAGAGGGCCAGGCACGTTGGTAAGCCACATCTCAAATAATGTAAAATTTATTCACATGAAAGGTGCCTTTTATCAGAAAGTATTGATAATAAGAATTTGTAAAAATTATGACTCGTGGTTTAAACATTTCTTACCTCTTTAACAGAACGGTTTCTAAAAATATTGATTAGTGTTAAGCTAATAATTATTTTTGTAAAAAATGGACATCGGAATAAGAAACGGTCTGCATTTTTCTATATATGTAAGGTTCTAATTTCTCTGAGATTTACAAAATAGCATAGTTCTTGTGTGAAAATATTTCACAATACTCAAATTAATGATCTTATAACTTGGAACAGGGATGTAAGAAAAATAACTCTTTATTCTTAATAACTTGTAGGAAACAGCCATTGAAGCTGTCGCTGCATGTTAGCTCCATAAGACGTGTGGTCTGCACCCTCTTCCATCTCATCTTGCAGTGTCCTTCTTACTGCTCGTCTGCGCTGTCTTGCTCTTGTTCCAAGGACTTTGATAGCTCTTCCTCATACTCTAACTCTTTCTTTCCCTAATTTAACATTTTTTTCACTGTGAAACGATGAGCAGTTTGCTGCAGCCTTTTTACGACTTCACACTTTGCAATATTTCCTTGGCGGAATGTTGCCACTGCATCAAAGACACCAAAATGCGGTGAACTTGTGTTAATTGACATAAACAATTCTTGTCCACTAATAACATTTCGCCTCATGGCCATGCCATAATAATTCTGGATTTTGTCTGTGGTAGATTATGTGAGTTTGCTCTTACCATATAATCCTCTGCCATCTTCAAATGTCTTTCCCCTGTATACAGTTATCCGTCCTTGCAGCCTCGTACCCATTCGTTTTGGAGATAACCTATGCACTCCAGTTTAGTGATAGTTACATTTTCTCCCTATGGCTTCTTTTCCTCAACAACTTTGAAAGTTTTTGAATCCCCATCTGCTGTATAACTGACAAATTTTACCTCTTTCAACTGCTCAGATTCTTGGAAAATGGTTATGTCCACATTTTGTTTTGTTTAAATCAGTGAATAAAACAAATATAAGGCAATCATGTATATGTATTGTATGTCATTGGAAAAGATAATTCTGTGGTTAAAGATCAATTAGAAAAACAAAAATTGGTAAGTTCAGGATTTCAACTGGTACGAAGCTACTTACGAAGATTTCTATAAGCATGTTCGGCACAGGTTGTAAAAAGAATATGAGTATCGAAGCATTTTAGAAAGGTGATTTGACAATCGTTAACTCTTTAACAATTTGAGAAATATGGCAACATCTTACGTATTGACTACTAGGTTGAATCAAGACTAAGGAACTATTCTTCCAAAATTGGCTATCTTGCTGCATTTCTCAGATATTCCAAAAACTCCCTGTTAACACTCAACTGAACTGCGCGAGGTAATTCTTCTTGTGATGGTGCTATACATCTGCAGTCAGACTTTTCTACTTTCGTTGAAGTTTTAATACAGGCAGAAGACTGTGCTTCCTATAACGCACTTTCCCTCTCTTTGTAAATATCAAATCTGCCCTGATGCGAATCACTGTAACAAAACACCCGATACATCATGGCTAACAGTCTTATTTTTCATTTTGTACTTCTGGAAGACAAGGCATAGCCGTTAGTCGTACGTCAGTACTTTTATTGGTACTAATGCTTTGCTAATGTACTCATTCTCTTTGTATCTCACTAATGTGGCTGGAACTGGAATAGATTCAATATTTTCGGTAAACAAAGAAACACAACATCCCGTAAATGAAAATATGGAGCATAAAATTTTCTTTATTATCGGTATCGATCGTCAGGCACGAGATTCTTCAGAAAATTTTATGTCTGATGTTAGCGCTGTACACAGCCAAATACATTTAAAGTGTGGCCGTTGGCTACAAAATTTCTGAACATCCCCGCGTCTGACGAGTGAAACCGGTAACAAAGGAAGTTTTATGTGACTTGTGGCTGCACCGGTATGTCATTTCATACTGTCGCCATTCCCCTGTAGGCGGTGCCTGCTCTCGCTGGATAACATACCGCGTTTTATGTGCCTCGTTGTTATAATGAATGACAACGCAATTATGCCGACGCCTATTTATTTGACAGACAATTCGCTTTTCACTAGAAAATGAGCAATGACAATCTAAATCACAGAATTACCCACAGTCAAAAGCATTATGGCTTGGAGGTTGCTGCTTCCGAAAATGTACGCAGTGACACAATGCCATGCAGCCCTGCCTGAGCGAGTTTGACGCGGGAAGGGGCAAAAAACTTAGGTCCAAGGACTAGGTGATGATAGGCTGCGAATACTTCACCACCTTTCAACATTAGTGGTAATGTTTTTAACCGCAAAGACGTTGGTGGCAGATTTTCTCTGAGTTTAACCATAAAGACGTTTGTGACAGATTTTCTCTGCGGACCTCTCGCATCTAGTTACTACAAAATATTTGTAACAGTCCTTGCAGTGTGGTGGCAGCAGTGTGCGAAATGTATTCCAACATTCTCATAGAGCTCCACAGTATACCATGGGAACAACAAGTATATAAGTCAGGAAATCTGCCGCAGCCAGACACAGCTATATGCCGTCGTCACACGGGAAAAGTTAACTGACGTTGAAGTGGCGTTATACCAGTTTTGTTGCGTCACTTCCTGCTATTTCGCATTGAGGAGCCATTTCTTCACGTGAAATGGAGTTTTTGGTGGGTTTTACCTTATAACTTACACTCTACATCTACATCTACATACATACTCCGCAATCCACCATACGGTGCGTGGCGGAGGGTAAATCGTACCACAACTAGCATCTTCTCTCCTGTTCCACTTCCAAACAGAACGAGGGAAAAATGAGTGCCTATATGCCTCTGTACGAGCCCTAATCTTTATTATCTTATCTTTCTGATCTTTCCGCGGAATGTAAGTTGGCGGCAGTAAAATTGTACTGCAGTCAGCCTCAAATGCTGGTTCTCTAAATTTCCTCAGTAGCGATTCACGAAAAGAACGTCCCCTTTCCTCTAGAGATTCCCACCCGAGTTCCTGAAGCATTTCTGTAACACTCGCGTGATGATCAAACCTACCAGTAACAAATCTAGCAGCCCACCTCTGAATTGCTTCTATGTCCTCCCTCAATCCGACCTGATTAATTAATTAATTAATTAATGCTCTTTCCTAGCACCGGCACATTGAAACTCTTGTGAACACATCGTTGCTGGTACGATTTGATGTAATTAAATGACGGTGAACGTCACACTGGTGGTTAACGAAGTTTCGTATTTAGTTATTTTCGTATTGAAGCTCGCGCGTCAAGAAGATGTACCGTTTTGAGGCAACGGAACATTGAAGATTTATCAAACACGTGTCTTTTTTGGTAGTTTTTGTTGTAATTAAATATCAATAACTATAATATCGATGACTAAAGCCTTCAGAGCATCCTATCATAGAGCAGAAATTCATTTACTGCAAAGCTTCAGTGTAGTGTTATTGGTAGGTGTGCCAAGTTACGGAACAATGTGTAGCGGATTCACATACCATTACATCATATTTCTTTTTTCACCTTCGTGTTTTCTACAATACTGTGAGAAATTCTTGTTAGATCAATAGAAATAATTTCTGCAACATTCGATGTTATGCGCTCACTGTCGAGAGAAGTTGTTCGAATTTGTGACATTTCATAAGCTGATATCCTTTCTGGCTGGGCATGTAACTTTCCTTCTTCTCTTACTGCATGCCCGTGGATACTGAAATTGTTATTTGCAATTACAACGGACAAAAGAGCAGCACTAATATAAGGACAAGGGAGGCAAGCATTTTCGCAAACGAACTGTGTAGTTTGCGAGCCAAATAAAGCCGCGGGAGAGCGCAGACAGTGCATATTACGTTAACCAGCTCGTCCCGTTTATCGGTGGCACTGTCCCTCGTGGCATAAGATTTCCCATACACATCAACACTAGCAGGCTCGTCCCGTATGTCTAGGGCTTTAAGAATGCCCATAAAATTTAGTTTCAGCAGACAGGTTTCTAGGTCACACTTCGAATTGCAGAGACTCAGTCATCAAAGAGGCTTAGAAATATAGAATCCGTGTTAAGTAGGATGATTCGGAATTCCGTGGAAGCGGAAGTCTGATTCTGAGACACTATGGATAAATGTGTGCTTAATTTCACATCAAAAAGAGAAAGAATGACACCACATCCAACACATGATCGTTGGTGGGAATGTAGTCTCCGGTAACAGGGGGTACCAGTACAGTATTTACGTGAGTGGATAATTCTTATGTGTTCGACACTCAGTTGTTTGCCCGACAAAAAACTGGAGGATAGAGCTGAAAGCGTCATAGAAGACCCAAAGATAGTGCATCACTATCAGATATCATATTCATCGTTCACCACAAAAACTTTAAAAAAATTCAAGTTCGATAATAAAACCACCGTCTAATTTGCTAACGTATTTCTTGTCCTTAACGACTACAGTGAATTAACGGAAAACAAAGAAGTGTTATACTTATCATCACATGTATCTCGTACGTACTAACTGTAACCACTGGGTAATGTTCTTACGTAAGGGAATAGTGGAAAAGACGGATGGAAAAATCATAATCTTTGTTTGGAAAAGTCCTCATTCGTACTAACTGGAGCTGACAGCCAAAGCTTAAATCAAATTATAAAATAAGTAATGAAGTAAAAAGACTACCTTTCACTGTATATACTAATTCATTGTCAATCAGTACAGCCAAATGTCGTTATATAGTGTTATAATCCAACGTAAATAAACACTCCAAATTATGTGTTGCATGTGTCGTAATTTCTGCATGACGAAGGAGGCACAGTCGCCGTATGTTGGCTTACAAAAATAGTGTGCTACTAAATTACCGTCTAATTATCCAAGATATTTAGTTTTACATTTTCCATCTCTAGCGAGATCTTAAAAAGGTAACTGCTGGGAAGGAGGGCCAGACCAATAAAGAAACAGATATCATATTAAAAAGTTATATGAACTCGCGCTGTACTTGAAAAAGAGAATAAAATTTTCAGTCACATTGTGCTGTGACTCAAACACCTAACTATATTATTTAGTACTTTATTGACACAGCTGTATATTTTCTTAAAAACATCATTTCCAATTAGATTAAACTAAAATTAGTGTTGGTTGAAACATTTAAACTGATTTACAGAAGTTTAATTCAAACTTGACGTAGAGAACTACCTTCGAAGAGCAAGTATCATACTGCTAGGGTTTGACACAGAGTTCACGTCAGCTTTAATTGTGATACCGATAAAAAAAAGGAAAACAATATGTAGCTTCGCTACCCTACGATTACATTGTCTCGTAGTTCCATATTTATGCAGGTGTACATCACTTAGCTCTTTCTGTAAGCGTTAGAAACCAGTGTAAAAATATTTTTCTCTATGCCTGCAAAAAATCTGTAAGCTGATTAATGTAATTTTCAAAATGTAATGTATTTTCGGCCATATATACACCAACGGAATTGGGAATCCTAAAAATGTTGTTAGATTATTCAAGTTACACTATTTATAATACATCCGTAAAGCAATTTCGTTAACTCAATATATTTCCAACACTTTTTCATGTTTACTTCGTAGAAAGTGTGAGTGTCTCCAAATATTAGTGCTAAAACTGATTTTGTTGCTACATAAATGCTTTCCTCAATACAGGAGGTTCGTCGTAGAAATTGCGGTATTTGCACGCATACCACGAGCAACTTTAAGTGTGCTCAAAACGCGGCTCGTGTTACTTTGCATATATTACAGACCTATTACAAGTCATTTAGTCCCACAAAATGGAATACGTTCACCTTTTCACAAAAAGAAATAATTACGCAACGGACGCGCACACGTAGATTTTCAAGTAGGGTGACTTAGTCACTTCTCCGTAAGTTGTTACAACATCGCTACTCCGAAAATTTTCTACCCACGAGATGAACGCTTAATAGGTGATGCTCGTGTTAGGTGTGGGAAACTTTTAGCACTAAATAAGGATAAGACAGTGCTCAGAGGGCAGAGGAACAGGGCAGAGAAAAGTGCAGATTTTCTAAAGTATTCTAATATTAAACATTTAATAACATCAGTTACTTAATAAATTTTTAGAAAGATAATTTCAGTATGAATTCTAGTGCATTCTTGGTTTATCCCAAATCAGAGGACGTGCAGATGTTTGTTAATAAAATCATCTCACAGTATTACATCCGCTGAAGTAGACACTCATCAAACGTGACACCCAGGTACGATTTAAAAGAAACGAAGGCAATAAATATCATTTCATGGCTCACAGTATGTCTCGTTCCGTATAACAACTGTGGTATTTGTACTTCATGATGTCGGAAACACCACGGAAAACATAATTTTGAAACTTACTCTTCCCGAAGGCACATCCAACGCTTACCTACCGTGCCTTCTCACTCCGTTGCGGATTGGATAAGTATAGGACAGTGAACCGGCTGCAACCTTGTTTAGGAAGTCATCCCAGCATTTATTTGAAAAAATTTAGATGCACCATGTAACCGTGAACTATATTAGTTGAACAGGAATCTGAACCGTCCTCCTCTTGGATACAAGTCGAGTTATCTAATACTGCAACCTCTCGCAGACTACAATAGCTTTCCTGTGTGAGTTGATATTCTGGTTGCGATTGCGCAACGTGATCATCACGTCCTCTTTTTACATACACACATCACACACACCCACACCCACACATACACACCCCCCCAAAAAAAAAAAAAAACACACACACACACACACACACACACACACACACACACACACACACACACACACTTACACAGAGACGTAGATAAGCGGGGTAACAAAGTGAATAAACCATAATTAAATTGGCCGGCCGGAGTGACCAAGCGCTTCTAGGCGCTACAGTCCGGAACCGTGCGACCGCTACGGTCGCAGGTTAGAATCCTGCCTCGGGCGCGGATGTGTGTGATGTCTTTAGGTTGGTTAAGTTTAAGTAGTTCTAAGTTTTAGGGGACTGATGACCTCAGAAGTTAAGTCCCATGGTCCTCAAAGCCATTTGAACCATAATCAAATTATTATTCTTGAACGAACCAACTGAGACAGCACTCCCATACACAAAAACACTCAGAAAGTATCCTAAACAATTTTTGCAATTTCGTCTGTGGAGATCCGGTTTGATTCTCATCTCTGACATCCAAATATGAATTACTTTGTGGTTTTCCGGCATCAATGAATACTATCGTCATTGTGGTTTCCAAGAAGAGGTCATGACGGATTTACTAGCCCATCCCTGTTCTATACGATCTTGGGCTCATCTCTAATGGCATCGTCTTCGACGGTACGTTATATGTTAATCTGTCTTTCTTTTATGTTCTCCCATGAAGAATGCCACTGTCATTAAGCAGGGGTCAATTTGAAATCCGACTTTCTGTTGATCATGGGCTCTGACTGCCAGGTAACCTTCCGCCAGCTCTTGATGAAGAAGTAATTGCCCTTACCACAACCCTTCTTTGCTAAAGCTTTGTAGTTTGTTATATCAACCAGTTTAACCCTAACCTTTAACAGAATAAAGGATTAGGAATGTGTCTACTAAAGTAAAAAAAGCTGCCTAGCAAAAACACAATAATGGAACTCTTCCAGTAACTACCGGTACAATTTACTGCCGCCTTAGCAAACACCAATGCTCTGACCAGTGATCTGACATAATTGTAGCTCCTGAATATGTATTTACTTTTATAGCTGGTAGTTTAAAGCCTCATTGATGGACGAGGCAGTTCGTATGTGTGTAGTGGGGCTGTTTTATCGCAGATTCAATGAATGTCATCTGGCAAGTGTAAATATCAACTGTTACGAGATAAATAGTGAACACATTTGCAATGGGAAATGTTAAATGTTTAGTCAAGGGAAACAGGTAGTCTGTGTGACCTGCAGGAAGGGTAACCTTGTGACAGACCTGGTTCACAAAACTGAACATCAAAAAGGAAAGGAAATGTAATGATATATAATCTAAGATGCACTGCAACGATATACGGTAGGGTGCAATGAAACTTTAAAAGTGGATACCTGAGGGTTAAAATGTTTTTTCGTCTAGAAGACATTGTCTGTTCTAAATGTTATAACGTTATAAAATGGACTTATCAAGATGAATGTATTATAGTAGCAGGTTTGTGTATACTCTCTGATACGTGACAGAGCTAGAAGATAACGACAAAAGTAATTGAGAGAATAAGTGCGTCCATATTTGTAAACCCTCCACAGTCCCCGTAAAGCAAAATAAAAAATAATTCAAATACCTGTACACAAGCCGAACGGCCAGAAGAAATGGAAAGTCAATGTTTTTTCATATAAAAACGTGTTTGTTCGTAAAAGAAAAAGAAATACGCGAGTCAGGCGAGAGCTATAAATAAAAAAGTAAGTCACATTGGCAAAGAAAGCATGAAGCAAGGAATTCTTAGAGTATGTCAGTGACACAGTTTGGTGATAGTATGTAGGCAAAAAAATGACTCTAGCAATATCTTACATGAAACTGACTAGTGAATCGAGCAGCCACTCTTGAGAAGTTGATACTATCGCTGCTCCATAACCGAGGAGAGAGAAACTACCTACATATTGCGCAAAACATGTTTCATAACAGATGAGCATTTAATTTCTTTACTCATGTATATTCGGAAGACATGGGGATACACACAAATACTCAACAATTAAAATTAATCAGAAGATGGCGGATATGTTAAGGAAATGGTGAAATATTATTGCCAAGCTTTCCCGATGGACTGGAGAAGCACGATATAAACCTGACAATTTATAATTATCACCAAGGTTTCAAAAGACTACAGCACTGAAAATACAAGTCATACAGAAAAAAGACACATGTCATTTTATGAAGCATCTCTCCAAGTGTTTAACTCACATCATATGTGATCAGTTTGAGCATAATTTGAGACACAGTTAATGGCAGCACATGTGTGCTACTGATAGAAGTCACTGACACGCCCCCTAATTTACGACGGCTGCCTGCCTTGGGCATATGTTCATTGGGTTGCCTATCTGTTGTGACGAACTAATTCGTTCCGACAGTACGGCGCGAATGATTTGTCTACATGTTGTGTCACTCCTGGCCACTAGCGGAACTACGCCACTGCACGTAATACGAATCGAAACTGGAAGAGATGTTCTATCCACTGATACAACCTGAAACGCCTATAATCCATATGCTGTTAGCATCTTGTGGAGTTATACGTTGTATGTAAGTGAGATCTACGCGCTGAAATTATATTTGTGGAAAATTTTATAATATGTGCCCCGTATTTATGTGGTGAAGGTAAAACTGACGGCTAACGTAACTAACGCACAACATGGTATGCTGGACGTCAAATTTGCAAGCACCAACTACTCTCGGGTCACGTGATAGAGACTGCATTCTATTTTCTTTTACGAGTGATGTATGCATTATTTCAAACAAACTGAACAACGTTTCTGTTTCATTGCGAGTGGGAAAAATGCAATGCGAGCAAAGTAAACCTGTGTAACTACGCCAGAAAAGAAATGTAGGGGCTTCAAACATCGAAACTGTTACTAATATTAACAGAAAGAAATAAAATCAAGCACCATACTGACAGAAACATATGTATGCGTTGAAAAATACAAATTATTCCCACTATACCACAAACTGTTTGCTAATTATGCTTAATGGTGCAGCATCTGAAAACAAGAAGAAAGAGGAGGAGGAGGAGGTTATAGTTTAACGAGTCGTCAACGACGAGGTCACTAGACACAGAGCACAAGTTCAGACTAGCGAAGGATTAGGAAAGAAATCAGCCTTGTCCTGTTAGAGGAACTATCCCAGCAATAATCTGAAGGGATTTAGAGAAATTGCAGAAAACATAAATTTGAATGACTAGACACTAATTTCAGTCACTGTCCTCCTGAATACGAGTCCAGAGTGTTATCACAGTGCTACCTACCTCTCTCGGTCTAAGCAAAACTGTTGCAGGAAATCAGTCGTGTCTTTTTATAGGAAGTATTCGTGCATTTCACTTTAGTGTTTTAGGAAAACCGCGAAGAACCAGTTACTGAGCGCCAGACGGAGATTTGCGCCTCAGTTCTATCGCGTACGAGTCTTCTCTATCACGTCATACGGCTGCAGTGTATCAAACGGGAACCAGAACTGTCTTAATAACAGTTGATGTGGCAAATACCACATTAAGTAGCAACCTAAGTTCATTTTAGATGCAGCAATGTTGATATCTATGTGGAAGGAGATCTGCAAGCACAGAAGCGACTGCGAAGGGATTCTAACGTTTCTTTAATTCCATTTAAGCTTTGAATAAAGCTGTATCGCTCTTCCTTTCAATATTCGTGTGTTACAATGACAGCTGTTTCGATTCGTAAGAAATGAGAAAGGCTAAAGTAGTAGTAGCAGCAGCATACTATGTTAGACTAATAAATGTTTACTATTGTGTATACAGGTGAGCGATCTGACTTTCACATGTCGTCCGTATATACTTAGTCCCATGGATTCACTCAAGTGACATCGAAGCTGGAACTCTACTATAGGATGTAACCTGTGGTTCACCTGCTCGACAATCGGTTACAAAATGTTCTGCTCTGCCTGCGTGTGACAGTGGTGGGACAAAGGCTACCGGGTCCTTACTGGTTAAAAAAAGCGAAAAATTCAGAGAATTAGTTTACACCTATACAATCCTTACTCAGAGCCGATGAGGGACCTTAAAGCTGCCCTAACGTCTTAAAGTGTCACGATGAACAGTACAGTTCGTATAGGCACATGACCTGTAAATGTAGGTGCAGAACGTGATCACTGACCAGTCTGAAGCTGTAACCGAGGAATACAGAAATAATATATGTAACACTAAATCTTTTCCACCTGCTGAAATCCCTGTACCGCGTTTTCGATAAAACATCCTACAGCCATCGTTTGCATGATCACTTAGAAATATATTCTATGTATTATGGAGTTTGATGATTGTTCTATCTCTTCGTTCACTTCTGGAAATCACCCGTACGTTGGTGGAACGATGAGGGGCGCACTGCAGTTGAGGATGGGTTTGAAGCATTCTGGCTATTCAAATGTTAACCATCTTCAGAGAACTTCGTGGTCTTTGCAATCATGAGACCAAAGGTGGCAGAACCAAATAAGAGATCAGTAAATCTACATTAGAGAAACCACGTCGAAAGGTTGAGATCAGTTATGAACACATGTTCTCCAGAATTCGATACGTATCTTCTACTATAGTCCCCCCTTCCTCGACCCATAGGTTATGCGAAGAAGGAAAACATTTTACAATTCAGCTCAATATTATCTTACGGAAGCAACTGGCTCGAATTGTTGCGATGAACAGCTCATTTTCTGCTCGGATTTGAAAAGAAGCGCGAAAACTGTGAGCTCATAACCTTAGAAATTGCAGCGAGAGGTTTTGTCCATATTGAACTGTGTCTACAGCTATGTATCGAAGAAGAAATAGTCAAGGGAAGAGGTACTTTCCAAATCATGCCTCACGCTTCTCAGGTAACTGGGTGATGTTTTGTCGATACGTGGAATGTGGTCGGCTGTATTGCTTAACACCTGACGCGGAAGACAAAACTACGAAAACGAGGATAAAAATATATAAAAAGGAGAGCGAAGATACTCTTTGAACCCCCCCCCCCCCCAACAAATGGCAAGGCTGCAGTCAACTACTAGGAAGGATTGGCAAGCCAATTTCGATGTTAGCAGCTATAGTCTAGTCAACAGAGATGGACAGTAGGTGCTGTTCCTATGTGCGACTTCTTCACGCTGCTGGTTACCATCACCAAAAGTCTGGGAGAAAATAAGAAGCTACATTTCGATATCGAGAAGCATGCATAGCGTTTCTTATACCGTACAAAGACTTCTAGTTGTTCAGCCCGACGAAAAAGTAGGACCAGGATGACAGACTGCCATTACGAAGAACCGATAACAGCTGCTACTCTTCTAAACATATTAGTGCCACAGGATGAAGTGGAAGAAACAGTTTGTCTGTTTGGCACTGGATGACGCAGTTAGAGTAAGAGAACTTCTTAAAGGTTCATACATGATGGACTAACAGATAAACATGCTTTAGAAGAATGTATGCTGCAAGCACTTTAGACTCCTTATACAAGAGAAGATACGCCTATATAGCACTTCGTGAACAATAAGACGATGCTACACTTGTCAGAAACAACAAAAATTTGCCTGAATAGATCCCAAGAAGTATCACTATAGGAATGTCGCGATGAGTTCCCAGAAAAAACATGTTAGGTCACTGCTGGTTCGAGACAAAAAGCTGTGTTTGGAATGTATTCGATAGACTCTTCGAAATGATGAATCTGCCTTGTAAAAGAGCATCAGGAAAAGTCTTCATGTGTTTAGCTCACTCGTGTCCTCCACCACTAGAAGACTCAGTGATATTCTGAAGAATGAGGAATGATGGAATCCGTAATAAAAGAAGTACCCGTAAGTTCTATGCACGTATGGGAAAAGGAACAAACAAATAATAACTGAAGCTCGCATTTTAAATGTCTCCATTTACATAATCATACTTTTAGTTTGTTTTACATAAGAATGCGGTAATAACTACATCGCTCGAACTTCAAAAATTATAGAAATAAAGGTTTCATGGTCCTCTCATAAACAGTAAAAGTAGATTAAACTACTTTTAATCTCTCTCTACTGTTTATTTTTATGTTTCATACGAACGTATCATTAAATCTCATAAAAAGACTAATTTATCAAGTTGTTTTTATAAACGTTTTCGATATATCTATTAACAGTAAAGAATATTACTCCATGAACCCTCAGATTTACTTTAAAACTAATTTTTTTTTCAATATAACGAAGACAACTATTGGAAAAAACTTTTATTGTAATAGGTATAATGCAAGCTTGTCAAATGTATAAGAAGTATCTGGCGTCTCGAAAGCAATCTGTAATTTAATCACGTTTAAGGATTATTTATTTTACGATCATTATCTGTTTTTAGGGATGATGACTATAGTGTCCTCTCGTATTCAGATGATATTAAAAATTAAAACACGTTTCCATATTACGAATATGATACCATGTGCGAATTCCAATCTGGAGAAATTATTGTCTGATACAAATCCACCAATGCAGAAGAATGTTACGTTAAAGTCAGTGCGTACTATTTTCAGCAGCTTTATGAAAGGACAATTCGTAAACCGGGAAATTCTAAATATTAGTTACAATTCTACTTTCCTCCCTCTGCGAATGTATAACGTGAAACTTAGTCTTATGTGTCTATCTTTTATTAATGAACAGTCCTTTGCTTTTGGAATAGACGCATTTGGAAATTTTCCTGGCATATAAAACATTTTGTATGACTACATGGTAGGGGTTCATTTGAATAAAAATAGTTGATGATATTGTCCTCAAACCAAAGACTAATTCTCCACGCTAGTATACCCTGTACAAGCGTCTTCATCATAGCATGACTTTTGTAGCCTACATGCATTTGAACATGCTAACTATAGCCATGCCTTGGCTTCAGTCTGCAGTTCCTCTCCCTCCCCCCTCCCCCCACCCCCGCCACCACCCTCCCACCCCTCTCTCTCTCTCTCTCCCTCTCACACACACACACACACACACACACACACACACACACACACACACACATTTACGTCCGTAACCATATTTACGATTCCTTGATTCCTTATTTTGTTGAAGATGTGCAATAAATTCCATTTCTCCTCAATCCAGCTCTGTTCATTATCGGTAGATATCCGATCTATCCATCTAATAGTTGTTCTTGTTGTCCTCAGGCCGAAAACTATCTCTCCACGTTAGTATAACCTGTGCAAGCCACTGCTTCTGTAAATTCACTTTTCAAAAGCTTCTATTGTTTTCTCGTCCGAACTTCGTTGTCCATGTTTCACATCCGCAGAAGAAAAGGCTTACTGCCATGCAAATATATGTTCGATGTTAATAAATTTCTCCTTTTCAGAAATGCCTTCCTTCCAATTGAAAGTTTACATTTTATATGCCTTATCCATTATCAGCTAATTTGCTGCCCAAATAGCAGAACTTATCTACGACTTTTAGTTTCTCATTTTCTAATCGATTTCTTTCAGCATCTCCTAATTTAATTCGACTACATTCCTTTACCGTGTGTTTATTTTGGTAATATTTATCTTACAGTATGCTCTCAAGACCTTTCCCATTACGCTGAACTACTCTTCCGAAACCTTACAATCTCTGACAGAATTAAAATGACATCGCAAAACTTCTAAATTTTTTTTTCCTCCTCCCGAATTTAAATTCCTCTTCAAAAATCTTCTGCATTTCCCTTACTGTTTGCTCAGCGTATAGATTTAACAACATCGGAGATAGACTACGAGCATATCTCATACTCTTCTCAATTACTGGTTCCGTATGGTTCTTATAACTGCAGTGTAAGTCTTAGATAAGCTTTAGCACTCTGTTTTTTATCCATGCTACCTTCAGAATTTCAAAGAGTCAATTACAGCCAACATTGTCAAAAGTTTTCTCTAAATCTACACTTTCTATTAAATTAGGATTACCTTTCTTCAGTCTACCTTCTTATTTAAGTCGTAAGTCGATATTGCATTGCGAGATCCTGCATTTCTCCAGTATGTAAACTGATCTCTGAATTCGGCTTTGACCAGTCTTTCCAGTGTTCTGAAATAAAAAAAAACTGTATCAGCATTTTAGCGATTTGGATATAGTCACACGCGGCAGAACCTACAGTCTTTTGATCTGAAATTAACATACTGCTCTTGAAGCCTGAGGGTATTTCACATATCTTCAATTTCTTGAAAAGGAGGTGGAGTAAACTTATGATTTCCCACACTTTGTCATATACTCCTCGCAGTATCATATATCCAGTTTCCTCTAAATCAGCTTCGCATTCCTTAATATTGTATTCCGTTTCGTTTTGTTTGTGTAGACCTTGCACGTATTCCTTACGCCTTTCATATTTCGCTTCTTAGCCTAGAACTGGTTTTCCATCTGAGATCTCATGCTCATACAAGCTCTTCTTTTCTTTCCGGAAGTCTATTTAATTTCCCACAGGCGGAATCTGCCTTTCCCGTTGTCTCGTGTGTTTATACAGCTTTGTATTTTCCCTCTAGAAATTCTACTTTTCCATTTTTCACTCCCTGACAATCTCATTTTTTAACTATCTGTGTTTCCTTTTTTCTCTCACCGTCGGTAAAATTCAGTATCTTTTGTGTTATCCAAGAACTTCTACTGAATCTTGTCTTTCTGCCTGTTTTATTGCCAGCTGGCTTCATTATTTCACATCTAGCCACTGCCCATTCGTTTCCCATAGTATTTAACGCTTTAGTCAATCGTTGCCTAATGGTCCCTTTGAAACTCTCAGCAACCCTTGGTTCTTTGAACCTATTCAGGTCCCATAATCTTTATTAGCTCTCTTTCCTGAATTTTCTTAGTTTTAGTCTGCAATATAACAGACGAATTATGTTCAAAGTTCACGTCTGCCCAAGGAAATGTTTGTTCAGTTTAGCATCTAGGTTCACATTCTCTTTCTTACCATTATATACTGAACCTGAAACATTCCGGCGTTTCCATGTCTCTTTACACGTGCTATCTTCTTTACGCTTCCTAAACCAAGTACTAGCAATGATGAAATTGTACTTAGTGCTAAGTTCTACCTGTCAGCTATCTTTTTCATTCCTTTCCCCCAGTCCACGTATTGCTACTATTTTTTCTTTTTCTCCCTACTACTATCCCCCATCACATATTTTCATGTCTCTTGATTATATAAATAGTTTCTTTCATGTCATCATACATTCTGTATCTTCATCATGTGTGGAGGTAGTTGGCATATAACCTTGTACTACTGCGGTGGGTGTTGGCTCTGTTTCTGTCTTGGCTACGCTAATGCTTACACTATATTTTTCGCAGAGTTTCCCTGCAGTCCTACGTTCTGATTCATTATTAGACCTACTACAGCTCTACCCCATTATGATTTTGTGTTTACAAACCTGTATTACATCCGCTATAAATCCCGGCCCCTCTGCCACCGCATTTCACTAATTTCCTCTTAGCTCAGAATAGCAACTAAAATGAATGTTTATTTAGTCGGTAACCGATTTCGGTCTACGCCCATTCTCAAACCAACCAATGTTCGTCAAGTAATATGGACATGCGGAACAGCAGTAAATGAAATGGGTACACACGTGCAAGGTCCCAACTAATGTTCGGTAAGAAGCACGCTGGAATTGCAGATTCACTCTATGTCCGTCAACTTCTCGATTTAATTTCTCCACCCAATTAGAACTACCTTAGTAAGGGATTAACATTCCGTATTTCAACCCGATAAGGTTAAGTCTGTGGCATAAGCCCGTGACTGGGCTATTGGCCTGACTGCAGGTACAGTGCAGCCTTTCTTTGCTGCGGCACTAGGAGGGCACTAGGAGTTCCACCGCCCCAGCCGCCTTTTCCTCCTGGAAAGACCCCTGGTTCTCCCACTGGCGGACCTAAGACTATCCTTGGGGACTGTAACGAATAAATATTCCCGCAGTTATCCTGGATTCAATACAGGACCTCGAGACCTGGAGCGCAGTGCTCTACCCGCAAGACAACCTGAGCTACCCTCCGACCCGAAGAATTCAAGATTCCTTTTTCGTGGTGACAACAGGCTCCTGAATAGTCCTCCTCCGATGATCCCAAGAGATGTCTATTTTATCGCCTGAATATTCTACCCAAATCGATGCCATTTTGATTACTCCATATCGTACACCTTCATTTCGATGGGAAATTCAGCTACTGTAATTTCCCTTGCTTTTAGCCGTTCGCAGTACTGACCTGCAGTGTCATGTGAGCTAATTTTACAAGGCCAGATCAATCCACTCATAAACGCTGTGGGCTCTGCAACTGCTGAAAAGATTGCTGCACGTCTTTAGGAACAGTATGTTTACAGATACACCTCTAATGTGGTTGCACGTACGGTACGGCTATCTGTATCGTTTAATCAAGCAAGTCATCTCGCCGTGGCCAATTCCATGGTTCGTAGGGGGTAAAAACAATTAAATAAACAGATTCGGTTACATAATAAAATATTAGGTTTTCATCGCTTTTAAATATAAGATTTCTCTAATGTTTCGAAATTGCTTTTCATTAAATGTTCGTTGTCGTGATTATTGTAAATCGGCAAATGTGGCCCGTGTAAACAATAATCGTCAGATCATAGCCCTCTATAAAATTGCACAATCATAATTCGTTCTCTTACAAGTGATATACAAGGAAATGTCATCAGCTCGTGGTCTCATGGTTCGAGTCGCTACCCCTTGATCGAAGTGCCCCGGCTGCGAGTCGCGGCAGTGTTGGAACTTTTATTCGGTCGGGGCAGGATGTTCGCATTCACCTTATTATTACAAACTGGTGTTCACAAGTCTGTTTGGTATTTGCAGCACAGCTACAATTGTTGTCCTGCAATATGTTATCGACAATTATCATTGTTTTGTTATGTAATTTCTCCCAACTTTTTATACTTAATATGATATTGTCGATTTTTTTCCTTTCTATTGCACTATAGCCACTATATCACCTTATTTTGTAATCAATGATTAAATATTTTACTCTGTGACCAGTATTTTTTAGATTATAATTTTATTTTTCGAAAAAGTGTTTAAATGTACGCTGATTGTGATTAGGCTTTATGATATGATGATTGGGGAGGGGGAGCTTTGTAAGTCCGGTTACTGGCAACTGCTAGTTCAATCTGATCAGTCAGTCAAATATTTGATGTCAAACAGCATCCCATCCCATAAGAAAGGCGGAAGAAGTATTGACGAACTTAATAATGCTGCGGAGGAAAAGAAAAATAATATATCAAAACAGTTCGTAACTGGTTCATCCAAAAATATTCGATAATATGGAAGCTGCTGCGGAGGCTGTGGCAGAACAGGAAATACATCATAGAGTGGAGGTCACTCACTCAACAGAGGGAGAAATAGTCATTATAGTTCCAGAAGCAGAAAATGTCATAACAAAACAGAAGAAATCACATCGGGGAAACAAAGATGCAAGAAACGGTTGCAGGAAGACGATAATCTACAGACCGAGGATCAAACGATACGAATAGCAGAAATCTTCATGTCACCTACGGTATGCAATACTGAATACCTATTCATGTCAAACAGACATATTTCTTCTTGATATTGTTTATATGTATTAACAATAATATTTAGACACTGTTGAACAAAAGATTATGCCCACCTATTTAACAGCGTTGTGTTCCACCTTTGGTACCTAATACAGCAGCGATTCTGCGTGGCCGTGATCTGCCAAGTCCTTGGCAGGTTCTCAGAGGTATGTGACACCAAAGTCTTTGCACAGGTAACGCAACTCCTGTGATGCACGGGCCAGTGGTTCGTGGGGAAGGAGTAGGTGCCCATAGCGTCCCAGATGTGTTCCATCGGGTTTGCACCAGTAATTCTGATGACGAGTACATCAACGTGTATTAACTATCGTGCTCCTCAGTTCATTGTAGTACACTTCTGGCCTTGTGAACACGGACTGTTGCCCTGCTGGAATATGCCATCGCGGTGGAGGTTGACATCAGGCATGGGCGATGCAGGCTGTCAGCAGTAACGTTCACGTAGTCCACAGCTGTCATTGTTCCTTTAGATTACCACCATAAGCCCCAAATAAGCTCAAGTGAATATCGACCATAGCACAATACTACTCCATAGGCCTGCGTCCATGTCGTGGTGCATGTTTCGAGCGCCGATTTGCCTACGTGAAGGGGTATCTATACACGGCCATGGACCTGGTATAGCAAGTAATGTGATTTGTCAAACGAAGTGCCACGTTTCCATGGTCGTATCTCGATGGTCCGTTCCCACTGTAATCGTAATTGACGATTTCGTGGTGGCAAGATGGGAACAAATAGGAGCCGTTTGTGGCGGGACCCAGTATCCAGCAACGTGCGCTGGACGGCGTCCTCCGATATACTTGTGCCTGCACCAGTATTGTACCCTTTCATCAGACCTGCCACAGATTAGAGTCTGTCTTGGTTCACAGATCTGGCAAACCTCCGAACCCTACGTTGTACAATAAGGCGTCGACATCTTACACGTTGTAGTCTAGACGTGGTTCCACACTCCTTGAACCGCTTTCCGAAGATGCTCACGATAGTAGCACGCGATCAGCCGACAATCTTCGCCTTTTCTGAGGTGCTCTTTCTCAGACGATGGATCCGTTTGCCTTTGTAAAAGTCGTTTATGAGAGTGGATATTCCCATTTGCGACCCGTATCATCGCTAGAATGATTTCCCATTCGTCTCTCTTCGCTTGTACACTCTCCTTACAGCGTCACAGAATTGCACCGCTACTAGGAGGTATTTGATATCGCCGTGCGCAGAGTTCATGTTTTGGCTCATCAGTGTATGTACTCCAGTTAATGTCGTTTAGCTGTAAGATGGTTCTTCCTCTTCCGACTAACGCAGATGCAGGAAAATAGTACATGCCAATATAAAGTATTCATGTATTTCACGCGACTTAGTTGTTTGTTACTGATTTCACTTATAGCGTAAGGCAGAAATTTCTCTGTCTATAATGACATGTGGGCTACTTGAATAATTATTGGACGCACAGGCTTAGACATTTTGTTGTCTGTTCTATCACATGTACCGCTATGGGCAGACGAGATCTGGAAAGGTTCCAGGAAGCGCGGAGAATTGCAAATACAAGCCTCTGACGTAGTGGCCAAATTCCTTTTCAATGCAGTGAAAGTGTACGTCTTTAGGTACCGGTGGTCAAGTGTTCATGTTTTCTATCGTCTCTCACATACTTTATGTGAGCTAAGAGACTATAGCTTGTGTCCTACGTCACATATAAATCACCATTAACAACAAACTTTTTGTATTTATATTTCCTGGCGTGTGTATATGCTGTTTTCTTTTCATTTCTGTTTATGTACTAAATTTTCTATATCTAGGATTAATTTTATTTTTATGCTTGCTTCCTTTAATCCGCCATGTTTTTGCCTTTTATATCGAGTTTCGTATAGTCATTGTACATTTTTTGTGATTCATGCATTTTTGTGAGAGACCAGAGTCCCGTTGTCCTGCTACCCAAGGCGATTTTTTGTTTCCTCTTGCATAGACTGAAAGGTGAGCGATTTTAAAGAAATGTGTTCGAATGACATTCTCACCCTTCATGAAATTATGTAGGCCCCCTCAATTTACTTGCAATGCATCCCACGTGAGATTTAGGAATACGGTCCCTCTTCTAAGAACGGTTAACAATCCTACGGTACTAACAGGGATAAGATACTGCTCCCCGCGTGAATAGGAAGCTTACAAGGCGCAATTACTTAACAGTTTTGTACTTAAGTCAGTTACTTTTGAAGCGAGTGGCACTGTAGCGCTTGTTGATATAACATCCGTCTTCAAGCCAATGGACTGATTTCGTCTTTTGCGATAACAATGAAAAAATTTTTCAGAACGATTTGTTTGAGATTCACACATCAAAAAAGTTTTGTATCACCTCGGTTCAGAGAATTCCGAAATCTGTACAAAGAGTTGCAATAGAGATCAACATTTCCGCCCTTTTTATTGCTCATGAAAAGCACACATTGCATGTTGTACCACCTTACAGCGAGACCTTAAGAGGTGGTGGTCCAGATTGCTTTACACGCCGGTACCTCTTATACACAGCAGCACGTCCTCTTGCATTGATGCATACCTGTATTCACCGTTGCATACTGTCCACAAATTCATCAAGGCACTGTTGGTCCAGATTGTTCTACTCCTCGACGGCGATTCGGCGTAGATCCCTTAGAGTGGTCCATAAACGGCCCTTTTCAATATATCCCAGGCATGTTCGATAGGGTTCATTTCTAGGGAACATGCTGGCCTCTCTAGTCGAGCGATGTCGTTATCCTGAAGCAAGTCATTCACAAGATGTGCGCGATTGGGCCGCGAATTGTCGTTCACGAAGACGAATGCCTCGCCAATACGCTGCCGATATGGTCGCACTATCGGTCGGAGGATGGCATTAACTTATCGTACAGCCGTTACTGCGCCTTCCATGGCCACCAGCGGCGTACGCTGGCCCAGATAATGCCAGCCCAAAACAGCAGGGAACCTCCAACTTGCTGTACTCCCTTGACAGTGTGCCTAAGGCTTTCAGCCTGACCGGGTTGCCTCCAAACACGTCACCGACGATTGTCTCGTTAAAGCCATATGCGACACTCATGAAGAGAGCGTCATGGCAATCCTGAGCGGTCCATTCGGCATGTTGTTGGGCCCATCCGTACCGCGCTGCATGGTGTCGTGGTTGCAAAGATGGACCTCGCCATGGACGTCGAGAGTGACGTTACGCATCATGCAACCTATTGCGCACAGTTTGAGTCGTAACACGACGTCCTGTGGCTGCACGAAAAGAATTATTTAACATGGTGGCTTTGCTGTCAGGGCTTCAGGTAGCGGTCATCCACTGCAGTAGTAGCCCTTGGGCGGCCTGAGCGAGGCACGTCATCGACAGTTCCTGTCTCTCTGTATCTCCTCCATGTCCGAACAGCATCGCTTTGGTTCATTCCAAGACACCCGGACAATTCACTTGTTAAGAGCCCTTCCTGGCACAAGGTAACAATGCGGACGCGACTGATCCGCGGTGTTGACCGTCTAGACATGGCTGAACTACAGAAAACACGAGCCGTTTAGGTCCTTCTGGTGGAATGACAGGAACTGATCGGCTGTCGGACGCCCTCCGTCTAATAGTCGCTTCTCATGCGTGGTTGTTTACATCTTTGGTCAGGTGTACTGACATCTCTGACATCTCTGTGATACAATATCCACAGTCAACGTGTATGTTCAGGAGTTCTGGGAACCGGCGTGATGCAAAACTTTTTTTAATGCGTGTATTATTCTACGAGGAGACTTTTTCTGTGCAAACGTGAGTGCGGTATCTTTCATGCCATTCCGGATAATCAGTTTCCCGTGTCGATTATGGCTCACAGTGACATTAACAGAATGCGTCTCCTGAGTAGTTAACGACATAAAAACGTTCTTTAAATTATGTTGGAGGGGAGCCAATACGCATTCTTTCAGCTCATCCACGTTCAGTTTTGTTCTTGTAAATTATTTATGGGGAAACCTGGAAGATACCATCAACGAAATGTGAATAGTTGCCATACTCGATTCTCTACTTATTATGTCCTGGCAGTTGGCAGGGCCACGAAAACAAAGATAACAGTTAGATACTACTACGATGAGCTATACAATCCCACCCTTGTGTGCCACGCGTTGTTGATCGACCTCCGCCAAAGACGTCAGTGTGGATGCAAATGCAATTAGCACGCAGCTTCCCTGGCTATTAATGCCTGTATTGCCGAAACGGAGTCGCGGCTTCTCCCATCGTTAGCGTGACAGATGCCCACGTGACATAAGCAACATCAACCACAGTCCTTCCAATAAGAAGCGATCTTGGCTACCACTTGGAATGGAACATAGCCCCACCACGCGGCACACACACAAACACTCACACACACACACACACACACACACACACACACACACACAAACACACACACATACGCACACGCACGCACATTGTGTCTGTTTGCGATGTGCTATGCTACTTTCTTGGATGCTCTGAAGTAACTTTCAGTTTAGTTTTTACAATGTATGCATGAAGCCATTCTAAACACAGTCAAGACGTGAGGCTGTTTCATATAATTTCAGCTGTTGAAAAACACCAGTGTTTGGCTTCTCACGATAAAAGAAGTGTGGTCTAAATTGTAATTTATGGTCAAACAAAATACAAACCTCAAATTAGCGTGTTTATAAATATCCCTTTACTGAATTGGAGTACGATTTCAGTGAAATTTACTGACAGCAAACCACAATTTCTGCCGGATGTACACAGGAACTACATACAAACGCGTGGCATAGATAGAACTCGAACGGAAGCCTCACTTTTGAGAAAGTGTAGGTACCACTACAAAATTTCTCTTTGTGCTGAAATGACGTATGACTGAAGATTCTAGTAACATATACTTAATTACTGTGGTAATTGATTCCATTCTGTTACTGGCAGTAACAAGAAGGAAGGAAGGAAAGCAGATCATACGAGGTGCATTCAAGTGCTAAGGCCTCCGACTTTTTTTCTAATTAACTACTCACCCGAAATCGATGAAACTGGCGTTACTTCTCGACGTAATCGCCCTGCAGACGTGCACATTTTTCAAAACGCGGACGCCATGATTCCATGGCAGCGGCGAAGGCTTCTTTAGGAGTCTGTTTTGACCACTGGAAAATCGCTGAGGCAATAGCAGCATGGCTGGTGAATGTGCGGCCACGGAGAGTGTCTTTCATTGTTGGAAAAAGCCAAAAGTCACTAGGAGCCAGGTCAGGTGAGTAGGGAGCATGAGGAATCACTTAAAAGTTGTTATCACGAAGAAACTGTTGCGTAACGTTAGCTCGATGTGCGGGTGCGTTGTCTTGGTGAAACAGCACACGCGCAGCCCTTCCTGGACGTTTTTGTTGCAGTGCAGGAAGGAATTTGTTCTTCAAAACATTTTCGTAGGAAGCACCTGTTACCGTAGTGCCCTTTGGAACGCAATGGGTAAGGATTACGCCCTCGCTGTCCCAGAACATGGACACCATAATTTTTTCAGCACTGGCGGTTACCCGAAATTTTTTTGGTGGCGGTGAATCTGTGTGCTTCCATTGAGCTGACTGGCGCTTTGTTTCTGAATTGAAAAATGGCATCCACGTCTCATCCATTGTCACAACCGACGATAAGAAAGTCCCATTCATGCTGTCGTTGCGCGTCAACATTGCTTGGCAACATGCCACACGGGCAGCCATGTGGTCGTCCGTTAGCATTCGTGGCACCCACCTGGATGACACTTTTCGCATTTTCAGATCGTCATGCAGGATTGTGTGCACAGAACCCACAGAAATGCCAACTATGGAGGCGATCTGTTCAAAAGTCATTCGGCGATCCCCCAAAACAATTCTCTCCACTTTTTCGATCATGTCGTCAGACCGGCTTGTGCGAGTTCGAGGTTGTTTTGGTTTGTTGTCACACGATGTTCTGCCTTCATTAAACTGTCGCACCCACGAACGCACTTTCGACACATCTGTAACTCCATCACCACATGTCTCCTACAACTGTCGATGAATTTCAATTGGTTTCACACCACGCAAATTCAGAAAACGAATGATTGCACGCTGTTCAAGTAAGGAAAACGTCGCCATTTTAAGTATTTAAAACAGTTCTCATTCTCGCCGCTGGCGGTAAAATCCCATCTGCTGTACGGTGCTGCCATCTCTGTGACGTATTGACAATGAACGCGGCCTCATTTTAAAACAATGCGCATGTTTCTATCTCTTTACAGTCCGGAGAAAAAAAATCGGAGGCCTTAGAACTTGAATGCACCTCATAGTTCAACGTTCCGTCGACAGTGCGCTCATTAGAGATAGATCAGAAGCTTGGTTTACGACAGGGTGAGAAGGAAATCTTCCATGGTGGCCTTTTCAAAGGAACCGTGTTGGAATTCGCTTGGAGAGATTTAGGGAAATCAAAGGAAATCCAAATATGGATAACCGGATGGGGATTTGATCCTGCGTCCTTCATCCTCTCGAGTGTATTACTCACTGCACCAGCGCGCGCGGCACTATAACTTCGAGTGTCAAACGTAGAAATGCATCTGAGTTCTATCGATTTAAAACCACACTAAAATGAAAGATGTTCTCCTGGGTCGTTTTGCGTATCCAGAGAACGGTCCGCAGTAGCTCTTGGGCTAGTGGAGCAGCTATTGTGTGTCGATGCTTAGAGTGTGCCTGTAAAGTGATGTAATTTTTATTCATTGATGGGTAAGAGGCAGGCCAGCGGAGCGTGCAGTTATTACGAAGATGTTCTTTGTTGGCGTCACCGGCAGGAAAGTAGGGCAGCGCGGCGAGGTAAAGCGCAGGCTGGTCCCCAGCGCGGTTTCTATATGAAATTCCATCTGCTCGCTCCGCGCCGCGCCGCCGTCGATCTGGAGCCGTACCACTCCTCACATCGAGGTCATCGCGCAGATCCGTAACTGATACTACAGCGGAACCCGTAAATCGCGTTTAAGTTCTCGCCTTTCCTCTCATGTTTTGCATGCCTCAGTGACGCTGGAATGGAGAAGTTCAGGAGTGATCCCGTAGAGAACTCCGTTCACTTCCCATACCCTCACGATGATTCCTGCTGCCGGGAACTATCTGCCGCAAGTCTCTCCCGATATCATATAACCGTGTCATCTCCAGCCTTATAACAGATCATAGACGTACAAGGCTGAAATTCTGACCGTGGCCTTTAGCTTTCGCAAGTATCAATTGGCTCATCAGGGTATCCTTCTTATATGAGATGAGGCCTCATTTTGGTAATACATCAGTTCTATTGTGATTGTCGAGATCAGCATAATGTATTGTGTCAGCCGAATGGGACGCCGGAACACTCCGAGACAGAAGTGGAATTACTCCCCTAGCAAAGACACTTCACCGGATAATGACTGCCGGCATCTTTGGATAGATTATTGTTGATACAGATCAGAGGGAACTGAGCCACGGCTGTTGTTGGCCTGAAGCAGATGCTCACGTTTGCACAACAAAGGCGGTAGTCGAAGACCTTTGAAAAATTGTCGACACAGCAGACATAGCGCTTGAGTTTTCAGAGGGTCTAAGAGTAACTTGAGATAACGATGACATGCTTTAAGAGAGGAGCTTGCTTTTGACATGCGTGCCTTTTATCATGGAAAAAGGAGGCGTTGTACAAGAGCTACGGAAGTTGCTGTTAAATCGTTAAATAACTCTATTAGCGAAATTAAGAAACTCAGTTGGGGTTTGACGTAATGAACATAGTGAAAAACCGCAGAAGTGAAATTATGGAGGAATTACACTTCAGCGAGAGACTTCAAATATTACACTTTATCTGAACCCCCCCCCCCCCCCCCCGCCCATGAACTATGGCATGAACTATGGACCTTGTAGTTGGTGGGGAGGCTTGCGTGCCTCAGCGATACAGATAGCCGTACCGTAGGTGCAACCACAACCGAGGAGTAGTATCTGTTGAGAGGCCAGACAAATGTTTGGTTCCCGAAGAGAGGCAGCAGTCTTTTCAGTAGTTGCAAAGGCAACAGTCTGGATGATTGGCTGATCTGGCCTTGTAACGTTAACCAAAACGGCCTTCCTGTGCTGGTAATGCGAAAGGCTGAAAGCAAGAGGAAACTACAGTCGTAATTTTTCACGGGGGCATGAAGCTTTACTGTGTGGTTAAATGACCATGGCGTCCTCTTGGGTAAAATATTCCGGAGGTAAAATAGTCCCCTCTACCCCCATTTCGGATCTCCGGAAGGGCACTACTGAGCAGGACGTTGTTATCAGAGAGACAAAACTGTCATTCTACGGATCGGAGTGTCGAATGTCAGATCACTTAATCGGGCAGGTAGGTTAGAAAATTTAAAAAGGGAAATGGATAGGTTAAAGTTAGATATAGTGGGAATTAGTGAAGTTCGGTGGCAGGAGGAACAAGACTTTTGGTTAGGTGAATACAAGGTTATAAATACAAAATCAAATAGGGATAATGCAGGAGTGGGTTTAATAATGATTAAAAAAATAGGAGCGCGGGTAAGCTACTACTAACAGCATAGTGAACGCATTATTGTAGCCAAGATAGACACGAAAACCACGCCTAACACAGTAGTACAAGTTTTTGTGCCAAATAGCTCCACATATGACGAAGAGATTGAAGAAATGTATGATGGAAAAAGGAAGTCATTCACATAGCGAGGGGAGACGAAAATTTAATAGTCGTGGGTGATTGGAATTCGATAGTAGGAAAAGGAAGATAAGGAAACGTAGTAGGTGGATATGGAATGGGAGTAAGAAAAGAAAGAGGAAGCCGCATGGTAGAATTTTGCACAGAGCATAATTTAATCATAACTAACACTTGCACTAAGATTAAAAAAGGAAGGCTGTATACATGCAAAAGGCCTGGAGACACTGGAAGGTTTCAGATACATTATGTAATGGTAAGACAGAGATTTAGGAACGAGGTTTTAAATTGTAAGACATTTCCAGCTGCAGATGTGAACTCTGACCACAATTTATTGGTTATGAACTGTAGACTAAAACTGAAGAAACTGCAAAAAGGTAGGAATTTAAGGAGATGGGACCTGGATAAACTTAAAGAACCAGAGGTTTTAGAGAGTTTCAGAGAGAGCATTAGGGAACGATTGACAGGCATGGGGGAAAGAAATGCGGTAGAAGATGAATGGGTAGCTTTGAGAAATGAAATAGTGAAGGGAGCAGAGGATCACGTAGGTAAAAAGACGAGGGCTTGTAGAAATCCTTGGGTAACAAAAGAGATATTGAATTTATTTGTTGAAAGTAGAAAATTTAAAAATGCAGCAAATAAAGCAGGCAAAAAGGAATAGAAATGTCTCAAAAATGAGATCGACAGGAAGTGCAAAATGGCTAAGCAGAGATGGCTAGAGGACAAATGTAAGAATGTAGAGGCCTGCATCACTAGGGGTAACATGGATACTGCCTGTAGGAAATTAAAGAGACCTTTAGAGAAAAGAGAACAACTTGTATGAATATCAAGACTCAGATGGGAAACCAGTTCTAAGCAAAAGAGGAAAAAAAGAACGGTGGAAGGCGTTGACTCTGAGCACTGTGGGACTTAACATCTGAGGTCATCAGTCCCCTAGAACTTAGGTTTAAATACCTAACTAACCTAAGGACATCACATACATCCATGCCCGAAGCAGGATTCGAACCTGCGACCGTAGCAGTCGCGCGGTTCCGGGCTAAAGCGCCTAGAACCGCTCGGCCACCACGGCCGGCGTGGAAGGAGTATAAAGAGTGTCTATATAAGGGCGATGTACTGGAGGGCAGTATTATGGAAGTGGAAGAGGACGTAGATGAAGATGAAATGGAAGATATGATACTGCGTGACAAGTTCGACAGAACGCTGAAAGACCTGAGTCGAAATAAGGACCCGGGAGTTGACAACATATCATTAGAAATACTGATGGCCTTGGGAGAGCCTGCCCTGACAAAACTTTACCATCTGGTGAGGAAGATGTCTGAGACAGGCTAAAGATCCTCAGACTTCAAGAAGAATACAATAATTTTAATCCCAAAGAAAGCAGGTGTTGACTGGTGTGAAAATTATCGAACTCTCAGTTTAATAAGTCACGGCTGCAAAATACTAACACGAATTCTTTACAGACGAATGGAAAAATTGGTAAAAGCCGAACTTGGGGAAGATCAGTCTGGATTCCGTAGAAACGTTGGAACACGTGATGCAATACTGACCATACTGCTCGTCTTAGAAGATAGATTAGGGAAAGGCAAACCTAGGTTTCTATCATTTGAAGACATAGAAACAGCTTTTGACAATGTTGACTTGAGTATTCTCCTTCAAATTCTAAAGGTAGCAGAGGCCAAATACAGGGAACGAAAGGCTATTTACAATTTGTACAGAAACCAGATGGCAGTTATAAGAGTCGAGGGGCACGAAAGGGAAGCAGTGGTTGGGAAGGGAGTGAGACAGGGTTGTAGCTTATCCCCGATATTATTCAATCTATATACTGAGCAAGCAGTAAAGGAAACAAAAGAAAAATTTGAAATAGGAATTAAAATCCATGGAGAAGAAATAAAAACTATGAGTTTCGCTGATGACATTGTAATTCTGTCAGAGACCGCAACGGAACTGGAAGAGCAATTGAACGGAATGGACAGTGACTTGAAAAGGAGGATATAATATGAACATTAACTAAATCAAAACGAGGGTAATGACATGCAATCGAATCAAATCAGGCGATGGTGAGGGAATTAGGTTAGGAAATGAGACACTTAAATTAGTAGATGAGTTTTGCTAAAATGGTTCAAATGCCTCTGAGCACTATGGGACTTAACATCTGAGGTCATCAGTCCCCTAGAACTTAGAACTACTTAAACCTAACTAACCTAAGGACATCACAAACATCCATGCCAGAGCAGCATTCGAACATGCGACCGTAGCAGTCGCGCGGTTCCGGACTGAAGCGCCTAGAACCGCTCGGCTACAGCGGCCGGCTGAGGTTTGCTATTTGGGGAGCAAAATAACTGATGTTGGTCGAAGTAGAGAGGAGTGTAGCCATGTATGCAAGTGAAACATGGACGATAAATAGTTTCGACAAGAAGAGAATAGAACTTTTCGAAATATGGTCCTACATAAGAATGCTGAAAATTAGATTGGTAGGTACTGAAAAGAATTGGAGAGAAGAGGAATTTGTGGCACAACTTGACTAGAAGAAGGGATCGGTTGATAGGAGATGTTCTGAGGCATCAAGGGGTCACGAATATAGAGTTGGAGGGCAGCGTGGAGTTTAATAATCGTAGAGGGAGACCAGTAGATGAATATACTGAGCAGTTTCTGAAGGGTGCAGGGACTTGGAGATGAAAAAGCTTACACAGGATAGGGTATCGTGGAGAGCTGCATCAAACCAGTCTCTGGACTGAAGACCGCAACAACAACATTTGGAAATTGTAAGTAATAGAGGATGTTACTAAATCTTCATTACACACCTCGAGTGGACTGCTGTCATTTTTAATGGGAACCCCTGACACGTTACGATGTCTTCAGCGTATGTGCACTGTCATTAGGTTGTGTACACTTGTTGATAGCTTAGTTATTCAGAACACACACTTGTACACCGTAGGTAGAATACATTAAAAGGGACATCAACTGACAAATACCGTCCAACTAATACTTAGTGAGCCCGACGAATTCGCCGAATTGAATACGGCGACCCTCCCACACAAACGAACGCGTTAACGCGCCGCTTCCGCAACACGCAGAGGCGAGCTTGACCCGGATCTAATCTGCCTCGTGCATTAACGACGAGCGCTGCTCAGCCTACTAGCCTGATTGTAGATATTAGGTGGTTTCCCACTTCCCACAAGGAAAATACCGGGGTGGTACACATGCCCCGCCTCAGGCGCAGACTACGTGAACATTTAGAAAGCTTTCTTATGCTTCTACAAGAGATTTATTGTAGACTCACACAGATGAGGTACACAGATTCCTTCCAATGGGGGTGTATAATCGACTGATGACCACAGATATTTAACCTCTTTCAACCCACAATCATCATCATCGGATATGACCATACACTTACGGCTGTATACTTGAACATAGGGAAAGAGATCTTCGCACTGCACTCAGTTTGCAGAAACATAGTACTTGCGAATTGTCAGTATACGAGTGACCTAAACAAAGACACTTGTGTTACTTCTGAGAGTATGTTATTATAATGAAGTTACAAATAAAACCAAGGTAGATTAACTTAGCCTAACCATGACTTGTTATTGTAAGACGATAGTCACAATGAAGGTGTGAGTAGTCTACAATATCCTACGAAATATATCTTGAATGGCTGTTGATATTTAAAGGTGACGTATATGTGTAAATACTCCTTGAAAAACTAAATTAACTCATTAAGACTCAAGCATAAGTAAAATGAAAGTTGCATAAATAAACCGTTGCACAGCAATGCACTAGCAATGTAAAATTATAATTAACAATTATTCTTCTCTTCTTCTTCTGCTTTTACGGCCACATTAGAGCACTTCAGTCAATAATTTTCTGATAATCTTCTTCAATAAGTCATCTTTCCGCATTTACCAGGATCTTTTCATTCATTCTGACCTCTTTTGTCATTCCCCATCTGTAAATACACTTTTTATTTTTTATCGTTTGTCTACTTTTAGTTTAAATCTTGTTTTGAAGTTTTTGAATTTATTTAAGTATTTTGTTTTGTTTTACAAATCGCCAAAACGTAATTCTAGTTCTTTCGTATTCTCCCTGATTTCCTTTGTCCACCCTACTAGTTGCTTCACGTTACAAAGTTTCTCTACAACATTTCTTGATAATCTGGTTTCCGGCGTCCTCATAACGTGACCAAAATAAGAGATTCTTTCTTCCGTACTGTATCTGTAATGACTCAAGTTCACTGTACACCACTTCATTTGGCACTATCCGCCAATGGCCATGTCTTTGATCATCATTGCCGGCCGCTGTGGTCGAGCGGCTCTAGGCGCTTCAGTCCGGAAGCGCGCGGCTGCTACGGTCGCAGGTTCGAATCCTGCCTCGGGCATGGATGTGTGTGATGTCCTTAGGTTAGTTAGGTTCCAGTTGTTCTAAGTCTAGGGGACTGATGACCTTAGATCTTGAGTCCCATAGTGTTTAGAGCCATTTGAAACATTTAATAATCAATATTTATGCATGTTGTAGCTATTCTCTGCTTTTAGGATTTTGTCTATTCTATTTTCTGGGTGACTTTGGAAAGAGTTTCACTTCCGTGTGTCACTTCTGGTTGAACCACCATCTTGTCATGCTTTAATTTAGTTTTGGTTGATAGATTTTTTATTGTATGTGGACTAAATTAATTTTTGAGCGTTTATCATTTTGTTATTTCTTACATGCCATGCATGTTTCCACTCCAAGTTGTGTGTTAAAATTTCTCGTAGATATAGAAATAATTTCTCTTTTTTTCTTTCCTGTTATTTAGTATTATGTTGTTGATTACTAGGGAATCCGCTAAAATTATTTCAGTATTTTCGAATGATATCTGGAGTACTGTTTTTTTGTGTTATATTTTGTAGGCTTTTTATTTGACTTCTTGCTTCTTGAATTTTAATAGCTAGTGCACCTATATCTACATCGATACTCCGCAATCCACCTTACGGCCCGTGGTGGAAGGTAACCCGTGCCATTACTAATCATTTCCTTTCCTGTTCCACTTGCAAACAGACCGAGAGGAAAACGACTGTATACAGGATGGTCCACTGATCGTGACGAGGCCAAATATCTCACGAGATAAGCGTCAAACTAAAAAACCTACAAAGAACGAAACTTGTCTAACTTGAAGGGGGAAACCAGATGGCGCTATGGTTGGCCCGCTAGATGGCGCTGCCATAGGTCAAACGGATATCAACTGAGTTTTTTAAATAGGAACCCTCGTTTTTACTACATATTCGTGTAGTACGTAAAAAAATATAAATGTTTCAGTTGGACCACTTTTTTTCACTTTGTGATAGATGGAGCTGTAATAGGTACAAACATATGGATCACAAATTTAGACAAACAGTTGGTAACAGATAGGTTTTCTAAATTAAAATACAGAACGTAGGTACGTTTGAACATTTTATTTCGGTTGTTCCAATGTGATACATGTACCTTTGTGAACTTGTCACTTCTGGGAACGCATGCTGTTACAGCGTGATTACCTGTAAATACCACATTGATGCAATAAATGCTCAAAATGATGTCCGTCAACCTCAGTGCATTTGGCAATACATGTAACGACATTTCTCTCAACAGCGAGTAGTTCGCCTTCCAAATGATCGCACATGCATTGACAATGCGCTGACGCATGTTGTCAGGCATTGTCGGTAGATCACAATAGCAAATATCCTTCAACTTGTCCCACAGAAAGAAATCCAGAGACGTCAGATCCGGTGAACTTGCGGGCCATGGTATGGTGCTTCAACGACAAATCCACCTGTCATGAAATTTGCTATTCAATACCGCTTCAACCACACGCTAGCTGTGTGTCGGACATCCATCATGTTGGAAGTACATCGCCATTCTGTCATGCAGTGAAACATCTAGTAGTAACATCGGTAGAACATTACGTGAGAAATCAGCATACAATGCAAGATTTAGATTTCCAATGATAAAATGGGGTCAATTTTCCTTCCTCCCATAATGCCGCGCCATACATTAACGCACCAAGTTCGCTGTTGTTCCACTTATCGCAGCCATCGTGGATTTTCCGTTGCCCAATAGTGCATATTATGGCGCTTTACGTTACCGCTGTTGGTGAATGACACTTCATCGCTAAATAGAAAGCGTGCAAAAAAACTTTCATCGTCCTGTAATTACTCTTGTGCTCAGTGGCAGAACTGAACACGACGTTCAAAGTCGTCGCCATGCATTTCCTGGTGTATAGGAATATGGTACGGGTGCAAACGATGTTGATGTAGCATTCTCAACACCGACGTTTTTGAGATTCCCAATTCTCGCGCAGTTTGTCTGCTACGGATGTGCGGATTAGCCGCGACAGCAGCTAAAACACGTACTTGGGCATCATCATTTGTTGCAGGTCGTGGTTTACGTTTCACATGTGGCTGAACACTTCCTGTTTCCTTAAATAACGTAACTATCCGGCGAACGGTCCGGACACTTGGATGATGTCGTCTAGTATACCGAGCAGCATACATAGCACACGCCCGTTGGGCATTTTGATCACAATAGCCATACATCAACACGATATCGGCCTTTTCCACAGTTGATAAACGGCCCATTTTAACACGGGTAATGTATCACGAAGCAAATACCGTCCGCACTGGCGGAATGTTACGTGATACCACGTATTTATACGTTTGTGACTATTACAGCGCCATTTATCACAAAGTGAAAAAAGTTGTCCAACTAGAACATTCATATTTCTTTACGTTCTACACGAATATGTAAGAAAAAATGGGTGTTCCTATTTAAAAAAAACGCAGTTGATATCCGTTTGACCTATGGCAGTGCCATCTAGCGGGCCAACCATAGCGCCAACTGGTTTTCCCCTTCAAGCTAGACAATTTTCGTCCTTTTTAGTTTTTTCGTTTGACGCGTATTTCGTGAGATATTTGGCCCGGTCACTATCAATGGACCACCCTGAATATGCCTCCATATGAACCCTAATTTCTCGTATCTTATCTACGTGGTCCTTGTGCGCAATGTAAGCTGGAGGCAATGGAATCGTTCCGCAGTCAGCTTCAAATGCCGGCTGTCCATATTTTCTCAACTGTGTTCCTGGAAAAGAATGTCACCTTTCCCCCAGGGATTCCCCTGTGAGTTCCCGAAGTATCTCTGTAACAATTGTGTGTTGTTCGAATCTACCAGTAATAAAATCTAGCAACTCGACTCTGAATTGCTTCGATGTCTTCCTTTAATCCGACCTGCTACTGATCCCAAATACTCGAGCAGTACTCAGGAACAAGTCCTATATGCTTTCTCCCTTACTGATTAACCACATTTCCAAGAATTCTCGCAGTAAACAGAAGTTGACCATTATGCTTTCCTACCACATTCCTCACATGTACGTTCCACTTCCTATCGCTTTGCAATGTTATGCTCAGATAATTACACGACGTGTCTGTGTTTTGTCGGTCATTACTAATGCTGTATAAAAACATGATAGGTTTGTATTTTCCTACTCATCCTCATTAACTTACATTTGTCTACAGTCAGAGCAAACTGCCATTCATGACATCAACTAGAAATTTTGTCTAAGTCACATTGTATTCTTCTACAGCCACTCAACTTCGACAGCTTACCGTACACCACAGCACCATCAGCATACAACTGCAAATTGTTACCCACACTGCCCGACGAATCATTTACGTATATAAAGACGACACTCTTATCTCGGATGAACGCTCGCCATCGAGGACAACATACTGTGTTCTATAACTTAAGAAGTTTTAGAGCCACTCACATACCTGTGAGCCTATTCAATATGCCCGTACTTTCTTTAACAGCCTGTTGACCTTCATCCATATTCGCAGTATATCATGTGAGAAAAGGGCAAGCTGAGATCCGCTCGAGTGATGCTTTCTAAAATCATCCGTAAACATTAATCTCTCGGTCTCAAGGAAATTTATTACATTCGAACAGCGAAGATGTTCAAGGATTCTGCAGCACACCGAAGTCAGAGATATTGGTCTGTAATTTTGCGGGTCCTTTCTTTTGCTTCTTGTACGCAGGAGTCATCTCTGCTTTTTTCCAGTCGCTTGGGACTTTGCGCTGGGCGAGAGATTCGCGATAAATGCAGTCTGGGTAAGGAGCCAACGTCGCAGAGTACTCCCCATAAAACCGAACTGGGAGTCCATCCGGACCTAGTGTCTTTTTTTATTTAAAATCTTTCAGTTGTCGCTCTAGGCCACGGATGAATATTACTATGTCGTCCGCACGGGAATCTGTCCGGTGGCCAAACGACCGTATATTTGTAGAATTCTCTTGCGTGAACGGTTTCTTGATCACGAAATTTAAAACTTCAGTTTTCGTTTTGCGATCTTCTACAGCCATACTAGACAGATAAGTCTTCAAACCCCGATTTACAATCTGCTTAAACTTTGCCGATAATTCCTCTACGTGCACCTTACTGGAAATAAGTGATGTCAGTTCACTAAGTAAGATGCAAAAATTGCTTATCTGCTCTTTCTAGCAGGAACACTCTCCTAGCCTTCCTAAATGATTTATTTACTTTCATAACCATTGTTGCTATAATGACATTATGCTCTCTAATCCTCGTTTCTATACTATCGTTGCCGATAAGTTCTAGACTGTTTGTAGGTACAAGGTCTAAGATAGTTCCATTGCGTCTGGGCTGCCAAAATAGCTGCTCGAGACAGTTTTCAGGAAACATGTTCAAAACTACTTCGCATGAGTCTCTGTCTGTACCCTCAGCAATCAATCCATAAGCTTACCAATCTATACTCGTTACGTTAAAGTCGCCTCTAAGTTGTAGTGCATGTTCTTCGTAATTACGCTCTACTGACCATAGATATTCTTTGAATGTCTCTAGAACTGTCACAACGGATTCGAGTGGCTGGTAAAGACATCCAATAATTAACTTAGTTTCACCTACACCTGTTATACGCGACCAGATAACTTCACTTTTTCACTCAATTTCAACCTCAGTAGAGACAATATGTCTGTCTACTTCAGTGAACACTCCCCTCCAACGGCGTCTAATCTTCCAACATTGGCTAAATATTTCAGAGTTTTCTGCTTTAGCCAGCTCTCAGTCACAAGAATAATTTGAGGTCGAGAACGAGTGTTCATTAGAGTACCTCAAGGTGCCACCAAGCCTGAAAATCTATCATATGCACTCCACAACTACTCTGCCACCCAAGTACCTTCTTCCTTTGTGTAGTGAACCCCTGATTTATCGAAGGCAGGCCTATAAATCCCCAGCCGATAACGCAGGGCTGGAAATTTGTAACAAGGACCATCACAGAGAGGACGAATACTTTAGTTGAAAACTTCCACTCGGCTCCAAACCAAAAGACCCTGATCAGCTCTGGGAACAATGCTGCATATTGAGAGCTCTTCTTAAACCCCACGCATGAGACCAGCAGCCTGTATGAAGTGAGGATGACCTCAGAACTCATGCGGCAGGTGCCGTTGGTGCCGACGCGAGCCACAACTTGCAGAAGACTGCACTCTGCACGCCTGATAGTCGCAGACAAATGGTTCAAATGGATCTGACTGAGCTTTATGGGACTTAACTGCTGTGGTCATCAGTCCCCTAGAACTTAGAACTACTTAAACCTAACTAACCTAAGGACATCACACACATCCATGCCCGAGGCAGGATTCGAACCTGCGACCGTAGCGGTGGCGCAGTTCCGAACTGTAGCGCCCAGAACCACTCGGCCACTCCGGCCGGCAGTCGCAGGCAAGGCCGCATTCGCATCTCAGATGAGGCCCCCTGATAGACATACCGAGTGCACGTTGGCTTTCTTTCCTGCTCTGAACGCTATCTACCTAATGGGCTCAATATCGCCCGAACATTGGTGCTCCCGATAACTAGTAAACCCCCACCCCGGCGTTCCTCCTCGGAGGCTGCTGAAGGAGCGACCACCTGGCCACTCAAAGGGTGAGTGGGCGAGGCCAGACGTCCAGTCTCCACACTGCTTCTCTGCCTGTAGCGACGCGAACGCGTTACCACCTGCTACACATTCTGCTGTGAGAGCGGATCCGCCACGTTGGGTGTACTAGGAGGTCCCTTGGCAGTAGAGCCCGTGAGCGAAACAAGCAACACGAGGGGTGTCCAACGCGACGCCCCAGATTGTCCCTCACCTTTACACTCCGAGGCAGCAGGCTGAAGGTGGTTGACCGTAGCCAAAAATGCATTCAGCTCTACGCGAACTGCAGCAACTCTTCCTGAATATGCACACAGCATGCACACGTGCTAACCATCCTACAAAGACTAACTGAAGAGTAAACTTTAAAAGGAGACAGAATCCTAGATAGGCAAGTAGCTACGCTCCTGCTGTGTTACCAATGGACGCTGATGCATTAATGAGCTATTTAGCTGCCTGTTCAGTGAGCAAATACTGCGCTACAGGCTGAATGAATATACCGTTTCAAAGAGAATAAACCTCTTAAAAAGAACAACGAAATTTAATAAATATACAATGAGGAAAAGACGGGAAGAAATAAATACTTAACTTGCCGCTCTGTAGATGTTTATCAGCGGAGACTGGAACCTTACTCAGTCTTAGTAACGTCAAGTAATCTGTGAATCCCAAGCAATTTCAGTTTATTTTTTCTTTCTTGGTTATAATTCTTATGTTATTAGAATTTTCCTTGTACCACTCCATATAATCTGCTCGAGTGCACAGTTCAATAGTAACGTCGATAAACCATCTCCCCGGCTTAATCTTGTTTTAATCGTATATGGCTCAGATAGTTATCCTCTGAACTTTAATTTAGATTCAGTGTTTGCTACAGTTAAGTTCATTATTTTTATTAATTTGGCGTGGAAAGCGAATTTCCTTAGTATCTTCGTCACTGAATATCTGTGGATACAACCATAAGCTTCTTTGAAGCTAAAAAGTTGTGACTTGTCATTTTTGTCTTCTTTTGTAGTAATCCATTACTAATGTCAAAGTGATTATCTGTTCTGGACATCTTCTCCAAGGTCTAGCTTATCCTCGGTATTCTCCTAGCTCTACAACGATTGTATATAATTCTTGACATGTCTTTATATCTGATATCTAAAAGAGATATTTCTCTATAGTTGTCTGGAGTTGCTTTGTCTCCTTTTTGTGTAATGTATGGATTGTAGCTGTAGTCCAATGTTCTGGTAGATATTCTTTGTTCCTGATTTTCTGCTAAAATGCGGTTTTTTACTGTTATAAGCCCTCTTATTATTTTATTGTTCAGCATTAATTTTAGAGGGTCATATCTTTGTAGATGTCTGCTAAGTATTTTGAAGTAGTCCCTTGCACTTTTTGCTGGCTATTTATTTCTCTCATTAGAGCTATACCTTTTTGATTTTGGCGTTTCACCCTTCTTATTATTTTTGGGTTATATTTCTTTGTTTTGTGAGTAACATGTTCGATTCTTAAGTTTCATGATTCTGTTACCTCAATGAGGCTCAGTGTCTACCTACCACTGTTCTTTCACACTCATTGGCGTTTTCTCCCTGGATTAACTGGGTTACCTGTTCAGCAGTTTCTTCCAACCGGAGAACTATTTCCTCTAAATCATCTATTATTTTTATATCCCTTGTTTTTCCTTTTTGTTCGTTGTTGCTTATCAATTTATGAGGTCGGAGATTTTCTTCCTTTTGGGGTGAGATAATTTCTTTGTCAATGAGATGAATTTAATTTTTATTTTTATCATATAATGATCTTAACCAGCACCTCTCAAAACTTTCATATTGTTGACTTCCCTGTAGTAATTTTTATCCATACAGACGTGATCCCGTTACCATTCTTCCTTTTTGCCAGTTTGGAAGTTTCCATGTTTTGAGCTTACTTGGTCTTCCCTTGAAGTATGCTTACTTTCAGATCATGTCATGGTTTGTACATAATTCCACCAGTTTCATGTCATTCCTGTTTGTTCTTCTTCATGCTGGCCAGTTCTCCATTATGCCTATTATGTCTCTATATCCGTTCTCTCTTCCTAAGTGGCCATTAAAATCTCCAGTTAATATTTTGGTGTGATTTTCATTTATGTCTGTTATCATCTGATCTAAATTCTCCAAAAATTCATCGATATCTCCTCTGTGTTCTTCCTTGCATTCTATCATTAGTTGTGCCATGGGCCTTTACTTTTGTGTACGTTTTATTTGCAACTTTTATAGTTAGTGTTGATAGCCTGGGAGATTGTCATTTAAATTCCAATACGGATTCAATTATTTTGAGCCTGACCACAAATCGCGTTCCGAATTGTGAACATTCCTCCATTATTCTTTTTCCTGGTATTCCCTTATAAATGCTGAATCCTCGTGACTGTATTGGTTCCTGATCAATGTTTTTCATTTCTTGAAGTCCAATTATTAGAGTCACTTTGCTATCCATTTCGTCTGTCAAAATTTTGAGTTTCCCTGATTGTACGATGGAATCTATGTTGTGTGTCGCTATGTAGTTTATCTGTCCTGTCTTGAGTGTACTACTATATCACACGGAGACAATAAAAAATGGACACTTTGGAACCAGTAATAGAGACACTGACATCACGAGCACCAGCAGTAAATTAACCCAGAGCTAAATGTGGTGCAACGACCCTGTGACCTGAGAGGCGTTGCACACCTCATGAGTAGAATATTAATATGGAGTATTAGGTCACCTACAGGATGATCTGAGCTAAAGGCGGATTCCGAGGTTTTCACTCGACGATGACTGCAGTGATATATTGCCTATGCTTACATCTTTTCTATCTTTATTTTCTCTCTTCCTAAATACGAATTTTCATGTACAATTTCTAAATTCCAGAGGTTTGTAATGATTAATATAATTCTTTTCGAAAGATTCAGAACAGGAACAACATTAAATGGAAAATACGTCTCTGGCCTTTGTCCACCTGATGAGACAAGAGCAACTTCATGCATCAGCAGTCCGCCGCCTTAACCATGACTGCAGACGGTTGCTGCAACTAGGAGGTCAACTAAAGACAAAAATACAACCCGGGATGTGGGATTACAGGGCGGGTTTGAAGGAAGCAATAGCGGTGTTAAGATAACGTCACCAAACATAGAGTTTTCTTTTACATGTGGAGCACTGTTGCACTTCTCAATGAAAGTCTCCCTTATCTGCAGCACCGAATTAGGGTTATTGCATTACCTCCGCGAACTTTTACACGAGCAACTCGAGTGAGCGACAACGTGCTTCGACACACTACATCTGTCTGCCATGTTCCAGTAAGACCGCTTACCAAAATCTAGCAGTCCACATCTTTCACTGTCATAAACCACGCAGCTAGGTTCTTTTCCGACTTCCCTCGACCCTCGAACTGAGCGCAAACGACCCAGTCAGCTTTTCCCGAATGGGATAAATAAACCTGAAAATGGCCTTTAAAACAGTTGTTTCCTAAAGGAAGAATTAAATCAGTAAACTGATTACGCTTTCTAGTGTGCATAACATCACTGTTAAGATTTACAGCGATGAACCAAAATATGGAAACATCGCGAAAAGTGCATACTTGAACTGAAGGTTTCTCTGTTTTATTTTACCACGACCGATAACTATGTAATGTCCTCAATACGTTGCAAGTGTCAGTCGTGGTTAGAAGGTGACCTTTCTAGTTGTGAGTGTATTATGTAGGATCTCAGTGGATACTAATGTGGGAAAATTGTTGGTGCTCGTGTGGTTGGTACTTCCGTAACTAAGGCAGATGACGTGTTTGGTGTATCAAGAGGCACCGCCACAAGGAAAGCAGAAAAACATCATCGATGAACTCCCAACGCGGACGAAATTATGTGTTGAGTGATCCAGATGGACGGTCTTTGAAGAGGACTGCGACGAAAAATAAGAGGGGATAGACAGACAAGTCACTGAAGAACTAAATGTGGCATTTGCGAATCCTGTCAGCAGCAGAACAACACGAACGGAGCTCCAGTAGCAGGGAACTGCTGGGTGAGCTATGGTTTCAAAACCATTCATAATTATGCAAATACCTATAACAGTAAATTTGCTACCGAAGCCTAATATGTTAACCACGGAGTAAGGGAGAAATGTTTTTGGTCGGATGAGATTTTTTTCCGACAGTTTCCAAGTTATGGCCGATTTACGTCCTAAGAGTTAAACATGGCGGGGGTCGGTGGTGATTTGGGCAGCCGAATCCTGCTATTCCGCGGGCCACGTGGCCACGAACTTGCCACAGTTTGGCAGGAAGACTAATATAATATTCCCTTGAAAGTCATACAAGTCCTGTATTTATTCATTCTGAAACGGTTCTGAATGTCATGGTTTTCCTACACCATGTCAGGAATGTTAATGTATTGCGTTTTTGGTGTTTCCTAATTTTTGTCCATAAAAGGAATTTCAATTCAATCTCGGAAGGCGTTGGGTGTCAAGCGCCACAGGTGTGACAGAACGCAAATTTTGATACCCTGCCGGAGGACATTTCACGAGACTTAGGTAAAATGGAAACTCATACGCGAAAAGGGCTGTTGTCTCACAAAATAAAGTGTAGTGTATTGTAAGACAGGAATGATAACACGTGCAGACTCACACTTTTAAGAATTACACCTGCAAGCAGCTTGTGAGCACCATTCATGAGCTGTATGGCAGCACAACAGTAGCATACATTCTAGCCTCTCACGATGTCTAATGACTACCGAGGTCGCTGATATGGAGTACCTAGCAGTAGGTGGCATCACAATGCACCTAATATGAAAAACGTATGTTTTCGAGGGTGTCCAGATACTTTTGATCACATAGTGTATGTATCGTGTATCCAGCTCGCCACAAGCTAAACACGGACCCAGCGGCTTTCAGTCATAGTTTTTAAAGAGTTTAGCCTTTTAACAGAAATTCGCCAGTTGATTTATGGCGGAATACGAAATAGTTCCCCGTAGTCAAAATTTGTAGCAGATTTTTTCTCATGGAGAGTATTCAGTGCCAATTACTTTCTGCAGGATGACTTTTATTCAGAATCCGTATGACGCATCCTCAGACTGCAATGTTAGACCATCGGCCTGAGGTGGGTGTATTCAAACAGTTCACTTCTGAAACATTTTTGTTTATGTCCTAATGCGCTATAAACGTTATAAAGTTAGAAAACATAAAGTACTTTACGTCTTATTTGTAATATCGTATCGAATATGATGCCAATGAATACTGATTAAACTGAGAAATAGCCGTAAAAATCAGGTTCGAATTAAGTTATTTGTTGAATTCTTCCTGTTGAGATAGTGTTTGGACGTCGTTATTTCTGTGATTGTTGGGAACAGCCAATTGACGACATACCAGGCGTGCTGAAAAGTAATGACTCCGAATGGTTTATGTGAAAACTCTGGAAGATTCTTAAAACAATTTTTTTAACAGTCTAAATCTTTAGTTCATCATGTCTACACATTTATATCTCAACGTGTTCACCCTGGCGACGAACAAATTTCGCGCAACAGGAACCAGTTTCTTGGTACCGTTAGTGTAGAGTGACTTCGGTGACGGAGCCACGACCTCACTTATGCTTGCACCGCTTCATCACTGTCAAAGAGAACTCCTCGAAGATCTTCTTTTAAGTTGTGGAGGTTCGAATCCTGTCTCGGGCATGGATGTGTGTGATTTCCTTAGGTTAGTTAGGTTTAAGTAGTTCTAAGTTCTAGGGGACTGATGACCTCAGATGTTAAGTCCCATAGTGCTCAGAGCCATTTGAACCATTTTAAGTTGTGGAAACAGAGAAAACGTATGGGTCCAACTCCAGATTGTATGGAGGATGACCAATGATAGTGAACCCTCAGGCGACGGATTGCTGCAGATGTCGCAGCTCTCGTGTGTGATTTTTCATTATCATGCTCAAAATCTATTGCAACACGACGTTTCTCACGCATCGATGTAATTACGTTACAAACTGCCATGTTACACGCTATAATTCGGAGCCCTCTAGCGACATAAACAAAAATGTTTCAGAAGTGAACTGTTTAAATACAGCCAACTCACGCGTCAGGGAAGCGAGAAAGTCGGCCGAGTATTATGTGCGACATGTAATACTTGAACCGATATTGACAACGAAATAACAAAATCAGAGGTATTGCTTTTCAACACGTCAGCTACTTGCTGGAGCCATAGTATGCGTCGCTCACTAAACGCATCAGTAGCTTTCTCCTTGTCTTATCAGCCCAGGAAACGTTTCTGATTTCTATGCGAAATTTTACAAGGTGCTACAGTTAAACATAAATGGAATGTCCAGTCACTGTTCTCTTTCTTGCAAGTTGTAGGGACACAGTCGCCCGACTGTAGGAAATTCGATCTCGATGAGTTTTAGCACGAACAATGTCTTCTCCTTTTAGAGAAAGTGTAGTGTCATTCTAATGTAATTACAGTACTTCCATTCATAAGATGCCATTTTTATCATACGAGTAGAACCCGTTTCCCTACACTCAAAGAAACTGTGCATTTTCGAATTCGTAAGTACCGCAAAACATCAGTTGCATTCATGCAACAAATGCTACAGTGACACGTTCACGGAAGTGCTTTTTCAGAAGTTCATTGTGTTACACAAAGCAAAAGCTTGGGCGAAATCACCGCTGGAACTCTGATGACGTTGAGAAATGATTCTATAATTCATTGCCGTCTGAGATATGTGATTATGCAATAAGGTTTCAGAAAATTGCTCGCATTTTATCACTTAGAGCACTCTGAGCGATTTGAATAGCTTGTAATAACTTTGAAACTACATTACGCGATACTTCAAGTGGATATTTCGATACATAACCGGTTACAGGGTGAATTATTATGGAGTTTAATAACACATTGAGCATTCCTTTCACGCTGCTACATTGTGATTTTCCGTTCACAATCCCTTCAAATTAAATCGGTGTTGATTCTTTATCCTGGTGGTACCTTGAATATTGTGTGATGTAATTGCAACCCGTGTGTGCACACTCGTCAGCTTTATTATTATTATTATTACTATTATTATTATTTTATCACGGCCTCTGTCGTGTAGCTGTTCACGCAACTCTGCTAATGCGGTGTTCCTCGGCCCTGCAGTACTGCTTTATTAATGTAAATAATACAGTAACGAAAACATTTTTTGAGCAGTGAACATATGGTTTTGGTTTACTACTGCTTATTCACTGGAGAGTTATCCTCTAACCTGAATTTTTTAATGTTCTCGGTTTTGAATGTCTGTCCCATTTATCCATAAATTCATTAGTTAGTGACAGTTTCTCACTATAAGGTTTTCAGTTGTGAAGTGTTTCGTATCGCCGGCCGGAGTGGCCGAACGATAATACGCGCTACTGTCTGAAACCGCGGGACCGCTACGGTCGCAGGTTCGAATCCTGCTTCGGGCATGGATGTGTGTGATGTCCTTAGGTTAGTTAGGTTTAAGTAGTTCTAAGTTCTAGGGGACCGATGACCTCAGCAGTTAAATCCCATAGTGCTCAGAGCCATTTGAACCATTTTGTTTCGTATTGCAGTTGTCTGGCCTAACCGCTTCCCCTGCACTACCCACATTAGAAGTTAGAGTATAACAATCTCCAGCGGCTGCGTAGGTGTGACTTGTATGTTTGTGGTAAATTGTACTAACATCTCGAGTTAAGCAATATATCTGATTACATTAAAATTCAAAGAAAGCACATAACTGATTCGAGGTGAAAGAATGAATTTTAGGCATCTGGTAACATCTACAATCTTTACTTGCTCTTAATAAAAACGTAATCATTCCCTGTAATCTATTGGTAATGTAAAAAAGTCTGAGAATGTATAATAAAAAAGAGTTAGTCAACATGTTAGTCCCACCTACATACGCCTTGTGAAACGACCATGAAGAGAAATTCAGGGAAACTGAATGCATACAACAGTTGTTCTTCCTGCGCGATATCACGAATTTAACAGGAAAGTGGAAGACTATGGTAGTACATCAACTACCTTTCGCACGCTGACTGACCCCTCTCCAGAACGACAATGCTACAGCAGCGGCCCAAGGTGAAGAGGACAAAAGCGCCTCGCCCGACTGGTCGTGGCTCAGTCAAATAGCAGCTTCAAGATTAGGCACTTGCATAGCAGCGACTTAGGATTGTTTACACTGAAGAACATTGCTTATTTTGCATGTCGCCCTTTGCTTGCGACACATCTGGGTAATTGACAAAGTTTAGTTTCATAATTTTTTTCCTTCTGTAATAAAACTCATTAATACGATTTGTTTGAATGTTGTCTAGTGCCCCGAGAAACTAGATTTCCTAGACATCTCAGATTTTACAACCAGAATGGATTTAACATGTGGCGACGAGCTGAACGAAGAACATCTAGTTTCAATCTGTTAACCACCCACCACAGAGTCTCCGTGTTTTGTCGTGGACAGTTGTATTTTGCTGGCGTTTTAATACTACTTTGTCTTTTCCTTACAGCGAAGTGTTTACATGTTTTAATAGTGTCTCTTATAGTGCTTTTGCTAATCAGTGTTTTCAGGTGGGCGTTGCAGAAATTTACTTTGCTTGTATGCTTATATTTATGGCTAGCCTTGTCTGTTTATTGCATTTGTCTCTTCGAATATGAGCAACACACCTCTCCCACCCCCTGCTCAGGCGCCTCAGCTGCAAGCGATAGGTGCAACGCAGCCAACACAAATGTTTCAGTTTCAGAGCCAGCAAATCTCAGCACTACTAAAGATGGTGCAGCAGCTCCTGACGAATCAAGACACAAATCCAGTGCAACAAGAAATACCTGTAGCTCCGAGTGCCATACCGCCTTTTCGCCAGTTTAACGAAAATGACGAGGAGTGACTCGAGTGGTTGCAACAGTATGAAGCCCACATAATTGCTCACAACGTACCAGGTACTGTGAAACTATGTTACATTTTGTCAACAATAGGAAGTTCAGGCTTTCGTCCCATTTAGAAATTGTTCTCTAACGCCACACCAAGTGATCATTCCTCTGAACAGATTGCCGATTCTCTAAGTAAATATTATGACGAACAAGTGAATGTGGTGGCAGCTAGGTACCAATTCTTTCGTTACAAGAAACCTGTCGCCAATGGGTAACATATTTGCAGGGTATGACGAGGAAATGCAAACTCAAATGTGATTGTGGTGCTTTATATTCAGACGTTATGTTGTGTAATGCAACCGTGCACAATATATTTGAAATCAAACTTAGAGACTAGATTTTGAAACAGTCAGATCCATCATTTCAGGACGTAGTGCAAATTCTCGATCAGTACGATTCTGGTACCGTGTCGGCCAATCAATTTGAGCAGCCACCAATCTGTTGGGTTGAGTTGTCCCTTGTTCGTAATTGGCCCATTGGGCAGCAACAGCCCACGTGCACCATGCCGCGTAAACAGTCCTCTACACAGGTGAACAGAATTAAGTCGTGCCCTTAGTGCTATTCACGGCACAATCGCCAAGATTTCCCGTCCAGACAAGCACAGTGTTACGCTTATGGCAAGAAAGATAACGTACAATCAATATGTTTGGAACGGAAGAAACTTAAGAGTTCTGCCCACTCACAAAAATCTAGTCACAAGGCCCATGTAATCAATGCCATTTATTCAAAGCCTCCTGCAGGCAAATTTAGCAAGCAAACAGTTTCTTCAGTGCTACACCAGTCCAACAAACGCTTTGTTCAACTGCATATTAGCGGAAAATGTTGGGCATCGGTGCCTGTTACATTGCTGAATTGTAGCACATATGAACTGTTACACTCTCCACGCCTGTCTAAAACTAGCACACACCTGATGGCCGGCCGATGTGCCGAGCGGTTCTAGGCGCTTCAGTCTGGAACCGCGCGACCGCTACGGTCGCAGGTTCGAATTCTGCCTCGGGCATTGATGTGTGTGATGTCCTTACGTTAGTTAGGTGTAAGTAGTTCTAAGTTCTAGGGGACTGATGACCTCATATGCTAAGTCCCATAGTGTTCAGAGCCATTTTGAACACAGATGATGGCTTATAACGGACAAGACATTCCCATTCTGGGAAAATGTAATTTTCAAGCCATGAATCGCTCGTATACACGAACTGTGACATTCACTGTGCTACAGTCACGTTATAGCGAGAACATATTTGGCATTGATTCATTTGATTAATTTATCTTTCAAATTCAGGACAATATGTTGTCAGTGACGGCATTCAGTGCTAAAGATAGTGTAGCTAGCTTGCTGAAAGAATTTCCTGTACTCTTTTCTCATCATTTAGGCAAGGCTAACAGTTTTGTTGCAGATATTACTATATAAAGACAATGTTCAGCCGAAATTTTGCAGAACCAGAACCGTTCCCATTGCATTACGTGACAGAGTGGCTGCTGAACTTAAAGAATCGCAAGATAGTGGAGCTATTGCGCCCATACAAGCTAATCATTGGGCAACTCCACTGGTATTGCTCCCTAAACTTTCAGGTCCCATTAACCTCTGTGTTGACTTTAAGTCTTCAGTCAACCCTGAAACGGTGATTCTTACCCACTGCCACACCCAGAGGAACTCATGGACAGATTAGGCGCTGGTCGCTACTTTTCCAAAGTTGATTTGCGCGATGCACTTCTTCAAGTACCACTAGATGAAGAATCTCAAACTATGTGTGTTGTGAACACTCATTTGGGTTTGTTTAAATATGTGTGTTTGCGTTTTGGCAGTGCTTCCACATCCACCATATTCCAATGGTATTTAGAACAGCTGACTGCTCAAGTATCAAACTGTTCAAACAACTTGGACGATTAGTCGTAGAAGGTCGTACACCTGAAGAACACATTGCATGTGCTTCGTTTCGTGTGTTATCTGAGGCAGGACTGAAGTGTAGACTGGACAAGTGTGATTTTTTAAAACCTGAGTTGCTGTACCTTAGTCATGTCATAAACAGTCAAGGTGTACATCCCCTTCAGTAAAATTCGTTAGCCGTATGTGACCCGTCAGTTCCCTGCAATATCATAGAATTGCAGTCCGTTTTAGGAAAAATGAACTATTGTATCAGGTTCATACCAAATGCTGCACAAATCGCAGCTCCATTACATCGCTTGTGTCGCAAGAACCTCCCAGTCGTTCGAACAGATGGGTGCCAAGAAACCTTTAAAAAACATAAAGATGCATTGCTCAGTGATCGATGCTTGGTTCACCTTGATCCTGACAAAGCAGTTGTGTTGCAAGTTGACGCTTCTCACGAAATCGGTGCAGTGGTTTCACACAGAATTGGTGATAAAGACAGGCCTACTACTTTCGCATCGAAAATATTGCCCAAAGCTCGGTGTAGCTATTCACAAATAGACAAAGGGACATTGGCTATTGTGAATGGTGTCACCAAATTCCACCACTATTTGTACGGCAAAAAATTCTACTTAGTGACGGGCCACAACCCATTGCTGTCCTTGTTTCATTCGATAAACTCGGATCCTGTATGAACTGCCCAAAGATTGCGAAGATAGGATTTGTTGTTGTCCCAATACCAGTAAGAGATTGTGTATCGTCCGACTTTTCAACATGGTAATGCAGACGCACTGTCACGTCTTCCGATTGGCCGTATACAGTTTTTGACACTTCTGCTGCATCTTGTTGTCACATCGATGCGCAGGATTCTGCATTGCTTCAATCCTTTTCTCTGAACTATAGGAAAATCGTACAGGCTATGGAAGCTGATTCAGATTTGAACATTTTGCTAGAATACATTGGCACATCTTGGCCTCGCTCATTGCATAGCATAAAGAACTCTGTTATGCGCCGATACTTTGCACATCGGCATTGCATCGCTATACAGCAAGGCGTGATTCTTGTTCAGAATGACAGTGGACAGTCACGCGTGTTGATCGCCAAAGCTTTGCAAAAAGAAGTGTTGCATTTACTTCACCAAGGACACAGGGGAATTGTTCGTACGAAACAGTTAGAGCGTGGAGACTGTATTTGGCAGTGTATGGACACCCAAATAGAACAGATAACGTCACAGTGTCAATCATGTGCGTAAAATCGGTCTGCTCTACCACAAAAATTCTCTGCTTCGCTTAAGTAGCAATCACCATAGCAACGTGTGCACATAGACTTCGCAGGACCTTTCTGCGACATTCGATGGTTGTTTGTGGTGGCCTCTTATAGCAAGTTTCCTTTTGCTATGGTCGTGAACTCGACAACGTCACTAGCACAGTTCAGGCGTTTACCTATGGTTTTTGCCTCGAAGGTTTGCCCGAACTCATAGTGTCAGACAACCGCCCTCAGTTTACGTCAAATGAATCTGAAACATTTTGTGAACGCATCGGCATACAGCATCCCACTGGTGCACCGTTCCATGCATTGTCCAATGGCGAGGATGAACGTTTTGTCAGAACCTTCGAGCAGCACATGGCCAAAATTCACCCCTCAGGCACGAAGGATCAAGCATTGCAACTGTTTCTCGCCTCCTATCTTTCGCATCGCCGCCGGAAATGCTTTACGGTCGCCGCCATCGGATACTGTTAAACCTGCTCCACCATACTCAGCATCCGGCGCCGAAGGAAGGTCGCAAGTATCGCTTCGCGCCGCATGATATTGTGTTTTTCAGGTTTTTTAGCGGCAGCAGACGGTGGGACCGAGGCGAAATCCTTCTTCGACTTGTCACATGCATGCATCTCATTTCAAGCCCAGACGGATTGCAGTGCCGACATTACTATCAAATTCGTCGCTGTCATGTGCATGGTAACTCTTCTGTATCTCTTTCCCCTAATTCACAGATCCCGAGGACAGCGGGGCCACAGCAGCCGCCAGAGCGTGTCATCACGACACCGCGGAACGACCCATGGAGACGGAGCCTTCGTCTCCTCTCGTCCTAACGATGGAGCTGGACCTGCCCACGCCGTAGCAGTCAATGCCTTCTGCATCTCTGTATGGGCCTCAGGAGGTGGGCGCATACCCTTCTGGGGTATTCCGCCAGACCGTCCCCTGCAGCCACAACCTCCAGTCCTACAGAGCGTCCACGCTCGTGTCTCCCGAGCCTTTTGCTAGAAGGTCCGTCGCTTTGGGGGGGGGGGGGGGGGGGGGGGGATGAATATTGCGGCGTGAAGTCAAGCGCCGACACGCCAGTCGGGAACGATAGGGAAGAGATGGCTGTGAGAAGACGTCAGTCAATCGCACACTAACCGAGCCCTCTCCTGAACGACAACGCGTCAGCAGCGGTCCCTATGTGAAGAGGACAGAAGCACCGCACTCGTCTGGTTGCTGCCCAGTCAAATAGTAGCATCAAGATTAGGTACTTGTATAGCAGCGACTTAGGATTGTTTATACTGAAGAACGTTGTTTATTTTGCATGTCGCCCTTTGTTTGAGACAAATCTGTGTAATTTACGAAGTTAAATATGGTAATCTTTTCCTTTTGTAATAAAACTCATGAATACGAGTTGTTGGGGTGTTTTCTAGACATCCGAGAAAGCAGGTTTCTTAGACACCCCATATTTGACGACTAGGCTGGATTTAACATAAGGTTTACATAAAGGGCAATCGAATGAAAACGAGACAGATGGAAACATGTCACGTCGGCCGTCATTTTGATGGCAGGTTGTTTCGGTTACGACGGTGAAGTTTCACACCCACGCCCTGCATTGGGATCGCCATATTGTGTACCGTGATTCGTCATTCCACACAACGTTTTTCCACAGTTCTATCGTCCAATGTTTATGCTCCTTACACCAAGTGAGGCGTCGTTTGACATTTACCGGCTTGATGTGTGGCTTATGAGGAGCCGCACGACCTTGAAATCCAAGTTTTCTCACCTCCCGCCGAGCTGTCGTAGTACATAGGAATTCCTGTGTGATGGTCTGGATAGATGTCTGCGTATTACACATTACGACCCGCTACAGCTGTCGGAGGTCTCTGTCAGTCAACAGACGAGGTCGGCCTGTACACTTTTTTGCTGTAGGTATCCCTCCAGGTTTACGCTTAACTATCACATCGAAAACAGTGGACCTAGAGATGTTTAGCAGTGCGGAAATATCGCGTACAGACGTATGACACAAGTGACACCCAATCACCTGACCACGTTCGAAGTCCGTGAGTTCCATGGAGCGCCCCATTCTGCTCTCTAACAATGTCTAATGACTACTGAGATCGCTGATATGGAGTACCTGGCAGTAGGTGGCAGCACAATGCACCTAATATGAAAAACGCATGTTTTTGGGGGTGTCCGAATACTTTTGATCATATAGTGTGCATCGTATTTATTCGCCAGTCCTCGAACCTGATTAAATATATCCTCCCTGGACGCGTATTTACGTAACGTACGTCTGACGGTTGTGACACATGGACTATGAGATATGGCGGTTGGCGTGTGGCAGTGATTCATGCATGGATAACAGAAGTGATTAAGTGGACCGATCGCTTAATGCGGGGATTCCGGGTTCGTTTCTCCGTCCGCTAAAGCTTTTCATTGTCGTTATTCCAATATACAGCCTGTGGCGTTTCATATTCACAATTGCGAACAAATTTTCTTAACAAAAGTAAGTGAACTCTTTATTATTATTCCAAATATAATCGCCATAACTGTGAATTCATTTACCGCACTGTGAGACAGGATGGTCAATAACTTCACGGAAAAATGTTTGTGGTTGCCTGCAAAACCGTAACTGTACCCAGGCGTGCACTTCTCCTTCCTAAACAAATCGACGTCCACGAATGTCTTTCTCCTGGGCTCCAGAGCTATTGAAATCACATGAGCAGAGATCGGGATAGTACAGAGGACGTTTAAGGTTTTTCCAGCGAAACTTATGCATCGTAGTCGAAACGTGCGTCCGCAGCTCGTGGTCCTGCCGTAGCGTTCTCGCTTCCCACGCCCGGGTTCCCGGGTTCGATTCCCGGCGGGGTCAGGGATTTTCTCTGCCTCGTGATGACTGGGTGTTGTGTGATGTCCTTAGGTTAGTTAGCTTTAAGTAGTTGTAAGTTCTAGGGAACTTATGCCCATAGATGTTAAGTCCCATAGTGCTCAGAGCCATTTGAACCATTTTTCTCGAAGCGTGATTTGCAACATGTGGACCGGCAGTTTGATGGCAGGTTGTGTCGATTACGCTGCGGAAGTTTCCCGATCTGTCTCCATGCCATTTCCATATTTCTGGAGACCTCAAGAAAGACATTCGTGGTACTCCATTTGTTTCGGACGAAGAGGTGCACGCCTGAGTACAACCATGTTTCCGTAGGCAATCGCAAACACTTTTCCATAAAGACATTGACCGTCTTGTCTACAATTGGGCTATGTGTAACAGTTATTTGTTAAATAACAAACTGTTTACTTACGTTTTCTCCCATTTGTCTCGTTTTCAGTTGAATGCCGCTTATAATTATTTCCCTTTGTGCATAGTCTCTGGTAAGCAATTAAGACTCAGTATCTTAAACATGTTACATTAAAATAAACAAAAAATTATGTCGCTCTTCGAAGTACATTAGCTATCCTCAGACGTAAGCGTAATGGAGATACTCATTTATCTGATGGAAGACCGTTTTAGTAATCTAGACAAGATCTCAATTTGTCGGTAAAGGTGTAATCCTCATGGTGGCGACAATAGTCATTTTTCCTGTCATCAGATCAGTAGTAAGCGGTAAAAAGCATGGTTACCAAATTGCCTCCACCACACAATGAAATTTCGTTTACGTCATAGCCGTTATTACAAATAATTAAAGGGACAGAGAAACGTGAACTGCTGTGGAAGGATATTGGATACAGATGGTTTCATTTCTGTTAGTATATGAGGTTTTTGTGCGAATCTATAATTATTTTGAAAAATTTCTCACGATACCACCGAACGGGGTGACGCAGTAGCTATCCCTGGACTTACATTGTAATGTAGCTGACACGATGGCTGAGGATGGATTCAGTTCGGCATATGGTGAGCGCCACCTGGCCAGGCCCTCGGCTCTCAGCGTATGTGCGAAGCTGAAAACTTTTGGAACGGGATATGGAGAGGTCTGCTAAGACCTCGTCTGGGATGTAGATGATAGGGAATGCTGAGGGCAGATAACTAGCAATACAGTTACACTAAAAGAGTGGAATATCTGACGGGAACCCATAGTTTGAAGGTGGGCAAAGTCTTCCCACCTGGCTCAGAGCCATTTGAACCATTTAATACGTGACCCAGCCACTCTGTGATACATTAAGATCTCACACCCAGTATTTTGGGAAGAATTTCGGACACCACAAAAAATCATAAAACACGAACAACACTCGCCTCATTATCAGTTAAAATAGAAGGAAGATCCTGTGTGAGACCTAGTTCAATCCTCAGGTCATCTTATAGAACACACTCAGTTAAAATACAGGGTGAAAAGTATTTAAACCGACAAGCTCTGGGAGGTTGTAGGGGACACAAAAACAAATATTTTTCCCTAATGTCATTTTTTCCTACGAGGGTTATTTAAACCGGTGGAGGTCGTATTACGATCTTCAGTTGTTAGAGGGCATATTACGCTCCTCAGTTGTAGGCAACTGTTGTCCACCAGTACAGTAGTGCATTGTCTCTGTTTACTAGTGGAGTGATACACCTGGAGTGAGTACACTGATATGGTTGGTGCGTACTACGTAGCGCACCACAACGGACGAGCTGCACAGCGGATTTATCAACAACAATATCCAAATCGCCATATCCCGCATCATACGACCTTTGCTGCTGTGTACCAACGTCTGCGTGGACCGGATCATTTAGCAGATTACCTGGACAGGGGCATCGTCACACGGTAAGAACGCTGCAAATTGAGGAAGCTTTCTTGCCGTATGGGGTGCGGGATCCTTCAATCAGCACTAGTGCAGTTGCACGTAACATGGGGACGAATCAGACGAATGTAAGAACAGTCCTTCGAGAGCAATTGTTAAGTCCATTTCACTTACAGTGTGCCCACAACATGGAACCAATTGATTATCCACCCTGAGCACAGTTTTCGCAGTGGTACCTGGAACAGTGTGAAATGCATCCTACATTTCCATCCTCTGTGTTGTTTACCCTTGAAGCAACGTTCGGGCGTGATGGAGTCTTCAACATTCACAATTCGCATGTTTGGAGTGAGGATAACCCACGTGCCACAGTTACTAGCGCTCATCAAGTGCGGTTCTTCGTTAATGTGTGGGTCGGTGTTATTAGGGACTGTTTAATTGGGCCGTATCTGCTACCTAGGCCATTAAATGGCAGGCACTATTACAATTTTCTCGCCAGAGCATTGCCAGAATTTCTGGAAGACGTCCCGCTCCCTACAAGACAACGCATGTGGTTGCAACACGACGGGGCGCCGGCGCATTTCAGCCGTCGTGTGCGTCGATTCCTGGACCGACGGTTCCCATAAACGTGGATTGGCAGAGGTGGTCCTCCTGTTTCATCAGAAGAGGATCTGGTTGCCCGGATAGTGGCAGCAGCAGGAACAATTCAGGGTACTCCTGGGGTTTTTACCCGTGTCAGACAGAACATGATCCGACGGTGTAACCTTTGTTTACGTGTCAATGGATGCATTTTTGAAAATCTACTGTAATTGAAACGGGGATTGTGTTAATCTGTTGTCTCTTGGTCATAAAAAAATGGAAAAGTGTTTGTTGGTTTAATTAATTTGCCGCCAGAGAAATCTTCCTCTACTAGTTTAAATACTCCTCATAGGAAAAAATGATATTAGGGAAAAATATTTGTTTTGATGTCCCCAACAACCTCCCAGAGTTTGTCTGTTTAAATACTTTCCACCCTGTATATCGTACTGACAGCTGTGTCCCTCATCTCTTATATAGTGGGGGCTCCTCCCGACATAGTAGGAAGCCATTTGTCAATGGGCAACGACCCACTCTAAGCCGAGTAAGGGCTACTTCTTCACACCTTCGTGAGCGAAAGGAGGTAATCCATGGTCGCCCCGAAATCTTAATGGAACGTAGTTTATTATTCCTCACTTCCAGCTACTGAGTCTTCCACCGATATATGGCCTTCTGGTCACAAATGAAGTGACAGCCCGCAGAGGGACTAAGCAGTGAGCACGAGGAGGAAGGAAGCAAACCTCCTTGGCAGCAGCACCAGCGAGTTCGTTTCCCTGGTCCAATAGCGAGAAGAGCACTTTGAGAATCGGAGCAGCTGATGTATTTTTTGCCACGACGCCATCCCATCTGCTCCATTGCCCTCAGGATAGCAAATAGTTCCGTGTAGTAAACTGATAAGTGCTTTGGGAGCCCTGTCCGGAGGACAATGTCGGGGAACACGACAGAACAACCGAAGAAATCTCCCTGCTTACAACCATCCGTGTAGAGAGTAATAAAATCTGGGTGGCTATGTAAAATCTCATTAAATTTAATTGTAAAAACATAGTCTGGGGTACAATGCTTCCTGTAAGCAGTCACTCCTAAAGGCAATGTGGACTTTGGTAGTAGCCAGGGCGATGCCATATCAACCCCTGGCTTTGGACCTTAATGGCCCCCACCTGTAATAACTCAAGGCTCTCTCTTGCACGGATCCCAGATGGCCGTGTTGCTTGTGGCCCATGATCGAACAGCTGTTCCAGTGGCGGCTGAACAATGTTGGTGAATGCTGGCGATCTAGGAACGGATGAAGCCCTATATACTTGGCGTACCAAAAGAGAAGACGTCAAACAGACAGCAGAGGCTCACCCCCCCCCCCCCACACACACAAGCTAATAACGGGTCTTGTGGGACAGGCCCTCTTGACTGCCTAATACCCTCGTGATGAGCTGCATCCAGCAATTTAAGGTATGAAGGCCTTTGCTGACCCATCAATCTGGCATTCAAGCCGGGATCGCACAAAGGCCTTATAAAAGTGAAGCAGATATTCCCTGTCGGCTTCACAAAGCCTATGACTGACACATTTAAGGATGTTTGAGGTCTTGAGACATCTTAATTTCAGTTGTTTGAGGTGCGGTAACGATGTTAACTTCTCATCAAAAGTTAGATGCAGATACCTCACCTTCTCCTTAAAAGTGAGAACGGTGTCTCCCAGTTTTAAAACGGGTAAATTAAACGTATACTGGGAACGATTAAAATCAACACAATCTGTTTTCTCCAAAGAGAATTTAAAGCCTGTGGTGAAAGACCATTCCTCCAACAGTTTGATCGTCAGTTACAATTGCCGAGTAGCCCTTGAGAGGCTGGAGGAGGCACAGAAGATGGAGAAATCGTCCACAAACAAGGAACATAGTACTGGACGTCGCGGTGTGACACTTTAGACACTCCATTGAGGGACACCATTTTCCTGCTTAAACGGTCACACAGGCATTCCCAACCTTCTATCTAAAATATCTGTCCGTGGGAAAGGACCATATGGAGGTCGGTAGACGTCCACGAAATCCCCACTGATGGAGTATGCCTCCAAGTAGTGTCATAGGCCACTTCCAAACAGAAGAAAACACCGATAAAGTGTTGCTTAAGAAGGAAATCTTGTTGAGTCGTTGCTTCGAGCAGGGTCAGGTTATCGAATGTGGAGCAATACCTTCTGAACCTACACTGGGAGCTACCGAGTAGGGATCTGGTTTCGAGAGCCACACTAGGCGCCGATTGACCATATGCTCCAGTGTCTTTCCTACACAGTTTGTGAGGTTAATACTGGGGTAACTACCGGGATGTGTCCGATCCTTCCATGGTTTTAAAATTGGGATTAGAATAGCTTCTTCCCACGAGTTGGGAAAGTCAACCGTCATCCAAATTTTACTGAAGAGCTGAAGGAGGACCTACTTCGACCGTCGGCCCTACTGTTGCAACGTGCTGTAGGTTATGAGGTCGTAATAGAAGCTACTGACCATGCAGAATACAGCTCCCACAGAGAGAAAGGCTGGTTGTATTCCTCCAGTTTGATAGAATGGAAAGCAAAATCAGCCTTCTCCTGTGTCTCCCAATAGCGACGGAATGTGGGATCCTGGCTAGAATCGGAAGTAATGGATTTGTATGTTTCAGCCATCGTAGGAGCTATGTCCATTGGTGATGTTGAGAGGCTCCTGCATTCGTACAGTGGCTATTGGCGGTCGAGAGTTGTGCATTGAGATTCTCCTGATGATTTCCCATAATTTACTTGCGGAAGTGGAGCTACTGATGGAGCTCAGGAAATCTTTCCAAGACGTCTCCTTACTCTCACGAAATATTCTCCTCGCCTTTGCAAGCACAATTAGAAAGTTTGCAAGATTCTCATCTGTAGGGCATCAATTGAATCTGCACATAGCCACCATCCTGTGCCTGACTGCAAAACGACACTCATCGTTCCACCAAGGGATAGGTCGCCTCCTAGGCGTTTCCGTTGACCTGCGGATGGATGCATCAGCGGCATGGCGAATCACAGCTGTGATGTGATCCACTTTGCTCGAAAATGCCCTGTAAATCATCCAGTTAGCCATTTTGAACAACCATCTCGGTGGCTTCCTTTCGAGATTTACTCCATCATGCAGATGGATCCTGATAGGGAAATGGTCACTACCATGAAGGCCATCGTCCACTGCCACCTGGGTAATGTCTGATTGGACAGGGGAGCAGAAGGAGAGGTCTATGACTGTAGACGAATCAGTAGTAGTCCTAAATTGTGTAGCTTCACCCACGTTCAGCAGTAAGATATCTGTTGTGCGTAGCAGATCCTCAAGTACCCGACCCTTGGGACAAGTGGTGTAAGAACCCCATAGTGCACTGTGTGCATTGAAGTCCCCCAAAAGGGGAAAGGAATGTAGTAGTTTACCAAAAAGATGAATGAGGACCTCACTGTCAGGAGGGTCATGGGGTAGAAGGTACACAAAGCACACCTTGATCTCAACATGGGCCCATAAACGAACAGCAACCGCTTGTAATGTTGTTGTTAAGAGAACAGGTGAGGAGTGAAAAGTGTCCTTGACGAACGCTGTAACTCCATCTTTTGCTCTGTCACCAGTAAGGTCGTCTTTTCTGTAAAGGTGACACCCTCCAAGTACGGGTATGTCAGTATCTTTAATATGAGTCTCTTGAAGACAGAGGCAAAATGGTCTCTCCTGTACATGGAGTCTCAGTTTCTCCAAATGAGTCCTGTATCCATATATATTCCACTAGAGTATGGCAGCCATTTCATCAGTGTCGTCTTGACTTATCCCTATATTTGCGCTCGGTTGGAGGGGCACTTGTAGAGCGAGACGGGTTGGGTGCTCTGTTCGGTCCATGGGACTTGGAAGTACTGCACCGTCCACCATTCTCACAGGACTTAAGTCCTTGTGACTTCGATTTCATTCCGAAGATGAAGGAACCACTTCGTGGCATTAGCTTCAGAACTGTTCCAGAGATTCGACAGGCAGTAGACCGCTCGATTCGCACCATCAACAGAAGAAGCTCTACTAACGGTATACTACGCCCTCCACATCGATGGTAATGGGTTCTACACAATGCTGGTTACTACTTTGAAGGACAGTAACAGGTAAAAACATGTAACTCTCTTGTATCGGTTGTGAATAAATAGTTGCCACCGTTTAAGTTCCAACCCTCGTATCTTAGACATAGTAGTTTCATGAAGGCGGACCTTAACGACAGAGTTAGTATAAAGACGAGGATTAGTGATCATTATGTCATTACAGCAAAAATAGTTACGAAAGTTAATAAATCAGTCAGGAAGACTAGGATAGTGTTTCTGCTAGAAACAACAGAGAAGCAGATGTTAGCATCTCACTTACATAATGTATTGTCATCCCTTAGTTCCAGTTTGGTGGAGGTAGAGAATTATGGACGAAGTTAAAGCAGCTTGCAAATCTTTGTCTGGAGCATTATGTGGCTAATAAGTGGATTAAGGTCAGAAAAGACCTATCCTGGTTGATCAACGAAATTCGGCAAATGCATATGAAGCGAAGGCTGTTTCACTATCGGTTCAAAAGAGAACGTGGAAATGACAACAAGCAAAGGTTAGTAGAGATTCATGCGTCTGTGAAAAGATCTATGAGCGAAGCATGCAACAACTTTACCGTCATACCTTAGCAAAAGATCTGGCAGAGAAACCAAAAAAATTCTGGTGCTATGTAAAATCACTAACCAGGTCTAAGGCTTCATCCAGTCACTCATTTACCAGTCTGGTGTGGTAGTTGAAGATAGCAAAACGAAAACCGATGTTTTAGAGCAAACGTTTAAGAAGTCGTTCTTGCAGGTGACTCATAAAAACATATCGTCGTTTGAGTGTCGAACAGACTACCTATGGACGACATAGTTGTGAGCTATTCTGTCGTAGAGAAACAGCTGAAAGAGTTGGAACCAAATAAATGGCTGTGTCCGGAGGGAATCTCAATTAGGTTTTACAAAGAGTACTCTATGGCATTAGCCCTTTAACTGGCTTCCATTTATCACAAATGAAAAAAAAAAAGAATTCAGGTGATACGTGCATATAAGAAGGGAAAGAGAATGGACCTACAGATTACAGATTTGTGTCCCTGACATCGGTTTGCTGCAGAATCCTTGAACATATTCACAGTTCGAACATAATAAATTTTCTCGAGACCAAGAATCTTATGTCTACGAATCAGCACGGTTCAGAAAGCACCGCTCGTGTGAAACCCAGCTAGCTCTTTTCTCACATGATGTGCTGCGAACTAATAATATAATGTCTTGTGACTAGGGCCTCCCGTCGGGTAGACCGTTCGCCTGGTGCAAGTCTTTCGATTTGACGCCCCTTCGGCGACTTGCGTGTCGATGAGGATGAAATGATGATGATTAGGACTACACAACACCCAGTCCCCGAGCGGAGAAAGTCCCCGAGCGGAGAAAATCTCTAACCTATCCGGGAATCGAACCCTGGCCCTTAGGATAGACATTCCGTCGCGCTGACCACTCAGCTACCGGGGGCGAACTATTGCGAACTATGAATGAAGGACAACAGGCAGATTTCGTATTTCTAGATTTCTGAAGAACGATTGACACGGTGCCCCACTGCAAACTATCATCGAAGGTACGAGCATATGAAATAGTTTCCCTGATACATCACTGGCGCGAAGACTTCTGAACTAATGGAACTCAATATGTTGTCCTCGACGACGAGTCTTCATCAGAGACGAGGATATTGTCAGGAGCACCCCATGGAAGTGTGGTAGGATCACTGTTATTTTCTACATACATAAATGATTTAGCGGATAGGGTGAGCAGCAGTCTGCAGTTGTTACCTGATGATGATGTGGGGTTCTGGAGGGCGTAGAAATTGAGTGGCTGTAGGAGGATACAAGGCGACTTAAAAAAAATTATAGTTTGTGTGATGAATGGCAGCTACCTCCAAATGCAGGAAAATATCGGTAGGGAGATCAAATCCGTAATGTTCGGATACGGCATTAGTAGTGTCCTGCTGGACGCAGTCACGTCGCTTAAATATCTGGGCGTAATGTTACAACGCGATATGAAATGGAACAGGTACGTAAGGATGTGGTAGGGAAGACGAATGGTCGACTTCGATTTTTTGGGAGAATTTTAGTAATGTGAGTTCCATCTGTAAAGGAGACAGCATATAGGATGTTTGTACGGCCTATTTTTGAGTACTGCTCTAGCGTTTGGGATCCGTACCAGGTCGGATTAAAGGAAAAGAATGAAGCAATTCAGAAGCGGGCTGCTAGATTTGTTACCGCTAGGTTCGAACAACACGCATGTGTTAAGACGATGCTTCGGGATCTGAAATGGGAATCCATCGAGCGAAGAAAATGTTCTTTTCGGGGAACACTATTGAGAAAATTTAGAGAACTGGTATTTGAAATACACTGCAATTATATACAACCGCTCGCTCACAGAAAGATCCGGACTTAAAAACTGGAAACTTTCTTAAGTCACACCAATACCCAAAAAGGGAAATAGGAGTAATCCACTGAATTACAGGCCCCTATCAGTAATGTCTATTTGCAGGAGGGTTTTGGAACGTATACTGTATTCGAACATTATGAAGTACCTCGAACAAAACGATTTATTGACACATAGCACGGATTCAGAAAATATGGTTCTTGCGAAACACAACTAGCTCTTTATGCTCATGAAGTAATGAGTGCTATCGACAGGGGACGTCAAATTGATTCCCAATTTTTAGATTTCCAGAAGGCTTTCGACACCGTTCCTCACAACACTCTTCTACCCAAGCTGCGTGCCTATGGAATATCGTCTCAGATGTGCGACTGGATTCGTGATTTCCTGTCAGAAAGGTCATAGTTCGTAGTAATAGTCGGAAAGCCATCGAGTAAAACGGTAGTAATATCCGGCGTTCTCCAAGGAAGTGTTATAAGTCCTCTATTTTCCTGATCTATATTAACAACATAGGAGACAATCTGAGTAGCCGTCTTAGATTTTTTTGCAGATGAGCTGTCATTTACCGTCTTGTAAAGTCATCAGATGACAAAAAAGAATTCCAAAATGATTTAGATAAGATATCTGTATGGTGCGAAAAGTGGCAATTGACCCTGAATAAAGAAAAGAGTGAAGTTATTCACATGAGTACTAAAAGGAATCCGCTAAACTTCGATCACGCGATAAGCCACACAAATCTCACAGCTGTAAATTCAACTAAATACTTAGGGATTACAATCACAAAAACCTAAATTTGAACGATCACATGGATAATGTTGTCGGTAGAGCAAACCAAAGACGGTCATTCATTGGCAGAGCACTTAGAAGGCGCAACAGGTTTACTAAAGAGACTTCTTACACCACGATTGTCCACCCTAATCCCGAGTATTGCTGTGCGGTGTGGGATCCGCTTCAGGTGGGACTGACGGATGACATCGAAAAAGTGCAAAAAATTGCAGCTTGCTTTGTATTATCGCGAAAGAGGGGAAATAGTGCCACAGACATGATACGTGAATTGGAGTGGCAATCATTAAAACACAGGTGTTTTTCGTTGCAACGGGATCTTCTCATGAAATTTCAATCACCGCTTTTCTCCACCGATTGCGAAAAAATTCTCTTGGCAGCCACCTACACGATAAAATAAGAGAAATCAGGTCTCGAACAGAAAAATTTGAGTGCTCGTTTTTCCCGGGCGCCGTTCGAGAGTGGAACGGTAGAGAGACAGCATGAAGGTGGTTCATTAAACCCTCTGCCAGGCACTATATTGTGAATAGCAGAGTACTCACGTAGATGTAGATGTAGATGTATATGTACTGTCACCAACATTCATTCCGCGTAAGGACGACGAAGACAAGATACGATAAACTAGGTTTCATGCTGACGCACATAGAAAATAGTTTTTCTCTCGCTCTTTTGGTGAGTGGAACAGGAAAGGAAATGACTATAATGGTACGGGGTACCCTCCGCCAAGCACCGTACGGTGACTTGCGTAGCATGTATGTAGATGTAAACGTGATGGTGTATAAGTAGTTATCCGTTGGCGTCATTAAAACCAAGAGCCACTGTTTCACGAAAGAAGCTGAGAGGGGGGGGGGGGGGCGGAGGGTACTATTTTAAAGGAGGAGAAAACCTAAAAAATCGCAGAGCGTATGGAGATTCGATATTTATAGGCGAATAACAACGGATTAAAAATGATGCTTGCTTGCCTTCGCAGCAAGTGTATTAGGTTCCGTGGTATTTGAGAATGGAAAAAAAGTGGAATGACTAACAGCGCTACAAGATATCCTCCACCACGCACCGTGTTGTGGCTTGCGGAGTATGTATGTGGATGTACACGTAGATGCAAGTATTAAGCTTTTTTATTAAAAATTTAGTTTGCGTAGCTGGAAAATATCTCACTAATCAGTGGCCGGCAGGTTTACAAAAGGAAGTTTCTAGCATTATTGGCTCTCATTCTACACATGATGTTGTATACGGTAGCTTAATTCGCTGCTTTAAATTATAAGAAGAGGGATGGCTACTAGGTATGAACGTCAACGCAGACGTGTAAGAAGCTGAGTTCGTGCTCTGATCGGTGGACGTAATCGGGCAATATAGGAAGTAATTAGGCATGCCTCGTGCAGAAAATGGCAGCTTTCATGTATAGGCCGCCACAAGTGTCTATTCTCGATTGGATTTCTAAATGACGGATATCCTGCCCTGTATGTGATCGTTTTTCTGGGGCATAACGATTAACTCGAAAGGTTAACTTATTGTCGGTGGCATTAAAATGGTAATTCTTCAACAGCGGAAGATTTTTACTGCAAGACACTTGTAAAACTAGTCCTGTAACAACTAGCCCAACGCACCGCTACCTGTGACTCAGCTGGCTACGACTATAATCACCTCAACTAGCGAACAGCAATTCCACTTAAACCATCTGCCTGTAATATAATCCAGCCACCAGACCTTCCCTATGTCACTGCAATAGAACGGAGTAATAACAAGCGACTTTTGGAAAAGAAGGTTAACGTACCAGACACATTGCAAAATGGAGAAGATGTAATCTATTAGAAACCAGCGGAATAACGCACCTATCGGAGCACAAAACGGGCTAATATGCTCATGTTGTAAAGGACTTCAAAAAGTGTGTTACCAATTCCGTCATTCTACGTGTCTCAGAATCTTTAAAATATTTTTCAAAAATTTTGGCAACCGAACATATTCGCACTCTTTTGAACATTCAACTCACATCCCACTCCCACAGGCTCCTCTAGACTCTCACTTGCCCATTCTCACTCACTCATTCGGACCAACGCTTTGTCAGTATGTCTTTGTGTCTCTCTGTCACTGTCTCTTGTCTTACAGCCACAGTCTCCTTCGTTCTGTCCTACTACTACTGTCGCCTCTCATTGCCACTATCTCCCCCTTGCTCTGTCTAGCTGCTACTACGTCATTCCTTCCTTCACACTGCTGTTGTCTCCTCTCACTGTCACATCTTTCTCTTTATCGTTGTGGTTGGCACAGACTCTGTCTCACAGCAAATCCCCCTGACTCACCCACTTGCAGTTTCTCTTCCTCTTTATTCTTCTCCTACAGCCACTGTCTCCTGCATGCTTTTCCCAGCGCTGTTCCGTCACTTTCAACTATATTCCACTATCACTGTATCCCTCTCCTTCTCTTTCACACTGCTATTTTCTACTCTTCTCATTCTGTATCACAACCACTGTCTCCTATCTTCCTGTATTTTTTACTTTTCGGTCTCTGTTCTCACGCAAAAATTTTTGGGAAATTTTTTCAGAGGTAATGAGGAAGGTGGAATGAGGCACCTGGTACCCCACTTTTCAGTCAGAGCTTTTTAAAACAGGAGGATATTTGCCTGTTTTGTGTTTCGATAGAACTTCGATAGAACCGGTTCCCTTCTTTGCCCTGCTACAGTAGGACGTGTCTCTCATATGAAAAGAACATATGGGGAAGTGAAATTCTGATACTTTACCTGTTTGAAATTGAAATAATGCAAAACAAATTTTACACTCGAGATAGGATTTAATTTGCACAAAAATTTAGCATATCGTTCAGTGCTACAACATGGGGTTCCCACAACACCTCTGGTTATAACGGAGACCCCTGACAGCATATTTCTCCGTGTTACGTCATTTTATAAACTACGTTTTCGCCTCATACCGCATATTACGTGTGTATTTTACTTGTACAAGTGGGATAATTTCAAACATCTGTATCTCGGAAACGGATATAGGCAAGCAGAAAATTTTCAAGGATGTTCTAGAGCTCGATCTTAGAAATATACCGTGAAGATATAAGCCATTTACTGTGCATAGCAGTCGTGGAATCCGCGACTCAGATTTTGTACCCAAAAACCATATTTTCCTGTTTTCCTCAGGAACTGACTCTGGACTAAATGGAGCCTCCGGAAGCCCCTTAAGGCGCACCATAGACCAAATATATGTATATACATACTATCTGCTCCATTTGCTTAACACTTGGGCTGCGGCATCGGTGCAGGCGCGCAACTCTAGTGCGGCCGGGCAACGTGCGAGTGCGGGCCGGTGAAGCTCGAGTGCGGCCCGGTAGTACACTGAAACAGCAGGTACCGCTCGTCGCCGACGCTCCTAAGCACACCAGAGCTACAGGCTGACGTCAAGACCTTGTAACATCTGTAGGATCATGTTCTATACTGACTTAATGATGACACCTTAGATGCATTACTTCAAATAAGCTTCGACTGTATTGTGGTCATGTTTTAAAATCTGTTTGCTGCCTGACACCTATAGGGGTTGCAGGCGTCATTCAATTGTTCGTGATTTATTGATAATGTAACAAAAAATACAACTCAAGCAAGCAACAAATCCACTGCATTTAGGAAAAATTTCGATTCCAAACCGCAAATTCTTAAGAAGGAAAAAAAGGAAAAAGGAAACTGGATTCATTTGAAATTATATTTACTTCAAATGCACATTTTTGAGATTGACTATGATAGAGGTCATCAAATTAGTAGCACGTTTGCTCCTGGTATGAGAGAATTAGCCGTCTACATTTATCATAGATGCTCAGGGGAAGCCCGGGTGTGTAGAAATTTCTAAGCGAAACACACCCTATGTGGAGGCTTCTCTCGTGTCCCCCACTGTAAGGTGTCAGGCAAATCCAACACCTTCCATGAAAACCCTGACATGATAAGCAAATCCAGTAGTATGTCACATAGCTCCAAATAAATCGTGACATTAAATTAACCAAAGTAATACGAGTAACGAGTGAGCAAATGGAATACCACAGACTAACACAAGAATGCCTAAATGCATGTCATACCTTTCCACCGTGAGAGAGACACAGTTCCGAGGGGAGAAACGAGAACAGAAGCCGAGAGCAGAACCGTGTTAAGCGAGAAGGCCCTACGATAAGGGACGGAAACCCACGTGGCCAGCTAACCGCTAGGACCACCCCCCAGCCCATGTTAAAAGCTAGAGCCCTCCAGATGAACAGTATAGGTCTTACGATAGCACAAAAAGGGCTACCCGAGCCACAAGTTTTAGCGTGAGACTTTTTCGCGTCTCTGTTACGTCAGGACCACCCCCCAGCCCATGTTAAAAGCTAGAGCCCTCCAGAAGAACAGTATAGATCTTACAATAACACTAAAAGGACCACACCAGCTGCAAGTTTTAGCGTGAGACTTTTTCGCGTCTCTGTTACGTTGCAAACTTTAAAAACATTGCCCCACCACGAAAAGTATAACGTTTCTCATTGGATAGACAGAATTTTGGTAGGCGGAGCTTAAGGTTAACATTGAGACCCTGATTGGTCAGATGAAAACACAGCCAGATAGTTTTTTTAAACCAACTTCGGTAAATTGTAGTAAGGAAAACTTAGGAAGGAGTTGCTTCCGAGACGGCGAAGTGAGCGGAGCTGTGCTGCCCGCCACCCCCTGACGAACACCGACAAGGTAATGAACGCACGCGATACCGCATAACAGCGCATAAAGCTTCACTCAGAACTGCAGAAGTCTCATCTGTTACACCCCCTTTTCGCGTAATACTAGTGTCGATCGTCAATTAAAGCTCATGGTGTTCACATTTGCCACTTAAAGTAAAAATCTGAAACGCGATGATTTTTCTGTTATATAGTTATTGAGAAGCCACATCGGCCACTGTAATTTATGACAAGTTAGATAAGTAATTAAAGATAATTTAGGGTCACTGTAGAGTTTTCTCTTTTGTGAAACTTAATTTAAACCTAGATTATAGATGTGATATGGCATAGGTCATCCTTCGATCCATTGCAGAACTTGGAAACCAATTCAGGGAATATTCGTTCACATTTTTGTTGAACGCAGTTGGTTTTTACCATCCTGTATTAAAACATTTCCTTTTATCAATAGTGCAATTTATAAACAATGTTTTGTGAGTTTAATAAAATTTCCAATGGTAAACTTAACTGCCTTTTCGACGTTATTTTACCAGCTAACCAAAAATAGGAAAGCCTTGAACCCCTTCCACTAAATTTAGTTAGTATTAAGATTCTTTTACAGGGAGTGCAGTGGAGCTGACACTGAAATCATTAAGTATTTCGTTATATCATCGCTAGTCTCACCGAACTCTTCTGAACTCTACAAGTCATGTGTGGTCTGGCGTCTCCTTACCAGCAACAGGTTGCAGGTTCAAACAAGTCAATTCCCTAAAAAACACGCTCAGAGCGTCGTTGCGCGAAAGTGGTAGGGAGACACGATATAGAACAAACAGACACCATGCAGAATGTTAGACCATTACTTCAATTGCAGTGCTATTAAAACAAATATATCACAACAAATTCTTTCGCAAAAAAGTGAAGTGAACTCATTACAGCGCAATAATAAATAAGTCGACTTAACACAAAAGAAAACCTCATGTTCTGAGTACTAGTGAAAAAAAGTTCTAATCTTTCACGTCATTAAAAGAAAAAATGCATTGTCAAAAGAAATAAAAGAAGTTGTCTTTGCTAATCGGAATTTCTCCGATATTATCGCGTTTTTGCTACTTAAGGGAAATTATACAGCAGTTCAAGCAGTATCCAGGTTTGTCTGGGCAGGCTGTACACTCGTATGGTGTATCAGTGCGCTTGCCTTGTTCCACGCACTTCTTACACCGCTTCGTCATAACTTGCTTCTTCCCTGCAGTAGCTTCCCACTTTTGCACAATGTGTGTTTGTGATGTTTCTTGCTCGCATTTCGTGGAACGTCCATTGGTGGAAGGAAACCTTTTATAATCTTCGTTCTGTAATCGTACAACGTCATTTTATTTCCTGAAAAATAATTGTACAGATATAGAGAATTGAAAACTAGCATGTCAATGACACGAAAGAATAGTTTTTTCGACCAGCGGATAGTCTTTCGCTCACATAAATAATACGATAACATTCGATCTTGTTTATCAGTCCCAGACATACACGCATTGTACTTAATCATAGGCAATGGTTTCGTGACTATTTGCTGGCGCGCATTCGTCACTTGCTCCATAAGATTTAGATGTTCTGTCGAAATGCGGGAAACCTCTCGTCGATACTTCCATTTTCCAACCATAGCTCCATTAGAGTACCGCGCAATTGCCTCTCCCCTCCCAAGTTTTGCCGATACAACGTCTTCGGGGGTATATTTCCTATTTAATTTCAGGCTAGCTGTGGAATGTGTTTTTAGGTTCAACAGAGTTGTAGCTAAATGAAAACTAATAATTGTCCAAGTAAATGTGATGACCAACATGCATCTTTTCTGCCATCAAACGCAAAACGAACTTTTCAGCGTTACCTTTCCCCCCCCGTGTCACCACTACTTTCCGTGTACACAGCGCACTTATTTATGGAACCGTCTGTATTGTTGTGCATGTACATCTTAATGCCATATTTATTACGTTTCCTTTTTATGTATTATCTAAATGACAATCTTCCCCTCCAAAGAATCGTTGATTCATCTATTGATAAATCTCTTCCCGGGTAATGCACTTGAGACATTCTCGTGTTAAAATAATCCAGTATAGGTCGTATCTTATATAAACGATCGTCTGGTTTTGCGTTTCCTGAAAGTGGATTTTTTGCAAAATGCAGAGAGCGTAATATGATCAAATACTGGTCTCTGCCTATACTCATCGATATTCCTCTATTCTCAAGCAGCGGTTCTTTCTTCCAGTAGTCTTGTAATCGCGGATATTTAACGAAACACACAGGAAAACTAGTAATTCACCTATACTTAGAGGTTTCCATTTACAGATCCTAAATCCCTCTTCTGTATTTTCGCTCAGCAATATGTTGACTGCGTTATCGTTTGTTTCGTCAACTACAAGTTGTAATAATTCGTCTGTTACCAATAATCTTAGGAAATCCATAGGAGAATTGCCAGCAGAATGAATATGCAAAACTTCTTCCTTCGTAAATGGGTGACACTTTATATCATGTAGTTCTTTATGCCAGGAATCGCCTGGATTATCTCCGTGTGATAGGTCGAGCTCTTTTTCGTCGTAGAGTTCCACACAATCGTCGTGATCCGTATCGTCAGATTCGGAACTGTCACGAAACAGATTCGAAAGCTGTGCTTCCACGCTATCATCACTCTGCAATTCTTCTGCAGCTTCTAAATGACAATCTCCGTGGTATGCTTCGTCATTTACCGCCTAGTAAAGTCATCAGAAGATCAAACCCAATTGCTACATGATTTAGACATGATATCTGAATGGTGCGGATATTGGCAGTTGATTCTAAATAATGAGAAGGATGAGGTCATCCACATGAGTACTAAAGGGAATCCGTTAAGTTTCGGTTACAAGATAAACCACAAGAATCTAAAATCTGTTAATTCAATTAAATATCTCAGGATTAGTATTACGAACTACGTAAATTTTAACAATGACATAGATTAATGTTGTGAGGAGGCGAACCAAAGAATGGTAGGCGACTTAGAAGGTGCAACAGGCCTCCTAAAAAGACTGCCTACACTACGCTTGTCAGTCTTCTTCTGGAGCGGATTTGCTTGGTGTGGGATACGTACCAGATAGGACTGATGGAGGACATCGAAAAAGATGATGGAACATCAGCTCGTTTTGTAATATCACGGAACAGGGGAGAGAGTGTCATGGGTACGATACGCGATTTGGGATGGCAAACATTAATATGAAGACTTTTCCGTTGTGGCGAGATCTATTTTAGGAAATTTCAGTGACCAACTTCCTCCTCTTAATGCGAAAATATGCTGTTGACGCCAACCTACATAGGGAGAAATGACAATCAAAATAAAGTAAGACCAATGAGAACTCACACAGAAAGATTTAGGTGTTCGTATCTCCAGAGCGCTTTCCGATAGTGGAACGGTGGAGAAATAGTCTGAAGTTTGTTCGGTGTACCCTCTGTCAGGTACTTAAGTGTGAATTGTGGAATAGTCATTTAGATGTGGATGTAGACTCTACACGTTTCATTTCATTCAGTCTAGTAAGCTCTTTTCCTGATTTACCATAGGTCAAATAACTTGCCATTAGCGTATCATCCGATTGTCACCGCACTTTAATGTCAAACTGACATACCTGGCTACTACGGAATACCCAAGCACAGTAGAGTCGAGATCAGAAAATGTATGTAGTGGTTACTCGTCTTCGAATTTATGCCTATCCACCACAGCCAAATTTATATTTTACGTAAGCAATTTTAACTCCTACTAGGGCCTAATAAAACATGTTACATTTCTGCACAACTATATACTTAACAGGTTTCACTGACGACAATCAGCGACCTTTAACCGTATAAAAATGTAGTGGTTTATAGCGCTCAGCTTACAGAGTGAACCGATTTTTAACGCTGAGACGTCGACGACACTTCCTTTATATTATAATATTCACTAAGCTTACTAATCTCTTACTCAGAAGAGAAAATTCCGTACAAAATTTTTCAACGTGTAAATAGCAAAGGAAGTGATTTTGCTGCAATATGCTTTATTGGTACTCGGCAAAAATATATCAAAGCAGTGTCCTGCTGCGAGAAATGTCTTCTTCCTTGCTGTCTCAAAGTGGTGACGCTATCAGCCCTTAACAATGCCATAGTCCACTCATTTACAGGTTCCCATAAATTATCACTTATATATATATATATATATATATATATATATATATATAATGATCTCGTTGCCTCTTACTTCCCTTCATTATTTTTGTCGGATGAAACTTATATTCAGACTTTTACCATATCGATTTAAACGACGATTAACGGAGAACAAACAGAGATCAATGTCCCGTTGACAACAAGATAATTGCAGACGGAACCCAACTCGGATTGGACAAAATCTGGGAAGGAAACCGTCCATGTCCTTTCCTAAGGAACCATTCTGTTATTCGCATTAACCATCTTAGGGAATCCAAAATTGAATGGCAGATTCTCCTAAATGCCAGTCATGCCAGCAGTAGCATTTTTTGCAAACGAGGCAGCTTACGAAACTACATAAATTTTGATGTATTAAACGAAAAGAAATGATCCAATATCATTTTCACGTCCGAATGTGTGAATAAAGTAGGGGAGAGTGATGTACACAAGACCTACGCTTCCAGCTAGCCATGTAATAGAAGTTTAATATATTTTCTTATTCTGTTTTTAAATAATGCCACTCAGTTTATGTTTGGGGAAGGGTTTTTCTGAAATCACAAAAATTACCCCGCAAAAATAAGAATTTCCCAAATGTGAAAACGTGTTCCAAGGTACAATATGGCCATGTACCTAGGAACAAATATTCTCTTGGAATTTAAAAGAATTGCTGTCGATAAAAATTCTTTTAATACTACTTTTAATCGTCTACTGGTTAACTTATTAATCTAATGCACACAAATAATCAGTAAGTCAAATCAAGCAAAGCAGAATTTTTATCGAAAACCACTTTCAGGTGAAGTATAATTTAGATTAGAAGCTACTGGAAACTTACATAAATTTCCATTTTTAAGATCAGTAAAATTGTTACTACATTAAAGTAATTCAGTAATTTGTAAGTATGACTTGTTTCCTGGTTTAAGACCTTCTGTTTCTTGGTACACGATGGTACATGATCGACGATTTATGGCTTAACAGTCCACATCATATAAATAGTTCTAAAATATATGTACCATTTAAATCATGACAAAATTCTTTATAAGAAGAGTTAACAAGATATTTCAAACGGCTGAAATATATTGTACAGCACTTAAATGTGTAGAATTCAAAATATTTACAAATGCTGCTCAAAACACAACCACATGACTAACAGCAACAGAAACTTTAGATACTGGCGTGACTGTTAATGGCGGTTTTTAGTGCACATTCCATCTGCACTTTCCTTCGTATGACTCTAAAATCAATTACTAGATTGAAGTTCCAGAAAATAAGAGTACATATGTTCCTAGGAACACTATCCTCTAGGTGCTACACTGGTCAAACACATCATAAGGGCGAAGAAAATTATAAAGCGGAACATGAATATTTATAAGAAAAGAAGAGAATACTAATCATTGCCATGCTCTTATTATAGAGATTCTTCTGTCTCAAGATTTAGGTTTCTGATTCAAATGATTGTTACGGTTTTCTACTGATTCTCATATCTGGACCAGCTACTGTTCGGTATACCAAAATACGGTGATTGGCTACAGAACAGTTTCTGTCACATGGTGGTCGTACATTCTTTACGAAGCAAAGGATAAGAGCGAGTTCAGTGCCCGTCTCACAGTGGGTCACTAGAGACAGAACGTATGAGGTGGTCGACCGGCGTGTTCGTTGAGTAATCAATCGGGTACTAACCTGGCTAACGTAATGCAAGATGCCAGGAGACGGCACCTTTTTTTTCAGTTTTTAACTTTCACTTTATGTTTTACTTCTATTTACGGTGAGTTGAATGCTCCACTAACAGCCAAGTCTTCGAAGACAGATTAACATAATACGTCGAAGTGAAAGTAGATAGTTCCAACAACCTAGTAGAGAACAGCGAACACCTTCATAGAAGGAATCATATGATTCATTCATTCATTATTATTTGTAGAACACTTATTCATGGCAACAACGGTGAGTTTCTGCAGAACAGCTAGATATGGTAGCTGCTCATTCTTCTCAACTCGTCTTACGTCGCCTCGAAGACTGTTCCCTTGGTACTAGGTACTATAGGCCTAAATAGTGGCGATTATGTTGCATATGCTCTATGAAACACAAGGAATTGTTTAAATGACGTTATTGTGCTGGAATAAAGCATGTACGTTCCTGACAACAAACGAATGTCTTCATATTATCTGCAGTCTTCAGCATTTGCAGGGATCATCGCTATTGAATCAGCAACTTTCTATGATTCATAACAATCAACATTAATTGGTGTTGAGGCAGAGAAAACTGCGTGATCGTGTAACTGAAGGAAGTAGAAAGGCTAAAGAGAGAGCTGGGCTGGTTTTTTGAGTAAGAAGATACAAAATGCTGTTGAAGAAGCTGTGAAAACGCTATTGGTTTGATTGCTGCATGTCCGACACTTGAAAATTTATCCACCTAGGCACACACATCAACTTATCCACAGTAGCCGTCTCATGTAGGTATCCCTTCACGTATCAGCACTTATTCTCATAATATCACAAAATGGGCACTCAGACTTCATCTGCTGATCGTAATACTTACACGTGAATTTTCTGATCGAATGTTTCGGCATAGATTCTGCTTGGTGGCGAATATTCACATGTGATGACCGCAGAAAAAATATGTATATCAGGCTTCATATATTCCTTTTAAAAGGCTTTATTAGATCCTACAGTTAAAATGGCATTGTACAGAGTTTGGAAATATTTGTTATAGTAAGAAGATTACGATAACAAGCCTGCACACTTCTTCAGTGTTTCTCATACGTTCGCTTCTTGTAAGAAGATAAGACCATGAAACTACTGTTATGGAAAATCATTCATATATGAAGCGACTGCGGCATCATCAGGCCTTATACTGACAGTCACGGCAGAATGAGCGAGAGGAGTGACATGAATTCTTCTCTTAGCTACCAGATCACGATCGCCTTCCTTATTGATGGCACGCTCTGTGGCGCGTCTATGCTGTGATGTGGGGAAAACCGCCGCAGCTTGAATCTATTGCCGTTTTTCTGAAACATGTTTATGCCAAGCGTCACCGTCGAGTACCAGCGAGTGTTTCAGGGGATAGTACAGGGTGCGGCGCTTAATTCCGGACGAATTTCGATTTGAAGTTACCGCCATATCTTAGTTCCGGTGGGCGTCGCGATTGGTGTTCTTAAAAGCCATAGGCTACTAGTAAACAGTCAAACCCTCAACATGGCTGACACGTTACGGCCAAGTGCGGAGTACAAACGAAGAGCCGCGATCATCGAAAGTCTTCGCGCTGGTCGTTCGCCCACTGAAATAGTTCGAGTCTTCGGGTATCCGGGAACAACTGTTTTCGATACTGTAGACACGTACAATGCTTCGGAGAAGTGAAGGGTTCAAGTCCCAGGTGTTGTGTCCCGTGAGGGTGATATCGTGCCGCTACATGTCGTTGAAAATGGACAACTGACACAAAAGAAGTTTATCTGCAAATGTTGATGAATGTCGTGAATGGAAACTGTGGCCTCGGGGGGACAATAAGTCTTTCAATAGAACGGTGCAGAGGCTCGTACGAGTCGCTTAGTCCAAAACTGGCTGACGGATAAAGTTGACATGTTTTGGCCAAAGGAGCCTCCGAATAGCCCGAATTTGAATCCTCTCGACTGCTATGTTTGGAGCGTAGTCGGAAGAGTTGCCAATAGGACGAGACACTGTAATTTCGCATCTGTACGCAGCTTTCGCGAATACGGACAGCGCTGTTTTAAACAGTGTGTGCGATCGCTTCAGGAAAGGTTGGAGGGGATCATTGCGGCTGAAGGCGTTTACATCGAGTAATGTTACTCTTGGAACATATCACTACTTACATGTAAAAAGATTTTCATTTTCATTCGTATTTTGTTTTAATAAATTTGTACAGATTTAAGTGCTGCACCCTGTAGGTCCATACTGAAGACAGTTCATTGCTAGACAACGACACAACAACAAACGGTAAGCAACCATTGCATCGATGTTTAGCACAGAAGCGACCGGTCCATACGTATACTTCCGCTCACCTCACGTCACATGACACCGAGTATTACTGGCGCAAGAACACCATCCGCTCAGACAAGTATTGGAGCTTTATTTTGTGGGGGATGGTTAAATTGGAAGACATATTGATCCTGATACCTCTCTCATCGTCTCTCGTTGGTCAAGACAGACTAATCCACTGTCTGATGATATGAATCCATTAGTTCGCCTAGAGCAGCCCTCAGAATCCTTCCCTTCCGAGTTGAAAAATCAGTCACCGAGATGGGGATGATACTGTCCTTCCTTTCTCCTTCCCACGTAGCCTGACCTCAGCGCTATTAAGAAAAGTGCAGCTACTGTCATTAGGGTAAAAGAGGGTATTCCATGTTACTCGGTAGGTCTCTATCAGTCAGTTTTTTTGGCGGAATATTGTTCTCTTGTTCTTAGAGAACAGGTTGTTTCACGTGCTATCATCGACGTTGTACGAGAATCAATATTGGGGAGGCAGGCTCCGATCAGCACATACCCTCATCTCTTCCTCGAACTCTGCCAGTGAGTTTACCATACTGATGCGTTAAGAGGAGCTTTGGAAGTACGTCCGAGGAAAGCCTTGCGCCATTTTCCACATCAGACTGTTGAGTGAATAGCATCTTCTGACAGAGCTGCGCAAAAACTCAAACTAAAATCTAAAAAAGGAACGGCAGTGAACTGACCGATCAATTCAAATAATTCTACTTGACATCAATACTGCAAATGGCTATTGCTTTCTGTTAATGATGGAGAGGATCACCTTGAACTAGTTCTTTTTGATGAAGCTTGCCCGCGTCTATCAGGGTACGTGAACTCGCTAAGTAGTTAACGATGGAATTTTAAAATTTCTTCAGAAGGAGCACTGGGTGCAGTTTGTACAACACGCATTATTGGATCGATCTCATTTCACCAAATCGACTCTTATGATATGTATGTGAGCAGAATATTACAACCTTCTTTCAGGGAACTAACAAAGAAAATACCTACGTTTCTTTCATGTAGGATAATGCAAGAGCATTCGCAACAAATCTGTATATGACAGCATTACGAGGACAGTTTCTGTCTTTGCTGGACGACCCTTTGGAAGAATTGCACAAAAAGTCGGATGTGAAGCATCAGCCGTGTATCAGTGTTGGTTACAGTAGTCGACAAGTTAATTTCCTTGGTTGTGGACGGCAGCAAAGAAGATTTTCACGTCTTTACGAGTCGTAACGGCAGATTTTGCTGATCACAAGCCAACGTCAGCAAAAGCTAAGATAAATGTGGTGCTTACTGTCCACTGTGACCTCTCAGTCTATCATGCCCCTCATTATAAATGACACTAGGCTTGTTTTATCATGTGGTTGTACACTATTAGGTAAGGCTTTTTGTGGAAACAACTTGTAAATGCACATTTTTTGTGTTTTCTTGAAATACTATATATCTTCATGTTCTCCTTCCCGGATGACGGACGATCGTTCCGAGAGTAAACACCAGTCTACGCTGATAAGACATAACATTACGACCACCGCCCTCCGCGTCATTGGATGCCGTGTGGCAGCGTTGTGGGCACGTGAGACGGTAGCAAAAGTATATAAGAGGAGCAGACACGGAAGGGAAATCTTGCTAGCGAAGATATGGGCTGCAAATGAGGAAATGCATAGAGATAAGCGACTTTGACAAAGGGCAGAGCTTGTGAACGAATATCTCGAAAATGGCGAAGCTGGTCGAATGTTAACATGCTACTGTTGTGAGCACCCACGGAAAGAGGTAGAAGGACAGTGAAACTAAAATTAGGAGCTAAGTGGTTGGACGTTCGCGACACTTCATAGAACGTGGGGTTCGGTGGAATGTCTGCCCTGTAAAGCAGAATAGGTGGTGATCTGTGGCAACTCTGTCGAAAGACCACAAGCGTTTCGGAGCACACTGATCATAGTACATCGTTGAACAAACCACCCCTACATGTTCAGTGTTTACATGTTGAGCCAACAACATCATCAGTTACGATTTCAGTGGGCAGGGAACCATCGCGATTCGACCGTCGATCAGTGAAAACGTGTCGGCTCTTCTTGTGAATCACGTTTTTTCTGTACTGGAACGCTCGTCGTCACCAAAACCGCCGTCATCGAGTTGAACGGTGGCTCGTAACGTGCATCACGCCACGAACGCAGGCTGGTGAGAGCAGAGACTGCTCCCACGCTTGCATGGGACCTGTGGTACTAATTGAAGACACACTGACAGTCGCGAACCACCTGCAACCCTTCATGCTTGATGTCTTCCCCGACGGCGATGTCATCTTTCAGCAGTGTAATTTTCCGTGTTTCGGAGCCATAACTGTGCTACAGTGGTTTCAGGAGCATTAAAATGAACTCACGTTGATGTCTTGGGGTCGAAATTCTACTGATGTAAAGATTATGGAACCCTTTGGGTCCTATCGGGCGTCATCACAGCGTCCACAAATCAGTGGCCTGTTATTTACTCGAATTACGTGACGTGAGCGTAGACATCTAATGCCACATATATCCACAAACCTACGAACAAACTTTCGGATCCCTGATACACAGGATCGGTGATACATTTAGTTCCAAAGACAGACAAACAAGGTGTTAAGCAGGTGGTCATAATAATTTGGCTCATCAGAGTATACGGGGTGAACAAACTTTCAGAAGTTGTTCACGGATTACTTCTCAATATTTTAGTGTCAAGGACACGCAATCTCCAAAGGCTGGTTGCACAGTAATAAGGTAATTATGATTTACTCAGTTATTCACCCTAGTTACCTTTGTTTCTGGGAAATTCTGGGAAAATATCTTCAAGATAGTGAAAACCCCTGTAATATGTAAAGCTGACGTGGCTCACGTCGCTGCGGGGACTGTTCAACTTTACATCATTTGAAGCTTTTCCATACATTTAGGGAACCCATACATGAGGTGCGTATCTGCCAAGTATTCATCAGTAAACTTATCCATTGTACTGCTGTCTATCACGATTAACTCACAGCTAACATGGCCGGAAAACAAAATTCTAAGCAGAATCGAGCAGCAGGGAATGCGAACTTCAGGGTAAAGAGCTCAAGAGGACATTACTGTTGTCTAAAGCAGGTATCGTGACGAATTGGAAGACACACAGCGCATACCGTCGACATTTGCATTGTTGCGCACTATTTTCAGGACAAAGCTAATAGGGGCAATAACTCTGTATCGAGCCGCCGGTGACCGTGAGTCCCTTATATCAAGATATTCAGTTTTCCCTGAACAACCACTGCAGGTTTGTTGGTGAAGTTATGCTTTGTCCTGTGTTTCTCTCTCTTGGCATAAATTCCAGTAATGACACTATTTTAATAATTACTGATTAACCCACAAACAGCCTTAAACTTGCATTAGAAAGGTAAAATGTAATAATTATAGCCGTGAGGGTATTTTTAGAAAACAAGCTTGAAATAGGAAAGGATAGGAGAGAAAATAGGTTGTACCCTTTTCGAAGGGACAGTTCCGGAATCCGCATTAATCGATTTACAGAAAGCACAAAAAACTTAAATCTGGTTGAGGATCTGAATTTTGCTCAGTCTGGACGTCAATCCAATATGTGAGATGCTGTGATACCCTACTCGTTTGAGGGAGGGGAAAGTTTTAGGTGAAGCAAAAAATTAAAATGAACTATCAGAATTATCCACATACTTGGTGGATGTCATAGCTTACATATAATTTATCATTTCACTTTTTACCTTTCAGTTCTTAGTGGTATTATTATTTAGCGAGATTTATAATTCTCTGTGTAATCTTCAGGAGCCTCTTGGGTACGAAGGAAAATCGACAACATGCAGAAGTATTTCTCTTTCTTATAGCCCTTCAATTATTTATTTTTGCGCTCAAGACGGTTTCACGTACTGGATGTTAGATTATGTGCTCTACATCGATTCTCCCTTTCACTTTGGAGAATGAAGTGAATATAGGTTAAGGTTTATTGAAACTATTTCTGTCTATTAGCTTAGTCGTTAGTTCTTACCCTGAAATCGAGCCGTTCCCTTTCTCTATGGCACCTCCTATCGACTGCCTGTACCGAATAACTTTATAAACAAAAGTGATGCATGCCAGATCCCTCTCCTGTTAATGTAGCAAAAGATACAACTGGAGTACAGGCGGAGTAAAATTGTGTAAACTTGTATAAAATTACGGAAGTAGATTATGTTTTGCCGTCAGTGCAGTGCCGACCAAAAAACGGCTGTATCAGGTAGCAACACAGAGAACCCACTTCAGTTATGTGTCAGAGGCCATCGGTTACACTAGAATGCTGGTCTAGTATTTCCTGAATGAACAATGGAAAGTGTTGGATACATCCACAACATTACCCAGTCCATTTATTGTAGTTACTTTGATTTCAGGTACATGTACATTTCGAGCCGCTAAAGAGCCGTTCGCACACTTTCCTGTTATGCAACGCACTCTGCAAGGTGTTGGGCCACTTCACCGGCCAGAACGATTACCAACCCTGCCTCGTGAGTACGAGTAGGAATGGCTGGGCGGTGTCTGGTCCGTCCGCCTGCATTAACACCAAAACCCTATGGACAATATGGGCAATTTTGTTGTTGTACTTGTTATTGTTTTAGCCCACTGTCTGAGGAACGATACGATGCAGTACTCCATCTTAGTCTATCCTGCGTAAACCTCTTCCTATCCGCACAACAACAGAAACTTCATCCATTTGCACCTGATCGCTGCCTTGCTCTTTCACTAAAATTTTTGCTCACCATATTTGTTATTATTACCAAATATATTATTCTTTTAGACCTCAGAATGTTTCTTATCAACCTATCCGTTCATTTATTCAAGCTGTGCCACGAATTACCTTTTTATTCGTACACAAGACACCTATCTAATCTTCAGTATTCATCTGTTGCACTAAACCCTCAATTTTTATTTTATTGCCATCCATATTATAATATCTTTTCCACACACTGGTGGATTAGTTAAGTGAGTGTATGTGTGTGATGTCCCTAGGTTAGTTAGGTTTAAGTAGTTCTAAGTTCTAGGGGACTGATGACAAATGGTTCAAATGGCTCTGAGCACTATGGGACTTAACATCTGAGGTCATTAGTCCCCTAGAACTTAGCACCACTTGAACCTAACTAACCTAAGGACATCACACACATGCATGCCCGATGCAGGATTCGAACCTGCGACCGTAGCGGTCACGTGGTTCCTGACTGAAGCGCCTAGAACAGCTCGGCCACACCGACCGGCGGGACTGATGACCTCAGATGTTAAGTCCCATAGTGCTCAGAGCCATTTGGACCACTTGAACCATGTCTACTTCGAACATACTCAAGTTGATAGCTGTTCATGATTCGAAACCTTGAATATTTACTGCTCTGTCTGTATGTGCCTGACAAATGCACTCGAGTGCCCGAAAACATGCATTATTGGTTCAAATGGTTCAAGTGGCTCTGAACACTATGGGACTTAACTTCTGAGGTCATCTGTTCCCTAGAACTTAGAACTACTTAAACCTAACTAACCTAAGGACATCACACAACACCATGCCCGAGGCAGGATTCGAACCTGCGACCGTAGCGGTCGCGCGGTTCCAGACTGTAGCGCCTAGAACCGCTCGGCCACCTCGGCCTGCCATGGATTATTCCGCTGGTTTCTGATAGATTACATCTTCTCCATTTTGCAATGTGTTTACACTACCTTCGCCCATAGATCTTTTCACAGACGCATGAATCTCTAATAACCTAAATGAAAAATACTGCACACAACATATTAAAAGTAGCACTGTTGGAAATAAATTGCAAATGTGTATACGTGCTTGAAAGTAAAACAAAATCTTTATCTTATAGTTAATGCATGCTGGTATACAAAGGTTTTATTAAGCTGCTTAGCATAAAAAAAAGTTTTATTTGCCCCTCATACATTACTGATAGTAGATAAATTATGAATTACAAATTTAAAAAAGGAGCTGCAGTTGAAATTGGAAAAATATCCTTTTCAGGAGCTATTTCCTTGTTTTAATTATGTTCCGCATTTCCTTCCTTTTCTATAAATATAATCAGGGAAATAGACTTTTCAGGAAATGTTTCTTTACCTTATGCTCTGCATTTTTTGTTTTGAGTGAAACATACTCATTTATTATCTCACTGAAGTCAAGTTCAGCAACTGTGTCGTATTCTGTCGGCAACATAGCTAAATTTCACAGTCTGCTTAACACAATGTTCAACCTTACATAGTTTTTATCATCTTCAACTTGCTGAAATTACGTTCACAAGGTGCCACAGTTCCAGGCTGTGTCATAAATACTCCGAAACCTGTTTCATTGGTTGGTTAGTGCTCTGTTAACCCAATGCATTGCAAAACCTTCATAATATGTAAATTGGAAACCCTTAATAAGATCTTTCACTTGGGTCTTCAACGCAGCTATTTCGTTATCTTTGTCCATTGCATCAATATCTCTGTTATATTTGGTGCCAAAGTCAGCTGTATATTTCAGTATTCGAGATCTAGAACTTTCATTGAAGACTTTTCCGAGATGAAATGAAAGCGAGGCGAAGTGGACTGATGTATGAGAGCTCGGTTTTCTATCAAATACTTTGAAGCATTCGAGCTCAAACAGTTTCTGTGAGGAGATAAATTTTGCCTCGCATTCAGCCGTCTCTCCAAACAGCCTCTCAACCTTTACCAGTCTCTTAATAGTAAAACAGCTTTAAACTAATATATAAATCAAAATATCTTTGCACTTGGCTGTGAATTTCAGAAATTTTACGAGACTCACATGAGTAGATCATCTGGTATATCACAACAATGAAGTGCAATATTTATCGTATACTACACTAGCCCACTTACATTCCCCAAATTTTCATTAAGTGTTTCATACAAAATATGATTCTCGCTGATAATTTTGGAACTTACTGTTCATCGCGAATCTCTTACGAACATTAATAAAATTTTTAGTTACTCTTCTTTTGGCCATTCCGCATACAGTGCCGTTTGATAGGCGGGTTAAACTATAAAACGAGAAGTACAGATAGCAACTGTAGGCACATTCATGTGATAAGCCTTGCATTACTTTCTCATGATCACATTTACTTACTAACAAGTTACACATAACGTTCAAAGCCTGAGAAGATCATGCGAACCGAAACCATACAGCAGAAGAACGTAAAGGTGAAAACTGTAAGTTTAAAATTTAAGAACGAAGCCATATTAATAGGGAAAATAATACAGAACGTGATATTTACTAAGGAATGTATTATTTTTATATGTCAGACGGACATTAGGGTTCGTTTTCTGTAAGAACTTATGTTGTGCTCACACTTCGTTTAGTAGTAGGACCTAAATAACGTTACTTCAAGGTAATGTAATTGCGAGCACTCAAATATGATGGTCTAAATGGCTTCTGTTAAATCTGATCGCGCAAAGAATGTTTATTCACAATGGTACAGCTAACAGAAAAACAGAGAGGCAAAATAATTTACCAGTACACCTCGCGTTAATTCATCATGAAGTAGTATGAGAGAGAGAGAGAGAGAGAGAGAGAGAGAGAGAGAGAGAGAGAGAGAGAGAAAGAGAGAGAGAGACATAGAGACAGAGAGAAAACAGAGTAAACCTATTTCAAGTTTTAGAGTACAAGTACCTCTCACAACAACTTTTAAGAATATACAGTAGAAAGACATGTACGAGTGAAGGGATTATCGGGTTTCTAGGTGAGACTGTTTAAGCTGGAATAACCCGTGGCCTTAGGCAAATGCCTGGATGTCACTACGATCGATTCTTCGTGGGCAGGACATGAATGCCCAAAGAGTGCTGTATATTCCTCTGTAGTTACGTCACTGGAGTCTCCTCTTTGCGTACAGCCGTGTTCGATTCTGCAGGTTTACGCTATGTCCTCGCTAGTGACAGACCGCCGTCGCGGTCTGGCGGTGATGAAACAAACCACTTACTTACTGTAGCGTGTCGCAGAGTTTCAATTGGAGTAGAATAACAACAAAAGATCTAATGCATAAGAAAAGTTTACTTCCAATTGTCTTACGACACTACATGCATGTGAAATGCAGTCGATGGCAAATGGCACACAACGTCTTATAACTCCCGTGATATTATCAATCAGCTATACGAGGATTATTGTTGATTTGGTTCAAATGGTTCAAATGGATCTGAGCACTATGGGATTTTACTTCTGAGGTCATCAGTCCCCTAGAACTTAGAACTACTTAAACCTAACTAACCTAAGAACATCACACACATCCATGCGCGCGGCAGCATTCGAACCTGCGACCGTAGCGGTCGCGCGGTTCCAGACTGTAGCGCCTAGTCTGGCCTAGTCGGCCACTATTGTTGAATCCTCTTTTATTCTCACAGCATGCCGTACCAAAGACAACTTAGGACCAGTGAAAGTATTAGACTGGAGGTGCAAGTGAATTACGTTTCTTATTCACTTTTTATGGTTGCTTCCTCCTTCGCCGCGCGGTGCTCAAGTCCACTGACGGCAGCAATATACAGCCTTCGGTCAAACGGTATATCTGCTTCAATTCGCACTCCCCGACCTTGGAGATCCTACAATACAATAGGAGTCCACATGGGGAGAGGGAGGTCGCAGGAGAAGGAAGAGCAGGCACTTTTCCCCTACAAGAAACTGGGTACAGACTTTTTATCCTTTACAGAATTTTCTCTAATTTCTAGCAGTCACCATCTGCGACGCCACTGAAGGACTGATTCAACATTGTCGACTGCGGCGAGAAGTACCGGGTGGTTGTAATTAATCTTTCACTATTTAACACGCTATAACTCGGAAACTAATTACCGTACGAGTACCAAACTTGGTAGCATTTATGTCCAGAGTATGGGGTGCATATTTCCGTGCGTTACAACACCATCGTTGAGTTCCAACCATGTCCACGAGGTGCCGTGATCAATCATCGTGATTCGTAGTCTCACACACCTGACCAGTCGTGCAGTTCACTTGTTCACGTGTCAACATGAGTCTGGACAAAAGTAGCAGGGCATTATTGGTGAAGCTCTATTATCAAAACAACAGTAATGCTGCAGCTGCACTTCCAGAATATCGCCGGGTGTAAGGATTACAGAGGGGGCCTCTTTCTCTACCTGCTGTGCAAATCATGATGGGCGTCGCTCCGGGAAGAGACCAACGACTGGTTGCGCCACAGGTGGTTGATGAAATCGCTGTTGCTATGGCAGACAACGCTGCGCTCAGTTCGCGATCGTCAGGAAGTGCGCGTGCTGCGTCACGACAGTTGAACATCCCGTGGTCCACTGTACGGAAGATCCATCGAACCATTCTCAAATGGTATCTGTACAAGATCCATATCGCACAGCAGCTTGCACCACAGGGTTCACAACTAACGTGTCGACTTCACTCTCCACTTTCTCGCATGGATTGAAGTTGATGAGGGCTGGCGCTGGACCATGCTATGGCCAGAGGAAGCTCACTTTTCTCTGACGGGTGACGTGAACACACCAAAATTGCCGAGTGTGTGGATCTTCACCTCCAGTCACTGTGCATGAAGTTCCTCCATGTGGTGAACCTGTCACAGTATGGTGTGGCTTCACGGCTACGTTCATCAGTGGCTTATTCTTTTTTGAACATGCTGGCGTATGCTTCGCCAGCATGTCATACCAGTCCTGGAGAGAGACGTATTGAACTCAATAATTTTCATACAAGATGGAACCGCAGCGTACATCGCTCGTGAAGGTCACCTGCTCCTCAAATTTGACATTCACACGTGTTCTGATCAGAAGCGCACCTTATGAGGAGAGGTAGCCAGCATACCTACAGACACATTTCGTTTTGCTGTGCAGAATGCAATATTGCGGTTTCAGACTCTTCTGGACATGATGGGTGCCATACTAAGCCCCTTTTACAGCAGTTATGGTACCAGTATGTAATGGTATAATGTACCGTAGCAGTACATTAAAAGTGTTTCAGTTAAATTGATTCTGCATTTTTTCTCTTCGCAATCGTACGATGATTAGTTTCCGTGTTATATCAAGGAAAGTTTAATTATGATCACAAATATTTGAACCCCGCAATTGTCTTCCATTGCAAGGCATCAGTTTGAGATTTGGCTCAAAGGTGCATACATCCCTCCTCTGTGTTGGTGCAAGGCCTTGGCGCCCTGCGACGTAACCCTTGGGCTCGGCGACTCTTCAGCAGCAATGTGTCGACACATGCGAAATACAGGCCATAGCTCAGAAGTTCATGTAACGTGTAAGATGGATTAATGATGCCACACCGGTACCAAATTTCACAACAATTCTTCCAAACGCCATCGTGGACGTGTCACCTGATTGGAAAGTCGTCACACCGCTTCTTACTCACATTTCAGTCCTTCTTAATGTCTCTGCGAAGGAAGTCACAACCGCCACACCCAGTGTAGGAATCACGCGATTTTGTTATGGGTGGCCGATGAAAGCGTTTCGTACTAACAGCCGATCAGAATCTACACAAAAATGACCCAGGAGGTGGCATAAATGGTTTCAATGAAACTACCCTATCCATATGGGCGTTTATTTCCACAGGACGACGTTCTTGCCACATTTTGCCACTGATAACACCCTCTGGACAATTGAACCCTTGTCTAAAGATTTGACCTAAGGAAAAAACGGATGTTTATCCTTTTTCATCCTTTGTTCTTTACGCCCCACCCCTCCCACTCCCTCCCCGTGGCGTGGGTACAGTGCGAGACTGAAGCACACGTAAAGAAAACGGCAAAGGGCCCCGCTTATTCCACTGAGTTCGGAAGAAACTTTATCGGTGCCACCTGCTCAACTAAATTGGGTACATTAAAAATGTGTCTGCACAGAGACTCCCATCTAACTACCCCAACCCGATGACCAGATAGGAAACTCTTTCGCCGCCCTCTGATTTTGCATGTGGCCGGCAGGCGCTTGTGTGGTGCAGGTTGCCAGTCCCACCAGCGGACAGCGATCGGTGAATAAGTATCTCTGTGTAGGGACATTTTTAAAGTACGCAAATGGATGCTTGAGTGGCACCAAAGCTGTTGCTGAATTAGGGGGGGGCTTAGAGGAATTCTTTGCCATTTCATTCACATGAGTGTCAATATCGCACCCCTACCGGTTGATAAGGCATGTTCTGAGGCATCAAGAGATCACAAATTTAGCATTGGAGGGGAGCGTGGAGGGTAAAAATCGTAGAGGGAGACCAAGAGATGAATACACTAAACAGATTCAGAAGGATGTAGGTTGCAGTAGGTACTGGGAGATGAAGAAGCTTGCACAGGATATAGTAACATGGAGAGCTGCATCACACCAGTCTCAGGACTGAAGACCACAACAACAACAACAACAACAACAACAACACCTGCACACACCGCAGGAAGTCGCGAAAGCCCCCCATCATATTCAGTTTTCGTCCAATAGTTTTGAAACGGTCCCCAGTGGCTCGACCCTGTATACCAGAGCAAATATTGCTGTCATGTTATATTCCGAAGTACTGAGGTCACCTTTAATGTGCTTGTAGCCCCGCGATGTCCTTAGATAAGGGCTAAATTGCCTAGAGAGTGTCAATAATGGCAAATTTTGTCAAGAATGTCATTCTGTTTCTCATCACACTAGGAACTGTCGTTTTCGACACCCAGATGTATGAGGCTCAATGCTTTTGTTACGATTTAGGTTAATCAGGAAGCAGTCAAATTCTTCCTCATGTTCATGTACTTCCTCTTCTTTTATCATTATATTGTCTTTCTGGTAATTTTACTTATACAGCACTTTTATGTATTCCTGGGTCCATTACTTTCTCAAGTCTCATCCCCCTTTCTAATAGTAATAAATGCTTCTACAATAGTCATTTCAATTTTGCCCTTTTGTACTGATTGTAACGCTTATATTTTAGGTGGCTGTATTCCGTTTGGTTTGTTTCATTTCCTACATCTTTATATTGTTTCCTTCCATACGTCATGTGTAATAGCTCAAGTTTTACCAGGTATTTTTACTTTACTTTGTATTTTTGTCTAATTTTTTCCACTTCTGCCCTCAGTAGTTAAGCTCTCAAATGGCTCTGAGCACTATGCGACTTAACTTCTGAGGTCATCAGTCACCTAGAACTTAGAACCAACTAAACCTAACCAACCTAAGGACATCACACACATCCATGCCCGAGGCAGGATTCGAACCTGCGACCGTAGCGGTCGCTCGGCTCCAGACTGTAGCGCCTAGAACCGCACGGCCACACCGGCCGGCAGTTAAGCTCTCAAAGTTATACATTTCTCTTGTACTGAATTCCTTCTCCCGTTTACGTTAATCGCTGTCTTACGCCCTCACTGAAACTCTCACTAAAGTCTGTTTTTTTTTTCTTTTTTTTTACAGGTTATCTAGATTGTATTTCCTTATTATCCTATTTTTTTGCAATCTCTTCAACTTTATGCTTCAATTCTCAGCCTTTAACGTTCGGTCAGAATCCACATCGGACCCTCGAAATGTTTTGCAGCTTAGAACTTATTTATAAACCTCTGTCTTACCAGTATAAAATCCGTATGAAACCTTCCTCTTCCTCCAGGTTAATTCTAGAAATACCATCTAATTTCATCATTGTGAAACCAATTGCTTAAAACGATTAAATCGTGCTGTGTGCAGAGTCCTACCGGGAGGATTAATCTTTCGTTCTTTTCCCCCAGTCAGTGATTTCCTGCAATATTTTCCCCTTTCTTTTCCAACAATGGAATTCGTTTTCTCCGTGTCAATTAAGTTTACGTCTTTCTAGATGCACTGAACAATTTCTAATACCTAATAACACATTTTCTAACATGAAATAAATCTACAAGTTCCCCTGAAAGAGAGTAGAGTTTACTTTTAAAGTAACAAATTAAAACAACTTTGACTTGATGGTATCATATAATCAACAGAAATCTTTAAATTGTTGTGTACTGAAATAGGCTAGAGAAATAATATCGGAACGTCGGGGAAGCTCTCGTCACTGTTGAATTTCCGAGCTGTCGAGAGGTAATGCAGAAAGACGAACTTCCAGTGATGGCAGATGATCAGTTGGATCAGCGCCAAACACTGTGACAGAGTACCTATGAGAGGTGTAGGCTTTGGGACGTGACAAGGATACTTGTAGGAGACTCAAGGAACGCAGGGACCAGGATAAAAAAATTTTATTGCATTCAGTCTAAACTACTACAATGAAAGCTATTCCTAAGCATGAGAAAAAGCGAAGCGTTCGGCTGTTGGTAGTACAGAAGCCAGTGTCTGCGTCCCAGGGGTGAGAGCTAACAGAAGTCGTAATCACTAGCACAGTCGTAAAGAACAAACATTTGATAGCAACACTCCAAGTGAGAAAAAAACTTGAATTGTAGCTTCCCCGAGGCTGGCATCGAGCAACACGGACTCTCTGACTACGAAGTCCTTTGACTATCGCTATCCAGGGTTTTGAAAGGATCCAGTCAGTGAAACGCTTGTCCCACTTTGCAGTCAGCCCATCAACCCTCCCAGTATTTTAACTATCGGCAAATCTAACGTGAGGTTTTGCACACCCATGGTGTCTCCGTCCATCCGCGTTTGATTCCATCTCCTTCAAATACTTTATCGGTGACTAACTTCCGGCATTTACGTTAACAAATTCCGTGTCTGGTAGCAACATAATGTATGTTCTGTAGCCCAGCAAGACGTTACTGTAAAGCTTAAATTAAAGTGATATAAGGGACGCTAATGGCGGCCCATCAGTGTGGCACCGCTCATTCGAATAATAGTGCTTAAAGCGTGGCTCATACTTTGACATATGTCAGATACAAGTAAAATATATATCACGTAGTAACGGTACAAGTTGTGTAGGGAACACGTAATAATCAAAAGCGTTCACGTGGCGACGACTCTTTATCAGTTTCATATAAATATTCAAGAGCGCACTACACGCATTTCTTGATTTCACCAGCTCAAACACGCTGTAAGCAGTAACATTCTCTTTTCCCCTGAATCCGTAGTTATCATTAACGAAGTAAGAGCTATGGAATATTTCTTCTAATGTGTGGTTACAGCTCTGTTGTTGAACAATCAGAGTTGCGCAATCACTAGCTCCCTTCAATAGCGATAACTAAAGCATGACCATACTTTGCACACTACACTTACTACCGCACCTCAGAAGTGCGGCAGTACCTTATTCACGGACATGTACGACACACTTGAAGTTGAATAACTAAATGACAATGGAATCATAGTGATTATTCAGTTAGATAAAGCTAGTGCGCTGAAAGAGACAATCACAAGTCTATTGCACGCTTGTAATAAATCATTATTTGCATTCAGGTCTATAGGAGGTTTCTACATAACATGATATTCATTTTTGAAAATTCAGCTCCCACACACATACACGTTATAGGATCTAAACAGGGCTGTAGCACCATTTCTCGCACATGTAACAAACAAAATATTTGTTTGACGCTCTAACAGGCTCTTTTGTTTTTCGTAACAAACTCAATTTTACCAATTGAAATAACATATCCGTACCGCGATGATCCTACTCTTACTCCAATGTGTTAAACAGGTACGGCGCTTAGACTAAAACAGTTTTCCGGTTTCTCCACCACCTGCTCCACCCGTTAAAATTAACTTAGAATGAATGTACTCTAGTATATTTCGCACTCACAATGATTTCTTAGTCAGGGGAAAATTGTGTGTGTGGTGAAAGCTATGCGTGGAACGCACTGACACAAACGTCGACTTGGCTGTCTGGATATACAAAAGACTTCTCTGTGTGTTGGCTGGATTTACAAATATCCAAAATACCAAAAGGCTTCGTGGAAGTGGTGAAATCGATAAACCTAAAATACTCTAGGGCTTTTAAATTGTAACTACATCCTTTATTCATCGACAAATACGTAACGGTGGGACGCTTTTTCGCAGTGCGAAAGCGGCACCCAGCTGGTGCAAGTGTGGACGTGTCATATATTTTTATACACCTATAATTGATGGTCAGAAATGTTATGCTGCTGCTTGAACGTGAAGGTACCTTAGCTTATGTTCCGACACATGATTTTGGGAAGTAATCAAACTACTATTCACATAAAAACAAAAAAAGACTTTGTGTGTCTACTCGTAATGGAGGGATAGTTTGAACATGTCGAATTGTGATTTCAACGCAATGAGAAGTAAGTGGTGATAGATTCATTTCCTAAACAGCTGCACAAAATACCAATGCATGTGTTCAACTGGATCTGCTATAGTGTAAAAACATGACGGAGAAACGGCTGTAACAATATGCCCCCTCATCGGCAGCCCCAAGCGTACCCTAGCATTTTCTTTGCTGTTCTATCGATGGTGATGTTGAAATACAGTACACCAGCCCACGTCGGTGATGTCTTTCGAAGCATTACGTTCGCGAGTGCGGTATTCATTATCACAAACAGTTCAGGACATCTGTCCTTCATAACACTTGTTTGAGAGAATCTTGGCAACACCTTCCAGAAGCGCTGATTCAACGACTTTGTCAGATAATATACTAGGACTGAGGAGAATCGAGACATATAGGATGTGTGAGTGTAGGTATACCATAATTTTTTCGGGCGCTGTACAGATATAAAAGATAACTGTACTATTTGTGTAAAATTTGTATGTATATTGCAGTGTAATGTTACTGTGGCTTATGTTGTGGCACGACCAGAGAAGATGAGTGTATGTCCTATCGTGAGGGACGTAAAGGTTAAGGACGTCGATAACCGCGAGAGTTGTTTTGTGTGGAAAATTATGTGGGCTATAGATACTGAGATTCGTTCCAGAGGAAACATTACATGTACATCGATCGGTGTCAGCAGCAGCAGCAATTGTAATATTTAATTGTAGTTAGACTGTTAAATATTTTTCTGAGTCTTGTATGTATTTGATGATCTGTAGACAACTTCTGCGGGGTTTAACTGTCAGTACAACGTGGCCATCTGTGTAAAATAATTTTGCCTCTGAAAGTAGTGTCTGGAGAAAACAATGGCGGATGGTGCTCCCAGACTGGCAGATTGACGGGTAAATCCACTGACGGACAAATTGTCCCGTTAGGAATGTACCCTGTGATCCCGTTAGGAATGTACCCTGTGATATTCTCTACGCTGTGGACCGAACCACAGTTATGCATCATCGCACCAGCAACGGTACCTAGGTGGACACGTACTTAGATAGGAACTTCTCAAGTGTAAAGTATGAAAGAGATGTCGCCTCCTCATCCTTTTAGGGCCCGAACTGTCGCGTCGTAGCTTCGCTGTGAGCGCTAGTGCACCCGAACTCCTGCGTCAGCGCCAGGAGCTCAGTGGTGGGATGTGTTTTCTATTACTGGCGATCTTTTGTTTAAACTATATTCCATCTACATCTACATATGTTCTCTGCTAGCCACCAAGTGGTGTATGGTGGAGAGCACTATTCGCACCAAAGTCATATTTTACTCCTTCTGTTCCCCTCGCGGTTCACACGAGTGAGAAACGACTGTCTGAACGTCTCAGTACGAACTCTAATTTCCGTTATCTTTGAATGGTGATAACTGCGTGATAAGAAAGTTGAAGGTAATAATATATGCTCTACATCCGCAGCCAAGGTCGGATTTTGGAATTTAGTGAGCAGCCCCTTCCGTTTAACACGTCATCTACTTGCAAGTGTGCCTCTCTTCAAAATTTCAATAAGATTTTCAACGCTCTCGCGATGGCTAAATGTACCAGTCACGAATCTTGCCGTTCTTCTTTGAACCGTCTCAAAATGGTTCAAATGTTTCTGACCACCATGGGACTTAACATCGGAGGTCGTCAGTCCCCTAAAACTTAGAACTATTTAAACCTAACTAGCCTAAAGACTTCACACAGATCTATGCCCGAGGCAGGATTCGAACCTGCGACAGTAGCAGTCGCACGGTTCCGGACTGAATGCCTAGAACCGCTCGGCCACGGTGGCCGGCTTGAACCTTCTCACTCTCCTGAATCAGACCCAACTGGTAAGGGAAACTACTGGTAAGGGAACTGACGAACAATACTCTAAGACCAATAGGATGCCGTGAATTAAAAATAAAAACTACCCCATACATGTGAAGATTATCGATTTAATTAATTTGCAAATTTTTTTTTATATCAATGTGGTGTTAGCGGTATAATAGTTAAGGGGATGTGAGTGTGAGTGGGTGACATGGGGCATAACAGCAGGGTAAGTGCATAACACTAAGTACATTTGAATAATTTTTAAGTAAAATGCAGTAAAATAGTTTAAGTGGGTGGGTGACAAAGAAAAATATGCCAGAAATGGTGTTCAAACGCAAGTGAAATTCGAAAAGTGTACCAGAAAATGGTGGGGGGACATAATTGATTACTTAATTTCGTATCAAAGGCGGTACAATAGTTTAAGTGCAGTGACATTGAAAACCACTTAACAAAACAATAGGTTAAGTTCTGACAAAGGTCAAAACATTAGGTTAAGGCACCCAGAGTACAGTGCTGAACATTGGGATATGCAACATGTTTGCCCAATGTAATTGCTTCTTGCAAGACGTACATGTTTCCAGACAGCAGAGAATGATGAGCAAGAGAAATCCAACCCCCCCAAATTTTTTTTTATAAATAAAAAATATACCCTTTCCAAATATTCCATACACCGCCTTGAATCCTCTAAAACAATATCCCACACACAGCAAACTATTTCGCTTCAAATGGCCGATCAACTGTGTCTTTTTCCCCAAACATTTTCTGGGAGGGAGGGAGGGTGGGTGGAGAGAGGGGGTTTACAACTTAATTATGTAGTCAATCAAACTGATAGTAGTGACAGAGACTACTCCAATAACTCAGACCTGAAAGTGTACCTGTAGTAGTGAGGGGAAAGTGGGTGGGGGAACAATAGGTTAAGTGCGGTGACAGGGAAAATCACTGAACAGGACAATAGGTTAAGTACCTGTCAATCAAATGAGAACAATAGATTACTCAAACACGAAAGTGTACTCTAGCAGCATGGGGGGAGGCGAGTGAGAGGGGGTGGTTGAACGATAGGTTAAGTGCAGTGACATGGAAAACCACTTAACAGAACAATAAGTTAAGTACCTGTCAAACAAAGGAGAACAATAATTTCGCCCCTGATGTAGGCAACCCACAAATGACACTGCACCCCTGTTCCCCCCTACTCTTAGATCTGTGGCTTCATGAGTTCTGCGCCACACTCGAACCCTACCATCAGCTCTTACCAGCTGCAGCTTGACTCAAATGACCAGTTCACAGTTTTCCAGTCGTCGAAAGTTCAACCAATACGGTAATGAGCCCAGGAGACGCACTGCAAGCAATGTCGTTCTGTCAGCAAAGGTAGCAAAGTCAGCAAATGGCAGATTTCGCTGCACAGTCCTAACAGATTCGCTAGTTGCACATCCCACATTGATATCTGCAGTTGGATCAGACATTACTGCTTGTCTGCTAGCACTGACAACCCTGCTCAAACGCCACTACTCTCAGTTGTAAAGTGAAGGCTGCTGACCTCTGCGTTACCATGCTGACAGTATGCCCGAAATTTAATATTCTCGAAAAACTCTTTATACTATGGCTCTCAGAATATTGAATTCCCTAACGATATCCGAAACTGAATGTTCCATGCGTCTAGCTCCAACTACCATTCCGTGTTCAAAGTTTGTTAATTCTTTGTGCGGCCATAATCACGTCAGAAACTTTTCAGCATGAATGAGATGAATACAAATGACAGCTCCACCTATGCACTGCCTTGTGTGGGTGATAACAGTGGCTCAGAAAATCTCCTTCTTCAATTTACTTTCCGAAAATCAGTTCTCTATTCAGGTAACACTATAGTCTCTTTTCGTACCACCCTATTCATCTCTATTATTAAACCCAAGGAAATCGCCTGGTGCAAGCTACAACGACACCATAAAGAGTATCCATAGAACATTTATAGCATACTGCCTCTGTGTCTCGTGTGTTACATTTTCATCGTGTTTAGTCATTTCAGTATACTGTGGATGTGACATTTGTTTTTAGTCGGAATCTGCAATTTTGTAAAGCTTATGTTACTCCGTACCTGGGTACGACTTAAGCTATTGTATAATCTGAACTGAGAAAACAACCCGTAGTATAAATTTATCCAGTGTTGAGATGACTGTATGAACACGATCTGAAAGGCAATACACAATTTAAAAAAAAGAACAAGAGTATCATTAACAGAAATGCATCGGTGTCTGGGAGATCAGCTTTTATCATGCTTCAACGCCATCCACCTTTGATATGACTCTTTGTTAATAGTCACTTTTTTATAATACTTTGATTTAAGTAAATTTCTTTATTAGAATGTAACCCGCATTAATGGGGCATACAAGCTTTCTCCTTTCCACCCTCTCCAGTATCGAGGATCGAAATATTAACAAAGAGAAGAAACAATAAGTGTAACTCTACTACAAAAAGAATGGGGTACGCATCACCGAGTGTCTAACACATTGACCAAGCGTTCTTAGCTCCGCCACACACCGTCAGGTGGCTTGCGGAGTATGGACGTAGATGTAGATGTAGATACACAGTTTGACGATAAACTGCAACTTTTGCGACATCTGGAAACTCTATGGACAGTTGCCTGGCAGAAATCTTTGGATTTAGTTCTACAAGTAAGGCTGCAGTGGAGCTGTTACTCTTCACTGAGCATATACTACGATAGGGCTTTCAATTCCTGTGTCACTGAACTGTCTCAAAAACTTTGAAATGCTGCTTTGTGAAACATACAATTCATCTGACACTGAAATCTTTGATTTACATTATTCAAAGGATCCAGTAACAGGCTCCAAAAAGAGTTAAGTCCATTAACAAAATACTCTCTGCTAACAGAGAAACTGCAAACTGAAACATTATGTGCCAATTGCAGTGTCTCCCTTTCTTTAGATAAAGTGGTTATTCGAATTCAGAGATACCTATATAGGCAGCACATTTTCTATTTTTGGGGATATTTTGCTATGTACGATGATTTCTCATTTTTTCCTTTCTGCTTTGCTCAATTATAGTAATTAATTTTTAATCCATACCAGTTACGATGTACAAAAGACGTCGCAGAAGTTCAAAGAAGGGCAGCTCCGTTTGTATTATCGTGAAACAGAAGAGAGAGAGACCCCCGCGGAGTGGCCTTGCCGTTTGAGGCGCCATGTCACGGACTGCGCGGCCCCTCCCGCCGGAGGTTCGAGTCCTCCCTCGGGCATGGGTGTGTGTGTTGTCCTTAGCATAAGTTAGTTTAAGTAGTGTGTAAGTCTAGGGACTGATGACCTAAGCAGTTTGGCCCCTTAGGAATTCACGCAGATTTGAACATTTGAGAGAGAGAGAGAGAGAGAGCCGGGCTTGTCACCGATGTGATACGCGAGTTGGGGCGGTAGTCATTACAACAAAGCCCTATTTCATTGCGGCAAGATTTCGATTACCAACTTCTCCTCCGAATGTGAAAATATTTTCTTGTGGCCCACATATATAGGGAGAAATGATCATGGGAATTAAAGAACTGTGAGATCGCACGGCAGGACTGATGTATTACTTTTTCCCGCGCGCTGTTCGAAAGCGGAATGGTAGAGAAATAATCTGAAGGCCAGGCACTGAAGTGGGAATTGTAGAGTTGTCCTGTAGATATAAAGGTAACGACACGACTCTATGTATGAAGCTAAATTTATCGGATCATGGTATATACATCCAACCCTTTAGAGTGTTTTATTGGCTCCTACGGCTCAGTGTTTGAAAATATTATTTTCAGAGTTCTTTCCTGTCGCAATTATTTTTCTTCTCCCATGTACATTAGTTCACTATATTTCTCAAAGTGTTTTGAATTGTAATCTACATATATCTCATAGCATCAAATACAAGGGTATAAGTTATTTACTCACTATTAATAGATTTTTTTAATAACGTCTGAACTGGTTGCAAGAAATGCAGTTCGACGCATTAGATCTACATCGTGACTATTAAAGTAACCACAAACAATTTATTATTTGTTGTGGCTCACTCCATCTTATCTAGCATTTTATCAGTTAGGTGATTATTTTGCATACACCTGAAGTACTTGCATGTTAGTAGCTAGACAAGAACTGAATCATAGGTGACTGATCGTTAAAATTCTGCCATAAATTTTAACACAATGGCCCACCGCAAGGTCTATTCAGATCAACAAGATTTCGCCTTGGAGGTCTGTTTCGCATTTCGATATCTTTTATATGTATATACCTCGGGAAGGCCTTAGAGAAGTAAGACGGAATATTGGGGCCTAACGTCCCGTCGACTACGACGCCACTAGAAACGAAGTACAAGCTTACATTATGGAAGGGTGTGAAAAGAAATCTTTGCTCTTCAAAGAAACCTCCTGTGCATTTGACATAAGGTATTCACTGGAAGTCTGGGTGGTCGGCAGGGGATGTGAATCGCCCACCTGCGGAATAGAGTTGTATATTACAGCGTGGCACACTGCATGAATGGGAGGCAATGTATGATTCAAGAAAATAACAACTTACAGAGGACCAGTTGGTCGCAAAGTTAAAGCACTGATATGTTTCCGATGAAAATTTGGAGACGTCAGAAAAAAATTCGCAAAAATGGGATGTGTGCATCTTGCGGGGTGGAAAGGTAGTACTATCAAAATATATATATTCGTTATGACGGCCAAGTAGTAGCTACGCACTAGCCACACCTCATCCTCTACATTACGTGATTGTTACATCAGTTTGTGTAATAAATCAACCAAACTAATTCGTTAAATGGAGTTGAATAAAAGCTTTTAAGATGACTCTATCTTCCTAGAGAGGAAAATGCTCGTCACGGTAGGGTTTATAAATGGATGGTAAGATGAATGTACAGGGTTTGTCAACTCGCGATTGACCGTTTGCGGTATCTGCAAAAAACAATAATGACAATAGATCTTCACATGTCAGTCCACAAACCGGCCGCGGTGGACGAGCGGTTCTAGGAGCTTCAGTCCGGAACTGCACAACTGCTACGATCGCAGGTTCGAATCCTGCCTCGGGCATGGATGTCTGTGATGTCATTAGGTTAGTTAGGTTTAAGTAGTTCTAAGTCTAGGCGACTGATGACCTCAGATGTTACGTCCCATAGCGCTCAGAGCCATTTGTCAGTCCATACCAGATGTTAATTCGTGGTAAACTGACTTTTCTTTCGACTTCGACTAACTGCGTACTAACTCCTACAGCTATGTTAAATTAATGTTTCGTTCAAGTTAATAGAAATGTGTCTCATGCGGCAATGTTACGTTTCTCACGAATTTACCTCCATTTTTCACCATATTATGAACCATTCATAATACAAATTCCTCCGATGAGGAAATATTCTATTTGATCTTGTTCTGCTACCCGCAGCCTCAAATGCAGATTTGATACTTTTCCATTAAAATAAGGAATATTCCAACGGCATGGCCTGGAAGCAACTGTAAATTTCGGTGCGAGATAGTTTCTACTGCGAATGACCGACTGTTACATGAATTAAAAATTACCACGGATGAGTGAGTTCCCTAATGACGCTACGATTTGGTACCATATATATGCCCCTCTTGTCTTAGAACTGCGACATAATTCTTGGCGTTCCAGTGGAGTTTCAAAGTCTCATTTAATTTTTTGAACGAAAATCACAGCTCAGCTACATTTTCTTTATTCAGTTACATGTATTATCGTACATGTAACACAAATCTTTACCATAATTATGACATTCAGATGCCACTGCATAAAATATTCGCACATCTTTAATGCAGTCACTCACGAACGAACCGAAACATTATGACACCTGTTTAGTAGCTTTTTTTCTTAAGAAAAACTTTTGGGTGGCATGGATTCGGGAAGTTCTTAGTAGGTTTCTGAGGTATTTGGCGCCAGATGTCGGCGCACAGGTCACGCAATTCCCGTAAATTATGGACCGACGGTTTTTGAGAGCGGAGCTGGTGCGCAGCAGCGGATTCCATCGGGCTCAGATAAAGTGAATTTTGTGGCCAAGATCACTGTGAGTTCATTATCTTGCTGCTCAAACCACTGTAGCACAATTATGGCCTTGACATAGTTATCCCGCTGGTAGAGGCCATCGCCATCGTGAAAGACATCAAGCATGAAGGGATACAGGTGACTGACAACGACGTTCACGTAGTCCACAGCTGTCGTGGTAAATTCCATTATTACCTAAGGTTTAATGGAAGCCTATATGAAATTCATGCAAAACGATACTGTCCACAGCAGCCTGTGTCAATGGCGTGGAGTATGGTTTAAGAAGCCGTTCGCTGGACACGACCATTGACCTGGTATAACAGAAAACACGATTAATTCAAGAAGGTGGCACGTTTCCATTGATCCGAAGCCGAATTTCGATGACCCCGTGCCCACTGCAAACATAAACGACGATTTCTTTTCGTCAGCGTAGGAGCATGTAGTTTTCGTCTGCTTCAGAGCCCCGTGTTCAACAACGTGCACTGAGCGGTGTGCACCGATACACTTGTGCTTGCACTAACATTGTATTACGTCTGCAGCACTGGTCGCCACCTGTCTTCCTTCACAGAGCGGGCGATTTTCTGACCACCACGTCATCCGACAAGGGGTTGATGTCCAACTCCTTTTCACGTACTTGTGTTTTCATCGTCATTTAACAGATTTCCACAGATTCTCACGACAGCAACACGCTAACAGTCGATCAGCTTCGCCTATTCTAGACGCTCGATACCAGGAGCAGAGCCATAACAATCTGCCATTTATTAAATTCGCTTATGTCAGTGAGTTTCCCCATTTTCGGCCCACTTCGTGACGAGAAAGATTCCAAATTCTTCTCTTCTCCACCTATATACTTTCCTTACAGCGTCACGTGCCCAGAACGTCACGTGGTGGCATTCAATCTTGCGATGGGCTGTCGTCATAATGTTTTGGCTCACCAGTGTAAAGCCAAGTGCATATTTTATTCCGTGACACGTGTATGATCTTCCACTGTACAGAAAATTTTTCAACAGACACTTTAGCAAAGCTAAATGTAACACTGAATCAGGCTCCACTTCTACACACACAAAAACTCTTGTAAGAGGGTTCACCATGAGAATTCTTTTTGCGTTATCATTTGATTTGATGCGGAGTACTGAAAACGAGCTGTTACTTTATTTAATCACATGAAGGATATAGTATGATTTAAGGGTGCGGGGAAACACAAAAATCACGATCGCCAAATGGGGATGGAATAAACGCTTTATATGCACCAATTCACAAGATAAGACACGAATGCTGGCAGCTTCTTTCATCAGAAGAATCCTTGCTTACACGATAGGTAAGAGTAACGGAGGCGAATGATCCTGATAAATACTGCAATTTACGGAGCTCCTACTCCTTATAGATCACACACAGGAAACGTTGGCAGTCGTGAGGAGTAAGTACCCTTTGCGCCGTGGATCGAACGAGAAAAATCTGCGGCAAACCCTGCGGCCGCTGTACGCATTACCGTTGATGATTTAAGCTGAGTGAATTGTGAAAGAATCTCTGACTGTTTATAATGCTCAGCTAAGCGCGTTGGTATATGGGGTCTGCAGGTCGCCGGGTCAGCTTAGCCGCGCATTTCATTCAGCGATTGGTTCTGGTCCTTCGGCAAGCTGCCCTCCGTGCCAACCGAGCGCCAATGCACGCACAATTTCTTTCCCCATGCATGACGCAAATAGCCCTTCCTTCACCAGAAATATTTTAGAAGTTTATTGACATGACGAAAGACGTAGATCGGTCACAGTTTACAATGGCTCCATGAAGTGAAGACACTTTGCTACAATTTAAACCTCTCCCACGTAAGCAGATGTTTCAGGAGACCAAAGAGCGAAGGTCATGTCTCTCCCACGTGTCACAATTATTTATTACCTACCATGACAACACGCCAGACTGTTTGTCGGAGTCACGATGGCAAAAACTCTTTCTTAAATGTGCATGACAGTAGTTGGAAACTGTTTGTAAGACGCATCCCAAAGTTGCTCAGACATTCTCCATCTCTTCACACTCGGCCTGAGGTCTGTATTGGAGATAAACCATTGTCTTATTTGTCCTCAACGGACATGCAAATAACCAGTAATAACAGCCGCCCGTTGTGGACGAGCGGTTCTAGGCGCTTCAGTGCGCAACCGTGCTGCTGCTACGGTCGCAGGCTCGAATCCAACCTCGGGCGTGGATGTTTGTGAGGTCTTTAGGTTAGTTAGGTTTAAGTAGTTCTAAGTCTAGGGAACTGATGACCTCAGATGTTAAGTCCCATCGTGTTTGGAGCAATTTGACCATTTGATTTGACCAGTAATAAAAGCTATCCGAAGCGATGGACAATGGACACTGGATAATATAGCTTTAGAAATTTACGCAGAAGCTTGTAAACGTGCTGGGAAATATTATACGATTGGAGGCCGGAAGCGGCTGCAGACTGTAAAGACGCCTCGCGCAACCCGCTCTATGCAGCATGCACGGCCTACGGCTACGGTCGCAGGTTCGAATCCTGCCTCTGGCATGGATGTGTGTGATGTCCTTAGGTTACATAGGTTTACGTAGTTCTAGGTTCTAGGGGACTGATGAACTCAGAAGTTAAGTCCCATAGTGCTCTGAGCCATTTGAACCATTTGAACCACGGCCTACGCTACGTAGGTAAATCCTTATCCGCCCTCTTTTAAGCAAAGTTTGGATCACAATAGCAACATCCGTTACATCACTATACGCGTCTTTTCCAGAGCGTTCGAATGATGGTAAAAAAAGTATAGCGTCCCATTTAAAAAACATGTACTTGCCTCATTATATCGGACAATATAAATGTTGTGATTATTGTGCATGTACCAAAGTATGTGCCCCACAGTCGGCTATGAATCGCCGAACACCGCTTGTCGATACGTGCAATCGCCCAAGGAATAATGGGGATGTTACGTCTTACGCGACTCACCCTATCTGTATGGGGTGTTACAAATGGTACGGCCAAACTTTCAGGAAACATACCTCACACACAAATAAAGAAAAGATGTTATGTGGACATGTGTCCGGAAACGCTTAATTTCCATGTTAGAGCTCATTTTAGGTTCTTCCACCTACGCTCAATGGAGCACGTTATCATGATTTCATACGGGATACTCTACCTGTGCTGCTAGAACATGTGCCTTTACAAGTACGACACAACATGTGGTTCATGCACGATGGAGCTCCTGCACATTTCAGTCGAAGTGTTCGTACGCTTTTCAACAACAGATTCGGTGACCGATGGATTGGTAGAGGCGGACCAATTGCATGGCCTCCACGCTCTGCTGACCTCAACCCTCTTGACTTTTATTTATGGGGGCATTTGAAAGCTCTTGTCTACGCCACCCCGGTACCAAACGTAGAGACTCTTCGTGCTCGTATTGTGGACGGCTGTGATACAATACGCCATTCTCCAGGGCTGCATGAGCGCATCAGGGATTCCATACGACGGAGGGTGGATGCATGTATCCTCGCTAACGGAGGACATTGTGAACACTTCCTGTAACAAAGTGTTTGAAGTCACGATGGTACGTTCTGTTGCTGTGTGTTTCCATTCCATGATTAATGTGATTTGAAAAGTAGTAATAAAATGAGCTCTAACATGGAAAGTAAGCGTTTCCGGACACATGTCCACATAACATATTTTCTTTCTTTGTGTGTGAGGAATGTTTCCTGAAAGTTTGGCCCTACCTTTTTGTAACACCCTGTGTTAGAAAAAAGTATATATATAAAATTAAAGGCAACTCTCAAAATCTGAACTTGTCTAGTTATATAGTATCAAGACAATCATCATCAATTATTAGTGACGTTGGTGATGTTGAATAAAAGATGGAAGTTCAATATACGTAATATATCCTTACCTAATAATTTGTTCTTCCTCCTCCTCACAGATGGGTGGCAATCATCACAGCAGCAGCCACCTGTTATGGAAGTGATGTTATATAATCTTCCCAACATATGTGGCACTATTTCTATCATTGTGGTCATCACGTTTTATCGTGAATTCTGCCCAGGGGTGGCATTCTAAAACCCACGATTAAGTAACGGTGCAGTAACTTTATCCGTGCATGTCTAGGTCAGTCCAGGATCAGTCTATATCGCTGCTTTGTTCCATCAAAATATATACCCATCCTCAGTATATTAGGCAAAAACGCCATCACAGTAGAGTACTTTCCGCAAACAGTTAAAATATTGAATGGCATAGGATGTACACATTTACAGGAGCACACTTTTAAGAATCTAATATGTCCCAGTTGTACAATCTAATATGCCTTACACAGTCAACCAAGCTGGCAAACGTGTGACTAGTGTTTCTCTGGAAAATTGTGGCACAGTCAGTTGGAGATGATAAATAAAAATTATCAGTCATCAGAAGAAACTATCGTTCAGCTTTACGATTCACATTGCGCATGGATACAAGAAGATTTGTGTGAGCTAGATGTAGGCACAGAGCTACTGTATTATGTAGGTATTATAATACCCTCGATCTTATATATGTAAAAATTTATGAAAGTTTAAAAAAGGTATGTAGGAGCTGGATGTGTGTCATTTATATCTCTATAAAACCCCTATATACTAATGTAATGAGGTCATTACGAGAACTGGATGAAACAACGTTCTCATGGGGCTCTTGTAATGATACTGGAAAAAAAACAGACCCGAACTTTTCGAATCTGTAAGTGCAGAACAGGGAATCAGTGATCACAAAGCCGTTGCAGCATCCCTGAATATGGAAGTTAATAGGAATATAAAAAAGGGGAGGAAGGTTTATCTATTTAGCAAGAGTAATAGAAGGCAGATTTCAGACTACCTAAGAGATCAAAACGAAAATTTCTGTTCCGACACTGAAAATGTTAAGTGTTTATGGAAAAAAGTTCAAGGCAATCGCAAAATGCGTTTTAGATAGATACGTGCCGAGTAAAACTGTGAGGGTCGGGAAAAACCCACCGAGGTTCAACAACAAAGTTAGGAAACTACTGCGAAAGCAAAGAGAGCTTCAATCCAAGTGTAAACGCAGCCATAATCTCTCAGACAAACAGAAGCTAAACGATTTCAAAGTTAGCGTAAGGAGGGCTATGCGTGAAGCGTTCAGTGAATTCGAAAGTAAAATTCTATGTACCGACTTGACAGAAAACCCTAGGAAGTACTGGTCTTACGTTAAGTCAGTAAGTGGCTCGAAACAGCATATCCAGACACTCCAGGATGATGACGGCATTGAAACAGAGGGTGACACGCGTAAAGCTGAAATACTAAACACCTTTTTCCAAAGCTGTTTCACAGAGGAAGACCGCACTGCAGTTCCTTCTCTAAGCCCTCGCACAAACGAAAAAATGGCTGACATCGAAATAAGTGTCCACGGAACAGAAATGCAACTGGAATCACGCAACAGAGAAAAGTCCACTGGACCTGACGGGATACCAATTTGATTCTACACAGAGTACGCGAAAGAACTTGCCCCCCTTCTAACAGCCGTGTACCGCAAGTCTCTAGAGGAACGGAAGGTTCCAAATGATTGGAAAAGAGCACAGGTAGTCCCAGTCTTCAAGAAGGGTCGTCCAGCAGATGCGCAAAACTATAGACCTATATCTCTGACGTCGATCTGTTTTTTGCTCGAGTATCATGTCGTTTTTAGAAACCCAGAATCTACTCTGTAGGAATCAACATGGATTACGGAAACAGCGATCGTGTGAGACCCAACTCGCTTTATTTGTTCATGAGACCCTGATAATATCAAACACAGGCTCCCAGGTAGATGCTATTTTCCTTGACTTACGGAAGGCGTTCGATACAGTTCCGCACTGTCGCCTGATAAACAAAGTAAGAGCCTACGGAGTATCAGACCAGCTGTGTGGCTGGATTGAAGAGTTTTTAGCAAATAGAACACAGCATGTTGTTATCAATGGAGAGACGTCTGCTTTTCACAATATATATAAATGACCTAGTAGATAGTGTCGGAAGTTCCATGCGGCTTTTCGCGGATGATGCTGTAATTTAAAGAGAAGTTGCAGTATTAGATATTTGTAGCGAAATGCAGGAAGATCTGCAGCGGATAGGCACTTGGTGCAGGGAGTGGCAACTGACCCTTAACATAGGCAAATGTAATGTATTGCGAATACATAGAAAGAAGGATCCTTTATTGTATGTTTATATGATAGCGGAACAAACACTGGTACCAGTTACTTCTGTAAAATATCTGGGAGTATGCGTGCGGAACGATTTGAAGTGGAATGATCATATAAAATTAATTGTTGGTAAGGCGGGTACCAGGTTGAGATTCATTGGGAGAGTCCCTAGAAAATGTAGTCCATCAACAAAGGAGGTGGCTTACAAAACACTCGTTCGACCTATACTTGAGTATTGCTCATCAGTGTGGGATCCGTACCAGATCGGGTTGACGGAGGGGATAGAGAAGATCCAAAGAAGAGCGGCGCGTTTCGTCACAGGGTTATTTTGTAACCGTGATAGCGTTACGGAGATGTTTAGCAAACGCAAGTGGCAGACTCTACAAGAGAGGCGCTCTGCATCGCGGTGTAGCTTGCTCGCCAGGTCTCGAGAGGGTGCGTTTCTGGATGAGGTATCGAATATATTGCTTCCCCCTACTTATACCTCCCGAGGAGATCACGAATGTAAAATTAGAGAGATTCGAGTGCCCACCGAGGCTTTCAGACAGTCGTTCTTCCCGCGAACCATACGCGACTGTAACAGGAAAGGGAGGTAAAGACAGTGGCACGTAAAGTGCCCTCCACCACACACCGTTGGGTGGCTTGCGGAGTATAAATGTAGATGTAGATGTAGATGAAATCAGGACAAGAGAAATGGCTCAATACTTCATGATAATATAGTGTTTTGTATGCCAGACCGTGAGACTGCAGGAAAACTATTCTTATTTTGTCAGTTTGTAACACATCCTGACGCATTTGCTTGAAAACATCTACATATATTTTCAAAAACTCTATTTCACTGTGAAATTTTGCGTGGCATTGATAGAGTAACCTACAGACAGTCAGCAAAGGCAGTGATATTCCACCACACAAGAAAGTAAAATCAAGCATGGAATTAATTTTTTATGACGTCATAGGGGAAAACCAGAATACGATACGCAAATATTTTTCGTTCAGCCATTACATGAAAGCTAATATCTTTTATGTGGGACAGACAAATTCCAGAGTTCCACAGCAGTTGGTATGGGATAATAAAGTTCTTATTATCCAAATTTGTATTGGACAACATAAATTTAAAATACATTTACCAAGCACATGCCGACCGCTGTGGTCGCGCGGTTCTAGGTGTTTCAGTTCGGAACCGCGCTGATGCTACGTTCGCAGGTTCGAATCCTGCCTCCGGGATGTATTTGTGTGATGTCCTTAGGTTAATTAGGTTTAAGTAGTACTAAGTCTAGGGTACTGATGACCTCAGATGTTAAGTCCCATAGTGCTTAGAGCCATTTTTGAAGCAAGCACATGTAGGAACCAACATGACATTCAATGGATTTGTTAGTATAACTTAGTTTTATCAGGACAAGAGATATGAAGTACGTTCAGAGTACATATGAGGGCATCCGCAAAAGTATTTCCTCGGAATATTTAATTCTGTCCTTAGTACTCGACGCGGTTTTAGACGTCGACTTAACTGCTTGCATGCATCTGCCGCTAGACGACTCCAAATTGTGACAAATAACATGGTGGTTCGTAATGTCACTGCCTTGGTGTGTGTAAAACTTCCAGAAAACTGAAATCAAGGTTCAAAGAGTGTCTCCACACATGGAGCACCCTGTCTCTCAGCATGACAATGCCATACCACACATGCGAGCGCTGCGATTTCTCCAACAATCCGACGCCTTCAGTTCACTGTCGTCGAACGTCCTCTACATAGTCCCGACTTGGCCCCATCCGGGTTTCAACTGTTTCTATAACTTCAGGAACACTTTCAAGGACTTCACTTTGATAGTGATGAAGTCTTGTAAGCAAAGATGAGGTTGCGGGTCTGTCAACAAAGTCCCACAATCTACAGTGGTGGTATCAACAAACAGGTTTCTCGTTGGGAGAAATGTGTACATCGCCATGGTAATTCCGTTGAGAAATAAATATGTGGACAAGAGGGTTAAAGATGTAGTATGTTAATAAAGTTTCTTTTACTTAAAATGTTTTAAGAGTTTTCACATAAAAATATCGGAGGGATTACTTTTCAACATGCCCTGGTATAAACTGGTATACACAGCGTGTCGACAAAGTGTAGTGTTATTAGTGTGAAGAAAGATATTCAACGGAAATTAAGATTTTTGAAATTACGGTGGCTGCAACGAGATTAGTCTCCCTAGAAAATGTTTAAAACAGTGAATAAAAGTCTGAAAAGGCTCTCACACGCTATGGGTGGAGACAGGAGAGGAGAAAGAGAAGAAGAAGAAGGATATGCTACTATTAGCAATTTCATTAACCATTACAGTGGTGGTAAGTCATACAAGACATGCAAGGTCAGCATGCAGAAACGATGTATGTTAGGCAATCACCTTTTATGTTTAACCAAGAATTCAGTACCAGTTAGGAATAAGGAATCTGACAGAAAACCTGGTTTAATAGAGCTAATATCCTCTAAATTTCGGACTTCACAATGTATCTTCTGAAATAGATAAGAGTTTATGGGGAAATATTTCAAGTGACTAACACACATAGGAAGGGTAGAAAGCAAACGGGACGAATAAAAGGCTCAGGTTGTAACAAACACTAGAATATAGTTTAACTCACGTTAGCAGCCACTTTTAGCAAAGCCAAACGCATTGAAGTTCAGAATGAAAGACTGAAGTATTACCTTTGTCGTATACACGTTGTTTCCGTAAGAATATGCAAAAATGTAACAAGACATAGAGATTGCTCCACTGAACTATTTGATGTAGGGAACCTGGGGTCGCAGACGCCAGCTCAAGGAGATATGGCAGTAAACTTGTCTACCGCTTTGTCTAGCGTTACTGTTTTCCAGATTATTTACAACTAACATGCGTACAAGTTTACATGTATTGTGCTGTTTATGTACATGTACATTGTTTATTTCCTGCAAGGTAACAGTGAGGACGAGCTTGATTACTAGGAGGTCATGATGCAGGTTTTGCTTACTTTACTTGTCCATATGGTGGCTCCGTATTAATATTGTCCCATAACAGAACGTGCTATGAAACAACGAGAGATCTATTCATTACTCAGTGCTCTTCAGATATGTACAGTACAATACGATGGAGCACCACCGGTACAGTATCGCAGAACTCACTGATATGCACCTTGTGTATGGGGAAGTGCGTTGCACTGCTGAAAGGCTGTACAGGGAACGATTTCCTAACAGGCATCATCCGCCACGACGAGTGTTTATTTATGTCGATCGACGAGTGCAGGAGACTGGTTCATTGGAATAAAGAAACGAGGGACCTGGCAACGTGAGGACCACTCGCACACCCGATTTTGAAGAGGAGATTCTGGAACGTGTTGAAGCAGACGCCACCAAACGTACTCGTCATAGTGCACGTGAAATGGGCGCTGCACATACTAGCGTGTGGCGGGTGCTCCAAGAACAACAGTTACAACCGTATCACCCACAACGAGACCATGCAATGCTTGTGAGTGACCTTACACCAAAGGTTTCATTCTGTCAGTGGTTGCTCCAAAACTGGACTGATCGGCCAGATTTCCTCAAAATCATTCTGTTTACTGATAAGGCTTCATTTGATCTTGATGGTATTTCGAGCAGCAGGAATAGCCATGTGTGGGATCAGGAAATCCCGCACGCTGTAGTATTGTCACACCATCAAGCACGTTTTGCTGTGTATATCTGGACCGGAATCGCTGACATTCTTCCTCAAATATGACGCTACTTCAGCTGGCACCTACTCATCACACGACTACCAGTCACACTTTCATAGATATATTCGCAACGAAATCTCCAAACAGAATAATCCGCACCTCTCAAATATCTGCACCTGGCATGTCTGCCCATGACATCATTTCCATGACGTATTCACTAGAATGTCCTAGAAAAAAACAAAAACTGTCTACATACCGAGACTTCAAACGCATAAATTTGCCTGAACTCGAAACTGAGGCACAATAAATAGTTTGGGGGATGACCTCTACTCCCCTCATGGACATAAACGACAAACTCCATGATTTCACTACCAAAATTACTAAACTATATGACAAATACGCTCCAAAAAGTAGAAAGGGAGCCTGCACCTTAGCTGACTGATGAACTAAAACAGCTCATGAATCTCAGAGACGCTGCACATCGAGCCTACAAGATACACACTACATCTGGAAATCACATTGTATACAAGCAGAAGCGAAACAAAGTCAATCAAGCGGTGAGAAACGCTAAGCTCAGGCATGCCCGTACGTTAGCTGACAATAGATGTAGACCAGCTATCCTGTGGAGAAATCTCCGTAGTCTCGGTTTAGGCAAAATAAAAGTTGCAGAAAATCCCATGGTCCCAGCTGAAGAACTAAACCGATTCTTCACGTTACCTGTAACCACAATTGAGCCGCAAAAAAAAAAAAAAAAAAAAAAAAAAAAGCATCTACTGGACATGATGGCGTCACTATCCAGATGGTAAAACTTATTATTGATAAACTACTGCCCTCCATAACAGACATTTTCAACGACTCATTAATCACAAGTGTTTTCCCAGAGGCCTGGAAACTGGGACAAATTATGCCACTGCCTAAAAAGGACATCGCCACAGCACCCTCTGACTACCGCCCCATCTGACTTCTTCCTGCACTATTAAAGGCCTTAGAATATATAGTCCATGACCAGCTCACCAACTACCTAACTACTAACAACCTACTAGACGAATACCAATCAGGTTTCCGTAAACATCGAAGCACAACATCTGCACTGTTAAAGGTGACAGATGACCTGAAACTTGCCATGGACAGACAAGAAACGACTATCATTTGCTTCTTAGATTTCAGCAAAGCATTTGATACTGTCTACTTCGACATCTTACTAGCCAAACTTAGCGGTCTAAATATCTCGCCAAGTGCAGTGCAATGGTTTCGCTCATACATAACGTCTCGTCAGCAACGCGTCCTGTCCGGGAATATAAAATCACAATGGCGGCAGGTAGTGTCAGGGGTTCCCCAAGGCTCAGTACTAGGTCCCATACTCCTCTCTCTGTATGTCAATGATGTGTCATCGGTTCTGACTTATTGCAAATATCATATGTATGCTGATAACCTTCAGTTGTATCTAAGTGCGAAACCAAGCAATCTTAAGAAACCTATTGAAAACTTCAATACTGATCTCGATGCACTATCAAAATGGGCACAGGACATAGGACTAAAACTAAATCCATCTAAAACCCTAGCGGTACTTGTTGATCACTCTAAGCTCATTAGCCCAAAACATCGGGAATCCGTACCATCTCTTATCCTAAATGGAACAAATATTAACTTCTCTCCCTCAGCAAAGAGTTTGGGAGTAATAGTAGATGAAAATCTAAATTGGACAGAGCACGTAACTGCAGTGTGCAAAAAAGCATCAGCATCCCTTCATGTCCTACAAAAATATAAAAAACTCTTCCCTTTCGATCTGAAAAAGAAATTAGTACAAACGCTTATACTCCCAATCATTGATTACAGCGATATTATCCTACAAGGCCTCTCTCAGGAAAACTCGCGGCGTCTGGAACTGGTCATGAATGCCTGCGTCCGATATATCTGTGACGTTGGACTTTTTTATCACATTTCACCAGCATATGCAAAATTGTCCTGGTTGCGTGCAGATAAACGCAGAGATTTCCATACACTTTGTCTCATCTACTGCCTTATAAATGTACACTGTCCCTCATATCTCTCCTCGTCCTTAACGCTTATGTCGGAACAACATGAAAGAAACACACGTTCCTATCATAATAAAATCCTCTCTATTCCATTGCATCGCTCAGTCACCTTCTCCAAGTCCTTTACAGTAGCGGGAACTCGACTCTGGAATAACCTCCCTCTGCCGGCCGGAGTGGCCGAGCGGTTAAAGGCGCTACAGTCTGGAACCGCACGACCGCTACGGTCGCAGGTTCGAATCCTGCCTCGGGCATGGATGTGTGTGATGTCCTTAGGTTAGTTAGGTTTAAGTAGTTCTAAGTTCTAGGGGACTTATGACCACAGCAGTTGAGTCCCATAGTGCTCAGAGCCAATAACCTCCCTCGGTATGTTAGAGAACTTAAAAACACGTCCAGCTTCAAAAAACAGTTAATGACGTATCTACTTAAGCAACAGTAATGCTTTCCTTTGTACACGAATGCACTTCACCTCATTACTTCCCTCTTTCCCCCTCCTTAAGTCTCCCTCCCCCAAAACTCGCTATACTAGTAAACATCTACTTTACACACCAAGATATTGATGTACATCTGCACAAATCTTCATTACTATTGCCCATTTTTCTCATGTTTATCATTATTATTTAATTTTTTTACTGTTACTATTATTACTTTTATCATAATTTGTATGTACAGCACCTGTCGTAAAAATACTGCCAGTACTTACTTTATTAGGTCTTAGTCATTATTCTTTATTCATATTGTGACTAGAGTAATCTAATTTTTTTATTTAAAGTATTACCATGATGTAACTCTGATGTGTGAAATGCTGCATGTGTGGAGAACTGGTCCGATGTAAGAGAGGGCCTGATGGCCCTAATCTGATCAGGTTAAATAAATAAATAAATAAAAATATATGCGAAAATCTGAATGGGCAATATCTTCTACCTGAGCGTCTGAATGGCAACCTGCACTTGAGGTTCGTGCAAAGAGTTCTACCTCAGTTGTTGGAGAACGTACCCTTGGCTGTTCGTGAGAGGATATGTATACAACATGGCGGTGCACCCTCCTCACATAGGTGTGGATGTCCGCAACCATCTCAGTGCTGTATTTCCTAGTCGCTGGATTGGAAAGGGAGGTCGTATTCCATTTCAAATTAAACAGGTCAGGCTCAAATTAATCTTGCAACATGACACTGCTGGCATGCGTGGATTTGACTTTCGAGTCTATTCAATGGTCAGCGGGGTCACCTGACCTGAATCTCCTTGAATATTTCCTGCGCCGGTTATTTGGAAATTTGTGGTAAGGTCTTATGGGACCAAACTACTTAGGTCGTCGGTCCCTAAGCCTACACACTACTTAATCTAACTTTAACTAATTTACGCTATGGACAACACACACACCGAAGCACGAGGGAGGACACGAACCCCGACGGGGAGAGCCGCACGCCGCACGGTATGTGGGTTATCTAAAGTCTCTTGCGTATGAGACCCCAGTGGATACACAGATCGTATTAGTTGCCAGAATTGTAGCTGCCTCTGATGTGATTCGAAACACACCAAGGATATTTGTCTGTGGGCGTCAGAATCATGTTCGTCTGTGTAAAGCTTGCATTCAAGTTGATGGCTGTCAGTTTCAGCATATTTCGTAAGATACAGTGCAAATGGTACGTTCATTGTATCAGTGATGGCTTTTACAGTTAACTATAAATAAAAAAGTACGCAGTAATGTGATTATTCCTATTATCTCCTATAGCTGGCTTCTTCGACCCCAAGTTCCCTACATCAAACTGGTCTGTGGAGCATCTTGTATTACCTACTAAATTTTTGCACGCTCTTACGGTAACACCCTGTATGTGTTACAATGACTCGAACAGAATCATAGAAGGATTATGACTATCAAGTGCCGCAGGGAATGTAGGTCACATTAACGAAATCATAGCAATCGTTTCAGATGAGACCTATTGAAGTTCGTAATAATGGGATTCTAAGTATGGTTTACAGTTGTGTTAATATGATGGATCCATACATGCAGAATTTCAAATAGGTGATTTTGTGCTTATTTCGAAGTACAAAACTGCGTTTGAGAGGTCTTACCTGCTAAAATGACCAACGGAGATATTTACAGTTTCAAAACTACACCACACAAACGCGAGAACTTACATCTTAAAGGACAGCCTTGGAGAAGAAACTGCAGGGAGTTTTGCACAGAGTAATTGCAGAAAAATTCTGAACTGGACCTGATTATTGTAGAGGGTCGTAAGAATTCGAGGAGCTGTCTGAAAGACGTGTGGTTCGGGTTTCATGTTGAATTGTAAATCGTTGGATACCAAGTATAGGTTTGGCCATTCAAGTCGTCAAAGTGGCGTACGACAGAAACACTTGCACTAGCCCACATCAAATTGTTGTTAGTGAAACGGCCCGACTTCCCATCGAAGCACAAAGTACACTACAAATCAGTTTATAGCAGAACGTCAACTGCACATCGAAATCAAGCAGATACATCGAAGAGAGGACACTGCTGCAAGATAATGTATTACTGCATTTACAGTCGATATGGCCTAAGTGTCAATCTTAAATTGGGAACTGGTATAAATTGTAGGCAAATTATGAACTGATCCCCTTGTACACTAAAGAAGAGGAAGAAACCTACTGGGTGCTAACAAAATTACATCTCATTAACGGTGGAAGCGGCGAAAGGTGCCTTGGGGCGTAGAGGATGAAGAAAAAGGCGTGTTAAAACGTATAGCTTCTACCAATACCTTAGATAACTGGTGGAATAATTCCATTTCTAATTCCAGCATCTCTGGTAGTGGACTACATTTAGAACCGCACGGAAAAGGGCTTGCGCTGTTCGTACGAGAAAGCTCACAGCCATACTAGCGGACAAACCCATTATAGACATAGATCTGCTTAAGCTCCTCAGAAAACTGAGAACCCCAAGATTTCATTGGTTGATTATGTGGAACACGTTGTCAAAGGTGATGTCAAAATCCGAAGCATCTGCAGTTTTCGATATATATGTCGTGGAAGGCTATAGGACACACTCGGTTGCGTATGTTTAAAAAAAAAGGAAAACTGGAGCGCATCTGCTGCTTTCATTCATTCGGCGATTCAACACCATCAGATAAATTGTGTTGTTACTTTACGGACAATAGCCCGGTGTTCTATAGTTTTCTGTGCTACCAGTTCATCAATTCATACCTCTGTGGTCACAGGTATTTAATGTTTCTCCTGGTTATTGCAAAGAAACAAGCACTAATCACTTCACAACGCATCAGTTGAAATTTAGATGTGACGCCATACACTCCAAGCCTAAAGAACGTTCGTCCACATTAAAAGTGAACTACTTCTCTCCAATAGACCTAAGGACAAGGGAGCGGACTATTGCATTGATCGGTCTGGAAACGTACAATGGCATAGAAGTGTCACCGAGGAAAACAATAAACTGCATCTCGGAAGTGGCAAAGTTGTGGTAATACCTCCTCGTGCGTACGATACTGATGATGTAAATGCGCATATAAAATGTTTTGTAAAGGGGTTTGAGCTGTATACAAACATTAAGATCAGTATTAGGTTTCCCGATGGGCGAAATGCTGAAGAATAATACTGATAAAACCGGACGAGCAAGTGAATGTAATGCCAGTCAGTACTATTTGTACTGAGTCTAATATCGTGACGAATTTATACCTTAACAAGAGATGAATTAATACAATACACTCCTGGAAATAGAAATAAGAACACCGTGAATTCATTGTCCCAGGAAGGGGAAACTTTATTGACACATTCCTGGGGTCAGATACATCACATGATCACACTGACAGAACCACAGGCACATAGACACAGGCAACAGAGCATGCACAATGTCGGCACTAGTACAGTGTATATCCACCTTTCGCAGCAATGCAGGCTGCTATTCTCCCATGGAGACGATCGTAGAGATGCTGGATGTAGTCCTGTGCAACGGCTTGCCATGCCATTTCCACCTGGCGCCTCAGTTGGACCAGCGTTCGTGCTGGACGTGCAGACAGCGTGAGACGACGCTTCATCCAGTCCCAAACATGCTCAATGGGGGACAGATCCGGAGATCTTGCTGGCCAGGGTAGTTGACTTACACCTTCTAGAGCACGTTGGGTGGCACGGGATACATGCGGACGTGCATTGTCCTGTTGGAACAGCAAGTTCCCTTGCCGGTCTAGGAATGGTAGAACGATGGGTTCGATGACGGTTTGGATGTTCCGTGCACTATTCAGTGTCCCCTCGACGATCACCAGTGGTGTACGGCCAGTGTAGGAGATCGCTCCCCACACCATGATGCCGGGTGTTGGCCCTGTGTGCCTCGGTCGTATGCAGTCCTGATTGTGGCGCTCACCTGCACGGCGCCAAACACGCATACGACCATCATTGGCACCAAGGCAGAAGCGACTCTCATCGCTGAAGACGACACGTCTCCATTCGTCCCTCCATTCACGCCTGTCGCGACACCACTGGAGGCGGGCTGCACAATGTTGGGGCGTGAGCGGAAGGCGGCCTAACGGTGTGCGGGACCGTAGCCCAGCTTCATGGAGACGGTTGCGAATGGTCCTCGCCGATACCCCAGGAGCAACAGTGTCCCTAATTTGCTGGGAAGTGGCGGTGCGGTCCCCTACGGCACTGCGTAGGATCCTACGGTCTTGGCGTGCATCCGTGCGTCGCTGCGGTCCGGTCCCAGGTCGACGGGCACGTGCACCTTCCGCCGACCACTGGCGACAACATCGATGTACTGTGGAGACCTCACGCCCCACGTGTTGAACAATTCGGCGGTATGTCCACCCGGCCTCCCGCATGCCCACTATACGCCCTCGCTCAAAGTCCGTCAACTGCACATACGGTTCACGTCCACGCTGTCACGGCATGCTACCAGTGTTAAAGACTGCGATGGAGCTCCGTACGCCACGGCAAACTGGCTGACACTGACGGCGGCGGTGCACAAATGCTGCGCAGCTAGCGCCATTCGACGGCCAACACCGCGGTTCCTGGTGTGTCCACTGTGCCGTGCGTGTGATCATTGCTTGTACAGCCCTCTCGCAGTGTCCGGAGCAAGTATGGTGGGTCTGACACACCGGTGTCAATGTGTTCTTTTTTCCATTTCCAGGAGTGTATATGGATTATTTTCTACGACAGGGTTATAAACTCCTGAGGTACCTAACAATCAAATATATCTCCTTGTGACTGTTTAGGCATAAGATCAGGCATGAGACCCTCTCGAGTTGAATACCATAGATCAGAACGCGAATGCAATTAGGTTTAGCAGAGAGGTAAATATAGTACGTCCTCATGTGAAGCAGCATGGGTATTAGGTGTAAGACAGATGCACACACTCATCAGACAGCCACTTTGCAAAGGAAGCAGAACATTGCAACACATGAGAATTTCTTGTTTGTTAAAGCAATGTGATTCAAACCTCGCAAAGACGTTGTTCGATATAACATCTTTAGTTCCATATCACAAGGGTATCATTAGTCAAACATACTTTTCTCGTGAACCCTGTGCTTCAGCAACATTTAATGACGATGAAGAGATAAGAATTGTTATTCAACATCAGTGTGGTTTAACGCTTTGAAGCAAGTGTTTCCTACATTTGGAAGGAATGTCTGTGTCTAAGAAGAAGATCAGCGGATGGATTCTGTCAGCAGCAGTGAAGTGCGCATTATCTATAATATATCTGCCTTTATATCAAGTAATACGATATGAATTTAATGGCTCCGAAATCTATCGCATCAGAAATGTTGGGAACGCATCGACTCTCAAAACATACGTCTCTGCATCATCATCAGATGTAAATGCCTTACAAATAAGTAGATGATTCATAGACGGATCGGTAGATGGCTCCTTTAGTGTATGAATCCCGCTCACAATGTCAATGGGATTCATTGAGGATCATTACGAACACTAAACAGGAGCTGATTTTACTTCCAAGAGCTACTGATAATAACTCGTACATTCGAGGAGAAGTAGAAAAAAAGGCATAAAATTATGATTGATAGATTGGCGTGGAATGTGCAACACATATGTCTACATCTACAGCTACATTTATACTCCGCAAGCCACCCAACGGTGTGTGGCGGAGGGCACTTTACGTGACACTGTCTTTACCTCCCTTTCCTGTTACAGTCGCGTATGGTTCGCGGGAAGAACGACTGTCTGAAAGCCTCCGTGCTCGCTCTAATCACTCTAATTTTACATTCGTGATCTCCTCGGGAGGTATAAATAGGGGGAAGCAATATATTCGATACCTCATTCAGAAACGCACCCTCTCGAAACCTGGCGAGCAAGCTACACCGCGATGCAGAGCGCCTCTCTTGCAGAGTCTGCCACTTGAGTTTGCTAAACATCTCCGTAACGCTATCACGGTTACAAAATAACCCTGTGACGAAACGCGCCGCTCTTCTTTGGATCTTCTCTATCTCCACCGTCAACCCGATATGGTACGGATCCCACACTGATGAGCAATACTCAAGTATAGGTCGAACGAGTGTTTTGTAAGCCACCTCCTTTGTTGATGGACTACATTTTCTAAGGACTCTCCCAATGAATCTCAACCTGGTACCCGCCTTACCAACAATTAATTTTATATGATCATTCCACTTCAAATCGTTCCGCACGCATACTCCCAGATATTTTACAGAAGTAACTGCTACCAGTGTTTGTTCCGCTATCATATAAACATACAATAAGGGATCCTTCTTCCTATGTATTCGCAATACATTACATTTGTCTATGTTAAGTGTCAGTTGCCACTCCCTGCACCAAGTGCCTATCCGCTGCAGATCTTCCTGCATTTCGCTACAATTTTCTAATGCTGTAACTTCTCTGTATACTACAACATCATCCGCGAAAAGCCGCATGGAACTTCCGACACTATCTACCAGGTCATTAATATATACTGTGAAAAGCAATGGTCCCATAACACTCCCCTGTGGCACGCCAGAGGTTACTTTAACGTCTGTAGACGTCTCTCCATTCATAACAACATGCTGTGTTCTGTTTGCTAAAAACACTTCAATCCAGCCACACAGCTGGTCTGATATTCCGTAGGCTCTTACTTTGTTTATCAGGCGACAGTGCGGATCTGTATCGAACGCCTTCCGTAAGTCAAGGAAAACAGCATCTACCTGGGAGCCTGTATTTGATATTTTCAGGGTCTCATGAACAAATAAAGCGGGTTAGGTCTCACACGATCGCTGTTTCCGGAATCCATGTTGATTCCTACAGAAAAGATTCTGGGTTTCCAAAAACGACATGATACTCGAGCAAAAAACAGATCGACGTCAGAGATATAGGTCTATAGTTTTGCGCATCTGCTGGGCGACCCTTCTTGAAGACTGGGACTACCTGTGCTCTTTTCCAATCATTTGGAACCTTCCGTTCCTCTAGAGACTTGCGGTACACGGCTGTTAGAAGAGGGGCAGGTTCTTTCGCGTACTCTGTGTAGAATCGAATTAATATCCCGTCAGGTCCAGTGGACTTTCCTCTGTTGAGTGATTCCAGTTGCTTTTCTATTCCTTCGATACTTATTTCGATGCCAGCCATTTTTTCGTTTGTGCGAGGATTTAGAGAAGGAACTGCAGTGCGGTCTTCCTCTGTGAAACAGCTTTGGAAAAAGGTGTTTAGTATTTCAGCTTTACGCGTGTCACCCTTTGTTTCAATGCCATCATCATCCCGGAGTGTCTGGATATGCTGTTTCGAGTCACTTCCTAGGACTTTCAGTCAAGTCGGTACATAGAATTTTACTTTCGAATTCACTGAAAGTTTCACGCATAGCCCTCCTTACGCTAACTTTGACATCGTTTAGCTTCTGTTTGTCTGAGAGGTTTTGGCTGCGTTTAAACTTGGAGTGAAGCTCTCTTTGCTTTCGCTGTAGTTTCCTAACTTTGCTGTTGTACCACGGTGGGTTTTTCCGACCCTCACAGTTTTACTCGGCACGTACCTGTCTAAAACGCATTTTGCGATTGCCTTGAACTTTTTCCATAAACACTTAACATTGTCAGTGTCGGAACAGAAATTTTCTTTTTCATCTATTACGTGGTCTGAAATCTGCCTTCTATTACTCTTGCTAAACAGATAAACCTTCCTCCATTTTTTTATATTCCTATTAACTTCCATATTCAGGGATGCTGCAACGGCCTTATGATCACTGACTCCCTGTTCTGCACATACAGAGTTGAAAAGTTCAGGTCTGTTTGTTATCAGTAGGTCCAGGATGTTATCTCCATGAGTCAGCTCTCTGTTTAGTTGCCCGAGGTATTTTTCGGATAGTGCACTCAGTATAATGTCATTCGATGCTCTCTCCCTACCACCCGTCCTAAACATCTGAGTGTCCCAGTCTATATCTGGTAAATTGAAATCTCCACCTAAGACTATAACATGCTGAGAAAATTAATGTGAAATGTATTTGAAATTTTCTCTCAGTTGTTCTGCCACTAATGCTGCTGAGCCGGGAGGTCGGTAAAAGGAGCCAATTATTAACCTAGCTCGGTTGTTGAGTGTAACCTCCACCCATAATAATTCACAGGAACTATCCACTTCTACTTCACTACAGGATAAACTACTACTAACAGCGACGAACACGCCACCACCGGTTGCACACAATCTATCCTTTCTAAACACCGTCTGTGCCTTTGTAAAAATTTCGGCAGAATATATCTCTGGCTTCAGCCAGCTTTCTGTACCTATAACGATTTCAGCTTCGGTGCTTTCTATCAGCGCTTGAAGTTCCGGTACTTTACCAATGCAGCTTCGACAGTTTACAATTACAATACCGAATTCTGCTTGGTCCCCGCATAGCCTGACTTTGCCCCTCACCCTTTGAGGCTGTTGCCCTTTCTGTACTTGCCCGAGGCCATCTAACCTAAAAAACCGCCCAGTCCACGCCACACAACCCCTGCTACCCGTGTAGCCGCTTGCTGCGTGTAGTGGACTCCTGACCTATCCAACGGAACCCGAAACCCCACCACCCTACGGCGCAAGTCGAGGAATCTGCAGCCCACACGGTCGCAGAACCGTCTCAGCCTCTGATTCAGACCCTCCACTCGGCTCTGTACCAAAGGGCCGCAGTCAGTCCTGTCGACGATGCTGCAGATGGTGAGCTCTGCTTTCATCCCGCTAGCGAAACTGGCAGTCTTCACCAAATCAGATAGCCGCTGGAAGCCAGAGAGGATTTCCTCCGATCCATAGCGACACACATCATTGGTGCCGACATGAGCGACCAGCTGCACATGGGTGCACCCTGTACCCTTCATGGCATCCGTAAGGACCCTTTCCACATCTGGAATGACTCCCCCCGGTATGCACACGGAGTGCACATTGGTTTTCTTCCCCTCTCTTGCTGCCATATCCCTAAGGGGCCCCATTACGCGCCTGACGTTGGAGCTCCCAACTACCAGTAAGCCCACCCTCTGCGACCGCCCGAATCTTGCAGACTGAGGGGCAACCTCTGGAACAGGACAAGCAGCCATATCCGGCCGATGATCAGTATCAGCCTGAGACAGAGCCTGAAACCGGTTCGTCTATGAGATGAAGAAAATACTAAACTACGTATACTGCTACTGCCACTAATTTTGCGTTCATGGGAGCTGTTGTAATGTCTAATCCTTGCAGATTCATTTTGCCAGGTGCGGATGATTCAGACATCTGTTCAACTAGAAATGCCTTGATTTATAATTCAAACGCTGCAAACAGGCATGAACGGATATCGGAAAAAGGATTCGAGCATATGTGACAACTGTAAACTAAAGAAAGTTAGTTTTTAACTAAACTCACAATTTATCCCATACGACACGTCACAGCTTTACTGGGACAAAAACGTGTGTTGACAATTGTATGACATGTACGTAAGACTATGAGACTGATGATGGTATCGGACGCACACCTTGTGCACAAAAGTTTAAGTATTTATCACCCATAGTGCTGATAGATTGTTCGAAGCAACACAAGGTGATGAAAGCTGGAACTGTGAAGTTGAATCATCATAAAACTTCTCTACAAGCAGTGCAAGCATACGCATTATTGCGGCATTACCACGTCTAAAACTACTCGCACCGACAGAAACTGTACAATGTGTAATATAAATGTAGATCTATTACGAAACATGTGGAGTATTATGCAATGATCCCTGAAAGTGTCAATATCATTGCTGACGCACAGGGATTTTACGCTGACTTTGAACAATTTGTGTTCAAAGATGTCACATTCATCACATTTTCCAGGACTGGACAAGTATTAACAAGGCATTTTCAATGGTCAATTTACCCAAACCGCTTAGCTCAGTGTTGTGTGTTAAGACTCGAAAACAATGGAGTGGCTGAGATGATTTTGCCGGCCAAAATACTAGGACGATAATGGTTTGGTGTATGAAGATACGTTGTTATTGCTCTGAACTTATGACCATAGAGACAGCATAGTTTACATCAAATGTTGATAGAAGACGCCCTGGTTACAAGAAATTTAGAAAATGTATCTACTCAGAATCTCAACACAACTATGTCCTGCCCTCAGCCACCTGAAGAGGAAGTAGATAGCACGAATTTATGAACACTTCAGAAAATATACAGCTATTATTGAGATGTTTTACCTGTAAATAATTTTTTAAAACTTTTATTTATTTATTCACTTCCTGTTTCCACTTCTTCATTCACAGGCTATAGGTAAGCATTTGACACTTGATGTCTATACTTCTCATGGCGAACTAGGGAGAAAAATTTGGACACCTCCTCTATATGACGTCAGAAGTGGCAGTAGTCGACAGCTGCTTGCATCCATGGGCCCATGGTCAAGTGCCAACCATCCGGCATATGAAGTGATGCACATCTGGAAAGCCACCATGTATTGCACTAGCAGGCTCGAGCAGGTATGGTGCAGTTGTGCCTGCAACATTTTGATAACGTACACACTAACAGTTGTGGAAATTGGTGACAAAATCAGAGATACATGTGAAGCACAAACATAGCGTAGCATTTATCAGAAGCACTGCGCAGCACTGTCTACGGAAATACGTACACATGTGCAGTAAAATCATTTCCAGACATATGGAGCATTTGTCAGAAACAATGGCTCACCTGATGATTTCTGCCTCTTGGAAGAGCATCTGCAAACAGTGATTTCCACAGAAATACACAGCTTGTGTATAGTAAAATCATTTAAATGGGAGTATCTCATTTCGCTGGAAGCGGCAGCTTAACTCATATCAGGAGAAATAGTTTATCGCAGTAGATGTGTACGCATGACCAGATGTGCACCCAACATGACCACTGAGTATAAATAATCGGCAGTGAACAGCCCCTTATCCATGTCAGTCTGACCAGCATCTAAGCCCCACTCAAGAAATGTCAGTCAGTACATGCTGATGGTGATGGTGAAAGTAAGTGCTCCCGCTCATGGGGGGAGGGGGCCAACAATTCTTTTCGATTATGTATTATATTCAGAGTTAATGCAGGATGAGGATATTCCGTTGCAAGCCTTTGCATGTTTTAATCATAAATATACTGCTGAGTGATGCAAAATGTTATAATTTTTACATGAAGAAAAGCATTACTTCTCGATATCGTTCAGATTGTGAGCTACACCATTAATTTGTATGTATGAATTAATACATTTACCCATTGCACTCTTGTGGTCACCTTCAGAGCACAAATTATTCATCACATTAATTAATTTAATATATTTCTGGTGTATCCATGCATCACCTAACTAAAATAAAGAAAAGTGAATAGTTGAGTGATTATCAATAACAGTGGCGTATTTTACTTTACAAAATAATGACAGATTTTATTAATCGCTTTGTAACTACAGCTAACTGATTAATCTTACACAAAAATGACAAGCGTAAATCTGAGAAGGAATGGTGTTTGATAGGCAAAGCATACATTACGGTGGAAGCTATACAAATTTTCCCCTGAATTAATCCCTTTTACAACGAAATCTGACATTGTTTACATGAATCCACTGTGAGGTACAAGTCTGTTCAAATGGAATCAACTACGACCAAGTATTCCACAAACTATGGCTCTCCTCAGAACAGGGAGCTGTGAATACCATTTAACAATCCTACGCCTGTGCACCAATACTTTACCTTTTCACCTTGATTCAGGCGGCAGCAGAAAACGGCGCGCTATGGGCGAAGAGCGGCACGCTAGGGCATTTGTAATGCTCTGAATAGTTCACGAAGATTTGCAAATTACGCTTTCTTGCGATCTGATTATCCTAACTCGGGAACCTTTCCTATTAGAGCCCTGAAATCCCGGCAGTTCTTAAAGTTAGGTGCACCTGTTCGCTGGTCTTGTCGAACCAAATTAACTCAGAAGCAGGACGGTGTGTGCTGGAATTCTCAAACTTGAGACAGCCAACTCAGGACGAATAAGTTCACCCTCGTGATACACGAAACGTCCGAGATGATATGTAGTTCCGCTGTCAGTACAGTTGGAAGCTTCCTCTCGCTCTTAGTCCACGAGAAGATACGACCACAAGAGTCAGCCTCTAGAGAAAGACCTGAAGTTGTCCACCAGCGGAGTCCAGAAGACGAAGAAGGCAAAGGGTCACAATCAGTTTCCACAAAGCCTTTGTACAGGAGCCAAATTAGCAAAAACGAAACAGCCCCCACATTGCACGAACCAGTCTCTCCTCTTGACTATTCTGTTGGCCTGGTAGCCAATCGAGACAAAGCGCTAGGGTTCCCAAGCTGGGGGAGCAGGCCTCCACTTTGCATCCTGAGAAGAGCCAATCAGATACTCCAAATCTCTCTCGTCTGAAAACGGGAGATTTTAGACTAGTGGGCTTCATTCTCATGGCAAACATAGCTATATTTTGGGAAAATATCTACCTAGACAGAACCACAGACACTCTTTTATGTAGAGATCTAATCTTTCTGGGCTATCAGTTTCCAGTTTCTGAAAGAAGGCTGTTAAGCTTCCAATACAGTTGTGCCCGTGAAAATATAACTTTTTCACTCACTAAAAGAATGTGGCGACTTCCTGGTGTCAGGGGAGGGGGGGGGGGGGGAGGATTACTGTCTAGCCTCCACTAAACATATACACCAGCCGCTCTGTCCGTATTGTCCCAGTTTCCAGCATGAGAATGCATGGAGTTTTATGATTTTCACACTGTTTTCACAATAGATCACTTTACAGCAGTTTCTCTTAAATGGCTTCCTCCACCCACTTTCCACCAACTGCCACCTTCATGATGGACTGCCACCTGACCCAGGTAAAATATTTTATGAACCAGAGCCCTTCTGTCTGACTCTGAGTTGAAGGGTGAGAGGGCTTTGGCCAGAAGACGCTCTGCAACTACGATCCACTGTGCACTGCTTCCCAGAACAACTCACACAGCCAGGTCGCTGCACTCAGCAGTTATTGCCTCCAATTCAACTCTCTCCCTGTTCTCCACCGCCTACACTACGGCCCTTTGGGTACAAGTTCTCTACAAGTTACAAACTCATCTATAAGAACATTCTGCCCAGAATTTCCCCATGTAAAGAAGTCATGAACCACATATACCAAATGTAGTGCTGGGGAACACCGAGATCATGACCTACAATATGAACGTTAATCTGACCGACAATGTTGTTAAAGTGAGAGTGGCTTTCCACCTCTCACCATGTAAGTAGCAGTTATTTTGTTTGTGTCTGTATATGTGTGGATTTTTTCTATATTTACTGTCGGTTACATTGTTTTCAGGTTTGGTTGATAACTTATAGCTCAGTTCCACAGATATGAAATAGGTGTGTTATTGCCTCCACCTGTAACAGCCCCAGTGAAGTAGCCAGATGAACTGAATGGGATGGTAGCTGCCACATGTATGCCTTTAATACAACTGGGAAAGACAGAGTTTTTTAGTATGTATCTATCTGTACATACTTGCATGTGTATATATGTGTGTGTATTTTCACGTGGTGCTTGAAGACTGTTGTGATGTGTGTGATTCCGGTGATTGAGAATTGCTAGACAGACTGGAATTGCCCTCTTTGCGAGAAATGTCTGGAGGCAGGTATACTGAACCTCAGCTTCTGTGAGTCGAACAGCCCATGTCATATCATCATGAGTCATTATTACCTCATCTCAAGCCGGCCGGAGTGGCCGAGCGGTTCTAGTCGCTACAGTCTGGAGCCGCGCGACTGCTACGGTCACAGGTTCGAATCGTGCCTCGGGCATGGATGTGTGTGATGTCCTTAGGTTAGTTAGGTTTAAGTAGTTCTTAGTTTTAGGGGACTGATGACCTCAGAAGTTTAGTCCCATAGTGCTCAGAGCCATTTGAACCATTTTGAACCTCATCTCAAACTGTCTGGCTGTTGTCCTGGCCCTATCAGTAGCAGTCATCAAGCGCACCCCATTAATAAGTACCTCGTAATAACACACCTGCGTTGGACTACTCTGTGGTTGCTGGCACTTTTGGGATACAAGATAATGCAACCACAACACTGATGTGGGATATCAAGATCCTGCTACCTTTCATAATGCTTTCTGAGCAATTCTGGAAATGGAGCTCGAAAAACACGTCAATGACACACGGTATTCTGCCATCAGGTGCAAAGCAATTCTGCATTGTGTGCTGATGTACCCGTCGAAAGTAAGCTGTATTGCTGTGGAGAAAACGTTTGTCAAAATTTAAATGAAGCTGGCATGATATCGTTGGACAAGTCAACTACAGAGTGGTATGAAACTTTATGCACAGTGTCATACTGAGCCGTTTCTGTGGTATCCTGGAAAGAGGGTCAGATACGGAGCTGAAGTGTGCGCCCCACCTTGATGTGTAACCACACGTTTTGATGCAGTTAATGACCTGTCCAGTTTCACACCTCTTTCAGAAGGCACTGCCACAAAATGCCACGTATTTACTTCAATAATACTGAAGACGGGGGTGAGTGAATACTGCTTGAAATTGTCACTTCTGGTTTGCGATAGAAGTTATTCAGTTCTTGCACATCTTAAGGATACACGCAAAACATCTATCATCTGTGGGCATTATAGTTTCAAAGGCATCCCATTTCCCATCACCTACGAAAATTTGTGAGCCAGAACCCTAGTTATTCGGTTTACGTCTATGGCGTAGCAGCGGATGAGAAAAAAAGCAAGTCCGGGGATTTAAGGTCTACTTTCCTCCCAATATTCAAAACAACATGGCATTAGTCATTTTTTCCAGTAGGAGCCTCAACTCTTTCGCTATTCATATGGATACCTGGAATCGATGCAGAGACTCCATGAAACCACGTTTTGTGAAATAACAGCAGTCTGGTGCAAACTCACAGGCACTGCCATAATGGGTGGAGAGTTGGAATGTTTGGCTGAACTTCAACATCTCTGATCTATAGGGACATGCTAAATTGTTCATGGAGACAAATGTGCACTTGGTCTCATACGTTTTTGAGAAATTCTGGAGTGTATACCAGGGCACATTCGCTCTGAATCTTGCCTTCTACTACACCACAGCAAGGCATTCAAGGGGTGCTATTTTAATAAAGAAGCGTATAAACGTAGAGGTGTTGACTGTTGTTGATACGTTGGTTTTTTCGAAGGCGGAGTTTGCGGGGGACAATTCCAATGCAATCCAAGGTGAATCGCCTGTGAATAATTGAGGAGTACAGGCTGTTTGACAATTAAGTTACGTCTCTGCAAACAATCTCTATGGGAATTTCATGCAAGAAACTCTGCTGTGTGGACGTTTCCAACGGCTGTCCAACGAGAAAATCGCCAGATTGTAAAGAAAGAGACATCATGCGCCTGCAGATGCTGGTGTGAGGTACATTCTGGTGCCAGACTAGGAATATCCCGCCAATTCGCATGATGAAGCGGCCAGAGCGCTTAGTCCTGTAAAGTGGTTCCATCCCCAAACTGATGAAAACCGTGGGAAGTAAACAGAAATACACTCTGCACTATTGTATAGAATTTTCCAGCAATGTCTCAGGTTGGGATACGACTCATTAGTACCACTCATGGAATCTCCTTGAGCCAGTGGTCCTGGTTAAAGAGTACATTGCTCTAAATACTGAAAAGAGGGCTCTCACTACATGTGATTTGAATTAATGAATAATTCACCTTTCGGCAAAACCATGGATAATGTTAGAAACCTCAGGAAAATTCATTTATTATACAGTTAAGACGAACTTATAACGCAAGAGAGTACATTGCTGGGCGAAATCCTAAGTGGGACACAATTTTCAGGTGCAAAACAAAACTTTTATGATCGCATGTTACTTTATATGGATACAGACAGTTTCATCTAATGCTTGAAATGCTAGAATCCATACCAAGGAATTCGGCATGTCTGTATATGCAACAATAATCCTTACAGTGTAACACCTCATAACAAAAAAGTTATCCGCCTGGTGAAAGACAGGCGAAGGCGCACAGAACAGGGAGTTCGTACGACTCAGGTCCAAAATGTAAGCATAGTGTACAGACGCAGATGCTCACAGAACATTGGTTTGTGGGGCTCAGATCCAAAATATATGCATAGTATATAGATGCAGTAACTACCCAAAGGCAGGCTAAAGGTGTGCTTCATGGGCCTCACAGGCTGCCATGACTGAGAAACGCAAGGAGTGCCTGCACGGTGGTGATGCATGTCCACATGTGACGTGGCAGGAAGTCTTCCTGTAGACAGGCCGTGAGGTGGATACTGCACTACAACTAAAATTCGGTCTGTTACATCTTGTCGACAAATGCTTCATCTGTGCAATGGTAGCGGAAACCTTTGGGTTTCGCACTGTTCCCTGATAAATGATTGAGAGGTTGCAGCATCTTTCTCCATCGTACCTAGATTACTATCACTATCAAATATGAGCCTTGTTGACACAATTATGCAACCCCCATGTTATTAGTGCTACAGAATGAGTGAACAAATTTAAAACTCTGTTGATAACAATTAATATCAATAGACGTTAAATGTAAAGAACTCCGAAACCTTTCTGGACGGCTACTGGACGTCCAAAATCATTCGAAAGTGTTTTATAATTAACTCTGAGTAAGCTTGCTGTTATAATAGTTTTTCTTTCTGACATGCTTTTGTGTAGTTGCATGGAGTCACAAGATTCAAAAATTTCAGAAGAGACCATGGTTTTGAGTACAGAAAGGAGTTATAATTTTGCAACTTTACTATCGTGAATGTGTCAAGAGATAATTTGAACCATTTTTCGCCTTTCTACACCAACTGCAGTTATTGCAGAAATATCTTACAAACGATTTAAAATACATAGCTGACTTGTATTGCTTTCCATAACGAAGGGAGGCTTGCAACAAATTACAGACATGTAATAGCCAAAGAATACGGTCACGAGTTTCGAATGATATTGTGACATAAAAATAAGATTTTATTAGGAATATAATTCGAGAAGTAAAGCTTATGTGGACTTACAATGAGTTATTTGCCAAAAACTGGAATGGAATGAATGATTTCTCAATTTTTGTTGAAGATCATTGGTTGGAGGTTGTATATCATTATCATAATATAAAATCGAATTCAGAGCATATGGCACACCAATATCCTCTTTTCATATGCAAAACGTATTTTCTTCAGTGTCACGTCGATAAATCGTCGAAAATCAAACAGTTTCTCTTGAGATGGTTAAAAGAAAAGACTTTTTCTAAAAACCAATTTAAAACAACCAAAAAGTACATTCGTTTAATAAATGACAAAGAACTGGAGCAATAAATGGCACTAGACTTGACAGTTGGGTATTATTCGAAATACTTTTTATTCACAGATGACGAATGAGTGTTTTTATTTGTGTAAGTGAAAGACGTTTTGAATAATATTTGTTGTTCACAATTAACGAATGGCTCAAATGGTTCAAATGGCTCTGAGCACTATGCGACTTAACTTCTGAGGTCATCAGTCGCCTAGAACTTAGAACTAATAAACCTAACTAACCTAAGGACATCACACACATCCATGCCCGAGGCAGGATTCGAACCTGCGAGCGTAGCGGTCGCTCGGCTCCAGACTGTAGCGGCTAGAACCGCACGGCCACTTCGGCCGGCTAATTAACGAATACTAATTTATGTCTTTATTAGTTATTCGGATAAATTTCGTCCAACGTTGGTGGTAACCGAAGTGTATTGTGTATGCGTTAAGTGCATATTCGCAGCTGATGTGCAAGTGAATGCAGATGCTTGAAATCCGTGTGGCTGAAAGCAAGCGCTCACGCGGCTGCACCAGCAGTGTCGCCCGTTTACAAGCACTCGCACTCACATGACTGTCATTAGCCTCAGTAATCTTCAGCAATTTCCGTCAAAGTTCGTGAAGTGTGTTATCGCACTCTCTCACACATCGCAGGCTCGTGCTACCACATGGACAAACCACACTCCTTCATGAGTCTAACTTCTCGAAGCACTCAGGTTTGTATCTTCAACTTACTTCTCAAAGGTATTAATCGCGTCTAACTCGCAGAGTGTCCTTAAAAGTGCTCAACACTGGAGATGGGGCAAAACAACAACCCATTGTTACATATTGGATGTGGTATTAGAGTAAGTTCAAAGTAAACAGAGGCGGGCGACAATCCGTTTGCTGTTGGTGCATTCCCAGGCTGGCATTCGCTATCACCGAAGCAAGTTGCATCTGTGTACACTGTCCTTGATTTGAAATTACCCTAAGCAGACTACTTACGGGAGGTTACGAGCTACGGAAAACATCAGTGGCCAGAAATGCGGAGTGTGTCTCAAGAAACAAAAGGTTGTTATTTTGCAATGTTGCAACCGCCTCAATTTTTAAAAGGCCGTAGTTTACGAGGAAACAGTTGGAACGATCAGCGAATTCCACCATCATTGGATTCCACTTGATTCACGTGTCTTTTCCTAGCAATCTATATGGAATCACCATTTACAGTTCTCCTGCATGCGAGTGTGATTCTGAGTCGAAAGCTAAAATAAATCACATCTTGTTTTCGTGTCGCAAATTTGACTGTGAACAATTAGACATAAAACTGTACGTCTGAGTGGTTCAGATGGTTCTGAGCGCTATGGGACTTAACATCTGAGGTCATCAGTCTCCGAGACTTGGAACTACTTAAACCTAACTAACCTAAGGACATCACACACATCCATGCCCGAGACAGGATTCGAATCTGCGACCGTAGCAGCAGCGCGGTTCAGGACTGAAGCGTCTAGAACCGCTCGGCCACAACGGCCGGCACGTCTGAGTGCTACAACTGCAGCACGTTAGTCTATGTATATCTCCATTCTTGGAGCAATAATGCCTATGTGCCCACTGTCAGCTGTCATTAAATAACTGAAATGCAGTAACCACATACTCTGCATTCTACCACTGCTGGAAGTATACCGCGTAAATTATAACACAACAAGAAACAGCAGGTCAGTCTGGAATGCTCAGTCATTCGTCACACTGGTAAACAAACGTACCAGTTCTGGTACATTTCTGTATGTACAAACACTTTTGTGGAGTATATTGCATTTAGATGAAGAAAGAACCAAATGAACCTGACATGTCTACCACTTTTGTGCTATTCCTTTGCTTAGACAACCGTAGCCATTGTATTATATGAGCTCTATAGGAAATTAGATGTCAGTTATTATTTATTGAAATTAATGAGTGATAATGTACCCTCTTCATAAAATTCTATATACGTTGTGATTATGTGTTTCAGATGAATAAGTAGATTACACAGTCTGGAGACCAAATACATAAATAAAGATATAAAGTATTTGCCGCACCCAACGGTGCGCATGGGAACCGGCCATCCGAAACCTCATTTATACCTGATTTTGCTTCTGCTGTAACCGGTGCGTCAGTTATGAAGATGGTAATCCTTTTCTTTCTTCCGTTCACGAGATTTAGCCTATATTCTATTGCTTGTATAACTTGTAGCCTGATATAATGTGTCTCTAGTGTATCTCTGACACACTTTCTCTATCAGCTCTTGCTATTCATTCATTTGTAAATATTTTGTCACTTTATGCTCATTTGCAATGTTCCAATACATGAACCTACCAACAAATGAGTCTGAGAGCCTGATATCGCACAATTTACTACCACATCTGTGTCACCATCTTTCAGGATAGTCTGCACTCTGCAGATGTTTTAATTTGGTTGTAGTAACGAGCCCGTCGCCCAGCTAATTTTATTAGTAGAACTCTTTAGGCATAAACTAATACCATATGAAGAGAAAATTCTATAATTTTAAGTCTCAGCTTGCATTCAATTAGTTAAGGATTCCAGGTAGGATATTTTACGCCATAAGTGTTGGTGAGACATGATTAAACGCTACAAAATTAACAACAGATCTTTGAATAAGATGCCTCTTCAGGTGCTCGATTGTGCAGCTTATAACTGGCAGCGATGCATAAATATTTGGCCTACAGTAATAAAAATTATGTGTGGTCATGTTGTGGGTACATGACGAAGATCAGTAGCAAAAGCTTAACACTAGTCTGGATAAATAACACAGTTTTCAGATGAGTTTGGATACAGAAGGCACTGACACAGATGTTCTTGTTCGCATCGCACTTCCCAGGATACGAGAGTATGGATACCACCGCCGGGTCCTCGATGCATATAACGTGGGATACTAATACATAAAAATCGGATATGGTGATGAATCATACAGGGCTCTGTTAAACGAAGCAGTGAGGATAATTAATCTAGTGTGAGGTATATATTCATGGTAAATGTGATATTTCTGCCATCGTATCTCAGCAAGATATCAACTGCCAGATTATTCGTTTCTTCACATACAGCAACTTCCTAACGACCTGCAACTTACGGTCTGAAGAATACCACACAGATATGGTAGTGCTTCTGTAAGTCGCCAGAGCTCAGTCCTATTGAGCACCTCTGGAATACCGCAGACCAAGATTTGTGTGCATAGAACCGAACTCCGTTAGTTGTGGGCAGTGGTTGAGCGGATGCGGATCGGAATGACTCCCAACTGTTTCCGTGACTCACGGTTTTCACATAGGTGTCGTCGTTAGGACGACGGAGTTTGCTACTTGTTACCAGATATACGTCTAATACAGCTGTTCTTGAGTGTATACGGAGTTCAACATCTACACCATCGGCAAGAAATGCAAATCTTCAAGAAGACTGTGTTTAGTACCAGCGGCGTAAAATATGTGCATACTTAGGGGTTTTGGAGTTAGTGATTCAATTGTCACGGCCATCGGCGATGAGGTTGGCGTACTCAGGGGGCCCGTCAGTACATCCTTCGTTTTGACTCTGCAGGCTGCAACTGTGCTGAGTCTAGAGGTGAACAAGTTCGACAACACTCATTGTACTGTACAACGGTTGTCCACCGACGAGTGCGTACTCCTGTCGAACAGCTTCAGCCATTTGAACGTTATCGTAATGTTGACCTGCGGGAAGTTGGATGCACCTATCGACGAATTGTTGTACATGTTGAGAACAATGTATCGATGACGAGTCGCTGATTCCAACAGAGGCATGCGAAACATTGCGTCATCCTTTGGCCAGGTTCTGGACGTTCAGGTTGTATAAACGCACGTTATAATTGGCGCAATTTGAGGGCAACGCTGGCCGACTGAACATACGGTAGGGAGGAAATTCGGGCACATGTAGCACCTGCTGAGTCATCAAAGACTACTGGGAACAGTCTGCTTGCGTAGAGCGAATAGTTAACAATCGAATGGTGTGTATGTCGGAAACCGGTTAGCTCCTTAACCGATCTCATTGTGTATTCAGTAGATGTCAATCCACTGTTGACAACCTGATCCAGGTGTAAACCGCTATCTGGCAGGCATTTTTACGTAAATAGCAGTGTCTAGGGTACTTTTAGCATCAACAAGGAATACGACACTGCTTGGGGGCACAATATCCTAAGACAGCGCCAACAGGGCTTTCGTGGCAGCTTCCCACAAAAACGCTTTTCTAGGTACCACGTTGATGACGTGCAGCGAACTATCTTAACTGTTGCCCTCTTTGCCATGGCTATTGACAGTACCCCGTCAGGCGTCTTTTTGAACGTTCCTTATTTGTGGACGATTTGAAGTTCCCTGTTTCTCCCCCAACCCTGAAACGGCGCCTCGCCAATTACATCTTAAAGCGAAGAGGTTGAAGAAAAGAGCTTCAAAAATGGATTTTAAATTTTCTACAGATACGTATATATATATATATATATATATATATATATATATATATATATATGTGTGTGTGTGTGTGTGTGTGTGTGTGTGTGTGTTTACTTATTATCGTTGTCGTCGTATTTTTAATTTACCTCATTTGTATATCAGGGGCACCATTCTTGATTTTAAACATTCGAAGATATTTGTGGGCATCATTTGTGATTGCAAATTGTCATGATTACTATGACCGGGACGTTATGGCAGGGATCCAGCAATCGCTGAGTACATTAAAGTGCCTTAGGCACAGGTCTTGGGGAGCGGACAGCGATTGTCTCATCCAGTTTTATAGGACTCTCATGAGATGACGGCTAGACTGCAAATGCATAGTATACGTATTAGTGAAACTATCTTACCTGAAGATCATTGACTCTATGTATCACGAGGGGGTAATGATGACCACGAGTGCTTAAGGTCCTGCCCCATACCTAATCTCTGTGCTGAGGCTGGGGAACCGCCATTGCCGGCCGGAGTGGCCGTCGTGCGGTTCTAGGCGCTACAGTCTGGAACCGAGCGACCGCTACGGTCGCAGGTTCGAATCCTGCCTCGGGAATGGATGTGTGTGATGTCCTTAGGTTGGTTAGGTCTAATTGGTTCTAAGTTCTGGGCGACTGATGACCTCAGAAGGTAAGTCGCGTAGTGCTCAGAGCCATTTGAACAGCCATTCACCATCCAGCGGTACCTCCTCGTGGTGCGTCGTGCATATGAGTTCCTCAATTATCCAGGACGTCTTTCTCCACGTTAAAAGACTGGGACAGAAGGTATCTTTCTGCTGGGTCCCAGGGCACTTGAATATCAAGGGACAAGAGCTGCTCAATGTAGCAGCCAAAGAGGCGCGTTGCAGTACAGAAATGGTTCATTGCGCCAACGCCCCGAATGTTATCACCTCACTGCTATGGTACAGTCATGCGTACGCGGATGAATGACTGGAAGTGAAAGACAATAAGCTGTGCCTAGTAAAGTCCAAAACTCGGCCATGGTATAACTCCTTCTAGCGACACAAAGGTACTTCTCTCTCGTCTTCGCAAAGGACGCAGTCCGAGGACACATGGCTTTTTGCTCTCGCGAAAGGACTCTTCGATGTGTGGTGTTTGTGGCATACATATCCCAGTGCTTCATATTTTAACAGACTCTGTGTTACATTTCGACCAGTGGGCAGCAGCTAATCTACCGACCCATTTGCCCTCTGTTTTAAGAGATTACCTATTCGAATGTGGTTCGGCTGTCACTGTTTCGTTGTACGCCTGAATCGCTTCATACAAATTTAGAGAGAAATTTTTAATGTGCTATCGGGTGACTGGCTCTTCCATGCGTTTTTAAGTGATCAGACAGTCACATTTCCCTTTGCAGTCATTTCAACTTTGTGCATGTATTTCTTTGTTTTATTATAGCACGTCAGTTAGTCTGACTGTGTGGGTGACTCTGGGTAGGTTTGAGAGAAAGTAAATGTAATTGAGCAAACCTCACTTCCACTTATTTTATGGAATTTTAGTAATTTTAACTGCAATTGTTCCTGCATGGTTTTGCAAGGGTGCTGAAAACCTTGCTGTTAAGCACCCAGAACCCGTAATCACAACCTACTAAAGACCATCCATCAGTGTTCCGCAAATATCGTAGCACATCACGTCATTTAACAAAAGAACCATACGACACAAATCTAACAACAGACAGATAAAAGGCGAATATTATGGGCTTGTTACACTTTATCAAAGCCTGTGAGACTATTGACTACGGTATTTTACTGGTCTAAATTTCTCTCCAACTCCTGTTTAATGGTTTCTCGGGTAGCTAACGTCTCGCGAACAAAGCGTTGTGTCCAGAACCAAAAAGTAGCTATTGGGAAAGGTGGTATCGGTGATCCTCTTAAATTAGTTGTCATGTTCTATTTTAAATCAGTGTAGTCTATTGTAAGTTCTGATACTTCGTAAATAGTGCTTAGAAGTGTAGTTCACAGATATGTTGTATTTGGGAAAACATGTGTCATGCAGTTGATACGATGACATTTATTATTCCACAATAAAGCTTTCTTTAGCGCAAAAGGAGGTAATCATCTCGTGGTGATGCAGTTCTCCTTGTTATGTCCGTGCTTGGTACGAAAAATAGGACGAGGAATTCCGCCTTATGCAAGAAACCAAACAGAAAAAGGGTGTCTTGCATATGGCGGAATTCCACGTCCTACAACAGGAGGTGATCAAAATTCTTGATGACTTACCAAATGATATAAAATGTCTGCCTGGCAACAAAGTTAAATTTTAAAACAAACTGTAAAAGATTCTCCTTGACTATTCCTTCTGTTCACTTGAAGAATATCTGTTTTTGCGATTGGAAAAAGGTGACGGGTAGGAATTACTAAATCACAAATGTTGTTAAGAAGCTATTAAATAATCATCATGTAGCCAAAGTTAGACATGAATGTGTAATTTTAATGTGCATGACTCGTAACTATCACTAAGATTGATCGTCCAAATGATCCATGGAATATGGTATTAGCTAATTAACAACTATAGTAAAGCAGCCATCAGTCGGAAGTTTGTTTCGAACAACAGTGTTTTACTAGGAATGATCCTGTCGGAGATAATGTACCATTGCCACTCTCCGACCTTTGAGCTGACTTACCCAGCCAGTTACAAGGGGACTTACAATTTAGCGTGGATTCAGAACCACGGTGCAGGTCGCATCTTTTGCACAAACATTGTCAGACGAGAAGGAAGTGACAAACAATAGATAAAAATCCTATAACAGATGGGGGATCGATCCGAGATCTTTGGATATGTAGTCTAGCATTTTTCCAGTTTTTATTACTGTTATTATTTTTTTTTATTTTATTACACCATTATCAGTATTTCAGTTAGAACAAAATTGTGTACACAAGTATACAGGCTATATCAATTTGAGTGTGTAAATCACGTTATTGTGGTTTGGTTCGGTCGTTTGCGACTACGTTCTGTAAGCTAGTCTTCCTGTTATTTCCCTTCACCACTTGCCTTATTAAAATTCGTATCGTTTCCCGGTTTCTGCTGTGCCCTCTTCAACCCGGAAGGGGTTATAGTCGACAGCAGACACGGAAAGCCCATTTACCTGACTCGTGCGTTCTCTTCAGGCTGTCAGGCCAAATGGATGGCCAACTGAAAAGTAGCTTGTGTCACACATAACGTCTAACTTCTAAAAATCCATACCATTTACGGTCATAGTTTTCCGAAAGTAGGCTGTGAGAATTTTAAAATTCATTCAAGCAGCTTGCCAGAGACAGTACTCGAATTTGCGCGCGCAATAATGTGATTGGCTAATTTCAGTGCTAAAAATCTCAGAAGCGTCGCAACGTGTCGAATTTTTCTTAATAATTATTTCTCAGGACAGCCTCCCTTGCAATACCCTTACAAGCCTTTCAGAATATTTCTGACCACCGCATACATACATATTAAAGCGCTATCTAGCGGAAACGGGGGGGGGGGGGGGGGGGGGGTGGCGGGCGGCGGCGGCAGTACCAGTAACCCCCACCTCCCCCTCGCCTGCATCAGCTAGCGTGCGTAGTATCTAATGCATAACAGTACACGGTGGTTATTATTAAACTTTCGCTACCTGAGCCAGTGTAGATGGAAAACTATTTACCGAATGGGTACACAGCTTGATGGGAGTGATATTCAGACTGTGCGCTGCAGGATTTACGTTGTTAGGATTGTAAGTGTTATGACTTGCTGTTAAGCACCAGTAGTGGTACGGTGACGTAGGGTTGATAAACTATCATCAGTGTGGATTACAGTTGCAGACAGTGAAGGTGGATTAGGTTCGGAAAACAGCAGTAGCTCTGCTGCTCTTCGCGAGTATCGACAGCTGAGTATTGGATAGTTCATAGTCCTATATGGTATCCAGATCAATCTCTAGTGCAGTTCCAGACAGTCGAGGACGCAGATGGTCGTCACAGTGAGCAACGTTTGCATCTTGAAACGTAAACGTAGTACGCAATCAACAAATGTTACCTCTCACGTGGAAATTAAATGTATTTCTTTCAATAGTTCATTCACTACTTCTATTCCGCATATCCTTACAGCTGTTTGCACAAAAGTTTCATTGTCCTATGATCATTCGTTTTTTCGTGTGGGCCCTCACAAATAGCTCATGTATAATTATAACTGTCCTCTATAGTAAATATTATTACTATTGGTCTCTAACGGGTGGAAGCTACAGTCTCAAATGATGGAGAGTGAAGAACGAAGAGAAGTGAAACTGCTTTCGTCACACAGTTTACATTTTACAAAGAATACCATACGGGTTGTCAAATGCATACACACGAGGACAGATGCTAAGCAACGGAGACCGACACTGGGTTGCTAAATGATTTTCTCCCGGTCTGCAACGTAGGGTTCATTTAGCGAATTCTGTACTAATGTTGGTATACTAGACGTAGGTGACGTTTTTTTTTCTTTTTTACTTGTGCATCAACAGAACTGCATGAATAGCAAATATATACAGGGTGGTACATTGCTCGTGACCGGGCCAAATATCTCACGAAATAAGAGTCAAACGAAGAAACTACAAAGAACGAAACTTTTCTAGCTTGAAGAGGGAATCCCGATGGCGCTATGGTTGGCCCGCTAGATAGCAGTGCCATATGTCAAACGGGTATCAACTGTGTTTTTTAAATAGGAACCCCCACTTTTATTACATATTCGTGCAGTACGTAAAGAAATATGAATGTTTTAGTTGGACCACTTTTTTCACTTTGTGATAGATGATGCTGTAATAGTCACGAGCATATGGCCCACAATTTTAGACAAACTATTGGTAACAGGTAGGTTTTTTAAATTAAAATTCAGAACGTAGTTGTGTCTGAACATTTTATTTCGGTTGTTCCAACGTGATACGTGTACCTTTGTGAACCTATCATTTCTGAAAACGCATGCTTTTACAGCGTGATTACCTGTAAATACTACATTAATGCAATAAATTCTCAAAATGATGTCCGTCAACCTCAATGCTTTTGGCAATACGTGTAAAGACATTTCTCTCAACAGCGAGTAGTTCGCCTTCCGTAATGTTCGCACATGCAATGACAATGCGCTGACGCATGTAGTCAGGCGTTGTCGGTGGATCACGATAGCAAATATCCTTCAACTTTCCCCACAGAAAGAAATCCGGGGACGTCAGATCCAGTGAACGTGCGGGCCATGGTATGGTGCTCCGACGACCAATCCACCTGTCATGAAATATGCTATTCAATACCGCTTCAACCGCACGCGAGCTATGTGCTTGGCATCCATCATGTTGGAAGTACATCGCCATTCTGTCATGCAGTGAAACATCTTGTAGTAACATCGGCAGAACAATACGTACGAAATCAGCATACATTGCACCATTTAGATTGCCATCTATAAAATGGGGGCCAATTATTCTTCCTCCCATAATGCCGGACCATACATTGACCAGCCAAGGTCGCTGATGTTCCACTTGTCGCAGCCATCGTGGATTTTCCGTTGCCCAATAGTGCATATTATGCTGGTTTACGTTACCGCTTTTGGTGAATGACGTTTCGTCGCTAAATAGAACACGTGCAAAAAATCTGTCATCGACCCGTAATTTCTCTTGTGCTCAGTGGTAGAACTGTACACCACGTTCAAAGTCGTCGCGATGCAATTCCCGGTGCGTAGAAATATGGTATGGGTGCAATCGATGTTGATGTAGTATTCTCAACACCAACGTTTTAGAGATCCCCCATTCTCGCTCAGTTTGTCTGCGCCTGATGTGCGGATTAGCCTCAACTTCGGCATCATTATTTGCAGGTCGTGGTTCATGTTTCACATGTGGCTGAACGCTCCCTGTTTTCTTAAATAACGTAACTATCCGGCGAACGGTCCGGACACTTGGATGATGTTGTCCGGGATACTGAGCAGCATACATATCACACGCCCGTTGGGCATTTTGATCACAATAGCCATACATCAACACGATATCGACCTTTTCCGCAATTGGTAAATTGTCCATTTTAAGACGGGTAATGTATCACGAAGCAAATACCGTCCGCACTGGCGGAATGTTACGTGATACCACGTACTTACACGTTTGTGACTATTACAGTGCCATCTATCACAAAGCGAAAAAAGTGGTCCAACTACAACATTCATATATCTTTACGTACTACACGAGCATGTAAAAAAAATGGGGGTTCCTATTTAAAAAAACGCAGTTGATATCCGTTTGACCTATGGTTGCGCCATCTAGCGGGCCAACCATAGCGCCATCTGGTTTCCCCCTTCAAGTTAGAAGAGTTTCGTTCTTTGTAGTTTTCTCGTTTGATGCTTATTTCGTGAGATATTTGGCCCGGCCACTATCAATGGATCACCCTGTATATGCAATGAATTTACAAACTTAAGAGTGACAACTTAAGTCCATCATCAAATGACTCAATTCTGGTTATGCCAAATGCATTTAAATGTGCATACAGTGATACCATAAGACAATGAAAGCCAAATATAGAAACAACATGCTTTTACTGACCTCCAAAACCATCTGTTACGCAGGATACACCCTTAGCAACGGCCACAAACTTTTGCTAACTGTCAGCGAAGAATTTTTTGAAAAAAGATCGAGAAATGTTACACGTTTCTGAATACTAGTCACCATGTCATGCAGACCACTTTGGTTTCTGAGAATCAAGTTTACCACATTGAGCCTGTATCTACAGGCCAGCCAATGTAGTCCTAGTTTGTAGAGAAGGTGGGTATCTAACACATGCCATGTAATGTCTGCGTGCATGCCTTTCATTCGTAAATCAGTTTGCGGAAAAAAGCTACTGTCCTTCTTAATCACTACCTCCAGTATCAGGGGAATACACAGTTGGAAACTTACCGTTGGAATACGTCGTACGTTCTTAATGTTGTGCCCTGTTTTGCTATTTGATGCCCTACCTGATGGCAGTGCGTCAACAATTGTATCTTTCCTTCATGAAAGAGTTTGATCCAATCCTAAATACAATACCGGTTCATGGCCTATTTTCTGTGCACATACGCCAATAGTGCACACATTGCCGATGTTATCTTTCATATTTTACGAGGTGAGATCGTCTACTGAGGGCGCTGTCGCTGCTCTGCAGCCGCCAGCGTCGTCTAGAATCTTCACCGCTCAACATCACAGTCCAGGGCTGAGCAGATAGAGTGAAAAGCTGACCACAGTTAGAAAACCAGGGCACATTTCCCACTTATTTCACCCACCCCGCCAATTCCAACGCAACAACTTCACGTCACAGTACAAGAAACGTTGCATCCTTATCAACCATGCAAAAACTCATGCAAGAATTACAGGAAAAGCCACCTGTACATGCAGTTCCAAAGAGCTTTATGTAGCAGTTCAAAAACACCCAATGAAAACATCTCACACCAACACTGTATTCAGTATCAGCACATAAAATTCCCTCGCATTGTCAAACACCCCCAATACCTTCGCCAGCCTTACATCTCCTGTAAACTTAAGTCTCAACACACCGTTGTGTCCCACATGCATGAAAACCATATGCGCCGGCCGCGGTGGTCTAGCGGTTCTAGGCGCTCAGTCCGGAGCCGCGCGACTGCTACGGTCGCAAGCTCGAATCCTGCCTCGGGCATGGATGTGTGTGATGTCCTTAGGTTAGTTAGGTTTAAGTAGTTCTAAGCTCTAGGGGACTGATGACCACAGATGTTAAGTCCCATAGTGCTCAGAGCCATTTGAACCATTTTTGAAAACCATATGCAGCTGCTGTGCTCCTGTCAACACATACTAGTTTCCATTCATCTCCAAACATTTTACATGATTTCGCTGGTGAATTTTTGTCAACTCACCCTAGCACTCATCCTATTAGCTGTAGCCCATCTCTACTATCCCAGAAAAATTCAGGGTCCCAATCCACCCTCTTATTGCCATACTGGAATTCATCCGGTAATCTCTTAGACTCGTATATCTCAATAACCAGTTCGTTCTAGAACAAACACAGTACATTCAACTTTTTAAGACATCTCCTACATACTCTTTTCATCTAAATTCCTTACTCACATTTATCATGAGCACACGCCATCACTACATCATCTCCCCTACAGAGCGGAAGAACTGACTTCACCATCATCACATTATGTACTGACCACAGTTTTACTCGATTAAAATTTCTTTTTGGTATTAGTTTGTATTTTATTAAGCAGAGGCTACTACACAGTTGCTAGGCCACTCCCTTTAGAAATAATGCTAATAAGAAAACCAGCCTTCTTAGTTTATGTCTATAGGCTTACCGATAATTTGCATGTTGTATGTACTTACCCATATTATATCAAGGTTTGCTCGTATTCTGGTTGTATTCTTTGCTATACTGCAGTTAAATTGGCCTATTTCTTTCGATGTGTGAAAGAACCTTCCAGGCACTGCTATTTGATATGTATTCAGATGGCTGTGGTTTTTTCCTGGCTTGCTCAGCAGTTCCATTGTCTTCTCATTATAATGAGCGATTTTTTTCTAATAATTATTGTTCCACTTCAGTACCGCGACGATAATCTTCACAAGTTATTTTATCCACGCTGGATCTCGCTATTCACCATCTAACTGATACTTACACTCTGTGTTTGACTGGCCGTAGTTGAATTATCTGCAGGGTGACCCAGAAGTCTGTTAACATCTGAAAATTCAATACTTCACGGAATAATGTAGGTAGAGTGGTAAAAATTGGCATGTAAAATAAGAAAAAGTTTTACTGAAACCAAAAAAGTGCACAAAATGACCAGCAGATGGCCCTTCGTAGGATAAAAGAGCAATAATTAGAATAAAATTGATTTTTAGCAAAGACGTTACTCTTTATAACAAATGCTCAACATCTTGGCTGTCATTCATCGACAATACCTATAGCCGAAGGACAATGCTGTGGACAGTACTGTGCAGCATATCACTAGGTGTGATAAGGAACTGCTGTCGGCAGTTATCTTTTAGCATCCCCAATGAGGTCGGACGATCGCGGTAGACTTGCGACTTCAGGTGACCACACAACCAATAATCAAACTCACTGAAGTCTGGGGACCTGGAGGCCAAGGGTGACGGACGTGACGGCTCAGCAAGCGATCCTCACCAAACGATGTGTGCAACAGCTCTTGCACACGTTTGGCAATGTGGGGAGGAGCTCCATCCTGCATAAAACTCGTACCTTCCAGCAGGTATTTATCAATCAGCAAGGTATGACATGACTTCCTCTCTCACTACAGCTCATTTTATACACAATTGTCATGTGGTGTTGCCGGCTGCGGTGGCCGTGCGGTTCTACGCGCTCCAGTCCGGAGCCGCGCTGCTGCTACGGTCGCAGGTTCGAATCCTGCCTCGGGCATGGTTGTGTGTGATGTCCTTAGGTTAGTTAGGTTTAAGTAGTTCTAAGTTCTAGGGGACTGATGGCCACAGATGTTAAGTCCCATAGTGCTCAGAGCCATTTGAACCATTTGTTACAGCACTAGAGTTTCCTCCGCTCTTATGGGACAATAGTTACAGTAATTACCCGTGACTCCAGAATGTACAGTGCCGTTACTTTTAGCTGCAATGAATTCCATAACTTTTTTCGAAACAGTGGTTTTCGAGGCGAGAATATGTAGCTTTATTACCAACACACGGAACAGTGAATTCGTGTTTTAGGTGAAAACAGGACACATGTGATGCATCTCGCGTCTTCATATACCTTTGTAACATTAAAACTACACGGAGCGGATTGCATGCGATCATCATTTGCACGTCATGTCGTGTACACAGGGAACTAAGACGTTTCGATTGCAGTTTGCTCTTGTCTGCATATACAGTTCATGTCACCTGCGATGAAACCAAATTTTATTGATTTTCTCTTCAGATTTCCCCACTTCCGATGGCAGTCTATTCACATACCTCCATACGAGTATCAAACAGTTCTTATTAAGGTAACTTTTCGGGTGATGCCATCTATCTAGTGAGGCGAGGTATCTTTTTACACAGTACAAGTCTTGATTTGGCGAGTGGACAAGAAATGTTTTTAGAAACCTCCCCAGGTCCTCAGGCATAGCAGCGAGTGAAAATGGCCTTGTTCCTTTAAATACAGTGGCAGTTTCTTCTCTGACAGTAGGCTAGCTATACAGGGTGTCTCTATTAACAGTCGTCAGGCACATTTTCTCTGGTGTTACGGTAGATATTTGCAATTTCTTTTTTGCAACGGGTAGCTGGAGCCAGCCCAATCAAATACTGCTCCTCAGGTCTTTCATGCGACGCCCATCGACGATTGAAATTGTCAGTTTCTTTCCCGTTACAAAAAGATAATTTTTGATGTAGAATCTTACGTGCCCATTCAACAGAGCTGTGCCCAAGTAGTGTAGAACGATATTCCTTTTATCGATGTGAAGTAACAGAGACAGTAAAATACGAAGACTATCCAGTACTTCGGCAGCGACAACATCGCCATGGTCCGCGCTAACTGCTACCGTCATGCAGAAATGCTGCTCAGTCGCTGCCACAGTGTTCATCATTCTTCATGTTTTAGTATCCTTGCCTAGAGAAGTCAACAAAACGAAAACGCACCAGACTCATAGACGACTTCTCTATCGAACTGTCACGTAAAATTTGACTTCAAGGATCATTTTGTTTATAATGGGAAACTAACCGAGGCTCTCCATTGACGATGGGCGTCATATGAAAGAGGTGATGAGCAGTATTAGTTCGGGCTGACTCCAGCTACACGTGGCAAAAACGAAATTGCAAGTATCTGGCGAAACACCTAGAAAATGCGCTTCACGACCCATAGGAAAGGCACACGGTATAAGAAGCCATATTGTTGGAAATCGGCTTGAAGCAAGCAGAAATCTGCCGACTGACTTCTTTTATGGCTATCACACAATGAGTTGGCGTATGTTATACTGATCAAGAACGTTTGCTAAAGGACAGACTTTTAGTGGACGTGTCATGCTACCCACGCAAATTGCGATTAATTTTTATAGATAGAGATTGTCATTTTAATATTTTTACAGTGTTTCTTAAATGTAATATCTCTGAGAAGTCTAAGTTCCTATAATTTTCTCAATGTGACGATGCTGCAGTTGGTTATGTGACCATCTTACTCATGTTGGCACAAACCTTAAGGGTTAAAATCTTGATTTAGATAGTTTATCTCAAAATGAGTATTTTGAAACGAGAAACAGATGGAAGAAAATGAATATTTCGGGCTGTGTGAGGTTTTGAATGCAGACTAGAACACGGGATTTTAAACAAAATATTAATGATAATAAAAACAATCTCTCTGCCGTATGAACAGTGGCGGCGCTGCCTTGAAAAGCAATTGAGTATCGTCTTTGATGTTTTTTTGGTGGATTTTACCAGTGCATACATTTCTCGATTGGTTATCCAAAATGGAGAATTACTCGTTAAACAAACTTGCAGATATGCATATAAGCACATCAAAAAAAGTTTTGCATCATCCCGGCTCCAAGAACTGCTGAAGATAGTCGTTGACTGTGGTTATTGTATCACAGACACAGTCCCTCTTGACTGTTCAGAGATGTCACTAAATCCTCCCCCAAAGATGTAAACAACCATGCATGAACAGCGCCTGTTAGACAGAGGGGGGCCGACAGACGATCAGTTCCAGTCATTTCACCAGGAAGGAGGTACACGGCTCGTGTTTTCTGTAGTTCAGCCACGCGTAGACGGTAGATACCGAGGTTCGATCGCGTCCGCATTGTTACTTGGTGCCAGAAAGAGCTCTCAACAAGGGAAGTGTCCAGACGTCTCGGAGTGAACCAAAGCGATATTGTTTGGCTGGTTCAAATGGCTCTGAGCACTATGCGACTTAACTTCTGAGGTCATCAGTCGCCTAGAACTTAGAACTAATTAAACCTAACTAACCTAAGGACATCACACACATCCATGCCCGTGCCAGGATTCGAACCTGCGACCGTAGCGGTCACTCGGCTCCAGACTGTAGCGCCTAGAACCGCACGGCCACTCCGGAAGGCTGTTGTTTGGACATGGAGGAGATACATAGAGACAGGAACTGTCGATGACATGCTTCACTCAGGCCGTCGAAGGGCTACTGCTGCTATGGATGACCACTATCTACGGATTGTGGCTCGGGGGAACCCTGACACCAACGCCACCTTATCGAATAATGCTTTTCTTGCAGATACAGTACGTCGTGTTACGACTCAAACTGAGCGCAATAGGCTGTATGATGCGCAACTTCACTCCCGACGTCCATGGCGAGGTCCATCTTTGCAGCCACCACACGATGCAGCGCGGTATAGATGGGCCGAACAACACGCCGAATGGCCCGCAAAGGATTGGCATCACATTCTCTTCACCAATGATTGCCGCAGATGCCTTCGACCAGACAATCATCGGAGACGTGTTTGGAGGCAACCCGGTCAGGCTGAACGCCATAGACACACTGTCCAGGGAGTGCAGCAAGGTGGAGGTTGTTCCCTGCTGTTTTGGGGTGGCGTTATGTGGGGCCGACGAACGCCGCTGGTGGTCATGGAAGGCGCCGTAACGACTGTTCGATACGTGAATGCCATCCTCCGAGCGATAGTACAACCATATCGACAGCATATTGGCGAGGCATTCGTCTTCATGGACAAAAATTCGAGCCCCCATCGTGCACATCTTGTGAATGACTTCCTACAGGATAACGACATCACTCGACTTGAGTGGCCAGCATGTTCTCCAGATAGGAATACTATCGAACATGCCTGGGATAGATTGAAAAGGTCTGTTTTTGGACGACGTCACCCACTTACCAGTAAGGGTTGAAATGAAATCATTAGTGTGTGGAAGACCAGCAGAAGTCACAAAGTAATTACTGACTGGGGTCGTAGCTGCTTCTCTAGTTATGCAACAGATAACCGAGATACTCGAGACGTGCAGGCAGTTTCAAGCATTGTAGTAATGTATGCATTGTTAGTGCCAGTCGTCACTTTCAAAGGTTGTTGTCACTAAGTGTAAGTTGGTTGTGTCTATACGAATCTTCATTTCCGACCGTTAGTTCCTTATTTCGAACCAATATCCTGTCTAAAGTATACTATCTCATTCTTATAATTTTGACAGTAAAGAAGTGGTATATCTTGCACCTAGCGCACGAATACACAGATTGTTAAAGTGAAGCACTGAACTTCTCACTGTAAACAAATTGGCGCAGTAGTTGGAAGATCACACGGTAGCCGAGAAAGCAATACCTTCAGCTCCAAAGACGTTAGATCATTTATGATTTTCGTGGAGAATCTGGAACACTGCGTTGTCGTCCAGGGACAGTAATGGGTGGTATGACGTGAAGCCTCCCGCATCACGTCGCAGAGTGCAGCGGCGAGAGGTGAGGTGTGGCAGGAAAGGAGAGGAAACACGTAGCTGGCCGCTTCCCGGCAAAGGTCGCTGTGGCGATCGACCCAGCGCCTGCGCGCCGTAATCCAGTTAGCCTCGCGTCCATTTTCATTACTCCGCACCGTGCCGTCGTTCCTTTCTGCGGAACTGATGGGTGTAGAACTACAATGCGCAGCTAAAGTTCATGCCACACTGTAAATGGCGGTAATTGTGCCCTAGACGCGAAACAAGTTGGCAAGAATGTTTGTGTCAGACCGTTATTGAACATAGCCTCGTATAAGATTAACTTATCATTTCACGCGAACTATTAATTCGACTATTACACGTCTAGTAGATTAATGCTAACTTGTATCCACCTTTCATTATTTCAGTCAGAAGGCAGTGTGCGTTTTCTATTTGCAAAAGATTAAACTAAGTTGAAATGTAAATATACGACTGCTTTCCTGTTTGATTTCCTTCAATGCTACTATGCTATTCAAAATATGGATCTCGGCGACAAACAGAAACACTTTTCTCACATTTGGCAGCTTGGTAAGACACTAAGCGGAGTTTATATCTCCATGGTTTCTGTTGGTGCTATAAAAACCCAGGTGACTTTCAGAGTCCTGGACGACATTCGATGGAGCCAAAACAATTTCATATTGCTTCTGGCTGTGCAAAACTACAAATTACAAAAGAATTTACCAAAATCGAAAATAGTTTCGGCAATAACAAAACATTTTATGTAGGATATTTTTACCCCTGGCTCTCTTGCACGCTTGGCAGAGACGTGGTACGCTATTTGTGAGGTGGCGTTTCAAGAGTACTACTAGCAATCGGCCCTACTCTTCAGTAAGAGCTGTACGGAAGTATGAGACAGTCAATGACGATAAATGGAGAGCTGTATTTCGTTTCCGAGTGCATCCCACACCTATTCTCTGGAGTTCAGATCCTTAGGTCTTGCTTGCCGGTTCATATGTTGGATGTATTCATTGGTCATAAATCTATACTCTATAGCAACTCAATGTGGACGGATATTGTGGTCAATCAAAAGCAACTCTGGATCAAGCCTACCTTAATACCTCACAAAAGTAAAGTTGATAACATATCTCTTTTCATTGCCGTATTCTTTAAACCACTAATATGTGAAACTCTGTACTTTCATCCAACCCGAAGTCTCAGCACACAGTGACTCCCAACAACCATGTTGTCGGTGTTGTACCAGCTACTGTCAGGAATATCATGAAAATAAAAATCAAATTCTTGCGTTATATTGTTTAGTATGCTAGTATATATCCAGCAGCTTGTCGACAGCATACCATTCATTTAAATTTTATTTTACCTGTTATTAACTTTTCTGATGTTAGTTACATGTACTGAATGGTTCTGTGATCATGGAGATTTGCTCCTCAATTTGATCCTACCGAACTAGACGCTTGACATGAATAAATGAATAAACAAATAAGTAAAGTGAACCACTGTCGCTCGGGACGATTGGGATACGAGAAAAAAATTTTAAGCTGAAGCTGGATTGCTCTCTGATCAGGTATCTCCATTCTTTCATCGCCCAAACTCGGTATTACTAGTGTTACTACATCCATAATGAAAGGGTTATTGTGTTCACTACAATGAGCTAGAACAGCCAGATAAATATAGTAACTATTCTGCACACCCGACACACATTTTCTTTGGGTGTTGTGCGCTTTAGGGGCACTTGTTTTGGAATCATCGTCGTAAGGAAGCAAGCTGACGGTCAAAGAAAGTTGACGACGAGGTCATTACCGACGGGGCACTAATTTGGATGACGGGAGAATAGAGACGGAAACCGGTCGCGTTCTTTTCAAAGGAACCATGTTGACCTCGCGTTAGCCAAAAGACCGACGCCTTGGTAAATCTGAGACAGGTGGCCCCACGGTGTTTTAACTCAGGTCTTAGCCGTTTATATAATCATGTTGTGACGTCCTGACAGCTGTCATTTTGTTGAATAGCTCCTTCTGGTCCACCTAGTACTGACCTGCGATTAATGTTTTCTGAGTCTTCGAAGTAACGACAAAGTCACTGTGCCGCGGAACCGTGAACATCACCGAAAGAATACTTTCCGCTCATAACGAAAGTACAAACAGGACTGCAATATTATAGGAGTAATAGACTGCTTTTCTTAATCTTTGAATCACACTAGCGTACAGACCAATTTAGGGTGTCACCTTCCGCCTTCCAGTCATTTCAATATCAACTCTACAAATAACACTTCACTCAACATTCAATGAGTGATAATTTATATTACGCAGGCATTAGACATTTACTGTCCGAAGAAGACGATGCTGTTGTTTCAAACTTGGTCTGTGCTAATGTAATCGTTAGAATGTCTTCTCATATGGACATCAGAGGACTTCCGAACTATTATATTATCAAGTGCCCATCGTAATAGCTGTTTGGTAAGAGTAAATTCTTTGTACACCTGAGAATGGTTGCGTCGGGTACCTTCATACTACAATTAGTCGCTCATTGTGACACGTTGGACTTACGCAGGTGGTTCACAAATTCCACCGACTTCTTTCTTTATTTTAGCACAGCCCGTGTACTAGTTGCGACATCTACATGTATATTCCACAAGCCACCTCATGGTGTGTGTAGGAGGGTACTTTGCATAACATTGTCACTTCCTCCCTTTCCTGTTCAAGTCTCTAAAAGTTCTTGGGAAGAATGGTTGCCGGTAAGCCTCCGTGTGGGCTCGAATATTTTGGATTTTATGTTAATGGTCTTTTCGCGAAATATACATAGGAGGAAGCAATGCATCTTCTAGGGAGCTAAGATATCGAAACATAAACTGTAAACCACACCGTGACCCTAGACGTTTCTCCTCCAGTAGCATTAGGCATGACTTCTCAATTTAATTTACTACTTCGTTACTACCTACTTTATTCGCAACACATTTAGTAAGCAGTATCCACGTAATACCACTGGACGTACCGGCAAAATTATATCATTGTACGACATACAGTTCAGGAGACATGACGTCAAAAGCTTTGAGGTTCGTGAAAGCTAACCTGTAGGGCAAAATTCGCTATATCTACAGGCGAAATATGGGTACAAACATGTGATAAATACACTGATGTCCAAAATTAAAGCGACAAACAGCTGTTTCCCCGTCCTGTGTTTAATTCACGATATAATCACACAAACTGTCAACAGACGCCCTCACGATTGCATTCTGCACGGAAGATGTCATTTCGGTCAACGGAAATCCACGCCAACAAAGACGTCAGGGCATCTATCAAAGAGAGTAGTGTTGTCGGGTAATCCCACATTCGCAATCGCTGTGTATATAGTCACAGACGGTGCAGTATGGCACAGAGAAGACGCCTACCAGACTCTTTGCAGTGGAGGGAAGAACGGAAGTAGGACAGTCGTAAACTCATGCGGCTCGATGGCTTAATGTGAATCGTTCTGTTGTTTTATCCGATGTGGTTCAAATGGCTCTGAGCACTATGGGACTTAACTTCTAAGGTCATCAGCCCCTAGAACTTAGAACTACTTAAACCTAACTAACCTAAGGACAGCACACACATCCATGCCCGAGGTAGGATTTATCCGATGTGGCGACAGTGAATAGTATATCCTGAAGACCTGGGCGCGGCCGACCACGTGTGACATCAGAAAGAAGGGGCCGTTATTTGGCTGTAAGGGTATGACGGTACAGCCATAGTACTGTGTAGCAACTGGCATCGGACCTCAAGCGTCCACAGGACGCGTTGTATCGAGGCCAACGGTGTAGAGAAGGATCCGATAGAAAGGCTTACACTGTCGGAGACCTGTCTTATGTCTGCCTTTGACACCTCTTCACAAAAGGGGAGTCGTCAACATGCCACCTGTACAGTCGAAGAGTGTGCCACTGTTCTTTTCGCAGATGAGTCCCGATTTGGTCTGGAAACTGATTCTCGACGGATTCGTATCTGAAGTGGCACGATGTCAAGACCCGAAATTTGTGCAACGAGACAGATATCGAGAAGGATCGCTAATGGTGTGGGCAGGGATTAGTTGACCACTCGAAGACCTCTTCGTGAAACTGTGCGAGTGAATCGGGAAGAATTAACTTCTGTGAGGTACCGTGTTGAGATCTTGGGGCTTCATGTACTGTTGTTGAGAGGTGCTGTGCTCCCAGATTTCGTAGTGATGAACTACAATGCTCGACCTCATCAAGCACGAAAGGTTTATGTTTTCTTGGAAAATACTACACGCGTGGCTTAGCCTGCTCGCTCTCCTGATTTGAATCCAATTGAGCATGTCCGAAGGAACAGATACCATCTTCATATACGTATTTAATGCTCACCGGCCATTTGACCATTTTCTTCTGCGCGCATGCACAAACAGTGCCCGAACTCTTACCCGAATCGGCAGTAAAGCCACAAATAATGAATATGATGGGCAGGGACACCATTAATATAGTGCGGGACAATAAGATGCGAATGTGGGTCTCATGGGAGGCGTACCGGAGATAAGTCCCTGCATTCGCACTATCTTTTGTGTCCTCCGTGGCTCAGATGGATAGAGCGTCTGCCATGTCAGCAGAAGATACAGGTTTCGAATCCCACTCGGGGCACACATTTTCAACTGTCCCCGTTGACTTATATCAACGCCTGTATGCAGCTAAGGGTATTCATTTCACTGTAATTGGAGCAAATGGCTCTGAGCACTATGGGACTTAACATCTAAGGTCATCAGTCCCCTAGAACTTAGAACTACTTAAACCTAACTAACCTAAGGACAGCACACAACACATTTCACTGTAATTAGTGGGGCTTTCCGTTGATACTAGTTTACTACGTGGAGCATTATATGTGGTAGAGCCACTGGTAAATAATGAAGAACTGGACAAAATGCATTGTTTGGCGCATGGTCCCTGTAAGCTAGGATAGCTTTGGAATGGACATAGTAAGTCTGTCGTCGGGCTTCGCTACTTCAGTTTTATTAGCCTAAGAGGACATTAGTAAGTCGTGTGATGACCAGAGGTGCTAATAAACCACTGGCGCATCAGCGTTAGATAGGAAAGAGGATCACTTGCAAGGCAGTAATCAGCAGGCAATGGAGGCTTTGCTTCCACGGTTTGTGGATTTATATAATATAAAGGGTCCTTTACTAGCAACATCTTTTATCGAGCACCTTACACCTATGGCTAGCAATGGTCAGTCTACAGAAATCCACACCAAATATCGAAGTATCCACAACCGTTAATAAAGAAGTTCAAACAACAGCAACTGGCAGAAGGGATAACAGAGAATAGTGACAGCTCATGGGGTGCAGCAGAGACCATTGTACCAAAGAAATCACTGTGTGGTGCAAAGAAATACAGATTTTGTTGCGACTACAGATATCTCAATGCTAAGATGGTGACTTATGCAAGTTCGACTCCAAATATAATGGGAACATTGGACAACTTAGGACAGTCCCAGGACTTAAAAATGATGTATCTAATTTCACCAGCTAGAGGTGGTTCCAGAGGATAGTCCAGAGACAGCATTCACAGTACTGTGGGGCCATTACCAATACTGTAGAATGCTGTTTGGGCCCAAAAATATTCCTACCTCATTCCAGAAGTTATTACAGGGAGTGCCACGTGGACTGACACTCATGGTATATTTGAAGGATATCACTGTGTTTCTGAAAGATATACCACGTCTTGTGAAATACTTGGAAGACATGTTCAGCAGACAACAGTTAGCACATTTGACAGCAGTATAGGTAAATCCCATTTTGCGCAGACACAGGTGAACTAATTTGGATATGTGATTTGTGGGAAAGGTATTCAATCTGATCCTCTCCTAGCAGAGGCAATTTGGAACCTCACAACACCACAGACAGTGAAATGACTATAGTCGTTTCTGGAAATATGAAAATCTTATCGAAAAGTTTTAAAAAAATTGCAGAAATAGCAGATCCATTGAATCGTTTGTTAAGAAGGGGTGTGAAATTCCAGTGGTCGGCGGAATGTCAAACGACGTCTGATACAATGAAGACAACATTGGTTTCTGATCCATCACGAGTATGAAAAAGAGTTTAACACATTGTCTGACTCCGGCAATGGAGCGGTTGGTTGTATTCTCAGCCAGAATAACGATGGAAAAGAACATGCACAAACATATACTTCACTACAGCTGAACAAATCAAAGCGTAAATAGTCCACGATGGAAAAGAAATATCAGCGGTTCTACACGTGATCTCAAATTTTGGTTGTTACTTATGTGGCCTGAAATTTGAGGTAATAACAGAGACAAAATCATTGAAAAGGCTGTTAGGACTGAAAGCTCCTTCTAGTGAAGTAACGAGATGGGTATATCTTCAGATGTACCACCCGACCACTCTTACACCAACACTCGACTCCCTCACAAATAGCGACCTTGGCCCACACAAGTCGCTAAACAATGCATAAAAGCATGTGAGATAGGTGGTACAATAATGTTCCACCTCATTGTCTTCCACTAAAATAGTATGAAAATCAACGGTTAACGGAGAATGGGACTGTGCACTCCCATCACTTCTAAGATATTCAGAATAAAGCCGTTCAGGGCAAAGAGAGTATATGGCTATGAACAGGGACCACGAGCCTCTCACGAAATTACTGATGAACATAAAATAATTTATATCTTAGGAACCTTAGAGACTACTACATCTATACCATAGGTACCTGAATCCAAAAGTTCATCTTATTTAATTCCTTGCAAAGCAACACATACTGAACTTTACCTCGGCACTACATGAATACAACACATGTCATTTTTATGTAGATAGATGGTTTGGTGACGGTGGATCTGTGTTTGGTAGCTGAGAAATAAATTTTCATTTACTGCTGAGCTGTTTTACAGCAAGGTTATCGTGATCGTTTAATATACGCCTCTGCAGACAAAAAATCTGTGCGATAGTGATAAAATTCCACTGCCCACGAAAATACGCTCAGGTGTTAGAAGTCATAGGATACCTCGTAATATCGTGTCGGACCATCTCTTTCCCGGAGTAGTGCAGCAGCTCGACTTGACGCGGACTCAACACATCGGTTGTTCACTGCAGAAGTATTCAACCATGCTGCCTCTATAGCCGTTCATATTTGCAAAAGTGTTCCCGGTGTAGGATTTTGTGTATGAACTGATCTCTCTATTATGTCCTACGCATTTTTGATAGGATTCATGTCGGGCGAAATGGGTGGTCAAATTATTCCTTCCAACTGTCCAGCATGTTCTTCAAAACAATCTTGAACAGTTGTGGTCCTGTGACAAGACGCTTTGCCATCCACGAATATTCCATCATTGTTTGGGAACTTTAATTCCATGAATGGCTTCTAATGGTCTCCAAGTAGCCCAACATAACCATTTCCAGTCAATGATCGATTGAGTTGGGCTAGAGGACCCAGACCATTCCATGTAAACACAGCCCACACCATGATGGGGGCGCCACCAGCTGGCACAGTGCCTTATTCACCACTTGGGTACTTCTCCTCGTGGCGTCTGCACAACACTCAAACTCTACCGTCAGCTCTTATTAATTGAAATCGGGTCTCATCCGACCAGGCCATGGTTTTCCAGACATCTAGGATCCAACCGTTATGGTCACGAACCCATGAGAGGCGATGTCGTGCTGTTACCAAAGGCACTCGCGTCGGCCGTCTGCTGCCGTAGCCCATCAGCGCTACATTTCGCTCCACTCTCGTAACGGATACGTTCGACGTAAGTCCCATGATGTCCCATATTGATTTTTCCGGTTATTTCACGCAGTGTTGCTTGTCTGTCAGCACTGACAACTCTACGTCAAACGCCGCTGCTCTCTGTCGTTAACTGAAGGCTGTCGGCTACTGCGGTGCACGTGGTGAGAGGCAAAGCCTGAAATTTGGTATTCTCGGCATGCTCTTGACACTGTAGATCTCTGAATATTGAATTCCCCATCGATTTCCGAAATGGAATGCGTCTAGCTCCAACTATCTAGCATTCCGAGTACAAAGTCTGCTAATTCCTGTTGTACGGCCGTAATCACATCGGAAACATTTTCACATGAATCGCCAGAGTACAAATGACAGCTCCGCCAATGCACTGCCCTTTTATACCTCGTGTACGCTATACTACCGCTATCTGTATTTGTGCATATCGCTATCCTATGACTTTTGTCACCTCAATGTGTATGGATGGCACGACAGTTAGAATTCAAGTAACTTGAAGGCAGTGTATTTTACCAACATAGAACACCTACAAAATCTTTGAATAATGGACATCCGGCCGTTGTGGCCGTGCGGTTCTAGGCGCTTCAGTCCGGAACCGCGCTGTTGCTACGGTCGCAGGTTTGAATCCTGCCTCGGGCATGGATGTGCGTGATGTCACTAGGTTAGTTAGGTTTAAGTAGTTCTAAGTCGAGGTGACTGATGAGCGCAAATGTTAAGTCTCATAGTGCTTAGAGCTATTTCAGATAATGGACGTGACTACAAATCACGAAATACAGGATATGCTTATAGCCTTTAGTGAAGAGAAATATTTAGGTCTTTCTCTGTCTAAATCAGAGATCGTTCGGAATAATTGCAACTGTATCTTCGTATCACGCAGTTACGTCCAGGATGATGTCTGTATCCATTAAGATCAATGACCATTCATGACATACATACACATGTCATCTCTCTAACGGCATGAACACTGGCATTTAACTGATGTCTGGCGGTGAATTTGTAGGCCGAACACTTGACGACGACACCAGAGATCACGCACGTATCGTAAAAATCCTGTTGGGGTTAAAGTATCTAAAAAATCTGAATTTCTTCGAATAAATCGGTGCATGCAGCTGCATAGTCAGATTTTAATGCGCGTTGGCGGATTCGTACGAGGTAAAAATTATTCATTGGCGCTTTAAGCAGCCTGACGTGCTAGGCGACTCAGCGTGGAATAGCCACTCTGGAAAGGAAAACGGCCACCTACGGCTAAAATATTTGACATAAAAAAATTTTATACTGGCGAGGCCGATTTCATTAGTGTTAAATGGTCCTAATTGTCATTATATTAAAATAAAACTTGATGATTTACTCACTTTGTTATGGGATGGGCCAAGGAAAGATCTTGAACATCTACATAAAGAGGAACTAGTCATCCCTGCCGGAATAGACTTGTCTTCAACGGATACCGGTAATTCTTGTATATAATTTATGATTTTATGTTGTCTACACGGTTCTTTACCTACGATTTTTCCCGATATTTCATGTTAGTAAACAAATACTTTCTCTGCTCCTATTGACACTTACTGATTACGTACTGATCAACATAGGGAAACAAGTTTTTACACCATAAACTTGAATTTTGTTTTGCGGTCGTCTTTACATTTCGCCAGTGGATCGTGAACGAAGTGAGAATTTTTTTTTTTTTTTTATCTTGATGACGAATGTCTGTATAACAGTCTGATTTGTGGGAAATCGCAGAGTGACTAGTGAAATGGACTTGCATTCGGGAGGACGGAGGTCCAAATTTCAGGCCGGAAATCCACATTTAGGTTTCTCATGGTTTCCTAAAATTCTTTATAGCAAATGCCGGGACTTTTCCTTGAAAAGGTCAAAGTGGATTTACTATCATATTTTTTCAGCATTCCGATTCAGGGCTCCGCCCCTAATGATTTCGAAGTCGACGGGTCGTTAAATTCTAATATCTCTTCCTTTCTTCTTTCAGAGTCCGCTAATTTACGTGGTGTAACCAATTTGGTGTTATATGAGGCCGTCTAGAATAAACATGTATTAGTACTTTTTGCCTTCAATTGCTATCGAACAGTGTGCCTAGAACTACGGAACTGATCATTCCTGTGCGATACAAACAATGTACTCTGCAATAAGCAGTTTCTGATTATACGAATGTAATCTCCTTATAATGTCATTTATCTGACTGGACAGCTCCCCTGAGACGTTTGGAACTACAGGGCGTCGCAGTAAATTTATCATTACCTGAAACAAGAGAAAGCTCGCCATCTGCGAAGAACACTGCCGCAGCCGATGACTAACAAATTTGGATACTGCTAATCATGACACAGGTGAAATACCTGGGTTGCGACCATTGCGTGTCTCGTGATGAAAGAGCGGATTAATGACAGCGAATACGTATCACTGGCCAAGTGGCGTTTTCTCCGTGAGTGAGCTGGCATGTAGTGGATGTCGTGACCCCAGCGCTGGAAGGCCAGCCGGCGCACGGAGCGCTCTGGGCTCTGGGGTCAGTGAGGCAACGCTTGTGTAACCGGCTCGATTCCTTTCTGCCATACTCGCCGCTCACCTTTATCTTCTTAGTAGGTTGCCTACACGCCCGCAAGGCTTCTGCGAACCGCGACTGAGTTCCTATGTTAGCTGACTCACAGATACTAAGCGTTTCCTCAAAGGGTATCTGGTATTTCTTATAAAGACCTAACTAATACTGATGAATGGTTTGGAGATCATCCTCTAAAGACAGTTAGGTGCTTAAACGTAAGGTTGTTATTTATTTATTCGAGTATAAAGTAGACCACATGATCCAGAGACGGATCACTTTATGTGGATTACAATAAAACATGCCTTTCATTTTTCTTATCTGTCTTACTCCCAAGTCTGCCGCGTTCAGGTTTGATATTTGAATGGATATTATGTAGATTTCCAGTGATACTTGAAGGATTGTTTTTTAGTTCACAGTCAGCGTTTAAGAGGGAGAATACGAATCATCTTAGAGATCTACTGGTTGAGTGCAACATCCTGTTCCAAATCCACAATTAAGAAATGAGTTCGTCACTAATGACGTCGATAAAAACTGTGCGTTAAAACACATACCTTTAGCCACTCTTCCTTCCTTGAAAGGAAGGAAGATAAGGGTTTAATGTCAGATACAAGACGAGAATTTCAGAATCAGAAATTGAATATCACGAATGCATATGACAATTTATATTTGGCTATGGGAGGCATTTCGATAACCTTGAAGAGTTGGAACCTTTTATTACTATAAACAAATTAACCAAACAGATTATCAAATGAACAAAATTGCAATGAGGTAACAAAAGTCATGGGATAGTGATAAACACATACCTATATGCCGTTAGTATCGTGTACATATGGTATAAAGGAGAAGTGTATTGGCGGAGATGTCGCTTGTACTCAGGTGATGCACGTCAAAATGTTTCCGAGGTGATTATAGCCGCAAAATGGGAATTGACAGACTTTGAACAACGAATGGTAGATTGAACTAGATTCATGGGACATGCCATTTCGGAAATCGTTAGAGAATACTATGTTCCCAGATCAACCGCGACAAGGGTGTAGCGTGAATATCAAATTTCAGGCATTACCTCTCACCATTGACAACGTAGTGGCTGACAGCCTTCGTTTAACGACCAAGACCAGCGTATCTGCGTAGAATTGTCAGTGCTGACAGACAAGCAACAGAGGATGAAATATCCGCAGAAATTAATGTCGGACGTACGCCTAATGAATCCGTTAGGAAAATGGGTTGGATCCTAGACGACTGGAACCGTGGCCTGGTCAGATGAGTCCCGATTCCAGTTGATAAGAGCTGATGGTAGGGTTCCAGTATGGCACAGACCCTCCGAAGCCACGGACCCAAGTTGCCAAAAAGGCACTGTGCAAGCTGGTTATGGCTCCATAATGGTGTGGGCGGTATTTACTTGCAACTGACTAGGTCCTCTGGTCCTACTGAACAGATAACTGAGTGCAGCTCATTTGCAGCCATTCATGGACTTCAGGTTCCCAAACAACGATATCATGTCACCGAGCCACAACGGTTCAAAAACGGTTCAAATGGCTCTGAGAACTATGGGACCTAACATCTGAGGTCATCAGTCCCCTAGAACTTAGTACTTAAATTGAATTAACCCAAGGACAACACACACATCCATGCTCCAGGCAGGATTCGCACCTGCGACCGTAGCGGTCGCGCGGTTCCAGACTGAAGCGCCTAGAACCGCTCGGCCACACCGGCCGGCTCACAACGGTTCGCGACTTGGTCGACGAACATTCTGGACAATTCGACCGAATGATTTGGCCACGCAGATCTCTTGACATAAATCCCATCAAACATTCAAGGGACATAATCGAGAGATCAGCTGATACAGAGAACCCTGCACCGGTAACCCTTTCGCAATGATGGGCAGCTATACAGATGGCACGGCACAATATTTCTGGAGGGGACTTCCAGCGCCATGTTAAGTCGATGCTACGTCGAATTGCCGCACTACGCTGAGCAAAAGGAGGTCCGAGACAATATTATAAGGTATCCCATGACTTTTTTCAGCAGTGAAATTTTCTGTGTATTCTTATTATCATATTTATGATGGCATTTTATAATCATAATCCAAAACTCGGAGTTATCTTTCAGATCAGATAAAGTTTGAGGTCTGACACTAACTAGACTGATAACCAGCTGTGGTATCTCTGGGAAATTTTAATAATCTCGGTTTCCTTTTCGATTAGAAACCTTGTGATTATTAAGTAACAGTTCTGAAGACAGATGTATAAAACGAATTGTATTTCTGCATTTACCATGTAGGAAACCGGCATTTGAAGCTGACTGCATTACAATTCTACTGCCTCTAACATACTTGGCGCGTGAGGATTACGAAGATAAGATACGCGAAATTATGGCTCGTATGGAGGTATATAGATCGTCGTTTTTCTCTCGCTGTATTTGCACGTGAAACAGGAAAGGAAATGACTGGTAATGGTACGGGGTACCCTCCGCCACGCGCCATACGGTGCATTGCGGAGTATCGATGTAGGTGTGCTGACAGAAATACACACTGTATATCCAGCCATAAACACACGTATGTTTGTTATTATTATATACTTCATCATATCACTTTAAAAGTCTTCTTTTTTAATAAAAAATTAAAAGTTAACATGCAATTATTTAATATACATCTAACATGGTATTTGATGAAATATACAAGGAATTAAGAATTAGGAAATGGAAAAGTCGTAGCACTGTTTCTCTGGTATCATGGGAAACTAAACCGTAACAGAAATCGTGTACTTTTCTAAGTATTGTATGTCATATTGTCATACAGACCAGCCATGTAGCTTATTACAAACATTTACTCTTGAGTTCTGACACAATGAAGAGAGCTTACGTCCCCCCATTGGCAACAAAACTCTTTGTCTGTGTCGTAACGCATCTTTCCTTTTTCTCATTTTAATATCCTGTCTTGTTGTAAGGCTGTCTTTTGTCAGGGTTTTCTTTGAACTCTGTACCTGCTAGTGCTGAACTACAGTGTACAGGTGTACTACTTGGTTCTACACCTGGTGTCTGTCTTAGGAGTCGTCAGGCGCATTTTCTCTGATGTTTCAGGAGATATTTGCCATTTAGCTTTTGCGTTGTGTAGATGGAGCCAGGTCAAACAATTCCCGCTAGTCGCGTCTTTTAATCAAGGTCCTTTGCCAACAGAAAGCGTCGGTTTGTTTCCCACTGCAAACAAAATTATTTTTAAATTGAAATTTTGCGTACCCACTCGACAAACTTCTCCCAAAAATAGTGTAGTCCGATATTAATTTTATCGACATGTATTAACAGGGTTTGTAAAACACGAAGAATAAATGATAATCCGGCAACGACTTAGCAGCTCTGCATGCTTGGCGACAGCAGTCAGCTCGAACCAGGGCGGTGTTTTCGCTGCTGGAGTACCGGTTATCCCTCGTGTTTTACTGTCACTGTTAATACAAATCGATAAAAAGAGTATCACAATAGACTAATCTGGGACTGCTCTACCGAATGGGTACGTGAAATTCCGCTTAAAAATTGATGTCTTTGGAACAGGAAACAAGCCTACGCTTTCCGTCGATACTGAGCGCCGCATGAAATAATTCATGAGCAATATTTGTTTTGGCTGACTCGGGCCACACAGCGCAAAAAAGTAAATTGCAAATTATCTGCTGAAACACCAGAGAAAATCTGTCTGACGACTGTTAGGAGAGAGACCCTGTATATGTAATATAATGATACCGTCTATACTAGTTGGCAACATGTTAGATTATTCCTCACATTATGGCATTTCCTCCTTGCATGCTTCATTTTTTTTAAAAATAGGCCTAATTTTAAATGTTCCATCTTCACACATTAAATAATTGGAAAACTATTTTATTTACTCAATACTATTTTAGATGGAGTTGTTCCGTAGAACTTTAACTGCTCACATTTAACTCAGAAAATGAGTGGAGAGTGACATTTATTAAAACATTATTAATGTTATTACATTAATCTGGTATTTTACCAAAAAACTCATAACGCAATATTCATAGGAAACATAATGCCATTAGATTACGGAGCAGGAACAGTTTACGGGCAACAAGCCGTTGCCGAAAGACATAAAAGTCTATGATGCTTCAGCTCCACTTTAATTCGAAACAAACACCACACGGGTTCTCTATCATTTATTGCCAAACATATAATTTATTCCACATTTCATAACGATAATAAAAACCCCGTAGTACGAACAAGATATTTATGACCCGAAAACTAGACTAGCTCAGAATTATTTCAACGCAGATTTTAATGTGAACCTTTCGTGTACTCCCAGTTGTTCTACGTCCAAACATCTGTATATACAGTTTTCTACAGAGTGCCCCCTGCAGTCATATCCAAAAATTTTCACTTAATACCAGTAACTAAACTAAAACTAAACTCCTCCCGAATAGGCCATGAAGTCCCAACGGTACCGATCAGCCGCCGTGTCATCTTCAGCCCATAGGCGTCACTGGATGGAGATATGGAGGGGCATGTGGTCAGTACGTCGCTCTCCCAGTCATATGTCAGTTTCCGAGACCGGACCCACTACTTCTCACTCAAGTAGCTCCTCAGTTTGCCCCACAAGGGCTGAGTGCACCCGGGTTGCCAACAGCGCTCGGCAGACCGGATGGTCACCCATCCAAGTGCTAGCCCAGCCCGCCAGCTCTTAACTTCGGGGATCTGACGGGAACCGGTGTTACCACTGTGACAAGGCCGTCGGCTTATACCACTAACGGCATTACTGAAACCTGATACCTTGACGATAGCATTACTATAATCCAAAACCATAATCTAATTCACTCATTGATAAATTTAAAGACATATTAATGTAGAAGAAAAAGATTCAAAACATTTACGTAACTTTCAACCATCGGCAAAATGGCTCTTGTAGATGCATCTTTTGTCACCAGCTTAGTATTCTTCCACTCATCTAACCGCCGGTACTTGCTGGGGCCTTTTTATTTACTGTCCACACGGATAGATGCTAGTTACCATATCTAAGGTTCGTCTGAAACAGAGATACTATACAATACAGCTTCTGCTGCCCAGCAAGGTACAGAAAAATCCACGTTAGGTCTGATAACACGGTTATCACTCTACAATTAGGTGAGAACCATGTGATACCAAAAATGCACTATAACCCAATCCCCACATCACCGTACTGTTGATTTCATACTCGTACCATAGTATACTCCCTAACCCGATACGCAAACAACCACCAGTAACGTGCATTCCACTATATAAGTTCTGTAATGCTTAGGTGGCCATAAGGCAAAGAATAGCTATGTCGGACACACAGCGACAATAATTATTGAATAACGCCAATTCAGAGCAGCAAATTCCTTTCAGTATGGAATTACTCAGAAGGCGTACCACATAACAGTCCATCGACTCCACCCATCCATATTACGTAACAGGAAGCTACTTCCACCTATCACGTTCTGTCAATAGTAACAAACAATAATTTCCTTGCAAGACACATTCCCGTTCCTCTCTGAAGGCAGTGATTCAAAATTTCCTCAGACGTAACCACAGCAATCACTGCAAACGTCCACGTCATTTAAAGAACACCGATTGCCGTAGCTCCACTTGTATACACACGTTACGTCACGTCTTGCCACACACACAGCCCGCACTTGCTCTTTGCCGCTCCGCAGTTCCCCATGAACAACCGTCCTGGCTGCCACCGCCGTCCTCACAGCGATGCTCGACACTCAGCTCATCGACCGCCACAAACCTGTCGTTAGGCAAAGACGTGCCAACCGGCATGGAGTGTGGGATCGAACGACAAAACTTGTTTGGTAGAATACGTGACACCCAGAGCTGGGAGAGCAGAAAAGCGGAGGAGTGGTCTCGAAATCGCCGGTTCGATTCCCGGTGCGCACGGTGGGGAGGCGCATAGGCTGCAGGCCACGGTCGGAGGGAACCCTTGACACGGATTGCCGATGCTGCCGAATTTCGAGTGGCGGCGGAGGCTGCGGCGGGCACTTCCGTGCTGCTGCGTGAAAGTTGGCCGGCGGCGGCCGCTGCTGCTGCTACAGCACGCTACAATAATAGCCGCGGCCGCGCCAGCCGCTCAATTATTTCATTACATCATCCCGCGCCTGCTCACAATACGCGATTTCTCGTCGCTATTGTGTTTCGTCACGTCGCCATCTAGATCACTTACGCTTTCGGTGGAGCCTCGCGTCTGGCTGCTCACGACGCAGTCGTACAATACTAATACTAATCCTACTGCTTTGTTCGTCTCAAACGCGCCTAAGCTCGTCTCGAGCTGATTCAATAGATGGTGTCGGATGAAGTCCTTTGTCTGTCTGTAGTAGGCTAGTGAAACTTAGGGGTGCCCTGAAACCAGTTCCACACAAGTCCTCCAAAAGTTAGACTAGATAAATAAAACCACCCATTGCACAGAAGGGTGTCCATTACCCAGAGGGACCATTTTCGTTTTATTCATAGGCAATAATGGTCTGCTCTGTCGAGCACCTGTACTGGAAAATTTTCTCGCAACGGAAGTTATTCAGCTTGGACTAGTAAGGTCCACATATTTGAATCGTACTGATTTTGACTAGTCAAATGAAACAGTATGGTCAGGCATTTGTCATGTATACAGGGTGCTACACAAACTTTCAGGAAACATTCCTCACACTCAAAGAAAGAAAATATGTTATGTGGACATGTGTCCGGAAACGCTTACTTTCCATGTTAGAGCTCATTTTATTACTTCTCTTCAAATCACATTAATCATGGAATGGAAACACACAGAAACAGAACATACCAGCGTGACTTCAAACACTTTGTTACAGGAAATGTTCAAAACGTCTTCCGTTAGCGAGGATACATGCATGCACCCTCCGTCGTATGGAATCCCTGATGCACTGATGCAGCCCTGGAGAATGGCGTATTGTATCACAGCCGTCCACAATACGAGCACGAAGAGTCTCTACATTTGGTACCGGGGTTGCGTAGACAAGAGCTTTCAAATGCCCCCATAAATGAAAGTCAAGAGGGTTGAGGTCAGCAGAGCGTGGAGGCCATGCAATTGGTCCGCCTCTACCAATCCATCGGTCACCGAATCTGTTGTTGAAAAGCGTACGAACACTTCGACTGAAATGTGCAGGAGCTCCATCGTGCATGAACCATATGTTTTGTCGTACTTGTAAAAGCACATGTTCTAGCAGCACAGGTAGAATATCCCGTATGAAATCATGATACCGTGCTCCATTGAGCGTAGGTGGACGAAACTAAAATGAGCTCTAACATGGAAATTAAGCGTTTCCGGACACATGTCCACATAACATCTTTTCTTTATTTGTGTATGAGGAATGTTTCCTGAAAGTTTGGCCGTACCTTTTTGTAACACCCTGTATATGCAGACTGAAATGCAAATGCAAATTTCTACCAAGACCTGGTATCAAACTCTGGTCTCCTGGGTACTAGACAGGTGAGCTAACCACTACGCCACCTTGGCAGTTTGGCTGCACGTACTATCCTTGCACACCTTCCTCTTCATTCCAACTTCGCATTCATGTAAACTGATGCAGCTCTGCTAAGGTGTGAAAGGGAATTCTGACTGAGGTGGAACACGTGGTAGAGTAGTCCATGAAGTTATGCACAGCCACTGTGCCAGGGTGGCAGGGTGGTTAGCAAATCTGCCTTGTGAGAAGGCTACCTGGGTTCATATCCAGACCTTGGTAAAAAAAAAAAAATTCATTTGCCGCTTCAGTCTGCATATATACATCATAGAGGTTTGAGACTTGGTTCATATGGTTCAAATGGCTCTGAGCACTATGGGACTTAACTTCTGTGGTCATCAGTCCCCTAGAACTTAGAACTACTTAAACCTAACTAACCTAAGGACATCACACACATCCATGCCCGAGGCAGGTTTCGAACCTGCGACCGTAGCAGTCGCGCGGTTCCGGACTGAGCGCCTTAAACGCGAGACCACCGCGGCCGGCTTTGAGACTTGGAAAGGCCTCTGTAGCCATATAATTTCATTTGATTAAATCACATGTGCGTGAGTTTCAGGCAGGATCCTCCATTTCGTTCCATGTTGAGGTACTATTCCAATACAAATGGAGAGCCTCTGCAATGCTGTTCGAGTTCAGAGGGTATTTAGACTGTGTTCATTAAAAAATTTCTTATTTTTGATACATTTTCTCGAACAGGACCCACAACTTCTGCAGTACACTTCTTTTTAGAAAGTGCGATATGAGTGTTAACTCCAAACGAACTGTCTGGATGGCTATCAATTTCTGCTGTTCTGAGCTGATTAAACAAATGATAGTTCTAGTGGGTGATTTATCGTTCGATGGACGTCCCAATACAAAATGTAACTATACTATCTGATTTTCCAGGGAAAAAATCTAATGTAGAAACAATAAATTAATGTTGTAAAACGACAGCTTGGAAAATAACGGATCCGATTTCCAACACTTACGATGGAAGGAATGTCTGTTATACACGTGTACTCCAAAAGGTAGTGTTCTGGAGTTATATTTGTAACGCATTACGCCTCAATCACTTTATGGTTTCCTTCCACGCTTTAAAATTTGGCATAACATCGTACTAACCATTAGTTTCAATGTAGAATTTTCTTCCATGCTCAGCCAAAATTTTTATTGGTTAACTGATATGAGTCATGTGACTTAACCTCGACTGCATCTCGCTGATCACACAAGACGAAAGAAAGCCATTAAACGATGAGTTACTGCAAACTCCACTGTAACATATTCTGTGGCACAGTGAGTGAGACGGCACTGTGATTAAGACACTGGCTTACATTCGGAGGACTGCCACAGTGATCAACATTTTCGTACACTAAAATGGTTGGACACGGTATCTGTGTTTCCCTTTTTTTATAGTCAGTTCCGTCTCACTGGTCTTCTTACCCTAGATCGATAACAAATGGCTTTGCATTTGCAGTGACACCCGACTTGCAGATAGGCTCTACAATTCCTGGCATGGAAGAAATTTTCATGACTAGTAAGCTCACAGGATGAAACATTAGTCTCCAACTTAGAAGAGCGCTCTGATTACGATGAAGCACTGTATATCGTGGACAACTTGTACCAGGAGGTCATGTGACGTTCCACGACTGACATATATCGTTGCAGTTATGTGGTGTGTAGGAAATAGTCAGTTGTATGGAATCAGCGTAGGATCATGGGTCGACGTAGACACGTGACAAAATAGCAGAAAAGGGCTATCATGTTTGGAGGTGCCAATCACAACACCATCAGTGAGGTCTGATTTGTTATTGTGAGAATGAGGACTGCCCAACGTTTCTACAAAGAATAGTGCGTCTTCTGCAGTCCAGTAAAATGTCGTAAGAACCATGGTGGTAACAAGAGCTTATGCAGCGGGGATCCAAAATGAGTGTAACCCTCGGGTTTGAATCACGCAAGAGTTTCTGTTGTAAGCGAATTGAGGAAAATCTCAACCAGTTTTTGGGAGAAATTAGCTAAGCATATTGTATCTCGTGTGCTATCTCAGGGCACATAGTCCACTGGACTCAGTCAGATAGTTTGTGACTCAGCCATTCTATGTGAATAGTTAAACTTTGACATAAGCTTCCAGAAGTGTTTAGTAACGCAGAGACTCCTATTGATAAATTATTTTTGATTAGCAAGTGAATTTCTACCACAAGAGGCAGAAGAGGGAATTTATGTTATAAGTAAGAAATCTGTTGTTCAATGTCTATCTGAGTCTTACTTTTTTGTACACTGATCCCAGCGCGGCCCATTTCAATTGGCGATGAGTTTCCCTGATAATTTACTCTCAGCTGTTGCACTGTGCCATAAGTATATGGTGTTTTTACGTGGTGTGCTTGCATAATGTTTCCGTTTTTGTATGTTCACGTTCAGTATGGACGTAACTGCTCAAGTGTTATTGATATTGCAAAACGTAAAACAGGTACAAGACTTGATTTAGGGGTAATGGCAGCTGGACCATGTAACCTGAGGTGTTCAGCCGACTGTCTCGCCAGGGTTCCAATGTGAAAAGCTTCCAGGTGTAGCCAAAGCCGTTCCTGTTGTTTGAGAGAAAGACGGAAAGCCCTGAACAGCATTACATAGCCCATGGGATTTCAGGTGAAACCCAGACCTCACTGCCGGCCGGCGCTACAGTCTGGAACTGTGCGACCGCTACGGTCGCAAGTTCGAATCCTGCCTCGGGCATGGATGTGTGTGATGTCCTTAGGTTAGTTAGGTTTAAGTAGTTCTACGTTCTATGGGACTGATGACCTCAGAAGTTAAGTTGAATCCGGAAAAATACTGTGTTTTTGTCAAGTTATCCAGTGCTGCGACTGTTGATAAAGTGTTACGAAAGTGGGGCTATGAAGTAGACTTTGGGCATAGAAATGGTTATAAAACGGGCGGACAACCCTCAGCGAAGCCCAAGTACAGCGATGTAAACAGGTAAGCGCAGCGCAGCAGTAAACAACGTCCACTCGCTAGCGCGGCTGAAACGGAACTATTCGAACTTAGGATCTCCTGTTTACTAGGTAGGCGCGTCAACCACTGCGATATGCGGGACACTGTGTTACTGCAACTACGCGAACAATTAAAGCACGCCTCACGGCTGACCCACATTACAGCCGAGTGCCACCTATCCGCAGTCCCTGTCAATTACATCGAAGTGGCCGAGCGGTTCTAGGCGCTTCAGTCCGGAACCGCGCTGGTGCTACAGTCGCAGGTTCGAATGCTGCCTCGGGCATGGATGTGTGTGATGTCCTTAGGTTAGTTAGGTTTAAGTAGTTCTAAGTCTAGGGGACTGAAGATCTCCATAGTGCTTAGAGCTATGTGAACCATTTTTATTACTTCGATGCTCGCTACTCCGAGATTCATGTGGGAAGTCGGACGTACTTGTACATCCACACTGAAGAAGCTGTATCTATTGTCCATCTAGGAGAATAAATTATGTGACTGCGTGGTGTCCGTTCTTTCGGATGTGTCTGAAAAAACAGACACCACGTGGAATCCGCAGCCACGATACATTATATTATGTAAATTGAATGGGGAGGGGATGGGAGGGGGGAGGGGATGGGCGAGAGGGGGAAGGGGAGGGCAGGGTAGGGTAGTTCAGGGAAGGGAAGAGAAGGGAAGGACATCAATAATCTCTTTCTTTTCCCCTTATCCCGCCTTGCACCTTCAATTTATGGATAATTCTGTATTACTCCAAAAAATATCTCGACAATCAGATTATTTCCAGACTTAACCTACAATATTGCATAGTGGCAATAATCCTCCCATCAGGAAGGAATATCTTTCCACAACCAATGTGTTTCTTGAGTGCGCTAGTAAGCCAGGAGTAAAGCTTCTCCTCAGGGACCCAGTGGAAACGGCCCGCAAATTTACACGTACCTGAAATACGATAGCTTCAAGCAAATGTATATAACTGAAAACCAACAGCATAAATGAAGAGCAGGGAAAATTAAGTGGATGGCCTTCCTCTTCGTAGCTCCTACTATTTTATCTCTCTTTTAGTCTCTAGGTTATCAGAATATTCATATGAGAGTTACTGAATACTACCTGTTTGAATTGATTGCTACTTTAAGTGTTAATAAGAAAATAATTTAGCGCTCATTCTAATGGAGGGCTGAATGCCAGCAGGTCCGTACCCAAGAACAATTTTAAAAAAGGTAGCCTGGAGTGTCGAAACCCACAGCAACATCTGAGGATACGAATGCGAGTTATAGATGGACACACAATGCTAGAATGTGTACAAACTATCCAGAAGCTGTAGGTTTATTATCTTAAAACATCATGATTTATTAATTGTGTTTGTCAGCAACCATATTATTACTCGAAGTTCCTCAACAACCAGTGAACGGCATCAGCAAACCTCAGTCCTAGCTTATGGTAGTTGATACTGAGGACGTCTTTTTTTTTGTTTTATTCGGTACCTGATAATGACTGTCTACTTTCGGTTAGATAATCGTCTGGTTACGTGTTTTGGGCGTAGCCCGTCATCATGGCATCATATAAAAGGACTTCATACATGTTTTTTGATTTGATGATACTAGTAACCGGGAAGAGTTTATGTTTAATGATGTATCACATTACATTACATTAAATTAATACTTGTTATATAGATCATGAATACAACATTTCGTAATGATGTGGAACATGTCAATTTAACTAAGTTTTCATTAGACATATATATTTTGAGTAGAATGTGTTGTCATTCAGAAATTCTTTTAATTTGTTTTTAAATGTCGGGTGGCTATCAGTCAGAGTTTTAATGCTTTTAATGCTTTTTGTTCGAGCATAGTTCACCCTTGTCTGTGCCAGAGTCAGATTTAGCTCATAATAATGAGGATCATCCTTTCTTCTAGTGTGGTAGGTGTGTACGCGAAGTCACTGTGAATATCACGAGTTCCTTAAATAAATGTATGCGAGGTGATCTTAGGTGGGCTCCAGCTATTATTGTGGTTACACGCTTTAGTGCAATGAGTACTTTTCCTCTTATTGATGAATCACCCCAAAATATCATGCCATATGAAAGCAGTGAATGAAAATAGGCATAGTAGGCTAATTTACAGATATTCTCATCACCAAAATTTGCAATAACCCTGATAACATGAGTAGCTGAACCTAACCGTTTCAGCAGATGATCAATATGTTCCTTCTGATTCAATTTATCATCAATGCATACAAACAGACATTTTGAATATTCTGCCTTAGCAACATACTTCTGTTCAAAGTCTTTATTCATCAGCGGTGTTATGTCATTTACTGTTCAGACCTGTATATACCGTGGTTTCTCAAAATTTAGTGAGAGTCCATTTGCAGAGAGTCACTTAACAATTTTCTAACAGATATGGTTTACAATTTCCTCAGCTTATTCTTGTTTGTTGAGTGTGATTACTATAAGTGTATCATCAGCAAAAAGAACTATCTTTGCATCTTCATGAGTACAAGGTGGCAAGTCATTAATAGATATTATGAACAACAAGTAACCCGAGACTGAACTCTGTGGGACATCCAGTTAGATGACCCTGCTGATATCTGCAGACTATCTGTACTGTTAATTTCAACTTTTTGCGTTCTTCCAGTTCAATATGAATTAAACCATTTGTGCACTGTCCAAGTCATACATCAACACTTAAGCTTATCTAGAAAAATTCATGTTTCACAAAGTCAATAGCCTTTTTGAGAGATGACAAAATATCCCAATGGATAATGTTCAGTTATTAGGTGCATTTAATATTTGATCAGTGAATGCATATACATCAGTTTATGTTCAAAAGCCTTTCTGAAAGCCAAACAGAGACTTCGTTAGAACTTCATTTTTATAAATATGTGAAGGTACTCTCGAATACATTACTTTTTCAAGAATTTTGGATAAAGTGGTCAAAAGTGAGATTGGGAAGTAGTTGTTAGTATCAGATATACCCTCTTTTTATGAAATGGCTTAGGAATAGCATATTTTAATCTATCTGGAAAAATGTCCTGTTTCCGTGACCCACTACGTATGTGACTGAGGATTCTCCTTATCTGAACAAGCTTTCAGTACTCTGTTGGAAATGCCATCAGTTCCATGACAGCTTTTACTTTTGAGTGAACTTATTATTTTCCTAATTTCGGTAGGAGCGGTAAGCTGAATTTCAATTTTATCAGATTTCATAGGTACTTCATCTTTCATACACAGCCTTGCATTCTAATGAATAGCTGGATGCCATTTTCTCTACAACACTTAAAAATGACTACTAAAAATATTTTCTATCATCACTAGGATAAACTGAGATCAGCTGACGGATAAAAATTGTTTTCTTAATACTCTCAATACTGAATTGAACGATGACTTGGCCGCTTAAAGTTCCCACAACAGCTCAACAGCATTCAGTATCCTGTTTTTTTTATTTAATTTTCTATTTGTTTGCTTTTTTGAGGTAAAAACCTACTAAAATCTTTTCTCGAATGATTTATGATTTCACGTTGTGGTGAACGATGTATGAATCACGGAAATTATTATAAGTTGTTTGTAAGTGGGCAGAACAGTCCAAAAACTTAGTGAGTAACGAGCGAAGTCCTGGCCGGCCAGTTGAAGTGTCATCTCCTTCGCTTGAGATCTGCAGTGGTGATATTAATTGTGAAGACTGACGTGTTACAGTTCACCATATAGGACAAAAACGCCACTAGATGCTGGCGTAGGTCATAAGGTTGTCAGTAACAAGCTCTACTATAGCAAAAGACGTCCAAGGTGGATCCCGAAACAGATAATGCAATAAGTCAAGGAATGAAAACTCAAAGTGTACGGACATGAAAATACGCTACAAAAGGAAATGACACTATTCGGTTTTAACTCAAAAACTGTAGTATGAAATTGTAAAAACGACTGTGAAGAAGCGTCTTATTTCAGTCGTTGATGTAGACATTGCTTTCTAGTATGTGATCTGACAGTGGCCATTTAACTTGTAGAAACTAGTAACCGAAGTAATCTTCACTGCGATTTTGGCAAATAAAGGTTTTCATTAAGAGGCCTACAACACTATATTTAAAGATCGCCTCCTGCAACACAGGTCAAAGTCAGGTATTTAAATATGTAAAATCTGTAGATATATAAAAAAAAACGTATCGTCTGCTATCAACTGAAATAAGAGTCGCTATTCTGACTCTAAGTGTTACGTAAAAGTTTAATAATCAGTTTATTGCAATATTCCTTTCGTTATTCTCAATTTTACCGACCACTAGTTACTAGAACGGACAGCCAATTCATTGCAGTATTTCCTTCAGTGTTTTCAATTTTACTTGCCAGTAGTCTGAATGAATAGGTATAACATTTTGATTCATGCACGCTTTAGGTGGGGTAGCACCGTCACGAAACAATGACTGAAGATACGACGATGCCAAGGTCGCATTACAAAGATGTCAAAACTAATGTCTGCAGTTCACTTACATTGTCTTAAAGAACAATTTAATTGAGCCACTTAGTGGATTACAGTTCTGTCTTCGGCTTCTCAAATGAGGCAGCTTGGATGTGATGACAGTTTTGCTGACCCGCTTCTGCAACACTAAGTAACATATATCTGCTGCAGTAAGGTGACAGCAGATATGTCTCCCCGGCAGTCCATGAGTACCAACGTATCCGCAGCAACTGACATATTGGCGTTTACGTTTTACTGTTACTTCATACTCCATGAACTTTCCAGTAGTATAACGCATTTTTTCAGGCTCCGTTCTGTCTGGGGCTCACTTAAGAAGCACTATTTCTACCTTACATGATGTGTTTCTTGGCAAAAAAAACAACCTAAAGTCGATATGCGGCCGGTTTAGATCTTTGGCAATACTGGAAAGATTACTGAACTACGCTTGCCATAGAAAAGGCTCATTTCAAAAATTTTACATGAGAGTTTCGACTTTCACAACTATCATGACGCAATTACAGGGTGATTATAATTAAAGTTAAACTTTCAAACCGCAGTAGAAATAACACCACTGGTCAGAATGACGTCAAATTACAATGGAATATTATCGGAGAAGGGGGAAAATGTATGGCAGAAGAAAAATAAATACTTAGAAAATGTAGCAATAGATGGCGCTGTAAACATCATAATTTAATGGTGGTAGACTACAAATGACAAATGAATAATACAACAATGTCTAAGGTGTACGTTTGATGTTAAACAAACTGTACTACGCAGTGTGCATGGGTGGACAGGTGTAATACTGTTAGTTACGTAAGCCCATGCATCCACCACGGAAGGTCATATCACAACGGCTGGGAAAAATGGGTTTGTATTTGTCCTGAGGTCAAAAACCGCATATAAAAGCATCACTCACATCGGTTTATAATTGTCCAGGGGCCAAAAACAGCACAAAAAGCATCAATCACATTTTAATTGTCCAGAGGCCAAAAACCGCATAAAAAGTATCAATCAAAATCAAATCGGATTATTAATTTCCGTGTGACTGGCACAAAACATGTTCAATATGCTGCCCACCGCTTTTTCAAGTTGAAATCGAGAAACAGCATCTTCCACAACTGATCGAGTGTTTCCGGAGTCACGTTCTGAATGTGTTGCGATAGGCAAGCCTTCACTGCAGCTAGGTTTGCAATTGGAACACTGAACACATCACCTTTCAGATAGCCCCACGGCCAAAAGTCACACGGATTAAGTTCGGGTGATCGGGATAGCCAGGCTGTAGCGAAATTGCGGCTGATGATTCTAGCATTTCCAAAATGGCGCTTCAGCAGCTGCTTTACTGGATTTGCAATGTGCGGAGGTGTGCCGTCTTGCATAAAAATGATCCCATTCACACATCCACACTGTGGAAGAGCTGGATTGACGTGTTGCGCAAGAGACACTCATAGCGCTCACCAGTGACGGTATAGGTAAAAGGACCTGAAGCACCTGTCTCTTCGAAAAAAAACGGCCCTATAGTAAATGATATTGTAAACCTGCACCACGCAGTGACCTTTTCAGGATGAAGTGGTACTGGTTGATTTGTATGTCGATTTTCCCCTGCCCTTATTCGACAATTCTGTGTGTTGACATATGCTGTCAGATGGAAGTGGGCTTCGTCTGTCCACAAAATCTTGCACGGCCAATCATTGTCCACTTCCATGCGAGCAAGATATTCTAAACCAAAGGTCTCTCATGCTGGCAGGTCAACAGCAAGTAACTCATGCACATGGGTAGTTTTGAATGGATAGCAAAGAAGGATGTTTCGTAGGATTTTATGCACCGCGCTCACGGGTATGCACAACGTTCGGCAATTGTCTGTGCGCTACATGTTTGCACACCACCACTCGTCTCCTCCTGCATTGCTGTGGCCACTAATTTCACTGACGTCGAATCAATTCATTTCCTTCCTCTACCAGGTTGTACACCAAAAGAAACCGTCTTTTCGAAATTCTGAACATTTTTCTCCAGACCAAAGGCAGTCATCGGACCAATGCCCTTTTTCAGACCCTTCAATGTCTGGAACTTCTGCAGAGCGACGTGTGCACAGTCATTATTCTTGTAAGGCAGCTTTACAAGCAGAGCGCGATAGTGCATTGAGACACTCATGGCGAACATCGCAGACGCAAAAGGAGGAATTTCCGTTTTTTTTTCTTTATTGTTATTTGTATACCTGTACAAATCAGGCAGGCTGGCAGCGGCACACTACGCCGCTCTTCAGCCATAGTGTTCACAAAAGCATAAGAACGAAGAATGATAATGAACAAGTGACGGACAAAAGAGAGAGATCACAGAGACACAAAAAACACGGAGTCGTGCACACGTGACGATAACAACACTGAAAACACGTTGACACGGCGCACAGAACACTGATGAATCCGACGGCACAAGTGAACGGAGTAGCGGGATGGCGAACACCAAAAACACTAAACGTCGTCACACACATGAGACACAGAAGGCAATGATCTCCGGCGCGCGAAAGTTCACTATGCGTGTGCGAGTCCGGGGACCTGCCAAGAGAGGAGGAGGAGGAAGGGGAGTGGGAGAGCGAGAGGGGAGAGCAGGGATGCCATGGGCAGGGGAGAGAGGGGGGATGGAGGAAGGGGTAGGGGAAGCCCGTGGGAAGAGGGGTGGAGGGAGGGGATGGGGGAAAAGGAAAGAGAAGGGAAGAGAAGAGAAGGGAGGGAGGGTGCCTAAAGGAAAGGACACCGGAAGTGGGGGGTGGGGCAGGATCAAAGTTGATAGGAGGGGTAGATGGAGGGGACGAGGACATCATCAGGGAGGGGGAGCTGGCGGAAGCCACCTTGGGAGAGGGTAAGGAGGGATGGAGACCGGGTGGGACGTGGGAATACAGGCGCGGCAGCGGGCGGGGGTGAGAGAGGATCGGGGAGATGAGCGGGTGAGGAGGATCGAGTTTACGGGAGGTGTACAGGATCCGTATCCTTTCCAGGAAAAGGAGGAGGTGGGGGAAGGGGAAGAGATCGTACAGGATCCGCGTAGGGGAGGGGAGACGGATGTGATAGGCGAGGTGGAGAGCATGGCGTTCAAGGATTTGGAGGGATTTATAAAAGGTAGGGGGGGCGCAGATCCAAGCCAGATGGGCATAACAAAGGATAGGGCGGATGAGGGATTTATAGGTGTGGAGGACGGTGGAGGGGTCCAAATCCCACATATGGCCGGAGAGGAGCTTGAGGAGACTGAGTCGGGAGCGTGCCTTGGCTTGGATTGTCCGGAGGTGGGGAGTCCAGGAGAGGCGACGGTCGAGGGTGACGCCAAGGTACTTAAGGGTGGGAGTGAGGGCGATAGGACGGCCATAGATGGTGATGTAGAAATCAAGGAGGCGGAAGGAAGGGGTGGTTTTGCCTACAATGATCGCCTGGATTTTGGAGGGATTGACCTTGAGCAACCACTGGTTGCACCAAGCGGTGAACCGGTCAAGATGGGATTGGAGAAGGTGTTGGGAGCGCTGCAGGGTGGGGGCAAGGGCAAGGAAGGCGGTGTCATCGGCAAACTGGAGAAGGTGGACGGGAGGTGACGGTGGCGGCATGTCCGTCGTGTACAAAAGGTACAGAAGGGGGGAGAGGACGGAGCCTTGGGGCACACCGGCGGAGGGGAAAAAGGTGTAGGAATCTGTGTTATGGATGGTGACATAGGAAGGACGGCGGGAGAGAAAGGAGCCGATCAGACGGACGTAATTCATGGGAAGGGCGAAGGTTTGGAGCTTAAAGAGGAGACCGGAATGCCATACGTGGTCATAGGCACGTTCAAGGTCCAAGGAGAGGAAGATTGCAGAGCGACGGGAATTAAGCTGTTCGGAAAGGAGATGAGTGAGGTGAAGGAGAAGGTCGTCGGAAGAGAAGGACGGCCGAAAGCCACACTGGGTAACGGGAAGGAGACGGTGCTGATGGAGATGCTGGTGGATGCGTCGGGTGAGGATAGATTCCAGGACCTTGCTGAAGACTGAGGTAAGGCTGATGGGACGGTAGGAGGAGACGGTGGGCGGCGGTATGCCAGGTTTAAGGAACATGAGGATACGGGAGGTTTTCCACAGGTCGGGGTAGTAACTGGTGGACAGGACTACATTGTAGAGCCTGGCCAGGGTGGAGAGAAAAGAGACAGGAGCTTCACGAAGGTGACGGTAGGTGACACGATCGTGACCAGGAGCGGTGTTGCGTTTTGTGCGGAGTGTAGCAATGAGATCCTGTGTTGTGATAGGGGTATTGAGTTCCGTGTGTGCAATGTTGTCCAAGTACTGGAAACCAGGAGCGAGGGGAGGGACAGAGGTGTCAGTTCGATCGCGGATATCCGGGAAGAGGGAGTAATCGAACTGAGGATCATCGGGGATGGAAAATACATCGGAGAGGTAGGAGGCAAAGTGATTGGCCTTACTAAGGGAGTCAGGGAAAGGGTGATCATCATGGAGAAGAGGATAATAGGGGGAGGGTTTAGTTCCGGTAAGGCGACGGAAGGCCAACCAGAACTTGGACGAGTTGACTGGTAGGGTAGCATTTAAACGGGTGCATGTCTGTCGCCAGTCCCGGGGTTTCTTAGCCGCGAGCAAATTACGAATGTGTCGCTGGAGTTGCCGGTGGCGTCGTAGTGTGTCCGGGTCACGGGTGTGGAGGAAAGCACGGTAGAGACGACGGGATTCACGGAGGAGGAGGACGGCCTGTGGGGGTAAGGTAGGATGGTGGGGGTGGATGGCGACAGTAGGGACGTGGACCTCCACGGCTTCAGACAAGGTCTGCTGGAGAAAGGAGGCGGCATAGGCGACATCGTCAGGGTGGTGGTAGGTGAAGGGGTGGCTATCGACCTGGGTGGAATGGGTATCCCGGTAGGCATTCCAGTCGGCATGGGAATAGTCGTGGACATACTTAGGGGGAAGGTCATTACGAGGGTCGGGGCGGGGGCGACGACCGTCTGAAAGGGTGAGGAGGACAGGGAGATGGTCGCTACCAATAGGCTCCAGGATGTCCACCGTGATGAGGCCAAGGAGGTTGGGGGAGGAGAGGATAACATCAGGAGTGAAGTTGGATTCGGGACGGGTATGCTGGGGGATGGGGACGAGGTCGCCTTGAAGGGTGGAGAGGAACCGATGCCACCGCCGTAACTGGGCAGCGGAACGACTATGGATGTTGAGGTCGACGGCGATCACGCAGGAGGAGAAGGTACGATCGACGTGGGAGAGGAAGTCGAAGGGAATAGGAGCGTTGGGGCGGACATAGATGGTGGCGCAGGTAACGGTAAGGCCGGGGAAGAAGAGACTAAGGATCAGGTGTTCGGTGGGGTCGGGAAGGAGAGATTGGAGCCGAACGGGGATCTGGCGGTGGTGACCAGCGGCAACTCCGCCACGCGCAATTGGGAGGGGAGTATCTGAGCGGTGGAGGAGATAGGGCGAAGTGTGGATGGTGTGGTGGGGTTGGAGGAAGGTTTCATTAAGGAGGAAGGCATCCACGCGGTGGGTGGCAAGGGTGTGCAGGAAGAGGTTCCTGTTGGCGGGTAGGGAGCGGATGTTGTTGAAAAGGATACGTTGCTGTCGCGCCATGATAGGGATTTAGACGAGGGTGTCAAGGCGGGAGAAGGTGAAATGGGCCTGGTTGTTGGAGTAGGTGGCGTACATCTTGAGTTGGAATATGGAATGGGTGGCAAGGGAGATCTGCTGGAGGGTGTGGGGGCGCTGAAAGGGATGAACATTCTGGAGGACGATGGTAAGGAACCTGATGATGTCCTCAGCGGTGGGGGGGGGGGGACGAAGGGAATTGCCAGGAGGGGTGGGGGCGTGCAGGGGACGGACAGGGACGGTGAGTTCAGGAGTGGTTGGAGGGGGTCGGGCTTTACACTTTTGGGAGTAGGTGGGATGGGGGAGATTGCAGGTATTGCAGGAAGGAGGGGATTGGAGGTTAGGGCACTGCCTGAGGAAGTGCGCTTGCCGACAATGGGGGCAGGTGGGGGCCTCGCGGCACTCAGCTGTGGGGTGCACGTTATAGCGCAGACACCTCTGGCAGCGCAGGGATTGAGGAGGGGAACGGGAGGGGTCAACCTTATAACGCTGGTTAAAAAGGAGGGCACCCTCCTTCAGGAGACGGTCGATGGAGGGAGCGTGCTCAGAAAAAACCCGCATAAGGCGGGTGGGGCCGGCAGCGTTATGGATGCGGCGAACCGCACGCACCTCCAAATGGGGATGGGCCTGAAGCTCCGCCAACACCTCCTCCTCCGTGATCACTGGACGAAGCCGAGTGATCACGGCGTTGAGAGTCGGCGGGCGACGCGGAGGTTGCAATTTGACGTCCATTGCAATTTGACGTCATTCTGAACAGTGGTGTTATTTCTACAGCGTTTTGAAAGTTTAATTATAATCACCCGGTATACTGTTGGTGCGTTGATTGACGCCTGCCCTTAAGTTGATTTCTGGTAGCCCAGAGGTCTAGCCGGCCGATGTGGCCGAGTGGTTATAGGCGCTTCAGTCTGGAACTGCACGATCGCTACGGTCGCAGGTTCGAATACAGCCTCGGGCATTGATTTGTGTGATGTCCTTAGGTTAGTTAGATTTAAGTAGTTCTAAGATCTAGGGGACTGATGATGGTTCAAATGGCTCTGAGCACTATGCGACCTAACTGCTGTGGTCACCAGTCCCCTAGAACTTAGAACTACTTAAACCTAACCAACCTAAGGACATCACAAACATCCATGCCTGAAGCAGGATTCGAACCTGCGACCGTAGCGGTCGCGCGGTTCCAGACGGTGGCGCCTAGAACCGCTCGATCACTCATGCCGGCGGGGACTGATGACCTCAGATGTTAAGTCCCATAGTGCTCAGAGCCATTTGAACCATTTTTTGAACCCAGAGGTCTAGCAAGATTTGGGTAGCAGCGCTAGAGTGAAGTGAGAGCTACAAAAAGTAGGTTACAGGTCTTAGAAAAACTTAGACTTTGAAATACCATAAAATTTGTGTATCTTGAAGTTTTCCCGGCGTATTGATTGGTCCATCATATTTCGTGCTTGCAGCCGGATCACGTTGACAACTTGGCACGATATTTCGGCTAACAAATATGCAGCCATCTTCAGGTGAGTACGAGACTGAAGATTACTGGTGCGCGTCGTTCTATATATACCGAAAATTGGCGCGGCGGCGCCTGCGCAGTGGAGAACTCTGTGAGTTGTTGACAACTCTGTGATCGTCGAGATACTTTCGGAATTAGAGCTTATTTATCCTTCCCAATTCATTGGATATTTTTTCGTGATTTTGACGAAACGTTTTTAACAGTTCTCAGTGAGAAATTTAATTTTTGACTGCGAGAAAGTAATTTTACACGTAGATTTCTGCAATTTCTCTTATTTTTAAATTTGTGAGCAATATGCTCCTCTTTCTGTCTTAACTGCAAATTGCAGCAGTGAGGTATCGATGCTGCACTTGCTCTGAGACAACGCGCTTATCTGCTGACGCGAATTCAACTTTCACCAGAAGGTCGCGCATAGCTCAAAAGGTAGAGTATGGAAAGTCATTTGTTTTTTACCTTCTCTGATACAACTGGAAAGGACCAGTATGAAATTCGATAATGCTATCTTAAGAAAACTTCTGAATTCCTGCTATAGCTTATTGTAGACTGAACATGTAACTTTTTTATAATCATGAGTGGAAGGATTGAATATGCCACACTTCATTGCTTATGACTATAATACTTTTATTGCTGTTGTTATTTGTTCTATCTTAGAAACTTTTACGTTCCTCATTTTCACAATTTTTGAATGGTGCATTGAAATGATGGAAGATTGGATGTTCGCCTCACGTGATATTCTCCTTTATCTTCACTAATCACTTAATTTTCAGAGTGAAGGGAGAACATGCAGTCATAAAAGCTCCATTGGTAAAAGCTGATAACGGTACTCAAAGTATAAACGTACAACAAGTTCTCATGATTTATCACTGTAACGGCAAAGTAATTCACGTTGGAGCATGTTCCCCTAGTATATAATGAGTAAATGTGCTGAGACTACCAGGACGCCACAAATGTGATTTCATGATTAGTCTTGAATAGTTTTATATTGTTTTATCTGTGGGCTCCGTTGAATTGACTGAAAATGGAAAAAAATATTTCACGACATTGAGATTCTGGAGCTCCTTTAACGCAAGTATGAAAAGGATGAAATACTGAGTTCTTCCTGCTTTTGGGGCAAACTCCTAGACGTAGTAGTTACTCGTATGACGTACGACACTGAAAACTGTTCATAGATTCTCTGGCAAGAATGAATCAGATTGTTATCTGAGTAGCCATAGTTGAGTGATTTGTGAATATCGAGCTCCTTAGCAAAATTTCATATACTATCTTATAGTAACAAGTTGTGGAGAAGAAATACTTCACGATCAGTTTATTGTTCGTAGCTGAAAAGTGAGTTTACTTAACAATAAGACAAGCTGCGAAACCTGCACAGAATTAAACGAGCTAAGAGCTGAGGGTTGACAAGGCGAAGCATCCATTTGTATAGAGCCGTAAATGTTGAGATGCTACGTCTGTCACCCCTTGAGGCGAGATTTCTCGTGAACTGTTCTAATGTTCACGGTGGGGGAGTTATTTGAGTAATAAATGAAAAGCACCGGTTTGCTTTTGTTCTACAATATAATTATTTGAGCTCTATAGAGCAGTGCTTTTAGGGCTAGAAGCCAGTGGGTGATACAAAATTCCAGTGGAACTGTACCCACAGCGCTGATTGGTGAAAACGAATAGACAGTAAATAAATACAAAAAGGACAGTTTAGAACTCTCGGAATTAAGGAGTAGGTGGTTTATCTATTCTAGGGTAGGCTAGACGTGCAAGCGCACAGAAGGTTGTAGGACATAGTACTTATTTTCGGCAGTACACCACATTCATAAGACAGATATATAAAATATCTAGAGAATTGTCAAACTTCTTTCGAGTGCGGAAAGACAACAAAACTTTCTTATGTATTTGTGCGTGTGATCGTAATTTATGGGGAATGCAATATGAAGGTTGCTGGTGGGAGGAGTATTTGGGACGTATGAGGTGTTTGATTGTGCGATGGCCTGTTACTTTTGTTTGTCAGTTCCAAAATTAAGATACTGCATACTCCTGTTCAAATGTTCAAATGTGTGTGAAAGACCAAACCGCAGAGGTCATCGATCCCCAGTCTTACACACTACTTAAACTAAGTTAAACTAAATTATGCTAAGCACAACACACACACCCATGCCCGAGGGAGGACTCGAACCTCCGGCGGGAGGGGCCGCGCAGTCCGTGACATGGTGTCTCAAACCACGCGGCCACTCCGCGCGGCGCATATTCTTGCGATTAGTTTGTGAGAGGATTGTGTTGCTTGTGGGATAAAAGATATTGCTGCTCAAACGCTGTTGTGCAGTTTTTCCAACAGCAGAAATTAAGTCTGGGTTAGAATCTGGTTGGAAACGATCACGGTTTAGGAGTCTTGGTTGTTTGAATCACTGAATCAGCAGCACCTGGACAGAGTGTCCAAATTCCAGTAACGTCTGCTCGTCTATACCATCGCATTCGTATCTCCAGATGTGCTGTGGATCGCAGTGCGTAAACACCACTCCAAGCTACCTTTTTTTAAGTCTTCCCACGTATGGAATTTTCTTATTAACACTTAAAGTAGTAGTCTATTCAAACAATTACTCCTCGATAATTCTAATATGAATATTCTGGTAACCTAGAGATTATAACAGAAATAGAATAATGACAGCTATGGAGAGCAAGGTCATTCACTTAATTTCCCCTGTTCTTCATATATGCTGATTCTGTTCAGTTACACACATTTGCTTGAAACTGTCATATCCCAGGTATGTGTCAATTTGCGGGCTGTTTTCACTGCGTCTCAGAAGAGCAAGAATTGCTCGTCGATTGCTACCCTGCTCAAGAAACACATCGGCTGTTGAACGTATTCCTTTCTGCTGCGAGGATAATTAGGACTGGGAAATACTGTACCTTAAGTCTATCAACCCTGTGGTTGTCGACTAGTATCAGGAGTTCAGAATTATTCTACTAAATTCACTTCATATAGTCTTGGTAGCTGAATTAAATATTCTGAACAAATTTCACTTATGGTGTGTCATATAAGTATCAAATTTTGCTGTTACTTGTGGGTTAGAAAAGAAAGTAAATTATTTCTAAGCTTCTAACAGATTGATACACTTAGCAGGCCACGGATTTGTGACTTACTAAACTGCGAATGAGTCGGGATCTGTGAGATAGCTTTTCTTTTGCCCTGTTCGACGGTTACAGCGAAGAGACAGTTCCGCAGAGTAGCCCAAGTTCTAGCCAACACTCCTACACGGAACTTCCGAATCTTACACTGTTGGAAGCTTGTGTAGCTTGTGTATATGGTTAGTGTTTGATTTTATTTCAGTGATTACAAAACAAAGTTGAATGTATGCGCGGGTAGTTGAGGCGGCTGCTTAAAGGCGATTATGTCGAGCAAGAAATGAACAGACTGTAATGCACTCCAAGATGTCAGGAAGCCAGAATTCTTAGTCCGCATGGCGCAAGTGCACTACAACAAAATCATTGCCCTGTTACCAGTGGTCCGAAGTGGATGCCGGCACGGTAACTCAGCGCGTTCGGTCATAGGGTTAGCTGCCCTCTGTAATAAAAAAAACTGAGTTACTGGAACAACGACGAACTGAAATCGGTGTCTTGCGACGTCCGCCCCGAGCACATACAACGAATGAAAACGAACAAAATGAGATTTTAAAAAAAGTGGTCTGGGGACTTAATGCTAGGCTAATATACGTAGGTCAAGGGTTCGAGTCCCCCTTCCGACGACGGTTTTTAATATGCACAGCTAGATTCTATTTACCCCCTTTACGCCAAAAGAAGAACATGTTATACTACCGTAGTTTCAGAGTCACATTAAACAAGATGTCCCTTTGCAACCGAAAACTGGCAATGTTGTGCCATGACGGAGGCGTAAGCATGTAGAAACTGTCATCTGCAGTTTTTTCCTAGACTGGTGTTCTTACTTTAATTATATAAGAAAACGCCATGTAAGGTCCCCGGGCTCCTATTCTATCTTTTATTTCAGCTTGAGAAGCTGAATACATTGACCCTGGATAGGGATTCGAACTTGTATCTTCCCCTTCGTGGGATTTGATCCCTTCGTGACGACATACTTCCATCAGTTCGTTGTTTTCTCAAGATTCCATGTTTCACAGGCGTTCCACGTAAGGCGCTTGTCAGTTGTCGAATCCTGGTTCGGCACAAAAATTTTCATAACGTCATTTCGAGGTTTAGCATAAGAAAACCTATATTTTGAGGGCAAATTATTTTGATTTTTAACGTATCTTTAGTCATTGTCGATAACGATATTTGACGGTTTCGACCCCCAGAGAGACAAAGGTCTTTTAGTCACATCATTTCAATGTCAGACATGCCAATCCTAGCGACTAGTGAAAAGGAATTCGACAATTAACCAATTTCCATATGTAATCAACGGAGATATGTGCGGGGTTCGATTCCTAATCGTCACTTTACTCCTTGTCACGTCATTTATAGTTCAAACATGCGCACATCTCGCTACTGCTGAAATGGCTCTGAGCACTATGGGACTTAACATCTATGGTCATCAGTCCCCTAGAACTTAGAAATACTTAAACCTAACCTAAGGACACCACACACATCCATGCCCGAGGCAGGATTCGAACCTGCGACCGTAGCTACTGCTGAAATAAGCTTATGTTTAATGTCCATTCTTGACTAGACAACAACTGCTACAGGTGCTGGGTTCGAATCCCTGGAAGGCAGAAATTATTCATTTGTCCTGTCACTGCAGTTTAAAACATCTCGTTGCTGCTGAGAAACTCCGATATCTGGATTTTGAGTGCGCTTGCTTAACAATCGGATTAGGTGCTGTGTTCGAATCGCCGTCATTTCAAGTTCGTTGCTTGGGAATGAAACCATATTTAACACCTTTCGCGATTTGTTAACGTGGACGACTGCTGCTGAACAGGAGTCCCTCTGCAGTACAAACATTTGTCACGTAATTTAAAGTTCAGATTTGCTAACTGCTACTTGGTAAAAATGTCGTCTAGCACATCTCTTTATGGTTAGTCAGCAATGACGATTATTGTATTATTCGAGTTTTTTATTCGTTAGCACTGGGTTTCAATCTATATTGAGAAAAAAAAACAGTTCGTCATATCATTCAAAGCTGAAACATATGTACACCTAGCTGCTTACGAATAGCTTATGTTTTTGATGACACTTTGTGTTAGATAACAAGTACCGTGGTTATAATCAATGTGCAGCTACTCCTGGAGCTCCAGTCCTGGTTAGTTAATTCAACAGTTTATGCAAAAGCACTCGCAAACCGAATGACGATTAATAGATGGATGGAAAAGCATTTAGAGGGCAAGAATACGATGACGACTGATGTGTTAGAGTTACAGGAATTATTTGTATCGGATACTAATGAGAGTGGCAGCTCTTTAGAAACGTCACTTAGTGTAATAATTTTCAGTTTACAGGCTTTAAAGACTATCTTAGATACTCCCTGGTATTTGTAGTATCGTGGTATTAGTTAAAACTGGAGTTATTGCGGTACAGAGCAGTCACTTGTAGCAACTATTTCGTATAGTCAAGCGACCACACCGAAACTACATTAGAGGACCTGCAAGAAAGTTACGTACTGTGGACTGCGTGCAAATCAGACGGAACGCAATTCGGGTCGTTCTTACGTTTTTGAGAATGATAATACATGGCGTAGGTATCCTCCACTAACAAACTGTGTTGCCGTGCCCGATATGTTGTAGATGTTAGAGGTGATCATCAACTCCATCACCTATCAAACAGGTCTGGGTCCTTCAAGACCATCGGATTTTGAATACGTATAGGCACGTTGGTTCACCACCACTCAAGTCCTTTGGCAATCAGTTGGAAGCAGAAGCAATGACACCTTGAATATGAAGGGTCATTTCAGAGCTCAAATCCAGTATGAAGCAGCAGCCCTGTCGGCCTGCACCTTAATAGTCGACTAACTTCTTGCGTTTACAGAAATTTAATACTCCGTGTTTGGAAGTCTACGATTGAACGAACCGTATCCATCTATTCACATATATCTACCTTCAAGAACCTTTTACAAAGTATGGGTCGATTTTTTTCCATCAGTCGACAAGTGTCACTGACTCTGAAGCACACATATTCTAGGAGCCGTCGGTGAAGCAAAGGCTGTTCGAATCACGGAACGTACCTTTTGCATTGTGGGATAAGCTTCACGTGAAGTTACAAAGACTGCAAGAGGAAGGAATCTTTACCCCAGTCGCCAGCTGCCAGTGCCTAACTTCTACAGCTACATGACTACTCTGCAATTCACGCTTAGATGCCTGGTAGAATGTTCATAGAACCACTCCCATACTCTTTCCCTACTGTCTCACTCCGACAGCACTCAAAAACAACGAACACTTAAATCTTCGCGTGCACGAAGAAGAACGTTGGAAGTTGAAGTTTGGTGTCACGATCTCGTCGCAACGAAAAACTCATTTCTTTTAATGATTACCACTCCACCTCTCCTTTAATATTCGTGACAATTTCCCCTATTTTGCGATAGTACAAAACGAGCTGCCCTTATCTGAAGTTTCTCGATATCCTCCGTCAGTCCAATCTAGTAAAGATCGTGTTCCGCGCAGCAGTACTTCAAACGAGGGGACTGATGACCTTCGCTGTTTGGTCCCCCTTAAACATCCAACAACCACCACCACCACTTCAAACGAGGACGGAAAATCATGGTGTAGACAATCTATTTAGTACACCTGTTGTATCTTCTCAGTACTGTGCCAGTAAAACGCAGATTTAGGTCACCTTTCACACAACGTTTTCTGTGTGGTTTTTCCAGTTTCAGCCGTTTGTAATTGTAATCGATAGGGATTTAGCTGACTCGTCAGCCCTTGTTTTTATGTGATTTATCGTATATCGAGATTTAACGGATTCCTTTTGGAACTCAAGTGAATGACCTCACAGTTTTTATTATTTAGAGCGAGTTTCCATTTTTCGCTCATACATATTCTTTTCTAAACAATTTTGCAGATGGTTTTGATCTCCTGATGATTTTACTAGACGGTAAATGACATCACCACCTGCAGACATCTAAGATGGCTGCTCAGATTCTCTCCTAAATTGTTTATATAGATTAGGAACATCAGAGGACCGCTAACACTTCCTTTCGGAACGCCAGATATCACTTTTGTCTTCTCGGCGACTTTCCATCAATTGCTGCAAATTGTGATCTTTCTGACAGAAAACCACTAATGAAATCGCGCAACTCGGACGATACACCATACGCACCTATTTCGTTAGAAACGACTTATGAGGATTTTGGAAATCTAGAGATATGGAATCTATTTGAGGTTCCATGTCATTACTTCGCGAGAATAAACAACTAGTTGTAATTCATTAAAACGTTATTTTTTGAATCAGTACTGACTGTGTGTCGATGAATCGTTCTCTTTTAGATAATTCATAATGTTCAAAAGCAGTATATCTTCTAAGATACTAATGCAAATTTAAGTCAGTCATATGGGATTGTAATTCATCGGATTACACCTATTTCCGTTCTTGAGTGTTGGTGAAACCTGTGCAACTTTCCCGTCTTTAGGTACTGATCATCTGCCGAACGAGTGGTCGAACGTGATTAGTAACTACGGAGTCATTACGTCAGCATAATCTGAAAGGAATCTAATTCGTTTATCATCTGAACCAGAAGACTTGCCTTCATTAAGTGATTTAAGCAGCTTCGCTACACCGAGGATATCTACTTCTAAGTTACTCATGCTGGCAGCTGTTCTTGATGAGAAGTCTGGAATACTTACTTCGTCTTCTCTGGTAAAGAAATTTCGTAAAACCATGTGTAGTATCCACTTTAGTGGCACTGCCATCAGCAAGACTATCATTGCTATCGCACTGATCGTTGAGAATTTCAGGGGATTTAAGTCTGCCGTCAAACAACAGTTTGGCACCGACGCCTAACCTATCCGATATGTTAAGGACATAATAGGAAACTTGCTGCTGGTATGCTGTTACCAAAAATAGATCTTAGAGACCACTACCAACAACTACCCTAGGTTAAAGATTATAGAAACACAGCCCTTAGCATTGTCCAATATGACCCTATGCTTATGGGTATCGAAAGAACACCAAAGTATTTGCAACATCCAACGCAGGGAGTAACAGGCACAGCGAATTATCTTGACGATATCAGCGTCAGTGGCAAAAACGCTAAAGCTCTTGCAAGCTACAACAAGAAAACTTTAAGTGCAACGTATGAAAACTCTGCTTTTGCTTACCGCGAGTTGAACATTAAGGACAAGTTTTAAGTGCCTCAGGGGTATGTCCTGCTCACTACAATGTGGAAGCCGTACATGAGAGGATACTAATCAGCTTACCTCAGTGTTATGTCACCTCTGTTAGGAGTTAAAATTCATTCTCCATGCAGCAGGCATGGCGTAATCAATCCATGATCTCTTCACAAAATTGTCAGGTGGCATTGATCTTCCACTTGACAAGGTTTTTTGGAATTTAAAATGGGCGTTGTTCCAGCCGACGAGTCCCATAGCTTAAACCCTATTCAGCTGCGGATCGTTGTGGCAGATACGCCAGACTATGGCCTTGGAGCTGTTCTTTCTCACAAAATCAAAGAGGTGGGGCACTCGACAGCATAGTTTCCAAAACTCTGACTCTGACATAGCATATTTATAATCTAATAGAGCAAGAGGCGATAGCAATCATGTTTGAACTAAACAAGTTCATGGCTATGTGAATAGACAACGATGTATTTTTTAACAGACTATAAGTCGTTTCTAGCATTGTTTAACGTCCACCCGAACACACCTACCAGGACTTATCGAGGCCTGCAACAGCGGGAACTGTATCTTTCGGGGTGTGACTACAACATCCTCAGTACAGCATGCGAATGCGAATGTGTTGTTCACACCGTGCTCGGGACTGACGCACCAGCATGACAGCACTACACCACAAGCTATGGATGCCCAGAGAACAGAGGCCATGACAGCTCAGGGAAAACAAAATTTGTGAGTATGGGAATAACAATAACAAGCCATGTTATGGGGAATAACTCTGCACACCACTGCTGCGATCCTGGGTGTTCGCCTCGCCGCAAAATGGCAGTGGCACAGCTAGTGAGAACATGTTCGTCCTCACCAACGCTCATGGACACAAGTATAAGGAACAGAAAAATGAAACAAACACGAACGAACAAAGTAAGTAAATAGTTTGTTATTTAAAAAACATTCGCCATAGATGTTAACTGATTTACCCCACTCTGAGACTAGATGGTCAGTGCATTCATGGAAAAGTCTTTGCGGTTGCCTTCTCTGATGCCTCCGATAGTGGCCACTTTCGCTTACACAGAGCGCCAACAGCCCAGGATGAGGGGAAAATCGGACGCCATAGAGCGAGTACTAGACATGCAGTCTGCATACACGCAGGGAGTAGCCTGGCAGATGCCCTCGCCTCACTTAAGATGGACACCTTTGGAAGAGCCTAGCTGACAATGACAAGTGTGCCGAAAGCTTTTGGATCCCTGCAGCCACTGGGATGGGACATTGACAGAAAGCCGGCCGGAGTGGCCGTGCGGTTCTAGGCGCTACAGTCTGGAGCCGCGTGACCGCTACGATCACCGGTTGGAATCCTGCCTCGGGCATGGATGTGTGTGATGTCCTTAGGTTAGTTAGCTTTAAGTAGTTCTAAGTTCTAGGGGACTGATAACCACAGCAGTTTAGTCACATAGTGCTGAGAGCCAATTGAACCATTTTGACAGAAAAGCGTCAAGAATGTACACATTGAGGCGTGTGAATCTTCTGGCAGCAGACTTTTTACGTACCTCAAAAAGCCAGAACATGTCAGCATACAAGTAGCCCACAGGGACCAGGGGTTGTGTGAAACTAAGAAAGTGTGGAAGAAGTTAGCCTACTTAAAAATACGTTTGCTCGATAGTAAGGAGGTTGCTTATTAATCAAGAATGCCAACATATTCTTAGACAAAGTACTAACATGAGACCCTCCAGGCCACACACAGAGATAACTGTAATAAAGGAATGCTGTGAGGCTGCTTTCACAGCAACTTAGGAATACAGAAAAACATCTAATTAATCTGTGACTATGACTGGGAACAGCGCTGATACTGAAAGTGTGAGAAAAACGCGAATTCTCGAGTGAGACACAAGCCCGAACAATACAGAAAGACTTTTACGGTGCACTGGGAGGTGCGGTCACGAAACGGCGATTGTTATTGGGCAGCATTGCAAATTTAGTTTGCCAGTGATAACGCCGAAAGGATGAAAATTTCGTGGGGCTCTTGTGCTTAGTGGAGTGATGGGAGGTGAAGCGAGAGGCGGTGCAGCAGCACGGAAGCAAGAGGACATGGGGGTCTTCCATCCATCGCCTACCCTCTCCTGCCGACGTTTTGATATTGCAGTTTCGACAAAGCAACCCACGGCGAGCTATCAATGTAAAGACCATACCCTTTTCGCTGCTACGAGACACGCCGTGCCAACCCTGGATCTGCCTCTGTCATCACCACACGATAAATGAATATGAAGAGGTGAGATAATTCAATCCTCCCTCATTCTCCTTAATAACTGAATCGTATCCACTTTAAGTGCAACGTATGAAAACTCTGCTTTTGCTTACCGCGAGTTGAACATTAAGGACAAGTTTTAAGTGCCTCAGGGGTATGTCCTGCTCACTACAATGTGGAAGCCTCAGATTTAAAATTTTGTGTGTATGTTAAAAGGTACTGAAATAAATGCAGTCATGTCATGTTTTATTCTTGTAAAAGATCTATTCCATTCACTTATGGACCCCCTAATCTTATAAACTTTTGCTTTTTTATTTCAATTAATTATTGATGACCCCAAATTATTGGATGTTAACATAGGGCAATATATTAGTAATGTGCATGTCAGTTTATGGAATTGGTCATTAGAATTCTGAACTCATATTTTGGTGCTCGACGCGGGTGATCTTATTATTCGTCTACATATCATTTTACGTCAGAGAGGAGAATTTTTCCCGATCACAACAGTTTGCATTTGCGCGCCTAGCGTGAGGCGTCGATTTGGCATCATAATCTTCATTTCGATAGTTTGAAAACTTCTAAATTTTCATACACGTCTCCCATACGCCCACTGGAAGTTGCTAGCCTCTCTGTGTGAGATATCAGGTGCACGTATTGTGTATTCGTATGTGCTCAATGCTTTGAAAATGTGCTGTATTAACAAGACATAGCGGTAGTCAGTATATTTAGTTTCAGTTCCCACAGTCTCCTTTGTGTTTTGTAAAGCAGTTTTTGAACATGTAGTTTGCAGGTTTTCATTGTTAAGTTTACGGACACCAGCGTTGCGATCAGCGTCGTATTGTCTGTGTCAGTTCGTTCTGTGGATTGCTTTTTGTATGTAGTCACAGTTTCCATGCAGACGAGGCCTGGAAAGTGGATGGATATGACAATCGTCAGGCCAATGGAGGAGAGTTCGGATGCGAGTGAGTAAACGCCAGGGCCAGCTGTCGGGAGAACACAGATTCAGAGATTCACAGCTTCAGGGTACACTAGAAACTGATAATCCAAATGAGGAAGGTTCGAGGTTGAATGAGAACACAGGGTACGTCTGTAGTGGATACCTAAGGTCAGAGTCCACTGGACTGGGTTATCGCGGTATGAGAGAGCCACATATCTCAGTCAACAGCCATGAGAGAGGAGAATACAACACAATCTGAAAGACTGAAAGTCGAGCCAAAACTTTGTAATCAGAAGATTGATTGGCAGATCGATGATGTTAGGCTTGAACGGGGGACCGAGAGCACAAAGGTAAGGATGGATCTCACCAAAAACCTGGGTGATGCGAAAAAATAATGTGAAGCGAAGGTTGACAACTTAGAAACGCTGATAAACGCTAAGATGAGTGACATATCTGCTAGCATAAACGAGGAAAATAAATAGTCCAAGGTAAAGGAAATACAAATGACGGTGTGCAATACGACTAGGCAATGTTCTTGTGATTCTGGTTATTCTAACGAACTAGCGGGCTCCATTCCCAGTCCACAGTATGGACATACCACAGCCTAAGTTCGGTAGAAGGTGCAGTATCCACCAGAAGGCACACCTAAAGAATTTAGACGTGTATCTGCACGCTAAAGGAGTGGCGGAATGTAATGTTTTATCTGTTGCATAGCAGACGCTCGATCAGAAAGACGCTCCCTGGTGTGGCCAAATAGCTTGCGAGAACAGTAGTTACACCTGGTGCTATTGCACCAAGGGATCATCCGAGCTTAAAGTTCTCATCCGACGAACTAATCACTATCAACAGTGTCACATACCATTTCTTCATGAGATATAACGCAGTGGTTTAGAATTTAAGCCATGGAATTAGCGCAAAGTCTTGTGTCACGAAATGTACGCCACCACCTCTGTTTGCCCCGCCAAATACTGGCAATGGAAATTGCTTCTACCGCCATGATTCTGACAGTCTGCTTTCGAGTCGAACGCTATCGCACGGGTGTGCCACGCAGGCACGACTTTTATTAGAATATTTGTGATATTCGTTTTGGAACCTTTAGTATTATTAACCAGTAAACTCTAGACTGTGGCGTAAAATGGTACCAAATTGCAGCTCTCTCTTTAGTAATGCGTCGTAGACAGTCGTTTGAAGAGTAAACTATCTACCTTGATACTGAATGCTCATAAGGCTAACACCAATAAATACGCCTGAATGTAGAGAACGAAATTCGAGCAGTTGTTCCTCACCATTTTATTCTTTGGAGGCTATAAAGGAAAGTATGGTTCAGTATTTTTTTCGAGGCGTACATGAATTATTTGAATAATTTAAGGAAAACCGGTTGGGAAACACTTTAATAATACGCCCAAAAAGAATTTACAGCCTTTGGGTGGAAGTAGCACTTGTCAGTGAATAATACTATTAATCCAACGACCCTGCACTTACTTCCATTTGTGATGGAGGTGATCAGCGTAGCATTCTACGTATGTTAGCTTAAACTGTCATGAGATCGTCACTCAAATCATGTGTCAACTATTCATGCGCAGTGCCATTTTCAGTGAATTTATTACGACATTTAATCCAGAGACGTTGGGCATTGTACTTACATTCTCATCACGTTCACACATTTGCATTTATGCATTTATCTAGACAGGATAACATATTTCAGCAATTAAGGCAATGTTCCTTGCCAATTAATATTCATTGAAGATGCAGCCTAGAAGCTGTAAAGGATTACAGCCCGTCATAAGTATAAACATCTGAGAGACTCTCCCCATTTCTGCTCCGTAAATCCGCAGCAGGCCGCGTATTACAGCTAGTGCGCTCGGCTGACTTGGCATTTTGCCTTCTGCAGCCGGAGTAGCTCGGCTCTTTTCTTTTCTGCTGCGGGTGGTCGCGGAACTCCATTTTGTGGCTGTCTTCGCAATGTTCAGGAGTTATTAATACTGCAGACCCCGACGGCTACTGATACGGTCACCCTGCAGGCAATCGGCGCAACTGTTGTTCTCCAGAGTAATGTTCCACAGATCGGAGTTCAGTTGACGGCTAACGTAGACAGATTTAAGCTTAAACTGTTAACTGCAGCTACTCAAGGCCACGGTTTCTCGGTTAAGAGGCCGCTACTAATTTAAAGGTGTAGCTGATTTCATCTTTGGAAGTATCGAAAACATTTGTGAATTATGTTACATTGGCACATAGATTTTCGCTACATTTCCTGCCTAGAAGGTTACCGTTTCTTGTTGAATAATATTTGGTTGCGTTACACAAATAGTTCGAGGTAAATTATATTTTACATAGGAAATTCTGCTCCTTCAATCACTCAGTAACAGGAATTGAGAGTTAAGATACCAAATGACTATTCAGCGTGCAGGAATGCAGAAAGACCTTTTGTTCCATCGACCTTACATAAACTAGTTGTCTAAGGTCTCTCCAGCAGTTTTGCAGTAATGCCATTCTCCAAGAAAATTTGAATGAGAATGTGTACGTGTTGTTTTTATGAGACAGAACAAATTTACCGATCTTAGTTGAGTCATGCGTCCAATCAGTAAGTTTGCAGATTAGCTATCTAGCTCTGAAGGCGACAGCCTGTAAAAATAATACAGCGTTAGATACAGAAGGACGGGAATTAATATGTCTTTCGTTAATATCGAATAGCAGTCTGTGTTCGAGGTGTTTACAGTAACGTTGAGGCTGGCAAATGGCTCTGGGCACTATGGGACTTAACATCTATGGTCATCAGTCCCCTAGAACTAAGAACTACTTAAACCTAACTAACCTAAGGACATCACACAACACTCAGTCATCACGAGGCAGAGAAAACCCCGGACCCCGCCGGGAATCGAACCTAACGTTGAGGTCTCTAGTACTTAAGAAATAGTTGAAGGTATGCTTTCACCTGTCGAACAGGAGATAGATGAGGATTTAGCGCATCGTCTACATAGAAGTCATTAGAAAGTAAAAGATAGTCGATAGGACAGCAAAGTGGCCTCATGGATAATGCGCTGTATTTGCATTCACGGAAATACCATTCCTGCCAACCTCATTTATGAAACAGACAACATCGCATCTCCTGGTGATGTCATCTCGGTTTGATGTCCAAACTCAGTGCTGCTTTGACGGTCAAATCACGACAATTTTTCCGTCTGATTTACGTTGCAAGTAGTTTCCCTAAGTCGTTTAAGGTGATTTTCGAGCTATTTTCTTCTGGGAAGGACTCATTACATTTTACCCCATCCGTTTGTTCAGTCCAAGTCAGTGCCAGTCTGCCAGTCTCTAAGGGCCTCATCAATGGAATAATATCATAATTTTCGTTATTTCCTTGTTACTAGCGGGGAAAAGTAGGCCATGTCTTTTCCAAAGGAACATGTGTATTCCACAGTAGTCATGCAGATGTAGAAGTAAATATTCCAGAACTAGAAACAAGAGCAGGTGGCAACACGCGTAACGCAGAAGTCAGACTGTAGTAGGGAAGGCGATTTGTCGAGTTCGATTGATTTGGAGAATTAGAGGGAAATGGGGTTCACCTGAAAAGGAGACCGAGCGTAGAACACAACTGTTACCCATTCCTGAGTACTATTCTAGTGTTTAGTATCAGCACTAGGTCGGATTAAAGGTAGACATGGAAGCAATTCAGTGACGGGCAGCTAGATTCGTTACCTGCAGGTTCGATCAACACACAAATATTACGGAAATGCTTGAGCAACTCAAATGGAAATCGCTGGAGGGAAGGTGACGTTCTTTCTAAGGAATACTGTTCAGAAATGTAGAGAAACTGATTTTGAAGTCGACTGCAGAAGGATTCGACAGCAGAGTACGTATATTTCTCGTAAAGATCACGAAGATAAGGTAACAGAAATTAGAGCTGCTACGAAGGCATATAGGAAGACGTTTTTTCCTGTCTCAGTTTGCTAGTGGAGCAGGAAAGGAAATCACTATTAGTGGTACAGGATACCGCCCGCCCCGTACCATACGTGGCTTGCGGAGTATGTATGTAGATGCAGATATCCTCGGTGTAGTGAAGCGGCAGAGATTACTAAAGGTAAATCTTCCGTCGCCGCTCGTGTACCAACTAGCTTCCTTTCAGAATATGCTGATAAAATGGCTCATAATTTTGTAATCGTGTACAACGAGCCTATCGACGAAAGATCCATGACAGAGGGCTGGGAAGCTGCACAGGTCACGGCAATACCCAATAAAGCAAATAGTAGTAATCGGCTGAATTACTGGCCCATATCGCTGATGTCTATTTGCAGTAGGATTTTAACGCTTGCTGTGAACTAACATCATGAATTACCTCAAAGAAAACAACCTACTGACAAATAGTCAGTACGGATTCAGAAATTATCGTTCTAGTGGAACACAACTAGTACTTCATTCACGCAAAGTAATGCGTGATATCGACAGAGGAACTAAAACTGTTTGCATATTTCTAGATTTCCAAAAGTCTTTTGACCCCGTTCCTATCAAGAAACGTGTAATCAAATTGCTTGCCTAAGGAGGACAGGCCCAGTTGTGCGACTGGATTCGTGATTTGCTGTCAGGAGGGGACGATTCAGAGTAATTGACTGGAAGTCATTCAGCAAACCAGAGAGTTATAGGCCCTTTGCTGTTCCTGACCTATATCAAAGCTTTAGGAGATAACCCGAGCAGAGCTCTTATAGTGTTTGCAGTTCATGCTGTCGTTTACCATCTATTAAAGTCATCAGAAGATCAAAGCCAATTGCAAACCGATTTATGCAAGACATCTCTATATTGCAAAAATTGGCAACTGACTACATAATGAAAAGCGTAAGGTCATTCACATGAGTAGCGAAACGATTCTGTTAAATTTCGGTTGCATTATAAATCACACTAATCTAAGGGTTGTCAGTTCAGCTAGATACCTAGGGATTATAGTTACGAACAACTTAAACTAGAACGATCACACGCATGATGTTGTAGGGAAGCCAAACCAAAGACTTCATTTTATTGCCAGAATACTTAAAAGAAACAACAGGTCTACTAAACAGGCTGCCTACACTGTGCTTTCCCGACGTCTTCTGGAGTACTGCTACGCGGATAGGATTGACGGATGACGTCGAAAAAGTTGAAATAAGGTCAGCTCGTTTTGTGTTATAGCGAAACAGTGAGAGAGAATGTCACGTATATAATACTTTCACCCGAATTCAAAAATATTTTGTTTGCACCCACCTTCTTTGGGAGACACGATCATCGATAACAAGTAAGAGATATGAGAACACGCACGGTAAAATTTAAGTGTCGTTTTTCTTGTGTTCTGTTTTGAGAGTGGAATGGTAGAGAAATTGTCTGAAGGTGGTTCACTGAACCCTCTGCCAGGCACTTAAGCATGAGAAGCAGAACAGTTATGTAGATGTAGATGTAAATCATGCTGGAGTTTGCCCTCAGGAATTTAGGGAAAGCATGGAACATTGCATCTGGGTGATCGGACGAGATTCTGAACACTTTGTGCATGTTTACTGCCTCAACGATTGCAACACCTCACTCGGTCGAGATACTGAAGCAGTTAAATACTATCTTAACGGCATTCAAGTACAGGGTGATTATAATTAAAGGTAAACTTTCAGGCCGCTGTAGAAATAACACCACTGGTTAGAATGATGTCAAACTGTAACGGAATATTGTTGGACAAGGGGGAAAACGTAGGGCAGAAAAAAAAAAAAAAGTTACGAAATGTAGTAACATATGTCGCTGTAAGTACCATAACTTAATACTGGTCGACCACAAATGAGAAATGAATCTTAAAATAATGCGTAAGGCGTACGTTTGATGTTAAACAAACTGTAGTATTCAGTGTACATGGGTGTACAGGTGTGATACTGTTAGTTACGTAAGCCTATCCACCACGGCAAGGTCATACCACATCGGATGGGGAAAATCGGTTTTTAATTGTCCTGAGGCCAAAAAACACCATAAGAAGCATCACTCGCATCAGTTTTTAATTGTCCTGAGGCCATAAACCGCATAAAAGGTATCAATCAAAATCAAAATGGATAATTGATATCTCTGTGACAGGCGCAAAACATGTTCAATACGCTTCCCATCGTTTCCTTCAACAAGTTTAAATCTAGGAGTAACATGTTCCACAACTTATCGAAGTGTTTCTGGGGTCACTTTCTGCTGAACACAGCATATTTCAGATAGTCCCACAGCCAGAAGTCACACAGGCTAAGATCAGGTGATCGGGGCAGCCAGTCTGTAGCGAAATGGCGGCTGATAATTCTAGTATTTCCCAAATGGGGCATCAGCAGCTGCTTTACTGGATTTGCAATGTGCAGAAGTGCGCCATCTTGCATAAAAATGATCCCATCCACACAGCCACGCTGTTGGAGAGCTGGAATGACGTGGCTGCGCAAAAGACACTTATAGCGCTTACCAATGATGGTACAGATAACAGGACCGGAAGCACCAGTCCCTTCGAAAAAATATGGCCCTATCCCATGATGCCGTAAACCTGCACCACACAGCGACCTTTTCAGGATGAAGTTGTACTGGCTGATTTGCGTGTGGATTTTCCGTTGCCCATATTCAACAATTCTGTGTGTTGACATATCATGTTAAATGAAAGTGGGCTTCGTCTGTCCACAAAATCTTCTGCGGCCAATCACTGCCCACTTCCATGCGAGCAAGAAATCCTAAACCAAAGGTCTCTCTTGCTGGTAGGTCAACAGGAAGCAACTTATGCACATGGCTCATTTTGAATGGATAGCAAAGAAGAATGTTTTGTAGGATGTTCGAGCAATTCTTTGTGCACTACATGTTTGCACATCTCCACTCGTCTCCTTCTACACTGCTCTGGCCACTGCTTCCACTAACGTCGAATCAATTCGTTTCCTCCCTCTACAAGATTGCGCACCAACAGAACCCGTCTTTTCGAAATTCCGAATCATTTTCTCCAGACACACGGCAGTCATCGGACCAAGGCACTTTTTCGGACCCTTCAGTGTCTGGATCTTCTGTAGAGCGCCGTGTGCCCAGTCATCATTCCTGTAATACAGCTTTAGAAGCAGAGCGCAATCCTGCGTTGAGACAGTCATGGCGGACGTCGCAGAAGCGAAAGGTGGAAAAGCCGTGTACCCGGCGCGTTTATACCAACTTCAATGGGTCGAGCGCAGGACTGGTGCTTTCATTTACGTATTCTGACACATACAGCACCATGTATTGATGAATTTTCACATTATATATTTTCTTCAGTCATACATTTTCCGCCAGCCGGAGTGGCTGAGCGGTTCTAAGCGCTACAGTCTGGAACCGCGTGACCGCTACGGTCGCAGATCCGAATCCTGCCTCGGGCATGGATGTGTGTGATGTTCTTAGGTTAGTTAGGTTTAAGTAGTTCTAAGTTCTAGGGGACTGATTACCTCAGCAGTTAAGTCCCATAGTGCTCAGAGTCATTTGAACCATTTTTCATACGTTTTCCCCTTTCTCCTACAATATTCCGTTGCAACTTGCCGTCATTAGATACTTTCTTCAGACTTTAAATTCTCACATTTTCTTTAGCCCGACGACAGTTTTGATATAGCGAGAACATTCTACAGTGATTGGTAGTTTTCGCAGCAAAATTTTGGAAGTTTTTTTTCCTGATTTTACATAGGGTGGACAGGTAGATATAGGGGGTGTATAGCCCAACCTCTGTATCTTGGTCATCTGCAATCGATGGCGGTGCGCGTCATTGGATGTCGCAAAATAATGAGATGTGGATTATATCCTGCAGTCAACCAGAAAAACTACACCGATATTGCTTATAAAACTAAAAGAAAATGGACTGTCCTTATTTTCGTGGAAAAACGTCATTTATTATCGCCGTAACTGCGTTTTCCTTTTTAATATATGTTCGATTGTAGGAGGTGCGCTGACGTTAAATACGATAGTTACAGTGCAGTGCTTACACTTTCAGGAAGGTGGGCACTTGTGGGGGTGGTGTGGTAATGGTCCAGTGCGCCCGGCCTTTTAGCCGTGCGGTCTAACGCATGGCTTTATGGACTGCGTAGGAGCGCCTGGTCCCTGGCACGAATCCGCCCGGCGGGCTTGTGTCGAGGTCCGTTGAGCCGGCCAGTCTGTGGATCCTTTTTACGCGGTTTTCCATCTGCCTCGGCGAATGCGGACTGGTTCCCCTTATTCCGCCTCAGCTATACTATGTCGGCGATTGCTGTGCAAACAAGTTATCCACGTACGCGCACACCACGATTACTCTTCCACGCAAACACAGCGGTGACACTCGTTTGGTGTGAGACGTTCCCTGGGGGGGGGGGGGGGGGGAGGTTCACTGGGGGCTGAACCGCGCAATAACCCTGAAAGAATGGTTTGGTGTGGGCGGCGGAGGGGTGAAGTGGACTGCGGTAGTGGTCGTGGACGACTGTGGCTGTGGTGGGGACGGAGCCTCTCCGTCGTTTCTAGGCCCCTGGTTAACAGGGCACGGCGTGTGGTATGGAACGCCCTTAATGAATCTGGTTTTAACATCTTTTTGTACTGGTGAAGAGCCTTCACCTCAAGGCAGGCTGGGTGCCTGTCGTCTGCCGGAGGAAGGGCGATAGGCCACAGAAAAACCCCAAGGCGCTTGGTACCAGTTGACTGATTGAAAAGTCGTGGGTCTTCACTGTAGGTCCAGGGAGGGAGGGAGGAAGGGAGTGGAAGGGATGAGGGGTGGTAAGAGGGCTTCTAATTTCGGCAGTGTGTGATCATACATCGAGATGATTTCACGTTCAACTACCGTCCCTTCTGCAGTCTTTTGAGATGACGATTTTGCCCAGTACATATGTTGAATTATCACCAGCTGATTACCGGTGCTGGTTTTTCCACGAGAATCTCGATGCGTAATTAGACCAGGGGTGAGAAAGAAGAGGAAGTTGGAGAATACAAGGTCTACCTGTCAGGAGTCAAAGCAGGAATAGCACAATGGGGTGTCGGGCTTTACATCAGGAAAGAAATGGAACCCAGCGTAGTTGCAATAAGGTATGTAAGCGAACGACTGATGTGGATAGATTTGACAGTGTCTAGCAAGAAAATTAGGATTGTGTGAGTATATTCGCATTGTGAAGGGACAGATCAAGATAAGATGGATAGTTTTTATGAGGCACTCAGTGATGTAGTTGTTAGAGTAAAGGACAAGGACAGTGTTCTGCTCATGGGTGATTTTAACGCCAGGTTTGGAAATCGAACAGAAGGGTATGAAAAGGTTATGGGTAAATTTGGAGAGGATATGGAGGCCAACAGGAACGGGAAACAACTCTTGGATTTCTGTAGCAGTATGGGCTTAGTAATCACAAACTCCTTTTTTAAACATAAGAACATTCACCGGTATACTTGGGAAGACAGGGGAACCAGATCTGTCATTGACTATATAATAACAGATCAGGAATTCAGGTAGGCTGTGAGGGACACACGTGTATTCAGGGGATTCTTCGATGACACTGATCATTATTTAATCTGCAGTGAAATTGGGATTGTGAGGCCGAAAGTGCAGGAGGTCAGGTCCATATGTAGGAGGATAAGAGTGGAGAAACTTCAGGATAAGGAAATCAGGCACAAATACATAACAGCGACCTCAGAAGGGTACCACTTAGTTGAATGTAGTCAATTACAGCCATTGGAAAAGGAATGGACAAGGTACAGGGACACAGTACTAGAAGTGGCTAAAGAATGTCTTGGAACAGTAGTGTGTAAAAGTAGGATGAAGCAAACAGCTTGGTGGAATGATACAGTCAAGGCAGCCTGTAAAAGGAAAAAGAAGGCGTATCAAAAATGGCTACATACCAGAACCCAGGTAGACAGAGAAAGTTATGTTGAAGAAAGAAACAAAGCCAAACAGATAATTGCAGCACCCAAGAAGAAATCGTGGGAAGACTTTGGAAACAGGTTGGAGACTATGGGTCAAGCTGCTGGAAAACCATTCTGGAATGTAATTAGCAGTCTTCGAAAGGGAGGTAAGAAGGAAATGACAAGTATTTTGGACAGGTCAGGAAAACTGCTGGTGAATCCTGTGGATGCCTTGGGCAGATGGAGGGAATATTTTGAAGAGTTGCTCAATGTAGGTGAAAATGCGATCAGTAATGTTTCAGATTTCGAGGTAGAATGGGATAGGAATGATGATGGAAATAGGATCACATTTAAGGAAGTGGAAAAAATGGTCAATAGATTGCAGTGCAATAAATCGGCTGGGGTGGATGAAATTAAGTCGGAACTCATCAAATACAGTGGAATGTCAGGTCTTAAATGGCTACACAGGATAATTGAAATGGCCTGGGAGTTGGGACAGGTTCCATCAGACTGGACAAAAGCAGTAATCACACCAATCTTTAAACATGGAAACAGAAAAGATTGTAACAACTACAGAGGTATCTCTTTAATCAGCGTTGTGGGTAAAATCTTCTCAGGTATTGTTGAAAGGAAAGTGCGAGTATTAGTTGAGGACCAATTGGACGAAAATCAGTGTGGGTTTAGGCCTCTTAGAGGTTGTCAGGACCAGATCTTTAGCTTACGGCAAATAATGGAGAAGTGTTATGAGTGGAACAGGGAATTGTATCTATGCTTTATAGATCTAGAAAAGGCATATGACCGGGTTCCTAGGAGGAAGTTATTGTCTGTTCTACGAGATTATGGAATAGGAGGCAAACTTTTGCAAGCAATTAAAGGTCTCTACATGGATAGTCAGGCAGCAGTTAGAGTTGACGGTAAATTGAGTTCATGGTTCAGAGTAGTTTCAGGGGTAAGACAAGGCTGCAACCTGTGTCCACTTTTGTTCATATTATTTATGGATCATATGTTGAAAACAATAGACTGTCTGGGTGAGATTAAGATATGTGAACACAAAATAAGCAGTCTTGCATATGCGGATGACTTAGTTGTGATGGCAGATTCGATTGAAAGTTTGCAAAGTAATATTTCAGAGCTAGATCAGAAATGTAAGGTCTATGGTATGAAGATTAGCATCTCCAAAACGAAAGTAATGTCAGTGGGATAGAAATATAAACGGACTGAGTGCCAAATAGGAGGAACAAAGTTAGAACAGGTGGACGGTTTCAAGTACTTAGGATGCATATTCTCACAGGATGGCAACACAGTGAAAGAACTGGAAGCGAGGTGTAGCGAAGCTAATGCAGTGAGCGCTCAGCTACGATCTACTCTCTTCTGCAAGAAGGAAGTCAGTACCAAGACTAAGTTATCTGTGCACCGTTCAATCTTTCGACCAACTTTGTTGTATGGGAGCGAAAGTTGGGTGGATTCAGGTTACCTTATCAACAAGGTTGAGGTTACGGATATGAAAGTAGCTAGGATGATTGCAGGTACTAGAAGATGGGAACAACGGCAGGAGGGTGTCCACAATGAGGAAATCAAAGAAAAACTGGGAATGAACTATATAGATGTAGCAGTCAGGGCGAACAGGCTTAGATGCTGGGGTCATGTTACACGCATGGGAGAACCAAGGTTACTCAAGAGACTCATGGATTCAGCAGTAGAGGTTGGGAGGAGTCGGGGCAGATCGAGGAGAAGGTACCTGGATTCGGTTAAGAATGATTTTGAAGTAATAGGTTTAACATCAGAAGAGGCACCAATGTTAGCACTGAATAGGGGATCATGGAGGAACTGTATAAAGGGGGCTATGCTCCAGACTGAACGCTGAAAGGCATAATCAGTCTTAAATGATGATGATGATGATGATGAATTAGAGCAGAAGCATTGTCCATCAGTTGTGTTGTCTTCAATTACCAGGTCTGCAGGGTGATTGTCGAGCAGGAATCTGTAGCGAACTCTGATGTTGAACAGTGATAGATCCAGTCCTCAGGTGTATGCTTACAGATAATGCAATTATTAAACTTCTCTCTGTCTAACATCAGCATCTCGCCTCTTGAATATACAGTATTACCTACAAAAAAGAAAAAAAATAGTAAAAATAATTCCTCGAACTCCAGCCGTTTTTACTGCCAGTTTGTAAGTATGAGTGTGTCTGCCATTAGTTTTGAGTGGTATTGTGATTTTTTTTTTCTCGGCAGGTTAACACCAGTCATATGGCATCCTCAGTTTTTTAACTGTATTGCAACTTTAGGCAGTTCTTGTGTAGTGGTATGCCTTGTGTAGTGATATGAATATAGTTGTGTAATTAGGTCTGATCTTTATGATGAATTACGTAATTAGGACCGAGATTTACTAGAGCTTCCTAACCAAAATGAAGAAAGTACAGTAACTCAACCTCCCTCTCCTGCATCTGGGGAGTTTCCAGTTGAGTTGGGCGGTTCACTTGGGCTTCCCATCCAGAAGGACCAGAGTTCGAGTCCCAGAAAGGGCATCGCCATTTTTAATTTCCCGCCAATTCCCTGTTGGGGGTGGAGGGTGGGTGGGACATCAGTACAGCCCTAGGACAAAGAAATTCCCACCGAAATTCGAAATTCCAGCCAAAATTCCCCCAATACAGTAGGTGTGGAAAGGCGAGGGGGAGGGGTGTGGGAGGAGGTTCAGTGGGGACCAACGTCCAAGCTGAGGAAAACACATGATGTCATATGGGGATGGGGGTAATTAATTGATCAATTTAATTAATTTGTATATCTATTTCATATCAATTCCGTATCAAAATTGCACTCTGAGCCACAGTACCCTACTATTAACCTCGACGGAAGGACGGTACGCCCACGACGATCTGTGTTTTCGTGTTGTCTCTCATGTGACAATGCCGTGGTGCCTATTTTCAACAGGACAGTGCTCTTCCGCACACGGTAAGTATCTCTGTAATCTGTCTGCGTGATACTGAGGCACTCCCATGGCCTTAAGATTTCCAGATCTATTCCCTATGGATCTTAATATGTGGAACCAGTTTGGACGTCAAGTCTGTCCCATTGCCAGTATCAAGGATATCAAGTATCAGATGGAACATTTCTGACCCAGCTTGCCACAGGAGAGGATACAACGGATATATTACAGCCTTCCCAACCGGATCAGTGCATGCACCTCGGTCAGATGGAGTACAGCATCTTACTGATCAGTGGGTTCTTACTGCCAAGTTTTCAAGTTTTAAAAAAAAATCTTACTCGAGTCTGTAATCACTAAAACAAAGTTACTTACCCTCTCAAGCCATGAAATTCCATATCGTTTCATACGTCCGTTCCGTGTCTTCACATTTTCGGTAATCTGTGTAGCCGTTGCACTTTGTCTCAATATTCATCAATTCAAGAAACGTCCCTGAAGAGGATAATGGCTGAATTTCACGTTTGAAGTCTTACGAAAAATAACTTCCTCAATTTTTGGAATATGGCTTAGTATCTGTAGCAGGAACAGTTCAACGCTGTTATTCTTATTAATAAACAGATTTGTGAAGTAGGTAGAACAATGTAATATTGAAGTTTCGGTCTCGGTAAATAACGTGAGGAACAGAATCATACAGAGGTCGCGTGACTGTTTCACTCAAATGTTGGCAACATGCGCAGTGCGAAATGTTCGCTACATACATATTCCTATTCTATGGTTCGTGCGTTTCATTACGCGTCAGCGTCAGCGGCCGCAGCGCTAGACAACCAATCAGGAGCCAGCTGCTGTTCTCCCGCGTCCGACGACTACCTCAGCGAACAGTGCCAAGTGACAGCCCAGGCGCCACCGGCCAAATGAGCAACTTGGTGGCATGACTGCTGCCTCACAGCAGCCGCGTGAACCTGCGAACAGCAAGCGTACCCACTTAGGAAGTGCCGCGTTCCCTCCCTAACGGGTAGAAGGAAAGACAAACTCGTATGCAGTGAACTTCGAAGGAAAGGTGGGCAAACTGAGAGTGATACTCTCCACAAAAGTTTGGAACCCGTCACTTATTATCTACTTAAGGAGTAAACTCGAAGAAAATGACGAGGAACCTGAGCTGAGAACGGGAGGATAAGGAACGCACTTGCACATGCGAATGAGCAGGTCGTGACCGAAAAAATACAGTCTACACGCCAAAATAGGCACGAGGAAGAAGAGAAGCTGTCACATTAGAAAGCAGTCGGATGCTCTCTCTGTCTCTGTAGTGACGGACAGAATACAATGGATTAAAGAGAAAGCGAAGATTGAACAGGCCCACGTCCGCATCCATTTTATAAAATTTTCCAACGACCAGAAGGCTGTGAGGGATATTCTGACAGGAAAATAAATTTGTGGAAAGGAGAATTAGAGAATATAGAGCATTCGCACGGTGCCACATGTTGTAAATGTGGAACGCAAACATAGGGCACACTGCCAGAATGTGGCTGAAAAGGCTACCTAGATCTCTAAAACAAAATACGAAAGGACACAGAAACTTAGGCCACCCATTGTAATCCATCAGGTGAAAACAATCTTCTCTCCCTCTGGGCTTTTTCGGGGATATGAAGGGCTTAAACCTTAACGAGAAGACGATCATAGTGGAATGCCGATCGTAAATCAAATTTCGTTTCGAAATGAAACCTAAAGGTTGTGTAAGATTAAATTACGTCATTCAAATCAGCCCAAAGTTCTTGCCATGCTACTTGTATGTATCAGTTTTCATTCACAGAGCCGCAAAGGGTTGCCGTGCGGTTTAAGGCGCCTTGCCACGGTTCACGCAGCTCCCCCAGTCAGAGGTTTGAGTCCTCCCTGGGGCATGGGTGTGTGTGTTGTCGTTAGTGTAGTTTAGTTTAAGTTAGATTAAGTAGTGTGTAAGCCTAGGAACCGATGACCATAGCAGTTTGGTCCCATAGGAACTTACCTCAAATTTCCAACTGTTTCATTCATAGAGTCGGAGTCTCCGATTATTTTAGGGGTGTATATCTTGGCAACACGATGAAGACTGCAGGGAAACTGAAATTGTGCGTAGCTGATGAGGAGAGCAGGACCACAACAGACCAGATTGCGAAGGATAAGAGCTTAAAATAGGCAGTATCTCATGGCAGACAAGGAACAGTATCTGCTACAAATCGGAAACGGCCGAATGGCCCACATACACGATCGCCAACTTGCACGAACGGACTATGGACTTCAACAGAAACCCAAACAAACATCTGCGTTCACATCATGAACGAAGGAAGCATTACACCGTCACCAACCATAGGTAATGGGCAAAAAATTTGGAAATTTATGGCAAGGAGTATGGGACCAAACTGCTGAGGTCATGGGTCCCTAGGCTTACGAACTACTTAATCTAACTTGAACTAACTTACGCTAAGGACAACACACACACCCATGCCCGAGGGAGGACTCGAACCTCCGTGACAAGACGCCCTAGAACGCACGGCTACCCCGCGCGGCGGTAATGGGTAAAGTCAATTGCGTAATTTTCAACAGGGGTCAGTCGGGATTAATAGTGCGTCATATTTAAGTGTGTGTGTGTGTGTGTGTGTGTGTGTGTGTGTGTGTGTGTGTGTGTGTGTGTGTGTGTGTGTATGTGTGTGTGTGTGTGTGTGTGAGAGAGAGAGAGAGCCGGGACAACACAATTAGCCTTCACCCCGTGCCCTCTGTTTCCATTAGCAGAAGTAAAACATCGAATAACCAAACACCCCGAAAAGCGTCGAAGCAGTATGCTTCATCTCTTTTCATTCAACGATACACTAATACGACTAATATGCAAACTAGCCATATTTCTATATGTGACTTACAGTCAGTTTGATATGAAAATCAAATACATTTCTGTTCGGAATTGGGGAGACTTCAGAAACGCATGTTTATAGCCATTTCCAATACACCGACAGTGATTGCGTATGGGATTTATTCCTTTTCTTTCATCGAAGCACTTTTAGATACTTCTTGCATGTGTACTGGGTACCTGTCTAAAAAGATATCTGAGACCTGTGTCAGTTCCAGAGAAAACAGGACAGTTCAACAGAAGAACCATCTCAAATCCTCTCTGGTTTAGGTGGCAGGCTAGGGGCCCGATTATGCAGTTGCAATGGGAGGTGAGTAACTTGCCAGGTACAGACTGAGAGAGTCATTCTATCAAAACTGGCGCCAGAGATACGGATTAGTGTGACAATACTCTGAACGTCTTGTCCTAAAATTACTTCAAGCAGATAGAGAACCAAATCGTGAAAGTAGCGCATTACACATCCTATCAATAAACAGAGGTGATCTTGCGGAATCAGTTAGTGAAGAGGAAGGCAACAGTGATTATAAGACTACGGGTTTTACAATTTATGTTAAGAAAGGTAGGAACATACTCTCATATTTTTGCTTAGCGAGAGTGTCGGGGTACAAACTTCAGAGTGTCTGAGTAGTCAGCTTCATCAGTGATGAGGATGAAGATTTGTGACACAAATGGAAAAAAAATTAGACGCATCGTTCAGTATCCCTTAGATCGTGGCCTGAGCGGAGTGATGCGGGCAGCGTTGTACGCTGCTCCCCCGCAGCATGCAACACAAACATCTTTGATACGGAAGTGTCCTGGTGTCTCAGTTCTTAAACATCTCTCATATCATGCGTAACAGTTACATTTCTGTTGTAGACTGCTTTAATTGTGCTTCTTTCCTCAAAACACAGCATAAATTACAAACTCACCTTGCAATCGCTATTGCGACAGAACCTTGAAACAGTGTGTCTTATAAACGAACAAAAGGCGACCAGAGAGGTCAATTCCTTACAGTAAACGTGAATGTGTCGGTTTTTCTAACATAATAGAGGAAATTTAAAGTATATTTTTATATTAGCAAATTCTCTTTCCACTAGCTATCAATGACTTCTTAAAAATTACAGTACTGATTTTAAAAAAAATTAAATAAAAAGCTTTAGCTTTGACTACATCGACTTTGATAAGAATGTTACTAATGTGAACCGCATGGCAAAATACTCTCCTCGTTGTGTGATATCATTTGTCAAACTCTGGTTTAGATATTTCGAACGGTTTTGGAGGTATGAGGTATGATAAAAGTATTTCATTCTCGTAAGCGAGTGGTCGGAAGTGAACGTCCTACGCAAATTATATTTTCTCGAGACTGGAGACAGATAGAGACGTCCTTCCATGTCTGAGGGAAAATACAATATCTTATATGAATTTTATTCGCAGCCACATATGGTGCAATATGCAACAAACGCAATATCATATCGACGCGTATATTTCATTGCAAATTTTTCCGAGTTTCTTAATTAAATGAGAATATCACAATAAGTATTACCATTAACGAGATGATGGACACTTCACCATGAAGCTGACATATGACGTAACGTAAAAATCATTTCTTCATCGACTGGTCTCTATAAAATAGTGTGGAAAAGGCGGCAGAGGTAACGGAGCGCTCGCATCATTTTACTCTCAATATTACCTCAGTACTCTATTATACACCGCCGAACTCAGAACACTACAGCGTGGGCTCGCGTTCTGACGTCATACAACGTTCTGCTGGAGTCAGGCCCTAGTCTTAGTCAAGTATCTTCCTAGCAAATTCTTAAGGGATAGGAAAGACCCACCGTGGTTTCATAGCCGTGTTAGAAAACTGCTACATTGGCAAAGAAAGCTTCTTCACAGATTCAAGGGAAGTCAAAACGTAACTCATTTGCAGTGAGAATTTGTTTAAGTTGTCTAATCACCACATAGAAAATTAAATGGCGTTTTGTGGTCTATACAACAAATAAGACATGCTGAGACGTGGGCAGAAACAGTGTTGTGTTTATTTCCTGACACGCAAGAAATTGAAACACACTTTGCGCCCAGTAAAACACAGCCTTGGTCTCAGAGTTCCTGCTATAAAGAGTGCATATGAGTGCTGTCTGAAACACTGGTCAGTCAACAGAAACGATTTCAGAACGCTGCACAGAGTATTGACAGTTATGCTGTGCTGGAAATTGCCTCATAAAGAAACATAAATTACGTCTGATGAAAAAAATCTCATCCCATGCATCTACGTACTTTGATTCTGTACTCAAAGGAACCGTTCATGTCAGAATGTGCAAAAATTAGTTTCATTGAGGCAGAAGCTATACTGTGGAATAACTTTCAATGAACACTCCGATGTACCGATTTCATCGGCAATCAGACCGTTGTATATGGAGAGATAGCTCTGTACGTGCCATGTGTCAAATCGGTTGGCCGACAGTAACTTCTGCAGTTATCGCACCTCAAAACCATGACGTTCTCTTACTACATATATGATAAATTCTTCATCATCTGGATCTGCAGCTCCTTGTGTCTAAAGTGTTTGCAGTTAAAATTGTAGGATGTGAGGATGTGAAGTCCGCCAGTTATGGGTACTTGGAAAGAACGGTGTTTTGCATAACTGGTAGGCCTCACATCCTACAATGATAAATTCTGTTTCATCCGTACTTATAATGATATTATGGTTGAAACACATGAACGATAACTGCGGTTTGATTTTGGTATAACCTTGCTGTTCTCTACAATTCATCAAACATACGCTTGTCCTTGTTGCTTGTGTATTTGATGACGCTGCCGAATTCTGTTTTTCCCCTTGAAAGCATCGCTACAGGCGTTTAAGACTTTGTATTCAAAACTGCAACTGCGAAGAGTCTGCTGCAGTCATCACCCACTGTCGCCATTGTCATGTATGAAGTTTGTGTCCATGGTTTCCAGCCTCCGTAAAGCGATAAAACGCCCACCAGTCGACCATCGTATATTTATTTCGAGTCGAACCACCGCTTGTCATTGGATCCTCCGTAAGGACAGCTGTTCTTTAATTATGAGCTTACGAACACGTACACTGCCCAGTTTACGGTAAGCATTTACCAAGTCTCCAAAAGTCATTGGTAATTGTGGTTCTCGAGTTCTAAAAGTGGTAATCCAATTGGTATCATAATGTGTACGCAAAAGCCACAAAATCTTGAAATCTGATAGAAATATCAATCACTAGTATTTGGACGAAGTTTTGTCACCTTACGTAAAAATATGTATGTGGCATCTGTTCTTGCTGACATGTACGAAAGAACAAACACCATTTCAATCCATCAGCCTCTATGAAATAAAACTCAAAGGAAGTACAGACAATGGTTGCAAGCGAGCGTTTATTTAAGTCAATGGGGAAAGTTGAAAATCAGTATCGGACCGGGATTCCCATCCATGTCTCCGTCTTCCTAGACAGATGCTCTGACCACTAAGCCACTTGGACACAGTGGTCATCTCAACGCACGGACTACCCTACCACGCCTCCCGTCAGACCCAAAATCTCAACATATGCTCACACTACTAATGTAGTGTCCCTAGCCCATTACCTCGTTACTCACGGCATTTCGTCGATTCCCGAAGGAGTTCGAGTGTGGTATACATATGCACTGAAGTGATCAATTGATCGTCCTAATCTTAATCATATATATGGGATGTCCGATCTTTCAGGTATTTGAGAAAGAACAAAAACCACACACATATAATTAAAGCGAGACAGCCAATGATCTCTTTAGTGCGGATGCACATCTGGCTCTAACTCATACGAGAATCAGCGAAATGCCGCTGGTAACGAGGATAACCCCCCCATGAACCATGGACCTTGCCGTTGGTGGGGAGGCTTGCGTGCCTCAGCGATACAGATGGCCGTACCGTAGGTGCAACCACAACGGAGGGGTATCTGTTGAGAGGCCAGACAAACATGTGGTTCCTGAAGAGGGGCAGCAGCCTTTTCAATAGTTGCAGGGGCAACAGTCTGGATGATTGACTAATCTGGCCTTGTAACATTAACCAAAACGGCCTTGCTGTGCAGGTACTGCGAACGGCTGAAAGCAAGGGGAAACTACAGCCGTAATTTTTCCCGAGGACATGCAGCTTTACTGTATGATTAAATGATGATGGCGTCCTCTTGGGTAAAATATTCCGGAGGTAAAATAGTCCCCCATTCGGATCTCCGGGCGGGGACTACTCAAGAGGACGTCGTTATCAGGAGAAAGAAAACTGGCGTTCTGCGGATCGGAGCGTGGAATGTCAGATCCCTTAATCGGGTAGGTAGGTTAGACAATTTAAAAAGGGAAATGGATAGGTTAAAGTTAGATATAGTGGGAATTAGTGAAGTTCGGTGGCAGAAGGAACAAGACTTTTGGTCAGGTGATTACAGGGTTATAAATACAAAATCAAACAGAGGTAATGCAGGAGTAGGTTTAATAATGAATAAAAAAAATAGGAGTGCGGGTTAGCTACTACAAACAGCATAGTGAACGCATTATTGTGGCCAAGATAGACACAAAGCCCATGCCTACTACAGTAGTACAAGTTTATATGGCAACTAGCTCTGCAGATGATGAAGAAATTGATGAAATGTATGACGAGATAAAAGAAATTATTCAGGTAGTGAAGGGAGACGAAAATTCAATAGTCGTGGGTGACTGGAATTCGTCAGTAGGAAAACGGAGAGAAGGAAACCTAGTAGGTGAATATGGATTGGGGGGAAGAAATGAAAGAGGAAGCCGCCTTGTAGAATTTTGCACAGAGCATAACTTAATCATAGCTAACACTTGGTTCAAGAATCATAAAAGAAGGTTGTATACCTGGAAGAATCCTGGAGATAGTAAAAGGTATCAGATAGATTATATAATGGTAAGACAGAGATTTAGGAACCAGGTTTTAAACTGTAAGACATTTCCAGGGGCAGATGTGGATTCTGATCACAATATATTGGTTATGAACTGCAGATTGAAACTGAAGAAACTGCAAAAAGGTGGGAATTTAAGGAGATGGGACCTGGATAAACTGAAAGAACCAGAGGCTGTAGAGAGTTTCAGGGAGAGCATAAGGGAACAATTGACAGGAATGGGGGAAAGAAACTCAGTAGAAGAAGAATGGGTAGGTCTGAGGGATGAAGTAGTGAAAGCAGCAGAGGATCAAGTAGGTAAAAAGACGAGGGCTAATAGAAATCCTTGGGTAACAGAAGAAATACTGAATTTAATTGATGAAAGGAGAAAATATAAAAATGCAGTAAATGAAGCAGGCAAAAAGGAATACAAACGTCTCAAAAATGAGATCGACAGGAAGTGCAAAATGACTAAGCAGGGATGACTAGAGGACAAATGTAAGGATGTAGAGGCTTGTCTCACTAGGGGTAAGATAGATACTGCCTACAGGAAAATTAAAGAGACCTTTGGAGAGAGGAGAACCACTTGTATGAATATCAAGAGCTCAGATGGCAACTCAGTTCTAAGCAAAGAAGGGAAGGCAGAAAGGTGGAAGCAGTATATAGAGCGTTTATACAAGGGCGATGTACTTGTGGACAATATTATGGAAATGGAAGAGGATGTAGATGAAGATGAAATGGGAGATAAGATACTGCGTGAAGAGTTTGACAGAGCACTGAAAGACCTGAGTCGAAACAAGGCCCCGGGAGTAGACAACATTCCATTAGAACTACTGATGGCCTTGGGAGAGCCAGTCCTGACAAAACTCTACCATCTGGTGAGCAAGATGTATGAGACAGGCGAAATACCCACAAACTTCAAGAAGAATATAATAATTCCAATCCCAAAGAAAGCAGGTGTTGACAGATGTGAAAATTACCGAACTATCAGTTTAATAAGTCACAGCTGCAAAATACTAACGCGAATTCTTTACAGACGAATGGAAAAACTAGTAGAAGCGGACCTCGGTGAAGATCAGTTTGGATTCCGTAGAAATGTTGGAACACGTGAGTCAATACTAACCTTACGACTTATCTTAGAAGAAAGATTAAGAAAAGGCAAACCTACGTTTCTAGCATTTGTAGACTTAGAGAAAGCTTTTGACAACGTTAACTGGAATACTCTCTTTCAAATTCTGAAGGTGGCAGGGGTAAAATACGGGGAGCGAAAGGCTATTTACAATTTGTACAGAAACCAGATGGCAGTTATAAGAGTCGAGGGGCATGAAAGGGAAGCAGTGGTTGGGAAAGGAGTAAGACAGGGTTGTAGCCTCTCCCCGATGTTATTCAATCTGTATATTGAGCAAGCAGTAAAGGAAACAAAAGAAAAATTCGGAGTAGGTATTAAAAATCATGGAGAAGAAGTAAAAACTTTGAGGTTCGCCGATGACATTGTAATTCTGTCAGAGACAGCAAAGGACTTGGAAGAGCAGTTGAATGGAATGGACAGTGTCTTGAAAGGAGGATATAAGATGAACATCAACAAAAGCAAAACGAGGATAAAGGAATGTCGTCAAATTAAATCGGGTGATGCTGAGGGGATTAGATTAGGTAATGAGACACTTATAGTAGTAAAGGAGTTTTGCTATTTAGGGAGTAAAATAACTGATGATGGTCGATGTAGAGAGGATATAAAATGTAGACTGGCAATGGCAAGGAAATGGTTTCTGAAGAAGAGAAATTTGTTAACATCGAGTATAGATTTAATTGTCAGGAAGTTGTTTCTGAAAGTATTTGTATGGAGTGTAGCCATGTATGGAAGTGAAACATGGACGATAACCAGTTTGGACAAGAAGAGAATAGAAGCTTTCGAAATGTGGTGCTACAGAAGAATGCTGAAGATAAGGTGGGTAGATCACGTAACTAATGAGGAGGTATTGAATAGGATTGGGGAGAAGAGAAGTTTGTGGCACAACTTGACTAGAAGAAGGGATCGGTTGGTAGGACATGTTTTGAGGCATCAAGGGATCACCAATTTAGTATTGGAGGGCAGCGTGGAGGGTAAAAATCGTAGAGGGAGACCAAGAAATCAATACACTAAGCAGATTCAGAAGGACGTAGGTTGCAGTAGGTACTGGGAGATGAAGAAGCTTGCACAGGATAGAGTAGCATGGAGAGCTGCATCAAACCAGTCTCAGGACTGAAGACCACAACAACAACAACAACGAGGATGACGGGCAAGAGCACTACCTTAGTATTGCGTGGATAGGTTGAGGATTTGCGTCTGACGAGAGGCGTGGTAAATTAGTCCGTGCAGTTGAGATGACAACTATGTCCAGGTGGCTTAGTGGTCAGCGCATCTAGCTAGTAAGCAGGAGACACAGGTTCGAATCCTGGTCCAGCACAAATTTTCAACTTTCCCCATTGATTTAAATCAATATTCACTCACAGCCATTGTCTGTAGGTCTTTGGTGTCTTATTACGTAAAATGGAGTCATTACTGACTCGTGGGCTGGGAATAGCTGTTCTTCCTCATACAATGGCCTAGTAGTCGATGAAATTGAAATATCGACTTGTTCATTAAACATAACTCTGCCACAACACGTACAATTCTGTCGTCCCTACTGTGGGGTGGCGGGTAAAATTTTATGTATTTTAGCTGGTTTCAGTTGATGTAGTTCACCGTCTTTCTCACGGAAGCCTGGAAACTATTTCTGTGGTCAGCTAGAAAGCGATTGCGAACATACTGACCATAGCTTCCAGTCTGCATGTCCACATTGTTGTTCAGCCCACAGAAAGAAATGTTTCTACTCTCTTTCTGCTTAGCGGGATCAGGACTTTGATTATAAATGAAGGTATAGAGTTCTAGTTCATACATATATTTAGTAAACTATCTCTCACACACCACACTGAAAGTCACTATGTTCAGTTGACAGTAAATCTCTATTCTAAACAACACTACAAACAGTTCAGAGGTGACCTCTACGGTACGTTCCAACCAAATTGTTTTTCGCCCTGACTACTAATCCTCAGATATATGTTTCAGATTTGTAAATATCACGGATGGCAAATTAACAGTTACTTTAGCGAAAATCTAAGCGATCCAGGATGGTGCACAGTCCTCGCGAGTTCACTATCAGCTATTACAGAAAAGAAACGTTTTTCAATAGTCCGTCTCTGACGTCATCCGAGACACAACGCAATCCGCCATTTGACAGACGCCGATCTTAACAGTGGCTGAGTGCGAAGTGAACCTTTTTCCTGCCTCTCGGGCTGTATTTATACGCTCCTGGAAATGGAAAAAAGAACACATTGACACCGGTGTGTCAGACCCACCAGACTTGCTCCGGACACTGCGAGAGGGCTGTACAAGCAATGATCACACGCACGGCACAGCGGACACACCAGGAACCGCAGTGTTGGCCGTCGAATGGCGTTAGCTGCGCAGCATTTGTGCACCGCCGCCGTCAGTGTCAGTCAGTTTGCCGTGGCATACGGAGCTCCATCGCAGTCTTTAACACTGGTAGCATTCCGCGACAGCGTGGACGTGAACCGTATGTGCAGCTGACGGACTTTGAGCGAGGGCGTATAGTGGGCATGCGGGAGGCCGGGTGGACGTACCGCCGAATTGCTCAACACGTGGGGCGTGAGGTCTCCACAGTATATCGATGTTGTCGCCAGTGGTCGGCGGAAGGTGCACGTGCCCGTCGACCTGGGACCGGACCGCAGCGACGCACGGATGCACGCCAAGACCGTAGGATCCTACGCAGTGCCGTAGGGGACCGCACCGCCACTTCCCAGCAAATTAGGGACACTGTTGCTCCTGGGGTATCGGCGAGGACCATTCGCAACCGTCTCCATGAAGCTGGGCTACGGTCCCGCACACCGTTAGGCCGTCTTCCGCTCACGCCCCAACATCGTGCAGCCCGCCTCCAGTGGTGTCGCGACAGGCGTGAATGGAGGGACGAATGGAGACGTGTCCTCTTCAGCGATGAGAGTCCCTTCTGCCTTGGTGCCAATGATGGTCGTATGCGTGTTTGGCGCCGTGCAGGTGAGCGCCACAATCAGGACTGCATACGACCGAGGCACACAGGGCCAACACCCGGCATCATGGTGTGGGGAGCGATCTCCTACACTGGCCGTACACCACTGGTGATCGTCGAGGGGACACTGAATAGTGCACGGTACATCCAAACCGTCATCGAACCCATCGTTCTACCATTCCTAGACCGGCAAGGGAACCCGCTGTTCCAACAGGACAATGCACGTCCGCATCTATCCCGTGCCACCCAACGTGCTCTAGAAGGTGTAAGTCAACTACCCTGGCCAGCAAGATCTCCGGATCTGTCCCCCATTGAGCATGTTTGGGACTGGATGAAGTGTCGTCTCACGCGGTCTGCACGTCCAGCACGAACGCTGGTCCAACTGAGGCGCCAGGTGGAAATGGCATGGCAAGCTGTTCCACAGGACTACATCCAGCATCTCTACGATCGTCTCCATGGGAGAATAGCAGCCTGCATTGCTGCGAAAGGTGGATATACACTGTACTAGTGCCGACATTCTGCATGCTCTGTTGCCTGTGTCTATGTGCCTGTGGTTCTGTCAGTGTGATCATGTGACGTATCTGACCCCAGGAATGTGTCAATAAAATTTCCCCTTCCTGGGACAATGAATTCACGGTGTTCTTATTTCAATTTCCAGGAGTGTATATGTGCCGCAGCGAACGGCCAAGGGAACACCAGCTGTCATCTGCCTTTTGCAAACGGCAGCAGTCCCTGAACGACCGCTTTCTCGGGCACATAATTTTTTAATTACGAAGTTATGAATTAATTTAGAATCTTCTTAATTTTTACATGCTTTTAGGTAACTTGGTTGAAATCACAGAAAAATTTCAGCTCACTTGCATAAAAGCTTTGCTTTCTAGAGTTTATAGAGTGGAACTAACGGTAGATTCTTACCTCTGAACTATAACTTTAATATACCTTGTATTCGTTGTTATTAATAGAATAATTCTAAAATTTGTTATAGCTCTGTTATTTAGTAGGTTTCATCACGTGTTGTAACCAAAAATTTCTATCATTAAAATTACAGGTACATAATCTACAACAAATGGGTATGTTTTAGTTACTAATTTGGTTTTCATTAAATTACTCAAAAACTGTTCGAGGTAGCTTAACGTGGTTTAGTTATTATTTTTAGGTTGAAATGAAGCGTCATAAAAATTTTTACATTTCGAAGTTTAATACTTAGTGCCTTCAATTTTTCTTAAAACTTGGACTCTGACTATAACTTTTATTCTATTACGTTCAAACTTGCACGAGTTACTTTTGACATTTATTGGCACATATTGACGAAGTTCTGGCTTCCCCCCTTTATTAGTTAGCGCCACTTATTTTTTTCTTAAAACGGTATTTTTATGAAAAGTATTGATTTAATTACTTTAAACGTTGTTACATTAAAATATATGCTGACAAAGTTTGAAAAAGAAATTTTGACTTTTAATTTTAAACTTAATCATGGTGCAATACTTTTGCGCTACGCGCAGACGCGTTAAGATGACGTGGCGCTACTAACAGTGAACCGGCGGAAGTCCCGGCACACTCGCTCCCACTGTGCCTCACAAACAATACAGCGCTTGTTTCGCTTCACTGCGACGCTTACTTTTAGTGACAGGTAAGCAGAAATCACAAGTACAAGTGATGGAATTAATCAAATATACCCCTGTATCCGTTATCAACTGCAGTCTTCAGCTTTAAAGAAAATGCTCTGATTTGCATGGTTTCCAGTGAAATTATGTGACGTATTTGACAACGTGCTTTACCCAGTGATATTCAGATTAAGAAATGTGACTTTGTTATACGTGTCTTCACCCATTGTTCGTGGTGCTCTAACTTTCGATGCTTTCAAAGTTTTTATGACATATATCACCCTGGGGAACACATTGGTCCACTTGAAGTATAAAAGAAAAAGATCAGAGGAAAAATTGAAATACTACAATTTTCATTTTTCGTTTTAAATTATCCTTTACTGTATTACGTTATATGAGATTTATGATGATAACATCTACTTCTAAGAAGATATGAAATACTTCTTTCTTGTGTCAATAATGCCATTCAGTCTCATAATTCTGTGACAATGAAAGAGAAAAACAACAAGCAACGATTGGTTTGAACATGGAGCGCTTTAATTCGACACTCCGCTCAACGTCACTTTGCTACCAACTCGCCTGGTTTCATGCCGTGTGCGCAGACTGATGAAGTAGTATCAAAACTTTGCTGTATTCTCAGAAACTATTGTTTGTACTTAAGAAAAAAAAGTCCTTTTATTTTTAGCCTTATCTCACCAAGTAAACTTTCAACTATGCAAGAGAACTATCTATGGCGGGTTCACCTGTTAACCACACATTACAATAGAAATGTAGGCTGCTAGTAGAGTGTTATGTGGAGATCAGAAGTGGGGAATTTTGCTAGCTAAGTGGTACGAGTTTGGAACTTACGTGAAGTTACTCTGGCTGCTACAAAGATCTTCTTCTGCTGCACGAGGTTCTCCAGCCTCCACCAACAGAACTGTACCCATTTCTCTAAAATAATTTTGTCCACTTATCCCACCATATTTAAAAATTTATCACTAATAGCCAATGTTACCAATTTAGTTGTGGTGCTGTGTAATGGAGTAAATGTTACACACTGTGGGTTAGTTCCACTGCTAGCAGCATGTATTTTAACCGTCTCCATGTACGTTGTAATGTACCAAATAAGTCTGTAGCAGGTAGTTCTTGCCGCGTGATAGGAACAAGTGGAAATAATGGGCTATTGTGAGTCACCGCAGACAATGTGACCCTCCACATCACAGGTGACCAGTACTTCCATTATTCGTTTTTCCATAATGCTCAGATGAACTGATTCCTTTAATTTGATGTGACATTTGTATAGAATGAAACGTGCACAACACAGTTGGATGTACCAGATTAATTTCTTGACAAAATCCTTGGACACACATAGGACCCAGTTTGTGTCACCTGGATTCATTCTCCTGAACAGAACATCATTGCTTACAAGGTAATACTGTCAAACACATATTTCTGCCTTATCTGTCCACCTCGTCTTGACCTCTTTCAGGACTCAATCCTTACTTTGTCCACAGTCAATGTCCATGAGAGTTACACCAACAAAATTCTTGGATCTGACTGGCTTCGTGTACATGATGTCAAAATTGCTCTATCTTATTCTGTGGTTACTGCCCCTGGATAAACCACCCTGTGCACAAGATAACGCACTGGTGAATGTTATTCTCTCCCAGCATAAAGACAATCCTGAATCTTAACTCCTGCAAATACAATGAACAGCAGGCATTCATGAGTCAGCACTGATATCTTTAAAAACAGTAAATTCTAGTGACTACTATAAACCTTGGTCTTTCTGCCAAACAGAAGGTATGGAAACTGGATGAAGTACGTAAAACTGTCGAAAAATGCGAAAAACTAAAAAAAAGTGGAAAAATGCATAAAATTGTGAAAGATATGGATGATCTCTCTGTATAGTGTACAGGTTCAGAATGAATCCACCCACTCAAGTGCTCTGCTTATCAAAGCAGGAGGCGGAGAGTGAGTTTGAATCTCATTAATCCAAGGGAGTGGTGAGGAGTGGGAGAGAGGACGGGGTGGGCATGGGGTGGCCTTGGCTAGTTCCAGGTGATGGCAAGGGGGAGGGGAGTGCTGCTGACCTTTCATATATATATAGCAGGTGTGTAAGCCGATGCCCGACGTTTTACCTGATATTCAAGGTAAAGGTCATCGTAGAATATACACTGATAAATCACAGCTTATCAATTACGAGGTTATCATACCACTGGACATGCGGGCTGCATATTCATCTTGCCATCGGGGGGTTGAACCGGAAATTTATAATAACTTAGCTGAAACAAGGGCGCGATAAATTGCGCGCCGATCACCAAGTACTAATCGTTTAAAGTTGAGGCCAAACTGAACATTTCTTGCCGGGTGTTATCCGTTTCAAATTGCAGCCACCCTCAGCGATCCCAAAGTTCTAACACTGTAATTGTCTAACGAGTTTTTTATGTGGTCTTTGTGAGCCAATGATTACCTGATTAACAACAGTAGCTGCAGTTAAATTGAAAAGTATTATGCAATGTGAGACACAAATACAAGTGTTGACTAAATGTTACGAAGATTACCTTGCTTACACTCATTGGGTTGGTTATCAAATGCCTTCCTTAATCCAGTTTTATATCACTTGCTACAAGTATATACCGGATTTGACGACTACCGTTTGTAAAATGCACATTCATGAATACATGCTACTTTTGTTTGAAATTTATACCGTGTCAGCTGATTGGTACGATTCGTGCACTCCCATACCGGAAGACAAAGCATTGCCTCTCTCACATCTTCTAGCCCTTCAGTGGACACGCTGAATAGGAAATCTACACTCTTAAGAGGTTCTTAACATTAGTTGACGTTTTTGGAATCGTTGTTAGTTGCTAGATCCACATTATTATAAAATTCGCTTGGGAACCGTAGGCCCCACAAATGTAGGATTCGGGCCTCATGCAGCACACAGACCACAGTTTGGCGAATACTGATATAGAAAGTCATTGTTCTCTTGCTCCATTTGCGAGTGGAACAAGAACGGGAATGACAAAAAACATTACCAGGTTCCCTTCCCCATACAGCTAAATGTGTAGATGAATATTGGGTTTCTGGAAACAAACAGTTTTTTCTGATCCAGTAACTTGTCGCATCAAAATTAGATTACGTGTTGCAGATGTTAGAGTTAGGTGGGGCGCCCTGAATACAGGATTATTCATAAATACGTATGAGGTTTCATAGATGAACGCGAAAACCACAACACATATAGAAAGGTGACTCACATAAGTGGATAGAGCATCTCCCCAAGTTTCGAATCGTAATGCGTTCCAAGATGAGTGGGCAGCCGTGTCAGAACCTATAGACAAATTATCTGCTCCATACTGTTGCATCGAAATAGTTTGCACCAGCAAATAGTCAACCCAATGACAACATTACCAAAGTCGGCTACTATCGCACCTTCGCAGGCAATTTGTGTCAGGGAGTTCCATGAATTCCATGCACATACTGACATTTGCCTTGCACCTATAATTTGAGTAGCGCTTTCAGGTATGCTCTGTGTACTGGAATGTACCTACTTTCTGTATGTCTTGTAGTTTTCACGCAGTCATCTACTGAAACCCTGAAGGCACTCATGAATAGCTGTGTTTTTCATCATGGTATTCGTGTTCTGTTTCACCCTTAGACCATCTCCTGAATGGTCCACACAGCCACAAAAATTATAAATTGTTAGTGACGGGGTCATAAATTTATATAGCTGAAGTTCCAGCCAACTTCTCAATTCTTTATTAATACACTGGAAAAGAGCTAAAATATTTTTAACGCCAAAGTGATGAGTAAACATGTAAATAAAGGTAATTGCAAATCTGCTAGAAGCTGGATATGTACTGTAACACACAAGTCATACGAACTGGACTGCACTGATTGCAGTTTAAATTAGTAAGTAGTCACATGGTCATTCAAAACGAAAGAGCCGGTTTCATTTCAATTCCTTCTTACAGACAAACTATGAAAATTAGATACACACTGCGCATGTTACTGGATAGAGGAAGGTTCAAAGGTTCTGACACAGCCGCACTGTTGTTTGTTTGTAACAACATGGCGGCTACACTACAAGAGAAAACAATTGATGTGTTGGAATTTGCACGAAGTCAGTCCATTCTTCAAGTACGACGTGCATTCAGAAGTCAATTCACCAAGAAGCCGCTTCTGCACAAAGAGACTTATGACAGGCATAAAAAAATTCTTGGAAGTTAGCATGCGCAAAAACGTCGAGCGTATCGGAGATGCGTTTACACGGAGCCCCTGAAAGTCCACAAGACGGGCAGGCCAGGAGATTCAGCTTCTTAAACAACGGTGTTGCGTTTTCTGGAACGACGCCTGCATATAAAGCCTAACAAGTTGCACTTACTGCAGAAATTGCGTCCCGGCGACCATAACAGGAGGTATGAATGTTACATTTCAGTTCTCCAAGATATGGCAGAAGATACTTTTTCCAAACGACTCATCTTTTCGGACGAATGAGCGTTTCATTTATTACTAAAGAAAATCATAACTTAAGAATTAGGGGGTCACAAAATGCTGGCGTCGTCGTCGAGTATGAAGCAGACTCACAGAAACTGAATGTGTTTTGTGCGTTTCTGTTCAGAGAGTTTCGGGACCTTTCATTTTGTGGAGGAAACTGTGACAGGAATGTCATAACTGGACATGCTGAGAAGCTGGTTGTTTCCTCAACCTGAGGAAGACTCCAATGATTTAATTTTTGTGCATGACAGTGCCTTGCCTCATTTTCAGTTTTAGGTGCGGCGTTATCTTAAGAACACCATCCCACAACGTAGAAGTGGAAGAGGTCGACAACAAAATATTGTTCATCGTTTTTGGCCTCAAAGTCACCAGACTCTACACCTTGAGATTTTTTTCTGTGGGGATACATAAATGACAGAGTCTCTGTCCCACCTATTCGAGGTATGAAAAACTGAATTGTTGAAGCTGTCGATTCAATAATAAGGACCTGTTGGTTCGCTTGTGCAGTGAAATGGGCTACCGTTTTCATGTTTCTCGAGCAACTCAGGGTGCTCATGTTGAGTGTATGGTATAGTGCTATGGAACTTCCTTTATCCAGTGGCTTGCGCAATGTGTTCGGAGTTTGTCTCTAATGAAAAACTGAAATCTGTTCCTTTTGTAATCGCCCTGTATATACTGCTGAACAACTAGTCTCAGATATTAAAGCCAAATTTCACAGTCTACTGACCGATATTGACGCATGCCACTTACTACGACATCTCACTGATTAATGTCATGTAGTACATACTCTCGTGACTGAGGCAACATTTACAAAGCTATAATAGCGATATGAGTAAATTGTGTATCTGTCACATAATATTCTCACGGCATTGTGGGCTGATAAACACCCGAGTAAGATGATGCAGTGGTGAGGCACTGGAATCTCATTCGATAGCCCGATGGGTCATTTCCCCGTCAAAACATTCAGATTTAAGTTTTATTTGGTACTTCTAAATCGTTTAAGGCAAAAGCCAGGGTGGTTAATATGAAAAGAACACGGCCGATTTCCTTTTCCATTCCAAGACTTAACTCAGCCCCTGATGATCTCAAAGGGAAATTATATCCTAATCCTTCTCCATTAATTGTTAACCACTCGACTCTATACTCCAAATACAAAATTTAGTTATAATTTGTGATCCAGAGTTTTCCACATTACATTCATGCAGTCCAAACGTCCATACCTTGTGTTTACTGCGTTACTGCGTCACATAGTCTATCGCTGAACCTCACTGTAACTACCGCAGTCGCGAACCTCACTCCCCAGCGCATTTCGATGGACCAACAGCAGCTTCTGAAACATTAAGAGGAAACTATTACGGCCTCGCTCGATATCCTAACCAACAATCCTAACCAACAAGTGTCCATACTGGTGTAAGATATTCCACCCACTACACTCAATTCTTCTCCATAGAGTGAGTCATATACACATACACTTAATAACATCATTGCAGATTTAGCCACATATCCTAAAGTTCTCGATATTCCCAGAAAAATTTGTTGTATTAAGCAGAAAATTTGTTTTGGGGATTGCAACTATTAAAACACAGCTTTTGGAACGAAACATAATTTCACTCGGCTGTTTGTAAGAACTGAAGAATGTAATAACTGAAAGACCTCGAATGGTATTCACACTTCATCTACAGACCAGTATTTCTGTCAGTCGAACCAAACGGTTTCTCGTTAGGCTTTATCATAGAAAAACCACTGGAGGTCGTCGTGAATCGATCGTGGACAGTCGGCGTTTGTACTCAAAATATTAACAACCATACCTTAATATAACCATAATGTTTATACTTTATTCAGTCTCTTATTTTTACCCCATCGTAGAGAGAGACCAAGAGATGAATACACTAAGCAGATTCAGAAGGATGTAGGTTGCAGTAGGTACTGGGAGATGAAGAGGCTTGTACAGGATAGAGTTGCATGGAGAGCTGCATCAAACCAGTCTCAGGACTGAAGACCACAACAACAACACAACATTTTTACCTCAAATGAGCTGGAACCATTATCCGAAATTTCTGTTATGTTATGATTGTGCAATTATTTTTATTTAATTTAGTGGATTCATTTTATTTATTGGGTCGCTTAGTAAGATTTTTAGAAATCAGTTAAAAGATGTCATGAACACAATCCATCCGCCCTATGTCACAGTATCTACAAAGCCACCGAATGAAACGGCTGTAGCGTGTCTACACCGTGACCTGTTCACAATTCTTGGGTCAGTGCTAAGACAATGGAAGTCAGAAGACACTATGACACCCTGAACTAGGGGTCTTAAATTTGTATATCACTTCCTATCTGATTAGCGTCTTTAAACATCATCATAGTTTTATGGTAGTGCAGCAGAAAGAGGATAAAACAGTAGCCAGTAATTAGACAATCCACCTAAATGTTTTTCAATTTTGAAGATGCTATAGAAACTCTGTACGGAAAAGTACAACTCTCCTGAATCTAAATGTCGTTTTCATTGATTGTATCCTGACAAAGAAGCAACATTTAATTTATTACTAGTATAGATTCCAAATTTAAATTTTACGTTTAGGAACTGACTAAACTTAAGTAAGATGTTAGAACTATACATGGCTGAATGGTCTTAATATTTTACTCAGTCAATTAGCCAGTTAGCCAGTTTAGCAGTGCACACTAAAAACCGTGGCCGTAAAGCAACACTGGTTAATTTCCAGTGTACTGTCAATGAGACAAATGCATAATGGAATTTGTTAATCCGCAATAGGCTACGAATCAGAAGTTCGATAACAGGGTAGTTTGGAATCAATTTTACACAACGAACTGGTGACATGGTATGAAACAAAGAAAAGCTCTTGCTGTTAGGTGGTGAGATTTACGCTTAGCTCGTTGGTGCTGAGAAAAACTGCGTCACATTGTACAGCTCACATATCATTAGCACCTTCTTTCTTGCATGCCTCATTATGTGCAATTATTTTTCCGACATGAAATGTACCTAGTTCCCGCAGTGACATTATTCCGACAAGTATTTACTGAAGGCATTTTAGAAGTGACAACATCCATTTTTCACTTACTATTAGTCTGGAGTGGTGTACATTCAGTAAACGGTAGCAGGTACTTAACTATTGCATTGTCGTCTCGAGGTTCGTTTCTTCTGTTAACCCGGTGTTAATAATGGCCCTGGTTCTTGTCAGTTGCTTGAATAAAACACTAGATTCAATTTTGACTAGTTATTCGAAGCAGACGTTATATTACTTTCTCATCATAACATCAGCGAAATCAAACTTTCTTCTACACAACCCAGCAACTGTCCACAACCGAAAATCACAAAGGCCCAAGTTACAAACGCGCTAATACCATACTGGCCAATACACTTCGATACAAAACAAAGAATTTTTATGCTCTCGAACCGAAAGATACATATATGCTAAAGACAGGCTTCCAAGAAGTTACATTGGCCTGGAAATAAACTGTTACAATACTTTAGAGTTCCATATACTATTGTAAAATTAAATTCGTATTGGCATTAATGGTCATTTTCATCTGGTTCCGTTTTAAGTTGAGATTAAAAATTATCTGGATGACTAGTTTTTCCAAAAGCAATTACCTTCGTATAGAAAGCCTATTCTCATAATTACCCAGTAGGATAAAGGAATTTAATTGATGAATGAAAATAATAAAAAGCAGCATCCAACTAATAGCAGTGATTTACGATAACATCGATAACAAATAGTATCGATCATTTCATTAACAGGGAGACCGGCATCTACAGCGTCAAGCTCGCAGTGAGAAAATACTCTAGTTTGTTTTAAACAGCTGTACTTATTGTTTGAAATCAGTCTAAAGCTAATCATCGTTATCTTTAGCAGAACGCAACCTACGTTTGGCTGTCTTAAGCCTTCATTTTACCTCGCACGTAATACAGAACAACTGTCTTTCACACTAATGCTTAATGTTATGTACTGAGCCAATACGCAGCGCGACCCTCCCTCACAGGGGCTTCCGAAATTTGTTTGTTTGGATATGTCCATAAATTTGCAAATTATCTGCTTGACCTGGGTGAAATTAAACACCTTCTTTTAGTAATCACAATTTCTTCGATGCAGCTACTACGTCTTTCTAATGATAAAATTTAAGTAGAAAAATAATAAAACAATAGAACTGCAATGAACATATAGAACGATAAATATAATAAATGGTTTATACAAATATAAAGACATTTGATAAAACATACACAATGTGGTGTTAGATGCGTGTAAGTTCGCACTTTAGTTAAGTTACCATTCAGAAAAACTAAAGTCCAACTAGAGAACTAGAAAACTAAAAGCTTCTTTAAATTAAGATTCTTGATGGGAACTAATGTTCCTGGAAATGAAGATTCATTTGGAAACTAAAATCCACTCGAAAACTAGAATGTTCTTGACACCTAAATGTGTTAGTGACACCTAAAATATGTTCTTGTAAATTAACATTCTTAAAAATTACAGACTGGTTGGAAGCTGAAAACATCTTGATTTCTAAAATTTTCATCGAAACTATTTTTTAGTAATTGAAATCTCTTTACGGTGTTAGTTGTTACAGATCTACCAGATATTATCATCATTTAAAAATAGAGAATGAATGTTTCTGGCAGCTGATACCTTTTTCTTTAACTTTTACTCTTTTTAATGGCTTGTATTTGTACCCGTACGATAACTTATGCCAGCACTTTTAGCCAGCACAATTAGTCACAGATCAATCACACAACAAAATGTAACAAGTATCGTAAAGTAAAAAGTATGTGAACCGGTAAACTATGACGCACGTATTTCTCCGAACAACTGAAATAGTGAAAGCAACTGTTATTCTGGACGACGGATTTCATGTTTTGATTGATAAGAGTCATGGAGCGCGTCTTACAGGCTCGGTTCAGAAATGCAAATGTTTTTCCTTCACTGTTCTCTCAGGATTATTTCACAGAACTATTATGTACGTTTGTCAAAAGGACTAGAAACCAGGCACATCTGTGTAAAAATAAGCTGAATTATAATGTACGTGCAGCATAATATGCTGCAAAATACAAACATATGTTTTCCGTGATTCATGCCCCAGCAGCTCAAAATATGAATAACAGTTTTTTAACTGATGCTAGGAATCAGATGAATATATCTTGAAGAAATAGAAACTCACCTTCATTTTCTGTGTCATCTTGCGTTAGTTTCTGTTTCATATCTGCCCTTTTAAATTATACACTCCTGGAAATGGAAAAAAGAACACATTGACACCGGTGTGTCAGACCCACCATACTTGCTCCGGACACTGCGAGAAGGCTGTACAAGCAATGATCACACGCACGGCACAGCGGACACACCAGGAACCGCGGTGTTGGCCGTCGAATGGCGCTAGCTGCGCAGCATTTGTGCACCGCCGCCGTCAGTGTCAGCCAGTTTGCCGTGGCATACGGAGCTCCATCGCAGTCTTTAACACTGGTAGCATGCCGCGACAGCGTGGACGTGAACCGTATGTGCAGTTGACGGACTTTGAGCGAGGGCGTATAGTGGGCATGCGGGAGGCCGGGTGGACGTACCGCCGAATTGCTCAACACGTGGGGCGTGAGGTCTCCACAGTACATCGATGTTGTCGCCAGTGGTCGGCGGAAGGTGCACGTGCCCGTCGACCTGGGACCGGATCGCAGCGACGCACGGATGCACGCCAAGACCGTAGGATCCTACGCAGTGCCGTAGGGGACCGCACCGCCACTTCCCAGCAAATTAGGGACACTGTTGCTCCTGGGGTATCGGCGAGGACCATTTGCAACCGTCTCCATGAAGCTGGGCTACGGTCCCGCACACCGTTAGGCCGTCTTCCGCTCACGCCCCAACATCGTGCAGCCCGCCTCCAGTGGTGTCGCGACAGGCGTGAATGGAGGGACGAATGGAGACGTGTCGTCTTCAGCGATGAGAGTCCCTTCTGCCTTGGTGCCAATGATGGTCGTATGCGTGTTTGGCGCCGTGCAGGTGAGCGCCACAATCAGGACTGCATACGACCGAGGCACACAGGGCCAACACCCGGCATCATGGTGTGGGGAGCGATCTCCTACACTGGCCGTACACCACTGGTAATCGTCGAGGGGACACTGAATAGTGCACGGTACATCCAAACCGTCATCGAACCCATCGTTCTACCATTCCTAGACCGGCAAGGGAACTTGCTGTTCCAACAGGACAATGCACGTCCGCATGTATCCCGTGCCACCCAACGTGCTCTAGAAGGTGTAAGTCAACTACCCTGGCCAGCAAGATCTCCGGATCTGTCCCCCATTGAGCATGTTTGGGACTGGATGAAGCGTCGTCTCACGCGGTCTGCACGTCCAGCACGAACGCTGGTCCAACTGAGGCGCAAGGTGGAAATGGCATGGCAAGCCGTTCCACAGGACTACATCCAGCATCTCTACGATCGTCTCCATGGGAGAATAGCAGCCTGCATTGCTGCGAAAGGTGGATATACACTGTACTAGTGCCGACATTGTGCATGCTCTGTTGCCTGTGTCTATGTGCCTGTGGTTCTGTCAGTGTGATCATGAGATGTATCTGACCCCAGGAATGTGTCAATAAAGTTTCCCCTTCCTGGGACAATGAATTCACGGTGTTCTTATTTCAATTTCCAGGAGTGTATTTTAAGTGTTAAGTGCAATTTATTCCGACCAGCACTACGTGATTTTAAATTTGATTCTTAGTTTATTTTATGATTGTCGTGGAACGTACATTTGTTATGCTCAAGTAGTCTGCCATCTCCATTACTGCAATATTGTGATTGCTCATCTAGGTAGGTTAGAATGAATGAAATGTTTTACACTTACGGTTTTTTTCTATGTAATCGTCTTCCACTCGCGGAAACTTATTGACAGAAAGACGGTATAAGTCATTCTATCAATGGCACTTGGATCTTTCACGCTCTGAATTACTCTACATTTATAAAGCAAAACGTCATACGTTGTCACCATATTTCTAGGTGCAGCAATTCTTCGTTTGTTCTTTTCTTACTAATAACGTGCCGTGTGTGTGTGTGTGTGTGTGTGTGTGTGTGTGTGTGTGTGTGTGTTTTGAACACCATTCCCTAGCCCACCTATCCTCCCTTCGCAGTCCCATAGAATGTGCCGTACAGTGATTTTGACGTGGTGGTCTTCCCTCAGAAGAGTGGTTTCCTTGGTGTCTCAGTATCTGTCCTATAAATCGGGTTCCATTCAAGTTATGTCGTATATTACTCTTTCCTCAAAATATTATTCAGTATCTGTTCATTAGTTATCCATTCTGTCTACCGATCTTCAGCGTCCGCCTCCAGATTTCCAAGTTCATATTCTCTTCGTTTCTGAATTTTCATTTGTCAACGTTTCAGATCCATGTAGGACTAGAATCTGGGAAAACACCATCTCAAAGACTTTCTAAGATTTAATTTTATGGTCGAGGCTAATTAATTTCGTTTCCCAAAAATCATCTCTTGCTGCTGCCACTCCGTGCTTTATAAATTCTCTTCTTTGGCTATCTCTTCTTATTTTGTTGCCAAAATAACAAAATCAATTTACAGATTTTAGTTTTTCGTTACCTTATTCAATTCCCTACCATCGCCTCATTTTATATTCCAATACCATTACTTTACTTTGATCGAAGTTCATCTTCTAAACATTTTTGCAAGACGCTGATCATTCCAGTTAACTCTGAACAGGGTATTAATTTAAAACATGTATAACTTCTGCCATTCCGGAACTGTGCTCCATTTCTCATGTCGACAATTTTTATACAAGTTCATTGGGTAGCGGATGGGAGCTGTTAAGTGATGAACGACTGTTAAAAACGTGCAAATGGTATTCTAAATGTCTCGTTTCCAAGGGTTCTCTAATTTCCATTTGCACAAATAAACAGAAAAGTCATACGTTAACTGCGAAAATCTTACTGAATATGTCAGTCGTTAAGTCGCGCTTTTAATATTTAATGTGTATTATCCGACGTACCTCTCTGTTAAATATGTTTCCTACTAAATCTACAATTTTTTTTCTTCTAAGTTAGCATGTTGCACTGGGCTTTGGAAGTAGATTTATAATTTTCAAATGACAACATTATTGTTATAATTAAACTGTACTTTAAATATCAAATATAGAATGTATCTACTAATTAAGAAGGTGAAGAATTTCCTAAATATATTTGAGTAATGGAATAAAAATGAATGTTTCTTTTGTAAACGAAACTGAATATCATTAACATTATTAGTCTTGCATGGTCGTTCACTGGAAAATCCCATAAACCAAACGGAACTGTAATCTGTCAACGAAGGAGATAGCTTATTCTTATTGCAACAATACCTGAATATTGCTCGTGAATGTTGGATACGTTCCACGTATGATTGACAGATGAAATAGAAAAGATCCTACGAAAAGCAGCGAGTTTTGAGACGGGTTCATTTAGTAAGCACAAATGCGTCGCAGAGATGATAAATGGCCCGGCAGACGCTGCCAGAGAGGTGTTCTGTGTGATTTAATGTTTACGTTCTGAAAGCGTACGTTCCTAGAAGAGTCGACAAACATATTGCTGAATAGTACGTATACCTCGTGAAAAGACCATGAAGACAAAAGTAGAGTGAGTCGAGTCCACACGGAGGCTTATAGGCGATCGCTCTTCACGCGATACATTCGTGATTGACATAGAGAAGGGGGAAAGTGACACCGGTACACAATGTCTCCTCCGACACACTTCCTGAAGTGTCTGGCGGAGTATAGATGAAGAAGTAGATGTAGATTTAGAGAGTATTTCAGGTATAATTGTAATGTCCCCCATTACTTTACCAGTCTCTAGCGTTGCGTAGAGTGAACAGCTCTTCGTACGTAGCTGGAATATCGTAAGCTGTATAGGAGGAGGAATTAGTAAGCTGCCTGATATTTGTTGAAAATTGCACTCTTGGAATTTGTACAGTAGACCTCTCTGAACATAGCTCCTCTGCTGTAACATCTGCTACTGCACTGTGACGTGGATTTTCATGACATTGTAGTGTTTACTAAATGACCCATGTCCATTGTTTGAATCTCCACCATCTCATCTATTGATTGTACCTGGTATGGATTCCTGAATAATGAGCAGTACTGAAAAATTGACCGGACGAATATTTTGTGAGCTCTCTATTTCGATTACTTCTGGCCTTATGTGAAGTAAAACAGCGACGAGACACAGTCAATACTTACACTGCCTGATACCAATGGTGATATTAACAACGACCGCACCACTAAAGAGGAGCTATTGAAGGCAGTTTTCCGAATTTCCTTCACCGAAGAAGACGAAGTAAATGTTCAAGAATTCGAATCAAGAACTGCTGTCAGCATGAGTAACTTAGAAGTAGATACCTTCGGTGTAGATAAACGGCTTAAATCTCTTAATAAAGAAAAACTTCCCAGTCTAGATAATATACCAGTTAGGTTCCTTTCAGAGGACGCTGATAAAATAGCTACATATTTAGCAATCATATACAGCCGCTCTCGTCGAAATATCCATTCCTGAAGACTGAAACGTTGCACCAGTCACACCAACACTCAAAAATGGAAACTGTAGTAATCCGATGAATTACTGACCCACATCACTCACGTCGATTTGCAGTAGGATTCTGGAACAAATACTGTGTTCTTTCACTATGAATTGACTTGAAGGTAAGGGCGTATTGACCTACAATCAGCATGGGTTCCGAAAATATCGTTTTCGTGATACACAACTAGCTCTTTCTTCTCAAGTAGTTGTAAGTGCTATTGACAGGGGGTCACAAATTGATGCTATGTTTCTAGATGGCCAGAAGGATTTTCACGCCGCTCCTCGCATGAGATTTCTAGTTAAATCACGCGTCTATGGAGTATCGCTTCAGTTGTGCTACTGATTTCTTGGTTTCCTGTCACAGTGCGTTGAAATCGTTGGAAAATCGTCGAGTAAGACAAAAGTGATATCCGGAGTGCCCCGAGGAAGTGGTATAGACCCTTTGCTATTCCCGATCTTATTGGATTGTTTGCGGATAATGCTGTCATTTACCGTCTAGCGTATTGTTATTCTTGTCTTAGTGAGCAGTCTTCTAGAAATAACAGTGAACAGTACATAGAAGAAACTGAAGCGTTTTCATATCCCTTTTGCTTTTTAATGATGTTGTCATCATTACAACAAATGGTTCAAATGGCTCTGAGCAGTATGGGACTTAACATCTGAGGTCATCAGTCCCCTAGAACTTAGAACTACTTAAACCTAACTAACCTAAGGACATCACACACACCCATGCCCGAGGCCTGGTACCAGTAAGAAGGTCACCAATCTGAAGAAGATTGCAAGTATATCTGTATTGTCAGGTCCTAAATACTTTTTAGGTCTGAAATTGAATTTTTCTATTGCTAAATCTTCCGAATTAAGTAGTATTGGTAATGGTTGGATTACATTCGCTGTTGTTGTTTGTCATGATGCTTCTAGGACTGGATTGGAAAGTTTTACATCTCGTGAAGTTTTGTCATTTCGTACTGTACATTTGTCAGAAATTATTGTTATTAATGAAGGTTCTTATTTAGTACCTTATGGTTCATTGTCTCTTAATGGTAGGTCTAGACGTATGATTAATTCTGACGAAAAAATTTATATTTGGTCCAAAATAAGTGGTACCTCTAATATGGAAGATTGTAAATTTGTTGGTGATTGTATGGTCTATTATCATTAATAAAGACTACACATTGATCTTGCCAAAAGCCGAGAAGCGATTCTTCTTAGTGTTGTAGCTCCCTGGGGCACCCTGGGATGCTCTCTGGGCCCTCCCTCAGGGGCCTCACACAGTAGATAACCGTAGTGGTCCCGCGGTTCCAGACTGTAGCGCCTAGAACGGCTCGGCCACTCTGGCCGCCTCTTAATTACATTCTTGTAACTAATTACCGTTTTCTTAATCTAATTTAGTACTTTTCAGGCTTTGAGACAATGAAATGAATCGTATGTCGACGTTCGAAAAATACGTTACGCAAAATAAAGTATTTTCTTTCATTTCTCCACATACGCTCAAGAATAAATTTTAGTTTACAGCTGTCCAACGTCGCTGACTCCAATTTAGGTCTGCTTATACGGTTACCTTCATACTCTCATAAGAAGTTATAGAACTACACGGACACTTTGGAGTCTTGATACTCGGAAATTCATTTTCTCGTTAATTTTGAAAATTTCGCTCACTATTGCTTTTTGGGGATTTGGGGCGTTATTTAGTAAGTTACTTGTAGAATTACACATAACTGTTCGAATTCAAGAGCGACTCATCTGGTGACGTAATGCTGTTTAGTATTTGGTTACGTTTCCATTGATGGTAGGCATTGTAGGACACCAAGATACACATTCTACTGATTGAGTACCAACTGTTAAATTTGAAAAGATAAGGTATCTTTCACTCATATTGCTGAGCCCACATTTCGTACCTTCTACAACCTCTCATGAAATACCAATAAAGAGAGAAATAATTTGCACGTTCGCAGACTGAGTGATTCACAAGATCCCTTCACCGAGTACAAGAAGCTAGTCCTGAAGGTACTTGAAATACGAGGCATTGCCGGATGCAAATCATGTCCCGCCTCGAAACTCAGAGCATTGCTCACATCAGGCATAAAATACTACCATGTTTTCTCGCAGGCTGCCAGCGGTGGTAACGGCTTGAGATATCTGTTGTAGGATGTCAGTAATAATCTTAGTATGCATCACCCTTCTCTGAATTCATTGGATTTCCTGTTTACTACTTAGACATCTACCTAGCGCAGTGTAGATATCATGGTTGATGTTCAAACTGTCATTTGATATAAAATCAGTGATCTATGGATGGATCGTTTATAGAAAAATTGCAGTTAAATATCTTCTATCAGAAATCTATGAAACCAAAAGGTTAAACTGACTTTTGATTAATGCGGAGGACCAACATAAAACGGCAATTTGTCATTTGTTAAAAGACAAAAACTGCTTTCCTCTATCCTTAGATAATGCTTATAGTTCATTGTAGAATTTATAATAGCATAATTAGGAGACATTCATACGGGGTTTTAAAGCTGTCTAATGTAGCATCAGTTTGACATATTCTTTATAAGTGTGTAGTTTCCACCAGAGACCTCGCAGGAGCACAAATCATGCCGATTAGGCTTACATAATTCTGCATAATTTCTAATTGTAAGAATTCAGGATGGTGGGAAACCCTCCATCGCGAAGACGGTTCGGTTACATACATGGCGTCCTGTTCTCTTATTTTTATGTAATTCCTCTAATCATCAACAATTTTTACTGGATGAGGATCTATACCCCAGACATATTCTAGTAGTAATGGGTCAGTAGAACGCAGAGGTTCGGAGAGCAATGGTATCCGTCGTTCCTCAAGTAAGGTTTGTAAATCTTTCGTTTCATGTGATCGAGCTTTATCATTATGAAATTCAGAATTACTAATGACCCGAACTCTAAAATCTCCGCAGCGAGTGACGTGGCTCAGTTATAAAGTCTCGTGGCTTGAATTTTGGATGAGCACAGTTACTATCCGCTTCTTGCCATCTTGATTTACTTCATTTCGTTTTCCTTAAATGGATGAAGACAAATTCAAGAAGGATTCCTTTGAAAAAGAACACCGTCTCTTTCCTTCGCCATCCTTGAACTATTCAAAAATACTACACTTTGTAGTCAACTGGCGTGTTATTTGGAGCCCCTGCAGTCGGATTCCTTTCATGTCTGAACTACTGAAGCCCTCAGGTATCTGTGCCGCACGTGGTATCCGCAGTACGCGGCCACAAGACCTCCATAACGACCGGTGTGCACCTTTTCTGTCATCTAGTGTCGACTCAACACTGCAGAAGGAGCAATAATATATGTTCCGTTACCACCATGAAGGTAAGACTGATGTCCCATTATGTGGTTCGTTATGCTCTACGAATGACCCATTATTGTACACTGAATCTACGCACGCATCACAGAGCTCGAAACTAAATTTAAGAAGGAGTGCTTCCTCAGTAGTAATTGGTCACACTTATTCGTGAATAATAAATTGTGTCTGGATCCTTCGTATATAACCTTCACAGAGTAACCTATCTGCGATAAATTTCCTTAGTAAGACTCCGGAAATAAAAGAATTATGGCACATAGGCTGCAACACCCCGACGGGTAAGTTCAGTCACCTCATCGGAAAGAGTTTTCTTTCTCCGCGCACGATGGCTTCTTTCCTCGCGGTGTGTCAGCTCCAACTTAAGTATTTGTTGAGTTTAGGTGACTATATTAAATTTATGTACAGCGTGGTTTCATGTTTGTTTTGTACGATGAAGAGAGCAAGGAGTGGATGAAACCCGGTGCTGGCACATACTCCGCTCCCCTCGAATAGTACCGAGGCGACCGCCGAGCTTAGCATTTCCATCAACGAATGGATTACCGTCACCATTGTCACAGGCCTCATTCCAAGAGACACTGTGGAGAGGTTTGGAGTTTAATCCAGGACATTAGCACACGGGATGGTGACTGGTCTGCACATTTTCCTGTCATTCACTGTCGACTCAACTTTGCAAACGAAGCTGTAATACAGTTTCCTCTACACAAACGCCCCTCCCCCCTTTCTCAGCTAAGTACTTGAGATGAATATTACTGTTACCACCAAGTTTTGAAACGGCTAGCCACGAGCCGAGCACAAGGCACGGAATAAGTTAGCGATCTCAGAGGCCCTGGGATAACCAGATGTCCTCATGTCGTGTAAGATAAGATTTCCCCGCGATATTTGCTCTGAAACTCAATTAAAGGAATAAGATTTCCCCGCGATATTTGCTCTGAAACTCAATTAAGGGAACCTTTGATAAGCGCAAGAGGAGGGAATATCACAAATTAAAACTGTAGACGTTACGTAATCAAAGTGAGTGACAATATAGATGTATCTAATATAATTTTGCAAATATATTTGGGTTGCCCCAATTTATCTTACCCACACGAAATAGCAAGTTGTACAGAAGTAAAATAGGAAATGTTTGAACCACATATTGTTTTGGTACAAGGGACCATTAACCAGCATCGTTGCCTTTCTTGGAACTTTGTTCCTTACGGAGATACGTAGAGCAGCAGTTCCTTACTAAATAGCATTGTATGTATTTTTTCCTTGCTGTCCTCCCGACCTGTTCATAACATATCACAGTGTGCCATTCGCATAAACATTCCATTATTAAAAACATAACGACTTATATTCTCCTGCACTAACAACAAAGTGCGGATACCCGGGTAACCTAACTCGTCCACTTCCTAGAGTTGACAATAAACGAAATGAAACAAAAGGAAATGCACACTTGTCATTCAGACAGCAATCTACAGTTGATTACATTCCCCATAGATGAACTGCATTTCTTCGTGCCCACACAAACCTTTAACTTACTACGGTCGACTGAATGAACCCATGTGGGATGTTGGGGATTTTAATGCACACCTTGTGCTCTGGGTTTCCAACAAAACCTGCTCCAGTTTTAGAGTTCTCGGGAGTCTTATTGTTCCAGAAGAACCCTGCTTTCTATACTAAAGCCAAGCGATGTGTTTTAATTGAATCGTAGGGTCATTCGCAAAAACTGACCTTTCCTACTATTCAGCGGCCATCGTAGATATTTTGCATTTGAAAGAGAAAACTGATATGCGCTAACGCAAAAGATTCACTATCTAAATACATTTACAAACCGAAGAAAAACTGAAAGGAAAGTGCTGCTCTTCAGAGGTAAATGGAAGGTTTATAGCCACTTAGCTAGGCTTAAACGAAAAGTCAGGGTACAAGACTAGGTAAGTTATATTACATTTGTTCCATAAATCACACAAAACCCTTAGAGACAAACTGTCCTTTGATAGAATAAAACATGTCGTAATGCAAACTGGGAGAGGTCAGCTGCATAACGAATGTCCGAGATCGGACCATCAGGAGAGAACTTAGAGGCCTTTCGGTTCTTGAGGGCATGTGCGTGAAGAACAATTAACGTGAGATGGGAAACGTTCATGGCAAGATATTCTGAAATCCATCAATCACTCAATCTCATCCATAATATTATAGTAGTAGGTCCGGAGAGTCTCTAGTAAAGTAGACAGACATCTATCCTGGTCAATCAATAATGATTTTTTTAACTTCTCCAGGTGACATAGCACGAGTAAAGCGTAATTGTTCTGGCAACAAATTTCCTACATTCCTACACAGAAAAGAAGTTGCAGAGAAGTAGCGTTTGAACTTAAGTTCAGACAACGTGTAAAAATATAACTGCTCTTTCTCTGTGTGGGAACTGAGAAACGCATTGTCTACTGCTACACATAAAGCCCTAGGACGACGTGAAATTATGTACACCACTTTCAGTCAGCTGTGTAAAGAATATGAAAACTTCATCGATCTTAGAAAGTGATATGATCACGAGGACTATACCCAGATTCATGGAGGAGCGTGAGGTGATACTCCTCCTATAATGAGAGGGTAGAATAGCACTGTTACTCTCAAAAGCTGTCGGTTGTGTGTGTCCTTAACTGCCCTTCTATTGTCGGTGTTAGACAGGAGTAAATTCATTTCCCTCTTACGAAATGTATTTCGGAAATATCTTGCTATTCCAGATGACCTGACCTTATTGAAGGAATTTAGCGTCTTTAATGTCGACCTTTATTCAGTGCTGATGGCTCCAAATCAGATGGGTTGTGATCATACAAATACTTTTTTCATTTTCTCAGGCAGCCACTGCGTCTGAGGCTCATGAAGAGAATGTACCCAATAGGATAACTTGTCCAGAACATCCAGTATTTTCTGCGTTCTCTGCAGAAACCGGTACAGAGGTGTCATTCTGTTGTCCACCGCCGCACGTCGGAATTCGCGCTTTCGAGGTCAAGGACACAATAGAAACGGAATTCAGTGACATTATATTAGATAATGATCATTTCACTAAATGATATTTTACATGGAGACTGCCATAACTTACATTAATTGTGAGGACATGTGTTTAATCGTACCTGCACGTTTTTATTACTTGACTTAATATACTTAAGATTTTAAATAACAACATGAGTTATCTAAAAATTAGGCTTTTACACTTTTTAGTATCACCTATCTGATATAACCTTTAACCTGTGAGAGTACTGAATCGAGCAGTGCTCAGTATTGAATGAGTTCATTCAATAGTTTGTAATACGCTCAACCTCATAAATCAAGGATAATGCTGATACATGGTGAAACAACGCTCTGGTGGATGGTTTGCGGGTTTAAAGCACCTCAGGGCATGACCGTGTGGTGCATTTGACCTGCGGTCGTCGCACAGTGGCGCTGGCAGCAGTCCACATACATACAGGTGTGTTGGTGCATGTAAGAGTACGGTGCAGCCCGTAAGTGTGCAGAGGTTTTCTGACGTGCTAATGGTGAGTGTGTGTTGAAAATGGCTCAAAGAACATATATTGATGACGTTATGAGGGGTAGAATACTAGGGTGACTGGAGGATGGTCAAACACAGCAGGTCGTGGCACGAGCCCTCCGTGATCCACAAAGAGTGATCTCAAGATTATGGCAACGATTCCAGCAGACAGGAAACGTGTTCAGGTGCTACAGCACGGGATGTCCACAGTGTACAGCACCACAAGAAGACCGATATCTCACCATCAGTGCCCGCAGACGGCCACGGAGTACTGCAGGTAGCCTTGCTCAGGACCTTACCGCAACCACTGGAACAGTTGTCTCCAGACACACAGTCTACAGTCGACTGAACAGACGTGGTTCATTCTCCCGGAGATCTGCAAGGTGCATTCCACCGACCCCTGGTCACAGGACAGTCCGTGAAGCCTGGTGTCAAGAACACAGCGCATGGTCATTGGAACAGTGGTCCCTGGTTATGTTCACGGACGAGTACAGGTGTAGTCTGAACAGTGATTCTCGCCGGGTTTTCATCTGGCGTGAACCAGGAACCAGATACCAACTGCTTAATGTCCTAGAAAGGGACCTGTATGGAGGTCGTGGTTTATTGGTGTGGGGTGGGATTATGTTTGGTGCACGTACACACCCGCATGTCTCTGACAGAGGAACTGTAACAGGTCAAGTGTGTCGGGACGTCATTTTGCACCAGTATGTCCACCTTTTCAGGGTACAGTGGGTCCTGAAGGATGATAATGCACGGCCCCACCGAGCTGCCGTCGTGAAGGAGTACCTTGAAACAGAAGATATCAGGCGAATGGAGTGAGCTGCCTGTTCTCCAGACCTAAACCCCATCGAGCACGTCTGGGATGCTCTCGGTCGACGTATCGCTGCACGTCTTCAAACCCCTACTGCACATCAGGAGCTCCGACAGGCAGTGGTGCAAGAGTGGGAGGCTATACCCCAGCAGCCGCTCGATCACCTGATCCAGAGTATGCTAACCCGTTGTACGGCCTGTGTACATGTACATTCCGATCATATCCCATGTTGATGTCGAGGTACAAGCGCAGGAAACAGTTGTGTTTTGTAGCACATGTGTTTCGGGACGGTTTTCTCACTTTAAGGACCAATACCGTGGACTTACAGATCTGTGTCGTGTGTGATCCCTATGTACCTACTATGAGTTTAGCGCCAGTTTTCCGTAGTGCCACGAAGTGTGGCACCACATTCTGCAATTATCCTTCATTTATGCGCATGAATGTATATAAAAATAGGGTGCAGGTCTTTAAAATAGTAAGACCATATGTAACGTAAAGTGATGTCTTTACAGTACGATTAAGAAAAGAAAAGTCATTATCGAACGTATATCCGATGGTTAATGGCGCGGTACTGCAGCCTGCTAGATATTTCCAGCACTACCCGTAAGCTCAGAAGAGGTGTTTGTTTGGAAGTGAAGACTCGGACCGGACAGGACAGTGCAGCCTTCGGTCACAGAGAGGCTCCTTCATCAGCTATAGCATATATGCAGGACGCAGCGACTACCGCAACAGAATAGATCGTCTTGAATATTAAAATATCCGTCTGTTGCAAACGCATTCTCCTCATTGAGGAGTCGGCCGGTTACTTGAGTGTGGTAGAGTAACTCTCCAGTTATTTTAAAATATGTAACCATTTACTTTTTCCATCAGTTTGTAAAATTTGTAATCGGTCCTCAATTTCACCGATACTATGTCCTTCATTTTGCATTTGTGAGCCAAATGCTGTTTCATTGCTAACTTAAGTGTGCTCCTTAAAACTCAAGTCAAAGGACCTGCCTGTCTTGAGAACATCGATGTTTTCGCAGTCACTGCATGATATTTCATACATCCCAAATTTCTCATATTTATTATTCTTCTGTGGAAAGTTAAGAGACACTGATATCTTTATATTAACTGATGGAATGAAGAATATTAAACGTCGTTCCTCCGGAATATGTGCTCAGTTTTATCCGATGTTTTGGCTATACATTTCATAGCCCCGTACTTGACTTTATCAGCTGTCGTTTGCATATCTGGTCTATTTCTTTTCTGTACAGTCTTTTCAGTTTTACTATGTATGGCATTTACTATTTCAGGCTCATATTCATTTGCGTTGGCTACCTGTCTTAATTTTCTGATTCCTTCTTTTATTTGCGCTTATTATAATGAATTATGTGTTATTCTATATACCAAATGGTAAAAATGTGCTTGTTTATTGTGCAGAGGATGACTGGAATGGGCACTAATGATCACGTCCAAGTCGCTTTCCTGTGTAGATGAAATACGTATCAGCCGTATTTGTTATAAATTTTGTAATCTTTAAAAAATTATCGTTCCATTAGTTTCACATTCTGTAGCGAATATCATATGGAAATGCATACTGCTCAAATCCTAACCCAGATTCTCTATTTGCATGTCGTTTCCTCCGTAAGGAATAGCTGCTTCAGCGACGTCTCCTCTGCAATATATTATGTTGCTAATAGCGTCCTGATAAACCCCGAAAAAGTGTTTCCCAGTTGGTTAATTAAAATTCCTTGTATGTTTTCCACTAAAAAGTTCTGAATAGGGATTCCGGCACACTGCCTGTAACATGCACTATTAAACGTGACGGTTTCGACATGGGTTTAGCGGGAACCACAGTAGACATGTTTATTAATCAGCTAGAAGAAAGTTTTTGAAGGCACGTTTTGAATCTTTTTGGTCATTCCCTCTCTTTTCATCATACCCTTTGATCTTCGTCACATCACCAAGTTTTTGATACTGTAACATGTTATCTATGCATAGTCCATAAACTAACGGTCACACCCTGCAAGAAATTCAGTATCAAAGGCGAATGTGCTTTAACTGGGTAAATTTGAAACAATGCGTTGCTAAGTGAGCGTTTACAATCCTTTATGGTCCTTTGGCGTAATTTACTTTGCGGATAGTATTGAATTCTTTGGTAACACGTGGCTCGATTTTCTCATCTAAGTCTAATTTTAACCCTTCAGTCACATTTCCAGTTACAGGAAGAGAGAGATGCCCGAAGATGAGAAATCTGATGACTCAAGTAGATGATGAAACACCGAGACTTAGTATTATAAGAAAAACTGGCAACTCATTCTCATCTAGTGAGCCGGGGCCTTATAGTGGAGCAGAAAACTCGAGTAGGTAAACAGGCCCCTGCGAAATCGATGGATTGGAGCTCGCAAGCGTTTTAACTATTCCTGATACATACCTGAAAGCACGAATTATTTGTGCACGTCTCCACTGTTAGAGGAAACATGATATGCATCATCTTCGTCCTAGATTTCTGATAGCACAGTTTTCACCGTCTAGTGAATATTTCACAGATACATTCGGAGCTAGACATTGCATTTCAGAATCATAGGCACTGCACCAAGTACCGTAAGTAATAACAATCCTTTTTAGAAAAACCTCGTCACTTTTAGATATGGATGAAAACTCCTGCGAAGACTCGTTCCATCAATTGTACCGTCCTGAGACTGCGCATTTGGAGGAAAGCTTGCATGTGGCTTCCGCTTGCCCATGTCTTTATACAGAATCCGCGAAACCTCTGTTTAGTCCCATTCCGACAAATTTCAGTTAGTTTATCGACAGCAACAATACTCTTTCTGATGTCATCCTCCATTCTTCCGGCTATCATGAAAACTTTTGCCAGATTCAAACATTACAATGGAACTCGGTGATGACTGACGGCGCGACTCCTGAATCAGTTTAGAAGTCCTTGTCACTGCGAAATCGGGTTTGGAACAAAATTTAATTGCCACTGATGCTTTTTCGCATCCATTCCATTCCATGACGCTGACATAACCCCCCCCCCCCCCCCTCATACCACCAAAACACACAAACACACGCGCACAGTGAACACCAAGTTATATCAGAAGCCCACAGATATCAACAGCAACGGCTAATGAGTGCCTCTCCACATCTATGTTGTACAGGTTTACAACTACCACTTTCACTAATGGTACAACAGACGGGTTATCGGGAACGTTTCCAAGAAACTCATTCAGATGTGTTGTGGGCGACAAAGTGTCAGTAATGCCCTGAAGTTTGTCTAAATTACTCTCTTTTAGCCGATATGAAACGTCGAGCACGTAACGGTCAGATCTAACTGTTATATTCCATGTGTCACACATGATTGGCTCAAATGGCTCTGAGCACTATGGTACTTAACAGCTGTGGTCATCAGTCCCCTAGAACTTAGAACTACTTAAACCTAACTAACCTAAGGACATCACACACATCCATGCCCGAGGCAGGATTCGAACCTGCGACCGTAGCAGTCGCACGGTTCCGGACTGCGCGCCTAGAACCGCGAGACCACCGCGGCCGGCTCACACATGATTGATCAAATGTCATATTAGTAGTGTTTACTGAACGCCACATGCCACAGTGATTAAGGCAAAGCGCTCACCGGAGGCCAAGATGCCTCATTCATTAATATAGTGACTAACACTTGCTACTTCTGGTGTCATGTTCGTGTTTGAGTAAAACTTGCTTGTCTGCCGCGCATCTTGGAAATCACAGTCGGAGTTATTCGCACCCAGTCGTCCCATTCGCTGCCGTCTCCGTCACTGCTAGTCTTGTGTGTCACCGTGACTATAGCAGCTGTCATCGCCTTTCACCCGTGACGTAGCCGCCGCCGCGCCGTCGCATTCACCACTACTTATTGTGTGTCGATATGTCCACAACACTTGTCTTAGTCAATTTTCTTGTATCTGGGTTACTCCTGTACACAACGGCCAACACACAAAGAGAGTGAATTTGCTGAAGAGAAGACAGTTGCAGTAAAAATCTTATTACGGAATCATTTACGCGAATATGTGGTTTCTTTGATCTAGCGGTACGCCAGCGGTTCATGGCGCCCACTCTGCATAACAGAGAAATTTCAACTCACAGAATGCAAGTCCGTAGTGTCTTCAATTTACTTCCTAAAGGTCTTAATAAACGCATGGAATCATTGTTTTGTTACAACTCACACTACCACACTTACCATTACCCCATATTCATAATCCCCTCCCATACTTAAATTCTTCCACGGCTACCAGCAGGGCTGTTCTTACAGCCGTTCACCTCAAGTCTTTAAATTCATCAAGTTCACGAACTATTTACACTGAAGCGCCAAAGAAACTGATATGAGCAAGCGTATTCAAGTACAGATACATGTAAACAGGCGGAATACGGCTTTGCGGTCGGCAACGCATATAGGAGACAATGACTGCGGCATTTGTTAGATTGGTTACTGCTGCTGCAATGGCAATTTAGAAAGATTTAACTGACTTTGAACGTGAAGTTATAGTCAGTGCGCGAGAGATGGGACACAGCATCACCAAGGTAGAGATGAAGTGGGGATTTTCCCGTACGGTCATTCCACGAGTGTATCGTAAATGTTAGGAATCCGTTAAAACGTCAGATCTCCGACATCGCTGCGGCCGGAAAGAGATTCTGGAAGAACTGGACCAACAAAGACTGAAGATAATAGTACAACGTGACAGAAGCGCAACCCTTCTGCAAATTGCTGCAGCTTTCGATGGTGGGCCATCAAGAAGTGTCAGTGTGCGAACCATTCAACGAAACATCATCGAAATGGGCTTTCGGAGCCGAAGGCCCACTCGTGTAGCCTTGATGACTGCTTAACACAAACCTTTACGCCTCGCCTGGACCCGTCAACAACGGCATTGGACTACTGATGACTGGAAACATGTTGCCTGGTCGGACGAGCGTCGTTTCACATTGTATCGAGAGGATGGACGTGTATGGGTACGGAGACAACCTCATGAATCCATGGACCCTGCAAGTCAGCAGGGGACTGTTCAAGCTGATGGAGACTCTCTAATGGTGTGGGGCACGTGCAGTTGTAGTGATATGGGATCCATGATACGTCTAGATACGACTCTGACAGGTGACAGTTACATAAGCATCCTGTCTGATCACCTGCATCCGTTCATGTCCATTATGCATTCCGACGGACGTCTAGATACGACTCTGACAGGTGACACGTACATAAGCATCCTGTCTGATCACCTGCATCCATTCATGTCCATTACGCATTCCGACAGACTTAGACAATTGCAGCAAGGCAATGCGACATACCACACGTCCAAAATTGTTACAGAGTGGCTCCGGGAACATTCTTCTGAGTTGAAATACTTCCGTGGCCGCCAAACTTCCCAGAAATGAACATTATTGAGCATATCTGGTATTCCTTGTAGCGTACTGTTCAGAAGAGATCTCCAGCCCCTAGTACTCTTACGGATTTATGGACAGCACTGCAGGATTCATGGTGTCAGTTCCCTCCAGCACTACTTCAGACATTAGTGGAGTCCATGAGACGTGGTGTTGCGGCACTTCTGCATACTCGCGGGGGTTCTACACGATATTACGCAGGTGTACGAGTTTCTTTGGCTCTTCAGTGTATTTTCTATCAAGTGATCTTGCAGGACATATAGCATTTCCACCACCTACATCAATGTCATACTCACAGTAGCTAACAACCGTATATGGACTTATTAGTGTGAGCCTGAAAGATGAATAGTAGCAGCACTGACAGCAGGTGAATACAGGTTGTTGTCTCTGTAAGAAATTAAAAAGCCCAGCCCAGTGTTGCGAGGCAGGTTAGTTTGCTGAAACTGTAAATTCAGTGGTACTGCACATACTCGTGCAGTAACGTGCAACCCCCATTTGCACACTGGCAAAGGCAATGGTGTTTTAGGATTCGTGGCCGGTAATGGCGCATTTGCCCAAGAGATTCTCTGCTGCTGACTGTAAGTAATGGAAATTTTGTAACAAAATTATCTCAATTTCACAGTCCAGCCAGCACGACGTCCCCGGACGTAATGCCAAGGCGCAGTTGGCCATCCGAAGTCTACCCCAGCAGAACAGCCGACTCTCGTTCTGGAGGCAGCGGGTCGGTCCCTGTGCACACCAATGGTTGTCCACCATAGCAGAATAGGCGTCACTTCAAGGTGGGCATCCCCTGCCTTGAGACAGCCCGGAACTGCGCGTGTGCGTAGAAGATTTGCAATAGTAGTAGCGTACATATGTCCCTGGTGTGTGGATCACGCTGCAAGTTTTATGCAACAAGGCCACCGCTGGTCAGTGGAGAATGTGTTTGAGCATTGCGGACCATGCAGCTGCCAGCCCAGCCGAATTCAGCAGCCAGTTCACCTCTGACGCGGTGCCGTATGTAGTGCAGATGATTCCATTAATAGCTTGTTACGAGGACGTGCAAAAAAGTGCCTCCGAATTTTTATGTGAAATCTGATAAAGATTTTTAAATAAAACCAAAAGTTATTAACATTGTACATCTTTATTCTTTACGTCTACATGTTTGCAGTCCTCTGACCCTCATGCGATCTGAACTGTAACCTGTTAACATGGCGGTGTAGAACGCAACTTTATCGATGTGTGAGATACAGCATGTGGTAATCGAGTTTATAGCTCGATAGAGTTCATCCACAAATGGGGAATCCTCTCACTCGGCATGACAGAGCAGGACCACACGCGAGCATCGTGACATCTGCGACAGCTCTCATTGATCGTCCTCCGTGCAGCCCGGAATTAGATCCATCCCATTTTAATCTGTTTCCGAAACAGAATCTCTCATTGGGAGAGATGTGTTCATCCCATGGGTGACTAACTTGAGAAAGAAATATGTAGACATGAAGAATAAAGATATAGAGTGTTAATAACGTTTCTTTAATGTAAGAAGCTTAAAGAGTTGTCACTAAATATTCGGAGGCATTACTCTTCAATGATCCCTTGTAACTCTCCAGTGCTCCCTTGTAACTCTTCAGTGCTCCCTTGTACATTTGTAGGTACCTTTCGCTGGAACCTTCGGTTCACCCACCTCTCCTGCATTACCTCTTAATCCTCAGACCAAGTAACATTCTCACAAACGACTTCCCAAAATAATCCCACAACGAGATTCAGCCCTCACACGCCACCAAGTCCATCCCCGAAGTCAGAAAATCACCAAATACAATAAAAACACCAAAATCTATGGAATATGCTCCCACAATACCTGAAAGCTTGCTACTTCTCAGTCTTCAGGTTTAACTCCACATCAACCAAATCTTTTCAGCCTAAAAACGTCCTATCCTTCAAGATGAAAAGTGCCTACCGAACTTATATATACACAATTTGTAGTGCGTAAAGACTTTGTCAGAATAACATCTCCAAAGTCAGACATCCATTCCCTCTTTCTGCGCAGATACCCAGCTTAAGCTTTGGTTCTAACGCTATCTTGTTCCCATTCGGTGCCCCATGACCAAGACATCCATACCTCTGCAAGTCCCACCTATCGGCAATACGGTGATGAAGAGAGCTGATTTAAATGGAAATACTGATATCCAGGTCGGCGAAGTCTCACACAGTCAAAACTCTGGCTACACATTCATAGTCTGCATGATCTCAGAATATCTCTAAAGTGTCGATCACATCATTACCAATTGCGCACTCGCCTACCACCTTCGGCGCCGATTTCAACCCTCTAGATCCCAAGTCTAATCATTCCGATGGCTTGAATACCTAACATTCAACCGCCACCTCATCCAAGCCTCGTCTCACCACAGAACGTTGCCTGGCTACATGTCATGAACTTTGATCTACGCCAGAAACCGAAGACAAAGCTCAGTAAGTTACTGTGAATCATGAAGTTTCAGCTGCTGTACCATCTGGATCTTATATGGTTACCAGTATAAAATAGACCACAAAACTTTCCATACTGCTTACGATGGGATGCGCAGTTCTCATGGCACTGCATGAGTACTAGCACTACCTAGGAGACGTGCTGCATGGACAGTTACAGCAACAGCTGCCTCATCAATAACTTCCACCGGAATATAACACCTTCCATTCCCAACTGCAACATCAAGTTCACCTGTGTTTTCTTGTTTCATTAACATCTTCTTAGACCCGTTTAATGAATCAGGCAATTCCTGAGACCTATGAATCGTTGATACTCTCTGAATACAGCACTGTTATTGCATCTGCTCACATAAAACAGTATAAAATGGTTCAAATGGCTCTGAGCACTATGGGACTCAACTTCTGAAGTCATCAGTCCCCTAGAACTTAGAACTACTTAAACCTAACTAACCTAAGAACATCACACACATGCATGCCCGAGGCAGGATTCGAACCTGCGACCGTAGCGGTCTCGCGGTTCCAGGCTGTAGCGCTTAAAACCGCACGGCCACTCCGGCCGGCAGAACAGTATCACAAACAATCCATGGTCTCTCTTCTCGATATCCATTCTGTTCATTCACGTTATGACTTGTCAAATGGCTGTGGATATCATATTGACTTACAGACAGTGTACAGTGCCAGATTTTCACCTGGCAGCCACAACTGGAACTTATTTTCTTTCCTGTGTAAAACGCTTCCAAATTAACTCATTAGGATTTCTACCGCGTTTCATTGCCTTATAATAATTACAGCCCACACTGGATCTCCCTTACTAGCTGAATTTTTATTATAACCAAGCAGTATATTTACACACACCTATTTACGCTGTGATAAACAGGTCACAGTATTTGACATTCTCTCTCTCTCTCTCTCTCTCTCTCTCTCTCTCTCTCTCTCTCTCTCTCTCTCTCTTGCTATGTCACGCAACATAAACACGCATACATACAAATAAGTAAAGCCTCTCTCACTATTACCCAGGTAAATACTGTTAATTGGGTATGGTTTCAATCTCATCCTCACAAATGACACGCTTATTTTCATCACGTGACTGGCAGATTTGCACATGTGATACAAAGTGTACCACATGATCCCTCAAGAGTACACTATTGTGCTTTACCATAGGCAGAGTACCACTAACACTGCCGAGAATGCACTTCGAATAGTCTTTGCCTCAAGAGCCATTGAAGCAACTTGAAGCACGTCCTTTGCCCGCCTTTGGCTAGCACTTTTCACAAAATGATATCCATTCATTTTCGAACTAAGATCTTCAAACTTCACATCTGTAATCCATTTGCCTCGAATTTCATTAAACCTTATTGTTTGCATGTGTTGTGGCGTAAGTATTATGGCCGCATTACCAGACATGTCTAGTGTGTTGGGGTGGCACCTTGTTAGTTGATATTGGTCAAAATCCTTCATCCTTAGATGATGCTGTCTATATCCGTGTTAAGCAACTTTGGGTCTGCAAAATAAATTAGTGTAAACCTGTAGTGTGGAGTTCAGTTAGGTCCAATATTCACATCCTTATAAACAGTCTTTGTGAACTCCATCTAAAGCTTAGCCATCTCCCGAGTGACAAATTCTTCATTGTAGAGTATGACCCTTATTAAATTTAGCCCAACAATATAAATCTTTACACCATGACGCCAATTTCATTTCGTCTTAACCATTCATTACACACTTTTTTTTAGAAGTTAAATTTTTTTTTTTTTTTTTTGTATTTCAAATTGTTCAAGGATGCCAGGAAAAGTGTTGAAAAAAAAGGATGTTTTTCATTCAGAAAAAAATTATTTTTATTCAGTTTGCATTTATGTAAAACTGTGGGAAACTTATCATATACACTCATAAGATTCCAGAACATTTACGTTTATTGTCGGGTCTTCATCTGAATCGTCAAAATCTAACTCATCTTCACTGCCAGAAGGGCATTCTAGGGCCATGAATTCTTCATACGTCATTACGTCGTCCATTATAGAAATACGAGAATGACTCCATTACAGCACTCGAACTATCACGATAAACTAAAAAAAGCAGAAAGAAGGAAAGACTACTTTCTCATCGTTCGATTGTGGATAGAAGTATTATTACGCACTACTGCACATATGCAAACGAAATTGATTTGTATACTACTCACATATTTATTAGCAGAAATACAAGATGAACGGAGCAGAATACTTTCCAATGGTTCTAGAAGCACTACAACTTTTTTTCATTCATGTGTTCTTCCATTCAACTACTAACAATCACCGCCGAAAGAGAGCAACGTCAGCCTGACTTACAATGCTACTCACAGCAACACACATTGTCGCGTCATACACTCAGTAGCACATTCTATTGGCAGAATCGTATCAGTTACCGCCATAATACAACATAGCACATCAGCAAAGCAGTTTCAAGCGTTGAACTTAAAGAGCAACGGTGAAAAGAGAGTTGAAACTTTGCTTAGCACATCTGCAAAGCAACGCAGTGAAGGGTTAAGTGAGTTTCGCGATGTTCTCTAGCATTCTTCATTGTTTTGCAAAAAGAAACGTTGTTCATGTGTTTAAAAAAGTCTTTATCAAAGTCTCACATCGCAGAAGCCCTCTTTTTGGCGTTAAAATATTCTTTCAGCCTGCGGTGATTCTAATCAGTTTTATAACCAAACTGAGGCACTACTGGCGGTATATGTAATGAATCATGTGTCTCAGTTTATCCTTCAGCATCCTCATCAACTTGATAACGTGGCCGTCTTATGGAACTACGCGCCCTGGACATAGCGGCAAATCGCTGTGTACATTATGGAGACTATTAGCATACGCTATGTCCGTCTCCACAACATTTCCTATAACACCATCCGCTGCCACATTTTTGAATTATCCTAATGCAGCAATTTGTTGGTCAGACACCCATGAAAAACCTTCAATCAGTAAAGTTCAGACAGCGTTGCATGGTATTCTCGTAAATGCTGTAACGAGCATGTAACTCAAAACGTCAGATCCATTTAACTTCTCAAAAATCCATAGTTTATTTGCCTTGGCGTCCCTATGCAAACACTGACAAAGACCCTCACTAATCTCGTTCTTCAAATGTAGAAAAACATCGACATCGGTCAAAAGTTGGATGTGTATTTTGAGCGTAGCACCCCATGAAAATTCTGGCACGGAGCAATCGAAAACATGATCTACACTGTGTATTCTGCATCGTGTACTCAGTTAAACTTATGGGTTGCACGCCCAGTATGTACGATTTTCCCTTCTGGTTCCATGTATTTCACCTATCTAAGAATTAATGTGACAGTTAATGAACTGGCAGTGGCTCATGTTCTTCTTATTTTTTAACCTCCAAGAGCTGTTCAAGAGGGTCAGTAACAGCTCCCTTTGATAAGCTGATCTCATTCTAAGTGTCCCAGACTTAGCAACTGTACTTTCTGTCTTACGACATTAAACACATCGATGAGTTAAGGTTTTGTTCAGTTTACGTCGTGTATTAAGTTGACTTTGGGAGAGTATGTAACTTACATATACTCTCAGGCTAAGTGTGAAAACGTTGCTTTTTTTTAACTCAGCTTCATGGAAATTGATTCTTTAATTCAACCAAATGATCATGGACTCATACGCAACACCCTTTACAGCCAGTCCCTAGATAATCCGTTTGAATTCCGTTAATTTTGTATCAATATCCGGGAGACTTTTATTGATTTATTCAATTTTTGTGTTGACGTATATTTCGATGATCTTTTTAAGCATAATCCCGGAATGATTTCACAGTTTATGTGCACACTTAACAACGTATGTTAATGCTTAACTCTTTATTTCAATGTTGTCTGCCTTAGCATATCGATTAACTGCATTTACAGTTCCAATATTCTCAATATTTATGAAAGGAGTGTTTCTCATAATTCCTAATGTTTTTTTTTCAGTTACTACAATCCTTGCTGTTAACATGATGACTGATTTCCACATATTCTCACATCTTATATTTAATAACTACCCAATCATCTCATCATGTGTATCAATCTGCTGATTAGTCACCTCAAACTGTGTGATAAACATTTCAGTGAAGCTTTTCTCAATATTTTCAACTGTTGTGGTGGAGAGCCTTTCATTACTTTTTCAATTTTCTCACAATGACGTTAAGACTTCATTTATTGATTCAATTTGTGCATACACGAATGGATGAATATTCTGTCCATGTATCCCTTTTCTCTAGGGCTGTCTTCCTGATGTGGAAGTAGGTTCACCTGTTGTATCCAATACTGTGACATAATTATACATTTGTACACAACCTTTTCAAGAGAAACTTCTGGAAGTTTCGTCTGTATCACACATCATTCAATTTTCTTTCTTTATCAATAATCAGAAACCCATACTATGTGATTGCAGCAGTCTCCACAAATGATTATAAATTCTTTGCGTATCATGCAAGTTGCTGCATGATCTTGATAATGTGTATCAAATTCATATTGTCCTTTCTGAAAGCTATTAAAAGATTTGTGTTACCCCTTATCAAGTGCTTCAAAAAATGGTTCAAATGGCTCTAGGCACTATGGGACTTAACATCTGTGGTCATCAGTCCATTAGACTTAGAACTACTTAAACCTAACTAGTTGACGTTACCAACATAAAAAACTAAACAGCCTACTTACAAAGTAGATAACTGTGTAGTCCCTGTGACTAGACTATTCTGCCCACTCGACCACTGTGATTATTATACACTAACATTAGAGCACAGGGGATTTTATAGAGAAAGAAGGAACACACAGACGTGTTCTTCCTGCGTTTTTCTGTTTACAAACTCTTAAAACTGTCGAGTATATCTATCTGCTTAATTAAGAATGTAGTTCTGTGCATACAACTGGCATAGCTTGAGCATACGTATTTGCACATATTGATGGACAGCAGGCAACATGAAGTCGAGCGAAGATTTCTACAACTGGATGCAGGGTTTCATGTGATGACTCCACCGGATTAGTCCTTGTAGAACCTGTTCACTTATGGCTGCCAGCCTAGTCGTTTGTCGAGAGTATGCTGGCTCGTATAAATGGCACACATTACGTTTCTAAGCACACACTCCAGCAGAAGAATCCTCTCTTCCTCTTATTAAAAAGTTTAACGGTTCATGGGATTCCTTATGCAGAGATCATATGGTCACCTCATATCACTGAGGAAGTTTGAGCACTTCCGTCGAACATGCCGGCAATTTGCATTAAAGCATCACATAGACGAAGTCAATCAAACAGGGATAATATAACTTTTACCTAACTATATAAAGGATTCAGAACGAGATTTTCACTCTGCAGCGGAGTGCGCGCTGTTATGAAACTTTCCTGGCAGAACTCGGGACTTTTGTCTTTCGCGAGCAGGTGCTCTACCTTCTGAGCTACCCAAGCACGACTCACGGCCCGTCCTCATAGCTTTACTTCCGCCAGTAACTCGTCTCCCACTTTCCAAACTTCACAGAAGCTCTCCTGCGAACCTTGCAGAATTAGCACTCCTTGAAGCACTCCTTTTACTAAAAGGTGTGATGACGGGGCGAGAGTCGTGCTTGGGTAGTTAAAATGGTAGAGCACTTGCCCGCGAAAGGCAAAGGTCCCGAGTTCGAATCTCGGTCCGGGACACAGTTTTGATCTGCGAGGAAAGTTTGATATCAAGGATGTTCGAAAGCCAGTACTGGATAGAACTCGAAGTCCAAATACCATCCCTATATTGTCGCATTTGTTATCGCTACTATTTTAACTGAATTTTTAGTTAAACAGTATTTCTCTCGAATGTGATTTTCACTCTACAGCGGAGTGTACGCTGATATGTAACTTCCTGCCAGATTAAAACTGTGTGCCCGACCGAGACTCGAACTCGGGACCTTTGCCTTTCGCGGGCACACAGTTTTAATCTGCCAGGAAGTTTCAGTATTTCTCTCACCTGCACGAAGAAAAGTAAATGATTTACACATATTTACTAAAGCATTCTTCTTCTACTAAAATCTCACTGCCAATAACATTTACATGACGACTGCATTGCTGCTTCATGTTTCGACATGTTTTTCCCTCTCATAGTTCTTATGTGATTGGGAGAATGGTTTCTTCAGCCGTTGTTAATAAGAATAATTGGCAACAGCGTATGCAGCTTTACAACAGAAAAATGCGAGCTGTTGTTCTTCTCTGGACTCAGCTATAAAAGAAAAGAAAGTATTATGAGTTCCAAAACGATTTCATGGCTATCGCTCACACCATCGTCGCAGATACCGTTGAAAATGAATAAGGTTGTGATATTTGACACTAAACCTCATAAACGCACAGTGAGAATATTAATTGTAAACATAAGTGACGGTAATGAGTGTACACTGTAGGTTCTGAACTCTGAGGTGTTTTTCAGTGATTTTAATTGACCCACCCCTAAAGGAGAATGATGACTGAGCCAAGTTGGTGTTATCAAGAAATCTACTAAGCCCATCCATCCTAGATATTCTGTAGGAAATTATTCTTTAATATGTTATTATGTCGCAACAGGAAGACAATGGATCCAATGGGAAAGGAGACACGGTTATTTCTTACTACATGTTCGAGTGACTTAAAGCTAAAAATTTCTGTAAGTTATGTGTAAGAAAGTTACAGAAAAGTGTTGGGGTTTGAATGCAGCTGAATTTATTTGTTTTTTACACAACTGATACCATTTTTGTGTGATACTTTACGGGCTACTTCACGTGTATCAGAGTGAGTTCTATGTATGAAAATTGTTATGAGCATTATGATTTGAATGTATGATGGCGCTTCTCCTACTACACTTACAGCGCTATAAAACGGAGCAGATATAATTTTTTTTTTTTTTGCAAAATGCATCATATACGTTCTTCTTTCTTACGCAAATGTGCAATCACTGAAGTTTAACCTGTTTGAGGTGGTTTCTTCTTCAGTTGCCTTACTCACTGATATATAATTACTCCACACATTTATAAACTGTTAAATCACATTGAATGGCAGCATGGGCTGGTAAAAGTAAAACAGTTTTGTAAGAAATGTTATTGTGTTTTCATTATTTTTGTTTACATTCATTTTTATTCACAGTCATCGAGAAATGTAATAATTCTTTTTTTCTGCAGCATCCACCCTGCAGTATTATCCAAATAACTGTTTCGTATATGCTTTATGTTCACAGTGTATAGCAGTCAGACATACAGGAGTGTCCCTGTACTTGACTTTTACAATTGTAAATTCTGCTTATATGGAATCAACACTTACGGATGTGATAATAATGTTCTTTGCTACTGAGTGTACACATGAAGTTATTCACTCTTCTAACCCACTCAGGAGCATACTATTCTGGCATAGATGACTTACAGCGTCATTGACCACAGCTTTGATATAAACTTGCCAGTGACCCAACCTGTCTTACCACAAAATTTCAAACCACCTGAACGACGTAAGTAAATGGAATAGTCACCCAATTTTGCCTCGAGTGTTGGGTCCCTGTACATATCAATGACTGACACCTTAATCTTAAACAATATGTTTACATAAATACGAGACAGGTAATACTGGGTTGCCATCTGAGCCTCGACGTGCTCCCACTTACCACATTACTCATCCCACTTTGTCTCCATAAATTGCACATTAGCACCATCTTCCACATTCTCGATTTCTGTTACTACATGGAAGACACTACATGCGAAGAAAACTATATTTACAAGTTTGGATTCATTGGCAGTTATATTATATGTAGTGACGAGGAGTAGTACCCTTGACACAGGTAGCTGTGGATCAGCGAATGGTTGTGGTGGTGCAGCTAGCAACTGTGTCACCTGCTCCGAAATATGAGTTTTTGACATCAGCTTGATTAGCGGCGGCGTTGGAGACAATAGAAACCTGAATAGTTGTGTGCCTTGCTTCAACATATCAGCTGCTACTGATTTACACTCCACTGCATGAAGGGTTTTGCTCTGTGAAAAAGGAAAATAAAACCGTAAGTATCTGCAAAAACACCAAGATCAATAACGAATAGTGGGAGCGGAATAGGCTTAATATTAGGTTTGTGCGTGAGTTCGTAGCGTTTTTGTCTTGCATGTTCGTTTTCTGGTTGCTATGGGCTTTCATATGGTCATTTTGTCATCTGCAGACAGTGAGTGGAGCTGCGGATGCCAGAACGTGTACTACCAAATGGCGAAATCGGAACGTTTACGACATATTATTCTGTCTGGGATAAACAGCAGCGGAGGCAGCCAGAAACACTTTTGCCATTTATAGGATTAATGCCACTGAATAGAGCACAGCAAGAAAATGGTTCCTCGTTTTAAAGAAGATCGTTTTGACATTAGTGACTCTCCACATTTAGGCAAACTTTCGGAGTTGGATGAAGATCGTTTAAACTCATTAATCCACAACGAGTCAAGTCAGTGTACTCTAGAACTGTAAAATGTGATGAACTGTGATCATTCCACCACTGTATGACATTTTCGTGCAGTGGAAAACGTTGAAAAATTGGGTGTATGGGTACCACATGCTCTGAGCCAAACTCACAAAAATCAGCGATTGGTCACATGAGCTTCTCTGTTTGCTCGTCACCAACTGGCTTGTGAACAAAACCAAACATTCCTGTCCTGTATATTTACTGCTGACGAGGAATGGTGTCTTTATTCTAACACAAGGAAGAAAAGGAATGGCTGAGTCCAAAAAAAGCAGCAGTTCCCCATAAAAAGACCTGTGCACCTGCATAAAAGTACTGTTATGTATGTGGTGGAACAGCAACGGTGTGGTGTAGTACGATTTGCTTCCATGAGGTATAACCATCACTGCTGACATCTATTGTCACTAACTGAGGCGTCTTACAGACACAGTCCAAGAACAGCCACCAGAAAGCCTGCACTAAGGGATGCTACTCCACGATAAAACCCGCCGGCATTCTGCTAGACTGACAAAAAACATACTGGACATGGGTTGGGAAATCATTCCACACCCACCTCATTCACCTGATCTTCCACCCTCAAATTTTCACCTTTTCCGCTCATTATCGAACAGCCTTCAAGGGACATTCCTTTCAGATAGAAATGCGCTCCGAACATTGCTCGACGAGTTCCTCACCTCAAAACTACTGGGTATCTACAGTTGTGGAATCGAAAAGCTACCATAGTTTAGTAGACTTTTGTAAATAGTGAAGGAGAATATGTTACTGTTTATCTGTTGTGTCTATAATACTTATCGTGAAACTGTACGAACTTACGGACCAACCTAATACTAAGCGTGTCATATTTTCCTTAATATGTCTGTAGGTGGCTAATCTCTGCTGCTGACTCTTCTAGGACCTTCCACTAAGTGTTAAGAACATGAGTAATGAGTCCGTTAGTGTGCCTGAATAAATGATGGGGTTAAGTGACTAAAACTGCACCAGATATTTTGGAGGGAAGCAGCCATTTCTGTATCATATATTATGACAATTGCGTAAATATAGCAACAACATAGAAAAGGAATGACATGTTATTAATATAATTGTAATAAATTAGATCTGGATAAGGCAACCATGCAGTTACTCCCACCTTTCCGGACCAATGGGGTACTGAACCAGGGCATTTTTAACTCATCCAATTGGAGACAGGAGATCTAGCAAACATGCATGATCGTCCAGACGTTAGCAGAGATCTGGCGGTAATTCAGAGTGGCCTAGAAACAGCTCTAGCCCATTACTTTGGCCTCTATTTGGTTATGGCTATTTGAGAGCATCATGACAATTGCTACGAACAGAACATCACAGTAACGGGAGCCCGATCCTACATCAGGACTGTAAGTACATGCCGTGAAATGAAAACGATGAGAAAGGACGACAGGGTAAGTCTGTCATGTCTTACACTATCTTGTCCTAGGTGAAGGTTAATCCCAGTTTCACCTACTGAAAATGATAATATGTCTTTTTTGATATGCTACATGGAATTATGAACTTCTTCAGAAAGACAAAGATAATAACTGACCAGTAATCCGAATGTCCAATGTACCACCAGGTTTAAAACTTAGTGAGAGCAGATGAGGCCTGCAAAAGAAACAATTTTTCTTCAAGACTAAATATCTTCCCATGACATTACTTTGACAATGGAAAAGTTGTGGAATATAAACATAAAACTGTAGGAAGATCCAACCCTTCCACCTCCACCTATTCTCCATCTGAATAAATGTGAGGCTGTGGAATGTCCCAAGTCCAATGGATAAGGTACAGGATTTGTAGATGGGAATGGGATGGAATCTAATCACTGGAAGATGTTATACAAAGTTCAATGATCTAAAATGGAACCATGTAGGAGAATAAGTTCACATAATCCCAAAACGCCAAAACGTCAGTCATTCTTTCACAGCCTACAAACTTTGTACCTTGTTCGTGGCACATACGCTAATCTTACTTTTGGAATATTTTGAACACGTTATCCTTCTGTTACAAAAGCATGTCAACAGTCTTCTAGCTGATATTCGCGAGAAGAGGGCCACATGTTGTCAATGGGACCTGCTCTCTCACTTTTCTCAGCATCATTAACAACACAATCCCTACGCACTATTACATTTTCAAAAAAAAAAAAAAAAAAAAAACTTTTGTACTTGAAAAGAGATCTTTCGGTGTTCGTGTTTAAAAGGATTTCAAATTATAGAGGCTATTTACCTCTAGGCGATTTTCTCAGTGGACGATGAGAACTGACTTAAGTTTGTATTGTCAACAAACACATTCGTACAGCCAGGTAATTTACATACGTATTTTCAGGGTTGTAGCATAACAACGTTTGTACTTAAACTGCACTGCATCTTTGTCGAATGTAGGTAAATTGTTGGGAAGTGCCTCAGGTCTGGGCGATGTCAATGATGAGATCGTCGCAATGATAGTAGGCTTGGCCTCTGCACTGCACATCACGCAAATTTCTAACTGATGAAATGAGAAGGAATGAATTTTTGTACGAGTACAAGAAAAGCGGCCTCATAGAACTGGTTGCAGAGTGTGCAAGCGTGTTTTTCTGTGATCCGGGAAAAATCAGAGGAGCTACATACCAATTTCGGGTGACAAGTGGGAAACCACAGACAGCCCGTCCGTGTTCAGCAGCCTGGAAATATCCTAATGCAGGTCGTGAGGTGAGTTCTGCAATGGAGGTGGAAGGAATAATCTTCAGAGCCGAAGCGGAACATATAAATCCATTGATGGATTCGGTTTGACATTACCCCAACGTCAGAGCCATAAGCGAGTACATTAAAGTTGTTTGAATGCGTCCTAAGCCGATTCAGGAGACCTTGTGGCAGTTTTCAGGACGAGAGTGGTTCTTCATTACTTATATCAATTACATTTTGAACCAGGAGCCGCACGAGATAGCTGCGCGGTCCAAGGCGCCTTGACACTGTTGTCGCAGCTGCCCCCTTCGGAGGTTCGAGTCCTCCTTTGGACATGGGTATGTGTGTTGTCCTTAGCGTAAGTTACTTTAAATTAGAGTAAGTAGTGTGTAAACCAAGGGACCGATGGCCTCAGCAGTTTGGTCCAATTGGAACTTACCACAAATTTCTAATTTGAACCAGGTGCAAATAGAAGAGCAATGCAGAAAATAAATACAGTTAGATTTTCAGTGGAGCAGTGGGTATGCAACAGAGTTCTGTTTAGCCGAAAGTAATGTAAAAAAGCCTTTACATGATCTTTGACTGCTATTCTCACACCATAACTGAACTCATTCAGCAAAGCATACGTAACTGGCGTATTTTAGCTTCGGCAACATCCACTGAACACGGGAATCTCATCACAAACCTACTCAAAGCCCTTGTGAATCACTCAGTGACTCTTCGGCCCGCAAAGGTCATGCTCTCCATGAACATGTTACATTTTATGGGTTTCGGTACAATGCCAGAGGCAGCATTCTCGGAAAGGAGGAAGGCGACGTAAACAGTAAGAAAGAGATGCCCATCCGGCACCAAAGAACTAAAGTAGGTTTTGCCTTTATGTTTATCCTATTCGGTGACATAACGCCAAATTAGAGCTGTTATGAAACGTCCCCTTAGAAAAATTTATGAATTACTGTGCTGGTAAACCTTTTACGTTATTTGATTTTCAAACAGCTGAGCAAAACTGAACGTACTCAGACAGTTCTCTCTTTACTTATTCTGATCATCACTAAACTGACACTCAATATTTTTAGCGCAATCTGACTTTCAATAATCCCTACTAAAAAATGGCCCTGACTAACAACAACCTATACCTTTCATGAATCACTTACCTCACAAAAATCTTCGTTACTCGAACTACTGCAATACAGCGATCGCCAATACTGCCATATATATATATATATATATATATATATATATATATATATATATATATATATATATATATATATATATCAGTTCATGACATCCAGTCTTACAAATTTCCTTTTTCTGGCGGACACACGTCCAGATCGTCCGCTCTCAAAATTCTACCATCTCTCCCCCCACATCCACCACTGCTTGCGGCTCACCTCCAACTGTGCAACGCTACGCGCTGTTCACATCCAACTGCCCAACACCACAATAGCGAATATTCCAATAATGCCAACCAGCCACAGACTGCACACAGCACAGGCAGTGATTTTCATACAGAGCGCTACGTCGCGTTACCAACATAAAAACTTAAACAGCCTACTTACACTGTTACTGATTCCATTATATGAACTATTAAAAATGAATAAGAAATGGTATTTGGGATATGAGGAGGATGCCATGGTCGGTAAGGTAGGGAGACCTTTGCAGACAAAATTTGCTTGGCGCAACGGAATTTTGTGGAACAGGCCCTTCCATTTATGCGCCAATCCTAACATTCTCGACGTCAGACATTGGCTGCAACAGTTCAACGAGGATTTAGGGAATGCACATTTTGCAGACTTGGTGTCGTAAAGTACGATATGCGGAGGCCGGGTACTTCACTACCGAATTGGAAATTCTGGCCATTTGCTATACACAAAACCAGTACGGAGGGTACGTGCTTGGTCGAAAGGCTAATTTGTATACCACCACCACGCATTGAACTAACTGATGACGGTGAGACATAAGAGAATTTGGAGCATGTTGTGGGCTCCGGCAATACAGTAGATCGCATTTTGCGAAGGGAAGAAGGACAGGTTCGTCGGCTGGCTGAGTCGAAATCCCTTCCAAGACAAGGACAGTGGGCACATCCAGTCACATAATGAGGCACAAACGGCGACGGTAAAACACTGGGCTCAGGTGTGGGTCTACACATGTTGGTGACAACTAAACGGTTCTTACGACCTACAGTCAGACATGCCAATTTGGAAAAATCTACCTCACAAAGTCTACGTGAAGAGGACACACAAACTCGCAATACAGGTGTAGCCGGTGCGAAAGAGCAAACAGTGTGTCCCTGACAGGTAATGTAAAGAATTGGGAGAAAATGTCCAGATACACTATCAGATGGTGTGACTGAAAGGTAGCACCGACGGTTAGGGCATTCCAGTGGGCGAAAGCTATACGCAACGATCATCAAGGAATGGCAGGATGTAGCACTATAGCGAGGATAAAGTGTTACGATAAGTGTCAGAGTGTAAAACATAGCGACCTACCCACAGAGAGTGAGACACAGGAAAGCACAGCCGAAGAATATAACGATCTAAATTTCTGTGATGGTCGATGTTTTCAGAAAGCATGTCCAGCTGTTCTCTAACAGTGAATAAGTGTTCTACGATATTAATATTTCGCAATTATGTGACTATGTGGAATACCAGAAAGAATCCTATTGGAGCCCGCGACTACTTTTTGGTCGCCGAGGTGGAAATCTGGATTGTAAATGGAGTGACTTTCTCGTCCATATTGAAACCCAAATCGAACCCAGCACAAAGACACATACGGTAACTGAGGGTATAAACAAAGCGCTGGGGAAAAGTATCTCCAGGGTATGGAACAGCATATCGACGAAGCTGCGCACTACAGCTCGACTATCCGACCGGCTGTACCAACGGCCGAAGGCGCTGATGTCAGAGAAAATTGTCTAACTTCAACCGGGAGAAACGTCAGAGACATAGACAACCGATCACAAAAGCCAGGAAATGATTATAAGAAAAAGCTACCAAAAGGATGGAGCAGGCAGCCTCCAAACACGTAAAACAGTTGAGTGTGGGAAAGAACGTTTAGTTTCAGTTCTGTCGGCCCTCGGACTCCTATCGCAAAAAGACCCCAAAATTCATCGACCTTTCTGAAAGGCCGTTTATGGACGAGTCATAGTGGCACTTAATGCGTAACTCAACGAGGACGAGGACACGGAGGTTGACACTCATAACACCTCCACCAGCAGCTGAACTTCCTGTTTGTAAGTAGATTTTAAAGAGATTATGTCGATACCTGCGTTGGAGAACTGCTTGTTGAGCCATCAGTCTTGCTAGAAAATTAACCCTCAGCCTATTTCTCTACACCGTTTGAAGCCGGCTTGCAAGCATCGCTTAGGGTATAATTCGGTTAAAGTAGGCCAAACTGGTGCTTAATGAAATCTCAAAGCCTTCTCTGATGACAGAATCGTAGTAGGTCGGTGGCTCTACTAGCATCTCTCCGTTGCAGAGAGTGGCATATGTTCTCGTAGCATTTGCAAATTGCTTGGCCTTTTCATGACATCACTACAAGGTAGTGCGACCGATTAGTACAGGTGACAGGTCAACAATGCATCAGTTACAATTCGGCGCAGCATCAGTCACGAAAATCAACTCCAGACGATGGTGACGGAGGAAGTCTGAACAAGCTGTGTTATCATGTAAGCCTAAAGTAGGTGAAAAACAGAGATACTTTTTTCCAAGGCTGTAATCACGAGAAATGTTGGTCTACCATTTACTAAGTACGCGGCTGAGTGAATGTACTTAATGACGATAATTTTAGGTCAGTCTGTTGTGCTCATCTCAGCTATCTTGCAAACTGGGTAAAGCAAAGAAATCAACGGTTGCAATGAAAGATATCTTTCATTGGCCGTCTTGACTGCTTTGAAAAACACAGATGTAGACTAGAAGCGTACGAACATATTTATGGATGCAGTTCACGTTTACACTTAATAATTAATTTGAGTCACGCTCAACTGTTCCTTTGGGCGCTTCGCGTCTATGTTTGTAACAGATATCCAGAGAATAATTCTTGTATCGTACCGATTCAGAAATGCACGTAGGGGGACTATTTCTGTGATGATTGAGAGTCACCAATAGCTAGTATGCTAAATAAGAAATCAACTGAGGCATGAATATTCAGCATCATTTGTTTTTGTGATACGTTCAGGCAAAGCAAAGGGCGACTTTCTAGTGCTGAGAGGAAAAGAGAACGCGATCTCGATGCTCACACGCAAAAGGTCGATAAAACACGTTATTAGTTTCGCTGTGGTTCGTAAATTACTTGCTTTTGTGAAGCGTAGTTATCGACAGTCGCAGCTGCTCATAAATCAGTGTGCTGACTGCGCTCCAAAGTAACATGCAAAACTGGTCATTTTCCTCTGAAATATACAGTCAGGCCCAGTAACTGAGCACCAGATATGCAACAAGATACTTTTTAATTATCATGTTCAGTGGCCTGTGTAATTACGCACCGGAATGCATGGAGCCTGCTTTTCCACAGCGACTTTTCAAACTGCTTTATAAAATCCTCTGTTCGGCTCGGGACCTCAGTCTGCTTTCAAGGGCAGCCTGGCTGCGCTCCTTTAAGAGTTCTGAAAATTTTAAGGCCTTGATTAAACTTCATCTCAGTCATTTGTTACTTATAAACTAACACAACCGTTATGAAAATAACGGACATATAACCGAATGATAAGCGTACATATTCAGTTGATATAACTTGGAAAAGATAACAAATATTCTGCGACATCAGGATAATACAATCTACGTTTTACAGGAACTAATAAGTAAAGATCAGATATTTGGTCACAGAAGAAAATAATGACAAAATGTCTTGTAAAATATTAAGGACTGAGTCAATTTCAGTTACATTACTTCTATGAACGAGTGTTATATAACGACTTCTCTTAGCAAAGTGAGAATATTTGCTTGTATCATATAATCAAATCATGGATATTTCTGATATATTTTACACTTTGTCCATTTTAAGGAGTGAACGCTGGCTACACATTTCAATTTATTTCTGAGCAGGGAGTGCGCTGATGAGCCACAAATTATTAACACTTGTTTAATGCCCGGTTGGTCCAACTCTGGAACGCTATACTACATCTATTTTTCGTGACGTGGATACGACAAGTCCCTGGTAGGTGTCGGGAGGTATATGGCACCAGATACCTGCCCACAGTTCACGTAATTTGCATAAACTACGGGCCGGTACTATATCTCCCCGAAGTTGGTGCCCGATAGCGTCTCAGATGAATACCATCGAATTAAAATATGGCGAATTTGCTGGCCAAGACATGAACGTGAGTTCCTCAAACCACTGCAGTACGAACTTGGCCAAGTAACAAGGACAGCTTTTGTGGTGCAAGATGCCACCTCCGTCACGGAAGACACAAATCACGAAAGGATGCAAGTGGTCCACAGTAACGTTCACGTCATCCACAGCTGTCACGATGCCTTAGAATTGTAGGGCAGGGCCCCTGGAAGTCCAGGTAAATGTCTTCCACAGCATAATACTGCCCTCACCGTGACGTGCATGCTTCCAGTACCTGTTCATATGAATGACTGAGTATCCGGACACCACCATCGGCTTGAACCGACAGGACATGCTTCCACTGATCCACGGTTCAAACTCGGTGATCCGTTCCCACTGTAAAGGTGACTGACGATATTGTTTGTTCAACTTGGCAACACGTAGGGGCGGTCTGTTACGAAGCCTCATCTTTAATAATGTAATCTGGATGTTGCGCTTCGAAAAACACCTGTGCCAAGCCGACACTGTACTCTATCTTCATATCTGCTACACATCACCACCTATCCTGCTTTACAAGGATTCAAGCCTGTTACCACATGCTGTGATGAGGTGGGTATGTAAAAAATTTTGCCACTCGTAGTTTTACCATTATTCAGCCACTTTCCATTGATCTTCTCGATAGTAGCACACGAACAGCTGACCAGCTTCGCCGTTTCCCAGATGCTTCTTCCTACCCGCCAGGCCATAAAAAAGTTACCGTTTTTCAAAGTAACATGTCAGAAAATTTCCAGTTCGCGATTCGTATCGTCGTTGGACGTTTCTCCGTACGTCTGCGCTTTGCTCATATACACTACGTGACAGAAGAAATGATGCAACTTCGTTCAAGTACACACCACTGGCGTGAAGATAACTAATTACAGTTGCAATTCTCTGTGACCAATATAACGGTCGCACGGAAATGCAGAGCACCACACGAGACAGCGTTATGAGCATTCGACAGAGTTTGAAAGGGACTTCATTGTGGGTTTCCATTTGGTTGGATAATCGAATGTTGCAACATCCAAATTCGTGGGTCATTTTTATGTAACAGTGGCCCGATGTTAGACTGCGTGGTAGTCTGAGGGCAGATGTCCTAGTTTCAAGATTCTGGTCGACCACGTCTGATCACCAAAATGGAAGATAGCCTTATTATGCACCAAGTACATCGTAACGCTTTCACATATGTGTCTGCCATCTTAGAACAAGCAGTAAACTCCTCGCAACATTCTGTGACAACGCACACCACTGCTAGGAACTACCGTGAACATCACATCAAGAGCTGTTGCATTTGGAGTGGTGCGATGGTCAAGAAAGATGGATTGCTGATAAATGGCGTCGCATTGTGCTCAACGATAAATCGTGGTTCTGCACTATCTCCGATGTCCATCCTCCGTGAGTATGGAAGCGACCAGAGGAGAGGTCTGCTTTTTCCAATGTGTTACAGAGACAGCGACGTTACTCCTGGTTTCATCGTGAGCTGAGCCGTTGAGTGTGACTTTAGGTCGTAGGAGGTAGTCATTGAGACAATTCCGACAGGACATCGGTACGACACGGTTATCTTGGGACGACATGATATACCGTTCTTGTTGCAGTATCATGAAGCCATATTACAACAGCAAAATGTTCGTCCACAAATGGCATGTGGCTGTACGACCTCATACTGACAATCTGTGTGAGAACGAAGTCTTTCCCGACGGCACTAATACGTAAAATGTTCTCGGATTTCTTACCGCGTCAATTCGGACTCAATTTTCAAGTCTTCGACGATAGCCTCCATGGTCATCGTCAGGAGCAACTTACTGTCTTCACAACTGCTGCTGTGGTGGCCTTATAGAGCCCGTAGACGGCTTCTGACTGGTTGGCTTGTGATTGGTCAGCGATTACGTACTGCTGTCGCAGACGGTGTCAATGTCTGTGCCACCGCTTAAGTGGGAACGTAAACCCTGAAAGGAATATCTCCGCTGCTTCTCTGCATCGAGCGCTCGTTTTCATGCACCGCTCAGATAGTATCCACTATCACGGTTAAAGTTCTTCTAGCTCATTCTTATTTCAATAGTCTCCTTAATAACAGAATCCCAGTATGTGGATGCATAGCACAAAATTTTTGTTTCATCAAACAGTATTTTATCTTTGTTCGTGAGGCTGTACTCCGCAATTGCCGATTTCTCCAGTTCTCTATTTTTAATATGCCGCTGGTGTTTTGCACAGCGATAGGAAGCGGTAAGAATGGTATAACCTATATAACTACTTCCACACGCACAGGGGATATTATAAATTCCTTGGACCCTGAGTGCGACGCTGTCCTTAACGGGGCGCATCTCCTCCTTAATTTACTTAGGAGGACGAAAAACCGGTCTTATATCCCGTCTACACAGGACTCTTCCTATTTTGCTGGATATAGCACCACAAAAAGAAAGAACCGCAATCGGTGTTTCATCTAGTGTGTGTGCAGCATTTTCAGGTTTCCTTTCTTGGAAAACACTGCTTTTATAACGCGTGCACCATAACCATTCTTTCGGACTTCAAGTGGACCTCCTCAGAAACAGTTTTTGCTCTATTTACTTGCGTGTTACAAACGGCTCTCTTCTGAACAGGACGATGGAAACTCTGTGTATTAAGGTATAATTCGGTATGCGTCGCCTTACGGTACAGACTGTGGCCGAGACACCCGTCCGCCTGTCGTTATGCTAAACCGTCTGAGAATGGCAACCTTCCTTCCTTCTCTATCTCGACAGTGAACCAAACGTTCGGATATATGCTGTTCAGGTGTTCCATGAATTGTTCGAGAGCTTCTGCGTCGTGAGGCGAGACCATAAATGCATCGTCAACATAATAAAATAAGGATGGACGGATGGGAGCCGAATTTAATGCACGTTCCGCAAAATTGTTAATAAAAATGTTAGCCAATGATGGAGAAAACGGAGAGCCTATCGCCATACCGTCCGTTATTTCACAAAAATGATTACCGTACAAAAAGTAGGTGGTCGTCGTCACAAACCGGAACAACTTTATTGTTTCAGGAGGAAAAAGATCCGCCATCATTTTCAAAGCGTCCTCCACAGGAAGTTTTGTGAACAGCGATACCACATCCAGGCTGACTAAAATGTCATTTGGACCAACTCTAGTCTGTCTGATTTTCTCAATGAACAACAGATCAAAAACTCCCAGATGTCCATTGACAAAATGAAACGAATTAGACTTGGTTCAAATGACATTTTAGTCAGCATGGATGCGGTATCGCTGTTCACAAAACTTCCTGTGGAGGACACTTTGAAAATGCCGGCGGATCTTTTTCCTCCTGAAATTATAAAGTTGTTCCGGTTTGTGATGACGACCACCCACTTCTTGTGTGGTGACAAATTTTCTGAAGTGACCTACGGTACGGCGATGGGATCTCCGTTTTCTCCATCATTGGATAACATTTTTATTACTAAAATGTAAACTTTCACGGCCGGAAATATCATGTCCATTATAATTATCCGGGCTGTTATACCGTGGTCGGTTGATGAATTCTGAGGTGATTCCCAACGTTTCGTCTCCGACTGCGGGCGACATCTTCAAGGGGGTCCGTAGCTTGATGGAAGGTCCAACACACACACACTGGCTCGCTGCTGACTGCTTTAAATTCCGTGTCCGCGCGCCCCCGCGCCGCGGCGTGACGTCACGTGTTTTGAAAACGTCAGTGCAATTGGCCGCTGTCCGTCGCCGCCGATCGCCGTTGCCATCACCCAGTAGTGGACGAGTGGTACACATCTTCTTTAACACCGGCATCCATATACCGTTTAATTTGACGCCCTCCTCCTTTCGGTTGAAATTATTTGGGTGTTTAGCGATTTCGATTGCCTCCCTGTAGAGCCTTTCGTAGTATCCGCTCGTGGCCGCTAGTACTTGCGTCTCCTCGAAACGAATATTGTGGTTCCCTGGCTGGAAAGCATGCCCCGCAACAGCTGATCGTTCCGTTTCTCCTCTTCTACAATTTCTCTTGTGCTCTTCCGAACGTTTAGAAACAGTTCTTTTGGTGGTACCCACATAAACATCACCACAGCTGCATGGGATCCTATACACTCCAGATTTTTCAAATGGTTTGCGAGCGTCCTTGGCAGGCCTAAGGTATTCCTGTATCTTCCTGGTGGGCTTGTAAATTACGGTAATATTCCGCTTCGTCAAGATCCTCCCTCTTCTTTCCGTTACATTTTTAACAAACGGCAGGAAAACCTTAGATATTGCAGTAGCCTGTACGTCAGTATGATTTCTGCGTGGCTGCCTCAACGCACGTTTTATTTCGGCGGACGAATATCCGTTCTCCGTTAGTGCATTGTGGAGATGTTCCATCTCAGCGTCGAGCAACTCAGGTTCACAAATATTTCTAGCTCTGTCCGCTAACGTCTTGATAACACCCCGCTTCTGTTGTGGGTGGTGGTTCGAATCCCGGTGCAACTAACGGTCCTTGTGCGTGGGTTTGCGGTACACTGAGTGGCCCAAACTACCATTTTCGTTTCTAAACACAAGCACATCGAGGAAATGTAGTTTTCTGTCTACCTCCTCCTCCATAGTAAACTGAATTCTTGAGTTTATACTGTTCAGATGTTCGTGGAACCGGCTTAGTTCCTCCCTACCATGTCCCCACAACACAAACGGATGGCGTGGCTATGGGAAGCCCCCTAAGTCCCGTAATTGCAAACTTCTTTATGGAGAAATTCGAAGAACAGGCCTTAGGTACTGCCAGCAAGAAACCAAATGTATGGTTCCGATACGTGGATGACACGTTTGTTTCCGTTGTACGACGATTTCTATTTAGATGTGTAGAGCGTCCACGTCTGCTGAGGGAAAGAGGGATACGCCGAGATGGTCCAACCGCGTGGCTGCCGCAGTCGCCGGATTTATCTCCTATACACTTCTTATTGGGGGCTCGTATGCAAAGTTAAATTTTCGAGACCCCTGTAGAGACAGAGGGAGATCTGCTAGCACGAGTCCTGGCAGTTGCACTAGAAACTGAAGAGAAACCAGGTGGCATGGAGAGTGTGTACCAGAACATCATTCGTAGATAGAGTCATTTCAGCCGCGCGGGGTAGCCGTGCGGACTAGGGAACCTTGTCACGCTCTGTGCGGCTCCCCCCGGCGGAGGTTCGAGACCTCCCTCAGGCATGGGCGTGTGTGTGTGTGTGTTGTCCACAGTGTAAGTTAGTTTGTGTTAGATTAAGTAGTGTGTAGGTTTAGGGACTGATGACCTCTGCAGTTTGGTCCCATAAAACCTTACCACAAATTTCCAATTGCAGGCAGTTCCACAAAACGCCATAATTTTAAGTGTAACGTCCGCAGTGACATATCTTATAGTCGTCTCGAATCTGTAATCAATGCGCATTTGCGCAGTGTATAGATAAACAGCGTGGGAGTTGAATGTGTTGTTTTGTCGATTGCAATTAAAAATGAATGCAAAATACTTGACCCGTCACGAGGCAGTGTTTCTTATAAATTATCCAAAGGGACCAAAGATTTCATATGGAGGTGCTTCTAAAATTCTTAGAAACTCAAAGACTCTCGTTGCGAAGTGGGTCAAACGACATTTAGAGGTTGGAAACGTGGATGATTTACCGGTGGGAGGGCTAGAGTGCGCGACGAGACTATTCTTATTCACAGCGAATTTAAAAGCTGAAAAAATGTTCAATATTTATACAAAATGCCTTCTGAGGTCCGTCAAGAAACTAGTTGGTTCGAACGTTGAAAACTGGGTGCTTCGAGAGGATAATTATGCGAAACATCGCAGCTGTCCCTGCAAAATTCGATCGCAAATGTTTGGTCGTATATTAAGATGAAGCTTAAAGGAAAGCCAATTTGGACTTTGAAGCAGCTGTCACTTAAAATCAGGACGATATGGAGATCGTTACCGAGACAATATACAGAAAAACTCGTGAAAAGCATACCGAAAAGGTGCCAAGCAATAATCCATAATGACGGTGGTTGGGTTAACATTAGGTAATTGTGCAGTTAGTAATAACATTTATTTTCATTTAAACATATATTTGTAACAGTGTCTTTTATTTCATACAAATGACGGCGTTCCTATTCAAAATATCGTGTTCTCACTCCGGTCCCCAAGTCCTAGAAATTTGTAATTTCAATTTCCGAACACCCTATATGTCATTAATAGAAGTCAATAGCGGATGCTGATCTGAAACACAAGTAAGGGGAGGTGTACACTAGCGTTATGGGCTCTTCATACGAAGAGTACTTTCAGTCTATATCAATGATTTTTCAGTTAAGCTCAACAGCATTTTCAGATTATGCAATGACGTGCTGCCTCTACAGGGAAGCTTCGTCCCTCAATTACTAAAAGAAAATGCAAAATGTCTTACACAAAATTTCCGCTTCGTAAACTCAGTGGTAAACGTAAACTCAGTCTAGAGGACCTTGTAGGTCATTGGGCACCGAACGACTCCCGTGTCACCGACCACCAATGGTGTCATCAAATATGGTATGGTGGGGCGTAGGATCAGCAAACCGCTCTTCCGGCCATTGTGACCTTTACCCGCTACTATCTCGTCAAGTACCTATTCAGACCTATTCAGTTGGCAACATGGGAGATTTTTAGTGCACCCACATCCAGTCCCCCCTCATCCGAGATGACCACTCAGACACGGAGGCGGAGAAACTCAGTCGTAGCTCTACTAAAATTTTGATGAACAACACACATTGCCAACAAACAAGAGTAAGAACACGGTAATATAGTATTACAGTGCTAGTGATAAAGTTATGGAGCCTGAAGCTTAGTTTTTTGAGGAATAATCGTGTGAGACTGTAAGAAACGAAGTGAAAGTGTTAAATTTTTAAGTCTGCAGAAGAAGCGCAGTGCATATGTTAATTCAGGTGAGAAAAGTCATTCGATAGTGATACAGACCCTGGTAATATCACGAACACGAGGTATTAAAGAGCAGTACATGAGCGGAACTGTCATTTGTTCTCCGGTTATTCATGAGAAAAAGTTTCCGATGTGATTATGGTCGCACGACGAGAATTAACGCACTTTGAACGCGGAATGGTAGTTGGGGCTTCAGTTCAGGAAATCGTTAGAGAATTCAATGTTTCCAGAACCGCAGTGTGGAAAGTGTGCCCAGAATACTAGATTTCATCCATTATCTCTTATTACTGACAACGAAATGACCGACGACGTTCACTTAACCCCCAGAGTGCAGCGGCGTTTGTGTAGAGTTGTCAGTGCTAACAGACAAGCAACTCTGCGTGACATAACCGCAGAAATCAATGTGGGACGCACAAAAAACGTATCCCTTACATTAGTGCTGCGAAATGTAGCGTTAATGGGCTATGGCAGCAGATGACCGACGTGAATGCCTTTGCTAACAGCACGTCATCGCTTGCAGCCTCTCTCCTGGACTCGTGAACATATCGGTTGGACCCTAGACAACTGGAAAAACGTGACCTGGTTAGTTGAGTCCCGATTTCAGTTGGTAAGAGCTGATGATAGTTCTCGAGTGTGGTGCAGACGCCACGTAGCCATGGACCCAAGTAATCAACAAGGCGCTGTACAAGCTGGTTGTGGCTCCATAATGCTGGGGGTTGCGTTTATGTGGAATTGACTGGGCCGTCTGGTCCAAGTGAATCAATAATTGACCGGAAATGGCTATTTTCGAATACTTGGAGACAATTTGCAACAAACAACGATGGAATTTTTATGAATGACAATGCACCCTGTCATTGTGCCACAATTGATCACGACTGGTTTGAAGATGGTTTGGACAATTCGAGAGAGTGAATTGGTCATCCAGATCGCCCGATATGAATCCTATCGAACATTTATGGGGCATAATAGAGAGGTCAGTTTGTACACAAAATCCTCCACTAGCAACACTTCCACAGTTATGGACAGTTGTAAAGGCAACATGGCTCAGTATTTCTGCAGAGGACTTTAAATGACTAGTTGAGTCCATGTTACATACAGCTGCCTCACTACGCAGGGCAAAAGGAGGTCCGACATGATTAGAGCTGCCTCACTACGCAGGACAAAAGGAGGTCCGACATGATTTTAGGAGGAATCCCATGGTTTCTATGACCTCACTCTAAATGACTAGTGCGCCTAAAGTTAGATTACAGATGCTGTGTTGGGAGGTCTAAGAGTGTGAACCTGGGATCAGGCGTCCAAACAATCAAGAGGCGCGCTGTTGGGAGAGTAACAGGTCGCTGTAGCTCATGTGAAGGTGTAAAAGGGATGCTCAGGACATTCAAATGGACCCTTTCGTAGAAACGCGGGCCTGCTGTCACGAGTTAAATTTAGTCAACCGGCAGGAAAGGTAGTCTGGGCAACACTTGCATAGCCTCCGCCAAGGATTCGGCGTACGGATCAGCAGTGTAATGTACTGTATGAGAGAATATTGCACAAGCGGCGACATACTGTTATTTTCACTCGCTGCATTCACGAACGGAGAAGGAAAGGGAGGTGAAACCCGTCTATGCGGTCTTTACCTCACTGACTCCTTGAAAGAATTCAGTATAGCCCCAGTTGTTGATAATGATTACTAACCGACATGTGTACCTGAAAGTTTGCGCTCGTCGAGTAATGTGGCAACGCAGTCAGCTATCATCATCAGTCACGTCGATCAAAAACTGTGTGGCCTACTGCAAGTCCGATAGACGGTAGTTTAGCACAGTCATCGTGCTATAGAACAAGACAGCGCACAAATGCATGGTGTCTAGAATATCAAAGTAAGTTTACAGTCTGAAAAAATATAATTCTGTGCCAGTCACGAACTCTTAGTTTATCCACTACGTTTTTCGATGGTTAGTCCTCAACATCTCGTGGTAGACGTCGTTTACGTGGCTCTTCATAACGGTAAGCTCTGCCGCTTTTTGTAGTTTTATGAGAGACGATAGTTAGCTTAGATTAGACTTGACACTGTTAATTAACTGCATATTTTTTGGAAATTCGTGGTAAGGTCTGTGGGACCAAACTGCTGAGGTCGTCGGTCCCTAATCTTACACACAACTTAAGCTAACTTAAACTAACTTACGCTAAGGACAACACACACACCCACGCCCGAGGGAGGACTCGAACCTCCGACGGGGGCAGCCGCGCGATTCGTGGCCTGGCGCCTCAGACCGCTCGGCTAAACCGCATAAATAATAGAAATGACATACCATATGGTTGAAAGATATTGAAGGCACTTATAGTGCAAGAACAGCTGACTATATGCCGCATTCCACCGCTAAAATTCGTAGTTGCTTCACACTGTACATCAATCACACAATGTTGTTGTTACGTAGCAGTGACACTGCATTTTTTCGCCAAAGAGTTTACATATCAAAGTCATAGCAAACACAAGGTTAATTAAGGTGTGTATGTATACTTCAAGTATTACCGTGGCACGGTGACAAAGAGGATTTTCTTCTTCTTTCTAAATTATACAATTAATAAGAGTATACGACTGTACGCAGCTTAAAGGTAACCGCTGTTGGAGCGGGCAGGCGCACGACCTAAAGCTTTAGTGGCATGGCTCAGTATACGTCAAAAGTGGTCAGTCATGCACCGTCGCCTTTAAGTCCGAATACTTAACACACAAATACTTACCCAGCCTTAAAATACTGTAACATGTCAGCTAAATTAACTATAAATAAGAAAATTACCTGAAAAATTTAAAGTTCAGTTTCAAAGAGTATTTATTAAATGAATATGCACACATATGCGAATAGTAGCATCATCTAGATATACGGATTAAAAAATGATAAACCAGTTGGACAATAATTAACTAAGCAGTGAAACATGTAGTCATGCAGCGCGAGGATATCATTTAAACACAGTTACATGAGCTAATAAAGTTCATACAGCAGCACATTAACTCTCAAAAATCAGCAGCAAAATATCACAGTCAGTACGAAAACTAAAATTCGTAATTTTATCAGTTGCCTCAAATTGCCTGAACAGTATGTGGCCGCAAAAACAGTTACTGAATATCACCCAAATAATTCTATGCCGGAACACCTCTATCGGAAGAAGTTCAAAATTGGCTCTGAGCACTGTGGGCCTTAACTTCTAAGGTCATCAGTCCCCTAGAACTTAGAACTACTTAAACCTAACTAACGTAAGGAAATCACACACATCCATGCCCGAGGCAGGATTCGTACCTGCGACCGTAGCGGTCACGCGGTTCCAGACTGTAGCGTATAGAACCGCACGGCCACCCCGGCTGGCTCGGAGGAAATAATAGGAAGAGAAGAGCAAGTAGACGAAGATGACAAGGGAGATGACATTCTGCAAGAAGAATTTGAGGAAGCTCTAAAAGACCTACGGGACAACAAAGCAATGGGTATTGATGACATCCCTGCAGAACTAATAAAGAACGCTGGTGACAGAGTGAAAACAATGCTGCTTAAACTTATTAGGTCCATCTACAACACAGGAGAGATACCGACAGACTTCATGAAAAAAATGCGTCATTGTTCCTATGCCAAACAAGCAGCAGCTAAAAAATGTGAACAGTACCGAACTCTAAGCCTAATATCACATACATCAAAAATTCCCATAAAAATAGTTCCGAAGAGAATTGAAGAGACGGTGGAGGGTATGCTGAGTGAAGATCAGTTTGGTTTCAGAAGGGGACTGGAAACAAGAGAAGCGATTATATCACTGAGACTCCTTATCGAAAAGCAATTACACAAAAATAAACAAACTTATATTGCCTTTATAGACCTGTAAAAGGCATCTGACAACGTTACCTGTCAAGAAATGTTCAGAGTGCTTAGGAAAAGTGGAATGAAGTACAAAGACATCTGTGTGATACTCAGTCTGTATAAGAATGAAGTGGCAGTGATTAGGAACTGTCACCAGTAACAAGAAGCAAGTATTAGAAAAGGGGCAGGACAAGGATGTGCTCTCTCTTCTCTTATATTCAACGCTTACATCCAGGAAGCTATAGACTACTGAGGTGGGGATCAAAAGTAATGGGCAGAAGATAGACATGCTACGTTATGCAGATGATATTGCTATAGTCACGGAGACAAAAGAAGATCTAGTGGAGGTCCTCAGAACAATGGAAAGGATTCTATGCAATCAGTATGCAATGAGAATAAAAAGAAAACGACTAAAGTGATGGTATGAAGCACAGGAGTCGAATATGAACCTCTGAGAATGAGTATTGGAAGAGAGGAGCTGGAAGTGGTAGAGGAATTTATTTACCTGGGAAGCAAAATCACAAGGGATGACAGAAGCCGGAAAGAAATTGCGAGCAGAATACAAAAAGCCAAAATTGCATTTATTCGGAGGAGGAACTTACTCACCAGCAAGAACATCAGTCTTAAAATAAGGAAACGTATCATGAAAGATTGGCGTGTAGCCCTATACGGATGAGAAACTTGGAAAATTGGAAGAGAAGAGAGAAGGCGGCTAGAGGCCCTGGAGATGCGGTGCTATAGAAGGACGATGAAGATCAGCTGGAGAGACAAAGTAACAAATGAAGAGGTGATTAGAAGAGTACAGGAAACCAGATCTCTGTGGAGGCACATCCAAACAAGAAAAGACACACTTGTAGGGCTTATCCTACAACACGACAATATCATTGGAACAATAGCAGAAGGAGCTATTGAAGGAAGGAATCGGCGAGCTCGACCAAGGATATCACACATGCAACAGATTATGAATGACGTTGGATGTAACATATACGTTGAAAAGAAGAGGAAGGCAGACAGAATATAGCTATGGCACTCTGCTGCAAACCAACCTCACGGTTGAACGCTAAAAGAAAGAGAAGGTTTCAAATCGTGTCCTCAAGAAATTTTCGAAGTCCAACTAACGCTAAACACATGCATACGGCACTGTAGCCAAACAGTACCTTAGTGACTTACCACTACAATCGATCACCAACAAAAGACCGTGCACGCCCACTTTCTTGCCTATCAAGCACTTCTTGACATCATGACTAATTAGTTCCTTTCAAGAATTTAAGAAACGGCCACCAATCAGTTGTAAAGACAGTAACATATACTCGCAATACACTAGAATGTAGAGAAAAATTTTGCTGTCCCTTCCAAAACTCCCACTAAAATGTTTTCACATAATTAGCAAAATTATGTACACATTACGCGAAAGTTGTCTTTCATTTAGACATGCGAGATGTTTAAGCTCAATTGACAATTGCAAATTCTTCTGAAATATTACAGTTTCGTTTGCTCATACATTGGTAATGTTGGGTAATGATCGGGACACTCATGCTGGTCTAAGTTACTTGTATATGAGGACCATTTGTAGCACTGCCACAATTATCATAGCAACTTCTAAAATTATCAAGAAATATTTATATTCATAACTGATTGTAAAATAACTTGTTGAAGAAACAAAATGGTTCAAATGGATGTGAGCACTATGAGGCTTAACATCTGAGGTCATCAGTCCCCTAGAACTTAGAAGTACTTAAACCTAACTAACCTAAGGATATCACACACATTCATTCCCGAGGCAGGATTCAAACCTGCGACAGTAGAAGTCGCGTGGTTCCAGACTGAAGCGCCTAGAACCTCTCGGCCATGGCGGCCGGCCGTGTTGAAGACATTTCTGACATTATCAGATTTCATATCACTTATATTAGTGTTTCAATTGTACATTTTAATAATTTTATAAACTATCGTAATTGAAATTATATTTTTACAGATGTCGGACGTCGTAGGCTGGGCAAGCTGTTAAAAAAGAACAGGCAGCGAACTGTGGTGGAACGAACATCAGAAGTATGTCTGTGTAGAGTGCAACTGTGACTGAACACACTGTGCACCGAACACTCCAAGCGATGGGGCTCCGCATCCGACGACCACTTCATGTGCCAATGTTAACACCACGACATTGGCAACTGCTACTGAAATGGGCCCGTCGCCATCGGCACTGGACATTGGTGGAGTAGCAGAGTGTTGCATACCGTGATGAATCCAGATACCTCCTTCATCATGCCGGTGGGAGGGCTCGAATCCGTCGTCTTCCATAGGAACACATCATTGACACCTGTACTGCGGGACAGAGAAAAGCTGACGGCGCCTCAATAGTGCTCTGGGTAACATTGACGTGGGCACCCATGGACCCATTGGAGCTCGTGCAAGGCACCATGACGGCCAAACAGTAACGTACACTAGAATGAGATTTTCACTCTGCAGCGGAGTGTGCACTGATATGAAACTTACTGGCAGATTAAAACTGTGTGCCCGACCGAGACTCGAACTCAGGACCTTTACCTTTCGCGGGCAAGTGCTCTACCATCTGAGCTACCGAAGCACGACTCACGCCCGGTACTCACAGTTTGGAAGGTAGGAGATGAGATACTGGCAGAAGTAAAGCTGTGAGTACCGGGCGTGAGTCGTGCTTCGGTAGCTCAGATGGTAGAGCACTTGCCTGCGAAAGGCAAAGGTCCCGAGTTCAAGTCTCGGTCGGGCACACAGTTTTAATCTGCCAGGAAGTTTCAGTAACGTACACTGTTTGAAGACCACGTATGCCCCTACATGATGATCATGCTTCCCGACGGCAGTGACATTTTTCATCAGGATAGTGCAATGTCACAAGGCCAGGAATGTGATGGAGTGGATCGATGGTTGGTTGGTTGATTTCGGGGAGGGGACCAAACGGGGAGGTCATAGGTCGCATCAGATTAGGGAAGGATGGGGAAGGAAGTCGGCCGTGCTCTTTAAAAGGAGCCATCCTGGCATTTACTTCAATAGGTTCAGGGATATCACGGAAAATCCAAACCCGGATAAGCTGCCCCCTCCAACCCCCTCACCATCTCTCGCGATCTGGACCCGTTCGAAGACATCTGTGATGTGACTGAACGGGACGTCATTGATCATCACTCCCCGCCCCACAATACCGGTTGTTAGTTAGGTGATTATAATGTCCTGGCTGATCAGTGTATCTGGTTTCTGTGTAGCATATCTGTAAGGTATGTTACATATTTTCAGTAGAAATATAGTACTGATTGACTTTCAGCCAACAGTGGCGGCAATTACCCACTCCATATGGCTGGAGAACAGCGTCACACCCTTTGCCTGGGACAGGCTCAGGGCTGCCTGCAAGGTTACACTCCACAATCCCGTTCTCCTAGCTGTCTCACGTGCTTTGGCCGACCAGGAGACCACCCACCCGAACAGTAGGGCCGTCATTTACTTATAGCCGCTTTTCGCATCACAAGTCAAACTCTCGTAATGTCACAAGTAGGAACATACAGAACTACTTCTGGATATCACACAATTCCGCTGCTAAAAAATTCCTATGTAATAGTAAAATAAGTTACTGCCAATAAAATTGAGCAGTTCTTTATAGTTACACGAAAAAGGGGCTTATATATGTTGTTTTGGTTATAAGTATTATGATTATAATATAATGGGAGATAATATATACAGCAGAAACGGTTACTTTTTTGATAGATTTGGAACTCCAATGTTGTGGAGAAAGGAAGGAGTAGCTTACGAGCTCTCACCAGAGCGGTTATCAGCGATGTTGTTACCTACATGATAATATAGAGTGTGTTTCAAAATTGAACCAAGAAACTTCGAGGGCATATAGAAGGTGTCTTGAGGAACAAATTGACGACAGCAACCCGTGTGCGGAAACGTCATCCGACGACGCTACATAGCGTAGAGTTTACAGGTACCGACAAGTGCCGCTAGGCTTCACCTCCAGCAGCAGGTGTGACTCTGTATGCGAACAGACCACGGGCACAACGTCTCATAAGTACATGACAGCAGTCTGGACGTTAGATGACGCTGAACACGGGCACGTCTGTCACACTGTAGAGGCCGATAACAGTGATAGCGGCAGAGGGTAATGACAAACATATGCTGTAGAAACACAGCCCTCTGTCGTAGTTTGTCGCATACTGATGTGCAACATCATGGAGACGATCACCTGAGCAGAGCACTGCGGCAAACATTTTGCGTATGGTGAAGCGAGAGGCTTTGGGCACTCAGCGCTACGCATCTATGGGCAACGATATCCCAATAGGCATCAGTCGTACCACTCCACGTTTGCGACCATCCAACGGAGTTTGGATGGAACGAGTGGTCTCACAGGGCGTCAACACGACAGAGGTCGCGCGAAACGTACACGTGCCACTGTTTATGGAGGACGTACTAGAGAGATTCGACGCAAACCAGTCAGCAAGCAACCGTCCTGTGGCACACGCAATACAAAGCTGCCACTCACCAGTTTGGCGAAAGCTACAGGAGGAGGGAAGCCATCCTTTCCATCTTCAGAAGGCACTTGCGCTGCTGGCCCACGATTTTAGTCGAGTTGTGGTTTTCGGACAGTGGTTCCTCCAGCGCTGAGCCAGACAGCCGTGTTACGCCACGTATGTGTTGTTCGTAAACGAGGTGTCCTTCACCCATGAGGGTGTTGTTCAACGCTCATAACTGCCACGTGTGGATGGAAGTGAAGCCCCATTCCACTCACGAACGTGGTCATCGGGAAAAGTTCACAATCATTGTACTAGGTGGCATGGTCCACGACTACTTGATTGGCCCATAAATGCCTCCCCCTTTTTTCTTGTTTTGTTAAATCTCATTTTGTTCTGTTTTGTTCGTTGCATCTTCTCGGGGTGGACGTCGTAAGACTTCCGTTTAAGTTCGTTGTTGATCGTTTAACTCATTTTTTTTATTACAGAGGGCAGCTAACCCTCTGACCGAACACGCTGAGCTACCGTGCCGGCATCCTCTCGACCCACAGGCGACAGCTATACAATGTTCATCTGGGAATTGCTGCCGGAGTTACCGTAGGAGGCGCCACTTGCAGTGTGTCAACATATGTGGTCAGTCGAGCTGCAGAGAGATGTTAGGAAATCGTTGGGTTGGTCGAGTTGGCTCTGTAACATGGCCTCCTCGCCCGCTTGACCTCAACCTGATGGACTTCTTGCTGTGTAGCCAACTGGTGAATGTGGAATACGAAACCCCGATGGAGTCAGTGGAAGACCCTGTAGCGAGGCTACACATAGCATGTGAAGTTGTTCGTGACATAGCCGGTGTCTTAGAGCTAGTGTGGCAGTTAGTGATACGTAAATGACAGACTTGCCAACATAACTCTATTTAATTCGTAAGTGGTGAAAGCATTGTTGCCGGGAGTACTGACAGTCCGAGATACTAATTGAAACAATTGAAGCAAACAGTCTCGATCGCAATGGAACATTTAGTTTTTAACGTTTGTTTCACATTTTTACCTTGTAGAATGTATTTAATTTCCTGTAAAAACGGAATAAATGGTAATTTACATTTTTTGGGCCATGTTGTGTGATGCCTGCTGCTGTATCTACACGAACGGTTCCTACCCGTTTCCTTGCATTCATGGCTCCTGTCCTTTAAATTCAATAATGGCACCGAATGGGTCGCCTGGTCGCATAATTCACGTGTTTTGTCACGATTCTTCTCGATGGAACGTATCCGATTAAGCCTTCATCCAGGCGAACGACTAATCGCAACATGCACAGTGCAACGGTCAGACGCCGATGGGGGCAATATTAGCCTTTGAGGGACACCCACGTGCGCTTTTAAGGGACCTGTGGTAGTAACGAAAGGCATCTTGACAGCTGTAGACTGCGTGAACATCAGTACCCACCAACTCCATCGCTTCATTCTTTATGTCTTCCCCAAGGGCAATGGCGTCTTCCCCTCAGGATAATTGTCCGTGTTTTTAAGGGGGTGATAGGGACTCACGGTGATGTTTTTGCGACCAAATTCTCATTATCTGAACTTAGTAGTATTAAAATAGTAGCTCCAAATGTTATCAACTTCTTTAAGTTCGTCCCTGCAAGGTCAGAGGCAGTGACGAGACCTTAGGGGTGACCACCTCCTAATAAGACCATAGCAGGTGCAGGTGTGATTACGTATTGACCACCTTCCATTAATGGAGATATATTTTAAGGAATACTTACGGAGCTATCGCTTCGGCTGCCAAAATCTCCTTTATTGTTCCTTTATACATAACAGGTTTCGAGTAACACGCTAATTGTTTAGTATTATACAAAAACTAGTGACGAATTTGTTTTCTTATTTGATTAATGTACGTATAACCTCACAGAAGCTCGTATTTTTGTTAAGGCATTCTTAGACCTGTTTGTGACGTTCATTATTCAAACGACTATATCAAAATGGTTCAAATGGCTCTGAGCACTATGGGACTTAACATCTGTGGTCATCAGTCCCCTAGAATTTAGAACTACTTAAACGTAACTAACCGAAGGACATCACACACATCCATGCCCGAGGCAGGATTCGAACCTGCGACGTAGCGGTCACGCGGTTCCAGACTGAAGCGCCTAGAACCGCACGGCCACACCGGCCGGCAAACGACTATATCGATTAGTGACCGATGAATCTTGTACCTTCTGTCCTAGCGCATATGTTTACAGTGAGCGCAATGCTCAAAACCAGATATATATGAAAGATCAATAACAGAGGTTTTAACAACCGTTGTCAATTAACAACTGAGAGACATTTGATTGTTTTTCTGCTAATTTCTTGGCTGTTTTTGAGGAGAGCCCAAAGTTTTCCAACTCTGGAGAAGGGTTTCAAATTCACTTGTTAAGAAACGGGGTCTCCAGGTGACCATTCCATCGTCCGCTTGACCACAGGATGTAAGTCGCAGAGGATCAGGAGAAGGGAAGAGAGTCCTGAGTTCATTGCATTTCCCGGAAGCAATTGCGATATTCCCAGTAGGATAGCAGAACAAGTTCAGGTCAAGGGGTAAGGGGTACAGGCATCCCACATATCCGGTGATATGATAATACTGTAACTGATACGCAGTAAGCTACCAAGGAGAGAATGAGCGCAGATAACAGTCTTATCTCAAGGGCACGTCCTGTGTCAAGTTACAATTCAGGTGTCAGGCCACGCATTTGTGCTTCTTATAGTAAAGGTTACCCACCATCTCTTTTCCTCAGGGATTCACCGGCAATTGATCAAGGTCACCCCACCCCTCCCCCTCTCTCCTCTCCCCTCGCACAGGATCAATGAGATTCAAGCACACCTTATCCCCCCCTCCCTTTTTTAGTGGAGTGCTTGGGCTGGCGGGTTCATTCTGGAGTTATACACTGCATAGAAAGAATCAGGTGTGACTATTTGTTAACGACAAATAAATGTTAGTGACATTACGTTAATTCACGTCACACAAGGCCTAATGGCTGTGTATTTGTTAATGACAAATTAAATTTAATATCATGTGATTTTCGTTGGGCACCAGCAAAGACCACACTCAGGCAAATATGTAAGTAGCATCATTTTGTGTAATTTTCGATATTTTCCCCAATATTAAGAATTTTTCTACATTTTTACTAGTTTTCGTATTTTCTCACAATTTTACGCATTTTTTGCCATTACACACTACTCACGACGTCACGTCAAAGTTGTGTCGTGCCATGCCACGAGAAGACGTCACATCAACTCACATCAACGACGTCGACGTCATTGTGCTCTCAGCCGATCACAGTGTCCCAAGTGCTCAAAAGTCCACCACTACATTACTCGCGTGTGAGCGACGTCATAGTGCCTGTAGTGCAAAAGAACACGTTCTTCTCTTGGCAGAAAAAATGACAACACCACATATACTGCATTAGTAGTGATTTCATAGCAAACACTCTAGGGACTGCAGTTTAACCGAATTGCAAACAAAGATTCTGTAAGTATAACAAATAACACACCAATGTATATAAACCCTTGCTAAGGCACCATTAGATTACTAGTTTGTGTGATGTCATGTCACATTGTTGCAAATAATGACATCACGGTAAATTTTCTCATGCCATAAATTTCTGAGGTAAACCGGTTTCCAGGCAAAGAAACTCACTGTATAAGAATTAGCATAGTGCCAAAAATGCACACCTAGAGAGCTGACCAGTATCTCTAACCACTGCGGATCATTCAAGTTCTATAGATCTTAGCAAAGTTGCAACTAAGCAATGAGACGCATGTTGGGACAGACCACACCTCGAACGCTGACTTGTGGAGTATAGCCAAGACCGCAAACACCGCGCTATCAACGATCGATAAGTTTGCAGTATTTTAGGTCTTATTATTACCAGCGTGACGGACTTGGTTGCTGGCGCAAAAGAATCTTCCACCCACTATAATGATGGTCAATCAGCTGTAAGTTCTTGGAGTAAATATGTGATGTATTGAGTAGATAAGCGCCATCCCCTTTCGCACTATCTTTCAGGACCAATCAGAGTCAAGCTCCCTCAATCATTCTAGTTTCAAAACCAGCCCTTATCTGTGGGAGGAATCAGTCGCGGTCAGCCAGAGCTCCCAGACAGTGTAGAAAGGTTATGTAACCTACTACAACACGATGTAAACTGTTGCATTATTTTTAGTGAGTTTATGGCACTGCTAGGAGACATGTAAAGAAATGTGAAAAATCAGGATGGAAGCGCTTCCAATCCTTATGTGTTCATCACATTGGTAAGGTTAGTCTGAAATTTCATTCAAACGCGGACAGCAATGGTGGAAGGGACGAAACTGCTATATTATCCTTACATATGTACCGTACTAAGCATATCGGGAAAAATATGATGTCAAATACGATCCTGCAATTACCCCGGCAGAGGTCGAGAACTGCCAGTGCTCCCAGACCGAATTAAAATGCATAGACCATAAAACACGCCGTTGCGAGTTTGGAGGGCTATATCACTGTAAGACTCGTAAATAGATAAGGAGATAATCGAAGTGTACATATATCTCCCCACCAACAAGACGAGACTAAGAAATTGTCACAATGCAACCAAAAGGAACAACACTACTGGCCATTAAAATTGCTACACCACGAAGATAACGTGCTACAGACGCGAGATTTAACCGACAGGAAGAAGATGCTGTGATATGCAAATGATTAGCTTTTCAGAGCATTCACACAAGGTTGGCGCCGGTGGCGACACCTACAACGTGCTGACATGAGGAAGGTTTCCAACCGATTTCTCACGCACAAACAGCAGTTGACCGGCGTTGCCTGGTGAAACGTTGTTGTGATGCCTGGTATAAGGAGGAGAAATGCATACCATCACGTTTCCGGCTTTCATAAAGGTCGGATTGTAGCCTATCGCGATTGCGGTTTATCATATCGCGACATTGCTGCTCGCGTTGGTCTAGATCCAATGACTGTTAGCAGAATATGGAATCGGTGGGTTCAGGAGGGTAATACGGAACGCCGTGCTGGACCCCAACGGCCTCGTATCATTATCAGTCGAGATGACAGGCATCTTATCCGCATGGCTGTAACGGATCGTGCAACCACGTCTCGATCCCTGAGTCAACAGATGGGGAAGTTAGAAAGACAACAACCATCTGCTCGAACAGTTCGACGACGTTTGCAGCACCATGGACTATCAGTTCGGAGACCATGGCTGCGGTTACCCTTGACACTGCATCACACACAGGAGTGCCTGCGATGGTGTACTCAACGACGAACCTGGGTGCACGAATGGCAAAACGTAATTTTTTCGGATGAATCCAGGTTCTGTTTACAGCATCATGATGGTCGCATCCGTGTTTGGTTATATCGCGGTGAACGCACATTGGAAGCGTGTATTCGTCATCGCCATACTGGGGTATCACCCGGCGTGATGGTATGGGGTGCCATTGGTTACACGTCTCGGTCACCTCTTGTTCGCATTGACGGCACTTTGAACAGTGGACGTTACATTTCAGATGTGTTACGACCCGTGGCTCTACCTTTCATTCGATCCCTGCGAAACCCTACTTTTCAGCAGGATAATGCACGACCGCATGTTGCAGGTTCTGTACGGACCTTTCTGGATACAGAAAATGTTCGACTGCTGCCCTGGCCAGCACATTCTCCAGATCTCTCACCAACTGAAAACGTCTGGTCAATGGTGACCGAGCAATTGGCTCGTCGCAATACGCCAGTCACTACTCTTGATGAACTGTGGTATTGTGTTGAAGCTGCATGGGCAGCTGTACCTGTACACGCCATCCAAGCTCTGTTTGACTCAATGCCCTGGCGTATCAAGGCCGTTATTACGGCTAGAGGTGGTTGTATTGGGTACTGATTTCTCAGGATCTATGCACCCAAATTGCGTGAAAATGTAATCACATGTCAATCTAGTATAATATATTTGTTCAACGAATACCTGTTTATCATCTGCATTTCTTCTTGTTGTAGCAGTTTTAATGGCCAGTAGTGTATTTCTACTTACCAGGTCTTGACTCACACGGGTCACGACACGTCTGCTGCAATATGGAGAGAGGACCAGTACTCACGTACCGTCTGTCGGTAAGCCGAGATCAATTACAATTTCATTTACTTTCGGTCAACAATGTTCGTAAGACGTGTGTGTACAAAATTACGGAAAGAACAAATACGTACGTCTCTGCAGGTGTTACAGCCGCCACCACCACGAAACTTTTATATTACATGTTGACCTAAATATCAAGAATAATAAAGACATACTACTAACGGTAGCAAAATTTTCCTGTGTAGCAGGAATTTATTAAGTCGACTGTGCTAACAAAAGACGTTCAGAAATAAATATACAGAACTTGTGTCATGTTGAACATTTTGGTGGTATTATTAAATGTACATTTTGGTTACGCATGCGGTGGTAAACTACGACCGATGTACCACAAGGCAGGTCCTCACACTGCTATCTATCAAGAGAGACCAACGAACATCTAAATTAAAAATTTTGTTCAACCCTTGTGGTTTACAAAGTTACTGGCGGCACTTCGTAGCAGTGAATGTTTTGTTGCATGCGTAAATTCTTTAACACAGTCCATATTAACTTGGCAGAAGTTTTTTCCCAAAACAAATTACGTAATGCTGGACTCACTATCGTTAGGTTAGATCAGCACGCTAGTATTATGTGAACTCCAATTAGACAACCCTCTTTTAGCGAGAAAACTATTGGTGGCTGACATTCGTAGCCACTACACGTTTCGAGTAAAATAAGAGAAAGTAGAGCTCATAGAGAGGCATAAGGCCTGTCGTTTCTTCTTCTTTCACTCAGTGTGTGTGTGCTATAAGATACTCTCCACCGCTGACTTTCGGAGTATGTATGCCTTGTAAACATATTCAGGGTGAGACGTCATGATTACGTGATCAACTTATAAGCATACAGCGACCTAGAGTTCAGAACAGCTTTAAATAACACAAATCAGCTAACACACAAGTAAAGTTCAGTCCCTTACGCTGCCAAGCGGTGGCGTGTGTATAACATTTCTATTAATCAAACCCGGTAAGAGTCTCATGGTCATGAGCAAATCATACAGTATAACCTGACACATTATTATATAACAGACATTGTAAAACGTGTCGAAACATTTTGTGAAACATGGTATGCGGTAAAGTGTTAATTAATCATAGATTAGACTGAACATGTTAATCATGCATATTTATTATGATAGTACACTAAAATTAGTATAGCGTTGTGGAGCACTGACACACGAATATCATAGAATCTGTGTTAACTTTGGAGCAGCGCCTAACGCACAGATCAAAACATCAAAACTGTCACGAAGCAACTAATCATATTATGCGTTTATCTTACCTGTAATGTCGATGTGTATTCTTATTCTTTTTAGGTGTCATGTCTGGAAGTGATGACATGATCACATGATCAGCCTATAATAAATACATAGCAGTTTCAAATGCTAGAGGTATAGTTACATGCATCGGTCTGTAATTTTGTAACTCAGTCTCCATCCCATTCTTAAGCTTCGTACGATGATAATCATGAAATGATATCGAAGTCATCCATACTTTATGACGACCCTCTATGCTTGGGTAAGAGTACCACATTCTGCCGTATGGTTTACGGGCTTGGGAATGGCATCTCACAGATTTTATTGACGTCAGGACAGATATTTCAGTAAATACAGGTCGCTAAGTATTAGTTTTAGATGTACAGAGTAACACTATTCATGCAAAAAGTACACATGCATGTTGATTGTCGTTGCTGGACCCACACCCCACCAATGGATCTGGGGTATCCATGTCGCCGCACACACAGAATTGTGTAGCCGGGTTGCAAGTCCAATCACATTTAGAAAGAATGGCCAAACGATCCCGTGACTGAAAGTGTTGTCATCGTGACATTTACTCGAAAGTTTTTGTTGCTAGTATGAGTAACCATCATCCGTGAAAAGCACTTGCTGGTGGTGGTCATTCTGATCATATTGCTACACTAAGATAGATTGCAGTGTTTGTTATACACATTTAAAAATGTTAACATAAGATGACGAGGGATCTAAACAGCATCTTCTGGAGAATTGAAGCAAGTACTGTTGACTTTAGGTGCTGTACAGACATTATAGGTAATGAGGATCAAAAACTGCTTATAAAACCTTGTTCGGTGTGTCTATAATTTTAATTAGTTAACCTGGAAATTAATTAAACGAACTACAAAATAGTGATGCTGACAGTTGTACTTTAGATTACATCTTAGTGGTGTTCTGTTGTGCATTTGGATGACAGTCTATTCATCGTAAGCAAAGCACATGTCAAAATCCATATGGGATACAATACATCCCCAGAGGTTTTTCGCTAGTCTTAAGAATATTGAAAATACTAGCGACGGTAAATCCGAGAAAACAAAGAGCTTCTATACACTTCAAGATATCTGACTTTCGTGCTGGCAAAGATACAGAACACATTATACCTTCCTGGTAAGTAGCGGAGGTAATACGTCGAGCAAACTGAAACCATATCTGCACTACCGGTCAAAAGTTTTTGAGCACTCATGTAAAAAGCAATATATTTTACTTCAATTTACAAACACATCGTGCAAACTAAAAATGGATATTTTCTCCCTATGTCATTAATTGCAATACAATATGGTTTAGATTTTACCCTTTTCTGAGTTTCTACGGTTTGCCCTCAGATCAGCTGCACAAACTCCTGGCATTCTGAAGACTACATTTTTGATTGTTTCAGCAGATATTGCAGTTCAGTACGTGTTTAAAATTTCCCAAAGGTCTTCGACATTAGACGAGCTCCGTTTCCTGACCTCAGAGTAAAGTTCATCCCGTAAGACTTCAATGGAATTTAAGTCAGGTAACTAACTTTGCAAAGTATATTCCACATATCTCTTTTCTGTTGGAATACCCTCTGCACAATTAAGAAACATGTTTCAGATATTGTCGACATACATCCGTTTAAACCTTATTCACAGAGACGGCGTTGCACCGTTGAGGCAGAGATTGTAGCTGCTCGCCTACTATTTACATCCCTGCGAATTTCAGATGCAGTACGAGTCCTCTGACATTAACTCTGCACACACATGAACTGATCTTCTCCGTATGGCGTTATTCATCGTCTTCCAGACGGCGATATAATTCCACTGGCACCAGTTTCTAGAACCGCTGCGAAGTCTACACCACTGCAGATTGGGCTACGCCTACTTTTGTTGCTATTGTCTTACTTGAATAGCCGTCCTGATGCAGGGCTGCAATTGCAGAACGTTTTTCAATTCTAATATCCTGTTTCCACCACATTAGGAGGAAAAATGGAACGAATCTGATAAGGTATACACACTGCTAGATTTGCACAGTGTACTGTAAACTAAAGCGAAATGATTGTTACCCAGACAGCTGAAGGAATGACACCTATTAGAATGAAATCGTCTTAGGTAAAGGCATGTCGGTGTCGTTGTGGACACTCATCAGTACCACCCTAGGCGAACAACCAGTCAAATACACAACACGATGTCTTATACTTGACATGTTTATACTTCTTTATTATAACTATTGAAAACTGAATCCCCTTTTCAAGTAGAAATCCATAGTTGTTATTGACGATTGAAAAATATGACTGACAGTCTATTAAAGTCTCCCTGTATGCAGTCCTAATGTCGTTATGCAGTTTGTCTGATGGGAAGTAATACGAGCTTACATGCTGCTTACTTGTCCATGATGCCCTTTCCAGTTATGAACCTTAAAATTAGAATACGTAGATGTTACGTTTTAGATGTATGCATAGATGCAATGAATGACAGTACCTTTTACGGAATATTTGGTAGCGCCAAGATGCAGTATTACACGTCGATACTCTTACCCGTAAAGACACTCAGGACTGATAATGGGTTATAAAACAATGCAGTGTATAGCTATAGTTTCAGTTGTTTAAAGTTCATCTTGATTGCAAGAACAATGATACTAACAGCGTTCTGTAATCTATCTAATGGTGTAATTCTATGCCACTCCACTAGATGAGCGGAATCAGCTATGGCTGGTAGAAACATCACCATGCCAGATTTGTTGCTAAACTAATACCCTAACTCTAAGACAGATAGGTCTTCGCACGAAAATGTGTTACGCTTCCACCATACTGTGTTAATGTCAGTATGCTTTCGCAAATAAACTGTGACTTACATACCACGTTCCAGGTACTGGGACAGATTTTCAAGTGCTTCAGTGAAGGATGAACAACAAGTAAGCATTACTCTATCCTAAGCATAATTATTGTCAATACTGGAGGTGAAACACTTCGAGATTCTCATCGTTTGGTGGAATATAAATATAATGGGAGAAGAAAGTGCAATAAGTTTAACGACGCGATGGAGAGTGTGTTACAAGACTGCAGACTAATGCGTGCCACGATATCTCTAGTCTTTCAAAAGCCAACTTGTGTTATAAGTTGATCAAGTGTTCATGACATCACTTCCAGGTAGGACCCCTTAAAAGAAAAAAATACATATTGACACTACGGGTAAAAAAGTAATGCAACACTATCGGTTGGTTTGCGATATTTTCGAGTTGTGCATTAGCTGCTGTTCTAACGCTACCACAGAGACCATAAAGTTTGGAAGTGTGTCACAGACCCACAACGCCACGCTAATGTCAATACACTGTCATAAAAATTGCCATGAATACCCATCGCGTTCAGTTTAATCTATAATTATTTAACACTGACATACCATTAAAAGAAACAACAAATTTACTGTTACCAGTCACTGTTTATTTATCTCCCCGACCGGCTTCAAAGGTTTAAACCCCCATCATCAGGTGGATTTAGATTTGTTAGTATGACGTGTGGTGTGTGTGTGCGTGTGTGGTGTGTGTGTGGGTGGGTGGGTGCCTGTGTGTGTGTGTGTGTGTGTGTGTGTGTGTGTGTGTGTGTGTGTGTGTGTTTGTGGGTTTGTGTTATTTTACGCTCTTTTGGAGGAACTTGTGGCACTGTCTAGTGAGAGATATAAGACAATACTTCAGAGGTTTGTTTTGGGTTTCTTTTGACAGAAACTAAACGTATATCTAACGGTAAAAATAAAATAAATAATATAGAGTACCTCCAGTGGTTACAGGTTTCTTTAACAGTCGTAACACATCACATGTATACTGACATATTTTGTAAGCAACTAGGGTGTCGGGAAAGTATTAGGTGCAAGCATCATATAGCACAAGAGAAACATTATCACAAAGTACAAAGAATATACATCATAACATTATTACAGAATAAATTTTAGAGGATTTAGGAGATCCTTGTTTTGAGGTATTGAATAAAGGCATGGAATAAATATTTCAGGTGATATATAAATCCGATTTTGTCAAGTTAATATAGCTTAAACTTCATACTCGTTTATACAATAAGGTGGCATGTAGTAACCTTTAAGTATAATAATTATGTTGGATACAGTGGCAAAAGTATACAAAAATAACAATTTTATTTGGGATTCACAGACAGACATGAAAGGCTGGGTCCAGAGAAAGAGAAAGAGAGAGTGAGAGGTGAGAGACGGTGGGAGGAGTGATTGGATAAGAGCAGACTTTCAAAAGCAGGGTTTCTATATGTGGTACATGTAAACACTGCCTCAAGGTTGGGGTAACCCATTGGTTAATGCTTTAAAATATGCAGATGGATGTCCAGTTTGTGGCGTTAGTTAATGGACATATAGTGTCAAGCTGACAGGGGGGTACGAGCTGTTAGTGGTGTCAATCCCTTGTACATTTGTGGGATGTCATTGTAACATGACGGAATATTTATGGTAAATGTTGAGGTGCATGTGTTTCCGTATGTGCTAGTGTGTGTGTATTGAAATTTAATAACGTAGACAGTTGCTGAAAACGAAGCTACTGCCTACGTCATTAAAAACCTTTGAAACGCGTCGTGCAGATAAATAAACAATGACTGGTAACAGTAAACTTGTTATTTCATTTAATATCAATAACATTTATGATAAAACCTCATCTAAAATGTTCGCGCTTATATACCACATTTCGGAAAATGATTTGACGCGTTTGTCGATGTATGTTACGTAAAAATACGTAAGGTTATGTGATCTGCTCAATAGCCTGAGACTCTTGCCTGGTCTCAGTAACAGATACGTTACACAGAGACACCCTCCCAGCAGCGCCAGAAACTGAACTCAACTAGTACATTAGCCGATTTGTGTTATTCAGGGCAGGTGTAAACTCTAGATCGCTGTATGCTTATATGTTGTCACGTGATCATGACGTCTCCCCCTAATTTTTTTAGAAAGAATTCATACTCAGCAAGTCAGCGGTGGAAGGTACCTTACGCCACACACACATTAAATGAGGAAAGAAGAAACATCTGTCTATATGTCTCTTTATCTCTTTATAAGCCCTAATTTCTCTTATTTTACACGAAATGTGTGTTGGCTATGAGTGTCAGTTCTCAGTAGTGTTTTCGCCACTTGGATTCACGTAATACTAGGGTGTCGACTAAACCTACCACTAACAGGCCAAGGATTATGTAATTAGTTTTGGGAAAAGTCTTCTACTAAGTTAGTAAGCAGTGTGGTATCGTATTTCTGCAAGCAACAAAAGATTCACTGCCATGATGTGCTGCCAGCAACCTTATAAACCACTTAGGTTGACTATAATATTTTTACTCGGAATATCGTTTTCCTCTCTTTCTAGGAAGTAGTGTGTAGACCTTTCTTGTGATATATCGATCAAAGTTTATCCCTACATACATAACCAAAATGCATATTTAATTATTCTATCAATATGGTCAATATGACACATGGTACTACTTATTTTCTCAGAACGTTTTTTATTAGTGTCATTATTGACATTATTTACATCAACATGTAACAAAAAGTTTTTTTTGGGGGGGTTGTCTGAGTACTAAACACGCTGCTCCTGTAGTGACCATTCCGGGCTACAATGTGGAAGGCAACAGCACTCACACTGACACCATCGCACCGATTGGTGTGTGGTAGTGTCTATCATAAGGGCATCTTAATCTCACGGCGCCAGGTGTGAGCGTTACGCGCCACTGAAACGAGTTTCATGTCGATTACATATAGATACTTACAGATTGTTGACTCCCTTACTTTTTTCAGATTTGCTTGCGACGCATTCCAGTGTCAGCGTGTTAGGCTGTGACGGTTCTTCACCGGGGCTAGACATTTCATTTATGGGAGGAGTACCGTTGCGGAGGTGTTGGTCAGTCCTGGCCTTGCCAGTATTCTCATGACTGGTTGGAGACTCGCAGTACCGAAGGCGGCAGGAGCCGACATCGAGCTACCGGAGGAGACATCGGGAGCGGAAGTGGTTGGCAGTGGAGTCGGGGGCGACTGGCTGGTGTAGTGATGGACTTGATCAGATGAGTCCACATTTTAGTTGGTTAGAGATCATGGTAGGGTTCGAATGTGGCGCAGACCCAACGAAGCAATGGACCCAAGTTGTCAACAAGGCACTGTGCAAGCTAATGGTGGCTCCATAATGGTGTGGCCACGTTCCACGGTATGGATTAGGTCCTATGGATGTTCGAGTTGCTGCACTACACTGGATAAAAGGAGGTTCAACACGATCGTAAGAGGTATCCCATGACTTTTGTCACCTTAGTGTAATTGCTCGGTTCCATTCTTTTTAACAAATTTCTTTTGCATATTGTTAAGTGAGAATCGATGAAATTGTAATTCATCTGTGCTGATCAATAGATGGCGCGTGAATGTTGTAGCACTGTATAGCTGCATTTTATCACGCAGCACAATAGGTGTCAAAAAGGTTCAAATGGCTCTAAGCACTATGGTCATTAGTCCCGTTGAATTAGAACTACTTAAACCTAACTAACCTAAGGACATCACACACATCCATGCCCGAGGCAGGATTTTAACCTGCGGCCGTAGCAGCAGCACGGTTTCGTACTGAAGCGCCTAGAACCGCTCGGCCACAGAGGCCGACTACAATAGGTATCCAGACCTGCGTGTATCGATGACTTGGTAACTAGAAATACTTTTGTAGTACTGTGTCCATTGCTGAGCCTTATTTTGTGGGTAGGGACGTGTAAATATGCTTGAGATTATTTCACTATCTGCTTACGAGTTGTATAGTGCCACTGAACACTTACATACCAAGGACGTATTTGGTATTACAGGTATTTTCTTTTGTGTGGGAGCTTTGGCAGATCTCGACAGCCATCAGTGTGCTATCAGTATTGTATTTATCGTTGAATCTTTCACGATATGCCCAGTATTGTCCACGTTTAGGGGGGAATATAACGGTTACTCGCATTGCAGCGCTCTTACGCATGTTTCAAAGAAACTCTAGTCTGACTTTAACAAAGTGAAGGACACAGAGCGATTGGTAGCGTTAATATTCGCATTTTCTTCGTGGTCGTTTACGGGTCTTCTAGCAATGTCACACACTCATTAATAATAAAGAAATATTTTACATCACGCTGTGGTAGGATACACGCCTTTTTATTCTGCCTAGGAACTCTGGTTGACTGAAACTGATGCCACCCACTCATAAGCTCCAGTTTTGGAAGTTCGTGTTTGGGGGAGCTTGATTCTGATTGGTCCAGAGAGAAGGGGGAATGAAGAGCTCGTCTACGTAACTGTTAACATATTCCTCCAATGGATTGAGGCCAATTTGCCGTTATTTCCGTGGGCAGCATACCTCTCCCTGAAAGCTTGATACAGTAGCAGTGTCATTTGTGCCGGCAACCAGGTCGGTCGCATTGAAGACGATTAAACCTAAAATATCGCAAATTCCCTAAACATTGCTAGCATGGTATTCGCAGTGATCGCTATGCTCAACACATCAGCGTTCGAGACACGGTCTGCCCCAACAGGTGCCACGTTGCTGAGTTGTAATATTGCTTAAATTTTCTGCCTTGAATCATCGTGAGTGGCTGGAGATAATGGCTCTCTGGGTGCGTATTTTGTAGTACTGTGCTAATTTTATATTACACAGCACATTTGGTTGGATATCGGTAAGCTTCCGAATTCTGCTATGACATCATAATTTTACCAGGATGGCTTTATTTACGACAACGCACTCATGTTAGCACATAAACAATGATATCACACAATCTACTAATGTAGTGGTGGCTTCACAAATGACTGATATTTGTTGTTGTTGTTGTTGTTGTTGTGGTCTTCAGTCCTGAGACTGGTTTGATGCAGCTCTTCATGCTACTCTATCCTGTGCAAGTTTATTCATCTCCCAGTACCTACTGCAACCTACATCCTTCTCAATCTGCTTAGTGTATTGATCTCTTGGTCTCCCTCTACGATTTTTACCCTCCACGCTGCCCTCCAATGCTAAATTTGTGATCCCTTGATGCCTCAAAACATGTCCTACCAACCGATCCCTTCTTCTAGTCAAGTTGTGCCACAAACTTCTCTTCTCCCCAATCCTATTCAATACCTCCTCATTAGTTACGTGATCTACCCACCTTATCTTCAACATTCTTCTGTAGCACCACATTTCGAAAGCTTCTACTCTCTTCTTGTCCAAACTGGTTATCGCCCATGTTTCACTTCCATACATGGCTACACTCCATACAAATACTTTCAGAAACGACTTCCTGACACTTAAATCTATACTCGATGTTAACAAATTTCTCTTCTTCAGAAACGATTTCCTTGCCATTGCCAGTCTACATTTTATATCCTCTCTACTTCGACCATCATCAGTTATTTTACTCCCTAAATAGCAAAACTCCTTTACTACTTTAAGTGTCTCATTACCTAATCTAATCCCCTCAGCATCACCCGATTTAATTTGACTACATTCCATTATCCTCGTTTTGCTTTTGTTGATGTTCATCTTATATCCTCCTTTCAAGACACTGTCCATTCCATTCAACTGCTCTTCCAAGTCCTTTGCTGTCTCTGACAGAATTACAATGTCATCGGCGAACCTCAAAGTTTTTATTTCTTCTCCATGGATTTTAATACCTACTCCGAATTTTTCTTTTGTTTCCTTTACTGCTTGCTCAATATACAGATTGAATAACATCGGGGAGAGGCTACAACCCTGTCTCACTCCTTTCCCAACCACTGCTTCCCTTTCATGCCCCTCGACTCTTATAACTGCCATCTGGTTTCTGTACAAATTGTAAATAGCCTTTCGCTCCCTGTACTTTACCCCTGCCACCTTCAGAGTTTGAAAGAGAGTATTCCAGTTAACGTTGTCAAAAGCTTTCTCTAAGTCTACAAATGCTAGAAACGTAGGTTTGCCTTTTCTTAATCTTTCTTCTAAGATAAGTCGTAAGGTCAGTATTGCCTCACGTGTTCCAACATTTCTACGGAATCCAAACTGATCTTCCCCGAGGTCCGCTTCTACCAGGTTTTCCATTCGTCTGTAAAGAATTCGCGTTAGTATTTTGCAGCTGTGACTTATTAAACTGATAGTTCGGTAATTTTCACATCTGTCAACACCTGCTTTCTTTGGGATTGGAATTATTATATTCTTCTTGAAGTCTGTGGGTATTTCGCCTGTCTCATACATCTTGCTCACCAGATGGTAGAGTTTTGTCAGGACTGGTTCTCCCAAGGCCATCAGTAGTTCTAATGGAATGTTGTCTACTCCCGGGGCCTTGTTTCGACTCAGGTCTTTCAGTGCTCTGTCAAACTCTTCACGCAGTATCTTATCTCCCATTTCATCTTCATCTACATCCTCTTCCATTTCCATAACATTGTCCTCAAGTACATCGCCCTTGTATAAACCCTCTATATACTCCTTCCACCTTTCTGCCATCCCTTCTTTGCTTAGAACTGAGTTGCCATCTGAGCTCTTGATATTCATACAAGTGGTTCTCCTCTCTCCAAAGGTCTCTTTAATTTTCCTGTAGGCAGTATCTATCTTACCCCTAGTGAGACAAGCCTCTACATCCTTACATTTGTCCTCTAGTCATCCCTGCTTAGCCATTTTGCACTTCCTGTCGATCTCATTTTTGAGACGTTTGTATTCCTTTTTGCCTGCTTCATTTACTGCATTTTTATATTTTCTCCTTTCATCAATTAAATTCAGTATTTCTTCTGTTACCCAAGGATTTCTATTAGCCCTCGTCCTTTTACCTACTTTATCCTCTGCTGCCTTCACTACTTCATCCCTCAGAGCTACCCATTCTTCTTCTACTGTATTTCTCTCCCCCATTCCTATCAATTGTTCCCTTATGCTCTCCCTGAAACCCTGTACAACCTCTGGTTCTTTCAGTTTATCCAGGTCCCATCTCCTTAAATTCCCGCCTTTTTGCAGTTTCTTCAGTTTCAATCTGCAGTTCATAACCAATAGATTGTGGTCAGAATCCACATCTGCCGCTGGAAATGTCTTACAATTTAAAACCTGGTTCCTAAATCTCTGTCTTACCATTATGTAATCTATCTGATACCTTTTAGTATCTCCAGGATTCTTCCAGGTATACAACCTTCTTTCATGATTCTTGAACCAAGTGTTAGCTATGATTAAGTTATGCTCTGTGCAAAATTCTTCAAGGCGGCTTCCTCTTTCATTCCTTCCCCCCCAATCCATATTCACCTACTATGTTTCCTTCTCTCCCTTTTCCTACTGACGAATTCCAGTCACCCATGACTATTAAATTTTCGTCACCCTTCACTACCTGAATAATTTCTTTTATCTCGTCATACATTTCATCAATTTCTTCATCATCTGCAGAGCTAGTCGGCATATAAACTTGTACTACTGTAGTAGGCATGGGCTTTGTGTCTATCTTGGCCACAATAATGCGTTCACTATGCTGTTTGTAGTAGCTAACCCGCACTCCTATTTTTTTATTCATTATTAAACCTACTCCTGCATTACCCCTATTTGATTTTGTATTTATAACCCTGTAATCACCTGACCAAAAGTCTTGTTCCTCCTGCCACCGAACTTCACTAATTCCCACTATATCTAACTTTAACCTATCCATTTCCCTTTTTAAATTGTCTAACCTACCTGCCCGATTAAGTGATCTGACATTCCACGCTCCGATCCGTAGAATGCCAGTTTTCTTTCTCCTGATAACGACGTCCTCTTGAGCAGTCCCCGCCCGGAGATCCGAATGGGGGACTATTTTACCTCCGGAATATTTTACCCAAGAGGACGCCATCATCATTTAATCATGCAGTAAAGCTGCATGTCCTCGGGTAAAATTACGGCTGTAGTTTCCCCTTGCTTTCAGCCGTTCGCAGTACCAGCACAGCAAGGCCGTTTTGGTTAATGTTACAAGGCCAGATCAGTCAATCATCCAGACTGTTCCCCCTGCAACTGCTGAAAAGACTGCTGCCCCTCTTCAGGAACCACATGTTTGTCTGGCCTCTCAACAGATACCCCTCCGTTGTGGTTGCACCTACGGTACGGTACGGCCATCTGTATCGCTGAGGCACGCAAGCCTCCCCACCAGCGGCAAGGTCCATGGTTCATGGGGGGTGATATTTGTTACAGATGCAATATCTGTGGTTGGAAATCGGTAAGACTCCAATGCTTATACAATCTGATATGAGGTCATTAATTTTACGGACTATAACGTGATGTCATTATTTCTACCCTTACGGGAAGGTGTTCTTTTCTAACACTTGCACTATGATGTCACACACCCTCTCATTAGAAATGTAATGGTGGCTTAGCAATGATAAATAATCTGCGTACTTTTGGGGACTTGCGGGATTGTAATTGGACGAGAGCATCAGGATGTTGTGACACAAAGTGGCACGATATAACACAGACATAACGTCATGAAGCTATGTGATGTGAAGTGATGTTGACGGGACATGAAGGTCAGTGGGACAAAATGCGTGTAATTGGATGTAATACGTTTAATTGAGAAAAAAATGTGAAAAATTTTAAAAATGAAGAAAAATACATAAAATTGTGAAATAAATGAAAAATACGAAAAGACCTGTAGAAAATGTGAGAAAATACGTAAAATTGTGGGAAAATCCAAAAAATTAGAGTACCTACATGTCAGCCGGGGTGTGGTCTCTGCTGCTACCTCGAATGACAAAAATCATCTGGTATGAAATTTAATTCGCCATTAATAAATACCCACACTCTAGATACCGAGTTACCTTACTTAACGTAACCACAACAAGATTAATTTGTTACTAACAAATAGCCTCACCCTGATCCTCTCCGCATGGTGCATAACTTCAGAATGAACCCACCAACTCATGTACTCCAGTTATAAAACCAGGAGACGTGAGGTTGTCCAAGGATCTTATTGGCTCGGTGAGGAGGGGGGGGGGGGGGAGAGGAGGATAGCCTCGAACAGTTGCCGGTGATTCCGTGGGAGTCGGGGTGGAGATTGGGGGGTGACTTTGAATATAAGTGAGTTTGGGGTTGGAGGCGAGCAGTATCACTATGTATCACGTGCTATAGTGTCATGTGATGTGCTGGTACCTGAATTTCCTTCAACAGCCTTTACATTGCATTCTAGCAGTCGAGCGTTTAAGCGGATTTTCGTCTGCCTCACTCCAAAATTTTTCGTTTAGAGGAGCATGGTGACCACAAAACGCAAACAGACGTCTGATGCTTCGACTGCCTTCTGCAATTTGAAACAGTGTGCAACCCCATATCCCTAACTATTTTCTCGGATCTACACAATAATAATATGTGCATGCTCAGCAAGATGAATATCCTCCCAAACTTTTCAGGCAGCTCACAACTACTCCACATACGAAACATCTGAGACAGAATAATCTCAAAAGTAAACACGTTCCGTTCGGAATACTACCTTCGAAGATACATTAAGAGGATCAGCAGCACTCCCTCCGGGGGTTCGAGTCCTCCCTAGGGCATGGGTGTTTATGTTGTTCTTAGCATTAGTTAGGTTAAGTAGTGTATAAGTCTAGGGACTGATGACATAAGCGGTTTGGTCCCTTAGGATTTCACACAAATCTGAACATTTGAGGATCAGCAGACGAATCGTGATAATACCATCATTCGATTATCTAGGAAAACGAATTTCGAAACTTCTTTTCATACTAGTACTAAAGCTGTGAGGTGGACCGAGACTCGATCCTCATTCTGACACGCTGAATGTTCTCAGAAACTACGCCCTGCCGTCGAAACTTCACACATGTTCTCCAGCATAAAATTCTAGACTGGCGCTTGAAATTAATGAACATCGCTGAGACATCACTTAGTCAAATCATATGCGATGTTTCCAGAATGTGACTCTCACTCTGCAGGAAAATGAGTACTCGTAGGAGCGTTGGCCATCAAAGCCTCCGGGTTCGAATTTCATCTTCCAGGAAGTTTCAAAACAGGCCACACTTCACTGCAAAGCGAAAATTTTAATTATAAAAAACTATTTTTAACTTATTTATTTAAAGATGAAAGCCCTAAAACCGGTTTATGTGAAAAAACATTAGTGGAGAAAAAAATATTTTTTTTTCCTTTTCCCTTATATATGAAATTTTTCTACTAACGTATGAGGGGAATATGAGAACGTATTTTAATTGTTACTCACACATTTAATTTCCTCAATTTTGCTTCGAAACGCTTTTGTTTATATACTTTTTAATCTCTCCTTACTCTGTGGAATCCAACTCCAGAGCTTGTTAAAGTATTTCTGAGACAACCTGTATGTTGGCACAATCACAATAATGGCTTTTTATTCGAAAAGAAGGGAAAATAAAGGCATACACACACACACACACACACACACACACACACACACACACACACACACACACCAAGTCTGCATATCAGGGACTCGATCCGACATTTACGAGGTATTGTCGCTTCTTCGAGAAATAATGTGCTTCTACCATTTCAACTCTTTTTTAAATTTTTGGTTTTTGACCTAAATGCCATGTGTCAGTGATTTATAAATTTTCTACGATTTTGCGGACTAAGATAACACTTATTCCAAATTTTAGCTTAAAAGTAATATATTACTTTGAAGAGGCAAAATTGCTATATTAGTTGATAATAGTTAATGAAATCTGACTAATTGTTGTGTGAAATCAGTTAGTTGTTTTGCATACAATTACAATTCTAAAAAATGTGGATGATATCTGCTACTGTTACTTCACCACATTCATGATTAGGATTACCTTGAAAGTATGTTCGGTAAAGATGGCCTGGAAACGATCGATGATTAAATCTCACGCGAATTATGTAGCTTATAAACTTTCTATTTGCCTTAATTGTGTAGTACTACTTCGTCGAGGGAATTTTCGGGTGTACTTGTCCATAATATTTCCCTTTGCTGTGTATCAATAGTTGACATTCGTATTCCGATTGACACCTTGATATTCTATACAGGATGTTTCTTATTAACGTTCAAAAAAAACCCAGAGCGACGTAGGTGATGCTGAGGCAAGTAATTCATGACACAATTGACCGCAAATTCACGAAATAACCCAAAAGTGGATGACAAATGTTGATCATGTCACGTACCAGAGGGCGTACCTCGCCACACGTGCAGCGACTAGACTTGCCGAATCTACTCTCGCACGTATGGACCAGTGCTACACATCGCTGTGATAGGCTACACTGCTTTCGAACACCTTTTGTAAATGTGATCTGTCGCAAACGCCGAAGTTACCAAATTATTGCCCTCGCTGTAATCAAGCAAAACCTGTTATCATTTTGTCTTTATTTCCTTTTATCACTTCTTTTTTGTTTACAGACATTGTTTAACAGAGAAAACGTTGGTCCTTTATTGTTAGCGATGCAATTCGGAAGCTTCTACTTCTTTACTTGTGACGAAATACGGCAGCGTTTGATTATACTATACTTTGCAGTAAACTAGTAGAGTCTGCGAGACCAGTAGATAAAGTCATAAGCCTTACCGCAAAGTGAACACATAACTGTTTAACGCAATGCACTGCTCGCCAGACGCAAGACTGGAAGTCGGAGCCGCATGCGCTGAAGTCGTGCACGTAGGTCCGGAGCCACGCCGACGTGAATGTTGGGATGACCAGGTCTGAAAGAGCGATAGGCTCCACAGCTGCACGTGCGGCGAGGTATGTTATCCAGTGACGTCACATGTTCAACATTTGACATCCACTATTTGGTATTACCCGACATTTGCGGCCCTATGTCTTAAAATACTTTTCTCAGCGTCATCTACAACGATTCGAGTTCTTAAACCTTAATACGAATCACATTGTATAAAGTAATCTTCACGTCTGTTGGTAGTAATGAGATACATTTACATGTGCGGCGGTCTCCGTTAAGTGATAAGCTATTACACTGTATTAAATGTTAGTGTGTCCCTTGGACGACATAAATCTTAACCTCCTGCGCGGATTCTCGTTTTCCTCGATGGCTTTCATAATTCCCATTGCCAGACCCTATAAATTAATTAACACTGCCGAAAATGAGTTTGGGTCTAGTATTCTCCTGACGTTTCAGAGTTCCAAAAACATCGCTAACAATGCACCTGGTCATAGGCAACTCCTGTGACTATCTCTGACAGCTTACACTGCGAACCTACCCCGCACGAATGTGCTGAGTTCTCTACGCAAACCCATTGTAATCGGTAAAACACTTGTATGATGCTGAGTTATTATAACAACAAATATGTTATAGGCCGCACTGGATGGTGTCACTCACAGACTGTTCTCAGGCGTGTCCGGAGATGTTCACGTATATATACATTACTGTTTGTGAAAGTTGCAAAACCAAGAAGGAGTAATCTGAATGACTGCAATTCGGAGAACGACCGTGTACAGCAGTGGAATCATACTAAATGATTAAGACTGTAATGAGATGGCATGCACATAGGCCCAACAACACCCTCATTTTTTTTTGTGAACAGGTAAGTGTTAGGCCACATTCAATTGGTGCACATCCGTCAAACGAGGTGGAGACGTGCAAGAAAGTGAAATTATGCGCAGTATCACCATGTCAGTGTCCGCCACAGGTAGCTGAGTGGTCAGCACGACAGAATAACAGTCCAAAGGGCCCGGGTTCTATTCCCGGCTGCGTTGGAGATTTTCTCCGCTCGGGGACTGGGTGTTGTGTTGTCTTAATAATCTTCATTTCATCCCCATCGACACGCAAGTCGCCGAAGTGGCGTCAAATCGAAAGACTTGCACTCGGCGAACGGTCTACCCGACGGGAGGCCCTAGTCACACGACGACCGACCGACTATGACAGTACCGAGGGGGCTGAATGATAGTCTCCAGGCAACTAATTAATCGTAAGATGACATTACGGCTCCTATAGGGCACTCTGTTACGACTGATGCCTGTATGAAACCAGACGATAGAAGAAAGTCGTACACAATGACGAGCTGTCATTGCATCACAAAATGTGATCACAACGTGGAATGACTGCAATCTTGTCCGCATAGCTGTAAATGACAGAACGTTGTTGACCACGGTGTGGAAGTTGGAGCACTGCAACGGGTGTGTACATGTCTGCGTCGACGACTGTACTCTGTCTGTCGAGGACTGGACTTACGGTACGCATGGATTGCGCCTCAGACTCCAGTGGGCAAGTGTACACTGTCACTGGCATGCTGGATGGCCAAATGTATTGTTTTCGGACGAGTCCCTATTCAGCCTGTCCTTCAGTGTTAGACGCTATCCTGGTGAACACAGTCGGGCATTCTGCATTGGTGAGCTGCGCAGCGGACGAGCACCAATTCTGACGGATTGGGACGCCATCGGCTACAACATTCGATCTCGCCTCTTACATATGTAGGGTAATCTGCAAAGCAAGCGACACCTTAGTGAAGTTTTAAAACCCAGGACACTTTGCCTTCTGCATGCAGCTTCACATATTATATTTCAGCAGGACAATGCCTGGCTTGCACGTTCGCTTCGCATGTTGCCAATAAGAGATGTCTGGCGTATCGTCGGACACCGAATTCTCCGTTCTGGCGTTACTGTAACGACTGTCGATAATTTGCTGACATGTCTACAAACCGTAGTGATGTGTGTTCCTTAGCAGCATATCTAGGGCGTCCTTGATTCCATGTTAGGTTTATTAGGGACGCTGACTGCAGCACTTTGTGGCCCCACAACGTACTAAATTCTCCCGGTCAAAGCGCGAGCACAGATCTGTAATTGTAATAACTTATGCATTGCCTTGTTCCTAATCTATGGAATAAATTTCATTACAATAAAGATGTTGCAGTTTTATCAGGGGGTAATGTATATAGGGCAGTTTCACACTCGGCCAGTAATTTTGTCCGGTGGTGATCGGGTAACTAAACAGGTTCGGATGAAAGTATTTATTCAGTCAGTTTAGTAAAATTATTTAGTCGACTCGATCCAGTAAGTGCATAGCAGACGTTCGGATAACTATTTCCATATCAACTCACCATTGTTTGATGTATTTCATTAGTCTTCATTCTGATTTTGTTTCCACATCTTCTGGAGCAGCAGTTTGGCTCGTGGCAGTAATGATGCGTTACGCAAATTTATAACATCTTATGGGGAACCAGATATCTTGCGGAGCAAGCGTCTCCTGACAGCAGACTCTGTAATCAAAAGAGATTTGTCAGGGCCTTAGTATTGCATCAATTGCCAATAACGCATAACACCCTTCCCTGTACTGTTTTTAGGTATATGACTTCGCGTTAACGAGTATTGCTACGTTGAATTCTAGAGTGTGCTTTTTCTAGTAGATTGTCGAATATAATTTACGACGGTTTCAATGTCTCACAAGGTTCATTTGAGACAGTGTCTGCGAGTCCTCTATGGTATTCCTTGCCGATCACTTTTATCTTATTTTTATTTCAATCTCCTCTTCCACCACTTCCAGTATATGTACAGTAACAAGTTATCTAGCATTATTTGTTTTCCGTATGTACATCATTTCTGAGTACACGTTACACAGCAGTCGACAGTCGACAGTCAGCTAAGATGAGTAGGAGGATAGCTACAAACTGTGGTCTCAGCTTTGCAGACACCCTACACCAGCGCCGCTGACTAAACCTAGCGAAATCTGCGCATATTGTATCCCTTAGATACTACTCTCGTTCAAAAATTAAAAATATATATAGAAAATCAGGAATAAGAAGTTCTTTCATTAAATTTATGTTCTTCTCCTCCCCCCCCCCGTTTTCTTACATTTATACAGCCGTTAGATTACAGAGCGCAAACTTGAATCCACTGTTTGACAGTTATTTGAATGTAATTCGTGACCGAATTTATTTTCTCTTGTAATAGGAGTTCGAAGAGGAACAATCGAATCTGGCAACTTTTAATGAGGACAGAAGGTACTGGAAAAGGTTCAGTTAAACCCTCACTTGAATTCGGGAACTTTGTACTCGGATAATAGAACAGCTGGACCAAGTCAACCATCCACCAGAGATGAATATTCTGATTGTAAACATACCCCGTCATTTCCGTGGTTGCCATCAAGTGGCTAGCGTCCGTACAGACTTATATAGCGTTTCGTTTTGATCTTCAAGTTAAGGTTATCAATGAGAAAAATGTGACAAACAGACATATATTGCCATGTTTTAAACATGTTAATACACATTTAGTTTGCGATGGCAATAAATTCAAAACTTATAAAAGCCTTTTAGCATCCGAAGACCATCTATTAAACAGCGTGTTGGTCCACTTTTCAAACACGGTACAGCAGCGATTCTGCTTGGCATGGATTCTGTAAGTCCTTGATGGGTTTTCGGAAGTATATGGCATCAGATGTATACTCGCAGGTCATTAATTCCCATAAATTACGGGACAGTGGTTTGTGGGCACGCAACTGGAGCCCAGTACGTGTTTCAATGGGTACAGATCAGGGGCATTTGCTGGCTAAAACATCAATGTGAGTTAACAATCATGTTCCTCAGACCACTGCAGCACGATTCTGGCCGTGTGTGGCGGAGAGGTAATCTGCTGGAAGCTGTCACCCCCATCACAGAAGACTTCAACCATGAATGGACGCAAGTGGTCGGCAATAATGTTTACATAGATCACTGCTGTCATGGTGTCTTCGAGTACTACCATAGGACACATACAAGCCGAAATCAGTGTACCCCTTAGCATAATTCTTCTCTGACTGTTCTGCATCTGTAGCGCGGAGCACGTTTCAGGAAGCCATTCGTCTGGATGACGCCGTGTAAGGACCTAACCATCGACTTGGTGTAACAAGAAATGTGATTCACTCGACAGGCGATATGTTTCTATCTCTTCACAGTGAAAACTCCGTGATGCTATGCCCACTGCAATCGTAACTGACGAGGTCGTTGAGTCAACACAGGAGCATTTAAGGGTCGTGTGACGTGGAGCTCCATGTTCAACAATGGCCTTTGAAAGGTGTGCTTCGAAACACTTGTGTCTTCACCAGCACTGTACTCTGTCGACAGATCTGCCACAAATCGCTGAATATCCTGTACTACACAATGTTGGATCGTACGAGCTCTGTGTCTTGTGATGAGACATGGGCTTGCAGTAGCGTATTACCAATGCGTTATTCCACCACACTTAAACGACTGTCCATTGGTTCTGACGACAGTAGAAAGCAGACAGCCGGCCAGCTTCGCCGTTTCAGAGATTCTCGTTTCCATCCGCAGCGCCACAATAACGTGCCCTTTGTCAAAACCGCTTATATCAGTGGATTCCCACATTTGCGGCCCGTATCTGCGCTATAATGACTGCTCATTCGTCTATGTTTCGCTTATATTCTTTCCTTCTTGCTTCACGTGCCCACACAACACCACCGGGATGGATTCATCTCGCGGTGAGCAGTGGTCATAATGTTTTGTCTCATCAGTGTCTGTTGAAACAGCCAAAATCTGCCGCGGAAGTTCGGTTTGCTTTGTCCATGATGGAGGTAACAACTACAGAAGGCGAAACTGTTGTCCTCAATAATGATACAGAAAATATCCATCTCACTTTTGCTTCCGACTCATATCTCCAATTTCTATATCAGCAGTTAATGATATTGATGGATGGTCATTTTCAGCAAGCAGCAAAGTATTTTCTTCAGCTCTTTACAATACACTTTTACTCTAGAGGTTCTTACATATAGACTCGTATTCATCTTTATGAAAGACAAGAGGAAGCAAACGTATCTAAAGATTCTGAAGTGTCTTCACTATGAATGCGGGGGGAGAGAATTGCCTTTTAAACAAAAAAGTGTTGGTTATTGACTTCGAACAACACATCCATGAGAGTGTGAACACTACTTTCCCGTCAGTCAAGGTTTTTCTTTTTCTTTTTTTTTTGTCCAGCTGAAGACTGGTAAGTGCAACTGTAAGTGTTTCTTTTTTGTAAGATATGCTTTTCTTGAACAACAAACGGCCATAATTCGTACAGAATGTCTGTGGAATCTTCTGTCCGTACTTGGAAGAACACAGGCATATTATGAATTGAGACACACTTTATTTAAATTTGTGAGACATCAATACCGTGTATTTCAATTCTTAATATAGACTGCTATTAGCCCTTTTCAACTCCGGACGTAAAAGCAAGAAGTATTGCAACTTCGATCCGCCTATGTGTATGGCACCAGAGCACGTAAACCAAGGGAGTAATTTTAGTGCAGTTTGATTTAATTGGGATGCGTCTCTGTTATATTTTATGACCAAAATGTTCAAATGTGTGTGGGTCATCTGTCCCTAAGCTTATACACTATTTAACCTAAATTATCCACACACACCCATGCCCGAGGGAGGACTCGAACCTCCGCCGGGACCAGCCGCACAGTCTATGACTGCAGCGCCTTAGACAGCTCGGCAAACCCCGCGCGGCTTTTATTACAATATGTTCAACCGTTTATTGATCATTAGCTACACAAAGTAAAAAGGAATGCTGACAGCTCACTCTCTTACATATTCTGCCAACATAATGAGAGATTTACGAAACGGTTTGGTGTCTAATTGTACAACTGGAAAATATCTATATAAAAGTAAGGCAGTGCATATATGTAACTCTTACGGCTGATTCAGAATCACAGTTTTTCTGTTTTATAGCTGTGCACCAGGCAACTCGAAAAGATGAAAATGGTCAATGTGGGTCAACGCCAGTCTCGCTAACTTCTGTATGGATCTTTTCGAGCGCTACAGTTTAGTAGTAATACACTTACAGTTTCGGTTCTAAATGGTTCAAATGGCTCTGAGCACTATGGACTTAACTTCTAAGGTCATCAGTCCCCTAGAACTTAGAACTACGTAAACCTAACTAACCTAAGGACATCACACACATCCATGCGTGAGGCGGGATTCGAACCTGCGACCGTAACGGTCGCGCGGTTCCAGACTGTAGCGCCTAGAACCGCTCGGCCACACCGGCCGGCTAGAGTTACGGAAGCAATGGCAAAAGAGAGCACTCGTGACCAACTTCCCCGCATAATTCGCTGTTATCATCATGTATGTTCCTAATTTTCGAAACTGGGAAAAAATATATGTAGCTATACCTAGCAAGAAAATATACCTATGAAGCAAGAGTAACGAAATATATAAAACAGACAAAAATGATTGTCAACTACTACTGTTTACATGCGGATCTGAAATCTCTCATCGTAAATGTTTTCTAAAAACTAAAACTAAACTCCTCCCGAACAGGCCATGAAGGCCGAAAGCTACTGATCGGCCGCCGTGTCATCTTCAGCGCATAGGCGTCACTGGATGCAGATATGGAGGGACATGTGGTCAGCACACCGCTCTCCCGGCCGAGACCGGAGCCGCTACTTCTCAGTCAATTAGCTCCTCAGTTTGCCTCACAAGGGCTGAGTGCACCCCGCTTGCTAACAGCGCTCCACAGACCGGATGGTCACCCACCCAAGTGCTAGCCCAGCCCAACGGCGCTAACTTCAGTGATCTGACGGGAACCGGTGTTACCACTGTGACAAGGCCGTTAGCCGTAAATGTTTTCTGTCACACAGAACTGCACTTCAAGTTGGTACCTCCATTATGATTCAGGCAGTTTCTGTTTGTTTCTTTTTTATAAATTTGAGCAAATTTCTCTTTTTATTCCTTTTTTCTGTCATCAGTCTACTGACTGGTTTGATGCGGCCCGCCACGAATTCCTTTCCTGTGCTAACCTCTTCATCTCAGAGTAGCACTTGCAACCTACGTCCTCAATTATTTGCTTGACGTATTCCAATCTCTGTCTTCCTCTACAGTTTTTGCCCTCTACAGTTCCTTCTAGCACCATGGAAGTCATTCCCTCATGTCTTAGCAGATGTCCTATCATCCTGTCCCTTCTCCTTATCAGTGTTTTCCACATATTCCTTTCCTCTCCGATTCTGCGTAGAACCTCCTCATTCCTTACCTTATCAGTCCACCTAATTTTCAACATTCGTCTATAGCACCACATCTCAAATGCTTCGATTCTCTTCTGTTCCGGTTTTCCCACAGTCCATGTTTCACTACCATACAATGCTGTACTCCAGACGTACATCCTCAGAAATTTCTTCCTCAAATTAAGGCCGGTATTTGATATTAGTAGACTTTTCTGCCATAGCGAGTCTGCTTTTGATGTCCTCCTTGCTCCGTCCGTCATTGGTTATTTTACTGCCTAGGTAGCAGAATTCCTTAACTTCATTGACTTCGTGACCATCAATCCTGTTGTTAAGTTTCTCGCTGTTCTCATTTCTACTACTTCTCATTACCTTCGTCTTTCTCCGATTTACTCTCAAACGATACTGTGTACTCATTAGACTGTTCATTCCGTTCAGCAGATCATTTAATTCTTCTTCACTTTCACTCAGGATAGCAATGTCATCAGCGAATTGTATCATTGATATCCTTTCACCTTGTATTTTAATTCCACTCCTGAACCTTTCTTTTATTTCCATCATTGCTTCCTCGATGTACAGAGTGAAGAGTAGGGGCGAAAGGCTACAGCCTTGTCTTACACCCTTCTTAATACGAGCACTTCGTTCTTGATCGTCCACTCTTATTATTCCCTGTTGGTTGTTGTACATATTGTATATGACCCGTCTCTCCCAATAGCTTACCCCTACTTTTTTCAGAATCTCGAACAGCTTGCACCATTTTATATTGTCGAACGCTTTTTCCAGGTCGACAAATCCGATGAAAGTGTTCTGATTTTTCTTTAGCCTTACTTCCATTATTAGCCGTAACGTCAGAATTGCCTCTCTCGTCCCTTTACTTTTCCTAAAGCCAAACTGATCGTCACCTAGCGCATTCTCAGTTTTCTTTTCCATTCTTCTGTATATTATTCTTGTAAGCAGCTTCGATGGATGAGCTGTTAAGCTGATTGTGCGATAATTCTCGCACTTGTCAGCTCTTGCCGTCTTCGGAATTGTGTGGATGATGCTTTTCCGAAAGTCAGATGGTATGTCGCCAGACTCATATATTCTACACACCAACGTGAATAGTCGTTTTGTTGTCACTTCCCCCAATGATTTTTAGAAATTCTGATGGAATGTTATCTATCCCTTCTGCCTTATTTGACCGTAAGTCCTCGAAAGCTCGTTTAAATTCCGATTCTAATCCTGGATCCCCAATCTCTTCTAAATCGACTCCTGTTTCTTCTTCTATCACATCAGACAAATCTTCAACCTCATAGAGGCTTTCAATGTATTCTTTCCACCTATCTGCTCTCTCCTCTGCATTTAACAGTGGAATTCCCGTTGCACCCTTAATGTTACCACCGTTTCTTTTAATGTCACCAAAGGTTGTTTTGACTTTCCTGTATGCTGAGTCTGTCCTTCCGACAATCATATCTTTTTCGATGTCTCCACATTTTTCCTGCAGCCATTTCGTCTTAGCTTCCCTGCACTTCCTATTTATTTCATTCCTCAGCGACTTCCATTTCTGTATTCCTGATTTTCCCGGAACATGTTTGTACTTCCTCCTTTCATCAATCAACTGAAGTATTTCTTCTGTTACCCATGGTTTCTTCGCAGCTACCGTCTTTGTACCTATGTTTTCCTTCCCAACTTCTGTGATGGCCGTTTTAGAGATGTCCATTCCTCTTCAACTGTACTGCCTACTGCGCTATTCCTTATTGTTGTATCTATAGCGTTAGAGAACTTCAAACGCATCTCGTCATTCCTTAGTACTTCCGTATCCCACTTCTTTGCGTATTGATTCTTCCTGACTAATGTCTTGAACTTCAGCCTACTCTTCATCACTACTATATTGTGATCTGAGTCTATATCTGCTCCTGGGTACGCCTTACAATCCAGTATCTGATTTCGGAATCTCTGTCTGACCATGATGTAATCTAATTGAAATCTTCCCGTATCTCCCGGCCTTTACCAAGTATACCTCCTCCTCTTGTGATTCTTGAACAGGGTATTCGCTATTACTAGCTGAAACTTGTTACAGAACTCAATTAGTCTTTCTCCTCTTTCATTCCTTATCCCAAGCCCATATTCTCCTGTAACCTTTTCTTCTACTCCTTCCCCTACAACTGCATTCCAGTCGCCCATGACTATTAGATTTTCGTCCCCCTTTATATACTGCATTACCCTTTCAATATCCTCATACGCTTTCTCTATCTGTTCATCTTCAGCTTGCGACGTCGGCATGTATACCTGAACTATCGTTGTCGGTGTTGGTCTGCTGTCGATTCTGATTAGATTATTCCTAAAATTATCTAAAACAACACAACTTCGGTGCCCTCTCTGTTCGGCGCTACCATCAATAGTGAGCACTGCTCACGTCATAGACTTTACCTAAAAAAACTTTTATATTTAAAATTCGCAGACACAATATTTTATTCTATACAAGAACTTGGTTTGTCGTCGTTGTACAATGAGGAGGACAGTGGAGAATGACGGTGGCTGTACTGCGCCTTTAACTTAGTTAGTTAAGCCCCTAAAATGCATTTGATGTTTTTCGCGATCTGCTTAGAATACAGCCGCTACAAGACAAAAAACTTACGAAGTTTGCAGATTCCACTGTGGAAAATTAAATCGACGAGGAAGAACATGCATTGTCTCCTCCAAACATTTGGATAGCGGATTCTGCATCCATGTGGTGGACTACTAACGCTTGTGAGAATTTTTATTCTCTATTCAATGCTTCGTGTGACTCCGCCCGCCAAAAATCTTCAAATTTTTAAAAAGTCTGAAACATGCAGAAAGCAATATGCAAGTAAAAATTAATTCTGCGAGAAATGGCCACAACACCACAACGGATGCAAACATCAAAAAGAGGGAAGCTTTCATGCAACAAAAACTAGAGTTACTAAAAGTGATCGACTTAGCAGAGTAGATTTTGTAAAGTGAGTATCATACAAAGCAGCTGTAAGGTGATCATGAGCATACAAAATAAATTCAGTTGTGTTCATGACGTGGAAGGTTAAAGAAAATCTTAGCTGTTATGTACATCTTGTTTCCATTTACACTTCTTTCACCGCACCGCTGTTTTCAGTGTTATTTTGAAATCATTGCAAATAATGGCAGCAGGTAGAAGCTGTCAAATTCTTGCGTTCCGTTCAGGGACTGATACAAGAGAGTTGCCGAATTCGTCTGTTTGGTTCTCCACTAGCAAGTAGAAGGTGCTGAATTCGTGTGAACCTGTTCGAAAAGGCCTGTGCACTGTCCGTCTGTGAAATCGCGTGGACTTTGTTGTGTGTGTATTAATTTTGTAACTATCAGTGTCTTATACTTCAGAGGCAGAGATGGGGAAAAAACTAATCATTTACGTACATAGTGCTGAGATATCTCTTAAAAGCTACACTTAGTCTAGCGAGAGTTCCACAACAGATCTCGTAAAACAATCGCATATGTTAGAACCAGGTCGAGCTGACGTCCAAATCTCACAGGCCACAGCCCTGCAAGCATAAATACACTAGCTGATATACACCTTCTTCGAAACTTATTCTTCGTAAGCCGCTGCAGAGTGTATGACGGAGGATAATTAGACTACAGTGACTGTGTATCCTATTCCATTCGCCTATGCAGGGGGATAACGTATATACTATCTGATCAAAAGTACCCGGACACAACTATGTACTGCGGAATTGAGCACTAGGTATAAGAACATGCGGACCCGCCAGGATAAAAGGAGGCAAGGAATATTGTGTTACCAGTAGAGAAGCAGTAGAATTGGTCGATCAGGATAGCTCAGTGACTGCGAACATGGACTAGTCCTTGGACGCCACCTGATGCATCAGGGACATTCAGCTCTGCCAACGCTTCTCAGTCCGACTGTTGGTGAAATGAATGTGAAGTGGAAACTCGAAGGAATAATCATAGCTAAACCAGGATCAGGCAGACTACATATACTGACCAACAGGGCCTGTTGAGCATTGAGGAGAGTGAGTGTACAAAATCGTATGAAATCAGAAGGAACCACTCGTGAGTCCCAAAGCACTGACAGCAGTCCAGCAAGCAAATGTCTGTGCGAAAGGAGCTAAAAAGACTTTGGTACAATGGTCGAGCAGCTCCTCATAAAAACACATTTTTGTAGTCTATGATAAGCGACGCTTTTCATGATGTAAAGAGCGACGCCACTGGACAGTGGATGGCCGAAAGCGAACGATTTGGAAAGACGACTCATGTTATATCCTGTGGCAGTACGATGGAAGTTTTAGGGTTTGGCGAATGCCTGGAGGACGTTACCTGTAATCATGCGTAGCGCCAACAACGAAGTACGGAAGAGGTTGCATACCGGCATGAGAGTTCCTCACATGCTCTGATTATGGTCCCCTTTTCGGATCTAAGGAAACACCAGATGAGGAAGGATATGATTTCTGGACAACAACATTCCTGAAATATACCGTCTGGCACAGAGTCCCGACCTGAACCCAGTGGAATACTTTTATGATAAGTTTCAACGTCGACTTCTTTCCAGACACCAGTGTCCAACATCATGCCTTCTTTGGTTTCGCTTCCTTAGGAAGACTGGGCTGCCATACCCTCGCAGACATAAAGACACCTTACTGAAAGTTTACCTAGCAGAGTTCAGGCCGCCATAAAGGCGAAAGGTTAACAGAGCCCATATTAATGTGCGATGGTTGCTGTCCAGATAGTTTTGATCAGATAACGTGTATACTACGGTACGCACCTTGATTTTTCTTAGTCTCGCGATCACCATGTTATCAACACGATTAGTTTAGTAGAAATATAACACACTTTTACTAGGATGCGCTTGCAACAAGTGGAAGTCTCATGTGACTTCGCAGCGTTACCAGTTAGTATATAAAAGACGTGACAGGTTTTTATCACTTGGAAATTAATGTTGTCGGGTTTCCTCTCATTGTTTTGTCATTACTGCGGATATATCCAACTTCAAAAATTGGTGTCGCACAGTGCAACAAGTTGAAATATTGTCTGAATGGTTTTACATTTCAGTACGATCATCCTGCGGTGTTGTCCTTTCGGAAAAATCTGACACTGCCGTTGACTGTAACTGATAAGCTGTTTGTGAACATTGACCTCATTAGCGGTTCCATTACCCTTCTTTATGACACACTCTTTGTTACTTCCGTTACTATTAAACAGAGACCAACCAACTGGGTTAATCCTGTAACATAAAATTCGTAGAGCTAATCAGATATTTGTGGATATATTTCATATGATAGTATATGACTTGTCGTTCGACAGTGTAGTACAGTGCCACACACATTTGGGATACATGGCAAGAGGAAATCGACTTGTACAACTACAAAGGTTGGACGAAAGTACGGAAACACCGCCAGAAATGCATGCTTGAACATAAATGCACATGCTAGCAAGGCGTGCAGGTTGCGCTGTTGAATTTGGTCACGAACTGCATCTGTGCAATGTTCTCAATACGTTTCATGTGTCATTCATGGTCAAAACATTGCTCCGCATAGTTGTGAACGCATTATTTCGGTGCTAAATGAATTCGAACGTAGGCGAACTGTTGATCCTCTTATGGCGGAGGCTTCCGTAACCAAGTCAGCAAAAGTGTTTGGTGCTTCAAGAGGCATCATATCGAAGAATTATACTTCATTCAGGTAAAAATCATCCGCTAAGTTACAACGTAGATGAAAGTGTGATGAGTGATCGTAACGGACATGTCATTGAAGACGATTGTGGCGATAGATGAGAGGACGAAAGCTACGAAGGCATTGAAGAACTGAATGTAGCACTCGTGAACCCTGTCAGAACCAAAACAATACGAAGGGAATTGCAAGATGAACTCGAACTCCATAACCACCCTTCAGTGATGAAAATGCCCGAAACAGGAAAACGTGGTGTCGAAGTCATAAAAGCTGGGATGTGGAGTAATGGAAGAATGTCATTTGGTGGGATAAGTCTTGTTTCACAGTTTTCAACTTCTGGTCCAGTACACATCCTAAGAGTGAAACTTTGCAGGGATTCGGTGATAGTTTGGGCAGCCATATCCTGGTATTCCATTTGCCTCACGTTTAGTCTGCAAGGTCGCATTGCTACCAAAGATTATGTAACAATACTGGCTGATCAGGTCCGTCCCATGGTAGAATGATTGTTCCCCAATGATGACGCTGTGGTCTAAGACGACGCGGTCCCTTTATAGATTGTTCGCATCGTCCAGGACTGGTTTTGTGAGCATGAGGATGAGTTGTCGCATCTGCTCGGGACACCAGTCACCAGATATCAATAGTATTGAGCTTGTACGACCTACTTAGTGGAGGAGTGTGGGAATTCGTAAACCGCCTCTAACATATTTACCTGAACTTGCCACTATTTTGCATAAATACCGTACAAGACCGGAATTTATCCTTTCCGATATGACTGGAAACTGTTTTGTATGCTATCGGTTTCCCTATACCGTATTAGGCACGGAAATGTGTTGTTTTTCTGGTGTTTCCACATTTTTGTCCACTTCCTGTATATCTATTGTTTATTAGAAATCGTCAATGAGAAGAGCAGACTCTATGGAGAATCTCGAGCCGTCTATTGACTTTACCTAAGATCATGGCCTCCTAAGGTTTTATGACAGGTATTTCGTTAGGATCTGGCTGCGGATATTCTTGCTGATGTGTAGCATAGCCCTTCTTACTGATACAGAAGTTGCCATTCTGTTTCCCCTATCAGCTTCTGTATGTGCGCTTTTGTAATTAACGTGGAAAAACCTACGTTTTTGCAACGATCCCGCATTTTCGTAATTGTACCATTTAACCTGTGGATCTTTGCCTCTAGTAGTGGTTGAGTTAATTAGTATTTATGTAGAGCACGAGTATAATGTGAGTGATCTTCAGTGGCAATTTTTCAACGATGATCACATTTGACCTAAATGTTCTGAGCACGTCTTTTAGGTAAGATCTTTGTCATTATCTATCACTTCTATACAATACAAGGAGCTCCTAACTTTCCTGTATGAATTTCTTATCTTTGGTAGCCATCCTCGCTGTAATGCCATTTTTATCGCTATTCCATGTCGTTTTTGTGGAACTCTCGATAATACTGCATCTGTTTATAGCCGGTTGAGTGGGGGGGAGTGGGTCTGAAACATCTGTGGTGCGTATGTGTGTGTCGAACTACACGTCAAAGATAGTTGGATGTTACTATGTTCAGTATTACTTACTATGACTGTTCTTGGCATCGATAACATATGCATTGTTTTTCCGGTTGACGCAAGACAAATTAAAGCAACCTCCTTCTACTAAACGGGGTATTTCCTTCCTCTCTGATATAGGCTATCTTCAAATGTCTGTACGAACTGTGTCGGAATCTGACGGCCGACAGAAACGTCTAGTTCTTGATGGTGGCCTATCAGACTTCTATCGGATTCATTTTTGACTTCGCTATAGCGAATGTTTCTACTTGTTGCTATTAACGCTCCACATCCTGTGAAGAATAATCTACCTTCCCTAAGTACGTTCCATGTGATGTCGAAAATTGTCTCCCATTCTTCATCAATATTCAACCGATTCTGAGTTCCTTATATTAGTTGGATGTGATTGGTGATATCTGGTACCTTACGCGAACGCCTCGACAGCTGACAACAAGTATTTTAATATTTTCCATCTGTATATTGAGCATCCAGTCGTTACCTCCAACCAGGAAACTGCTAGTTAAACAGTTTTTAGGAGAAATAATTATTTTTGTCTGTGTAGAAACGTACTACACTTTTATGATACTTCCATCTCAGGTGAAGTTTTAGTGAGCGTTGTGTCCCCTCTGTCCCCTAGCATTAGGGGTAATATATGCAACGGAAGTCGAAGAAAAAGGAAGCACCGGTGCAGATATTTACTTTATTTATTTATATAAACAAATAAAATAAATGCCTACAGAGGTGTTAGGGAGGCTCAACGAGTTGACCATCGTAAGTATATTATTTTTACGAAAACATAATAGAAACCGACATATCTGTCAGAAAAATAAAATAAAATCTTTATTTGGATAGCGTTCCTCGCCGCCAGTCGTTAGGACCCATTTCAGAGTCCGGGTTACATGTAGGTGAGTCCAAGGTAAAATGCGGCTCTAACAAGATCGTTCCTCATTCCAAAAGGAGGAAAAGCGCGCGCCGGCCCGCCGATAGCTTATCGCGCAGATATAATACTGCTATTATCAGGCCGGCTCGATCCGCACCGGCTACATTCATGGTGCCCTTTCCAGCCGGAGTGAGAATATTTGTCAAGCGCAACCGGTTTCCCTCGTACTCGCACGCAGCCTGCAAATAATCTCGCAAGTCTTACACGGCCGCTTGTTGCGAGCTTTCTCACAAACACACTGCACTCAGCTGAACAACGCACTCCATAAATCAGCAGCCCGCGCCTGTCACGCCTGGGGAAAGGTCGGGTCTAGGTGGGTGGTTGAGAGCTCACATCGCCCAGGCGTGGAAACAGCAAACTGATCAGATATAACCAGCTACAGAAAAACAAACAAATTCACCAGCTCGATATACTGCTAGGAAGCAGAAGCTAGGCAGGTAAACTAAAGAAGGAAGTAAAGTGCGCTGCTCAAATAGCGTACATCTATCCGTTAATTTCATATGGGACCGTTTTTGAGGCTACTCCGTTTAGTTGTAATAATAATATGAAGAGGGTTCCGTAAGAATTGCAACACATTTTCTTTCTGAAAGCCGGTTGGTTTTATTCAGGATTCCAATACACCATTTTATTCCCCACTGTTTTGGATCCAAAACCCAAGTTTTCTACATAATGTCTGTTCAGTTTTACGTGCTTACGTCACCTTACTGGAAGGGCTTGTATGCCGAGACATTACCACTCTACTGGTTAACAACGTCTTGCTGCATGAATAACCTGCTCATCATCCACGTACTGCTTCCTTCATTGGCCCAAACAGATGGAAGTCGGATGGTGCGAGATCCGGGCTGTAGGGTGGATGAGGAAGAAAGTTAAATATGTTTTGTGAGCCCCTCTCGGGTGCGCAGACAACCTTGCGTTGTCATGTAGGAAAAGTTTGTTTGCATTTCTGTGGCGACGAACACGCTGAAGTCGTTTCTTCAGTTGCCTTAGGTTAGCACAATATACTTCGCAGTTGATTGTCCCACCATGAGCCACAACCTCAAACAGAATAATCCATTCAGAGACCCAGAAGACCGCCGCCATGATATTCCCGGCTTTTGCGGCATTCAGCTTTTTCTTCGGAGGAGGGATTGTGTGGATTGCCGATTTATTTCCGGTTCGAAGTGATGAACCCATGTTTTATCGCTTGTTGTTACAGTCAACCTCGTAAAACGCATGCAGTTTCGCACAGATCGTCCTTCGCTGCTCTTTATGGTATTCTGTTAGGGGGTGAGGAAGCCAGCAAGCACACGCCTTTGAGTACCCGACTGGTAGAACACTGTGTCAGCACTACCAAAACAGACGTCCAGTTGAGCAGCGAGTGTTTGACTGTGATCCGTTGATTACCCAGAATGAGAGTGTCCGCACGTTCCAACATTGCTTCGGTTACAGCTATGTGGGGCCGACCAGCACGAGGGACGTCGTACGGCCTTATTGCGATGATGACAGACGCGACGCCGAACGACTCAGCATGCTTTTGTTGACTGCCAGGTCCCCGCAGACATCCTGCAAAGGCCTATGATTATCTCGGATGCTCTGGTTTTCCACCAAAAGGAACTCAGTGACAGCTCCCTACTTGGAAAGCAACTCCGTTACAGACACCACTTTAAAGGCTACGTGTAGCGCCGCCACCCATGTAAATTTCATCAAACTATAGTGGCAGGGGCGGGAATATTCCATGATTTCCCGCAACAAAGTCTACCCTTTTTGAACCGAAACTGGCTGAAAGAAAAGAAATGTGCTGCATTACTTATTGAAAGCCCTTCATAACAGGCCAAAAATGAGACCTACGAGACGTTAACTACTTTACGAACCTCATGCAAACCGACCCGCTAACAAGTAGGCTCTTCTGCTTTAACGCTGCATCACATTCACTTACTTGAGATATTTAATTGCCAACTCGAACTAGAGTGACAGAAGGGGTGATATGCATTCGGAGAACCCAAACTGGAAGAATGAACTTTACGTTACGAGCACTTCCTCACCAATATCAAAAAACTAAGTCGCGCACTGTAGTAGGCTATATTAAATATTAAGCAAGCCTCCGCAAGAACTGAAGCGTGTCTGATAACGAGCCACCGGATTAAAACCCAGGTTGAAAGCTTTTCGGCTCGCAAATTCGCACACTGTGTTATAGAGAAGTAATCCAGTGATATGGAAGGAAAAGTAAACAATACTTTTAATATATGAATGCTTCAGATTCGCTATATTGTGTTTTAGCAGTTGTAATGCACTAAAATGAATTGAAAAGTAGAAATAACTGTTCATCTAAAGCGTATAATTAAATCATCGTTTCCGATATCTTTTCCTTTCGTTGGCAGTTATTGTGATGTAAAAATCATACACATTAAGTTCACAATCATAATGATTTTTATCATAGCCATACTTTATCACTCCTGTAATGTTATTTTGACTGGTTAGATACATCGTGCCATGTGCTTCGGCGATAAAAGCCGTTTAGATCTGCACGTAAGTAATGCTCGTTTCAGCCTACGACGCAGACCTGGTGAGCGCTATCTCGTAGAGGGCATTCGTACAAGACACACTGGCCCCATCCTTGGCCTTATAGTCCGGTGTGTGATAAGATACAAGTCCCGTTCACCTTTGGTGTTTCTGGAGCGGACGCTAAACAATGCTCGGTACATGCAGAATGTTGTTAGACACGTTCTTTCGCCGCTCTTGTAACAGGAAGGTGATGTGTGTTAGAACACGATAATCCTCACCCAAACACTGCCCGTGAAACCCAACGTGCTCTGCAAGATCAAGATGTGCAACAGCTTCCATGGCCAGTACGGTCTCCGGCATGTCTCCGATCGAGCAAATGTGGGACACGAAGGGACAAGAAGTGACTCGTGCGACTTGTCAACCGAAAACCTTTACACAACTACTTGAACAAACCAAGCAGGCGTGGCCTAACGTATCTTAGGATAGTATTCATCATCTGTACGATCGACTGAATGCCAGAGTAAGCGCCTGCGTTGCCTCCCGTGGAGGCTTCACCGCATGCCAATATGGGTGTTTCAGCATGTGTCGATACCTGGTGCCTCAGAACTGCTTGTGCTATTGATCTGTAAAAGGACCCAATTCATGTACTCCACATTCAATGTTGCAATAATAGGCATTGAGTGAACTGGATATCTCTAAAATGTGATATATATATACACACATCAAATGTTCAAATGTGTGTGAAATCTTATGGGACTTAACTGCTAAGGTCATCAGTCCCTAAGCTTACACACTACTTAACCTAAATTATCCTAAGGACAAACACACACACACCCATGCCCGAGGGAGGACTCAAACCTCCACCGGGACCAGCCGCACAGTCCATGACTGCAGCGCCTCAGACCGCTCGGCTAATCCCGCGCGGTACACACACATCAAAAAACGTTTTGCATCACAGCAGTTCACAACACTCGTGGAGACAGACATTGACTGTCGATATTTTATCACAGACGCAGTCTCTTTGACTGTTCAGAGATGTCACTAAACCCACCCAAACATGTAAACAACCATGCATGGGTAGCGCCTATTAGACGGAGGGGGTCCCACAGACGATCAGTTACACTCATTCCAGCAGCAAGGAGGTACACGACTCGTGTTGTCTGTAGTTTAACCATCCCTAGATGGTCAATACCGCGCTTTGATAGCGTCGGCATTGGTACATTTCCAGGAAGGGCTCTCAACAAGGGAAGTGTCGAGGCGTATCGGAGTGAACCAAAAGCGATGTTGTTCGGGCATGGAGGAGATACGAGGAGACAGGAACTGTCGATGACATGCCTCGCTCAGGCCGCCCAAGGGCTACTACTGCAGCGGATGACCGCTACCTACGGGTTGTGGCTCGGAGGAACCCTGTCAGCAACGCCACTGTTATGTCCTAGCCAGTAATGCCACCCGAGCCCGCTGCCACAAGGTTGGCAGCATCAAAGTCCGGACGCCGTCCGCATAAGCAGCGCCAGCGAGACAGCAAATCGCCGCAAGTCTGCGCGCGCCACCGCTGGCTTCTGGCTTCTTAAGCGCTGGAGTCGCGAGCGCTAGGACAGTTCTGTATTCGCCGCTCAGTTGTATACTCGCCACCGAATTGTGTACTTGCTGGTCAGTTGTGTGTTCATCGCAGCAGAGTTGTTGTTTGTCGTCAGCCGACGCTGACCTAGCCGCTCCGAGTCGAACTGGACAGATTTCTGTAGACCGAGTTCACTACTGTGTTACTGTATCTTCAGTAATAAAGATAAGTACCGACTTTTATTTAATATGAGTGTTTGGGCTTTCATCTTTCTGTTCACTGTTCCAGCGGACCGGTCGGCCCGCTATTAAAACTGTGGCGGTGACTTCGTAAGCCATTTCTACAGCCAAGTGTTTGTCGCTACGAACACCGCCACAAAAGCCACCATGTTGAAAAATCCTTTTCGTGCAGCTACAGGACGTAGTGTTACGACTCAAACTGTGCATAAGAGGCTGCATGATGCGCAACTTCACTCCCGACGTCCATGGCGAGGTCCACCTTTGCAACCACGGCACCATGCAGCGCGGTACAGATGGGCCCAACAACATGCCGAATTGGCCGCTCAGAATTGGCATAACGTTCTCTTCACCGATGAATGCGGCATATGCCTTGAACCAGACTATCGTCGGAGACGTGTCTGGAGACAACCCGGTCAGGCTGAACGCCTTAGACACACTATCCAGGGAGTAAAGCAAGTTTGAGGTTCCCTGCTGTTTTGCCGTAACGGCTGTGCGATACGTGCATGCCATCCATCCTCCGATCGATAGTGTAACTATATCGGCAGCCTATTGACGAGGCATTCGTCTTCATGGACGACAATTCGCGCACCCATTGTGCACATCTTGTGAATGACTTCCTTCAGGATAAAGACATTGCTCGACAAGAGTGGCCAGCATGTTCTCCAGACATGAGCCCTATCGAACATACCTGGGATAGACTGAAAATGGCTGTTTATGGACGACGTGACCCACCAACCTCTCTGAGGGATATACGCCGAATCGCCGTTGAAGAGCGTGATAATCTGGACCAACAGTGCCTTGATGAACTTGTGGACAGTATGCCACGACGAATACAGGCATGCATCACTGCAAGAGGACATGCTGCTGAGAGTACCGTTGTGTACAGCAATCTGGACCACCACCTCTGAAGGTCTCGCTGTATGGTGGTCCAACATGCAATGTCTGGTTTTCAAGAGCGAAAATAATGTTTATGTTGATCTCTATTCCAATTTTCTGTACAGTTTCCGGAACTCTCGGAACCGAGGTGATACAAAAGTTTTTCATATATATGTGTATATATATACAGGGTGTTACAAAAAGGTACGGCCAGACTTTCAGCAAACATTCCTCACACACAGATAAAGAAAAGATGTTATGTGGACATATGTCCGGAAACGCTTAATTTCCATGTTAGAGCTCATTTTAGTTTCGTCAGTATGTACTGTACTTCCTCGATTCACCGACAGTTGGCCCAATTGAAGGAAGGTAATGTTGACTTCGGTGCTTGTGTTGACATGCGACTCATTGCTCTACAGTACTAGCATCAAGCACATCAGTACGTAGCATCAACAGGTTAGTGTACATCATGAACGTGGTTTTGCAGTCAGTGCAATGTTTACAAATTCGGAGCTGGCAGATGCCCATTTGATGTATGGACTAGCACGGGGCAATAGCCGTGGCGCGGTACGTTTGCATCGAGACAGATTTCCAGAACGAAGGTGTCCCGACAGGAAGACGTTCGAAGCAATTGATCGGCGTCTTAGAGAGCACAGAACATTCCGGCATATGATTCGCGACTGGGGAATACCTAGAATGACAAAGACACCTGCAATGGACGAGGCAATTCTTCGTGCAGTTGACGATAACCCTAATGGCAGCGTCAGAGAAGTTGCTACTGTACAAGGTAACGTTGACCACGTCACTGTATGGAGAGTACTACGGGAGAACAAGTTGTTTCCGTACCATGTACAGCGTGTGCAGGCACTATCAGCAGCTGATTGGCCTCCACGGGTACACTTCTGCGAATGGTTCATCCAACAATATGTCTCTCCTCATTTCAGTGCAAATGTTCTCTTTACGGATGAGGCTTCATTCCAACGTGATCAAATTGTAAATTTTCAGACTCAACATGTGTGGGCTGACGAGAATCCGCACACAATTGTGCAATCACGTCATGAACACAGATTTTCTGTGAACGTTTGGGCACACATTGTTGGTGATGTCTTGACTGGGCCCCATGTTCTTCCACCTACGCTCAATGGAGCACGTTATCATGATTTCATACGTGATACTCTACCTGTGCTGCTAGAACATGTGCCTTTACAAGTACGGCACAACATGTGATTAATGCACGATGGAGCTCCTGCACATTTCAATCGAAGTGATCGTACGCTTCTCAACAACAGATTCGGTGACCGATGGATTGGTAGAGGCGGACCAATTCCATGGCCTCCGCGCTCTCCTGACTTCAACCCTCTTGACTTTCATTTATGGGGGCATTTGAAAGCTCTTGTCTACGCAACCCCGTTACCAAATGTTGAGACTCTTTGTGCTCGTATTGTGGACGGCTGTGATGCAATACGCGATTCACCAGGGCTGCATCAGCGCATCAGGGATTCCATGCGACGGAGGGTGGATGCATGTATCCTCGCTAACGGAGGACATTTTGAACATTTCCTGTAACAAAGTGTTTGAAGTCACGCTGGTACGTTCTGTTGCTGTGTGTTTCCATTCCATGATTAATGTGATATGAAGAGAAGTAATAAAATGAGCTGTAACATGTCCACATAACATATTTTCTTTCTTTGTGTGTGAGGAATGTTTCCTGAAAGTTTGGCCGTACCTTTTTGTAACACCCTATATATAAATTAATGTTTAAAATACTGCTGTAAATTTATTTTAATATTTAACCTCTATTCGGAGAATGTCTAGCAATTAACATGGCATAAGCACTCGTTCGACATGCTGCCGATTCTGTGACGGCGTACAAGGAAGTAGGATACGATTATGAAATGAACTCTCTAAATGAAGGTTAATTATTATTATGGTAATTTTGTAGTTGTCCGCAAGGAAATATAAATGCAAATGTCGTGTGACTAGAGCCTCCCGTCGGGTAGACCGTTCGCCGGGTGCCAGTCTTTCGATTTGACGCCACTTTGGCGACTTGCGCATCGATGAGGATGAAATGACGATGATTAGGACAACACAACATCCAGTCCCTGAACGGAGAAAATCTCCGACCCAGCCGGGAATAGAGCCCGGGCCCTTAGGATTGACATTCTCGCAACAAGAATTCATAAACAGCGCACTTTTTTCTCGCACGAACATAACGGCGAACTTGCGCTCTGTCATGTTTACGTTTAATGGAACACATATGTTTTCTCTTGGTGGAGATGGAATAAAGAAGAATAAAACCATTATGAGTGTGTTACATTAAATTTGAATGAAATGAAAAGGAAAACATCTGCAGCCATCTCTTTTGCGATTAATTTATGTGTGCAACCGATTTCTGAGTTCCACTACACCATTTTCAGCCTCCTTGACCAAAGTGATGTGGGTGTAGCCCAATCTCGTGTGCGGTCGTAACAGAAACCAATATCAAGTAACTGGTGTTCATAGATCTCTGGTTTCCATGACACTACCACTTCTTTCTCAACCAACGACTTTCAGGACAACATTCAAACCAAAACATCCAAAGAGGAAAGTCAGTCCAGCGGTGTGGGACGTTCTGGTTTGAATGTTGACCTGGCAGTCATCCGTTTATTAGCGAAGTGCTATCTCCAGATTTACTCTGGTCAAGGGGACGGAAAATGATGTAATGGGACAACGATCCTGGTTGCGTACATAAATTAAATGCAAAAGATACCGCTGCGGGTGTTTTAATTTTCATTTCTTACTGAACAGCCGAAGTTTCTGCAATCATCTAGTATAAGGATGTACATACAAAGAAATTTGTATTGTTTTCTTCCGAAGTGTGTACTGTAGCATAGAAAATTTTGCGGAGATCACTCTTCCCCTTAAAGAGTTCATTTGCCGTTGAAAGTGTAGGCGTACGCGTCCGTTGTCACTGTCATTAAAATTCTTCTGCGCATTGTCAGTATATAAAACTGTCCGACGTTTCGGACACCATTGCAAACAGCCTTCCTCAGTGCTTTGTGCTGAGTCTTCCACAGCGCAAAACCCTGAGGAATGCCGTCTACAATAGTGGCCGAATTGTCGGACAATTTTATATATTGACAATTTGGTCAACAGCCCAGAAGAATTTTATTGACGACCACATTTGCAGTTATATACGCTGCTCACTTAACTTTCGTCTTACACCCTCACAAAACGTAGCTTTCCTAGAGGCCATCTGATACCGAGAGTCAGGTTATTTTGCCTTGTCACTGCTACTTTATAAGAGCAACAGTGTGCACTCAACTTTCGTTCTAACCCATGACTATCCTCACCTCCTACCCGCTTCCGTAAGAGAGAACGAGACGAAGAGTAGGAAGCAACCACAGAGCCCCAGTTCTCAGACTCCTCATACGCACGAACTGTGGCAGGAAGGAAGGAAGCCACTATAGTAATGACCTAAAAGTGGCGTCTAGATTTATAATGTATGCAACCCTTAACGTTAGACTCATATTCGTTCCGTTTCTGATCTGTAACGCACTCACTTTTATGTGAACCATAGAATACCACATCCATTTCTTAAAATTTTTTTGAAAATTAATTTATTTTATTAACCTGGTAATTGACGGCGTTAGATTCGTTTCGATTCACTGAGATTGTGCGGAAACAATTACCGATCGTTTTCTGTTCTTTCTGATTATTGATTATCTCCTCCATGTTTTTCAACATTTCTGTTTTTTTTTGTTTTTTTTTTTTTTTTTTTTTTTTTACTATGGTGATATCGTTTGAGCAATTGATTTTCAACCAACCATCGCTTTTGTGTTAACATCCGTTTTATACCCTCTTGCAAAAACAGTTTAAATCTGCAAAAGCTGCCATGAAGGTTGGACTACATATCTCTCTCCGCATTTTGATTTTTCATACACAAAGGAAAACACCACCATGTTCTATGCTTTTATTGGTCAGTTTTCAACGGGTAAACAGAAGAGTTACTTCGTATCAAATACGGATGAGAATTACTCACTTAGATGTGAGATAAAGCTTTTTGTGGAATAGAAATTGCTGTCCTCTACTACGATGTGACTGTAATGAAAATTGAGGTTTATCTAGTGTGACTACTCAGTTCATGGCGTAATAACATATGTGAGTTCAGTACTTCGTCCTGCCACTATCTATGGCATAGAAAGGGGTTTGACTTGTCGCCCCAGCCCCCTAAAGTGCCTTCATAAAACCTAGCTTCTCAGTAAACCCTATCCCTGATAGTCTTAATGTCAATGCAGTGACAGCCTCGACTTGCGAGAACATTAAGGTAATTTCTCAGCTAGATCGCAGCCGTCTAGATAGTCTCACTTGTATTACTTAGAAAAGATGAGATGTACTCTAGATGAATTTACTGGGAGTCTTATTTCGACATCCATAAGATGCAACAGACCTATGCAATCTCTAAAGTCCTTGGCTGACGATGTAAACGTATATAGCAAGGTTCTGTCGACGAAAATACTGCGCACCTATTCCGCCGACATTTACCGGCGCTAGGTAATTCACGTAGAGAGAGAGAAATTATTTGAAGGCAACATACTAAAATGAATGGAATTTTTAGGAGAAGAGGTGGGTCGGGTGCTCATCGTGCAAAAGATAACCAAGCACATTTGCCAGCCTACCATTTACCGCCACTGCTCTTAACGTTCATTACAAGGACGGTCGTTAGAAACGCTAGATTAAGCCACCGTGGAATCTCACTGTGGATATTGTGAACAGTGCGGCCACTGAGCATAATACTGTAAAATAGTAAAGGTGTTTCGGGAACGACTCAGCCTACTAATATCGAGCAATCGGTGCTTTCTCAGTCTTAAACGACTTATACTGTGAGAGACTGTTCAAGGGAATGAAGGTTTACATGCCTTCACTGTTAAAGGAAACATCACCGATCAGTCCTCAACCATTTCATCCTTCCAGGTCCCTATCAGTAGTTCACTAACGCGTAAGTTTCACTCACGTTAACACGGCACGTTTACAGGGAATAGGCAAAATAATGTGAACACCTGTACTTACTTAGGAACGGTTTATTAATAAGGGATTGAATCCCCATTTGCTCGTAATACAGCTGCGATCCTTCTTGAAATACGGGCATATAATGATTGTATAGCCTCTAGTGGAATGTTATGCCACTCTTCGATCAGAACCTCTTCTAACTCCTGTAGTGACGAGGGAGGCGGAAATCTGTTGCAGAGTCTGCGCTCCAATTCCACTAGGGTTCGATAATGTTCAAGTCCAGGGACTGTGCTGCCTAGGGAAAACGCTTCGGTTCAGTTCATTTGTATACTCCTCATACCACGATTGTACTGTCGTGGCTGTGTTAATTATCGTCCTGAAAAATTGCGACATTTTTGGGGAACAACTTTCGAATCATGGGGTGCACCTGATCACCTAAAATGTTCACGTAATCGTTGGCTGTAACACGGCCTCTGAGAGTAATGATGGGACCAGCAGAATACTATGATACGGCTGCCCGCACCATCACACTTCTACCTCCATGCTTAACCCTTGGAATCAAGCAGTCAGGATTGTAGGCTTCTTTTGGCATTCTCCAGACATAAACCCGGCCAGATGTTGGAAGTAGCGAAACCACTGAATCGTCGGGCCATATGACATGTTTCCGCTGATCAGCTGTCCAGGGTCTACGCTCCTGACACCATGTTCTACGCTTCTTTGCGTGGGTTGTCGTTACTAATGGTTTCGGTATAACAGCTCGTATACGAATATTCGCTTTATGGAGTTCTCGGTGGACAGTGTCGATAGATACGGGGTATCGAAGATGGCTATTGAGCTCTGCAGTCACTTTAGCTGCCGTAGTTTTAAGATGATTTGACACAATTCATGTCAGCGTACGATGATCTCTGTCATTTGGCTTTGATATGCGCCCTTTATAACGTTTACACGGTGATGTCTTCTAATGTTTTGTGTAGGCTGTTATGACTGTTGCTCATGAAACATTCAATAAGTTTGCTGTCTTGCTTACTAACTCTCCAGCTAATCGGGTCCCCACAATCCGCCCTCTTTGAGACTCTGTTAGGTCTGTTAGGTCTTTCATTGCACGTCGACCTCTGCCTCTGAATGCAAATACGAAATGTGCACTACTCGTAAACAACCTGCATTGATGCCTAATCCGTACTGAAGACGCACAGTCCAGTGCAACACGTGCCTTACCTGCGATGTTGACGGTCAAACACAACCATGCCATTACTACCACCGTTCACATTATTTTGCCTATCCCCTGTATATGTGATAAGGCCTACAGGCGAGACTAGACAACAACATTATATTCTGGATGCCAGCATTAAGACCCTTTGACTGATAACCTAAACTTATAGTCTGTGAACATTAGGTCATTATCAGTATATGTGTTCGAATCTTCTTCGACATTCACATCTTCCAGCTTCGTGGATCTGAACTTAGGGAGTCCGTGGAAGAACGTTCATGTCTGGCTCATTGCTTTCGAGAATTTATATTGTTTCACGAAACATTCGAGTTTTCCCGAGGATATCAGGTTACCTCAATGCGTCAAAATCATGTCCAGGAAAGAACTTTGGATTCCTTTCCAGAGGACCCTCGCCTCAGACGTTACGGACGCTGCATATGTGACAGAACGATCCGCTTTGACTTTCACATCGTCCTAAGACTTTGATAAGTAGTCGTCAATTACCAGCAGTATCAATACCGCTATCAGAAGTAGGAGGCTACCCAAACCTCCTCAGACTTTCCTCATTCTGGCTTCCAACAGGCCAATACAGTCGGCCTCTAATGGAAATTATTACACATCATTGCTTACGTTCTCTACTTCAAACAAACGTATTTCTATTGAATACACGTGTGTACCATTCGATGCAGAAGATACAGCAAAGGATCGTTCCTGCTGTATTAAGACAGCGCAGGAAAATGCCCCTTCCCAGGCCATCACACAGCAATTCCAAACTGCCTCAGGATCCACTGCAAGTACTATGACAGTTAGGCGGGAGGTGAGAAAACTTGGATTCCATGGTCGAGGGGCTGCTCATAAGCCACACATCACGCCTTTAAATGCCAGACGACGCCTCGCTTGGTGTAAGGAAAGTAAAAATTGTACGATTGAACAGTGGGGAAACGTTGTGTGGAGTGACGAATCACGGTACATAGTGTGGCGATCCGATGGCAGGGTGTGGATATGGCGAATGCCCGGTGAATGTCACCTGCCAACGTGTGTAGTGCCAAGAGCAAATTTCTGAGGCGGTGGTGTTATGGTGTGGTCGTGTTTTTCATGGAGGGGTTTGCACCCCTTGTTATGTTGCGTGGCACTATCACAGCACAGGCCTCCATTGATGTTTTAAGCACCTACTTGCTTCCCATTGTTGAAGAGCAATTCGGGGACGACGAGTGCATCTTTCAACACGACGAGCACCTGTTCATAACTCACGGCCTGTGCGGAGTGGTTACTTGACAATAACATCCGTGTAATGGACTGGCGTGCACAGAGTCCTGACCGGAATCGTATAGAACACCTTTGGTATGTTTTGGAACGCCGACTTCGTGTCAGGCCTTAACGACCGGCATCGATACCTCTCCTCAGTGCAGTACTTCTTGAAGAATGGGCAGCTGGTCCTCAAGAAACCTTCCTGTGCCTGACTGAACGTATACCTGCGAGAGCGGAAGCTGTCAGCAAGGCTAAGAGTGAGCTAACGCCATATTGAATTCCAGCATTACTGATGGAGGGCGCCATGTACTTGTAAGTCATTTTCAGCCAGGTGTCCAAATAATTTTGATCACATAATATACACTTTTGTTTTCTGATGTCTAATTTGCCCAGTAGAATCTCCTCATTACCGATCTAGGAAAGGAACAACATATCTGATAACCCTTTCATACTCTCTGGCTACATTTCTGTTCATTAATATTTAGTGTGTGTTAGCTGCGACAGGAATATTTTCCTCAATGGAAACCTCATGTACACATGTGTGAATGTTCTATTTTTTCATTAGATGCACAAGTGCTCATACCTGTAGGACATCACAGTAAAAATATTAACGAGTGAATTTAGCAGTGCGCAGCAGCTTGTGACGGCCAGAATTCACGGATGTTATTGCTTAGTTATACTCCGCCGTATAACTGGACATTATTATTGTTACTTTGCATGGTAGTTATCGAATTAGCAGCTTTCTTATTACATCACAGATTATTGCAATATTATTCGTTTTAGTCCATAAACAGAAGCCAAATATTCAAAGCATGTATTGAAAACGGGTGCGTACATTTGCATAAATCATGCATCTAAAATCATTAAAAGTTCACCAAAGAGCATTAGAGCATAAAGATAAATTCCCTTCCTTCGAAAAGAAAATTAGTTCTGAAAGGGTTAAAATAAGTTAATTTCCAAAATATCTGTGCACAGCCATTTTTTTGCATACATCTGAGTCTAATACCAGTCTTCCTCACGGTTTCTCCTTAAATAGTTCCGCCATAATACTCCTAATACATTTGTTTCTCAGGAACATAATTCAGTTCCTCAAGAAAATCAATATCCATCTCACGTAAGTGCTAGCCTAGCATCAGTAATCCTCCAATAGGGTCTCGGATTAACTTACTGTTTTTATATACAGAGACCGAAATCTTCTCCAGAAACTTAAAAGTCGGTCTCTTGACAATGGGGTGTGCACTGACAGCGAACATAATACATAGAGTACCTTCAGTTGTCACTAAGTCTCTATTTGCTTCAAGAATCTCTTTCAGGTAATGTTTGAAGTAGGCCTAATGCATCAAAAATCCTATCTAGGATGGTAAACTGTGGCATGATACATATGGAAGACCATAGCGCATCTACTGTAAAACCATTAACTTAAAAAAATAAACAAATAAGAGAACCCGTTGGCTTCATTAGACGTTTCTATCCTTAGAAATGAAATTTTAGTGTTGTTCAGTTTCTTTTTGATCAGCTGCTAGCAGCTGATATTGTATTATATAGATGAACGGTACACTGTGTCACCTCAATATTCATTTTGAAAGGGGCTATTTAGCAGCTTCCTCCGTTGTCTGTAGTATTTTATGGTTATGATATTTGTGGGTACACTATTATCACGCAGTGGCTATTCTTGATGCAGCGAAAATTCTTTCGCCCATTGTCAAGAGACTTTTAAGTTTCTGGAAGAGATTTCGGTATCTGTGTATAAAAACATTAAGTTAATTCGAGACACTATTGGAGGATTACTGATGCTAGGATAGCTCTTACGTGAGATGGGTATTGATTTTCTTGAGGAACTGTATTATGTTCCTGAGGAACAAATGTATTAGGAGGTATCGCAAGCACAGTTTTTGGTTCTACTTTAGGGGTGATGTGAACGGCATCTGTAGCCTTCCAGGTTTTGTTCAAAAATTGTTCATATATTTAAGAAGCAGTGTTGGTGGATCGCAGCGGTTGTGTAGTCGCTTTTTTTTTTTAGCTGTTCCTCTATCTTAGGACTTTCAAAATCACCAAGTCTTTATAAAATACATATATTTTATTGCTCGTATGCCACAAAAAATAAAAATAGCTTAAGTAATACGTTTTATCTTTATATCTTTATGCTCTCTGTGTAATGTTAAAAAGGAAACTTCTTGTACCCTTTTCTTAATTAGATAGAATTTATATCGAGTATTAAAAATAAAATCCGGCAGTAGTTGTGGTCAGTTCACAGTTTTTCTGAAGATAATTACAGTGAAGTGCAGCTTCCAAATTAAGGAGCTACGCGTTGACCTTCTACTAACCAGATGAAGTGGGGAGACGTAATACTGGCGGTTTGGAGCTCTCTCTGTCTGTCTGTCTGTCTCTCTCTCTCTCTCTCTCTCTCTGTCTGTCTGTCTCTGAGCGCGCGAGCGCCATGTGTGTGTGTGTGTGTGTGTGTGTGTGTGTGTGTGTGTGTGTGTGTGGCTTTGTTCTTCTATTTTAATGTTGTGTGATGGCATAAATGGTCTGTGTCCAGTTTAATGTAACCGTTGGTGAAGTGTTACATCGCCATCATGATATTGAGAGCACAGCCGTCTAGATACTTAACATTTACTACTTATATCATGGCAAGAGCTTCAAATTTTATTTCAGAGCAACTTTCGATCAGTATCTGTTATCCTCAGATTATTCCGTAATACACTACATTCATATACATACCATATTTGTGTTTTCCTGACAGTTTTGGAGATGGTGATTACTGAACGAAACAGTTTATCTAATCTACACACATTATAAAAATGTATGCGCGTATGATCCAAATCTCCTCCTATACTACTGGTTCCATTTGAAGCAGACGTGGTACACGTATCACCTACCGTCTGGAAAGAAGCAATTTGTGGGTAAGAACCACCTAATCATCAAAGAGATGAGGTTGAAAAAATAGCGTAGCCCACGATGCGCAAATATCCAGACTTTATTCGTCCAGTATTTGAGAATGAGAGCACTGGCCACTTGCAACAAACTTGACGTATGATTTCAAATCTGTTACTAAATTTATCTCGCTGACATCTGCCACAAAATGATGATAGGAGAAAAGTTTGTAGTTTACTAGATTTGCGATGTTCATACACTTAGACTGCCACATCAGGCTTGACCTTTTAATGTATTACTCCTTTACTACCCGTTATATTAGGGACCAATTTTGCAGACGGTATTCACATATGCCACTGAAAGTACCTCCAAAATTATATCACTGAACGACACATAGTCCTGGAGATAGGATTTCGTAAACACTGAGCTAGTTGTAAACGAAGCTGCAGGCGAAATGCTCAAGGAATACAGGTGAAATATGTGTGTAAGTATGTGTGAAATATGAAAATTTATGTGAGATATATGTGACATGGGCGTATATGGGTGAAATTTCGGGCAAAATGTTTCTTCTAAAACTCAGGATTGATAACAGCCAAACATGGTAATCATGTTACTCAGTATATGGAAACAAATACTGTGGGGTAAGAACCAGTATCCTCATTTGGGTCAGGGTTATGAACAGAAACGTGTAGGGGAGGAGGAGATGGAGAGACAGAGAGAGAGACAGAGAGAGGGAAGGAGATGGATACAGATATGAGAAGAGGAGATGGACAGAGAGAGGGGGAGAAGTAGATGGACAGCGAATTGTGGAAGAGGAGATAGTCACAGAGAAATGGAGAAGGAGATGGACAGGGTGATGTGGAGGAGGAGATGAAGAGAGAGAAGAGGAGAAGATGGGCAGAGAGGAGGACGTGAGACATTGACAGAGGGAGTGGGAAGAAGTAAATCGACAGTAGGAGCTGGACAGCGAGAGGGAGAGGAAGAGATGGGCACAGAAAGGGTTAGTACAAGATGCGCAGAGATTGTGGGTTGTTGGTGAAGAAAGTGGAGGGTGAGAGGGGGAGGAGAGAACGAACGGAGAGTAGTGTATGATAAGGACAGATACAGGAGGAGGAGGAAATGAAGAGGAGGGGGATAGAGGATATAGAGTAACAGAAGACTATACTCAGTCAGTGTTGGGTAATCAGCTAGTACAACATAAAAAGCCTCTTGCGACAGCAGAAACGCATGAAAGCTAAAATAATACAAACCATAATATCCTTGTTAATTAATATCAGTTACTCAAGTTACACGTTATTTCGAGATGCTCTTCCTCCATACTGGTTTTCAGGTTCTTTTTCCACTTGTAAATTAATGCTTCTATCGAAACTGAATCTACACCACAAAAATGATTACTAATTAGTGATGATATGTGACGATGACAAGTATCGTATTATTTTTAATGCAATGCAAGAAGAAATAACTTACTGCTATTTAGTTATGAATGAAGGAGGAGTGCAAACTGTTCTGCATTGACAGAAGGATACCAAACAAGTACAGAAATGACACCATTGACAGTAAAATGTTCACTCATGGATGATGGAGTTTCCAAAGTGGGAATTCGGCACATTATGAATCCAGAGCCTACATCCTCTGATGACAGTAGTCGCCGGCCGTAGTGGTCGTGCGGTTCTAGGCGCTCAGTCCGGAACCGCGTGACTGCTACAGTCGCAGGTTCGAATCCTGCCTCTGGCATGGATGTGTGTGATGTCCTTAGGTTAGTTAGGTTTAAGTGGTTCTAAGTTCTAGGGGACTTATGACCACAGCAGTTGAGTCCCATAGTGCTCAGAGCCATTTGAACCATTTGAACCAGTGCCACGCAAAACAACAAGGGGTGCAAGCCCCTCCATGAAAAACACGACCACACCGTAACACTACCGTCTCCGAATTTTACCGTTGGCATTACACACGCTGGCAGATGACGTTCACGGGTCATTCGCCCTGCCGTCGGTTCGCCACATTGTGTACCGTGATTTGTCACACCACACAACATTTTTCCACTGCTCAATCGTCCAAAGTTTACTCTCCTTACACCAAGCGTGGCGTCATTTGGCATTTAAAGGCGTGATGTGCAGCCACTCGACCATGAAATTCAAGTTTTCTCGCCTCCCGCCTAATTGTCATAGTACTTGCAGTCCGCAATTCCAATTTGATGGTCTGCATAGATGTCTGCAGGTTACACATTACGACCCTCTTCAACTGTTGGTTGTCTCTGTCAGTCAACAGACTAGGTCGACCTGTACGCTTTTGTGCTGTACGTGTCCCTTCACGTTTCCACTTATCTGTCACATCGGAAACAGTGGACCTGGGGACTTTTAGGAGTGTGGAAACCTCGCGTACAGAGGTACAGCACAAGTGACACCCAATCACCTGACCACGTTCGACGTCCGTGAGTTCCGCGGAGCGCCCCATTCTGCTCTCTCACAATGTCTAAAGACTACTGAGGTCGCTGGTATGGAGTACCTGGCAGTAGGTGGCATCACAATGCACCTAAGATGAAAAACGTATGTTTTGGGGGTGTCCGTATACATTTGATCACATAGTGTATATAGGATAAACATCCAGGAACTTTAAAGCAAGGCAATTAGGCAATTTCAGAATCCTAAAAAGTAACAGCTCCCCTAGCACATTTGCCGACTCCTAATAGCCCAAAACCGCCACCCAACTATAACAGAAAAAGATTTAAAATACTACAATCCAGCCAGTATCTACACCATAAACTAACAATATAAGAAAACTTCCAGATACAAAAGGGAAGAGCCGAAAGTAAACAGGCTATAAAAGAATACACTACGTTTAGGCAAAGGCACGCTGTTTAACACATTAAAGTAACTGTACAGAAAAGGCAACACACTCAGTTAAAAATGCTTACGCACAGAAAGAGAGAGATGGAAAGTAAACAATACTCAAATTGGGCACCAAACCCACTTGAGAACACGCGAACACTGGCTGGGTTGGGGACTACAGACACACAGTAATGACTTTTACACCTCGTCTTGGTGAATGGAAAATGTTCTTTGCAACCTAATTTCTAAATAATGTACGTTTCGTGTGGTGCTCGACAACTTGTCAGTGTGTAGAAGAAAAACGATCTGCCATAGAAACACGTAAGTGACAGCAAATATGCTGGAGAAATATCATCCCACAACAGATTTACGTTTACACATAAAAGGATGTGTTAACTCGTCAATAAAACTCACATTAACATCTTTTGGTAGCAGACGACAAGTTATCAGTACAGGGCAAAACATAAATGCTTCCACAAAACCATATAATGTAAAATCAATGTAATAACAAAAACAAACAAAAAACTGTCCTTAGACCTAATTTTCTTAGTTATCACTTAAAAATATGCTCACATTTAACAGTCTTGAGTGAAAAGAAACCAATGATTGTGGCACAGAGGTGCTGAAACATGTCTGGTCCGCATGAGAACACAATGTCTTGCTTAACAGGTGGACCTTTCATCAATTATTTTTACTACTACAATAGCTGCATGTCGAAAAGATGAATTGAGCTTCATTTTGGTAAACTGATCGTCAGGTGACATAACGTGAAGTGAAACCTCAGTTACGAAATAGAGGATAAATGGTATTTAGATGCACGATAAGACGCACAACACCAACGAGAATATACAGTGAAGCAGCACAGTAATAATTATGCATTAATTTCAAAATTTTAAACATGGCTGTAACAGCAACTGTTGAAATTCTTCACGATAAAGGATGACAGCCAAAAACACTTGCAGGATAAAAATTTATTAAAATTTCTTGACCAAGGTGATGTAATTTCAGATTTTTTACTTCTGATGAAGGTATATTTATATGTACCGAAACCTTGGTCAAGAAATTTTAATAAATTTTTATCCTGCAACTGTTTTTGGCTGTCATCCTTTATCGTGATGCATTAATTCAAACGACAAGTCCTCATTCTACGAAATACTATCCATTCTCAATGTCTAGAGGTCTGACTTCGTTAAATATTCCACTGACATTGGAAAACGGGCACAAACATCATCATGTGTGCAAACTGTGCATCATGCGGACCCGTTTCTATTCTTGTGCAGGAGAGGAGGATGCAGATCATCTTTTCGTTTGGTGTCACAGGTATGAATAAGCCGGCTGAATGGCACAGCCTAGAGGCTAATAGGGAAAATAATATAACAAGTATCTGTATTTGCTGTTAAAGAAAATTTGAAGCGAAGAAGGATGGAACTCTGCTCTGATCTGCTAGAAGCCAGTACAGACTTCCGATCAAAACACACATAACTTATCCATGGAATGGCGTGATACATATCCGCCAAGTACAATGAAGTACAAGAGTCATGGTGACTGGGTGTTGTGTCATGTCCTTAGGTTAGTTAGGTTTAAGTAGTTCTAAGTTCTAGGGTACTGATGACCATAGATGTTAAGTCCCATAGTGCTCAGAGCTTTTTGAACCCTTTTGCAAGAGTCAGCGTAAGTCACCGTGACAATCATTATCCATGATATACTATAACATGATCATCCCACCAACAATTAATTGTATATTGATATCTCAAGAAACTCACAGATGTTGTTAGATATTTTAAGAGATTACGAAAAACTTTGCTATTGATCCAGATACCCCATAACAGGACGCACTTAAGCATTTCATCGACAACAAATCAGGTATCAGCAAATTCTATTTCTTTTTCGTTCCCTATTCAATATACAGAGCGAATCCAACACCTTTGTCAGTTGTCAAAGAACTTTGTTTGGGGACAATAATTTCTTTAAATACTCAAACTGAAAGTAGGTCTGAAGCTGTGAGTAAGCTATCGCACGATTGAGTATTCTAGAGCGGTGCAAAACGATGTCAAAGATGCTGCTCTGTTACTGTAGACTATGTTCCCAAGAACAACAAGTGTCGAAACATGAAGCGAATAAAAGAAAACAATATCTTGTGAGTAACACCGAAATTGTAAAGTTTGCATTCAGATTCACAATATGGTTTCTGACAACACGGGAAAAAAAAGGTTGTGAATAACACTAAAAATGTAATGTTTCCATTGAGGTTCACAGTATGTGTCCTGACAATACAGTTTTTGATATGGGAAAAACTTAATTGTGAGTATGGACAGACAACAAGTAATGGCAGCAACTTCGTGGAAGTTGAGTTCAAACTAGTAGAAACGATCGCTCGCCTTAACCTGAAAGAAAAGATTACAAAAAAATGCGCATACTACAAAGTATATAAAGGCTGACATTTCATGTGGTCCGAAATTTAGAAAGATAGTACCAAGAAAATGTGGTTGGATATGGAAGTAAAACGGCTTTACAAGCAGGAGTACCTATACAGAAGGCAGCAATAAGAAGTGAATTTGGTACTAGCGAGTCTTCCAGATCAGCTGTGTGGAGCTGAAAATGAACGACTACATTCGCAGCAAACGGGGAAATAAAAAAAAAAGCTATCGAAATACAAAAATTAGCAAATTCTATTTCCGCATAAACATATTCATCCACACCTCGAACAATTGTATGGTGATCTGTAACACTACAGACGTTGATTTTTCGAATACTCTTTCCCTCTTTCGCTATAAATCTTTGACAGAAATCATCTTTCCGACAAACACAACACTGTGTCAATAAACGTGCAGTTTAAAGGAAACTAAATTTTCCACATTAGAATACAGCATTTATCATGTACTTCTCGTGAATTAGTACATTTTACATATGTAGAAACTATTAACTGCCTCAAAATTTGCAGATTGTGATGTCAAATTAACTCATCATTACCAGTGCCAGACGCATCATAGCCTCCTGTGCATCTCTCATGCTCATGTTAAATACCACTAGTGCTTTTCACAGACAACAGTATGCAACGGCGCGGGTTTGTTCTGGCTGATTAAAATTACTCACATCAACGAGTTTTCTTAACACCACGACCTGCCCTGAAGCGACGTACGCTGATCGTACGGATTTGATGGTCGACAATCCCCACTTTCGGAAGTTCGAACGCAGAGTTGCGAACGTGTTCGGGTGACGCTACGCTTGACATCATGAATCATGATGTTGGCAGTCAGAAGCGCTCATCACTCCGATAAGGGAGCAGACGACGTACACTAACTAATCAGACGCATCTGGACACTTATTAGTGGACGTTGATATGGGGTGCGTTCACCGTTCGCCTTTACGACCGCTGGAACTCGGTTGGAATTACTTTCAATTGGATGTCTGAATGACTGAGGGGGAACGGCAGCCCATTCTTCCTCAAGAGTAGAAACCAAAGTGTGTGGTGATGTTGAACACTGGAATCTGGCCCAAGTCGACGTCCTGACTCTTCAGCTGTGTTCCACAGGGTTCAGGTCGGGACTCACGGCATATCGACCAACTGAGAAGTGTAATTGTCCACAAACCACTCACTTACTGACGCTGCTTTATTACAGGGTGCATTGTGGTGCTTAACAAACAATCATCAGCTCCGAACTGCTCCTGGAAGGAAGGAGCTGATGGGCACTAACGCCGAGATTAACAGCGCCTGTTCCTGTACTGCACGAAGTATACAATGCTATACAATCTATATAATATGTTCATATCTTCAGGCATTTAGGATTGTCTTAAGCGCAACAAGGAAACACAACCTAGCCATGAAAAGAAACATGAAAAACACCGACCAAATACTATCACCGCTTTTTTTTTTTTTTTAATGTCAAGTTCCGTAGGACCAAATTGAGGAGCAAATCTCCAAGGTCATGGAACGTGTCAGTACATGAACTTACAACATAAAAAGTAATAACAGATAAAAATAAATGTTCATGAACCTGAAAGAAGATCAGTCCATAAGTTTAAGCAAACGCTATCAGCAGTACAATGAGAATCTTCTTCATTTTCCAAGGAACTACTCGACAGAATAGAAGGAGTGACCCATGAGGAAACGCTTCAGTTTCGATTTGAAAGCGCGTGGATTACTGCTAAGATTTTTGAATTCGAGTGGCAGCTTACTGAAAATGGATGCAGCAATATACTGCAAACCTTTTTGCACAAGAGTTAAGGAAGTCCGATCGGAATGAAGGTTTGATTTCTGCCGAGTATTAATCGAGTGAAAGCTGCTTATTGTTGGAAATAAACTAATATTGGTAACACGAAACGACGATAAGGAATATACATATTGAGAGGCCAATGTCAAAATACCCAGACTCGCGAAAAGAGGTCGACAAGAGGTTCGTGAACGCACACCACTTATTGCCCGAACCGCCTGTTTCTGAGCCAAAAATATCCTTCTAGAATGGGAAGAGTTACCCCAAAACATAACACCTTACGACATAAGTGAATGAAAATAAGCAAAGTAGACTAATTTACGTGTCGAAATATCACTCATTTTCGATACCGTTCGCATAGTGAAAATGGCAGTATTAAGTCTTTGGACAAGATCCTGAACGTGGGCTTTCCACGACAGCTTACTATCTATCTAAACACCTAGGAATTTGAACTGTTCAGTTTCACTAATCATATGCCCGTTCTGTGAGATTAAAACGTCAGGTTTTGTTGAACTGTATGTTAGGAACTGTAAAAACTGAGTCTTACTGTGATTTAACGTTAGTTTACTTTCTACAAGCCATGAACTGAGGTCATGTACTGCTCTACTTGAAACCGAGTCAGTGTTGCACACAACATCCTTTACTACCAAGCTAGTGTCATCAGCAAACAGAAATATTTTAGAGTTACCCATAATACTAGACGGCATATCATTTATATAAATAAGGAACAGGAGTGGCCCCAACACTGATCCCTGAGGCACCCCCCACTTGACAGTACCCCACTCAGATCACACATCACAGCCGTTATCAACATTGTGAATAATGACCTTTTGCTGCCTGTTGCTAAAGAGGCGAACCAATTGTGAGCTATTCCCCTTATTCCATAATGGTCCAACTTCTGGAGCAATATTGTGTGATCAACATAGTCAAATGCCTTTGTTAAATCAAAAAATACGCCATGCGTTCGAAACTTTTTGTTTAACCCATCCAGTACCTCACAGAGAAAAGAGAATATAGCATTTTCAGCTGTCAAACGACTTCTAAAGCCGAACTGTACATTTGATAGCAAATCGTGTGATACAAAATGATCAATTAACCTTACATACACAGCCTTTTTGATAACTTTTGCAAACACTGATGGCATAGAAATAGGTCTAAAATTATCTACATTATCCCTTTCTCCCTTTATATAAAGCGGCTTTACTACTGAGTACTTTATTCGCTCGGGAAACTGACCATTCCTAAAGGAAAAATTACAAATATGGCAGCACAGTATTTTAATATTCCACTAGACACTCCATCATAACCATGAGAGTCCTTAGTCTTCAGTGATTTGATTATTGTCTCAATCTCCTTCTTGTCTGTATTACAGAGGAGTATTTCAGACGTCAATCTCGGAAAGGCATTTGCTAAGAAACTTATATGATTTCCTGTAGATACTAAAATTTTATTTAATTCACCAGCAATGCTCAGAAAATGGTTGTTAAATACTGTACATATATCTGATTTATCAGCAACAGAAATATTATTACTGCAAACTGACTTTATATCGTCAACCTTGTGCTGCTGACCAGACACTTCCTTCACAACTGACCATATGGCTTTAATTTTATCCTGTGAATTAGCTATTCTATTTGCATACCACATATTTTTTGCCTTGCTAATAACATTTTTAAGCACCTTACAATACTGTTTGTAATGGGCTACTGTAGCCTGATTGTGACTACTTCTAACATTTTGATATAATTCCCGCTTTGTTCTACATGATATCCTTATCCCACTAGTCAGCCAACCGGGCTGTCCATTACTGCTAGTGCCCCGTTTAGAATGTCCTAATGGAAAGCAACTCTCAAAGAGCATGAGAAATGTGTTATGGAAAGCATTGTATTTATCATCTATATTATCGGTACTATGAACATCTTGCCACTCTTGTTCCTTGACAAGTTTTGAAAAACTCTCTACTGCTGTTGGATTAACTTTCCTACGTAGTTTGTAATTAAGTACGACATTGATTAGAGTACAAAAACCTTTTAGTGTTAAAATTTGTGCATCATGGTCTGAAAGGCCATTCACCCTTTTACTAACAGAATGGCCATCTAGTAATGAAGAATGAATAAAAATATTGTCTATGACTATGCTACTGTTCCCCTGCACCCTAGTTGGAAAAAACACAGTTTGCATCAGATCATATGAATTTAGGAGATCTACCAACATCCTTTTTCTTGCACAATCATGTACAAAATTAATATTGAAGTCACCACATAGAACTACTTTCTGGTACTTCCTACAAAGTGAATCAAGAACCCTCTCTAGCTTGAGCAAAAATGCTCTGAAGTCGGAGTTAGGGGACCTATAAACAATAGCAATTAGAAGTTTAGTTTCACTAAATTTAACTAATGCTGCACAACTTTCAAATATCTGTTCAGTGCAGTGCCATGATACGTCTATGGACTCAAATGAAATACTGTTTTTGACGTACAGAGCCACTCCCCCACCCCGCAAGGAACTCCTTGAGAAACAGCCAGCTAATCTGTAGCCCGGTAAAGGAAGCCTCTGAATTATCAAATTATTTAAGTGGTGCTCTGATATACCAATAAATTCAGAGTTAACATCTATTAGCAGTTCACTAACTTTATCTCTAATACCTCTTATATTTTGATGAAATATGCTCCCCTCCGTACTTCACTGTTGGTACTGCACATGGAAACGTTCTCCAGGCATTCACCAAACCCAAACCCCGCCACCAAATTGCCTAAGTGTACAATGTGGTTAATCACACCAAATAATTCATTTACAGTCATTCCAGTACGGTCACTCTTTATACCACTTCAAGCGTCGCTTGACTTGAGACACGTGTGGTTTATGGGGGCTACTCGGTCGTTGTAACGTATTCATTTTAACTTCTTACGCACAATCATCGCATTAGTTGAATTGCTAGTAGCATTTCGACTGATTTGATGCGATTTTTAACAACCACCCTCCGTAATGCTTAACAATTGCTGTCTGCAAGCACATGAGGACTGTCAGGGCCTGATTGAGCTATAACTTTAAACTTGGTCAGCATTAGTTGGTTTGAAATATCCCTTTTACATTTGGTACACAAGTGATATCCAGTGAGGATTAGAAATGTCCATTTTACATTTGGTACACAAGTGATATAAAGTGACTAGTCCACGGACGTAGTTACTCAGCTCATCTTATAACTCTCTTAACTAACAGTGTTATTATTCCTGTCATGGTAAAATCAAATTACAACACTACCGGGTACTAGTAAATTAGTAAATCACCGATAATGCTACTGCTGTGAAAATATTTTAATTTCGCCGTGATTGTGCGTAATAGTAAGGTATTGGACTGTTTTCGTTTCCCGAAAGGTAACTACGGAAAGGAAGCAACAGCAGAACAAACGGGATTCGAGCCAAGGTTCTATTAGTTACATTGAAACTTGAATTACGTAACAGAAATCGGGTACCAGTCTAATTAAGCAAATGTGTATAAAGTACTTGCTCTGTTAATAAAGAAAGTTATCTATTTGAATGAACTTAATAAAGACGTTATGATTTGCAAATGAGGTACGATACGGTAGCACACTTTAGCTAGCAACAGGACAACAGAGAAGGAGTATTATAACGTTTTGGCAACAACTGGCTCGCAGTAACACTTACTATCTATGTATTAAAGTATAAAGCTAATGATCATTACAGATGAATGAGTACTAACGGTGGAGCCCTAGAGACTTGGAGACAGGGATATTTTATCAGTTTAATTACTGGGAAATACTATCACTGAAACCATTTTCAGATACTTACATTATTTGTTTTGATTTTTTTAATATTCCCAAGCACCATTCGTTTACTTATACTATTTAGCTCAAATGGGCATGTGGTACCGGGATCTAATGTAGTTTGAATAGTGGTAGCCAGCTGCTTATTATTGCACACAAATTGACAAGTGTTCTTCATTAATGCTGTGGCTCTTCGAGTCTACGAGCCAGTAACTATAAAGGATTATCATAGATTTTGCAGGTGACTGTGTTACCATACTGGGATTTCAACAATAAAAAAACCTTAAACTGAATACTTTAAATCTTTTCTTGGTAACGATGCTTTAATGTTACTCTAACTCTTCGAGTACTTCAGAAAAAGATTCACAAGAAATTTAATGCTACACAGTTGTTATTAAATATTGCTACAGGAATCAATTATTGCATGTTCAATGAAATAAGAGACCCGAAATTTCTCAGCACTTGGAACAGGACCATGTCTAGGTCCATAGCTCAGGATAAAATATGTATGCTGAACACAAAGTTTACGGAACACAATAATAACTGGATTACAAAACATGTAAGTGGTCCATGCAGTTATATAGTACTCAACTGATTCTTTGAGATGAAGGTAGTGGCTGTGGTGATTTTCTGCTACTACTCAAAGGAGCGACAAAAGAGCCCATAGTTATTAGTGTATAACAAACAAAGACCGTCCGAACGGGCCTTGAAGGCCCAACGGTACCGACCGGAGACTGTGTCATATTCAGCCCTTAGGCGCCATTGGACATGGATACAGAGGAGCATGTTGTCAGTACACCCCTGCCCCGGCCATTGTCAGGTTTGGTGACTGGTGCCACTACTTCTGATTCAAGTAGCCCTTCAATTGGCCTCACAAGGGCTGAGTGCACCCCGCTTGCAAACAGCACTCGGCAGACCCAGCTGGTGACCGATCCAAGACCTACAGTGATGACTTCGGTGATGTGACAGAAACCTGCATTATCCCTGCAGCAAGACCGTTGGCTGCTGTGTAACAAGCTCTGAAAATTCTCTTCTTAGTGTCAAATTTTCATAGTACAAAATTAACCAATGTATCTCATCAACAATGAGCGAAATTTCTTCCACCTCCAAGGTTGTCTTAAATAATCTTGCTGTTCTTCTTGCCTTGTTCAGCACACAAGATGCTAACACTTTGAATGCTATCAACTAAGGAACTTTTACCACAAAGGAACGTTGCAGTTCAACCGCCAAGTCCACGTTTTCTGTTATCACTATGCGTGTTTCATTATGGAGAGACTTTCATCTATGTTTTACATGATTAAAAACCTAGGTTTCCTATCCATCAACCTCATTTACATTATTGTACATTGCATAACTATTAATTTTACGTCCATAGATTAACTACAGTAATATAAATAATTAATAAAATATTTACATAGATGTTACATCAAAGAGAATGGTTGTACAGAAGTCAAATTAAGTGGAAACATTACCGATATGTCTTCACCATTCTGCCGTTTCTCTTTTGCTACTGACAGTGCAAAAGCACCCTGCTTGCCACCTTTTAAAATGGCAGGACCACCTCGTGGTTTGTCTGTAGTGGGACAAAGCCGACACTGGGACACTTTTGATACAAAATTGAGATGCTAATTAATTAAATTTATCAATTGAACCTCTCCCCCCCCCCCTGCATACCCCACCACCTAACATTTTGTTCTGATAATGGATTTATGATCCCTGGGAATGATTTATGGCCCATGGGGATAACCAGTCCTTCTGAGAAATCCCACCTCTCCCCTCAGCCTCCTCCCACCCCATCCCTCTGGGAATAAGGACTTTTTATTTGCCAGCCGCTCGCCAGTTCTGAGCCTCTTTTTCCTCTCCTGGGAAAACCTCCAGGCATCTCCTCCCATCCACCACTTCCCCCTTTCCATCAGCCAACTGGAAATTGGCAGGAAAAAGACTCAGTTTGCTTTGGCGTGGAAGGATATCACGACACAAAATTCAAATCATCTGACAAAATAATATACTGTCCAATTCAATTTGAATATTTTTTATTAAAATCAGTTTGTGGAAGATAGAGATCCTCCACTAGGGTACAGCTCACGTCAGCACCCACTTTCCATGATATCATAACTGTACTGATCATAATAGAAAATACCACCAACCGTGGACTGGAAGCTGGCGGCCTTTGATGTTGGATACCCAAGAAACCACCTCTGTTCTTTGTCAAGTGACTACTTCCTGTTGCAACACCCCTGCCAGGAACCCACAGACCAAGGTGACATGCCTACCTCCACGAAGGACCTCCATTTGCTCTCACAGCCCCTGAAGAAATTATGAGCTGTCAGTACTCCCTTGATCAGGGAAATTCCAGACTCGCTTCTTGACTCTGTTTTCTCCTGTTTGTGTGAACAGATGCATGAACCAACATGTCCAAACACACAATGCAGGTTTCATCTCTCCTCAGAATACTGTGCTTCTATTGGCTAATGCTGGAAGAGCTGGCACAATTTCGATCTCAAAAATGATGGAAAATAGTCAGTTTACGCTACTCTAGCAAAGAAATTGTTTAACAATTTACAGGAGTTGAATAGAATGCTTAAAACACTCACTACCACCATTCAATGATTCTTCATTGTAATAGCAGATATTTTCAAAATTTGAGAATCACAAACAAACATTTTGCAAAACAGGTAAGTAAATTTCCGCCACAAATAGACAGTAGAAATAGCCAAATAGGATGAGAACACGAGCACCCTCCTCCACCACAACATTTCCATCTTACACTAAATATATGGCGCAAAGAACCTTCCGATCGCACACATTCGCGATCACGAAGCGTGTCTCCCGCTGACTGCCTGGGAGCCAAGGGGCACCAGCTGGGAGAGTGCTACAGACCCGCACCGACGTCGGGCACGTCAGCTGTTTCACACATGTCTGCAATTATCCACACGCCGGCCGTACCAGTCAGTCAGAGACCAGAGAGAGTATCACTGTGACTGCCAAGCCGTCAACCGAACGATTTACATGGGGGGGGAACAATGGTCCAGAGCAAACACTCGCCGTATTTAATCTTGTCATACGGTACACACATCCGTTCCCGTTTCCACTCACCGAGCATACGGGTTACTTCACTATTCAGCCATCCAGAGGGCGCCGCGAGCGGCTACGGGCAAGAAATGACAGGTTGTAGTATTCTTTGTACCCGCAGCTTCCAGTCGGCTGAATTTTCGCGCTCACACTAGCCACTGGCCACGGCACACTGTGAGACAAGCAGATGCCGGTTGAACTTATAATTCTAACCGCAACTCCATCCCCAACATAAACTCCTCAGTTTAAAATATCCGCCCTACCAGATCCTAAACGGCAATGTTTTTATGCAAACACCTCTAATTTCTCACGCAAAACGTAGATTCTGCCTTTTATACGAGTTATTTTCGAAGATAGAAGTATTTGGAGCATTCCTGCGTTTTCACATTGCTAAAATACAGTTACTTGTTGTGAAATGCCTGAAGAACAGTATGGCATTGGCTATATATCCTCTAACTATTGTCTCATCGTGTAAAAACATACGTTCTTATCAAACTGATTGGCGAAATGATTAAATAGTTTGCGAGAATCCATTGGCATGTAATCTTTTTCCTGCAGTCAGATTACACTCGCCAGGTAACCTTTACAGACTCTTCTGCGACGTATCTGTCGGTAGCTTTGTCAATCTGGTGGATGTAAGTGACTTAGAACTGTCGTATACCGCTTCCGAACTAGACCTGCTGAGACCTGTGAGTTTATGGGGGCTTTACGATGTTTCGCTCTCTCCTAACCCGCACGACGCCTCCGCCACCGTCCCCACCGCCACCACTGGCCCACATGCGAACAGACGCCACCGCCGCCACTGCCAGACGAGTGTGAGCCTGCAGTCCTGGCTTTCCCTCAGAATACAGCATTCCTATTGAGTCCTGATCAATTAGTCGCTGGACGCTCCGAGAACTCAAATTGGAATGCCTGGAGGGAAGGCGATGCTCTTCTCGAGGAACACTTGAGGAAATTTTGTGATTACACATTTGAAGCTGTCTGCAGAAGGCTTCTAATGCTGTCAACATATATTTTGCGTGAGGACCGCGAACAATAGATATGAGAAATTAGCGCTCATATGGATTCATATAAATATTCTTCTTTCTCTCGCTGTTTCTTGTAGTGGAATAGGAAAGGAAATGACTAGTAGTTATACAGGGTACGCGCCACCATACACCATACGATGGCTTGCGAAGAAAGCTTATAGATGTAGATGTAAATTTAGTCTACCTATTAAAGGTCACCCTATCCATTTATAGACACACAAAACTCACGAAAGAATGTTGTCTCTTATTTATCGAGAAAAATTAACGCAACTTATGCTCCTGATTGTCTCTCACTAAAATTCTATGTTTTAGTCCCTCATTTTCTCATTGCAGTCCCTTCGCGAGATGTGCATGAGGGGTTGTAGTATGTTTGCCCATAATACATTGAAGGAATACGGCATAGAACTCATCTCTCAAATCTCACTTAGTCAGGGAATCGCGTAACTGCTTAAAGAAATTTAGAAGCGTAGCACTTACAATCCATCGATATCGAATGACTATAAATATCGCCCATCAATGTATTCTAATCTCCTTTATCACATTCCTGTAACTCCTATTGTAGAAAACAGTGTAATAGATCACCTTTTCTCAAATGGAACATAACTCCATAATCATAATCTAACAGTATGATAGAGCTTCCAATACACTATCCATTGAACCATTTCCATTTGTGGTAGAACCTCAGACCTCCACACATACTTCGGAGCTACTACAACAGCAGGGGAGACTCGGGACTTTATCACAACATTGCTCATTTTTTTTACTGCACGTGCCTACTCTCCCAAGGTACCTACCTTTGTTGTCACATAGTGCTAGCTGTTTATTTAGACGGAAATCCAGCACTTCTACAATTATCAAATTACTGTGCATCGAGAGGCAACTAACCAACAACTACGAGCCAGCCCATTTCAGTGGCAATGTTTCCTCCAGCAACAGCAGTGCCTCAGCACCTCTTACACCGTGATCCGAATTGTAGTGCAACAGTCTCTAGGTGACATACCGACAGGATCTGCGGCCACTCGCCTTATACATCATGTCATATTAGTGGGCAAATCACACCCCTTTTAAAAATCCATGCAAATGAATTTGAGCGTGACATATTCTTCTGCTTTAGCTCACAAACTTGTCAGTTCTTAGGGCTTGGGTTACTTCTGTTATGATTCCCTCAAATGAATCCAAACGCGATATATATACTCTACTTCAACTCAATGTACATGCTGGATGCTAGTCATTAAACAGCAGTTAGCACTTCTAATGATGGTATATGTGATTTCTCCTCATAGTAATGTGCAATGGTTATAGTTACATTCAGGTCAACTACCAACTCCATCACAGGTCTTCTCACCTGCTTGCCGACAACACCACCTATGAAAATCCAACATCTAAAACAAATACACGACAAGAAACTCTACAGTGTCGTCCCCTTAATGCACTGTAGTATCCACAGAAAAAGCTTGAGGCTCACGAGGGGCAGTCCTTCCCTCACTCCATACCAAAGTCAACATGTGTACGTATGTGTGTGTGTGTGTGTGTGTGTGTGTGTGTGTGTGTGTGTGTGTGCGTTTGTTCGGTACATACACATGTCTGTGAATCATCTTGTCTTCTTGTTCTAGTTTTAAGGTCTCTAGCAACCTTCAGCTTCTAAAGAGAAGGGGGAGTCCCAATGACGAACACTTTCAAATGTGTGTGGTGGCTTTGGTAGCTATCTATGAGGTAAATTTCTCAAGTTCTTCTGTACCATACCTGAGAAACCATGTCTCCTACATGGTGATGACAATGTGATGGCTTCAGGAATAGTAGGTCAAAACAGCAAGAAAGCATCTAAAGACCAATGATCAAACCATATATGTTGGAAATGGCTGAAGGTAAAAATTATAGTTCTGATAGAGAAGTTGTATGGAGTATCGTAGTAGCTGCCAGTTTTTACAATTCTTTTAGTATAGCTTAAGCTTATTTTCTTGGAATTTATACGACCTGTTCACCACCAGATCGGAAATCCACCTTTCTGGCAGCGACAGTGTCTGACTCTTCCTACTTCTGTAGGAATGCGATAAGAAGATACTTGATAGTGGTCGTATGGTGGAAGAAATGTGAGAAGCTGTATCAGAAAATGTAACTCTTTCACCTTTCAAGGGTAGCCATATAGGGGTGAATGTTTTTCGGCAATGGATCTCTTCATCTAGGTGGCTGCAAAGTCGATTGTGAATAGCACGCAAGAAAAAGTAAGGACTCTGTCTGCCAATATAACAGTTGAAATGTTAAACTCCACTTTATGCAAAATATGTTAGCCTGAAAGATTTTGAAAACCCGCGATCGAATAATACAAGCTGGAAATGGATGACTTTAAAAATTGCTGTTCTAATGGAGCAGCTGTCTGGAATATGAAAGTAGCTACCAGCTGTTGCAATTAATTTTCCTGTAGCTTATGCTTATTTTATTAGAATTTCAAACGTCTGAACACAATCTATTCCGAAAATTACCTTCCTGGCAGCAGCAGTGTCGCAGACTTTTTCTGCTTCTGTAGGAATGTGATAGGATGATCCCTCCACTAAAATGAACCTAGATTTTAAGCTCTGACTGATAACTATGGAAATGAATTGTTTAAATTTGATTCTGTAGGAATGCTAACGATACGGTAGTACAGTTCAAAAATCAGTATAGGACGTATGTGGAGCAGAAGACTGTACATTAATGGAATGTTTGTTATTTACAGAAGGGAGTACCGTACACAGCATCACAGTACTTAAATAGCCCTGACACTCGTTTGGGACCTATGCAATATGCATCTGGTACGAATGCCCCGTAGGACTACTGGGATTTTTTCTTCGTATGCTAATTACATTTCGAAATTAGAGTGAAGTATATATGCGAGTATATGATATGATAGACTCTAGTTTAATAGAACATCCATTAGTGGTAGGAGGGAGTACCACGGATAGAGTCTCCATACTTCAGTAGCCCTGACAGACATTGGAAGATTAAGTTACATACATCCCATTCCATTGCACCGCTGGACTACTGAGTATTTCTTTCCTTTCTAAGCAAAATACATTTAGAAATCAGAAGGGGATCTATATGCACATGTTGTTGTTGTTGTTGTTGTGGTCTTCAGTCCTGAGACTGGTTTGATGCAGCTCTCCATGCTACTCTATCCTGTGCAAGCTTCTTCATCTCCCAGTACCTACTGCAACCTACATCCTTCTGAATCTGCTTAGTGTATTGATCTCTTGGTCTCCCTCTACGATTTTTACCCTCCGCGCTGCCCTCCAATGCTAAATTTGTGATCCCTTGATGCCTCAAAACATGTCCTACCAACCGATCCCTTCTTCTAGTCAAGTTGTGCCACAAACTTCTCTTCTCCCCAATCCTATTCAATACCTCCTCATTAGTTACGTGATCTACCCACCTTATCTTCAGCATTCTTCTGTAGCACCACATTTCGAAAGCTTCTATTCTCTTCTTGTCCAAACTGGTTATCGTCCATGTTTCACTTCCATACATGGCTACACTGCATACAAATACTTTCAGAAACGACTTCCTGACACTTAAATCTATACTCGATGTTAACAAATTTCTCTTCTTCAGAAACGATTTCCTTGTCATTGCCAGTCTACATTTTATATCCTCTCAACTTCGACCATCATCAGTTATTTTACTCCCCAAATAGCAAAAGTCCTTTACTACTTTAAGTGTCTCATTTCCTAATCTAATCCCCACAGCATCACCCGATTTAATTCGACTACATTCCATTATCCTCATTTTGCTTTTGTTGATGTTCATCTTATATCCTCCTTTCAAGACACTGTCCATTCCGTTCAACTGCTCTTCCAAGTCCTTTGCTGTCTCTGACAGAATTACAATGTCATCGGCGAACCTCAAAGTTTTTATTTCTTCTCCATGGATTTTAATACCTACTCCGAATTTTTCTTTTGTTTCCTTTACTGCTTGCTCAATATACAGATTGAATAACATCGCGGAGAGGCTACAACCCTGTCTCTATCCTTTCCCAACCACTGCTTCCCTTTCATGCCCCTCGACTCTTATAACTGCCATCTGGTTTCTGTACAAATTGTAAATAGCCTTTCGCTTCCTGTATCTTACCCCCGCCACCTTCAGAATTTGAAAGAGAGTATTCCAATCAACATTGTCAAAAGCTTTCTCTAAGTCTACAAATGCCAGAAACGTAGGTTTGCCTTTCCTGAATCTTTCTTCTAAGATAAGTCGTAAGGTTAGTATTGCCCCACGTGTTCCAACATTTCTACGGAATTCAAACTGATCTTCCCCGAGGTCCGTTTCTACCAGTTTTTTCCATTCGTCTGTAAGGAATTCGCGTTTGTATTTTGCAGCTGTGACTTATTAAACTGATAGTTCGGTAATTTTCACATCTGTCAACACCTGCTTTCTTTGGGATTGGAATTATTATATTCTTCTTGAAGTCTGAGGGTATTTCGCCTGTCTCATACATCTTGCTCACCAGATGGTAGAGTTTTGTCAGGACTGGCTCTCCCAAGGCCATCAGTAGTTCTAATGGAATGTTGTCTACTCCCGGGGCCTTGTTTCGACTCTGGTCTTTCAGTGCTCCGTCAAACTCTTCACGCAGTATCTTATCTCCCATTTCATCTTCATCTACATCCTCTTCCATTTCCATAATATTGTCCTCAAGTACATCGCTCTTGTATAGACCCTCTATATACTCGTTCCACCTTTCTGCCTTCCCTTCTTTGCTTAGAACTGGGTTGCCATCTGAGCTCTTGATATTCATACAAGTGGTTCTCTTCTCTCCAAAGGTCTCTTTAATTTTCCTGTAGGCAGTATCTATCTTACCCCTAGTGAGACAAGCCTCTACATGCTTACATTTGTCCTCTAGCCATCCCTGCTTAGCCATTATGCACTTCCTGTCGATATCATTTTTGAGACGTTTGTATTCCTTTTTGCCTGCTTCATTTACTGAATTTTTATATTTTCTCCTTTCATCAATTAAATTCAATATTTCTTCTGTTACCCAAGGATTTCTATTAGCCCTCGTCATTTTACCTACTTGATCCTCTGCTGCCTTCACTACTTCATCCCTCAGAGCTACCCATTCTTCTTCTACTGTATTTCTGTCCCCCATTCCTGTCAATTGTTCCCTTATGCTCTCCCTGAAACTCTGTACAACCTCTGATTCTTTCAGTTTATCCAGGTCCCATCTCCTTAAATTCCCGCCTTTTTGCAGTTTCTTCAGTTTCAATCTGCAGTTCATAACCAATAGATTGTGGTCAGAATCCACATCTGCCGCTGGAAATGTCTTACAATTTAAAACCTGGTTCCTAAATCTCTGTCTTACCATTATGTAATCGATCTGATACCTTTTACTATCTCCAGGATTCTTCCAGGTATACAACCTTCTTTCATGATTCTTGAACCAAGTGTTAGCTATGATTAAGTTATGCTCTGTGCAAAATTCTACCAGGCGGCTTCCTCTTTCATTTCTTCCCCCCAATCCATATTCACCTACTATGTTTCCTTCTCTCCCTTTTCCTACTGACGAATTCCAGTCACCCACGACTATTGAATTTTCGTCTCCCTTCACTACCTGAATAATTTCTTTTATCTCGTCATACATTTCATCAATTTCTTCATCATCTGCAGAGCTAGTTGCCATATAAACTTGTACTACTGTAGTAGGCATGGACTTTGTGTCTATCTTGGCCACAATAATGCGTTCACTATGCTGTTTGTAGTAGCTAACCCGCACTCCTATTTTTTTATTCATTATTAAACCTATTCCTGCATTACCCCTATTTGATTTTGTATTTATAACCCTGTAATCACCTGACCAAAAGTCTTGTTCCTCCTGCCACCGAACTTCACTAATTCCCACTATATCTAACTTTAACCTATCCATTTCCCTTTTTAAATTTTCTAACCTACCTGCCCGATTAAGGGATCTGACATTCCACGCTCCGATCCGTAGAATGCCAGTTTTCTTTCTCCTGATAACGACATCCTCTTGAGTAGTCCCCGCCCGGAGATCCGAATGGGGGACTATTTTACCTCTTGAATATTTTACCCAAGAGGACGCCATCATCATTTGATCATGCAGTAAAGCTGCATGTCCTCGGGAAAAATTACGGCTGTAGTTTCCCCTTGCTTTCAGCCGTTCGGAATACGAGCACAGCAAGGCCGTTTTGGTTAATGTTACAAGGCCAGATCAGTCAATCATCCAGACTGTTGCCCCTGCAACTACCGAAAAGGCTGCTGCCCCTCTTCAGGAACCACATGTTTGTCTGGCCTCTCAACAGATACCCCTCCGTTGTGGTTGCACCCACGGTACGGCCATCTGTATCGCTGAGGCACACAAGCCTCCCCACCAACGGCAAGGTCCATGGTTCCTGGGGAGGGGGGGGGGGGGGTATGCACATGTAAGAATCCAGTTTTAATAGCACATTTTTAATGGGGGTGGAGCACCACACACAGCATAGCTTTACTTAAATAGCTGTGGAAAACGATTCGTAGCTATGTTACAGACATCTGCGTCCACTGCATCACTGGGTAGACTGTATTTTCATCTTAAGCTGACATTTTGCATTCAGAATGGAGACTATATGCAGGTATGTGGTATGGAAAACTCTAGCTTTAAAGAAATATTGGTTAATGGTGGGGCGCAGTACCATACACGGTATCACTGTATTTAAATAGCATTGACTGATGTTTGGAAACTATGCGACAGTATTCCACAAATATTGTTTTTTGTGTGCTTTGAGTTCCACATTTCTTGAATGCAAAATCTGTTGGAGTAGATATACCAACTTGAGTGAACTTTCGTTGATCTTAGAATAACAGAGTGACAGAAATCTTGAACAGCACATTTCCATGTCAATGCTCTTACTGTCTTAAACAAAACCATGCCGTGTGTCTAGTCTCAATCCACTGCAGCACACACGACTTACTGCTGATCATGTGTGTTCACGACAATTTGTTGCTTTAGAAATACGTTCTGTGATGTCCTTTAAGCTGTTAAATGTAATTTAGCAACACCAAGGACAATGGGTATTGATGCATTAACACTGCTGCTATCGAAGATGGGAATGCCTAGACAGACTGTGTCATACTTACCCGTCAACATCATCTCGATATATATGAGTATGTCAGTTTCCTGCATAGGTTCCCCCACTCTATTACAACGAGCCTCACCTTCGTACCTCACTATACTTTCTCTGTTTGTAGCTATCACTATGAAATCAGCTACTATCCCACATTAACGCTCATAGACCTGTTTGTGGTTAAATTATGTGCAGTAGCTGGATGTGTGTAGGTGCTGGGTTTGCTTCTAAATACATAACTAGCACTATGGGAAAACAAAGGGAGGTCCCTCGGGAGGGTAGCCACATGGGGGTATAAAATGAGCAATGTTGTTACCAAGTCCCGAATCTGCCCCTACTCCTCCAGTAGCTCTGAATTATGTGTGGTGTGAGGCTGTTACACAAATGTAAACGTTTCAGTGGATGGTGTATTGGGAGCTCTGTGATACTGTTAGATTAGGATTGTGAATGTATGCTCCGTTTAAGAAAAGGTAATGTATACCTCACGAAACACTACGCTGTCAACGAATACAATAATATCGTACTTCTAGTGCTGGAGTCATAGGAACGCGATCAAGGAGATTAGGGCATGTACAGAGGGAAGACTTATAGACAGTATTTCCATAACGGTGACTTATGGATGCTACACTTCAGAATTTCATTGTACAGTCCACTTACACTGAAGCGCCAAAGAAACTGGCATAGGCATGGGTATTCAAATACAGAGATATGTAAACAGGCAAAAGACGGCGCTGCAGTCGGCATTGCCTGTATAAAACAACACAGGTCTGACGCAGTTGTTAGCTACAATGGCAGGTAGTCAAGATTTAAGTCAGTTTGAACGTGGTGTTATGGTAGGCGCACGAGCGGTGGGACAAAAAAAAAATGGCTCTGAGCACTATGGGACTTAATTTCTGAGGTCATCAGTCCCCTAGAACTTAGAACTACTTAAACCTAACTAACCTACGGACATCACACACATCCATGCCCGAGGCAGGATTCTAACCTGTAACCGTAGCGGTCGTGCGGTTCCAGACTGCAGCGCCTAGAACCTCTCGGGCGGTGGAACACATCACTTTCGAGATAGTGATAAAGTGGTCACTTTCCCGTACGACCATTTCAGGAGTGTAAAGTGAATATCAGGAATCCGATGCGACATCAAATCTCCGACATCGCAAAGGCCGGAAAAAGATCCTGCAAGAACAGGTCCAACGACGACTGAAGAGAATCGTTCATCGTGACAGAAGTGTAGCCCTTACGCAAATTGCTGCAGATTTCAGTGCTGGGCCATCACTAAGTGTCAGCGTGCGAACCATTCAACGAAACATCATCGATATGGGCTTTGGGAGCCGAAGGCCCACTAGTGTACCTTTGATGTCTGCACAACACAAAGCTTTACGCCTCGCCTGGGCCCATCAACACCGACAACGGACTGTTGATGATTGGAAACATTTTGCCCGGTCTAACGAGTCTCGTTTCAAATTGTATTGATGGACGTGTACGAGTATGGAGACAACCTCATGAATTAATTGGCCCTGCATGTGAGCAGGTGACTGTCCAAGCTAGTGGAGGATCTGTAATGGTGTGGGATGTGTGCAGTTAGAGTGATATGGGACACCTGATACATCTGTAAAAGACTCTGATAAAAGACATGTAAGTAAGTATCCTATCTGATCATCTGCTTCCGTTCATGTCCATTGCGCATTTTGGCGGACTTGGACGATTCCATCAGAAAATGCGATACCCCACACGTCCAGAATTGCTACAGAGGGGCTCCAGAGACACTCTTCTGAGTTCAAATACTTCAGCTGGCCACCACACTCCCCAGACATGAACATTATTGAGCATATCAGGGATGCCTTGCAACGTGCTGTTCAGAAGAAATCTCCACTCCCTTGGACTCTTACGAATTTATGGACATCCGTGCAGGATTCATGGTGTCAGTTCCCTCCAGCACTACTTCAGCCATTAGTCGAGTCCATGCCACGTCGTGTTGCGACACGATATTAGGCAGATGTACCAGTTTCTTTTTCTCTCCAGTGTATTCTCAGCATGGTAGTGACTTTCCTCCTGTACGTTAGTGTGCTGTATTCGGCCGGCCGCGGTGGTCTAGCGGTTCTAGGCGCGCAGTCCGGTACCGCGCGACTGCTACCGTCACAGGTTCGAATCCTGCTTTGGGCATGGATGTGTGTGATGTCCTTAGGTTAGTTAGGTTTAAGCAGTTCTAAGTTCAAGGGACTGATGCTCACAGTAGTTAAGTCCCATAGTGCTCAGAGCCATTTTTTTTGCTGTTTTCGACGTTGTGATACCTCTCTGCCTAGTTAGTGACAGATAGGAGAAGACTAGACAGTCTTCTGACCAATGGAACAGTTCTGTTGGAACATGATGTAATTTCGAGAGAATTTTCATGGTTCTGTAAAGTGACGGGGGACGTTTCTTACTCGTCGAACTCAGGTGGATTGAGTCCTAAAAATCGAATACCGGAAGATTCGTCAGAATATGGCCGGTAAGCAATAGAGTGACGAAAGGGTAGTTGAGAGGTGAGTTCTACACCGCTTGGGGCAAACATATTACAATTCCTAAGAAACGTCTCGCAAAGTGACTGTAATGAGAAAATGAGGGGCTAGTAGAATGATTTTTACCGAGAGACAATCAGCAGCAGAAGTTGCGCCATTTGCTGTCCCGATAAATAAGAGACAACATTCTATCGTGAGTTTTGTGTGCCTATAAACGGATGGGGTGACATTTTAATAGTTAGACTAAATTTACATCAACATCTGTATGCTTACTTCACAAGCCATTGTATGGTGTATGGACGAGGATGGGTACTCTGTACCACTACTAGCCATTTGTTTTCCTGTTCCACTCGCTAACAGAGTGAGGAAAAAAAGATTATCAGCATGCCTCCACATCATCGGTAATTTCTCGTATCTTAGCTTTGCGGTTATTACGCGAACGGGATAGCGTCTCACAACCATGCTGGCATGAAGAATGCTCCAACCTGTCAGCTCTTGCCCTCTGCCACTCATGGCGCCCTCTGGATGTATGAATAGTTAAGTAACCAGTATGCTAGTTGAATGGCAACAGGAGCAGATGTGTGTATTGTATGAGTAGATTCAATAAGGCGAGTGTTTGCTCTGGACGATTATTCCTCCCGTGTAAACTGATCGTTGACTGATTGGCAGTCATGCTGATAGTCTCTCTGGCTTCTGAGTGACTGGTACGGCCAGCGTGTGGGTAACTTGAGAGTGTTTAGTACTCTCCTTTCTGGTGCGGCCTCGGCTCCCCAGCAAGTAGCGGGCGGCACGCTTTGTGATTTAGAGTATGTGAAAAAGGAAGGCTTTCTTGCAAGATATGTTTAGTTGGGTTGGGTTGGGTTGTTTGGGGGAAGAGACCAAACAGCGTGGACATCGGTCTCATCGGATTAGGGAAGGACAGGGAAGGAAGTCGGCCGTGCCCTTTCAAAGGAACCTGTAACACCACAGCTCTTATGCTGTATGGATTTATTTATTTTTTTGCTTTTGCTTTATTTAATGTCACATTGTTGATCTTTTGTGAATGTGTTCAAATCGATAGCATAAAATTGTGTATTCTTTTCTTTGTCAAACCTTTGATGTCGTGATTTGATTCTATGCAAAGTAGTGTATCTGCAATTTGTATTCTTTGTCCCATTTGGAGGGAACAGAACTTATTGTATGTAATTGTAATTTTGTGTGAATAATTTTTGTAGAAGTATCAATATGTGAAAATGTTCTGTTTTATTTAATACATTTGGTTGCTATTATGTAAACTGCTGATCCTCACTTAGGGCTCTTAGTTATTCTGTATGTAAGAGGTAGTGTGGTTCCCCTTGGGAACGGAACTGTGTAGCGCGCGCAAATTGTGGTTGGCCAAGGTGGAAAAGGTGGAACTGATAGTCAGTGGGAGGCGAACTACCGGTCGGAGACGAGCCACCAGTCGGAAAGGAGCTACCAGTCTGTGCACTGTCAATGTAAAGGTGCATATCATGCTGATTCAGAGAGAGGCTTTTACTGCTTCTTTCCAATGCCTCGGATGGGTGGATAAATAGCTGGATCTATTCTGGAATTTGTATGAATCATCGCCATGAAGATACGATAAAGTCCGGCAATTCTACCTGTAATTCCACCTACCAACATGCAGTTGCCACCACATTGCGCAATCACTGTAACGTAATACTATATTGATGTACAGTGAAGGATCAGCCTAATGGATGTGTTAGTGTGCTGAAATATAAGGTAATTCATATCGGAATTTATTTACCTACCTTGATTTTACTCCTCATTATAACACCTCTCAAGGTCCTCTCCGTTTGAAGTAAAGTGATTACTGAGTGTCCTTACTGAAAGTACGTTGAAGCCTAGAGCTTTGTTAAATAATGCCTCTTGAACTTATTAGAAAGATAGTTAAAGCTAATGTGGTAACAGAGTGAGTTAAAGCAAATGTTATTTGTCCAATAATAATTTTCCTATTGAAACTGTTATTTAAAGTGCTGTTACCAACTTCAAACTTTAGGCTGAGTCTTATTAAGTAAATGATCACGTTGTTGTCTGTAGTAAATTCTAAAAAGGAGAGTCAGTTCCTTGCAATTTTGTCAACATTGTGTTTCGTTGTAGTAAAAGTGAGAAAGCTGCAGTTGTGAAACGTTACATTCTCATGTATGCCAAGTGTTTGTCTCTCTTGTGTGCATATTAACAGTATAAAGACCACTCAGTTTGTGTAAATCCTGAAAGTGATAGTGTTTTTCTGTACCTGTTATAATTTTGAAAATAGTTCCTGCTGCTCTGTTAGCTTCAATCTTAAAACATATGTGTGTTAGAGTTCATTGCACTCGCGTGTTGCTAAGTCTAGGTTGTGTCTGATGTGTTGTCCATTATAGTTACTTATACCTACTTTCATAAACGAGAATGTTAATCTTTCTCTTGCCTAATTAGGCTGGCGACCGTTTCCCTTATTCTATAAACAGTATAGCTAGGCAAAATTTTGTTTGTCACTATTCCAATATTAACGTAATTCTGACTTTCATTTCCGATAAGCCACTTCCATTAGGAACAATACGGTCAACTTAACAAAATTCCTCTCAGAGGGTAACACTGCTCTGTTGCTTTGTGCCATAGTTACTTTTACAAAATTGTTTTATGTTACAACCTGCTTCTGGCATTCAGGTTATGGTACAGTAGTTAGCAGACGGGGAGTGTTATACGTGGCGACCGTGACAGGACGTTGTTCAGTTTGCACCTACAGACGGAAAAAATTATAAGTAGTTAGCATTTTACAAACATTGAGTGAACATAAAACGTCCAGCGGCACGAACCTGTACATTACTTGACAGAACTAGTAGTGAAAGTTCAGTTTAAATTAAAAATAAAAGGTATCAGTACTTAATAATAGCTAAAATGGACAGGAAACTAGAAATAAATCTAGACACGCGAGAGCAGAATGCAACCGAGAGCAGTTCAAGCAGCACACCAACAGATGGCATGACGCGCGAGTTAAATTACGTACGTTATCACGCAGACGTCAATAAACAGATCGAAGCTATGTGTGTCGCGCGTACTAAGCAAGACAGTATGAGTGATGTTGTGGAAGACAGTGGTTATGTTAATGAATCGCGGGATATGTTTGAATCACCAAAAACTGAAAGGAAAGTAGAACTTGAACACGAAAATGTAGCAGAACCTAAAGGTGAAAAGAATTCAGATATGATAGAATTGTTAAAAATGCTGTCTGCACAAATCACAGCACTAGGGCAACAAAATGTAGAACAAAGACAGCTAATTGCAGCACAGGGTAGTGATATTAGTAAACAGATTGAGAAAGTTGATGTAAAAGTAGACACTGTGAGTAATGAAATTAAAAACCTTAAAAGCGAAATTACTGTCATCAATGGCAATATTGCCAACATACAGGGACAAGTTGATGACATTAACGAAAGATTTGACACGGAAGTAATTAAAATTCAAGATCAAATTGAACCCTTAGTATGTACTAAGGTTGACGAAAAGGTATTCGGTATTAAATCCGAAATACAAACCGAATGTAACGCGGAATTTGCACAGATTAAACAATCTGTAACAGAAACAAGCAGAGCTCTAACCAAACAGATTCTTACTTGCGAAAAGAAGTGTGAACATAACACTTCACAAATCCAAGGCAAAGTGTATGACTTGGAAAGGAAAATACAAACCGGACCTACACATTTTACTGAAAGAATGCCTCTCAGTAAAATATTAGAGGGCGAGGAAAAATTCGACCCAGCGAAGAGACATAACGGCTGGCACCCCCTAGACTTTGTAAAGAATTGCGAAAGAAATTTGCCTGAATATTTGTCTGACCAGGAAAAAATTAATGTTGTAATTAGTGCACTAACGGGAGAAGCAAAAAGGTGGGGGTTGAATCTGGATACAAACCAGATGTCTTTTGAAAATTTTAAGCAAAAGTTTATTGACGAGTACTGGTCAGAACAAAAACAAGACCAGTTGTGGCGTGAGTTTTTAATGGCCAGGGTGTATGATATCAGAGGTAGGCAAACCATGAAAGAATTTTGCGAATCATGGTACAGAAAACTGATACATTTGAAGGCTAGAAGGACTGAAGCTGAGATCGTTTGGGTTCTTTGGCAGAAACTGCCTGAGGATTCGAAACGATATGTTGGGAGTACACACAGTAGTTTTTCTGCGTTCTTGGAAAGGGTAGAAGATGAAGATCACTGGCGAAGAAATCGCGAGTACCGTCCCCATAATAACAATAATTATTTGCGAGAAAGTAATGACCAAAATGAACAACATGAAAACGAAAGATATCGTGTAAACGCGATTCAAAGAGGTCGTGCGAGAGGTAGAGGAAATTATACGACGCGCGGCAGAGGATACATAGCACGAAATTCCCAAACTAGAGACGAAATGGAAAACTAAAGACCGCGTGTGTTACGGGCCGGATTCACGCGGAAACTGATTTTGGGCCCAAAGAAAAGATGCCAAATATTAGATTCGAGAAGGAAAGACGTGAACTACGGGGCAGGAAGGTTAAGGGCGCGCCTATAGCAGACGGGCGCGGAATGATACATAGTGGCGTTCCCAGTGCGAAGTCACGTGACCGTTCGTGCTCAGGCCAGCCGTTGCCGAAGCAGCGTACATTGCACTTGGCAGCAGACACAAATGGCAGACGTCGGAACAAGATGGCTGCCGTAGAGAGAGACAGAAGAGGCGGGATCGGACACTTCCGATGGCCGGTTTCAGTAGTAGATGAATGTAGAAATGAAAATAAAATTAATATGTCATGTGATAAAGATAACTCAGTTTCGGAATCGTGCGAAAAGACTTTATTAAAGAATGAAAGGGAGACAGAAAAGGCGAGTAAAGAGGGAAATATTGGCACTGTTAATGATGTGTATGAGGTAAAAGACGTAGATGTGGGGGAAGTTATGATGAATAAAGAGGAAAGGGAGGTAGAATATGCCACGCAAAAGACGTGTGCACAATTAAAAATAGGTGAAAATGATGTAAAGGAGGACGTTAGTGAACATGACATTATAAGCAGTGCAGACAAAATTGTTGTTGATGGAAAAGTGTTTTATGAGTCTAATGCAGAAGGGTCTAGTAGGAATTTCGCACGATTACCTGAGAATGACAACAAAGGGGGAAATGAAATGAAAGTTATCGAAGTATGTGACGATTATACTAAGTATGAAGTTAAGGCTGAAATCGTTCAAAGTGATAAAACAGAAGTGTCTGACTGTCCAAACGATGTGCATTGTGTAGAAAATGAGTTAAAAAACGAAGTGGCTGAAACATCTAGTGATAATCTGCCTCACTGTTTAAAAGTTGCCTTACTGCTCGAATCTGATAACGAAATAGAACCTAGTGATAGCTCAGACGAAGGAGAGACGACAGATTCAGATACAGATGAGTTTTCGGAGGTAGACAAACATACTTATACCTTTACAGAAAGAGGTTACGAAAAAATTCACGACATCTTTTCGAAACAAAATCCGGAATGCGTAACTGAAACAAAACCGAAAGAGCCGCCGGATGACACTATATTAGGGCAGGCTTTACTTAATGTAATGACAGAAATAGATTTACAGAAACCTAAAGAATATTCAAAGATAAATATAGTAGAACGTGAACTGTTAAAGATCTGTAAAGATGTAGAGGTCCACAAACCCAAAAAGCCACCTGATACAAAGCTGAAATCAGTAGGTAATATTTCTTGGAAAGACATTATGATTGAGCAGGATTTGTTATGGGAAGAACAGGAGAAAACGGAACAGAGAATTATTAAACAAACTATAATACCTGTAAATGTTTGTAACACTGAGCTGCAAGTACTTTTAGACACAGGGTCCCAAATCAGTGCCATATCAGAATCATTATTTGATCATATTTCATGTAAGCCAGGGTTAGTAATAATGTCTGTTAGTGGAGTGAAAATTATAGGAGCTACTGGCAGGTCCAGCAAGCCCATTCAAAAACAAGTATTGATGGACTTTGAAATAGGAAGCCAAAAATTTGAACATGATTTTTTAGTGGTCCCTGAACTAAGTGCTGAAATGATTCTAGGTATTGATTGGCTAGACAAGGAAAAAGCAATTTTAGATTGTGGTAGTGGAACTGTTAAGATTAATAGGGAAACCGAAACAATAGAAATTAAATTTGAAGGTGACAACCAGGTCCAAGGTGTGAATGTAGAACCCATTTTGCTAAAAATAGAATCTGAAAATGATGGTTTGTCCCAACTATATGAAATATACCATGTGAGAGGTTTATTGCAGGATGATCAAAAGACTGACAGTTTTAGGGAAATTGTTGATGTTATCCAAGAAATATCATGTGAACAGAAAGATGATTTATTTGATATCTTGAATAGTAATAAGAAAGTGTTCTCTGATAAACCAGGTGTCGTAAACAACTTTGAATATCGTATGGATATCCTAGAACATGAACCATTCTTTGTCAGACCATATCCAATACCTATAGCTAAGAAAGAAGCAGTACAAGCTGAGATTGATAAAATGTTGGAATGGGGGGTAATAGAAAGAAGCAATAGTGAATACAATAGTCCACTTATTATAGTCAATAAAAAGGATGGAGGTGTAAGAGTAGTCATTGATGCACGGACATTAAATAAAATTGTCAGGAGAGAAGTAGACAGGCCAGAAAATTTAGATGATTTATTGCAAAAGTTCCATAATGTAAAATATCTAACCAGTTTAGACCTTACTGCTGGATATTGGCAGATCCCATTACACAAAGATTCTAGAAAATATACAGCTTTCTTGTTTGCAGGAAAATGTTACCAATACAAAGTTGTACCGTTTGGTTTGAATACTTCTGTTTCTGTTTTCATTAGGGCTTTGGATTCTGTATTAGGAAAAGAACTTTGTGCCAGATTGACTGTATATGTAGATGACCTATTGATTGCTACTGATAACTGGGAGGAGCATTGTGACCTATTAAACAAAACCCTTACTGCTCTTCAAGCAGGGGGCATGACTTTAAAGTTAAAAAAGTGTGAATTTGTGAGACAAGAAATTAAGTTTTTAGGACACATCATAAACACATCTGGGATTGGCAAGGACCCAGAAAAGCTTAATGCTATTGAAAAGTGCCCTCCTCCAAAGAACAGGAAACAGTTGAAAGCGTTTTTAGGTCTTTGTGGGTTTTACCGCAAATTTGTGAAGGGGCAAGCTTTCAATAGCCCACATTTGAATAGCTTGTTAAAGAAAAATAGTGTATATATTTGGACATCTGAATGTCAGAAAGATTTTGAAAATTTGAAAACTGAGTTAGTAAGGGAAAACATTTTACATCACCCAGTTTTAAGTAAGCCATTCCACATGATTACAGACAGTAGTGCTTATGGTATTGGTGTTGAAATATTTCAGGAAAACACAGAATTTGGGGAAACAAAACATAATACCATTGCTTTTGCTAGTAGAACTTTAACTAAATATGAGAAAAACTATACTATTTCAGAGAAGGAGGCTTTAGCAATCATTTGGGGATTAAAGAAATTTAGGAATTATTTATGGGGACATAAAACTATAATTCATACAGACCACAAGGCATTAACCTTTCTAAAAAACTGTAGACTGTTTACCGGCAGGTTGAGTCGATGGGCCCTGTACTTACAACAGTTTGATTATGAGATATTATACATTAAAGGTAGTGACAATTATGTAGCTGATGCTTTATCACGGTTGCCTGAGGGTATGAACAACTTACCAAGGGAATATGATGAAGATGGCAAATTTCATGTAAGATATATTAAGGAGGTTCCAGGTAGGAAAAGAATTGAGCAAATTTGTAAAAGTATGAGGTTCCACCAGAATCAGGATGAAATTTGGAAGTTAGTGAAAGTTAATTTTAGTAACCCGAATTACCCACAAATCTGTAGATTTTACAAGATATTTAATGGAATCTTATACAGGAGAAAGAATACCAGCACTGAAGAATGGAAGGTGTGTTGGCCTAGGCAATTTGAGACTGAAGTAATTGATTATTTTCATCTTGCCTTAGGGCATTGTGGCCCCAAGAAGTGTATTGAAAAGTTAACTGATGTGGTTGTGATTAATGTAGGTGCTACTAAGAAAATTACTGAGAGAATAAGATCTTGTGATGTATGTCAGAGGGCAAAAGTAACAAATAAGAAAAATCAAGGTTTCATGCAGAATACAGTACCAGAGGACACATTAGAATTACTGTCAGTGGATTTGTATGGTCCTTTACCTAAAACCTCAGGTAATTGGTCTTACATTGTTGTAGTATTGGAAGTGTTCTCCAAATTTATTAAATTATATCCAATCAGGAAAGCCACTGCTAAAGCAGTCTTCAGCAAGATGACTGAGTATTTTAACACCATTGGTAAACCTAAAGCAGTTTTGTCTGATAATGGACCACAGTTTAACTCAAAAATCTGGAAGGAAGGTATGAAGCAACATGGTGTTCAAGTTAAATATATTTCAGCTTACCACCCGGCTAGTAACCCTGTCGAAAGATATATGCGTGAATTAGGAAGGTTAGGTAGAACCTACTGTCACCATAACCATAAGGCTTGGGGCAGATTTGTAAATGACTTTGAAAAGATCATGAACACCTTATACCATGAAACCACAGGTTTTACCCCTGAAGAAATTCTGTTGGATCGTAAAAGTAAAAGTGTTATTGAAGAGATCTTGCAATTCCCCCCTATTGTAGGAATTAACCTGCATGAGAAAAAAGAGTTGGTTAAGAAAAGAATGAAAGAGAAAGCGGCCGCTAGATCTAAAAGGCATGACAATAACCTCAAAACAACTAAATTTAAACTTGGAGATTATGTTTTAGTGAAGACCCATGAAAAATCTAGTGAAATTAATAATGAAATTTCTAAATTCAAATACATTTACAATGGGCCTTTTGAAGTGCAAGGAACTCCACATGCAAATGCTTATTTTCTTGTGTACCCTAGGTCAAGGAAGCCTTTAGGAGTTAGAAATGTAGTTGACCTGAAAATGTATGTCCACAGAAACCAATAATGAATGAAATGTACAAGCCTCAGGGGACAATGCACTCTTTGCATTGTCAGGTGTCTGACAAGCACCAGGGACCCGAGTCATTGCCAGCACTACTTCCGTTTCTTTTAGTGCTGCCAACCTTCCTCTTCATCATTCAGAACTTTTACTATCTTCTTTCCTTCTTCTCTATCAGAATAATCTGAAAAGTGTAGAAATAATGTATGATACTGTGTATTGCTTGTGGACAAGTAAATGGATAAATAATATGGGTACACTGGAAAATGACCAGGAATAATGAAAGTATAGTGGGTACAGTAAAAAAGGAATAGGAACATGCAGTTAAAGTAAATGAATAAATGGTTCTATGCAGAAAGATGCAAGTGTGAATAAAGGTAACGTTTAAAGTGAATAATCTAATATGATTAATGTCTAAAAATGGTTGTACAGAAATAGGTAAGAACGGTGATGAAAAATGTTCTGTGTCAAAACTGAGGAGAGAAACCTGATTAATATGTGTAAAGAAGATATGAGATATATGTGTCTAGTGCCACAAAGAGTAGGCAGACGTCACTTATAGTAGGATTTAAAGTTATTGTTCTGATCTTGACATATCTGATGACCTAAATGTGTGAAAAAATAATTAAACTAAATACTGACTTCATAAGAAATATTACTGAGTAAGGAAGTGGGGAGAAAAACCACAAATCAGGGACTCAAATAACCCCTGAATATTGTTATTATGCCAAAAATGTCATTTAAAATTTTCTTGACTAATCTATATGTTTTCTGATGTTGTCATTTGAAAAGAAATAGTTTTGCTGCCAGTGTCTAATTACTGTTTCAAAGTTGCAGATTTTATGTTTTATACCATTAATGCAATTGGTAACAAAGATATGACATAATGATGGAAAACTTGGAGATGATGACAATAAATTGCTCAAAAATATGCTGTTGGGCAGAAAAACAAGACAAAACAACTAAAAATACTGTAGTCCTGAAGTTGAGGGCTACCAAATATGCTGTGTTGAGCAGTAGCCAAAGGACTTGCCATTGTAGGGGAAGGAGCTGATAAGTGGGCATGAACTGCCAAACCCCGAGGATGGGGCAGTGTGTCAATTTAAAAATGTGTTTTTTGTGTATTCTTAATCTAAATTGTGTTTTTGTGTCTAAATGTGTATGTAAAAAGACTGCTAAACCAATAATGGGTAGAATGTGTAACATGGACTGCTAGTGCTGAGGCAAGCAGTGAATTAAGTTAGGTTTTTTTGAGCAATATGTTATAAACTGACTATTCTTATTGAAGCCAGTGAAAAGTTATTATAAAATGTATAAGGAATCTTATTCAAATAGTTATTGATATTTTGAGACTAGGTTTTTTGGAATAACTTAAAGTTTTGGACTGTCTGTTTTTAAAATACAGCAGTGATGATTAAAGATAGGTTCTGGATAGGTTAATGTATTTATGTGCAACAAATATTTTGGACTGCTATTAATGAAGAGTAGCTTTAAAGTTAATTGGTTTGAGAAAACCTTGAAAAGTTACTTTTGTATTTAAAGAGTCAGTTAGAAAAAGTTCTCATAGCTGTTTTTTGTAAATATTAGTACATAAGTGGATGCAAACTGAATTTTTCAATATTTCATTAATTGCTGAACCTTGTAAAATGTAATGTGATCATTAGTTTACTTGTGTGTCTCTGAAAGTTTCATTCTTTAACAACATTGAAAGACAAATTTGTGTTTTGTTGAGTTAGAATGTTCTGTGCTGTTGTATATGTGCATTATTTTTTTTTATTTGAAGGCTATACCATATTTTAAAATATGTAGATTAGTTTGTGTACTGTTTATCTGTTATTTGAACTGTATGTGTATGAAATGAACATGCTCAATGATAACTTGTATAACGATGCAAAATTAGTTTCCTTAAACCAGTGTGAAATTGAAAATTGCTTTAGATATTTTACTTTGAAAATATTTTGGAAGAAATACATGCAATTTCTTAGTGTATATACTGTATATTTGTAATGTGTGTGTGTGTTTTTTTTTTCTCCCAACTGAAGTTGGATGGAATGAAATTTTTTTTAGCAGCCAACACCACTTAGGTGTTATAGATGTTTCCTTGAAGTATCCCTTACAGGAAACTTCAACGAAACATGGGGCATGTGTAACACCACAGCTCTTATGCTGTATGGATTTATTTATTTTTTTGCTTTTGCTTTATTTAATGTCACATTGTTGATCTTTTGTGAATGTGTTCAAATCGATAGCATAAAATTGTGTATTCTTTTCTTTGTCAAACCTTTGATGTCGTGATTTGATTCTATGCAAAGTAGTGTATCTGCAATTTGTATTCTTTGTCCCATTTGGAGGGAACAGAACTTATTGTATGTAATTGTAATTTTGTGTGAATAATTTTTGTAGAAGTATCAATATGTGAAAATGTTCTGTTTTATTTAATACATTTGGTTGCTATTATGTAAACTGCTGATCCTCACTTAGGGCTCTTAGTTATTCTGTATGTAAGAGGTAGTGTGGTTCCCCTTGGGAACGGAACTGTGTAGCGCGCGCAAATTGTGGTTGGCCAAGGTGGAAAAGGTGGAACTGATAGTCAGTCGGAGGCGAACTACCAGTCGGAGACGAGCCACCAGTCGGAAAGGAGCTACCAGTCTGTGCACTGTCAATGTAAAGGTGCATATCATGCTGATTCAGAGAGAGGCTTTTACTGCTTCTTTCCAATGCCTCGGATGGGTGGATAAATAGCTGGATCTATTCTGGAATTTGTATGAATCATCGCCATGAAGATACGATAAAGTCCGGCAATTCTACCTGTAATTCCACCTACCAACATGCAGTTGCCACCACATTGCGCAATCACTGTAACGTAATACTATATTGATGTACAGTGAAGGATCAGCCTAATGGATGTGTTAGTGTGCTGAAATATAAGGTAATTCATATCGGAATTTATTTACCTACCTTGATTTTACTCCTCATTATAACACCTCTCAAGGTCCTCTCCGTTTGAAGTAAAGTGATTACTGAGTGTCCTTACTGAAAGTACGTTGAAGCCTAGAGCTTTGTTAAATAATGCCTCTTGAACTTATTAGAAAGATAGTTAAAGCTAATGTGGTAACAGAGTGAGTTAAAGCAAATGTTATTTGTCCAATAATAATTTTCCTATTGAAACTGTTATTTAAAGTGCTGTTACCAACTTCAAACTTTAGGCTGAGTCTTATTAAGTAAATGATCACGTTGTTGTCTGTAGTAAATTCTAAAAAGGAGAGTCAGTTCCTTGCAATTTTGTCAACATTGTGTTTCGTTGTAGTAAAAGTGAGAAAGCTGCAGTTGTGAAACGTTACATTCTCATGTATGCCAAGTGTTTGTCTCTCTTGTGTGCATATTAACAGTATAAAGACCACTCAGTTTGTGTAAATCCTGAAAGTGATAGTGTTTTTCTGTACCTGTTATAATTTTGAAAATAGTTCCTGCTGCTCTGTTAGCTTCAATCTTAAAACATATGTGTGTTAGAGTTCATTACACTCGCGTGTTGCTAAGTCTAGGTTGTGTCTGATGTGTTGTCCATTATAGTTACTTATACCTACTTTCATAAACGAGAATGTTAATCTTTCTCTTGCCTAATTAGGCTGGCGACCGTTTCCCTTATTCTATAAACAGTATAGCTAGGCAAAATTTTGTTTGTCACTATTCCAATATTAACGTAATTCTGACTTTCATTTCCGATAAGCCACTTCCATTAGGAACAATACGGTCAACTTAACAAAATTCCTCTCAGAGGGTAACACTGCTCTGTTGCTTTGTGCCATAGTTACTTTTACAAAATTGTTTTATGTTACAACCTGCTTCTGGCATTCAGGTTATGGTACAGTAGTTAGCAGACGGGGAGTGTTATAAACCATCCCGGTATTTGTCTGAAGTGATATAGGGAAATCACGGAAAACGTAAATCAGGATGGCCTGACGCCGGATTGAACCGTCGTCCTCCCGAATGCGAATCCAGTGTGCTAACCACTGCGCCACCTCGTTCGGCATATGTTTAGTGAAAAGCGGTGAGTGTTTTAAGCGGTTTGTTTGACTCCTGTAAATTGTCAAACCATTAATTTGATAGGGTAGTGCAAATGGATTCTTTCCCACCATATTTGATATCGCAATTGCGCCAGCTCTCTCTTTGTTCCCAGCATTAGCCAAAAGGGACGAAGTAGTCTGAGGAGAGATGGAGAACTCCATCTATGTGTTTGGATATGTTGGTTCATGTAAGCGTTCACACAAACAGGAAATAACCTCTTGACAGAGATGGAGTCAGGGAGCCAGTCTGGAATTTTCCAGTCAGAGAAATGATGGCTCATTGTGCTTTGTTCAGCGCCTGCGAGAAATAATTTAGGTCACTCAGGGGGTATGCATATCACCTAGGTCTATGGTTTTAAGGTGCAGTTGTTACAATATGAGTCAGCCACTTGAGAAAGAGTGGAAATGGTTTCTTGGGTATCGAGTATCAAAAGATGCACACTTCCAGTCCATGGTTGGTAGTATTTGGTATGTTGATCTGTAATTAGAACATTAAGCGATTTCTACCCAAAACGAGGGTTGATATACTGCACTTCAACTTTAATCCTTGGTGTTTAGAATTATGAAATCAAGGGAAGTTGGGGCGGGGAGTGCTGACATGAGCTGTACCCAAGTGGGGAAGCCCTGTCTTCTGCAACCTGATTAAATAAATAATCCGAAATTTGAATTGAGCTACACAGACCGCGTCTCTTTCCCACCAGATTCCAGATGGGGGTGGGAACTAAGGAAGTGGTGGAGGGGAGGAGAGGGCTGGGGGATTTTCCAGGATGGGGAAAAGAGGTTCATAATTGAGGACGGTTTGGCAAAAATATGTGCTCCTTACCAGAGGGGGAGGAGGTGTGGGAGGGGGACAGGTAGGGTTTCTAAGAAGGCAAGATTATCGTCAGGGGTCGTGAATCAATCCCATGGGCTCATAAATCATTGGGTTACGGTGAGGATTTTGGTAGTTTAATAGAGCAAGTTAATTAATTTGCATATCAATTTGATATCAAAAGTGTCCCTGAATCGGTTTTGTTCTTCTACTAATGTCTAGTGGTCAATTCTGCATTACACAATGGTGACCCTGATAGTTTTCATCAGATAATGTATAAAGTAGTTCAACCCGGAAAAGTCGTTAAAAACGTAGGTACCACTTTACTTGTCAGCAGGCTACATAACTCCTTGTTTTGCTACTGTAAAGAGGGTTCTTTATCACATGTATAACTACACCACATACAATTTTGATGTAATTTGTAATAAAGTAAGCAAATTCTCCAAAATTTTCGGTATTTCTATTAACGTAGATAACTCTACATCACAATTGTTTTATGAACTACTCTGCCTCTTAATGGACGTAAAATTATAAGAAATTTTACTAGCATCCATTAGCATATTTCACCATGCGGTAAGTCTGCATATTTCCAAATAGCTGACATACGACTGCACATGGTGCACGAGCACAAATTTCTCTCCCTTCCAGAACACCCGAACGTTCTCCCTTCTGACTGGCTGAAACATGTTGTAGTCAATCAGATTCATAGTTTTTCGCAGGCCGCACAGTAATATCTCTTCATGAGGGGTCCAAATTCTGAATTTACTTAACGCTAGAACAGTAACGCTGCTTTACTTATACTAAATACCAACGGTAGGTAAAACGTATGTGCAAGTCTTCAAATGATAATGTTTATTAAATACTATAATTTAAAAAATGTTCAAATGTGTGTGAAATCTTATGGGACTTAACTGCTAAGGTCATCAGTCCCTAAGCTTACACACTACTTAACCTAAATTATCCTAAGGAAAAACACACACACCCATGCCCGAGAGAGGACTCGAACCTCCGCCGGGACCAGTCGCACAGTCCATGACTGCAGCGCAATAGACCGCTCGGCTAATCCCGAGCGGCTGTTATAATTAAAAGCTTACTATTGGTTTGAAGCCTTTAATGTAAGAGTGCATACCGTTCAAAAACAGTTTTTAAACAATGCACAACCATGTTAATTGTGTATACATTGTTACATGAAAATGAGGAACATAATCGTATTATTTGGAAATGATTATTCAGATAAAAATTACTTAGTAAGGAAATTGTACTTTTTATACATAAAGATCAAATTAGATGCATCAACATTATGGGCAATGAACACATACATTTTTTATTCTTGTTGCTTATTGACTTGTTTTAAGTTACATAGTAAATAGTTGTCTTTCGTTTCTTACAGTAGTGGGAGCAAGAACACCACTCCCTCTGACCATGTTGTGAAACAGGTCTTTACTGTTTTTGAATATTCGTTTGTAATTCTATTTTTATTACTGTCTTCACCTTGCTCAGATATGACACAAAGTATCGTTGGATGAGCCAGGAATATGTAGGTTGTTGATGTAGTTCTAACATTAGGCCCATTCTTGCCAGTGGAGTTGCGCTTGGTGCCATTTTGAAGTGTTGATGGGCACACTCATGAGCCAGTTGTCCATGGTAATATCTCTAAGCAAGTCCTTCGGTTCATCTAACAACTCTTGTACAAATTTTTCAGCAACTGCCACTCCATCTGGGGTTGTTAATTTACCTTTATTATGTAGTTGGTAGCAATATTAGATATCATGACAGGTTTCAGTCCATACTTGTTTGGCTTATTGCTCATATATTGCATAAATGGTCATCTTACACGAAAGCCAGTGTGCTGTTCGTCTATGGTGCAGTACAAACGTGGCCTGTAGTTTGTTACAGTTATTTAAAAAGTATTTCCCACATGTATCTGATCGGTATCAGCTTACTTTTGTTCCTCTGTTGTTTGCTGGTTTCTCAGTCATCGCACTTGCTGCTGAGTTTAGGAACAGAAAGCTTTCTCGACACGTAGCGGCAATATAATAGTAGCTGTGTAACTGGTTAACAAACACTAATTTAGCAGATAGATGATTATCTTGCAGCTGAGAGAATGAAGATACCAACCAATGCTTTAAATTTTTCCTTACAGGTATGCCTTGGCATATCATTCAATGTTATTTAGTTTTGCCTTTGCCATTCTGTTTAAATGTTTGTTCTTGGACAATTTTACTTATAATATTTTCAGTCAAAAATAGGTGGAATTAGATCAGTGGAGTAGGATCGATCTTTTTTGTGGATCCAGGACTTACGTGTAGTAATGTTTTACTTTGCCTTTTCTCACCTTGCCCAACTAGTTGTTATTTTCTAGCGGTTATCTCTTTTCCCAATAAATTCGTTACTCTCGGTTACTAAAAGATAAGTAGAAAGGTCTTGTTTTTCATTTTAAAAAGTAGGAAAAGTACTTCTTGAGCTATGTCTCTTTCATATTTTATTACTTTCTGCAAAGGAGTCTCTCTTACTTTCGTTGTTCCCACTTCCAGTATCTTGAATGCTATGTAATGGATTTTTCTCTTCATTGTTTTCTTCCTTGTAACAAGAACATTTGGGAAAACGAAAAAATAAGAAAAATTTCATCAATATTTAGTTAATAAAACTTCTAGAAATAGGTTATAAACAATAAATTTCGAAATTAATATAAACTTAATTGGGCTTATTCATTTCTTAAATTCATTGAAACCTTGTCTTTGAAAATTTTAGGAAAGCTTGTGTAAAAGCTTATTGTCTAAATCCATTTTGGTATTTTACAGCAGCAGGATTATCTTTCGATTCTGTGTAAAAAAAAAACTGACAGAGAAAGTACATGAATTATTAGACGACTGTGATAAGGTTCTAATGGTTCAAAACGTATAAGGATGATATAACCCAATGTTCTAAATGATACATTAAAGCAAAAGATAAATGTGTAAAGTATAAAAATACATAAATATATAAAAATTGTGATAAAACTATGATGTCGCGTTTTTTTGTACAAAAGCAGAAGCAACAGAGATTTATCCCTTAATTTCATTGTTTTGATTTCTCTCTCTGCTATAACAGAAATTGCTTCGCTTCCTGTGGGTTAATGGAATATAACAGTTATCTGTAATGTCATGCTGTTTAACAACCATTTGGTAACTCAGGGATATCTCTAACGCGAAGTGTTTCCAGATATGCCTCTTCGACTGCTTATTTTCATTTCCCTTATATCTCCACAGCTTTTTTTACAAACATACACAATGTGCATCAAAGTGTTAGCGTTTGCACGTTTGTGTTCTTCATTTTCAACAACATAGAGCCTGGTTTACAGATTCTGAGAGTCCCTTACCCCCTAGATCCGCATGTGGATGTCACGCATGCATTTGCTGATCCAATATTTCAGATGAGACTCACACTTCTTCACCGAGCAATCACACGATTCTTGGATATTTGTCCCATTATCATTACAGCCAGCCGCCCACGGTGGCCAAGCGGTTCTAGGGCTTCAGTCTGGAACCGCGCGACTGCTACGGTCGCCGGTTCGAATCCTGCCTCAGGCATGGATGTGTGTGCTACCCTTAGGTTAGTTGGGTTTAACTAGTTCTAAGTTCTAGGGGAATGATGACCTCAGATGTTAAGTCCCATAGTGCTCAGAGCCATTTGAACCATTACAGCCAGACGTCAACTGGCATCTGACTGGCTAAGAAATCTTTGTTGTAAGACGTTCAGAGTATAGCAGATGTTAATTACCAACAAATCGATTTAAACCATAGGAAACTGAATTCCTGAAAGCTTGACTGGCATTCATCTGCTTAAAGTGATGAGGGTATCTAATGTGATCTCATATTCATCCGGTAGTTAGTTTTCCAGGCAGTATGGTGACCCACCTCAGGCTGCGTCTAGGAAGAAGCAGTGACAGTGAACGTCTGGTGTCCCCGCAAGACGCCTGTAAGTCGGACTAGTTGTTGTTAGCGGTCGAGAGTCGAAGTGATCTGCGACTTCATCGTAGGCAGCGGGAGTATCGTGTACGGTGGGCTGTGTCTTTGGAGGTATAGATTTCCTGGTGCGACCTTGCAGACTCCCACTTCAGTCGCATGCTAGCCTCAGCCCACAGAGTTGTTTACTAGACTTAACTCCCTTCCATTTCGTGCTGTGAATCATTAGCGCTGTCGCAGTCACTCTCTTCCGTGTTTGTCCCTAACTGCAATTTCGGACTCTCTCGTTACCGAGTAGTTTAACGCTTAGTGTTTATCGCAACATCACCTATAGTGGTGCTCCGAGGTGATTTCGAGCATGTTAATCAACGCAGTCATCTCGCTACACGAGGTATAACAGAAAGTGAAAACAGCAGCATGTGTTCGCTATAAGTAGCACACAATCTAAATAGCATCGGTGCATCATCAGCGTAGAAATTTGTTCGGGCGTGGGGTGATGGGTTCGCGGAATATTTGTTGTCATTTTACATGCAGAAGGGGAATGTACGGCTGAAAGCAAGGGGAAACTACAGCCGTAATTTTTTCAGAGGGCATGCAGCTTTACTGTATGATTAAATGATGATGGCATCCTCTTGGGTAATATATTCCGGAGGTAAAATAGTCCCCCATTCGGATCTCCGGGCGGGGACTACTCGAGAGGACGTCATTATCAGGAGAAATAAAATTGGCGTTCTACGGATTGGAGCGTGGAATATCGGATCCCTTAATCGGGCAGGTAGGTTAGAAAATTTAAAAAGGGAAATGGATAGGTTAAAGTTAGATATAGTGGGAATTAGTGAAGTTCGGTGGCAGGAGGAACAAGACTTCTGGTCAGGCGAATACAGAGTTATAAATACAAAGTCAAATAGGGGTAATGCAGGAGTAGGTTTAATAATGAATAGGAAAATAGGAATGCGGGTAAGCTACTACAAACAGCATAGTGAACGCATTATTGTGGCCAAGATAGACACGAAGCCCACGCCTACTACAGTAGTACAAGTTTATATGCCAACTAGGTCCGTAGATGACGAAGAAATTGATGAATTGTATGATGAGATAAAAGAAATTATTCAGGTAGTGAAGGGAGACGAAAATTTAATAGTCATGGGTGACTGGAATTCGGTAGTAGGAAAAGGGAGAGAAGGAAACATAGTAGGTGAATATGGATTGAGGCTAAGAAATGAAAGAGGAAGCCGCCTGGTAGAATTTTGCGCAGAATATAACTTAATCATAGCTAACACTTGGTTCAAGAATAATGAAAGAAGGTTGTATACATAGAAGAACCCTGGAGGTACTGAAAGGTATCAGTTAGGTTATATAATGGTAAGACAGAGATTTAGGAACCAGGTTTTAAATTGTAAGACATTTCCAGCGGCAGATGTGGATTCTGACCACAATCTATTGGTTATGAGGTGTAGATGAATACTGAAGAAACTGCAAAAAGGTGGGAATTTAAGGAGATGGTACCTGGATAAACGGACTAAACCAGAGGTTGTACAGAGTTTCAGGGAGAGCATATGGGAACAATTGACAGGAATGGGGGAAAGAAATACAGTAGAAGAAGAATGGGTAGCTTTGAGGGATGCAATAGTAAAGGCAGCAGAGGATTAAATAGGTAAAAAGACGAGGGCAAGTAGAAACCCTTAGGTACCAGAAGAAATATTGAATTTAATTGATGAAAGGAGAAAATATAAAAATTCAGTAAATGAAGCAGGCAAAAAGGAATACAAACGTCTCAAAAATGAGATCGACAGGAAATGCAAAATGGCTGTTCAGGGATGGCTAGAGGACAAATGTAAGGATGTAGAGGCTTATATCACTATGGGTAAGATAGATACTGCCTACAGGAAAATTAAAGAGACCTTTGGAGAAAGGAGAACCACTTGCATGAATATCAATAGCTTTGATGAGAACCCAGTTCTAAGCAAAGAAGGGAAGGCAGAAAGGTGGAAGCAGTATATAGAGGGTTTATACAAGGGCGATGTACTTGAGGACATTATTATGGAAATGGAAGAGAATGTAGATGAAGACGGAATGGAAGATATGATAGTGCGTGAAGAGTTTGACAGAGCACTGAAAGACCTGAGTCGAAACAAGGCCCCCGGAGTAGACAACATTCCATTAGAGCTACTGCCAGCCTTGGGAGAGCCAGTCCTGACAAAACTCTACCATCTGGTGAGCAAGATGTATGAGACAGGCGAAATACCCTCAGACTTCAAGAAGAATATAATAATTCCAATCCCAAAGAAAGCAGGTGTTGACAGATGTGAAAATTACCGAACTATCAGTTTAATAAGTCACAGCTGCAAAATACAAACGCGAATTCTTTACAGACGAATGGAAAAAACTGATAGAAGCCGACATCGGGGAAGATCAGTTTGGATTCCGTAGAAATGTTGGAACACCTGAGGCAATACTGACCTTACGACTTATCTTAGAAGAAAGATTCAGGAAAGGCAAGCCTACGTTTCTGGCATTTGTATACTTAGAGAAAGCTTTTGACAATGTTGATTGGAATACTCTCTTTCAAATTCTGAAGGTGGCGGGGGTAAGATACAGGAAGCGAAAGGCTATTTACAATTTGTACAGAAATCAGATTGCAGTCTTCCGAGTCGAGGGGTACGAAAGGGAAGCAGTGGTTGGGAAGGGAGTGAGACAGGGTTATAGCCTATCCCCGATGTTAATCAATCTGTATATTGAACAAGCAATAAAGGAAACAAAGAAAAAGTTCGGAGTAGGTGTTAAAATCCATGAAGAAGAAATAAAAACATTGAGGTTCGCCGATGACATTGTAATTCTGTCAGAGACAGAAAAGGACTTGGAAGAGCAGTTGAACGGAATGGACAGTGTCTTCAAAGGAGGGTATAAGATGAACATCAACAAAAGCAAAACGAGGATAACGGAAAGTAGTCGAATTAAGGTCGGGTGATGCTGAGGGAATTAGATTAGGAAATGAGACACTTAAAGTAGTAAAGGACTTTTGCTATTTGGAGAGAAAATTAACTGATGATGGTCGAAGTAGAGAGGATATAAAATGTAGACTGGCAATGGCAAGGAAAGCGTTTCTGAAGGAGAAAAATTTGTTAACATCGAGTATAGATTTAAATGTCAGGAAGTCGTTTATGAAAGTATTTGTATGGAGTGTAGACATGTATGGAAGTGAAACGTGGACAATAAATAGTTTAGACAAGAAGAGAATAGAAGCTTTCGAAATGTGGTGCTACAGAAGAATGCTGAAGATTAAATAGGTAGATCACGTAACTAATGAGGAGGTATTGAATAGAATTGGGGAGACGAGGAGCTTGTGGCACATCTTGACTAGAAGAAGGGATCGGCTGGTAGGACGTGTTCTGAGAGATCGAGGGATCACCAATTTAGTATTGGAGGGCAGCGTGGAGGGTAAAAATCGTAGAGGGAGACCAAGAGATGAATACACTAAGCAGACTGAGAAGGATGTAGGCTGCAGTAGGTAGTGGGAGATGAAGAAGCTTGCACAGGATAGAGTAGCATGAAGAGCTGCATCAAACCAGTCTCAGGACTGAAGACCACAACAACAACAACAAAGGGGAATGTGGAGGAGGGGCGAGATCGCATTTCTTGGTGCACATCAATATCAATTTCGGTGGGCATGAAATTATAGGTGTGCAGCGAACTGCACGCACACCTAACGTTAGTATGGAAGGCCTAGACACGTCACACAAAGATGTCTGGAAAATTATTATTCGAAGCTCTTTACAAATTAATTTGTGAGGTTCACTGGCAAAAGCTTTCTCGAAATCCTGAAATGTCAGGTGTAATGACTGGTTCTTTCTTCGGAGTTTCTCATCAGCGGGCGGACTGCACTTATTTCTTAATCTGTAGTGAGAGCCTCGAGGAAACAAGACTGGTTCTCTGAAATTTAGACGCTACTTCGTGGTTGACTATCATAAACTTGTATCGAAGAGCAAGTTGATACATCGAAAATACAGGAAGAAGATACCTGACGAGATGTAAAGAACGGACAGACTCTTTGGACGAGGCTCTTATGAAATAACAGCAGTAGCCAAGCAAATACATGAGACAAGGGACACACCAAAAGAAACGAATAGGATCTAGAGACATGGCACATGGAGAAAGAATGACAGTAACTTCACATACTTGAAGGCTTTGAGACAGCTAAGAACAAGGGAAGATTTAGTAACGCACTTCTATGCTGCTGGCAGCTGGGAGACAGCGAGAGCTGATTCCTTAATCTTTTAATGGATCATATCTGATATTAGTACAAACACAGCACTCGTCAAAATATTTTCTTACATAACTAATGTTAATATTTTCATCAGCACAACCACGAGTTGTCATCATTTGAATGGGAACAGCAAGTCGATGCCTTGTTGCATTCGTGTGGCGTCTTGTATTTAATGTTCACTATATAAACCGATGTAGTCGAGATCAAAAAGTGTTGCTAGAAACAAACATGGTGACAGACCGGCTGGAGAAAAGGACGCACACGGATGAGCAAGTGGTGGTCCGATGTTATCGTAAAATGGAACACCAGTTATAAATTTTACAGTAAGTCGATGACGTTTTAAACAGATAAGTTCATTTTCTGACAGCTATTGTGGTAAATTCGGGCACTTCTGATCATCGATTTAAGCACGGACAACCAGGTGATGAAGACATGAATCTCCAAACGCGTAGTTATGTTTTGATATTGATTCCCTGTGTGTTGTGGGTGAAATAAATATAACAAATGAATTAACAAGCTCTGTCTCAGTAAGGTCATTAAATGGATGAGCAAGCGCTATAAATACCCTACATCTTTATTCATCATGTCTACATATTTGTTTCTCAACATAGTCACCCTGGCAACGAACACGTTTCTCCCAAAGAGATACCAGTTTGTTGATAACGTCACTGCAGAATGTCTGACCTCGTTGATGATGCCACAACCTCACCTCTGTTTGCACCAGTTCATCACTATGGAAATGAAGTTCTCGAAGGAGTTCTTTAAATTTTGGAAAGCGATGAAAATCAGATGGGACGAAGTCGGGACTGAGTGGAGGATGATCGTTGACAGTGAACCCAAGGCGACGGATTGTTGCAGACGCCGCAGCGTTCGCATGTAGTCTGACAGTGTAATGCAGAAGCAGAGTGTGCTCCATGTGTGAACGAACGCTTCTAATTCGAATCCCGATTACAGCATGCTGTTTCTCATGTGCTGACGTAGTTATGTTACACAGCATCATATCACACGCAACGATTCGGAGCCCTCTAGCTTCAGGAGACTGCAAATATTTAGACATGAAGAATAAAAATGTAGCACTTTAATAACGTTTGTTTTGTTAAAAAATCTTTAATGGTTTTCACATAAATAACTCTAAGGCATTGCCTTCCATCATTCCCTCGTGGTAAAACAATAATGTGGTGTTTTTATAGCCCCATGTCTCAGGAGCCATAATTGTGTAACGCTTCACTAAAATCCTGGAAAAGATCATGCGTAAATTTTCTAGGCATGTTATACTACTAGAGGGAAATTCCAACTAAACAACTATGGACAGGAAGGCTGATGGAGATAGGGTATTTAAGGACCGTATTTATGATGATATTATTCTAAATGCCTTATTGGAAAATTACCTGCTGAAGTTAACCAAAGAAACGACTCGTAAGTAACGTGTTCAATCTACTGCTTAAATGGAAGCCTGACCTTTTGATTCAATTGACGTACAGCAGACAATCAGTTATTATGAAAGCAACGCAGTATCGCTGACTACGGATTGAAGTATGAATGTAAAATTAAGTGCGAAAAGAAAAGTTTCGGATGATCTAAGTAGGCAACATCAGATATTCATCCCTGAAACTGACAGTATTTGGTATAAATTTGGAACGTTCAAGAAAATTCAGATGTGTGCGAAGCAAAATTTGAGGGATGGAAAAGACCGGGTGTGGTTCTAAACCACGTTAGTTGCCTCTTGGAAAATCTAAATGTAGAAAAAGCCTTGCTGAAAAAACTAAATCCACATGAAGCCGAACTGAGCTGAAATAGAGCCATAAGTGAAGTGTTGGACTAATTGAAAAGTAAAGTTCTATCTACTGATGTGGTACAAAATCGTAAAAAGTTTTAGTCTTACACTAAGTAAGTAAATCGATAAAGGCCATCCATCCGGTCACTCAGCGACCATACTTGTACTCAAACAATGGCTGACAGATGTAAAGCCGAAATACTAGATCAGTTTTCCGAAACTGCTTCACGGAGATACAGCTCCTCTTTTCAGTCGTCGTACAAACGCCAGAATGACAAATACAGAGATGAGTGATCACGAAACAGAAACAGCATTACAATAGCTCGGTAGTGGATAGACGAGGAACTTGGTGAGAAACGTGTATGACTGTACACAGATTATGCGAAAGAACGTGCTCCTTCTCTAGCAGTAGTTACTACATGGTGATTCAAAAATGACCGGTATATTTGAAACGGCAATAAAAACTAAACGAGCAGCGATAGAAATACACCGTTTGTTGCAATATGCTTGGGACAACAGTACATTTTTAGGCGGACAAACTTTCGAAATTACAGTAGTTACAATTTTCAACAACAGATAGCGCTGCAAGTGATGCGAACGATATAGAAGACAACGCAGTCTGTGGGTGCGCCATTCTGTGCGTCGTCTTTCTGCTGTAAGCGTGTGCTGTTCACAACGTGCAATGAAGGGTGCCAAGCACTCGGGAAAGGAGCAGGTAATTCAAGTTTTCAAGAAAGGTCGTTCGTCAGATGCATACAATTATAGGCCTATATTACGGTCGTAAACATGTTGTAGAATTATGGCAAATTTTTTATGTTCGCGTTGGAGACTGAGACTATACTTCTTATGAATCAACGCGGATTCCGCAAACATCGTTCTCGCGAAATACAGAAGACATGATTGCCCCGCTTGATGTCTTGTGTCTTGACTTCCGAGCGACGTTTCATATTGTTCCACAGTGTTGCACAATAAACAAAATACGAGCTTACGGAGTGTCAGACCAGCTTAGTGATTGAACTGAGAAGTTCCTTGTGAACATAACACAGAATGTCGGCAATGAAGGAGAGAATTCTTCAGAGCAGCTTTCGGCAGACATCATGACGTATTGTGATACCACTACTGTTTATAATATATAAAAATGACCTAGTGGATAACGTCAGGAGCTTCATGTGACTGTTCGCGGATGATCCTGTTGTGTATATAGCAGTCATCAGAAAACAAAATTGTAGCAGAGACTCGAAATTTGGTACAGAGGTTGATTATAGATCCTTGATATTAGTAAATGTAACATACTGCGCATCATTGTTAGATTTCAATATTTCCAATCAAACACTGCAAAGAGTTACTTCCATTAAATACTTGCGAGTATACACTGATGGGCCAAAAGACTATCACCACTTCCCACTGCGACGTTGGATACCACCTGGAGGCGTTGCGGTCCCGTGACGCGGTAATAAGTGTTTGGAAGCGGAGCAGACACGGACGGGGATCACCTTTGCGAAGTTATGGGATGGAGATCAACCCTACCTGATCACATGTCGACCCAACGACATCGTTAATTACGAAGGCAGTAGGCGTGGGACCATAGAGATTCGACTGTCGATCAATGTAAACGTGTTGGCTCTTCGGTTTAATCTCATTTTTACTATCTAGGTCGATGGTCGTCTTCACAAACGCCGTCATCGACGTGATTGGCGGCTAGTAACGTGCAGCGCATCAAGGACGCAGGCTGGTGGGAGTAGTATTATGATAAGGAAGACGTTCTCCTACACTTGGATGGGGCCTGTGGTAGTAATTGAAGACACGCTGACGGCGGCGATGTCATCTTGCAGCAGTATAATTGCCCGTGTCTTGGAGGAGCCAGAACCGCGCTACAGTGATTTGAGGACCATTATTGTGAACTCGCGATAATGTCTCGGCGACCTAATTTGCCTTATATGTGTCTATATCGGGCGCCATCACCGCGTACGCAAATTAGCGGCCCATTATTTATGCGAATTACATGGCCTGTTCGTAGACATCTAATGCCATATACATCCACGAACCTACTAGCAAGCTGTAGGACCCCCGATAAGCAGTATCAGTGGTGTATTTCGTTCCAAATACGGGCAAACAAGCTATCAAGCAGATGGTCACAATGCTTTGGCTTGTCAGTATGGGTATGGAATGATTTAAGAAGTGTAGTCCTCACCCAATGGGTACAAAAACCTCATTCTATCGATAATTGAGTATTGTTCCTCAACGTAGAACACTTGCCACGTAGAATTTATAGAGGTGTAGAGAAGATCAGATAAAGCAGCGAGTTTCTTTACGGTGACGTTTAGTAAGTGCAAAATTCGTTATCCAGACGCTTCAGCAGAGGCACTGTGTACGATGCTATGGTTTACGCTTAAAATTCCGAGAGAATAAAGTCCTGGAAACGTTAAGTAACATATTATTGCTTCCTCCTAAGCACATTTCGTGAAAAGACCACGAAGTAGAGAGACTTCTGGTCTTGCCAAGGCTTACCAACAGTCGTGCTTCCCACACAACATTCGTGGCATGAAACAAGGAATGGGAAAAATAACAGTGGTAGCCAGAGTACCCTCCGCCAACCTTCTGAAGTTGATGCACAGAGTGGAGTTGTAGATTTTTGTGAGTGATGACACTCACCGTATACTTGTGACAGAATATGATAAAACAATATATGTATTTTTCTTATCCAGTATAAATATTTTGAATATATACTACCACACAGAAAAATGAAGCGCCCAGAAGAGGGGAGGAAACGAAATGAAACTTCCTGAGTTGAGGGGGTGTAAGATGTTACTTCAGTGATCACAAAATCTGCGAATCCTCCTCACTGTTGAAGAGAGACCGATGATGCTAGTTAGATGTCTAACCAAATCTCTGCCCGATGAAACACTGCTAAGAAAACTGTGCCCAACGGAATTAATAACTGCTCATTTCTGGCCCAGCAGTGGCTCACTGGGTGGGGGTTAATACAAATTTTCACTGATTGTGCAAAGGGACTACTAGCTGTGAAATTAAATTGAAAGGTAGAAAGATCCCTGAGTTTACCTACAACAATTAATATTCAAACTTCGTCAAACAATTCTGAAAAAGCTCGCTAAGTGCACCTGCCTAGTTGCAGCTGCAGCGTCAACCTCGGACTACGTTTGAACTAGAAGTCTGCTAGATGACATCTCCGCCTGAAGCATCCTCACTGAAGTCTGAAATCGAAATTATTTTACCGAAATGTAGACCCGAAATGTCTCAACTGAAAACAGAATCTGAGGTGTCGACAGAGCACAGAGTAAATCTGTTCAGCGAAAGTTTTTCGTGTCTCAAATAGCAACTGCCAATCGGGACGTTACATTTAGTGTCCCGCAAATGAAAGAAAGACGCTAACCTCAATGTACTTCCACCAAAAGCAGGCAAAATGTGGCTATCCCTGTCAAGTCAGTGTCGACCCACTTCCAATACTCTAATCTAAAAAATTTACGTCACGATGGTCCAAGCAATCCTATCCTACGGTCTTAATTTTGGCACTTTTGGCTCGTTATTTTCTGGAGTGTAAATACAGAGAGAACTAACAATGCCGGGCTAGGTGCTGAACTCGCGGGTTATGGGTGTGACATTATTTTCGGAGACTACACGGGTCCTTTACAATGTTTCCAAGATCTACATCTCATCTAGAAAGTTCCTCTTACGAATGACGTAAAAATCAGCCTGTGTTGTTTAAGATCCCTCCTTCCACGAGGGGAGCATTTTGCCGACGACCAGAGCAGTGAATCGTTTGGCTGAGGCATCTAACTGGCGTCGTCTCTCCTGGAATCGAGTGCCTTACGTAATAAAATCCGCCATCTCGCTGTCGCAGCCTGGCTCCCGACGCAGTGGGCTCGCGACCTGTGGCAGTCTCCTGTACTGGTGGACCGGCTCTTTCCCCACCTCTTAAGCGCGGGAAGGGAGGTGGGAAGGGGGAGGATGGGGACGTGTGACGTCCGTCCCTGTTTCGGAATGTTGTGTCTTCGGTGCTGTGGACACAGTTCACCGAAGCTGTACCTAATACACACGGAAACTTGCAGACTGTAACTACAAATGAAGAAATGATAAGAGAAAAGATATCACTGTCATTGTACTGGAAGTCGAAATCAACATTTGTTTATGCAATATTTCCGATTTAGATTGGATTTAACTGATGTGTTATTAATTTACGTATCGAACTGACCCTAATTTGCATATAAAAATGTGGCTAATTCAAATCCGGCCAGCGTGGCCGAGCGGTTGTAGGCGCTAGAGCCTGGAACCGCGCGATTGCTACGGTCGGAGTTTCGAATCCTGCTTCGGGCATGGATGTGTGTGATGTCCTTAGGTTAGTTAGGTTTAAATAGTTCTAAGTTCTAGGGGACTGATGACCTCAGAAGTTAAGTCCCATAGCGCTCGGAGCCAAGTAACTAATTGACGTATTAAAGTATTGCGGAATTAAAAGAGACGAATTACACGGCATCGATGCCTTTCAAAACGATTCAATTTTACAAAGAAATTTTGAGTGGCAGGCCAATTATGAGTATTAATTTACATTCCCTCTGATCTGGATGGATGCACTGATTCGGTTAGAAAGGGTGTCTTAATGCCATTATATCCTCTCCTGGCGCAAGCTGGCGCACAACTGTTGCCACTTGTCTTCGATATACTGTATACTGGCACTGGAACAGATTTGACATCCTATCTGCTCCACGGAATTTCTACTGAGGTTAAATCTGGGGATCATGATAGCCGTGGGAGTACCTCAAAATTACTCACACATTTCGTAGACACATGTGTGAAATGTGGATGAGGATTCTTCTATTGGAAAATGGCACCGGGATACTATCGCATGAGATGTAACACATGAGGATAAGATCGAGCGAGGTGGCGCAGTGGTTAGCAGACTGGATTCGCATTCGAGAGGACGACGGTTCAATCCCGCGTCCGTCCATCCTGATTTAGGTTTTCCGTGATTTCCCTAAATCGCTCCAGGCAAATGCAGTGATGGTTTCTTTGAAAGGGCACGGCCGAATTCCTTCCCCGTCCTTCCCAAATCCGATGAGACCGATGACCTCGCTGTCTGGTCTTCTTCCCCAAACAACCCAACATGAGGATAAGGATGTCCATCAGACATGCCTCAATTACTACCAGCCATCACATGAAGTCATTTCTCTCAGCCGTGATCTGAAGCTATACCCGCTTGCCCCCATATCAAGATGCCTCTTAAAAATTTCGGAAGAACGCATCCTCTCCCCAGGTCGCCGCTAAACTCACCAACGCTGATTATAGGGGGTTGGGCAGAACGGCGGTTCATCGTTTAACTCAACGATTCACCGTTCAACAGTTTCCCGCTCAACGCACTATTCCAAAGGTAGCCGGTTTTGTTGTGGAGTTCAAGGTAATCTACACATTGGACAGTAATGTCCTAATCCGGAAACCGATAATCTCCAACCTGTGATGCGGGATGATACGTAATGTTATGAGAAGACCTGAGAAGACCATTACTTGCTCACTTGTGAACGGGGAGGGGGGTGGGGGGGTGAGATTCTTCCTCGAGCTGGTCAGGTTAGTCGAAAAGATCCTTGACGACCAGTTTTATTTCCCTCACGTTCCTATGCAGTCCAACATCAGGCCACTGTAACATCTGAATGTCCCAAAAATCTGGATACTGCACGATTCGACAAGGCAACCAAGAGGGGACCCACAGCGACGCCTTTTTTAAAGCCTGTTACGTTCTGATAATGAAAATAAAAAATTGAAAAAAGTCTAATCTTTTGTGACATGATTTGTCTAAAACTATAAAACAAAACCGATTAGAGAAACATTTGACGCAACTTCGAATGATCCTCGAAATCACTAGGGGCCGACTGAGAATTTAAAACCCAATGTTTATCTTAGACTCTTAGAATTTTAATGAGTACCGGAGGATATCTGTCTGACAGATTATGTAGACTATGCAGTTTCAGAAGTGCAGCTTTCACATATTTGTCTTCATATTTCAAAAAAATTTAAATTTCTTTTATAAATGTCTAGATCGCGTACATTATAAAAAATTAGGATGTGATGATTAGTTTCACTCGAATAAGCAACCATCTTCAGATCACTCATGGTAAAATATACGTCAGCATACAGTGTACGGAAAACACTGCATTGTCAACATAGCAGGGAGTATGTTTTCCGTATGAGCAACATTTTTAATACAAAACTGAATAAATCAGCAGGATACAACCAACTGCATCTAAACTATGCTTAGTGAAATTGCAGTCAGTTATAAAACGTATATACAACATCTTTACATCGAGATCAAACCAGACGTTCTAGATACATAAAGATTTTGCAGCTCAGCTCGGGGCCGGTTGTATGTCTCGTCCTCGTGACCATTTCATCGCCATCGACGCCTAAGTCGTCGAAGTGGCGTCTGATAAGAAGACTTGCACTAGACGGCCGAATTCCCAAGTAGTTAACTCCTGGCAGTTAACGCAATATGCACATTTCATTTCAGTCCACTGCAGTCTCGTTAAGCAGGGTTTTGAAATAGTTCGTTTCTCCTTCCTGGTGTATCCAGTTTTTATTGGAAGTGTTACCAATATAGAGATGCGCCCAGCTATATAAACGATAGAGAGTTTTCGATATGCTACACACTGACATATATTTTACCATGAGTGATACGCAGATGATTGCTTAGTTTACTAAATCTACTCATCACACTTTAATGTGCTATTACTCTCTCCGTCCGAACAGGTCTCGAAAGACCCAACGGTTCCGACCGACCGCCGTGCCATTCTTTGTTATAGGCGTCATTGGATGCTGATAGGTAGGTGCTTGAGATCGGCACACGGCTCTCTCGGCCGTCGTCAGTTTTCGTGACCGGACTCGCTACTTCTTATCAAATAGTCCCTCAATTTGCCTCACAAGGAATGAGTGCACCCTGCTTGCCATCAGCGCTAGGCAGACCGGACGGTCACCCACCCAAGTGCCAGCCAAGCCCGACAGCGCTTAACTTCGGTGATATGACGGGAGCTGGTATTACCATTGCGGCAAGGCTGCTGGCTTTGAATGTGTTATAATGTTTGCGATCTAGAACATCAGAAAAAATTTTAAATGCTATTTTTCTAAATTTTAATAAATCTCAGTTTGATTGCTTACTCCTTTTCTGACAATCTGAGATATTAAGATAAATTTGAAATATTTCTGTCTTGTATACAAGAGTGTGTAAAAGAATTCCCACAATTATACTGTCTCAAAAGTTTGTCTATAACTAATTCTTCAAATATAAAGAAAGAGAATCTGTGTGGCGTAAGAAGTAATATCTCCATTACAATTTCTGTGGACAATATTGTTCTGGCTCATTTACTGTTGCAGATTTTTTTTTAAAAAAAAGTGAATATGAAAAAATAGAGTGAAATAGGAACCATAAATCAGACCAGTTCCACTAGAACCTCGGATTGTACTTAGTCCTCTTTCTACGTCACTAACGTATAGGGGCTCCCGATGTTACAGTTCTTTGCTTCTGAATTAAAATACTGATATATTTGATAGTGCGTAGAAATATTAACCACATTTTTTCTTCATTATTCGAAAAGTAATAGTCAGTGGTTCTGGGAAATATTTGCCTGGTGGACATTGTTGACAATACTCAATGTTGCTGTGAGGCTGTGACATATATCTCTGATCTACAGTAATATATATGAAAAATCTTAATTAGTTGTAGAGCTTGAAAAATGTCCCACTTCAGAGCCACACAAATACAAGAAAAAGGAATGTATGTGGTGCAAGAAGTGGCCCATCTCTTCTTCCTGCTGTCGGTAAAGTTGTTTTTACTGACTAACGTTTGTCAATGGATAATCGGGAAAATTGAATAAAACTGGAAACTTCGATCATACAGCAGTTGAAATCTGTCGCGGAATTTCACTTAGCTGTCTCCTTACATCACAAATGTACAAGCATCTCACCTGCCACCGTTAAGAGACTGTAGTGCAGTATCGGCCGGCTTAAGATTTTTGACTCTGTTGTTTAACTGTGGTGGCTAATCGCATTATTAATATACTACTCTCTTTCCTCAGGACGTGTTCTATGAACAGCACAGTGCAACGGTTTTTATTTTTTTATTATAATAATTAATTATATCGAAAGCAAAAGCTTTACAGGTAAAGGGTTTGTAGCAAGTGTCTCGGCCTTTGTCTTTTCTTTGATATTATCAGTTGTTAATGATACACTGCGCTGATACTGAGTAATAAAAGAACACATAAACAAGGGAACACACTGTTACTATTTCAGCTAAGTTCACCAGTGTTTACTTCCCTGTTTTACAGAGTTCGCCAATAACATAGAAGATATTTTCCTGATCCACATATCTAACACTTGACCATCCTCTACACTTGATACATGGCACCTAGTCTTCTTTAAATGAGTACAATCATAAAATGAGCTATTCAGTCTGACCCAATATTTCCAGTATAGTCCAGTTTCCTTCGTGGCTTCGTAATTGGATTTCCATAACCACGCGCTGCGTGTATTTTATTTTGGAACACCCGAATTAAATTCAGCTTTCTTCAACTTCTTTTAAGACTTAATTTTTTTTTGTTTTTAATCTCTTCACTTCGGTGGCGATCTTATTCTTTTATAATTGTTGAAAACCCTTCAGTTAACTCCCACGTGGTCATTTTGTTAGACATAACTCTGCTCATAAAAATTTTCATGCGCTATTCGTTGTTTTTTCCTCTTCCTTTTCTTCTTATTTACCGTCATTTCGATCTGAAAAGAAGTAAGATGAAGAGAGTATAATTTAAAAATTGAAGTTACTTCCGGCCGATACTGAAGGATAATCGAATGATCGGTACTGCACAAAATACTCGCAATAGGCTCTAGTCATTTCATATGTTCTTTTATAGAAATTACCATGAGATGTTTGATACATGTCATACCATAGTTAACACAGATAACCGAAATACAGCAACGAAGTTAGTCGCTTGCCTTGAAGACGGGTACCATATGCCTCAAAATATCTTTCGTGCTCTAAGTGCTACAGTAAGACGATCAAACACTCAGAGCAGACAAAGCACTGAAGAGAGGAAGAAGTTAAACGACTCCAGTGCACGTGAACACACAAGCTGCTTCTGCATACTCTACATTTATGTCATTTGGATCAGTAAAAGGAAATCACAGTAGTGGCAGACACAGCATGACGGCTGATTCTGCACGACTTTCTCCTAATGATTCACATAACGAATAGCTACTCTACCAGTAAATTGTTTTACGACTTTACTTTCCGTAGTAACAACATCTCAAGTGGTACAATATTTTACGCTTTACTTCAAACAGAAGTAGTATCTCAAGGCCACACAACAGCAGAATGCACTGTCTACGTAACGCCGGCCGGAGTGGCCGAGCGGTTTTAGGCGCTACAGTCTGGACGCGCGACCGCTACGGTCGCAGTTTCGAATCCTGCCTCGGGCATGGATGTGTGTGATGTCCTTAGGTTGGTTCGGTTTAAGTAGTTCTAAGTTCTAGAGGACTGATGAGCTCAGATGTTGAGTCCCATAGTGCTCAGAGCCATTTGAACCATTTGTCTACGTAACATACCACACAAATATCTTCTACTACTATTTAAAATATAAGCTAAAAATTGAACGCTAAACTCACGATCAGCAGCTGTTTTGATGTACATGACTTCACGCAACATGTCTCTCTAATATATTTAATTTCTTATTTTAGGCAAAACATTTCAAAATACCTTTGAGCTTTTCTTTTAAAATTCCTGTTATTCATTCTAGCAGGTATTTACAATAAAATTTTTGCTTTATTGCTTTGTTGATTGGAAATAGCTGTACAGTAGAGCAATTTAGTTTAACTATCGTAATGAATTTAATAGTTTAATGTTGTTAAACATGGAAACTCAGTGACTCATTTTCTGATTACCAGATGAGTATGACAAGTATTTATCAATGTAATATGTTGTTTTATCTTTAATGAACTGAGCGCATGTCACCTGCAAACAAAACGAGAAATATGTACATAACATGCAGCCAGTCAATATAATACACAACTTTCCATCTCCAACCAAGTTACGAGAGTATCAAGAATACGTCGGTGAATCGTGAGTCCTATGTAACAAGTAAACGAGTCTCATTCGTGTCATATGCAGACAGACCAGCGGGAATACAAGTGACAGAAAGAATCCACAAGTTCAGTTTTCATGTGACACCGATGCAATAGGTTCTTTCGAGAAACAATTCTCTTTCCCCATAAATCAATTTCCACAAGCCATGAAAATCTGAGTATAGGGAACACATATTATTTTGGTATTGACAAATCGCACTGCATAAGAAAAGTGAACATCAAAGGCAATGGAGTACGAAAATTAAGAGTCCGATTACTGCAGAGTGTGTAAGCCGTCAGACACCCACAATATCCATCTCTACTACACGCAGTACCATATGTAGATCTACACTATACCAGCAAAAGTATCCGGACACTCTGATGTAAGGTGAAACTGACCATTAGACGTCAGGAGATGCAGACCCGCCAGTATGAAAGGAGGCGGGGAGTATTGCGACGTCAGCAGGCAAGCAGTAATAGCGAAATGGGTCCGTCAGGAGACGTCAGTGTTCGAAAGTTAACTACTCATTGGACGTCACCGCAGTAACAAATTCATCAGGGACAGTTTAACTCCTCTAAAGCTGTTGGTGAAGTGACTCTGAAGTGGAAACGTGAAGGAACAACCACAGCTGAACCGATGCACCCACGGACGGCGACCGCAAACGTCGCAGAAGTTCACTGTAAAACGTCCCATGATATCAGTGGTAGGACTAACTCGTGACTTTCAAAGCGCTACCAGCAGTGCAGCTAGAACAATGACTGTGCGTAGGTAGTTAACCATTTCACTGCTGCGAGCGCCGTAACAGTGTGCACTTCCGTGTGCGGTCAGGACTCTCCACAGTACAGTGCCTACAGTGCTGGGTACGATATTGCATCGAGTCGTTATCATCGTAGTCTCCTCTCCATTTATTTCCATTAATTAGGTTTTAAAACCAAATTTGTTTTGAAAATTCTTTATTTTTGATGTCAATAATACTAAAGAACATTACAAAGAAGCACATTTCAGAAAATTTTCTTCTGTGCGCGACACGCAGTCCCACATCACATTGTTTGCAGCAGTAACGCTATTCAAAATCGTTCTTCGTTTTTCCCCCAGATGATGCATCTCCTTACGGGACCATACCGTCTTACTAAAAATTCAGCGGTGCTCGGGAAGTCACTTTCTGGAAGTCGCTATGGGTTTTCCTCTTAAAATCGCCGAAGTCCTGATGCTCTCATTTCTTGATGGTACGGCTAAAATCTCACGAATGAGGCTGAGACGAAATTCGGTGATTGAAGTGTTCTTTCCCGTGTGAACGATGTAAAAAATGTGGCATTTTGCCCCCACATGGCTAATGAGTTCAAAATAAAGTTGTTTCTACCACTGCGGTGTTTAGAGAACACATTCCGTTGATCTAAGTAGAACTTCGTACTAGTCCACTGCGCACATAGACTCGTAATCCAACACCAATTTTGTTTATATTTTTCGCTGTTAGCTCGGTGGTCAATCATCACAGCTGTTTTCATTGGAGCTATTTCGCATGATTTCAACGTACGTACATCTCTATGGTCATGCGGCGATCACAGTGTATGTTGACCTGAATTCCACGTCACATATTTGCAGTTTTTGCGAATAGTACCGACAGCGTTTCTTCTACTTCCGTATAAGTAGTGGAGAGGGTATAGACTTTTGTACCAAATGTCCATATACAGCTTGTGTTTTACAGCTTGCATTTACTAACAAAACATCGACACGGCTATACACGGCGTTATCACTACTGAACGCTCAGCTCCTCTCGCATGAATACGTCGTTACCGCTGCAAGCACGACGGCTGTGCACGGGTATGCACGTGGCTGCTACTTAAACGGTTAAAAATAATGGGGTACATAAGCCCTTCCATTGCTGTAGTCAAAGTTAAGCGATGTTAAAGTTGCTGTAAAGCGCCACGCCATTGAACAGCGGATAATTGGAAACGAGTGATGTGGAGAGATGAATGACGCTATATCCCGCGCATTGCGATGGAATGTTTGTGGACAATAACGTTGCTGAAATGGGTTGGCCTGCCAGCAGTCTCGATTTGAACCCAATGTAACAGGTTTGGATTGAGTTATAACGTCGACTTCGCTCCAGATACCAGTGTCCAACATCACTATCTTCTTTTGTTTCGGTTCTTAAGGATAAATGGTCTGCCATTTCTCCATAGAAATTCAGACACCTCGCTGAAAGGTTTTCCCTCAGAGATAAAGCCGTCATAAAGGCGAAGAGTGGATATAGACCACATTAATGTGCACTAAGGGATGTTTGATCACATAATTTGTGTAGATCAAACACAATGGACACCCCACTCCATTACTCCCTTGTGGGTGGAAACGCACTCAAGCAGCTATTTCATATTCGCTGTATAGGAAGTAAAGGCGTTTTTAGGAGGCCAGTGCGTACATCTTATGTGACACCATGGAAGTTTCTTCTCTGGGGTAGGTTTACGTGTTATAGATGAAGTCTGTGCACAAGTTTCAACTAGTCCGTAAATTTAAAACGTCGCACTATTCCAGCATGTGCCAAAACGACCTAGGAGTCTGCTCAGTTCGTGCAGATCACCTTGCACATGCAATCGCAAATGTGTATTGAGGTAGACAAAGGAAGTTTCTAACACTCGTTTAATTAAATGAATTATATGGACATGGTAATGAGCACATTATTTATGGATATACTATTTATTATTGTTGCTGGCGTAGTAACTTTACAGGGTTAATTCTTAACACTTGTCAATTTTCAGTTAGTGTATGTGTGTGTGAAATCTTATGGGACTAAACTGCTAAGGTCATCAGTCCCTAAGCTTACACACTACTTAACCTAAATTATCCTAAGGACAAACACACACACCCATGCCCGAGGGAGGACTCGAACCTCCGCTGGGACCAGCCGTGCTAGTGCAAATTAAAAAAAAAAAAAAAAAAAAAAAAAAACCTTAAGCCTCAGTCACCTGATACGTGTATCCCTTCTAGTTGTGACATCCAAATAATTTCAATCGTCTTGCAAAAAATAAACCAACCAAAGCTAACGCCTGGATAATCTCTAGATGTAATTCCTCTCCTATCCGGTTGATTCATCGATCAGTGGAAATATGGGGCCAAATTCCAGAAACTGGTGATGCGTTACTCACTTGCGAAGACCACCTACCACCTCCTGCCCCAGCCACCATGCACTGCACCCCTGCACGCCCATACTCCCACTCCTGATGGAATTAATTTGCATGCGTTGCCGCCGCTGCTGCACTGTGGAGAAGCTGTGAGCTGATGAAGCCGACGATTACGACGTCACGAATATTTTAATTTAATATTTATAATGTTTGTGAACCCGAAATATTGGCGTGCAACTTCAGTCTTCGCACACCTAGAGCAATTTATATAATACGACTGCGTGGGTGCAGTCATTTCTTCACTGTCTGTATGTGTGTGTGTAGGTCCCCTGTTCAATTGATGAGACCCTTGAGACGAGCAAAGAAGACTTTAATTAGGCTATTTGTTGTAAACATCTGTCAGAGAAATGTACTCACAGCTTTTAGCATCAAGTACGGAAAGACATGATAACAAAGGAACATATGACTGTGGGCAGTAGGAATATTGTTAAACAAAAATAATGATATTGCAACTAAATGACAAGAAGATACATTACCTGATGGGTTTTTGATTGTCCGGTTCAACCGTTCAACAGTACTTACTTCAAGTGGGAGAATGTTGTGTAGCCGGACGCGATGGCCGAGCGGTTCTAGGCACTTCAGTCCGGAAACGCGCGACTGCTACGGTCGCAGGTTCGAATCCTGCCTCGGGCATGGATGTGTGTGATGTTCTTAGGTTAGTTAGGTTTAAGTAGTTCTAAGTTCTAGGGGACTGATGACCTCAGATGTTAGGTCCCATAGTGCCCAGAGCCATTTGAACCAATGTTGTGTAGTGTTTATTCCATATTATACCGCTTTGAAACTCCTGTTGCAAAGTTCGCTTCTATGGTCGGTTTTAAGTTCGTCAGGAACCGTTTCGTTCTATTCTGCAGCAGTGATTCAAACATCTGCACAACCATCTTCCCTGTCTTTACCTTCACAGGCAGAGACAACGCGAATTTGAAATATGTATAATGTCCATTATAATGAACTTGAAAACTTTATTAGATCATGAATATTCCTACTTATCTACGAGATCAGCATGCCATAAACTCGTGTTATAACATTTCTGCATGAGAAACTTTTGTACACTGGCTTTGTGGAGCTCATGAACAACAATATCCACAGTTAATCCATGATACTTCCTTCTCGAAGATCTGAAATTATTCATATGATTTCGTTTATGTGACCTCTATTCCCTGCAGCGGCTGATGGTGTGAGTTGTTGTAACCGTTCTATGATTTTATTTGGGTCGTTATTATATACATGCTACAAAGGTACGTATTTCAGTCTTGTACGCTTTGCCTTTGACTGCGCTATGTGCAGCAGCTAACACAGTTTTAATTAAAATGGTTCAAATGGCTCTGAGCACTATGGTACTTAACTTATGAGGTCATCAGTCACCTAGAACTTAGAACTACTTAAGCCTAACTAACCTAAGGACATCACACACATCCATGCCCGAGGCCGGATTCGAGCCTGCGACCGCAGCGGTCGCGCGGTTCCAGACGGTAGCGCCTAGAACCACTCGGCCACTTTGGCCGGCAGTTTTAATTATATTCTCCTATTTGTTACTAATTGAGCCTTTCGCTCGGCTATTTGAGGTGTTGCCTTTCCTATGCGCGTTGTACATACGTAATACCGAGCGTGGTTAGCACACTGGACTCGCATTCGGGAGGACGACGGTTCAATCCCGTCTTCAGCCATCCTGATTTAGGTTTTCCGTGATTTCCCTCAATGGTTTAAGGCAAATGCCGGGATGGTTCCTTTGAAAGGGCACGGCCGATTTCCTTCCCAATCCTTCCCTAACACGAGCTTGCGCTCCGTCTCTAATGACCTCGTTGTCGACGGGACGTTAAACACTAACCATCACCACATACGTAATATTTCATCATAAACTTTACCGAGAGAGGTGGCGCTGTGGGTAGCACACTGGACTCGCATTCGGGAGGACGACAGTTCAATCCCAGGTCCGGTCATCCTGATTTAGGTTTTCCGCGATTTCCCTAAATCGCTCCAGGCAAATGCCAGGATGGTTCCATTGAAAGGGCACGGCCGACTTCCTTCCCCGTCCTTCCCTAATCCGATGAGACCGATGACCTCGCTGTCTGGTCTCCTTCCCCAAACAACCCAACCCATTATAAACTTTTATCTCATCCGGGAGGTACAATTTGACGTTCGAAATTTTTAAGAATATCAGCTCTGATTAACGAGGTGTTCTCTCAGAATCCTTATTCCCAAGCTGTATTGCATTCTCGGTTAAACGTACAGGGTAACTACCTAACCCATTTGCTTACTTCCAGCTGACGCAGTATGACCTATCTAACTCGTCATAATTCTTCTTCTTATTCTTTTCTGACTGCTTCTATAGTGTCTGACAGCATTTTCAGACGTTCTGTTACTGATTTAAACATTTCCGGAGGAGACTGGTCACGTTGCTACTGTTCTAGTTTTATCAATCGTAATATTGTATAAGTACTATACTGATACACGATATATACTAAATCGGTTTTGTGATGGTATACAACTTACATATATCTACTCCGAAACTATCTCACATCTCTTGCCGCGATAATTTTCGCTATTCAAAATCGCACCTTTTCTAGCTACTGCCTACATAAGGCTTTCCAGTTCTATTAATTTTGTGTTGAATTCCACGATTTTTCCATTTATGTATAGATGTACATGATTTGGAGAATATGGACAACTGTACAACACATATAGAAATTTGCCCTTAGTCTACACGTGACCAGTGAAGCTGCACATTCTTGCAGTATCATTTAGGTAAAAACTCTTGGTAGTATAAGTATACCAACCATCACTGAATTACCTCACTTGATAAATAACCAGAAAGCCATAGAGCATGTGATTCCAGCAGTCCTCACATATGTTTAAAAATTCATTGAATGTCATGTCAAGTCCTACACGCAGTTGGTAAATACATTTAAAATTTATGTTGTCCAGTTTTAATATGATGATTAGGTTCACCGTATCCCTTACCAACAAAAAATGGTTCAAATGGCTCTGAGCACTATGGGACTTAACATCTGTGGTCATTAGTCCCCTAGAACTTAGAACTACCTAAACCTAACTAACCTAAGGACATCACACACATCCATGCCCGAGGCAGGATTCGAACCTGCGACCGTAGCGGTCATGCGGTTTCAGACTGAAGCGACTAGAAACGCACGGCCACACCGGCCGGCGTTCTTACCAACAGCTTTGGAATATGTCTAGCTCCAACAAAAGTCATCGGCTTCAACATAATTGCCAAAACAAAACAAAACTCTTTACCGGATCCTGGTTGTCCACTTCGACGTTGTCATATATGAATACACTGTTTGGTTTTGCTTTCTCGTGTGGTGGAATATCACTGTTTCTGCTGTGTGTCAGGCAGGTTACTCCATTTATGCCATAAAAAAGTTCATGTGAAAGTAGGTATTTTGATTGAAATAGGGTTTTTGAAAATACATATACGTGCTAGAAGCAAATCCCCTCAAGACGTGTTTGCTTACGTTGAGGTTGTTTCTTCATCTCGGTAATGGTGGCAAGCGTTTGTTTACATTAGGATGAGGGGGCTTTCATAGGGAAATAATTAATGCATATATAGCCCATCAACTTGTTTTATTTGTATGCCCACGCCTGGCAAAAGCGAATCGTGTATTTCTGCCTCCGTCAATGCAGAGCGTGAACCGTAGAGGTGAGTTAGGGTTTCTTTCGATGAGTAGAGAAAAGCAGATTACTCCACAGAAACTCACAGAATAGGTGGACATATGGCTGCCACCTTAGTCGACACCCTACATCTTGCTGTATTGCATAGTTGGTATATATTAAATTCTTAAAAGTTTGGTACTGGAGATTTATGATCTCTTTATTATTAAATATTGTAACTGTTCCAGGGAAGTCCCCTGCAGGGACTGTATTATCACACATTGTTACCGATGGAGAGTACACTTTTCCATGGAAAAGACTAAAATCAGCATTGATGCACTGACACATGGTCGGTACCATTAATCTATAGATAATATCATTTTCATGTGACTACATTGAGTGTTCTCGAATACCACCACTGGGTGGAACTCCTGATTCGATATCATGCTGACACTTACAATATTGCAGCTACTGTTATTTAAACTGTAAGTTTGACTGAATATCATTATTTCCACATCAAGTGGCTGGTGTTGTAATGACATCATCTAGTTTGCAAGGAAAATAATTACTAAGAACATTTATTTTTTGTCTAAATCCTTTATCACCATCATTGTTAACACTTACAGTGCCTTGCGGGAGGGCATGTTGACATACGTCTCGACATCTTTATCCTTTGACTCACAACTGGGTAATCTACTTAGCGATCATCGTAGATACATACTGTTCGAGACATAATAAAAAAAGAAAAGAAAACATGAGAACGCTGACCCCTATTGCCAGTTCACCGTTATCTTCAATACTAATAAGGTTTCTACAAACATCAAAAAAAGTTGTACATCACCACAGTTCTCAGAACTTCTGAAGATAGACGTTGACTGTGGATATTTTATCACAGACACAGTCTCTTTGACTGTTCAGAGATGTCACTACACCCTCCCAAAGATGTAAACAATCATGCATGAGCAGCACCTATTAGACGGAGGGGGTCCGACAGCCTATCAGTTCCAGTCATTCCACCAGGAAGGAGATACACGACTCGTGTTGGCTGTAGTTCAGCCGCCGGCCGCGGTGGTCTAGTGGTTCTAGGCGCGCAGTCCGGAACCGCGGGACTGCTACGGTCGCAGGTTCGAATCCTGCCTCGGGCATGGATGTGTGTGATGTCCTTAGGTTCGTTAGGTTTAATTAGTTCTAAGTTCTAGGCGACTGATGACCTCAGAAGTTAAGTCGCATAGTGCTCAGAGCCATTTTGTAGTTCAGCCATGCCTAGACGGTCAATATCGCGGTTCAATCGCGTCCGCATTGTTACTTTGTGCCAAGAATGGCACTCAAGAAGTGAAGTGTCGAGGTGTCTAGGAGTGAATCAAAGCGATGTTGTTCGGACATGGAGGAGATACGGAGAGATAGGAGCCGTCTATGACATGCCTCACCGAGGCTGCCCAAAGGCTACTACTGCAGTGCATCATCGTACCTACAGACTATGGCTCGGAGGAACCCTGGAAGAAACGCCACCATGTTAAAAATTGTTCAAATGGCTCTAAGCACTATGGTACTTAACGTCTGAGGTTATCAGTCCCATAGACTTAGAACTACTTAAACCTAACTAACCTAATGACATCACCCACATCCATGCCCGAGGCAGGATTTGAACCTGCGACCGTAAGAGCAGCGTGGTTCCGGACTGAAGCGCCTAGAACCGCTCGGTCAGAGCGACCGGCCCCACCATGTTATGTAATGCTTTTAGTGCAGCCACAAGACGTCGTGTTACGACTCAAACTGCGCGCAATAGGCTGCATGATACGCAACTTCACTCCCGACATCCACGGCGAGGTCCATGTTTACTACCACGACACCATGCAGCGCGGTACAGATGGACCCTACAACATGCCGAATAGACCGCTCAGGATTGGCATCATGTTCTCTTCAGCAATGCGTGTCACATATACCTTCAATCAGACAATCGTCGGAGACGTGTTAGGAGGCATCCCGGTCTGGCTGAAAGCCTTAGACACACCGTCCAGCGAGTGCTACGGGGTGGAGGTCCCATGCTGTTTCGAAATAGCACTATGTGGGGCCGACGTACGCCGCTGGTGGTCATGGAAGGCGCCGTAATGGCTGTAGGATATGTGAATGCTATCCTCCGACCGACAGTGCAACCACATTGGCAGCATATTGGCGAGGCATTCGTCTTCATGGACGACAATTCGCGCCCACATTGTGCACATCTTGTGAATGACTTCCTCCAGAATTACGACATCGCCCGACTAGCGCGGTCAGCATGTTCTCTAGGTATGAACCCTATCGAACATGCCTGGGATAGATTGAAAAGGGCTGTTTATGGACAACGTGAACCACCAATCACTCTGAGGGATCAACACCGAATCGCAGTTGAGGAGTGGGACAATCTGGACCAACACTCCCTTATGGATACTATGCCACGCTGAATACAGGCATGCATCAATGCAAGAGGAAGTGCTACTGGGTATTAGAGGTACTGGTTGTTGCAGCAATCTGGACCACCAATTTTGAAGGTCTTGCTGCATGGTGGTACAACATGCAATGTGTGGTTTTCATGAGCAATAAAAACGGCAGAAATGATGTTTATGTTGATTTCTATTCGAATTTTCTGTTCAGGTTCCGGAACTCTCGGAACCGAGATGATGCAAAGCTTTTCTTGATGTGTGTATGTTCTTCGGTAGTAAATGCAGGATAATGGTCCTTGTTGTCAACATATATATCCTTGAATACTGTCATTAAGTAGGATCATAGGTAGTCTAGCGCTAATTACACAGGTATATGTCGCGGAGAGATGCCTGTTATCAAATGCACGACTGGTTAAAACATTTTAAGACAATAAAGTATTCTAGGTGTCTTGTGTTTTTAGCTGTGGAGCGGCATGCTGAAGTCGCAGGGGCATCTGTTATTAAGAAGTGATGACAAGCACAGAAAATTGAATATCACGTTGCGTGGCTTACTAACATCTGGCAGTATCTGGCAGTAGGCTCAGCGCCTCCGATTCAAAGGCAAAGCTTTCACACTGTGTTCAGTGCAGGCCGTCTGCTCGGTACCGCGTTACCTTACCATCTAAAGTTGTTGTTATCATCACAAGAAAGTTCCCGTGTGTCTAGCATTAGTCGTATCTGTCAGTGACTACACCCTATATTTACGTGCTGTTCTACCATCATCCACATGGCTTGCCTGTACTAAGAAACAGTTCAGATGCTGGCACTTCAAAAACCACAAGTGTTTGTGCTGTTATTGAGTGATTGGACGGAAAATGAAGGGAAAATAAAAAAAAAACATTCTATGCGACATTTCTATTTACTTAGCGATAAGTTTACAATCTATTCTTGTGTGGAGAACAATATCCTCCTGATTGCTATACACACTTGTGGACTTTTGCTGCTGTTGCTGTGAACACCTCTGTGTCCCGTTCTGGTTATTTTGACGTGTGGAGCACCTTCATGTCCTGGTCCAGTCGTAGCTCTACTAGTGCTGTAATACACTGAAGCGCCTGAGAAACTGGTATATCTATGCGTATTCCAATACAGAGATACGTAAACAGGAAGAAAACGGCACTGCGTTCGGCAACGCCTATACAAGACAACAAATGTCTGGCGCAGTTGTTAGACCGATTACTGCTGCTACAATGGCAGGTTATTGAGGTATAAGTCAACTTGAACGTGGTATTATAGTCGGCGCATGAGTGATGGAACACAGTATCTCCGAGGTAGCGATAAAGAGGAGATTTTTCGCTGCAGACAGAGAAAGATCCTGCAAGAATGGGAGCAACGAGGACTGAAGCGAATTGTTCAACGTGAAAGATGTGCAACCCTTTCGAAAATTGCTGCAGATTTCAATGATGGGTCATAAACAAGTGGCAGTGTACGAACCATTCAACAAAACATCATCGAAATGCGATTTCAGTGTCGAAGGCCTACTCGTGTACCCTTAATAACTGCACGACACAAAGTTTCACGCCTCGCCTGGGCCTGTCAACACCGATATTCGACTGCTGATGACTGGAAACATGTTACATTGTCGAGAAACCTCGTTTCAAGTTGTATTGAGCCGATGGGCGTGTACACGTACTGACACAACCTCATGAATCCATGGACCCTGAATGTTAGCAGGGGACTGTTCAACATGGTGGATTCTCTGTAATGGTGTGGGTGGTGTGCAATTGAAGTGACATGGGACACTTGATACATCTAGATACGACTCTTTCAGGTGACATGTACGTAAGCATCCTGTCTGATCATCTGGATCCATTCATGTCCAGCGGGAAAATGCAACACACCACGCGTCCAGAATCACTACAGAGTGGCTCCAGGAGCACTCTTCTTAGTTTAAACACTTCCGCTGGCCACCAAACACCCCAGACATGAACATTATTCAGCATATCTGGAATCCTTGCAACGTGCTGTTAAGATGAGATCTCCGCCCCCTAGTACTCTTACGGATTTATGGACAGCCGTGCAGGATTCATGGTGTCAGTTCCCTCCAGTACTGCTTCAGACGTTAGTCGAGTCCATGACACGTCGTGTAGCAGCACTTTCGCGTGCTCTTGGGGACCCCACACGATATTAGGCAGGTGTACCAGTTCCTTTGGCTTTTCAGTGTGATAACAAAACCACAAGTACAACGTCACACACGCATGTTAACAATAACTATAGATGGAGGAATACTTACTGAGAGACCTCTCCAGTAACTACAGCCAGTGTCTGGCCAGGTATTGCATTGCTATTATTTGCTGTTACACTTTCTTTCGTGGTGGGAGACTAGGTAAACATTTTTAAAGGGGTATACAATTCCAGAATATGCAACACGTTGAGTTGGTCTGCCCAGTCACGTAATGTATCTTCTGGCCATTCTGCTGCATTACCATTATTTGTTGAACAATGTTCTTCCTGTCCACACTCATGCTCTCCTGCGTTGTCATAGCTTTCCATTCATGTTGCAGACAGCTGTGAGTACATTTCCGTAATAGATGTTTACAGCAAGTAGTCTTTTCTTGTTAGTCTTGTTTTCTCAACACAAATGTCTCGTCAATTGAACGCGTGAGCTCTGGACGTTCGTGCAGACAGCGAAGAAATGACGGCGCTCGCGCATTCACTATAAATAGCTCGAGAGCGGCGGGGGAAGATATTGCACGCCAGCAGTATGAGTCGACAGATATCATACATATGAACGTAAAATACGAGTGATATCACAACCACAAGCTTCATCAGTTCATACATTATAAATAAAACAGCGCCAATAGCGGCGACAACTCTTGCAAATCAATACCGCGACGAATGAGGGCGCGTTATGCGAGGGGCGCTTGAGTGCGGGGTGGTGGTGGCCTTCACAGGCCAGTGATATGATGACGTCAGAAATTCTGGAGCGATGTTGTCATTGCTTGGTGCGGATGCTGTAATGTCAGAATCTCAGAAATGCTGATGCAGATGTTAGCATAATATAGCAAGCTCAATTGATTGCGCACCGAGTGGTGGCGTCTCGGTTCCTGGAATTTTGCCCCATATGCCCATTGATCGTTTATTGCAGTCCACTTTGGTGTAGCCAGTGTCAGATTTACACGATATTAGTTTTCCACTACTTCTAAATCCTAATCATACCCAGTACACAGTATAGTGGTGGACTAACCTGTCAATCAAGCACGAGATTTGTATAGTGTATTACGAACCTTGGCATTAGGAAAGAACCAATTTGAGGTTCAAAACAGAGAAACCATATGTTCCAGGTATTGAGGTATTGACAATTCCCTGAAACTACTTGTTCGCTTTCGGAGAGTGTAACCCTGTTGAATCAGTCTCTTTCAGACCTCTAACACTAGCAGCAGAATGTGCTATTACTTCATTTGATAAAAAAGAAGTTATAGCGAATTCTAGGTTATTAATATATCTATGAAAAGGAAGAATATTATTCACAATTCGTGTTGATGAATACAGTATCATTTCATTTTAGACGATCTCGGGCGTGTTAGCGGTGATTCTTCCTGGAGACAAGGCATAGAAAATACATCGCATTCATTGGTAAAAAATCTGTCTGGAGAAGTTTCTAAAACACAAAAAAGAATTCGAATATTTTTGGGTACCAGCATCAGAGTCTAATTTTCTCTCTTGTGAAACAATCAGGGAATTACTGCTGTACACATTGCTGCTTTTTTTGGTGTACGTGCTTGTAACCATTGCCTTGGCACAAACAACAAACAAGTGAACACCGGACCTGTATCAATACCTGTCAACTTTGGCCATGGCACTGAGTCTGGCAGAACCTTCAACATTGGAGAGGTTGTCGCCAGGTGATGAAGCGACGTGGCTTTGGAAGATACCACCGACTACCAGTGACTAGCCCATTTCTTGTTTTAATCCCACTTCTGTGAAGTTGGCGCTGGCAGCTGGTGGGCCACCTTTGGCCTGTTTTCAGCCTCAACTGGGCTTCTGTCTTGGATGGCAGCTGGTGATGACTTTAGCCTATACTTGAGCAGGGGAACTGATGCTGTCCGCCTCTGCTTGCAAGGGCCAACTTCAGAAGTGTGGGCTATCGGACTATCTTCCACTGCAACAATGATGGCAGGTTTCTGTGTAGTCAGGTGTGCCGTGTCCTGAGCTTCGGAGCAGGGACAGGGTGATGCACGTGCTGCCGTCTGTGTCCAACATCAACGTTCCGTTCCAGCCTCCAGCCAGCTGCTATCCACATGTTGCCAGAGCACTACTGTCAACAGAACGACGCCGTGAGTGCTGTAGCTGGTTTTCTAATGAAATGAGTTGCTGTTGACGACGTGTTCTTGAGCCACCACTGGATGGCGTCTTGATATCAACCCGCTGTCTCAGCTCAACCATGACACTGTAGAGGATACTCGCCCTGGGCCTCTATATTTTGGTGTAAGAAGCACAGCTGAGACACACATTGGCAGATGGACCCAACATCATACACCAGCCTTAGCGGTCACCTTCGAGAGTTATGCTGAGATGAGTAGACAAACTGTTTTGCTTTCTTCTCGTACTTTCATATGCTGAGGATGGGATCTAGGTGGATTTGTCATCGTTACTTGAGTTAAGTTCCTAAGAAGCTGATGAACATGTGGACTTTCACTATTTTCTGGAAATTCCAGAACTGATAATGTGCTGGAAGGGAACCTACTAGATCACGAAGCACTATGTTGTGATTCAGTATGAGTGAAGTTTTTTTCATGCTGCCATTATGACCATTATGCTGTGAAGTGTACCAACTAGAAGTATTTTATGACTACACGTAAGGTGTAAGCTAATATTCTATGATTATGGGTGAATATTGTCCTGGTGTTATCATTTACTATACTTCGTTTAGTACTGGGAATAAAGGTTCCACGATGACAGAGTCTGGGATCCTGTGTGTTTTTGGCAGGAGGCGACTTAGTTATCAGTAAATTAGGTACGAAAATTATCGGCGGAAAGGGCAGAGATGCATGGGCAAATGGTTTCTAAGAAGGAAGTTGGGCATCGTCTACTCCCTAGGTGCATTCAGTGAACGTTAGCATCATTATTCTCTTTTCTGGCAAGCCAATCGAAGATGTAATGCCCTTCCTCGATGTTCTGGAGGCAGCGACAGAGATTGGTGTTTGGACAGATTGGAAGCTATTACAAAAGGCTAAGCTGCGATTGACTGGGAAGACAAGAGAGTGTGTTAGGTGTAGTGGCGAATTAAAGAACGCACTGACATTTGAGCAGTATAGACAAGGAGTCAGGCAACGCATAGAATAAGAAAACTCAATGGACATACTTATGAGTTAATGATAAATGCTGAAGTGAATAAGGTTCTTCTCCAGGAAGCGGAGTGTAGAGCTCTGTTCGCTTTCCTGTGGGATTTATCACCCAACATGTGTAGGAGGGTTTTTGGCAGGTGCCCTGAAGGACTTAAACACCACCTTTAGGACAGCTATGTAGCAGGAGGAGACAGATATAGCAACAGTGGTGCTCTGAAGGTGAGACATTTTATCTAATGACGTAAAGTGTTACTGGAGTGGTTGTGCAGGCCACATCCAAAGGCCGTGCCGTCAGCCGCATTGTGAAAAGTGTTGTATGGTAGGGAACCAACAACTGGACTGTAGAAGCAAGGGGCGGAGTAGTGGAATGATCAGGCGCTAACTGCAAATGGGAACCCCAAGTCTGCCAGGTGGCGTTTCCATTAAATTTCATTCCTGTAGAAACATATTCAGAGGCGGAGCGTGGCATAGTAGCGATCATAAGGGGTAAGATTTATAAATTTTTGTTGGACTCAACGGCGCATGTGTCAGTGGTAAGTATGCACCTCTCAAGTAGGTAACAATTAAATCCACTGTGCTTTAGTTTTCCATGGGGTGTGAGATGGTGACGTCAAGTCCTTGGGTACAGATATATTATCTTTCCATGATGGGGTGGAACGACTTCTGGAATGCATATAAGCTTTGTTTCAATTAAGTGTCGGTTACTGTATAATCCAGAGGCTTGTCTTTTTGTTCAAGTATCATATCGATATTGACCTTTGGTGATGTTCGGAGAAACTCAGATGGACAACGTTCCAACTAAGAGAAACTGTTACGAGTGAAATACTGTCACAAAGTTTTTCTACCTTAAGGAAACAATCAGCTAAACTTTAAAAAAAATCACTAACCCTAGATTCGCTCGCTATATGAACAAAATGTTTTGGAAAGGTAATGTTGCGTGAAAACTACCTCTCAGCATGTTGTATGTGATAGAACCACTAGAGAAGAATGACGGTTTTGAGGCATCACGATGTTCCACACGAAGAATTATGGTAGGCATGCAGGAAATGGATAGTGAGACAGTAGTATCCGTCAGTTTAGATAACTTTGGCAGTAATGAGTTGAAGCAAACGAAAGAACTGTTGGTACCACGTTTAGACGTTCTGGACGAAGACGATTTGGCCACATCACACGTGGACAGTAGTCATATGCAAGAGGCAAGCTTCCATCACAGCCCCTTTACATCTGAAGTTTGAGCGTTTGAAGGGATATTTGAACTGAAGAATTATTACTGGAGTTCGAAGATCTAGTTAATCCTGAAGGTCCATTACCAACAACGCACATAAGGCAACAGAGAATTCCAACGGGGAAGATTTCATTAAACAACTGAGCAATGGCATAAAACAGGAGAACACTAGCCCTTGAGAAGCAGTCATCGTCGTGGTACCCAAAAAGTCTGCAGCCTCAACAAATAAGTATAGAATTAGTTGTAACTATTGCCACTAGAATAGAAAAACAATAAAAGATACTTACCTGATACTCAACATTATTGAAACCGTTGATGGCTTGGGGCAGTGCCAGTGCTTCTCAACGGTACGTTTGACGAGCAGGTATCAACAGTTGAAGAATTGCTTTTTCAGTACTTTAGCCTCATTTCCCGTATCAGTGACGCCAGTCATGTTGAAAAATGGGCCCATCACATTTTAGAGATTGTTGGATGGAATGTCGAGGAGTTTGAAACCTCGGTACCTCGACGATTTATGTGTTTTTGAGAAATATGGAGGAACATACCGTATACAGCAGTTAAGGTAAGTGTTTATGAAAATACAGACCTCTCATCTTACTTTGAGTACGAAAAGGTGTCATTTTTCCCTGGAATTAGTGAGTTATTTAGGCATGTGATTTGTCGGAAAGAGGTAAGAACAGACACAAATTTGGAGCAAGCAGTGGGGGTCTCTCAGCCCCACAAACATGTAAGGATTTACAATAATTCTTGGGGTTGGCCAAATATCACAGAAAATTAGTGGAAGGGTTTCGCCGACTTTGCGCAGTTACTAACACAGTTACAAAAAATGTGTATAGCATTTCAGTGAAAGAGGGTTACACGTTGAGTCAGGTATCGATCTTTCTGGATTATGAGGAGGAGTTTCCACTATCATATAACACTTCCAGCCAGGTGTTATAGTTTGTTTTGAGTCGGGTGATGCATGATGGGGATTGAAGATCAGTAGAGCATTACTGGTGGAGTACATGGAACAGACACATAGATCAGTACATAAATAATTATGTACTGCGTGCGCAGCGAGAGGCTCTGAACCATCAGCAAGCGCAGACACAAATTTTGATAGTGGTAACGAAATATTTTCAAACGAGAGGAATGGATATTTCAGAATCTTGTAGCCAGATGACAGTTAGAAACAGCTACGTTCTGACTATTATTTATCATTAATCATGATATATTGCATTGATCGCTATTCTGGACCATCAAGAAACGACAGTGGCGCAGGCCATATTAAATGAGTGGTTGCTGATATTTGGTATCCAAGAAACTAATTACAGACCAAGGTACTAACTTCATGTCGGTCTTGATGAACCAACTGTGTCACTTACCATTGGTTCAAAAACTAAAGAATAACCCATTCCATCCAAGAGCTACTGGTAGAACTGAGCATGTACATATTATTATTGGTAGGATGTCGAGCATCTACGTGAATGGACACCATAATGATTGGGATGATTATTTAGCATTTCCAGTACCAGCATACACACTACTGGCCATTAAAATTGCTACACCACAAAGATGACGTGTTGCAGACGTGAAATTTAGCCGACAGGAAGACGATGCTGTGATATGCAAATGATTAGCTTTTCAGAGCATTCACTCAAGGTTGGAGCCGGTGGCGACACCTACAACGTGCTGACATGACGAAAGTTTCCAACCGATTTCTCATACACAAACAGCAGTTGACTGGCGTTGCCTGGTGAAACATTGTTGTGATGCCTCGAGTAAGGAGGAGAAATGCGTACCATCACGAGACCGACTTTGATAAAGGACAGATTGTAGCCTATCGCGATTGCGGTTTATCGTATCGCGACATTGTTGATCGCGTTGGTCGAGATACAACGACTGTTAGCAGAATATGGAATCGGTGGGTTCAGGAGGGTAATACGGAACGCCGTGCTGGATCCCAACAATCTCGTATCACTAACAGTCGAGATGACAGGCATCTTATCCGCGTGGCTGTAACGGATCGTGCAGCCACGTCTAGATCCCTGAGTTAATAGATGGGGACGTTTGCAAGACAACAACCATCTAGTTTGACGACGTTTCCAGCAGCATGGACTATCAGCTCGGAGACCATGGCTGCGGTTGCCCATAACGCTGCATCACGGACAGGAGCGCCTGCGGTGGTGTACTCAACAACGAACCTGGGTGCACGAATGGCAAAACATCATTTTTTCGGATGAATTCAGGTTCTGTTTACACCATCATGATGGTCACATCCGTGTTTGGCGGCATCGCGGGGAACGCACATTGGAAGCGTGTAATCGTCATCGCCATACTGGCGTATCACCTGGCGTGATGGTATGGGGTGCCATTGGTTACACGTCTCGGTCACCTCTTCTTCACATTGACGGCACTTCGAACAGTGGACGTTACATTTCAGATGTGTTACGATCCGTCGTTCTACCCATTTTTGGACCATTATTTGGACAGTTTGTGAGATGATTTTGTATCTGCCCATCACTTTACTGCATTATTTAGTAGTAGTTTGCATGCCAGTTTGCTGTGTAGTGCAATTATTTTGGTAATTTATTAGTTCTTTTGAGTGTTTTATTTGGGAGAAGTTTGCAGGTCTGTCGTCTGCGTGACGTGATCCCAAGCATGTCAGAGTGTGTGTTTTGCATCAGTGTGATAAATATACTATCTTTGAAAATCCATCCATAAATAAATTGTTCCAAAATAAATAAACTACACTTCTTCTGCTCTCCAACAGCCTAGTGTAGGTTGACTCATTTTCCCATCCAGACAGTCATCTTGGGTTGTGTCACAGATTAGATGACAGTGCTCTCTGGTGACAGTAAGGTTTACTAGGTCCAGACCTCCTGGCGACCACACTGTTTCCAGCCATTTTTCCCCACCATCTTGGGTTACATCACGGAATGGATGGCAGCACTTTCTGGTGGCAGTACTGTGTACTAGGTCCAGACCTTGTGGTGAACACACTGTTTCCCGCCATCTTGGATAACGCTACTTTCGTCATCAGCTGGCGTCATGGTCATCACCTTCGAAGACGTCGTCGCCGTCATTTTGGATAACGGTACTTTGGTGCTGCACCAGCCTTGTCCCAATATTCCTGTAAACTCTTGGCTTACTCGTAGTAGATTCTCCAAAAGCTAGAGTCAGTGTACAGAATGCACTGATGCACTGTATTTCATTTTTCAGTCAAAATTTAATGCAGACTCTATGCTCCATCTTTTACGAAAGTAAAAATTCGCCAAGCACTCCAAACCCATATAATTTTTCCGACGTCAACAATACATTAAACTGTCAAAACAGTTGAAAATGCAAACGTACATCAGGGACATGTGTACCAAAGCGTGCGAAATTAAAAAAAATTCTGTTACTTTTTGATCACCTAGTTTTGTGCAGAAAGGAACTAAACTGAACTATCTTTTGCTCTACAACAGCGTAAATAATAGAGTATGTTGCAACCACACCTTCCATACATATTTGGAGGCAGCACGGTCTTTGTTCTGTGGTTTTTGTTTAGTAAACGTGTTGATATTTGATCCTATTATGAAGAAAGGTTTGCACAGGATCATCTAGAGTGTCGATGCCGGGTGATGGGCACGATGTCTTCTCTCCAGTGTCTTCTAGTTAAACTCTCATGCATTAGTTCTCAACCTGGATGTAGCGGAACCCTATAAAACGTGAATTTTGTCGCAGTAGCGCAATTTCGTATAACATGGTTAGAACAGCATGCGGATGACCAACAATGAGTATGAGAAGCTCCATACGCTAATCTAACACGAAATCTTTCCATACCACGTTACTACCGCCACCATCCTTTCCAGGTGTTTCTCATGCTGTACCGAGGACAGCATACACTGCCAGAGAAAAATGCGACGGTCATCATTATCTAAATCCTTATTCGCTAGAGAGGCGTATTAATCTGTTTATTCATGTTTCAGTCTCTTTGTTGCGAACCTCACAATGAACTTGTGAGCAGGACACCCCATATTAATCTATTCATTCATGTTTTGCGAACTTCACAGTGAACTTTGCGGAGTTGTGAGCAGGACACTACCAAAGGTCTGACGTGCATGTCAATTATTCCGAGCTTCCATTGGACTGTTTTGTCAAGAAAAAGCTATTCCTGAGGCAGGGGTAGTTTCTGCTGACACTGTAGTGTTTCACAGTGCAATTAGGATCACGTATTGGTTCTGCTATGAAGTGGCTTGTCTCCATCGATTTTGTTGCCAACACCCGGAAATAATACTTCCTGATACAAGTTAAAATTTCCACCCACGAAACGCTATACCAGAAACATTATTACTATATTCCAGTGGGACAGAATTAAAATACAGACGAAAATGTTTTGTCTCTTGAATCTCACGAGGTTTCTCTCCTCCTTGCCATCTGTCAGATGATCTCACGAATATTCTCACCTTCCTTCCTCAAAGTGGAGAACGAGAAGGTTATCTCACTACACAGTGTAAGTTCCATGTAAAGTGGATTGTGATGATTTGTGAAGTTACAGTTCACACGATATCAGATATTACTCTGTATAGGCTAGTGTCGTTAACATACGGCACACATCTCCACACTGACAACAACAACGGTTCAAAAGGTTCAAATGGCTCTGAGCACCATGGGACTTAACTTCTACGGTCATCAGTCCCCCAGAACTTACAACCACTTAAACCTAACTGACCTATGGACATCACACACATCCATGCCCGAGGTAGGATTCGAACCTGCGACCGTAGCGGTCGCGAGGTTCCAGACTGAAGCGCCTAGAACCGCTCGACCACACCGGCCGGCCCTGAACTCTATTTGAGTTACCAACCACAACTTCAGAAAAAGATTCTAGTTTTCCCTCAATAATTCCTGTAAGAAATGACGTACCGACAAGAAATCTGCTGTAGTCTTTTATGAGTGTTACAGGTAGTTTCCTTCCAATTGTGTACTAGCTGTCCCTTCATGTTATCTGACAATTGGAGGTTTTACAGTATGTCCTCCACCTCCTACTCGTTTACACTTGGACTTCTTAAGATTTAAATATGAAACATTATTTGTGTGTTTTATCTTACTATACGTTCGGAGTAAGTTTCTGTACTTCGATAAGATGCGCCTTTAGTAAGTCTACTTAGTTTCTCGATTTAATTCTCCGTCGTGTCACGCGCTGCTGTCAACCATCGACACTGTGTAACAAAGGATGCGTAATTACCACTAAAACTCGTTTCGCTTCGAGGTGGTATAAAATAATTAGCTCATGCATAGTTCCTCGAGGCAGATTCTCGGTAGTATTTTCAGTGTCACATAGCCGTATTGTCATTGCCACTGGTAGTACCAACATATGTATACAGGGTGTTACAAAAAGGTACGGCCAAACTTTCAGGAAACATTCCTCACACACAAAGAAAGAAAATATGTTATGTGGACATGTGTCCGGAAACGCTTACTTTCCATGTTAAGCTCATTTGATTACTTCTCTTCAAATCACATTAATCATGGAATGGAAACACACAGCAACAGAACGTACCAGCGTGACTTCAAACACTTTGTTACAGGAAATGTTCAAAATGTCCTCCGTTAGCGAGGATACATGCATCCACCCTCCGTCGCATGGAATCCCTGATGCGCTGATGCAGCCCTGGAGAATGGCGTATTGTATCACAGCCGTCCACAATACGAGCACGAAGAGTCTCTACATTTGGTACCGGGGTTGCGTAGACAAGAGCTTTCTAATGCCCCCATAAATGAAAGTCAAGAGGGTTGAAGTCAGGAGAGGGTGGAGGCCATGGAATTGGTCCGCCTCTACCAATCCATCGGTCACCGAACCTGTTGTTGAGAAGCGTACGAACACTTCGACTGAAATGTACAGGAGCTCCATCGTGCATGAACCACATGTTGTGTCGTACTTGTAAAGGCGCATGTTCCAGCAGCACAGGTAGAGTATCCCGTATGATATCATGATAACGTGCTCCATTGAGCGTAGGTGGACGAACATGGGGCCCAATCAAGACATCATCAACAATGCCTGCCCAAACATTCACAGAAAATCTGTGTTCATGACGTGATTGTACAATTGCGTGCGGATTCTCGTCAGCCCACACATGTTGATTGTGAAAATTTACAATTTGATCACGTTGGAATGATGCCTCATCCGTAAAGAGAACATTGGCACTGAAATGAGGAATGACACTTTGTTGGATGAACCATTCGCAGAAGTGTACCCGTGGAGGCCAACCAGCTGCTGATAGTGTCTGCACACGCTGTACATGGTACGGAAACAACTGGTTCTCCCGTAGCATTCTCCATACAGTGACGAGGTCAACGTTACCTTGTACAGCAGCAACTTCTCTGACGCTGACATTAGAGTTATCGTCAACTGCACGAAGCATTGCCTCGTCCATTGCAGGTGTCCTCGTCGTTCTAGGTCTTCCCCAGTCACGAATCATAGACTGGAATGTTCCGTGCTCCCTAAGACGCCGATCAATTGCTTCGAACGTCTTCCTGTCGGGACACCTTCGTTCTGGAAATCTATCTCGATACAAACGTAACGCGCCACGGCTATTGCCCCGTGCTAATCCATACATCAAATAGGCATCTGCCAAGTCCGCATTTGTAAACATTGCACTGACTGCAAAACCACGTTCGTGATGAACACTAACCTGCTGATGCTACGTACTGATGTGCTTGATGCTAGTACTGTAGAGCAATGAGTCGCATGTCAACACAAGCACCGAAGTCAACATTACCTTCCTTCAATTGCGTCAATTGGCGGTGAATCGAGGAAGTACAGTACATACTGACGAAACTAAAATGAGCTCTAACACGGAAATTAAGCGTTTCCGGACACATGTCCACATAACATCTTTTCTTTATTTGTGTGTGAGGAATGTTTCCTGAACGTTTGGCCGTACCTTTTTGTAGCCCCCTGTTTGTAGAGAGTAGCCACTGCATCAAGGAGTCTTAGAGGCCAGGGTACTGCCACCATTGCAGTTAACCCCGAATGTTATACTTTGGTCGGACAATGACGGTGTGGATAATTCCTTTCCCATCCTTTCCCAGTCCAAAATCATGCTATGCCACTAATGATCTCGTCGACGACGGAACTTTTATGGTCTTATTATCTTTCCTCCTTTACTGTTCTGTCTGCTTATTTTAATGTTTTTGTTTTTTTAAGTACCTAAATTAAGGTCAGACGTCAGCACAGTTCCTGAAAAATGAATGTTGGATGCCAATACAGAAATCTATTATTGTCGCCCTGAACAGACTCCCACAGAACGTTGTTTGTCGTAGGCCTATTATGAAGTTTCAAGCGCGCACCTGCGACTTATGAATGACTGAAGTGTAAGCCTGTATAGTGTTAGTGTTGTTACGGATGAAGGGAAGGGGGCATAGCGATCACATCAGACGCATGAACGGAACAGCTTCTTGCAGTCCTGTATGCCCTCAGCCCATATAACAGTGTGGAGAGAAAAAATGGCTCTGAGCACTATGAGACTTAACTTCTGAGGTCATCAGTCGCCGAGAACTTAGAACTAATTAAACCTAACTAACATAAGGACATCACACACATCCACGCCCGAGACAGGATTCGAACCTGCGACCGTAGCGACAATGTTTTCAGTGATATCGACACCGGGAGCATGGAATGCTGATGAACGACGTCGTATTGTGTTCGCCGGTGCATCGCGGTGCTCCACTACCACGGCCGTTGCAGCATCCCTGAATATGGAAGTTAATAGGAATATAAAAAAAGGGAGGAAGGTTTATCTGTTTAGATTTCAGGCTACCTAACACATCAAACGAAAATTTCTGTTCCGACACTGACAATGTTGAGTGTTTATGGAAAAAGTTCAAGGCAATCGTAAAATGCGTTTTAGACAGGTACGTGCCGAGTAAAACTGTGAGGGACGGGAAAAACCCACCGTGGTACAACAACAAAGTTAGGAAACTACTGCGAAAGCTAAGAGAGCTTCACTCTAAATTTAAACGCAGCCAAAACCTCTCAGACAAACAGAAGCTAAACGATGTCAAAGTTAGCGCAAGGAGGGCTATGCGTTAAGCGTTCAGTGAATTCGAAAGTAAAATTCTATGTACCAACTTGACAGAAAATCCTAGGAAGTTCTGGTCTTACGTTAAATCAGTAAGTGGCTCGAAACAGCATATCCAGACACTCCGGGATGATGATGGCATTGAAACAGAGGATGACACGCGTAAAGCTGAAATACTAAACACCTTTTTCCAAAGCTGTTTCACAGAGGAAGACCGCACTGCAGTTCCTTCTCTAAATCCTCGCACAAACGAAAAACTGGCTGACATCGAAATAAGTGTCCAAGGAATAGAAAAGCAACTGGAATCTCTCAACAGAGGAAAGTCCACTGGACCTGACGGGATACCAATTCGATTATACACAGAGTACGCGAAAGAACTTGCCCCCCTTCTAACAGCCGTGTACCGCAAGTCTCTAGAGGAACCGAAGGTTCCAAATGATTGGAAAAGAGCACAGGTAGTCCCAGTCTGTTTTTTGCTCGATTATCATGTCGTTTTTGGAAATCCAGAATCTACTATGTAGGAATCAACATGGATTCCGGAAACAGCGATCGTGTAAGACCCAACTCGCTTTATTTGTTCATGAGACCCAGAAAATATTAGATACAGGCTCCCAGGTAGATGCTATTTTTCTTGACTTCCAGGAGGCGTTCGATACTGTTCCGCACTGTCGCCTGATAAACAAAGTAAGAGCCTACGGAATATCAGACCAGCTGTGTGGCTGGATTGAAGAGTTTTTAGCAAACAGAACACAGCTGTTTGTTATCAATGGAGAGACGTCTACAGACGTTAATGTAACCTCTGGCGTGCCACAGGAGAGTGTTATGGGACCATTGCTTTTCACAATATATATAAATGACCTAGTAGATAGTGTCGGAAGTTCCATGCGGCTTTTCACGGATGATGCTGTAGTATACAGACAAGTTGCAGCATTAGAAAATTGTAGCGAAATGCATGAAGATCTGCAGCGGATAGGCACTTGGTGCAGGGAGTGGCAACTGACCCTTAACATAGATAAATGTAATGTCTTGCGAATACATAGAAAGAAGGATCCTTTATTGTATGATTATATGATAGCGGAACAAACACTGGTAGCAGTTGCTTCTGTAAAATATCTGGGAGTATGCGTGCGGAACGATTTGAAGTAGAATGATCATATAAAATTAATTGTGGGTAAGGCGGCTACCGGGTTGAGATTCATTGGGAGAGTCCTTAGAAAATGTAATCCATCAACAAAGGAGGTGGCTTACAAAACAATCGTTCGACCTATACTTGAGTATTGCTCATCAGTGTGGGATCCGTACCAGATCGGGTTGACGGAGGAGATAGAGAAGATCCAAAGAAGAGCGGCGTGTTTCGTCACAGGGTTATTTGGTAACCGTGATAGCGTTACGGAGATGTTTAATAAACTCAAGTGGCAGACTCTGCAAGAGAGGCGCTCTGCATCGCGGTGTAGCATGCTCGCCAGGTTTCGAGAGGGTGCGTTTCTGGATGAGGTATCGAATATATTGCTTCCCCCTACTTATACCTCCCGAGGAGATCACGAATGTAGAATTAGAGAGATTAGAGCGCGCACGGAGGCTTTCAGACAGTCGTTCTTCCCGCGAACCATACGCGACTGGAACAGGAGATGGAGGTAATGACAGCGGCACGTAAAGTGCCCTCCGCCACACACCTTTGGGTGGCTTGCGGAGTATAAATGTAGATGTAGATGTACATGACCATCTTCAGTGTGCTCGGGTGATGCCCAACTGCTCCATTGTTTTGGAGAGGCGTAGCTGTGTTATTCGCAGAGTCATGGCGTGGAGAGCCATCAGATATTACTTAAGGTCGTCGCTAGTAGTTGTTAAGAGAACGATGACGGCACAACGGTACGTCGCAGACGTCAAAAATGTTCAAATGTGTGTGAATTACTAACGGACCAAAGTCCTTAGGTCATCGGTCCCAAGATTTACACACCACTTAAACTAACTTATGCTAAGAACAACACACACATCCATGCCCGAGGGAGGACTCGAACCTCCGGCAGGAGGGGCCGTGCAGTCCGTGACATGGGGCCTCAAACCACGCGGCCACTCCACGTGGCGTCAGAGACATCCTGCATATCACGTGTTACTCTCCGAAGCGATAGTATCGTGGTGCCATTTTTCAGAAGGACAATGCTCGTCCACACAAAGCAGAATTCTCTATGGACTGTCTGCGTGATATATTGAAGTACTCCTGTGGCCAGTAAAATCCATACATCTGTCCACAATAGAATATCAACTCTGTCCCAGTCTGGTATCAAAGATTTCAAGGAATAGTTACACCAGTTGTGGGCCAGCTTGCCTCTAGAGAGTATACAATGATACTGTGACACCCTTGACAACTGAATCGGTACATGAAATCAGGTCAGAGTGGGAGCAATGTCATAGTGACAACTACACTCCTGGAAATGGAAAAAAGAACACATTGACACCGGTGTGTCAGACCCACCATACTTGCTCCGGACACTGCGAGAGGGCTGTACAAGCAATGATCACACGCACGGCACAGCGGACACACCAGGAACCGCGGTGTTGGCCGTCGAATGGCGCTAGCTGCGCAGCATTTGTGCACCGCCGCCGTCAGTGTCAGCCAGTTTGCCGTGGCATACGGAGCTCCATCGCAGTCTTTAACACTGGTAGCATGCCGCGACAGCGTGGACGTGAACCGTATGTGCAGTTGACAGACTTTGAGCGAGGGCGTATAGTGGGCATGCGGGAGGCCGGGTGGACGTACCGCCGAATTGCTCAACACGTGGGGCGTGAGGTCTCCACAGTACATCGATGTTGTCGCCAGTGGTCGGCGGAAGGTGCACGTGCCCGTCGACCTGGGACCGGACCGCAGCGACGCACGAATGCACGCCAAGACCGTAGGATCCTACGCAGTGCCGTAGGGGACCGCACCGCCACTTCCCAGCAAATTAGGGACACTGTTGCTCCTGGGGTATCGGCGAGGACCATTCGCAACCGTCTCCATGAAGCTGGGCTACGGTCCCGCTCACCGTTAGGCCGTCTTCCGCTCACGCCCCAACATCGTGCAGCCCGCCTCCAGTGGTGCCGCGACAGGTGTGAATGGAGGGACGAATGGAGACGTGTCGTCTTCAGCGATGAGAGTCGCTTCTGCCTTGGTGCCAATGATGGTCGTATGCGTGTTTGGTGCCGCGCAGGTGAGCGCCACAATCAGGACTGCATACGACCGAGGCACACAGGGCCAACACCCGGCATCATGGTGTGGGGAGCGATCTCCTACACTGGCCGTACACCACTGGTGATCGTCGAGGGGACACTGAATAGTGCACGGTACATCCAAACCGTCATCGAACCCATCGTTCTACCATTCCTAGACCGGCAAGGGAACTTGCTGTTCCAACAGGACAATGCACGTCCGCATGTATCCCGTGCCACCCAACGTGCTCTAGAAGGTGTAAGTCAACTACCCTGGCCAGCAAGATCTCCGGATGTGTCCCCCATTGAGCATGTTTGGGACTGGATGAAGCGTCGTCTCACGCGGTCTGCACGTCCAGCACGAACGCTGGTCCAACTGAGGCGCCAGGTGGAAATGGCATGGCAAGCCGTTCCACAGGACTACATCCAGCATCTCTACGATCGTCTCCATGGGAGAATAGCAGCCTGCATTGCTGCGAAAGGTGGATATACACTGTACTAGTGCCGACATTGTGCATGCTCTGTTGCCTGTGTCTATGTGCCTGTGGTTCTGTCAGTGTGATCATGTGATGTATCGGACCCCAGGAATGTGTCAATAAAGTTTCCCCTTCCTGGGACAATGAATTCACGGTGTTCTTATTTCAATTTCCAGGAGTGTATTTCCATACTGTCAAGTTGTTGGTAAATTTCACTCGATTTTTTAATCACTGAAATACTGTCAAATATCCTTCTGGTGATTTATTTAATCAAGCATTGTAGAACATCGGTACCACGTCTAGTGATCAGTCACTCGACGCTTTTACGTCGCCTCCTCTTGTAGCCCAAATATTAGCGACGTCGTCCAAAACCTGGAATACCTCCGAGTCGAGCGGCGTTGTAGCAGCATGCGTTAGTGGCCTCGGCTGCGACGGCGGGCTAACGCGTGGTACAAAGTTCATTTCAGTACCACGTGCACCTGTTGGTGTGCAAACGTTATTGTGTTGGCTGGGATTTGTTTTTCCCGTACGCCGCACGCCGCACGCCGCACGCCGCACGCCGCACGCCGCACGCCGGCGGCCTTCGCATTTAGCGCACTCCGCCGTAGTTAAAGGCCCGTTTATGGTAAGCGATTACCTGCGGCCGCTCCGATCGCTCTCAGGCAACTAAATGTAAATTGCGTCGGCGAAGAGACCGCCAGCTTGGCCGCGATATGCATGCCTTATGAAACGCAGTCGCCGCTTCCCTTCACTCCCACTGGGCTCGAATCCAGTGGCGGCTGGCTTCTCAACTCGCCTAATATTTCCAGACATTCTCAAAATACCTAAGATTTCTCGTTCCTAGACTGATTAAAGATCGACTTCATTAATTTTAACACAGTGATTCGTGGGAATTGTACCAGAACAGCAATCACTAGATTCTTTGCGTACCTTTCCAAAGATTTTTTTATCATCCTTTTCTTTATCTTTATAAATTATTCACTATCTCGGTCACTCATGAGAAGCATATGTAGATGCAACTTTTTTCTTTTGATAAGGAACACTATGAACAGTATGTACACACAATTCAGCTACGGATTCTTGAAATATGTCTTTAACATTTAAGTTATTCTTTTCTGTAGGTGGACAGGAAAGCTCATGGCGCATGGAACTGTTTATGAATGCCTGTGCTCGTCATATGTGTGATGTTCGACTCCTTGATCATATTTCACCATCACATGCACGGCTATCTTGGCTGCGTGCAATGATTTCCTTATCCTCTGTCTTCTCTACTGCGTTATCAACATACACCGTCCGTCACATCCCTCCTCGACCTAAACGGTCTTGTCTGGGCAACATCGCAGAAACACCCGCTCCCATCAGAACAAAATCCTTTCTGTCCCACTCCATCATTCAGCCACTTTCTCGAAATCATTCTCAGTAGCAGGAACCCGACTCTGGAATAACCTCCCGCATTATGTTAGATAACTGAATATCATATCGAGCATCAGAAGACATATCTACTGAAGCAACAACAGTAACTTCCGTAGTCTCTGTACATACTCGTTTCTACTGTTCATTCTTCATTCCGACCAGACCTTTTCCATTTACCCGTATTCTTAGTTGGTACAGTCTCTTTAAACCTACTTCCCCCAAAATCCGCTATATCGGGAAACATCTATTCTGAGCGCGTATAAGTTCTTTTTTTATCTGCCACTGTCATTATTATTATTATTATTATTATTATTATTACGAGTGGCAGCGACAGCAGTGGTGGAACTACTGCCAGAAATAGCTTTATTGGTTCATGATTAGTGTTATTTACTCACATTGCCTCTAGAGACAATCAGATCATTTTAATACTGTTTATCACACTGAAATTGTTATTTCTTAGGTAACTGTGATTTAAAAATGTACTGTGCATATGCAACCCCGATCCAATGTAAGAGAGGCTCTGAGAGCTGTAATTACACCTGGTTCAATAAATAAATAGGTAAATTTAAATGTCGTGTGACTAGGGCCTCCCGTCGGATAGACCGCCCGCCGGGTGCAAGTCTTTCGACTTGACGCCACTTGAGCGACTTGGACGTCGATGGGGATGAAATGATTATGATTAGGACAACACAAGACCCAGTCCCTGAGCAAGGAAAATCTCCGACCCATTCGGGAATCTAACCCGGGTCCTTGGGATTGACATTCTGTCGCGCTGTCCAGTCAGCTACCGGGGGCAGATAATAAGTAGGTTAAATCATGAAGCAAAGCAAAAGCGATAATCTTAAAGCAGATGGAAGGAAAGAGAAAAGATCAGAAAGCTAAAAACGAATAAAGAGTAAATAAGATACTTATATACAAAGTAGTCTCCATAGACTGCTTTCATTGCTGTACGTAGAGGCTGTAATAGTACACACTTCGTAACGGTCACTAAACGTCAGTTCTTATCAGTTATGAGAAGTTTTGGTTCTTTTAGTGGAGTTTATAAGTAGTGAGTGAATGTGAAGGTCAGATGACTGATTCTCGAGTTCAGTTTGCACTGTATACTCAGAGATAATGCAAACTTTTTGTCTTCATTTCCCTGACAGCAATGCTGATGACCAATGAATCCATGTTGTTATCCGAAAAATAACCGAAAAAGCCGAAACACTTCTATTTTAAGTTGTAAGGTTTAGTGGTTGGTATGTACACGTTTACTGCTTTGAGCTTAAAAGGGGACTTTGCATATAGACAAAAAATATAGCTAAGATTCTATTAACCGAAGTGGATTTATTTGTATCCCAACGACAATCGGACCGTAAGAACGTAAGGCCACAGTCGTGTTGGGTAGAATTAGACCAAAAGTATTGGGGAAAAATGCAGTTAGAAATCCCAGTTCTGCAAGTTGGAGATTGAGTGAATACCCTGTAACCTGCTCTTGTAAAAACTCTGACACTTTCATTTCGCACACTTTTCTCTGAAAACAAGACAAATTCACGATAAAAGCAAACAAACACAGGGTGTTCAAAAAAGGGCCGAATATTTTGAGGGGCGGTAATATTCATCGAAACAAAGAAAATATGTCCAGTAAACATGGGTCCGGAGACGCATACTTCACGAGATAAAAACGTGTTTATAGGAACGGCCGCGCGACACTAGGTTGCGGATATCAGAACAATCGTTGTATTGTCGTTCCGTCAAGTGTGTCGTCACGGTGTTATGATGTCTTGTACTGTATTGTATTCTACTGAACTGGGGACCTAGAAACGACGGAGGGGCGTCGTGCCCGCCGTAGCCTCAGTGGTTCAAATGGCTCTGAGCACTATGGGACTTAACTTCTGAGGTCATCAGTCCCCTAGAACTTAGAACTACTTAAACTTAACTAACCTAAGGACATCACACACATCGACGCCCGAAGCAGGATTCGAATCTGCGACCGTAGCGGTCGCGCTGTTCCAGACAGTAGCGCCTAGAAGCGCTCGGCCACCCTGGCCGGCTAGCCTCAGTGGTACAGAACCCTACAACAGGCTATAGCAGACCATTCACCACTCCGCCGGCCCACACCGAACCCAGGGTTATTGTGCGGTTCGGCCCCAAGTGGTCACCCCCGGGAACGTCTCACACAAGACGAGTGTAATCCCTATCTTTGCGTGGTGAGTAATGATGGTATACGCGCACGCAGATAAGTGTTTGCGAAACAATCGCCGACATAGTGTAACTGAAGCGGAATAAGGGGAACCAGCCCGCATTCGCCGAGGCAGATGGAAAACCGCCTAAAAACCATCCACAGACTGGCCGGCACACCGGACCTTGACACTAATACGCCGGGCGGATTCGTGCCGGGGACCGGCGCGCATTTCCCCGCGGAGTGCAGTGCGGTAGACCGCACGGCTAACCGGGCGTGCATTATGATGTCTTAATCATAGAACTCTACCGACCACAAGGTAGTCTGCAGTCAGTTTTGTGGTTCGAGTCGTGTTGTAGGCTACGTTACTTTTCATAGTGATTGTGTGCCTTCTTGTACAGTATTGTCAACCCTGGGTACGTAGCATCGTGTTTTACCTTCTTCCAAACGTGAATTCACTTACGTTTTTTTTGCTATTAAGCTGTGTGTAGGTACAAATGAAGTAGTACATTTACATTTTCTCTCTTTCACCACTTGTTAGCAATAGAAGCTTACTATTCGACAAGTGAAATAACGGATATGATATTGTGCTATAGTTTAGCAAATGGACATAGCCTGCGAACCCGTGCCCTCAGCACTGAAAATATCCACAACTCAGAGTGCCCTCTGATAAGCTGTTCGATAGACTTTTCCAGCGTCTGAGAGACACAGGTACCCTTGCACAACCGAGCGAGGTGGCGCAGTGGATAGACACTGGACTCGCATTCGGGAGGACGACGGTTCAATCCCGCGTCCGGCCATCCTGATTTAGGTTTTCCGTGATTTTCATAAATCGCTCCAGGCAAATGCCGGGATGGTTCCTTTCAAAGGGCACGGCCGACTTCCTTCCCCGTCCTTCCCTAATCCGATGAGACCGATGACCTCGCTGTCTGGTCTCCTTCCCCGAACCAACCAACCAACCAACCAACCCTTGCACTTCAGAAGACTGACAGTGGAAGACCCCCCACAGTCCGCGGCCGGACATGGGGGAGCGTGTGCTACGTTCAGTGGAAGATACCCTTGGAACCAGTGTGTGACGATTAGCAGCAGCAGAAGGCGTGTCTCACTCCCTTATGTGGGGAGGGGGGGGGGGGGGGTACTTCATGAACCGTTACTGTACCCACATCATCAACAGCGCGCGTTCAGGCCCTAAGGTCACAGGATCGTTACGGAAGACGGCTGTTCTGTCAGTGGCTGTTGCAGAAGTGCGCCGCAGATGCATTGTTCGCATCTAAGATTTTATTTACCGATGAGGCAGGGTTCACAAGAAATGGCGTTGTGAATTTCCATAACCAGCTTGCATGGGCACATGTAAAACCCCAATAAATTCAGGAAAGAGGGAATAAACAACGATTCTCAATTAATTTATGGGCAGGCGTACTTGGCGATAGATTAATAGGGCCATATGTGTTGTCAGGGGGACATTATCAGGACTTTGTCATAAGTGTATTGGCTATCTTGCTGGAGGCTGTGCTACTGCAGCAACGAAAAATCTTTGATTTATGCATGATTGCGTGAACATCTGACGCAGACTTTTCAGGACCGCTGGATTGGTCAGGGGAGAAAGGGGGCACACCTTCTCGCTCTCGTTCCCCAAAACCCAATCCCCTTAGACATGTTCTTGTGGGGAAGCGTGAAGGAATTAGTCTACACCACTCCAGTCGACTATGTGCGGACACTCCAGAGACGCGTCTTCAGTGTGATCCGGCAGGTTCAACAACAACTGCGACCATCTCAAAGGGTGCATCATTCCTTGTGCAGGCGGACAGAGGGGTGCATTGTCATGAATGGACGCCATATTGATCACTTCCTGTAAATCCGTGTTTATCGCAGAAAGTATGCATTTCCGGACCCATGTTTACTGGAGTTGTTTTTTTTCTCTTCCATGGCACTACCACTTCTCAAAGTACTCGACACTTTTTTTTTTAAAAAAACATCCTGTGTATTGAAGGCGACAACACACATTCATATCTACAATTATGTTTGTTCTTAACCACCGCTAGTTCTTGGTGGAAATAGTATTTTACATTTTATATCCCTATCGTCCTCACATAAGGTATCTGATGAATCCACAGGGAAGTCAGCTGTAAGTGTAATTACTAATAAACTTATGATCTTCATTGACAACATCTCTCCTCTGGATATGTATCTACATCAGAGTGTGTGCACTGCAGGCCTTATTATAATTTTCGGTAGAGAGAAGTTAGTGATTTTGCTTTGTTTCATATACGATTGTATTCACAGATGTAGCGTGTTCTCATACACACAAATGCATATGGATAATTTCTCTGATTTTATAGTTTGTAATCCTCAATCGATACACAGATTCCCCATGTAACAAGCACAAACACAATTCTTCATAGCAATTAAAGACACCTAATAAAACGTCCTGCACTGCCTGCATTCGGGCGTGTGTACAATCAATATTTACGAGTAAATCATTTTTATCTACAGTTATCCTGAAACTACAGCGATTTTTAATGTAATGACGTAGGCATCATCAAATCATATGAAAATTCGTAAAAAGAAGAGAATGAAGATACAAAGAATACCAGTAAAATCTGTTTCAATAACAATCGAAACCGCTGCGATACGAGAGGGGACATATTGCTGATACAGCATAGATTCACCCTCCTCATGCAATAGCTATGTAACAGTGGAGGAGAGAGCGTGTTGTCCGTCAGACTTGAACCTCACACTCTCAACATTTTCTGATACTTTGACGAAAACCGTCACTGGTAGTGCTCATGTCTTGCACTACTGTTGCAGACTTTTTTTCTATCTACGTCAGCTAAAAAGAAAAACCGTAATATCAAAATTTAATGCACTGGCATCATTATTTCGACAGGAACAACAATTACGTGTAATAATCATGCAGAAAATTTCACTATATTGCGTCGTTAATAAAATATCACATTATGTGATCAAAAGTATCCGGACACCCACAAAAACATACGTCTTTCATATTAGGTGCATTGTGCAGCCACCTGCTGCCAGGTACTCCATATCAGCGACCTCAGTAGTCATTAGAAATGCAGAGAGAGCAGAATGGGGCGCTCCGCGGAACTCACGGACTTCAAACGTGGTCAGGTTATTGGGTGTCACTTGCGTCATACGTCTGTACGCGAGATTTTCACACTCCTAAACATCCCTAGGTCTACTGTTTCAGATGTGAAAGTGAAGTGCAAACTTGGAGGGACACCTGCAGCACAAAAGTGTACAGGCCGACCTCGTCTGTTGACTGACAGAGACCGGCAACACGTGAAGAGGGTCGTTATGTGTAAAAAGGGAGACATCTATCCAGACCAGCACACAGGAATTCCAAACTGCTTCAGGATCCAGTGCAAGTACTATGAAAGTTAGGTGGGAGGTGAGAAAACTTGGATTTCACGGTCGAGGGGATACTCAAAAGCCACACATCACGCCGGTAAATGCCAAACGACGCCTCGCTTGGTATAAGGAAAGTAAAAGTCGGACGATCGAACAGTGGAATAACGTTGTGTGGAGTGACGAATCACGGTACACAATGTGGCGATCAGATGGTAGGGTGTGGGTATGGCGAATGCCCGGTGAACGTCATCTGGCAGCGTGTGTAGTCCCAACAGTAAAATTCGGAGGCTCTGGTGATATGGTGTGGTCGTGTTTTTCATGCAGGGGGAGGGGGGGGGGGCTTGCACCCCTTGTTGTTTTGCGTGGCACTATCACAGCATAGGCCTACATTGATGTATGAAGCACCTTATTGCTTCCCACTTTCGAAGAGCAATTCGGGGATGACGACTGCATCTTTCAACACGATCGAGCACCTGTTCACAATGTATGGCCTGTGGCGGATTGGTTACACGACAATAACATCCCTGTAATGGACTGGCCTCCACAGAGTGCTGACCTGAATCCTATAGAACACATTTAGGATATTCTTGAAAGCCTACTTCGTGCCAGGCCTTACCGACCAACATCGATACCTCTCCTCAGTGCAGCACTCCGTGAGGAATGAGCTGTCATTCCCCAAGAAACCTTCCAGCATCTGATTGAACGTGTGCCTGCGAGAGTTGAAGATGTCACTAAGGCCAAGTGTGGGCCAACAGCATATTGAATTCCAGCATTACCTGTGGAGGACGCTAAGAACTTGTAAGTCATTTTCAGCCTGGTGTCGGGATACATTTGGTCACATAGTGTATACAGGGTGATCTATTGATCGTGACCGTTCCAAATATCTCACAAAATAAGCGTCAAACAAAAAAACTACAAAGAACGAAACTTGTCTAGCTTGAAGGGGGAAACCAGATGGCGCTATGGTTGGCCCGCTAGATGGCACTGCCATAGGTCAAACGGATATCATCTGCGTTTTTTTTTTAAAAGTAGGTATCCCCATTTTTATTACATGTTCGTGTAGTACGTAAAGAAATATGAATGTCTTAGTTGGACCAGTTTTTTCGCTTTGTGATAGATGGCGCTGTAATAGTCACAAACATATGGCTCACAATTTTAGACGAACAGTTGGTAACAGGTAGGTTTTTTAAATTAAAATGCAGAACGTAGGTACGTCTGAACATTTTATTTCGGTTGTTCCAATGTGACACATGTACCTTTGTGAACCTACCATTTCTGAGAACGCATGCTGTTAAACGGTTAATACAATAAGTTAATACGATATAAAATAGACATTATTGTGCTTTACGTTTGTAATTATTTTTATTTCATTCCATCTGCATACGACATACAGAATTAATTCCGAATTTCTCTGAATATGGCGTTGTCTGTCTCCTGATATCCGCAATGTGTCGGTTGACAGTCAGAATTGAATAACGATATTGCCAAAGCTCTTCGCAAGATATCTTTCCCAGACATTCCGTGAGATGTGTCGGGAGCGGTTAGGGATGCCAGCTTAGATTTACCGTGTCCCAGTAGAATAGATCATTGTCCAGCCTGGTGCTCATGGATTAATCATTTCGTAATCCGTTTGAAGACGTTTGCTGTCAGAGCTTACTACGCTGGCTTCAAAGCTAGTGACTTTCTAAAGATATCAGATGCGTTCATTTACCTGAGGGATTGTTCATGGCATGGATTCGATAATTGTATTGAATTATGCCATATGCCTTTTGAAAATCCGAAAAAGCTGTGCCTAAACGTGTTCAGCCAATTCAGATTAGGTTTAGTACTTCTCTATATTCAACTAACAAGTTTATCATAGATACTTCGATTATAGCATTATTTTCTTATGTTCCTATGATATAAGATATTGTTGACCGCATCCATTTGTTTAGGGGGAATGTTAGTATCCTGAAACTCACATTTAATAAAGTTACAGGTCGCAGATCTTCAAGTGTGCTCAATATGAATCTAAGAGGGGACAACCTTCTACAACAGTGAAGATGAGAGGTTCCCTAACTACCTTACTGAGACGTTCTCTGGCATCTTGCGAAATCTCCCTCGCAGCTGCGGTCAGAATCCACACAGTCTAAGGAATGTGAGAGGCGCGGACAAATTACGCTACGTACTGCCCGACAGATTTATTAAGAAACGTTTGTTGGCCGACCAAAATTAATTCTTTACATAGCAAAATAACAGTTGTCAGCCTCGATTTGATTTGCGAGACAGGATTATATTTATAACTACTGCAAAATCAATAATTAAAACTCTCCAGATATATAATTACTTTCAGAAAGATGCCGAGATCCGACCACTGGACTAGAAAAAGACCACTGCTTACAAGTGGTGCGCTGCCTCCAGCTGGCTCCTAGCAACTTCTGTCGGAAATCTACACAAAAAACGTGTTAACAGTTCAATAATGAGGGGAAAAAAATCACATAAAACTTCCATACTCTCCAAGTTTCCACGGTAGCAAACGTAATTTATTGGCTTCAGTTACAGCTTGGCAAGTTCACCTCATCAATTAAACACAACCGCCTTGCCAGCTAATGGTGTTACGCTCTGATACGCGGTCTCTTCCTAGCGAACACGTGCATGCTGACTAAACTGCGACACTTGCCTAGAGAACCGGAAAGTGCTTAGCAAAATTCCACACCCACGCACGGCCACAGACTTTCTAATTCTTATTTGCTTTTCGTAGTGGAAAAGTGACCTTGCTGATCACGAGGGATTACTAACTCATGACTTTCGAAATGTTAATCACTTTAAAAAAATATATATGTGCCCCAAGTGTACACATGTTTCCTCGTACATCCAGGAAGGCTGTTGCAAACTCGACGACTTCGGATGATACAAGCATCAATATGAGTTACATGAAACACATGCAGCCCTTGCAGCGAATCAGCGTCAGGAGGAGTATTTGAGGCATTTCATTGAAAAACTTTTTATCCTGCTAATATATCTCCCCTGGAAAGTTCTACTGCCTCCCAGGGAGTACATCATATGCTAAGGGCTGATCAAAATAATGTTATAGTCGAAATACCTGTTGCGAACTTCCTAGTTGAATACAGAGACGTACTGAACATAACCTGGACTTCCATAACACATCTAGTCACACCTATTCTGGATTTCCAAACATACAATTGTCGAATTCAGAATACGGAGAATAGCTACTATATCGCCTTTTAAAGGAAGACCAGCATGCTACGTAGCAGCAGTTCATAATGTATTGGTTCATCAGCACTAATTATATGTATCTATAGACATAGCGTCACACAGTCATCAGTTTTATTACATTGATCAGAGATAAAACCATGGAAACGATGACGGCAGAATTATATCGAATTATTTCTCTCGTAAAGAAAGATTCCTCCCTCCTCGCCTCATGATTTAAACCTCGCAATAATTTGGGGGGGGGGGAGGGGTACTTTGTGTCAACCATTTGAAAATACTGTAACATAACCAGTTACTTTTCATTTCAAAATTCTGAAAAAATATTTATTATTTTTAATGAATTCTTCTCCCAGATCAAAAAAAATGTTAGACTTTTCAGTTGAACCAACCCAAAAATTTAAGCCTTAGTAGGAGACGCAACTTCCCCCAGTAAATGTCATATTCAATATTTTCACTTTCAAGACGTTACTTACACGTCAATATATCTTTAAACGTATGTTGTGAGTAAAATTCAACAGCAACTAGCGAATTTCACGTTCTTTAAAATTTGTTTTACGATGAGAATAAACTATCCCCCGTCGGTAGCACACGTTACTGAAAGTTCATTTACAATTCTAGGAGTGTGCTAAAATATATATTCAGGTTCTGGACTCTACTTGCATATGTATTTAATATTAGTCCAAAAGTAACGAATATTGTTTTTCTTTTCATTCTTTCTATGTTGGGCAAAAAGTAAACCCCCTTGGTCATGCGCGTTATGGAAATTACCTTGGTATTGCTAAGATTAATATAGGCAAAATATCCGAGAAAGTACTTAACAGCAGTCAGGAGAAGGAACAGAAAGATCTTATCAATCTTCGCCAAGGCGGCATGGTACAATACAGTTAGAGACCACCCTGACGCTTGAACAGTTATACGGGACAACTTAACATCGTTGTGAAAACAGAGTTTCTGCCGGTGTGGTAAAGATTCAAACAACTTTTGCAATGGAGCCGGTCGATGTTTCCGATAAGCAAGTGCCTGCCCCCCATTTTTCAAGGCATTAATGCAACGAGAAAGGTTCATGCCAACATGCCAATAAAGTTCAAACCTGAGCATGCGGAGCATATGCAGGAAGGCAATACAGCAATACGTTCACCTCAAAAAACTAGCGCCACCACATAACCAATGATGACCAACATCAGAAGTTTCGGTAGCTAATATTAATTACAAAAGGATGAGCAAGTAACATAAGTAACATAACCTCTGCCCTTCCGTTATTTGACTAGAGGGAGAGCAGGATTCCAAGTAGAAACCTCCATCTCTGTCTACAAAGTCACACGTTACTTTAATCTCAACTGCTTAAAAAAAAAATTCCCAGTAGCTGGAAGTGCATGCTAGAACCTCTGTGTTATTATATTCCATAAGATGATTGGAGCAAAGGCAGTGCTCTGCAATAACAGATTTGCTCAGCTGTTGTAAGCGTGTGTGACGCGTATGCTTAATATAGCGGTACTCCACATCCGTGATGCTCTTCCGTTGGTAATTAATATTCACTACAAATACCATCTGACCTTGGTTATCTTTTTATCTTTCGTCGTGTAGTGGTACTAGTTGTTTACGGAGTGCGTGTGTCGTCTTTCTGCTTCTGATCTACATACTGCCACATCCCTGATGTGAGAGGCGCTATGTCGTTCAACTAGTGCCTCCTCGCCGTAAACGAAATCTAAGGCGTGCCGAAAGCGACACCTGTCATGCTAGCGCCTAGGAATCAATGACAGGTTCATTTTTCTTCCATAATTACTGTTTGCCATTCGACGAATTGCGTAATATAATTGTTTATATACGTTAAATTCAGCATATATGCCACATTGCCCATTCCCAGCTATGAAAGCGTCTAACGTGGGACCTACAAACAGGTGGTGTTGTGTTTCACTTCTCACAAAGTCAATGAACAGATTTATCACATTTTCATTTACTTGATATTTTTGGTCTCCATCAAAACATACGGCATCATATAAATCCTGGATTTTTGTCACACTCTGTTGTTTTAACGATAAACAACGCGTCATCACCCGATAAAATAGTTTTAGTGTTGTGCCACGAAACATTCTTAATATCATGGCACAAAGACGGCTACTGCTCCTGCAGTTGCTGGTATTGACTTTGCTGCTGCTGGAGAAAACGGAGACATTGATTTGGTCCGGCCTGTACTCGTCAGTTAATTGGCTCTCAATATACAGAGTGTTACAAAAAGGCACGGCCAAACTTACAGGAAACATTACTCACACACAAATAAAGAAAAGATGTTATGTGGACATGTGTCCGGAAACGCTTAATTGCCATGTTAGAGCTCATTTTAGTTTCGTCACCTACGCTTCCACCTACGCTCAATGGAGCACGTTATCATGATTTCATACGGGATACTCTATCTGTGCTGCTAGAACATGTGGTTCATGCACGATGGAGCTCCTGCACATTTCAGTCGAAGTGTTCGTACGCTTCCCAACAACAGATTCGGTGACCGATGGATTGGTAGAGGCGGACCAATTCCATGGCCTCCACGCTCTCCTGACCTCAACCCTCTTGACTTTCATTTATGGGGGCATTTGAAAGCTCCTGTCTATGCAACCCCGGTAACAAATGTAGAGACTCCTCATGCTCGTATTGTGGACGGCTGTGATACAATACACCATTCTCCAGGGCTGCATCAGCGCATCAGGGATTCCATGCGACGGAGGGTGAATGCATGTATCTTCGCTAACGGAGGACATTTTGAACATTTCCTGTAACAAAGTGTTTGAAGTCACGCTGGTACGTTGTGTTGCTGTGTGTTTGCATTCCATGATTAATGTGATTTGAAGAGAAGTAATAAAATGAGCTCTAACATGGAAAGTAAGCGTTTCCGGACACATGTCCACATAACATATTTTCTTTCTTTGTGTGTGAGGAATGTTTCCTGAAAGTTTGGCCGTACCTTTTTGTAACACCCTGTATATAATAGTCACGTTACACACAGGGCATCAAACATCTACAGCAGATTTCTAGCCATCACTAATTTAAAGCGTCTAGGCCTACTAGGCCATCAAGAATTTATTAGAGGAGCGTGCAGAACTGTTTCTAGACAGGATCATGGATACACTGGAACATAAAATACTCTCTGTGAGCCATCTAAAACTGCCTACAATGCAATACATTCTCTATCTTAACGATCACCTCAGGCTCAATGTCTGATGAAAAGCCGACATTCACTCACTGCGAACCACAGTGGTGCAACAAGACGTTCTTGTGAACAATAACATTGCACCAACGACTAGGTGAACTGGTGGGTTTATACACACAATCCCTTCCTACCCCACCTGCTGGCTACCAGTCATCCATACACTTACCTAAAGTAATTCCCAGGTGCCTGTGGTATTTTTCTACTTGAAACGAGCCTTGGCGACCTTGACTGGGATAGTTCTCTGTGACGAATGAGCCCTGTGTATATATGCGACAGTACTATGGAGTACCTATGTCGTGTTCGTAAACAATTTCCTCCTCTTAGTTTATAAGAATAAAACTAAAAAAACAATAAGTTGACAGAAAGTACCCACAGTAGGCAAATTGCAATATAACAATTATTTCATACAAAATTATTATTTCTGAATACCTAAGGTGGTAGCACTTCCAGTCATTCCTTCTAAATCTGGTAATACTTGCAATCCATCTGAAAACCCCTAGCCTAGTAGCACCATAAGGCATGTGCATATGTGCGTGTATGTGGTGTCACTATAGATTCTCTTCCCCCCCCCCCCCCATCCCCTCCAGCCCCCTCACTACATTAGAATATATTGGAAACTGAAGAGCCATAGAGAATTTTTCAACACATCTTCAAATTCCTTAATGTGAATTTCAAGTGTAGTTTCGAGAGGTGACATGGTACTTGATTCCCACATGCCGTGTACATTACAGGGTGTACAAATTAATGATGACATCACATATTCTCCAAAGGGCGATAAATAATAACTAATGATATTTTAACATTACGATGTGTATAAATTAAAAATATCGTTTTCATCCAATTGGGAGTGAAAATCGGTAAAATGATACGAAATCGACAGTATATGTTGTATGATTGTGATATTGGCAGGACAGGCCGTGAAACAGGTAGGAAGTTAGTATGATAGGCAGTATAATTGACGAATAGGTAAGAAACACCGTGAAACTGACAGATTGGCAGAATGGTTCATATTCCTCTAAGCACTATGGAACTTAACATCTGAGGTCATCAGTTCCCTAGACTTAGAACTCCTTAAACATAACTAACCTAAGTACATCACATACATCCATGCCCAGGGCAGGATTCAAACCTGTGACCGTAACAGCAGCGTGGTTCCGGACTGAAGCGCCTAGAACCTCTCGACCACTGAATATGACAACAGCAATTGTGTCAGCTATAATCTAAGATTTGACTGTAACTGGATCAGTGATAGAACTCACCCTGCTCCCCTACTCTAATGTCGTCTGAACTACTTTTTCTGCAAGAAAGGCAACTTCCCCATCGTTGTCCTGTCGGAACATGTGTTGTACCTATAACCATTTCGTCGCCGACGAAAGGTTGAATTCTTGATTAGATTAGATAGATTAGATTAATACTAGTTCCATGGATCATGAATACGATATTTCGTAATGATGTGGAACGAGTCAAATTTTCCAATACATGACATAATTAAGTTAATTTAACAACATATTTAAGTTAATATAACAACTTTTTAATTTTATTGTTGTTTTTTAATTTTTTAATAATTTTTTTGTTTGTTTTTTTCCTTTTTTTCTTAATTTATATCTAAAAATTCCTCTATGGAGTAGAAGGAGTTGTCATTCAGAAATTCTTTTAATTTCTTCTTAAATACTTATTGGTTATCTGTCAGACTTTTGATAGTATTTGGTAAGTGGCCAAAGACTTTAGTGGCAGTATAATTCACCCCTTTCTGTGCCAAAGTTAGATTTAATATTGAATAGTGAAGATCATCATTTTTCATGGTATTGTAGTTATGCACACTGCTATTACTTTTGAATTGGGTTTGGTTGTTAATAACAAATTTCATAAGAGAGTATATATACTGAGAAGCTACTGTGAATATCCCTAGATCCTTAAATAAATGTCTGCAGCATGATCTTGGTTGGACTCCAGCTATTATTCTGATTACACGCTTTTGTGCAATAAATACTTTATTCCTCAGTGATGAATTACCCCAAAATATGATGCCATATGCAAGCAATGAGTGAAAATAGGCGTAGTAAGCTAATTTACTAAGATGTTTATAACCAAAATTTGCAATGACCCTTATTGCATAAGTAGCTGAACTTAAACGTTTCAGCAGATCATCAATGTGTTTCTTCCAATTTAATCTCTCATCAATGGACACACCTAAAAATTTTGAATATGCTACCTTAGCTATATGCTTCTGATTGAGGTCTATATTTATTAATGGCGTCATACCATTTACTGTACGAAACTGTATGTACTGTGTCTTATCAAAATTTAGTGAGAGTCCGTTTACAAGGAACCACTTAGTAATTTTCTGAAAGACATTATTGACAATTTCATCAGTTAATTCTTGTTTGTGAGGTATGATTACTATATTTGTATCAGCAGCAAAGAGAACTAACTTTGCCTCTTCGTGAATATAGAATGGCAAGTCATTAATATATATTAAGAACAACAAAGGACCCAAGACCAACCCTTGTGGAACCTCATTCTTGATAGTTCCCCAGTTTGAGGAATGTGCTGATCTTTGCATATAATGAGAACTGCTTATTTCAACTTTCTGCACTCTTCCCATTAGGTACGAATTAAACCATTTGTGCACTGTCCCACTCATGCCACAATACGTGAGTTTGTCTAGCAGAATTTCATGATTTACACAATCGAAAGCCTTTGAGAGATCACAAAAAATCCCAATGGGTGGTGTTCGGTTTTTCACATCATTCAAAATTTGATTGGTGAAAGCGTATATGGCATTTTCTAATGAAAAACCTTTCTGGAAACCAAACTGACATTTTGTTAGTACTTCATTTTTACAGATATGTGAAGCTACTCTTGAATACATTACTTTCTCAAAAATTTCGGATAAAGCTGTTAGAAGGGAGATTGGATGGTAATTGTTGACATCAGATCTATCCCCTTTTTTATGCAAAGGTATAACAATAGCATATTTCAGTCTATCAGGGAAACTGCCCTGTTCCAGAGAGCTATTACACAGGTGGCTGAGAATCTTACTTATTTGTTGAGAACAAGCTTTTAGTATTTTGCTGGAAATGCCATCAATTCCATGTGAGTTTTTGCTTTTAAGCAAGTTTATTATTTTCCTAATTTCAGAGGGAGAAGTGGGTGAGATTTCAATTGTATCAAATTGCATAGGTTTGGCCTCTTCCATTAACAGCCTAGCATCTTCTAATGAACACCTGAATCCTACTATATCCACAACATTTAGAAAATGATTATTAAAAATATTTTCAACTTCTGACTTTTTGTTCGTAAAATTTTCATTCAATTTGATGGTAATACTGTCTTCCTGTGCTCTTGGTTGATCTGTTTCTCTTTTAATAACATTCCAAATTGTTTTAATTTTACTATCAGAGTTGCTGATTTCAGACATAATACACATACTTCTGGATTTTTTAATAACTTTTCTTAATATATTACAGTAGTTTTTATAATGTCTGATAGTTTCTGGGTCACTACTCTTTCTTGCTGTCGGATACATTTCCCTTTTCCGGTTACAAGATATTTTTATGCCCTAAGTTAGCCATGGTTTGTTACATGGCTTCTTACAAGTATATTTAACTATTTTCTTGGGGAAGCAGTTTTCAAATGCATTTACAAAAGTGTCATGAAAGAAATTATATTTTAAATTGGCATCAGGTTCACGGTACACCTTATCCCAGTCTAACTGCTGTAGGCTTTCCCTGAAATTTGCAATTGTTAAATCATTGACTGAACGTACTACTTTGGAGGACTGTTTACTACTGCTGAGTGGAGCTATGTCATATATTGTAAGTAGCTGTGCACCATGATCAGAAAGACCATTCTCAACAGGCTGGGCATTTATCTAGTTAAACTTATCTTGGTCTATAAAGAAGTTATCTATCAGTGAGCTGCTATCCTTTACCACCCGAGTAGGAAAATCAATAACAGGTGTCAAATTGAAAGAACCGAGTAATGCTTCAAGGTCATTTTTCCTATTACTCTCTTTCAGAGAATCTACATTGGAGTCCCCACAAATAATAATTTCCTTCCCCCTGTCTGACAGATATCACAACAAGGAGTCCAAATTTTTCAGAAATAGACGAAAATTTCCCAATGGAGACCTATATACTGTTACAATTATAAATGTGCCTTTATTTAATTTAAGCTCACAGGCACATGCTTCTAGACGTTTGTCTATACAAAACTTTTTTGTTTCTATACTTTTTGCACAATGATAACTTTTGACATATATGGCTACTCCTCCTTTCTCCATATTTTCTCTAATTACATGTGCAGAGAGCTTATATCCACTTACGTTTACCTTATCCATATCAGTAACAATGTGATGCTCAGACAGGCACAGTACATCTATTTCATCCTCAGCTTCTAAATATTCTAAACGAACCAGAAGCTCATCTATTTTATTCTTTAAACTTCCAATATTTTGATGAAATATACTTACATTATTTTTAATTATACTTTTATGAGAACCTTTCCTTATTCTAACATTTGCAGTACTCCCCTGTCTGAGTTTCTCATTGTGCTTAGGCCTAGTTCTTATACCAGTGGTCACATGGTGCTCAGAGAGGCAGATTATGTCAACTGGGTTGGGTGACTTTAATTCATCAATGCAATTACCTAGGATTGAGATACAACTTGGTGGAGATAACATTTCTGGTGATTGGTGAAAATTTATAATTGACAGCTGTGATTGGTGATCCAATGTGCTAGAATTGTGCTGTTTAATTTCTTTCCTAAACTGAAGATTTGTTTCAATCCTGACTTCTCGTAGAACTTGACATCTTTCTGTCTTACCTATTCTAAAAAAGGTGCTGCTCCAACACCTGTAACCACTGGTATTTTACCATTCATGGCAGTGCATCCCCCCCCCCCCCCCCCTTAAATTTCCTGCTATTACCCCAGGCTAGCACTTAGTTTGAAACAATTTGTGACCTGGTATTCTGGTCCTAATTCCTCCTGCAGAAGTTGGCCTACAACTCTGGCATGAGAACTGCCTAACAACAAAACTTTCTTCCTTTTTGATGACTTTCCTAAATTTTTTTTTCAATATCTTATTGAAAGTTGGTTGTGTCCTGTCTACACCTACTTCTGCTTGAGGCTCATCAGTTTCTAACTGAAGCAACAGATCAAACGTATTTTTGACTTTCATCACAAAACTGTCAGACTTAGTTCTAGGCCTGTTCCTTCTGTTACCTGTTGCCACTTCCCACCTCTCTTTGCCCTTCTCCTTCCTTAACCTGTCCAGATGTTCCCTAGCCTGATATAGCTCAGCCTGAAGGGCAGCAATTTTCCCCTCCTGTTCCACTATCTTCCTATCTCTGCTGCAAATCCTACATACCCGCTGATGAGCCTGATCCACTTTCCCGACACCCACGCCACCGCAGTCCCCCCAATGAAAAAAACTACTGCAACCATCACACCAAACCCCGGAACTAACAATTCTACGGCAAGTCAGGCACTTCTCACTCATTGCAAAAATAATACTTTAGCTAGAATAAATCAATTAAATTACCGAAAATCAAAAAAGACGTTACAAGAATTAAGCCTGTTCACAAATATATGTAAGCAAGTTTCTGACTTAAAATTCCGCTGTTTTTCTGAGGTCTGTATTAAAACAATGAAGGTATACGCTATTTATTATATATATCACTCGATGGAATGAAAAAAAGGACAATTAAACGAGATACTTTAAGTTTGATTCTCCAAAAACGTTACGAGAATTAGGCCTATAAACAAATGTATATAAGCAAGTTTCTGATATAAAGTTACGCTGCTTTTCTGAAATCTGTATTAAAACAATGGAGTTATACGCTATTTACGGTAGTTTTCTTATTTGTTACCGAGAAACTAGTCAAATTACAGTGAAACAAGAAACAAACACGTTTACAAAATTTAAGCCTAAACGCGACTTCGCGAAGTTACGATCTTTTCGTGTTTTCTGAAAAAAATACGCAAAGAAAAGTGAAACCTTTAACGGCAAGACTAAACGATACACTAATGCACGTATTTAATTTGTTGTCGGTGTTAAACTAAATTATATTCCTGTCTAAATCACTTAACTTTCTGGAAATAGTTTCTGGCGTCACTTACTCGGCGGCCACCTTGACAAAATTCTTCCTTCCTTAGACAAGCAAGTCACGTAAGTGGCGTCATATCGGGATGTTATCATCGGGTTTGGAGACGTACGACATTTATAATCTCTGTTGACTTTGGAGAATCCTACATTAGCACAGGAAAACCGCAACAATCGAGTTAATGTCAAGAAAAATAGAGGAAACGCCTTCAGATAAGATGATCCCGAACTTCATCTTTTGTACAGAGTTAGAGCCTCGTACTGTACAGTGAGCCTCGTCTATCCCTCCTGGAAATGTAAAAATTAAGCCGTCGTACAACTATTACGTCATTCGAGAACAGATGAAAAACTGCGTTGACGTCCACTAGCGTAACCATACATCACTTTATGAAGTTCAGTATACTAAGTTTTACGACGCTTTAAAAGTGTGTTGAGACAAGGGTATCTCAGATCAGTAACGGTATCCAGAGATTGTAAACTTTTATTGTTAAGTGGAAGTGGGGAGACGTAATGACAATGCTGGCTATATAACAGGCCACGGAGGCACTTGACTGCTGCCGCTGTCCTTAAGGAGGAACTCGTTATCGTGACTGCCTGCAGTCCCATACAATACGACGCTCAGCGCACAAAAGTCTGACGCTGAGTCACCTTGTCATAAACATTGCGCAGAATTGATTCACTTCCTTATTGGAGTCTTTCAGCATTCAAACAGACTAACAATGCGTTTTATGTGGAGGAGGGAACAACGTCACAGTTCACAGCTTACTGCAGCTTCAGATACATTAACTGCAGCGAAATTCAGTTGATACTGCACAGTTTCTAGATCTGTGGTGTACGACAGAGTGTTAGAGATTTTTTCTAAAAAGATAGCCACTTCGGGATATACAGGGTAACAATTACTGAACTACATGAAAAAAAGTTAATTAGTTACAAACTACGGTGTGCATACACTTTATTCAACATTTAAACGTCACTACAGATATTCGGATTTCGGTTATGACAAGTTCGATATGTCTACCATCATTGGCGATGATGTATCGCAGACGAATAGCGAAATTCTGCATGACACGCTGAAGCGTGAGAACATCGTCGTTGTCGATGACCTCCTGAATAGTTGTTTTCAGCTCATAAATGGTTATGGTGTTACTGCTGCACACCTTGTCTTTAATATACTACCACAAAAAGGAGTCGCATATGTTAGAATTACTTTCTTTCCTTTTGCTTCTATTTACGGCTACTACGTTCAGTTTCGGGTTGTACTTATATTACAACATATGACATGGTAACAAGTACAGTATCAGTGTTTCAACTACACTGCCGTATGGAGACACATAGTTTTTAAAAATACAGTAGAGCATCGATTATCTCAAACAATTGGTGAGGGGGTGGGAGGGGGGGGGGGAGGAAGTGTTGGAGGATTTAAGCGTTGGTATAAATGATGTTTTGGATAACTAATCATTTTCGAAATCACATTCTTTCAATGTTCTTATTGATATAAAACAAAGAAACATTGAAGAACGCACAAAAATGAAGGTATCTATCTAGTATCACGTACCTTACGTATATTACAAATAACACTGCATAGTCTTGTCTCAACGGTTCAGAATGACTACTAAAGGAGGCCTACAGCTTAGGAAAACACGTCTGCAATTCTCATCGCTCCCTAAATCTGTAAAAATAGTTTCAAAAGCAATCCGCAGCTATGAGAGACCTTATGTGGTCCAGGTCACTTGCACTCAATCCCATTGACCACATCTGGCACGCAATCGAATCAGATATCCACACCTAATAGTCAGCTCCGTCTAATCTCCCTGGTTTGGGAGGGGGGCGTAATTTAAGCGGTTCTGCATTAAGCACTGCGCCCTGATGCGTTGGTAATGTCGGAGTCTAATGTTATGACGCGTCATCTTCGTCATAGGGATGATACGCTTTACTCGGTAATGTCTGAATCAGATGTTCGTCCTGTATTCGTTTGCAGAAGTATACGTCATTGGCAGGTACCTCTAGCATTCTATGAGCGGACACACTTACGAAGTGGTAGTGTATCCCTGTCTTTCACTTTATAAGATCTTTTGGAAAAGGCAGCGTAATCGGTATTCGAGTGTTCCGTACTCTACATTGCGCCAGGAATAATTTGTCGGCTGATCGAAATTTTCAGTCTGCTGCGGAATGTGCTTTGATACGAAATTTCCTGGCACATATAAATTGTGTACCGGACCGAGACTCAAACCCAGCTGCATTGCTAGACGGCGTTTCGTATTAGATTCTTACTCTTGTTTTTTTATTCTCATCGAGTCTTCCTGCAGTTGGCCTGCTGACTGTCTTACTACAGTTGACCAGCTTTCTATATAGTTGTTTGTTGTGCGAATTAGTACACTTTATGCCGTTAATAAGTAGACTTAGTGATGTACATGGAGGTGACTAATAAATACACTCCTGGAAATGGAAAAAAGAACACATTGACACCGGTGTGTCAGACCCACCATACTTGCTCTGGACACTGCGAGAGGGCTATACAAGCAATGATCACACGCACGGCACAGCGGACACACCAGGAACCGCGGTGTTGGCCGTCGAATGGTGCTAGCTGCGCAGCATTTGTGCACCGCCGCCGTCAGTGTCAGCCAGTTTGCCGTGGCATACGGAGCTCCATCGCAGTCTTTAACACTGGTAGCATGCCGCGACAGCGTGGACGTGAACCGTATGTGCAGTTGACGGACTTTGAGCGAGGGCGTGTGGTGGGCATGCGGGAGGCCGGGTGGACGTACCGCCGAATTGCTCAACACGTGGGGCGTGAGGTCTCCACAGTACATCGATGTTGTCGCCAGTGGTCGGCGGAAGGTGCACGTGCCCGTCGACCTGGGACCGGACCGCAGCGACGCACGGATGCACGCCAAGACCGTAGGATCCTACGCAGTGCCGCAGGGGACCACACCGCCACTTCCCAGCAAATTAGGGACACTGTTGCTCCTGGGGTATCGGCGAGGACCATTCGCAACCGTCTCCATGAAGCTGGGCTACGGTCCCGCACACCGTTAGGCCGTCTTCCGCTCACGCCCCAACATCGTGCAGCCCTCCTCCAGTGGTGTCGCGACAGGCATGAATGGAGGGACGAATGGAGACGTGTCGTCTTCAGCGATGAGAGTCGCTTCTGCCTTGGTGCCAATGATGGTCGTATGCACGTTTGGCGCCGTGCAGGTGAGCGCCACAATCAGGACTGCATACGACCGAGGCACACAGGGCCAACACCCGGCATCATGGTGTGGGGAGCGATCTCCTACACTGGCCGTACACCACTGGTGATCGTTGAGGGGACACTGAATAGTGCACGGTACATTCAAACCGTCATCGAACCCATCGTTCTACCATTCCTAGACCGGCAAGGGAACTTGCTGTTCCAACAGGACAATGCATGTCCGCATGTATCCCGTGCCACCCAACGTGCTCTAGAAGGTGTAAGTCAACTACCCTGGCCAGCAAGATCTCCGGATCTGTCCCCCATTGAGCATGTTTGGGACTGGATGAAGTGTCGTCTCACGCGGTCTGCACGTCCAGCACGAACGCTGGTCCAACTGAGGCGCCAGGTGGAAATGGCATGGCAAGCCGTTCCACAGGACTACATCCAGCATCTCTACGATCGTCTCCATGGGAGAATAGCAGCCTGCATTGCTGCGAAAGGTGGATATACACTGTACTAGTGCCGACATTGTGCATGCTCTGTTGCCTGTGTCTGTGTGCCTGTGGTTCTGTCAGTGTGATCATGTGATGTATCTGACCCCAGGAATGTCTCAATAAAGTTTCTCCTTCCTGGGACAATGAACTCACGGTGTTCTTATTTCAATTTCCAGGAGTGTATAAACACACGTATTCACAAATCTTAATAAAATTGAAGCTAGTAAACATATTTTGGGCTGGGAAATACAATATTCAGTTTCGCTGTTCGTCAAAAAATTTATGGCTCTCTGTGTTCTTAGACTTCGAATATAAGAAATGTAAGAGGGTAGAAGGAAAGTGTTCGTAGCCGAGCTAAATGCCCTGCTGGTTATTAGACTGTATGTTAATGGTTATGTAGCTGCGTGGAATAAAGGTACTATTACTGATTGAAGCTTATTCGTTTTGTTAAACTTTAATGGCAAGATAAATGAATGACAGCAACATAAGGGAGATCTGAAAATCAGAAACATTTCAGCTAGTTCAGTAGCAGTTTCACGATCTGGGGATAATTGTCTTCTAGAGAATTACTATATGAAATTCTAACCGATGGCGGTATCAAAACGAAACTTATCCTCAAAATCCAAATGCAGGCCGTCACAAAAATGCAGAAAATATAGGTTCATATGGTTCAAATGCTCTGAGCACTATGGGTCTTAACTTCTAAGGTCATCAGTCCCCTAGAACGTAGAACTACTTAAACCTAACTAACCTAAGGACATCACACACATCCATGCCCGAGGCAGGATTCGAACCTGCGACCGTAGCGGTAGCGCGATTACAGACTGTAGAGCCTAGAACCGCTCGGCCACCCCGCCCGGCAAAGTATAGGTATTCGTAATATTTAGAATACGATCGGAAGCCAAAAGCATTCAATGTCGGTATCTGTTTTCTGTATACCTTTTCGATAGTGACAGAAAAGTCTCAGCAAAGTGTATTGATCACAGTGCAGATGCAACAGATTCTTTATTGGAGCAATCGCGGTGCCTGGTACACCATGTCTGAGTCTGCGTGCCTATTGAATACCGACAGGCTGCCTGCCTGCACGCCGCCTGATGCTAGAACGGAGTCTCCACCGAGTGCCAGCAACATATTTGTTTCCGTGCCAGTGGCGTGTAGCCATGTACTCGACACTGCTGTATCTGCTACAGTCCCGGGGCGACGTCCTGCTGCGTCATGGCAATGGTCACCGACTACCACGAGACACTCATCCTTTCGAAGGCTGTAGACGACCGGTGTGCACGGGGAGCAACCTACTGCTACCTGGGCAGGAATCATCCGTGCTGCAGGTTTTGAACCCGGATCGTCAGCTGCGCTGTGACACTATTCCGGGAAGGGACTTACGGTACTGAACTCTTGTCTTGCCATGGCCCAAAACGGTGTTCAAATGTTCAAATAAGTGTGAATTCCTAAGGGACCAAACTGCTGAGATCATGGGTCCCTTTCCGTGATCCGTGACATGGCGCCATAAACCGCGCGGCTACTCCGCGCGTTCCCAAAACGGTGACTTGTACAGGAAGATACATGTAGGGACCTCGTCTAACGCAGCCCCACCATCCTGGTAGAGCTGCAACACTAAGAATAATTCTGTTACAAAAATGTCCAGCTCTTATATTCGGCAGCGGCGCGCTTGTGGTCCATACGCATCACTATGGATCACGTATCTAAAACACCACTGCCACATTCAGAGTGGAAATGTGCCTTGCGCCTTGCTGTACTAGTCTGTGCAGTACCGTTGAGTTAGCTGTTTCAACAAGCTAACCCGCTTCGCAACACTGCGTCGGCCTTGTTGAATTATTATAGTGAACATCTGACCTTCGCCTGCTGTCAGTGCTGCTACAATACAGCACTCAGACTCACACTAATATGTCCATATATGGTCGGTAAGCAACAAAATTAATGATATCGCTCTGAATGAAACTAAATGACTTTCGCAAAACACGAAGTGAAGGTGAGATATGCACAAGTTTTTTCGGAAATTGTTAAGCGTGGGTCAATAAATGTAGCTGTAATTATTATAATACTAAATAACAGTCCAAGACAAGTAACATGTGATTAAGATACCAAATATGTACATTTTAGTTGAGTGTGGTGGTTTAGTGTGGCATGAATTCCCCGTCGCAGGCTGTAAATACTAAAGCATACATTCAAAACGAGCGTCGATTTGCTACCGATATGGTGGTATATGACCGCTATTTAACCACGATAATAGGACTCATTCACAGCGAACTTGTCTCAATCAGTATTTTGTGCCCGAAGTCCAGTCTGCAGTAGACATCGACAGCTATACATCTGTGAGAATGCTGCAGTGGCAAATCATCACTATGAAACAATCTGTAGTGTCTGTTATGACCATGTGAACAAATTGGTATTTATTCCGCACTGTTGTCAGACTGAATTGTCCATCTCCATCTCATTACCGTATTTGATGCTGCCCATGCTCTGAATTCACATAAGCATCACAGTCGCTGCAGTCTCTCCATTGTGAGCGAAAATATCACGTTTTAAGAAACCGATTTCCCAGAAATAGTTAATTCATCCCATTTCTCACGCACGAAAAGGCAAACATCGTTTCATCTAACGCTGCCAGGGGTAGGGGGTCACAGCCAGTTCTGGTTCAAATTGCAGATATTAGCATCAGCATTCCTGGAATCGTTGACGTCAGCATCAGCACTCCCAGAACCCTTTCCCCTCCCCCATTCCACTGTGTGTGTGTGTGTGTGTGTGTGTGTGTGTGTGTGTGTGTGTCAACGTCATCATGGTCTCAGACAAATGCGTTGGGCCCCTGGAGTTCTGATGTTTTAGCCAGTGCTGTGCAATCCCAGCCCCAAAACTCCCTGTAATCACACACCAGCCATTGCCCATCCTAGTAATGGCAACACAGTGTTGAGCACTACACCAGTCCACTGTTTCTGTTTCTGATTTTTCCCTAGTGGAATTGCTGGCAACCTTTTGTTTTAACTTTTTAATATAATACTTGTTCTGTTTGCTTTACATAAGCTATAACGAACACTATAGTGGCTCTGTAATCTTACCAAATTTAAACTAACGTGAAAATCAACACTACATTTTCTACAGCTACTATGATGCACACGCTAAAGATGGGTGTGACAGAATGATATTTTTGTCTGGTGCGTCAAATGGTACATTTCTCATTGCCACTATGCGTTGTCCCGCCATCTGCCTTCCTATGTGATCACCACTATAGAAATATTAACTTTTACAATTCTAATTCATGATCACCATTATTTACCAGCTGCCGTTTGTAGTGAGATTACCAGCATGGAGAGCAAGCAGCAATCAGCTAGACAGAAGGTGTCTGACAGTAAGTATTCATCAGTTCCTTTCGTTGTTAACGAAGTCGATTTTTCTGAGGGCAGCAGCTAACGTTGTACTGCTTCCAAGCTCACCTTAGAGAACTAGTTGTTTTTCTTCGCACTGCATGTGTGTTTCATTAACACGCTGACCCGTCGTGCTAAGAACTATATTTTTAGGGCAATATGGATCTCCTAAATAGAAAACCACTACAGTTGTTTGAAAGTCCATCGTATTGGACTGATGACTGGCTTTGTGGGACTATAATCATATCTTCCTGTGAACATATCTCTTGCCATCAGACGATTAACAAGAGGATATATAGAAGATCCAATATTCGTCGTTAGTGCAGAATTAAAACTAAACAGCTAAGGAGGAGGTATGTCGAGAACAAAATCTGCAATGTAATCATGTAATTCCCGATTAACTAGTAAGACCGAAAGTTGTGATGGTTGGTTGGTTGTTTTTGGGGAAGGAGACCAGACAGCGTGGTCATCGGTCTCATCGGATTAGGGAAGGATGGGGAAGGAAGTCGGCCGTGCCCTTTCAGAGGAACCATCCCGGCATTTGCCTGGAGTGATTTAGGGAAATCACGGAAAACCTAAATCAGGATGGCTGGACGCGGGATTGAACCGTCGTCCTCCCGAATGCGAGTCCAGTGTCTAACCACTGCGCCACCTCGCCCAGTAGAAAGTTATGTGCTGACTGTGTAACTGTGAACTAGGTAGAAAGATAAGTAGTGGAAACCAGTGACAGGTCCGAAGCAGGATTTCCATTATAGAGAAACCAGTACTATTATTCAGTAACTTGAACTCATGTGGCTCAGAGGATACCACTTTCAACAGTTAATGCTTACAGCTCGATGGAGTGTTGTGTGATAAACGACCCGCACGCCATTCTTGGCTGAGAGATACATGTGTGTTTCACCACTTCCGACATATTTGACGTGTGCAAGCGGGTGTGTCAGAAACACCTTCTTTTGACAGCTGCAATCAGTAGAGTAAAGAGTTAGTCTACAGTTCCACTGGTTGACATTAATGCAAGATGATCAAATTCATCATTTCGATTGCAAGCTTCCCTTTTTAAATGTTACATACAGTGCTGCTAAATATATATTGACGGCCATCAATAAATCACTGACCCAGTCGTGTGAGGACGTTTAAAGACTAACTACATGAAAGTGTAGCTCAGGGTTGCTAAATTTTTTAGCTCACCTAAGACACACTGAAAGAAGACGAGTAATTCTAGGCCGCATATAATACGTTTATATACTTAACACCGCTAACAATAAATCCTGAGCAAATAAACCAAAAAGGAAAAATGGCATAATGTGGTGGGAGTTTCAGATTGAAAATACTCATTGTTTCAGAACTTCACAGTAACGGAATTTAATGGTAATTTTTTTTTTCCCAATCATGTGATACATGCTTACTTTTAGGGCCACATTGGTACTTCCTCTGGGTCGTTCGCATCCCACGAGCCATGAGTTGGGCACCCATGTAACTCATCAGACCCACTTGATTTGTAAATAACGTGCGTAAAATAGCGCTGTTTAAGGTCAGTTATAGTTTGAACAAGGGCACCTACAAATTCATGAGCATGAGATTGACATAAGATCGTGACGTTTATCCACTGGTGGGATTTACAAATCAGCAATATAGCTACTTGGAAGTAACATTATCGCCAGAAAAGTGGACTTGTCTGTGTTGAGTCTTAATGTAGCTATCTGCTTTATTCCATGGAAGCAATGTCACCCACTCACGGATACTATCACAGCAGAAGTTTTGCAACGAATAGTTTAACCGCTTAACGAGAGAGGGAGTGCACTCAGCTAGAGGAGCAAACATTTAACAAATTAATGTATTCTAGTCATGCACTTCAACATGCTCTAGACTATCGGCGAAGATGGCAACCATAGTTCTGTCGATTGTATAAGAGAATGTGAAGGAAACTGTTGGAGATGGTGAGCAAAACTATTCACCGAACAGCAGAAAACATTGCTCAGCTCTGCAATTCATGTTGGGTATCAGTACGAAGAAGAAATGTAAGAACTAAATGCAGGTTTGTATGTAAGAGTTTATAAATAAAGAATTATAGCGTTTTTTTCTATTAAAGTCCCCTGCATGCACATGTAATTGTATAATCACCCCCATGACTGAACGGACGAAGCACTGCCATCACAAAAACCATCTACTAACTGATTGGTCCTGCATTGATACTGAACAACCAGTGAAAGAAGAGGAATATTTGGCTACTTTCCAATAATACAAGTGGTTCGATTGTTGGGCTATCTCACTGTGGGGCGACTAATCTTATCCTGTCACTGCTAACACATAATGAGGGGCTTCACTACGAGCATGCAAGTATGTTTCGAAAACCCTATTGCAGTCAAAACACCAGTTATTAGAGAAGATTTTGAACAGCCTTGCTGGAGTAACCTAGCAGACATTTAGCGAAAACAGTGATATTCCACTAACTGAGATTCTAAAGTTAAACAATCTATTCATATATGATTACGGCGTTGTGAAAAACCAGATTTAGGTATATAAATATTTTAGTTTTGGTCATAATGTGAAAGCTGATGTTTTTCATTTCATCCAGATATATTTCTGAATTCTAAAGCATTTGGTAAGGGATAATTCGAACCTTATTATCACATACAAATGGGACAATACGAATTTAAAACATACATGAAGTTCAATGAATTCCTTAGCATAAGTGGGGATTTCTGGTATCACTCACACATGGCTTTCTGGGTTTATACTTAAAAGGTAATGTACTAATACACAAATATATCAGTATACTACAGATAATGGACACATTCACATGAATGCCATACACTCATTCTGAGTGTGTTAAGCCCAAATTGAACAAATATCTATACGTTGATAGACAAATTGAGAGACTCAAAAAAAAAAATTAAAAAACGTTGAAAGTCTTGTTAAGGCAGTAGCTAGAAAAGGTTAGATGTTGCATGACAGAATGGAAGAAGTTAACGCAATACTAATGGATATCGTTAGTCTTATCTGTTCAATATATATGAAGTAGTCAAACATGTTGCATGCAAATCTCAAAAGTGGTTTAGTATACAACAGCATGTCGATGACATAGCGTTCTGTTACTGAAGCAAAATCAGCAGTCCTGTGGAAACTATGACTCGTAAAATTAGGATAGTAGCAACAAGATCAGTCTCCCTCAAAAATGAGAGAATGAAAAGGTTCTCACAATCTAAAGATGGTGGCAGATGAGGAGAGGAAGAGGACGTTGAAGAAGAAGGAAACACAAATACCAATTACATTAACAGACACAGTGATAAAGAGTTAGACACCACATAGAGGGCCAGCAAGGACAAGCAACATATGCTAGGTTGCCACCCTATACATTTAACCACGTATGCAATACGGATTGGGAACATGAAATTTGAGAGAACAACAGGTTTATTAGGGCTAGCATTCTTCAGACCTTCAGGTCCTGAAACGTATCTACCAAAATAGAAACCTACATTATGGTCAGTTTTGATGTTGTGCCGCTGCTTACGAATGTGCCTATCAAATACTGTTTGGACCTAGTATCCCAGTACTTCTTAAGCGAAGTGTTCGAACTATTTAAGCACACTGTTACGTCTTCTTATTTCCAGTAAAACGGCCAGTATGACGATCAGACGGACGGTGTTGCAATGAGTAGCCAGTCAGCTTCAGCTGTGGCAAACCTCTTCATGGAGAATTCTGACGATATTTCCTTACACACTACTCCACTAAAGCACAGCTGTTTCTTTCGATATGTCGATGACCCACTCGTCATTTGGTCCCACAAAAGTAGAAACTTGAATTTTGGGAACACTTCAAAGATATTAATAACAACTTCAAGACTACCATGATGCATTACCCCTCCTCGATGTTCTCATCCGTCGCAAACGAAATGGGTGCCTTGGCCACAGCGTCTATAGAAAACTACCCACCGATACCGATCTGTACTTGTACGCCATCAGCCATCATTACCCAGCACAGATGCGCTCTGCTTTACAAACATTGTTGCATCGTGCAAAGAACGATATCACACGCTTGTAACCTGCCCCGTGAGCTGAGCCACCTACGGAAGGTCTTCAGGAACAACGGCTGTAACGTCCATCAAATACATGAAGTGATTTCTAGCAAGACTCACAACAAGATCACCAACAAGGATCAGGAAAATAAATTCGCTTTTTTGCCGTCCTGTGGCTCCATGTCTGGCAACACAAGCCACCTGCTGAAAAGACACAACATCAAATCGATCTTCAGGTCTCCCGCGAAAATCCATCAATTACTGAGACTAGGTAAAGGCGTAGCTGTTCTCAGAACAACTGACGTCTACAAGATACCTTGCGAGAATGGCTTGTCTTATGTCGGACGAACAGTACGCACTGTGGAACAACGCAGGAAGGAACATGAGAAGTTTTATTGTGTACGCTACCCCGAGGAATCTGCCTTAGCTAAGCGTGCCTTAGAAAATGGACACCGGATAAAATTTGACGCGGGGTCAGGGATTTTCTCTGCCTCGTGATGACTGGGTGTTGTGTGATGTCCTTAGGTTGGTTAGGTTTAAGTAGTTCTAAGTTCTAGGGGACTGATGACCACAGCTGTTAAGTCCCATTGTGCTCAGAGCCATTTGAACCATTTTTAAAATTTGACGAAACACCCGTCGTGGTTCGCACAAACGACTTCAGGGATTGTGTAATTAAAAAGCCATTGAAATAAAAATCACCGAAAACACCCCACATAGAGACGGTGCCTGCAGCTCAGCAAGTTGTGCGATCCAGCGAGAGTTCTGTTGGAGCGGACGCATCGAACACTGAGTCAACATATAGCTGTATAAGGAGATGCCGCTGGCACCAGTGACGTCACAGCCGGCAGCTAGTGTTTATAACACGCGTATCAGCAGCCTAATGGCAGTCGTACCATTTGAAATTGCGCAGGGGTGCTTGACCAAAACCCCGTGTAATTTTAATTATTGACTCGGCTGTATAACCAAGAACTTGGTATTCAGTGTTACCGGCGTGACACTGCGTTCTTACATTATATTCTATGATTACCGAATCATATCGAAGAGTGATTAAAAATACTCACAGCATTGTCTGCAGCAGGGAATACAGCGCGCAAGAATGAAATTATATCAAACATTTCAGAGCTTCCAGAAAGATGGATCATCGGATAATTATGGAGATAGTTGTGCATAAGCTCCACAAGCCTGCACTCAGTACATTCCCCCATAGGCACCTCAAAAATACGCCACTTAGATGATTTATGGCTGGCCGATCTGGTAAATGTGAACCAATATCCACAATCGAATAGACGTTTCAAACACATTTTAATGGCCATAGACATGTGTTCAAAATTTGCCTGGACCATGGGTGTGAAGGCAAAGACAGAGAAGGAAGTAGTGTAAGTGTTCGAACAACTGCCGCATCTGGGGAAAAATCGATGTCCTGACGACCTTCAAATCGACCATAGAGGCGAATTATGGAGTAGATATTCGAAGTCGGTAATGGAACGATATAGAATATGCTGCTACTCGAAATTCTGCCACGTGACAAGAAGTATTGTTGAATTTTTGAACAGGACAGTAAGAAAACCTTATATGGATGACATTTAATATCCGGTGCTCATGCGAATAACTAGACATTCTCCCACGATAATTGATCAGTATGATCCAACTAAACATCGTATGATTAAAATGAGACCTTCTTATTTTTGTGACAATGGTCTTCTAAATAGAGAACACAGTCATATTAATATGGGGAATCCAAACAAGCCCAAAATTGTTGTTGTTGTTGTTGTTGTGGTCTTCAGTCCTGAGACTGGTTTGATGCAGCTCTCCACGCTACTCTATCCTCTATCTTCTTCTTCTCCCAGTACCTACTGCAACCTACATCCTTCTGAATCCGCTTAGTGTATTCGTCTCTTGGTCTCCCTCTACAATTTTTACCCTCCACGCCGCCCACCAGTACTAAATTTGTGATCCCTTGATGCCTCAGAACATGTCCTACCAACCGATCCCTTCTTCTAGTGAAGTTGTGCCACAAACTCCTCTTCTCCCCAATCCTATTCAGTACCTCCTCATTCGTTATGTGATCTACCCCTCTAATCTTCAGCATTCTTCTGTAGCACAACATTTCGAAAGCTTCTATTCTCTTCTTGTCTAAACTATTTATCGTCCATGTTTCACTTCCATACATGGCTACACTCCATACATATGCTTTCAGAAACGACTTCCTGACACTTAAATCTATACCCCATGTTAACAAATATCTCTTCTTTAGAAACGCTTTCCCTGCCATAGTCAGTCTATATTTTATATCCTCTCTACTTGGACTATCATCAGTTATTTTGGTCCCCAAATAGCAAACCTCCTTTGCTGCTTTAAGTGTCTCATTTCCTAACCTAATTCCCTCAGCATCACCCGACTTAATTCGACTACATTCTTTTGTGGCGGTGTTCGTAGCGACAAACACTTGGCTGTAGAAATGGCTTACGAAGTCACCGCCACACTTTTAATAGCGGGCCGACCGGTCCGCTGGAACAGTGAACAGAAAGATGAAAACCCAAACACTCTGATTAAATAAAAGTCGGTACTTATCTTTATTAAAGAAGATACAGAAACACAGTAGTGAGCTCCGTGTCTACAGAGATCTGTCTAGTTCGAGTCGGAGCGGCTAGGTCAGCGTCGGCTGACGACAAACAACAACTCTGCTGCGATGAACACACAACTGACTAGCAAGTACACAATTCGGTGGCGAGTATTCAACTGAGCGGCGAATACAGAACTGTCCTAGCGCTCGCGACTCCAGCGCTTAAGAAGCCAGAAGCCAGCGGTGGCGTGCGCAGACTTGTGGCGATTTGCTGTCTCGCTGGCACTGCTTATGCGGACGGCGTCCGGACTTTGATGCTGCTAACCTTCTGGCAGCGGGCTCGGGTGGCATTACTGGCTAGGACATAACACATTCCATTATCCTTGTTTTGCTTTTGTTGATGTTCATCTTATATCCTCCTTTCAAGACACTGTCCATTCCGTTCAACTGCTCTTCCAAGTCCTTTTCTGTCTCTGACAGACTTACAATGTCATCGGCGAACCACAAAGTTTTGATTTCATCTCCATAGATTTTAGTACCTACTCCGAATTTTTCTTTTGTTTCCTTTACTGCTTACTCAATATACAGATTGAACAACATCGGGGAGAGGCTACAACCCTGTCTCACTCCCTTCCCAACCACTGCTTCCCTTTATTGACCCTCGACTCTTATAACTGCCATCTGCTTTCTGTACAAATTGTAAATAGCTTTTCGCTCCCTGTATTTTACCCCTGCCACCTTCAGAATTTGAAAGAGAGTATTCCGGTCAACATTGTCAAAAGCTTTCTCTAAGTCTACAAATGCTAGAAACGTAGGTTTGCCTTTTCTTAATCTAGCTTCTAAAATAAGTTGTGGGGTCAGTATTGCCTCACGTGTCCCCATATTTCTACGGAATCCAAACTGATCTTCCCCAAGGTCCGCTTCTACCAGTTTTTCCATTCGTCTGTAAAGAATTCGCGTTAGTATTTTGCAGCCGTGACTTATTAAACTGATAGTTCGGTAATTTTCACATCTGTCAACACCTGCTTTCTTTGTGTTTGGAATTATTATATTCAACACATCTACATTTATACTCCGCAAGCCACCCAACGATGTGTGGCGGAGGGCACTTTACGTGCCACTGTCATTACCTCCATTTCCTGTTCCAGTCGCGTATGGTTCGCGGGAAGAACGACTGTCTGAAAGCCTCCGTGCGCGCTCTAATCTCTCTAATTCTACATTCGTGATCTCCTCGGGAGGTATAAGTAGGGGGAAGCAATATATTCGATACCTCATCCAGAAACGCACCCTCTCGAAACCTGGCGAGCAAGCTACACCGCGATGCAGAGCGCCTCTCTTGCAGAGTCTGCCACTTGAGTTTGTTAAACATCTCCGTAACGCTATCATGGTTACCAAATAACCCTGTGACGAAACGCGCCGCTCTTCTTTGGATCTTCTCTATCTCCTCCGTCAACCCGATCTGGTACGGATGCCACGCTGATGAGCAATACTCAAGTATAGGTCGAACGAGTGTTTTGTAAGCCACCTCCTTTGTTGATGGACTACATTTTCTAAGGACTCTCCCAATGAATCTCAACCTGGTACCCGCCTTACCAACAATTAATTTTATGTGATCATTCCACTTCAAATCGTTCCGCACGCATACTCCCAGATATTTCACACAAGCAACTGCTACCAGTGTTTGTTCCGCTATCATATAATCATACAATAAAGGATCCTTCTTTATATGTATTCGCAATACATTACATTTGTCTATGTTAAGGGTCAGTTGCCACTCCCTGCACCAAGTGTCTATCCGCTGCAGATCTTCCTGCATTTCGCTACAATTTTCTAATGCTACAACGTCTCTGTATACTACAGCATCATCCGCGAAAAGCCGCATGGAACTTCCGACACCATCTACTAGGTCATTTATATATATTGTGAAAAGCAATGGTCCCATATCAGTCCCCTGTGCCACGCCAGAGGTTACTTTAACGTCTGTAGATGTCTCTCCATTGATAACTACATGCTGTGTTCTGTTTGCTAAAAACTCTTCAATCCAACCACACAGCTGGTCTGATATTCCGTAGGCTCTTACTTTGTTTATCAGGCGACAGTGCGGAACTGTATCGAACGCCTTCCGGAAGTCAAGAAAAATAGCATCTACCTGGGAGCCTGTATCTAATATTTTCTGGGTCTCATGAACAAATAAAGCGAGTTGGGTCTCACACGATCGCTGTTTCCGGAATCCATGTTGGTCCTACATAGTAGATTCTGGGTTTCCAAAAACGACATGATACTCGAGCAAAAAACATGTTCTAAAATTCTACAACAGATCGACGTCAGAAATATAGGTCTATAGTTTTGCGCATCTGCTCGACGACCCATCTTGAAGACTGGGACTACCTGTGCTCTTTTCCAATCATTTGGAACCTTCGGTTCCTCTAGAGACTTGCGGTACACGGATGCTAGAAGGGGGGCAAGTTCTTTCGCGTACTCTGTGTTGAATCGAATTGGTATCCCGTCTGGTTCAGTGGACTTTCCTCTGTTGAGAGATTCCAGTTGCTTTTCTATTCCTTGGACACTTATTTCGATGTCAGCCATTTCTTCGTTTGTGCGAGGATTTAGAGAAGGAACTGCAGTGCGGTCTTCCTCTGTGAAACAGCTTTGGAAAAAGGTGTTTAGTATTTCAGCTTTACGCGTGTCATCCTGTGTTTCAATGCCATCATCATCCCGGAGTGTCTGGATATGCTGTTTCGAGCCACTTACTGATTTAACGTAAGACCAGAACTTCCTAGGATTTTCTGTCAAGTCGGTACATAGAATTTTACTTTCGAATTCACTGAACGCTTCACGCATAGCCCTCCTTACGCTAACTTTGACATCGTTTACCTTCTGTTTGTCTGAGAGGTTTTGGCTGCGTTTAAACTAGGAGTGAAGCTCTCTTTGCTTTCGCAGTAATTTCCTAACTTTGTTGTTGTACCACGGTGGGTTTTTCCCGTCCCTCACAGTTTTACTCGGCACGTACCTGTCTAAAACGCATTTTACGATTGCCTTGAACTTTTTGCATAAACACTCAACATTGTCAGTGCCGGAACAGAAATTTTCGTTTTGATCTGTTAGGTAGTCTGAAATCTGCCTTCTATTACTCTTGCTAAACAGATAAACCTCCCTTTTTTTATATTCCTATTAACTTCCATATTCAGGGATGCTGCAATGGCCTTATGTTCACTGATTCCCTGTTATGCACATACAGAGACTAAAAGTTCAGGTCTGTTTGTTATCAGTGGGTCCAAGATGTTATCTCCACGAGTCGGCTCTCTGTTTAATTGGTCGAGGTAATTTTATGATAGTGCACTCAGTATAATGTCACTCGATGCTCTGTCCCTACCACCCGTCCTAAACATCAGAGTGTCCCAGTTTATACTTGGTATAAATTGAAATATATATTGAAATCTCCACCTAAGACTATAACATGCTGAGAAAATTTATGTGAAATGTATTCCAAATTTTCTCTCAGTTGTTCTGCCACTAATGCTGCTGAGCTGGGAGGTCGGTAAAAGGAGCCAATTATTAACCTAGCTCGGTTGTTGAGTGTAACCTCCACCCATAATAATTCACAGGAACTATCCACTTCTACTTCATTACAGGATAAACTACTACTAACAGCGACGAACACTCCACCACCGGTTGTATACAATCTATCCTTTCTAAACACCGTCTGTACCTTTGTAAAAATTTCGGCAGAATTTATCTCTGGCTTCAGCCAGGTTTCTGTACCTATAACGATTTCAGCTTCGGTGCTTTCTATCAGCGCTTGAAGTTCCGGTACTTTACCAACGCAGCTTCGACAGTTTACAATTACAATACCGTTTGCTGCTTGGTCCCCACATGTCCTGACTTTGCCCTGCACCCGTTGAGGCTGTTGCCCTTTCTGTACTTGCCCAAGGCCATCTAACCTAAAAAGCCGCCCAGCCCATGCCACACAACCCCTGCTACCCGTGTAGCCGCTTGTTGCGTGTAGTGGACTCCTGACCTATCCAGCCGAACCCGAAACCCCACCACCCAATTGCGCAAGTCGAGGAATCTGCAGCCCACACGGTCGCAGAACCGTCTCAGCCTCTGATTCAGACCTTCCACTCGGCTCTGTACCAAATGTCCGCAGTCAGTCCTGTCGACGAATCTGCAGATGGTGAGCTCTGTTTTCATCCCGCTATCGAGACTGGCAGTCTTCACCAAATCAGATAGCCGCCGGAAGCCAGAGAGGATTTCCTCCGATCCATAGCGACACACAACATTGATGCCAACATGAGCGACCACTTGCCGATGGGTGCACCCTGTACCCTTCATGGCATCCGGAAGGACCCTTTCCACATCTGGAATGACTCCCCCCGGTATGCACACGGAGTGCACATTGGTTTTCTTCCCCTCTCTTGCTGCCATATTCCTAAGGGGCCCCATTACGCGCCTGACGTTGGAGCTCCCAACTACCATTAAGCCCACCCACTGCGACCGCCCGGATCTTGCAGACTGAGGGGGCAACCTCTGGAACAGGACAAGCAGCCATATCAGGCCGAAGATCAGTATCAGCCTGACACAGAGCCTGAAACCGGTTCGTCAGACAAACTGGAGAGGCCTTCCGTTCAGCCCTCCGAAATGTCTTTCGCCCCCTGCCACACCTTGAGACGACCTCCCACTCTACCACAGGTGAGGGATCAGCCTCAATGCAGGCAGTATCCTGGGCAACCACAGCCGTAGTCCGATCAGGGAATGCGTGGGACGAGTTGGCCGTCCCTGACAAACCCCCATCCGGACCCCCACAGTGATACCGATTGGCAACAGCCTCAAGCTGTGTGACCGAAGCCAACACTGCCTGAAGCTGGGAGCGAAGGGATGCCAACTCAGCCTGCATCCGAACACAGTACTTCTTGAAGTCTGAGGGTATTTCGCCTGTCTCATACATTTTGCACACCAGATGGTAGAGTTTTGTCAGGACTGGCTCTCCCAAGGCCGTCAGTAGTTCTAATGGAATGTTGTCTACTCCTGAGGCCTTGTTTCGACTCAGGTCTTTCAGTGCTCTGTCAAACTCTTCACGCAGTATCATATTTCCCATTTCATCTTCATCTACATCCGCTTCCATTTCCATAATATTGTCCTCAAGTACATCGCCCTTGTATAGACCCTCTATATACTCTTTCCACCTTTCTGCTTTCCCTTCTTTCCTTAGAACTTAGTTTCCATCTGAGCTCTTGATATTCATACAAGTGGTTCTCTTTTCTCCAAAGGTCTCTTTAATTTTCCTGTAGGCAGTATCTATCTTACCTCAAGTGAGATAAGCCTTTATATCCTTACATTTGTCCTCTAGCCATGCCTGCTTAGCCATTTTGCACTTCCTGTCGATCTCATTTTTGAGACGTTGGTATTCCTTTTTGCCTGCTTCATTTACTGCATTTTTATATTTTCTCATTTCGTCAATTAAATTCAATATTTCTTCTGTTACCCAAGGGTTTCTACTAGCCCTCGTCTTTTTACCTATTTGATCCTCTGCTGCCTTCACTATTTCATCCCTCAAAGCTACCCATTCTTCTTCTACTGTATTTCTTTCCCCCATTCCTGTTAATTGTTCCCTTATGCTCTCCCTGAAACTCTGCACAACCTCTGGTTCTTTCAGTTTATCCAGGTCCCATCTCTTTAAATTCCCACCTTTTTGTAGTGTCTTCAGTTTTAATCTACAGTTCATAACCAATAGATTGTTGTCAGAATCCACATCTGCCCCTGGAAATTACTTACAATTTAAAACCTGGTTCCTAAATCTCTGTTTTACCATTATATAATCTATCTGATACCTTTTAGAATCTTCAGGGTTCTTCCACGTATACAACCTTCTTTGATGATTGTTGAACCAAGTGTTAGCTATGATTAAGTTATGCTTTGTGCAAATCAACCAGGCGGCTTCCTCTTTCATTTCTTCCCCCCAATCCATATTCACCTACTACGTTTCCTTCTCTCCCATTTCCTACTACCGAATTCCAGTCACCCATGACTATTAAATTTTCGTATCCCTTCATTATCTGAGTAATTTCTTTTATTTCATCATACATTTCTTCAATTTCTTCGTCATCTGCAGAGCTAGTTGGCATATAGACTTGTACTACTGTCGTAGGCGTGGGCTTCGTGTCTATCTTGGCCACAACAATGCGTTCGCTGTGCTGTTTGTAGTAGCTTACCCGCATTCCTATTGTTTTATGCATTATTAAACCTACTCCTGCATTACCCCTATTTGATTTTGTATTTATAACCCCTGTATTCACCTGACCAAAAGTCTTGTTCCTCCTGCCACCGAACTTCACTAATTCCCACTATATCCAACTTTAGCCTATCTATTTCCCTTTTTAAATTTTCTAACCTCCCTGCCCGATTAAGGGATCTGACATTCCACGCTCCGATCCGTAGAACGCCAGGTTTCTTTCTCCTGATAACGACGTCCTCCTGAGTAGTCCCCGCCCGGAGATCCGAATGGGGGACTATTATACCTCCGGAATATTTTACCCAAGAGGACGACATCATCATTTATTCATACAGTAAAGCTGCATGCCCTCGGGAAAAATTACGGCCGTAGTTTCCCCTTGCTTTCAGCCATTCGCAGTACCAGCACAGCAAGGCCGTTTTGGTTAGGGTTACAAGGCCAGATCAGTCAATCATCTAGACTACTGAAAAGGCTGCTGCCCCTCTTCAGGAACCACACGTTTGTCTGGCCTCTCAACAGATACCCCTCCGTTGTGGTTGCACCTACGGTACGGCCATCTGTATCGCTGAGGCACGCAAGCCTCCCCACCAACGGCAAGGTCTGTGGTTCATGGTGGGGGGGGGGGGGGGGGGCAAAATTAATGTAGATGATTTGGTGCGTATTTCGAAATACACAACTGTGTATGATAAGTCATACCCGCTGAACTTGTCAACAGTGGTATTATCAGCATCCAAAGTACAACGTACAAGCCCGAGAACTTACTCCGTAAAGTAAAGTGATGAAACTGTTGGAAGATTTTATTTTACACAAACAAGTTTTATAAAAGCTCTGAACGACACATGTTACTTGTAGAGCGTGTTATGAGAAGTTGAAGCTACAAGGCTTCAGTGAAGTGGTCCAACTTCCCAGCAAAGCATAGAATTTAGATGAAAGCTTATGATTAAATGTATGAACTGGACATATGAACCTCAAACCATGCAGTAGTGTGGCATAAACACAGAGGTGGTGTTGGTATTCTCGGTAAGTTATCAACTGAATTGCATGTTTCTAGATACGACCTCTGTGGATCAGAAACGAAGCTGAGAATGTATCTAGCTCATGGCGGTAAGGGACTTATTATACAAGACGGTGCTTGGCAGCCGCACAATACTGATTATACTATGAATAAAAATCGTCACACTGTAGATCGAATACTAGCTGACAAAGTTAGGCAAACACATGGAAGAAGGGACAGAGGCATTTGGAAACGTATGACAGCATTTTTAGCTGGTAATGTAATGCGAACCAAAATTAAATTGTGTGTTGGAATAAATTTCAAGCCAATTGTGAACGCAACTCGTAGTACACTAAAGAAAAGCCCTGTAGGGTATTTTTTAAAAATGGCAGCCTGTCACTTGTGGCAGCTGCTCGAAGTTTCTTGGTGCAGAAAATAATAGGTACAAGGAGAAGAACAAGAAAAGAAGAAGAAGTCGATTTAAAACGCCAGTGGTTCTACCATTACCTAGGACCTCAGATGGAATCATACTCTATCTAATTTCAGCGCTCATAGGGCTATCAGCAGTCGCTTCTGTGGCTGAAAGGGTGGTCGCTGTAGCTTGAAGAGTGAAGAATGTACAAAACGCAGAGGAGGAGCTACAGGAGATTAAAAGGCGTAATGGGGCAAAAGAGGTAACAGCTATCGATAAAGATTTATTTTAAAAGCATGAAAGAAAGGGTTTTGGACTGTTCATACAAAATGCTCATAGTGATACTAGCAGACAGAAAACTTATAAATACCTATCTGCTTAGATTCGTCACAGAATTCTAAATCCTACGACCTCTTTGAGTGTTTATGTGCAAGATGTTATCAAAGATCATGTGGAAATCCAAAGAAAATATTATTGTCAGTTTAATTGTTGCAGGAGGATATGGCATTCCCTGGGCTGCTTATGTTGAAAAACAGATACGAAATACCATCTACTACTTTGACTCTTACGGTGATTAAAGACCATCTATAGAATTGTGTTTATAATTTCAGACAATAATCATGTGTTCTACAATTTTCGACGCTAGAAAGACAGCAGCAGCATTTGCGTACAGTTGTCAGTGCTAACATACAAGAAACCTGCGTGAAATAACAGCAGAAATTAATCTGGAATGTACGATGAACGTATGCGTTAGGACAGTGTGGCAAAATTTGGCGTTAATGAACTATGGCAGCAGACGACCGACGCCAGTGTTTACACGGAATGGACTGTTTCCTCCGGTCCAACTGAACCGATCATTAACTGGAAATGCTTATGATCGGCTACAGGGAGACAATTTTCAACCATTCATGAATTTCATGTTCCCAAAGAACGATGGAATGTTCATAGATAACAAATCACCTTTTTACCAGGTCACAATAGTTCCGATTTGTTTGAAGAACATTCTCGATAGTTCTAGCGAATTATTCAAATGTTGAAATGTGTGTGAATTTCTTAGAGACCAAACTGCTGAGGTCATCGATCCCTTGACTTACACACTACTTAAACTAACTTACGCTAAGGAGAAGGAGGCTACTGATATTTTCTGTGACCTGTGAAAAGACTTTGACTGTGTGAACTACAGCATTCTCTTAAGTAAATTAGAATATTATGGTGTCACCGGCAATGCTACGAAATGATTTGTGTCTTAGCTACCTAACAGGAAACAAAGGGCGTCGTTGCAAAATACCTGTGCAGTAAACAGTCAGTCGTCACCTGACTGGGAATTAAATACATGTGGTGTTCCTCAAGGTTTCATCTTTGGTCTATTGCTTTTTCTTGTATACATTAATAACCTCTCATCTGTTACATTGCCAGATGCTACGTTTGTTTTGTTTGCAGATGATACGAACATTGCAAGTAGCAAGTCAAGTACAGCTTTAGAAATAGCTCGTAATTAATTTTCACTGGCATTAGTAAGTGGTTTAAAACTAATTCACTGTCATTAAGCTTTGAGAAAACCCACTATACGCAGTTCAGAACCTGTAAGAGATTTCCTTCCAGCATGTGTTTAACATACGAAGACATGCAGATTGAAGAGGTTGACCCTGTTAAATTTCGGGGATTACAACTCAATAACAAATTCCGTTGGGATGGGCATAACACAGAATTGCTTAAGCGCCTAAACAAGTCTAACCGAGCAAAAGTTTTTAGTGTGCAAAAGAGTGTGATAAGAATCATTTCTGCTGTAAATTCAGGAACGTCATGTAGAAACCTGTTCGAGGAACTTTGTATTCTAGCCACTGTTTCTGAGTGTATTTATTTCTTAATGAAATTTGTTGCTACTAATACATCTCTCTTTCCAACCAACAGCTCAGTACATAGCATCAATACTATGAATAAGAACGATCTACATAAAGACCTAAAATCACTTACATTGGCCCATAAAGGGGTCCAGTATTCAGAAACACTCAGTTTGAATAAATCGCCAGCAACCATTAAAAACTTGGTTTCAGATAAAGCACGGTTTAAATTAAGTTTGAAAGACTCTTTGATAGGCAGCTCCTTCTACTCTATAGAGGAATATCTTAACAGAGACTTTTAAGTCAGCTTAAGTAAAAATATCTGTTACATTTCAGGCTTGACCGCACTTGGTCACAAAAGACAAGATTAGGTATTTTGTGTATGATAAATTTATTAATATTGCATAACAGTGTTTCATTCTAACAGCGTGTTAATTCTGTAAATATTAGCTGTTCCAGTTTACCGCGTTGTATTCACCTATTACGACAGTCTCTTCACAAATGTTTTATGTTTTTATGTTATACTTTCTGACACGTTCCACACCCACGAGAATCATCTCATGTTTTGTGTCTGTGGAACGAAAGCTGAATCTAATGTAATCTAATCTAAAAACAGGCACACCTATGCCCGATAGAGGACTCGAACCTCCGTTGGGAGGAGCCGCGCAATTCGTGACATGGCGCCTCTAACCGCCTGGCCACTCCGCGCGGCAGCGAATTATTTGGCCAACCAGATCGCCCGACGTTAATCCCATTGAACAGTTATGGGACACAATAGAGAGTTCAGTTCATGCAAAAACTCCTGCACCGACAACAGTTTCACAATTATGGATGATGAAATGGCAGCATGGCTAAATATCTCTGCATGAGACTTCCAACGACTTGCCACGTCGAACTGATGCACTACACTGTGCAAAAGTAGATCCGACACGAATTAGTATGTATCCCATTACTTTTTTCACCTCGGTGTAAAAGACAGTTCGTCAGTATTAAGAGCGAACGACTTTTCCCCAGGAGATCAAAGCAAGGGAGAGTAGAGTATTACATTGTTAAGTCTTGAAACGAACGACAGCATAACTAATATCTCTGAGGGAAAACAAACTTTTTGTTGGAAGTTGCAAATTTGTGGAAAGGTCCCTTGGCTCATTCGATATTAACGACTGGAATGCATACGTGAAATGTTTTGTACAAGGCACTGAGCTATGCGCAAACGTTAATACGTTTAATGAAGAGATAAAAACAACAGAAGTAACAGTACACCTTAGGCATGAAGATTATATAGGATTGCTACTTGGGATGTCAGTGAGTAAAGTGAAGTGAATCAACATGGGTATATTCTAACTGTTAGCACGATCCATGTTGATATTATTTACATTTATTTACATAGAATCTGGATTCTTTCTTACAGTGATTCTAGGATGCAAAATTATTGAAGTACCTAGTAACCAAATATGGCCTCCCAGTGACTATTCAGGTATTAGACCATCTCGAGTTGAATATCATAGATGAGAATGGGAATCTAGGTGATTTTTGTGGTTACAAAATTATAGTGCACCCTCATCTGAAGTAGCAGCATAGGAATAAAGTACACTCCTGGAAACTGAAATAAGAACACCGTGAATTCATTGTCCCAGGAAGGGGAAACTTTATTGACACATTCCTGGGGTCAGATACATCACATGATCACACTGACAGAACCACAGGCACACAGACACAGGCAACAGAGCATGCACAATGTCGGCACTAGTACAGTGTATATCCACCTTTCGCAGCAATGCAGGCTGCTATTCTCCCATGGAGACGATCGTAGAGATGCTGGATGTAGTCCTGTGGAACGGCTTGCCATGCCATTTCCACCTGGCGCCTCAGTTGGACCAGCGTTCGCGCTGGACGTGCAGACCGCGTGAGACGACGCTTCATCCAGTCCCAAACATGCTCAATGGGGGACAGATCCGGAGATCTTGCTGGCCAGGGTAGTTGACTTACACCTTCTAGAGCACGTTGGGTGGCACGGGATACATGCGGACGTGCATTGTCCTGTTGGAACAGCAAGTTCCCTTGCCGGTCTAGGAATGGTAGAACGATGGGTTCGATGACGGTTTGGATGTACCGTGCACTATTCAGTGTCCCCTCGACGATCACCAGTGGTGTACGGCCAGTGTAGGAGATCGCTCCCCACACCATGATGCCGGGTGTTGGCCCTGTGTGCCTCGGCCGTATGCAGTCCTGATTGTGGTGCTCACCTGCACGGCACCAAACACGCATACGACCATCATTGGCACCAAGGCAGAAGCGACTCTCATCGCTGAAGACGACACGTCTCCATTCGTCCCTCCATTCACACCTGTCGCGACACCACTGGAGGCGGGCTGCACGATGTTGGGGCGTGAGCGGAAGACGGCCTAACGGTGAGCGGGACCGTAGCCCAGCTTCATGGAGACGGTTGCGAATGGTCCTCGCCGATACCCCAGGAGCAACAATGTCCCTAATTTTCTGGGAAGTGGCGGTGCGGTCCCCTTCGGCACTGCGTAGGATCCTACGGTCTTGGCGTGCATCCGCGCGTCGCTGCAGTCCGGTCCCAGGTCGACGGGCACGTGCATCTTCCGCCGACCACTGGCGACAACATCGATGTACTGTGGAGACCTCACGCCCCACGTGTTGAGCAATTCGGCGGTACGTCCACCCGGCCTCCCGCATGCCCACTATACGCCCTCGCTCAATGTCCGTCAACTGCACATACGGTTCACGTCCACGCTGTCGCGGCATGCTACCAGTGTTAAAGACTGCGATGGAGCTCCGTATGCCACGGCAAACTGGCTGACACTGACGGCGGCGGTGCGCAAATGCTGCGCAGCTAGCGCCATTCGACGGCCAACACCGCGGTTCCTGGTGTGTCCGCTGTGCCGTGCGTGTGATCATTGCTTGTACAGCCCTCTCGCAGTGTCCGGAGCAAGTATGGTGGGTCTGACACACCGGTGTCAATGTGTTCTTTTTTCCATTTCCAGGAGTGTATAAATGTGATGTACACAGTTATCAGAACATCGTTTCGCAGCGGAAGAGGAACGCAACAACGCGTACGAATTACAGGTTTCTCACGTCAATAGGACTGAAAACGCACAGTGATATTGCTTGATACAAGAACTCCAGTTATTCAAGATCAAGATGAGTTAACAGTTTCAAGCAACAGTTTCCTATATTTAAATGTAAGATTTCTGACCATGAAGAAGTGTGGAAAAACTCCACAAATACCATCAGTGAATCTTATGCATAATGGATTCGCCTTTCTAGTTCAAGAAATAAGAAACAAACTCGATCGCTTAAGAACTGCTGCAATCACATCGATCCGCAAAACGTAAGTCTCTACAGCAATTTCGTTTACGAATGTATTAGAAGCTCCAGTATGGTTCAGAGATGAATCGATAGATGGTCGCCTTAGTTCGTGTATCCTACTGAAAATGTTAATGTACTTCTTTAAGGATAATAAATGCATCATTATGGACGCCAAACAGGAACTGAATCTAGTTAGATGTGCTACTGATAATAACTCATACACTGAAGGAACCCTAGAAGAGGAGAATAAAATTATACTGGATAAATTTTAGAGTAAAGTGCCTCACATATTAGTATCAGACGAAGAGCATCTGAGCCGGCCGCGGTGGCCAAGCGGTTCTAGGCGCTTCAGTCCGGAACCGCCCGACTGCTACGGTCACAGGTTCGATTCTTGCCTCGGGCATGGATGTGTGTGATGTCCTTAGGTTAGTTAGGCTTAAGTATTTCTAAGCTCTAGGGGACTGTTGACCTCAGATGTTAAGTCCCATAGCGCTCAGAGCCATTTGAAGAACATCAGAAACTTTTAGGCGTGCTGAATGCCAGTGCTTAACTACCATTAACTTCCCATTCACAGGAACTTTGCGAGTATCTAGACCATCCGCTGGCATCCAAAATCGGACAATTAAGACATCTTTTAACCTAGAAATGCCACTATTTGTTATTATAGTGCTGAAAACGACAAGGAAATCCCAAAAACGTTTCAGCATTTTTGACACCCGCAGACTCATCATAAACGAGTTATCGTGTAGAAAAGAGGCGACATAGTTTCAAGAGAAACAAACTACACTATCTGAGCGAGAGTATCCGGACACCTCTATGAAGTGAGGAATTCGCCACAAGATGTCACTAGAGGCGAACGTGACAGTATAAAAGAAATCGATAGTATCTTGTTATAAGTAGAGAAGCAGTAACAGCATAGTATGTCGGTGAGTAGATCTCAGGGACTTCGAATGTGGACTAGTCACTCGATGTCACCTGAGAAACAAATCCATCAGGACATTTCATCTCTTCTGCAGCCCTCGCGTCGACTGTCCGTGATGTATTTCTCAAGTGGAAACGTGAAGGCAGCTCCACAGTCAAACCATCTATCGATGGACAGGGACTGTCGTCCATTTTGGATCGTAGTTGTAGAGAATCACATGAAATCAGCGGCAGAAATCACTCGTGAGTTCCAGAGTACTACCAGCAATCCAGCCAGCACATTGACGGTGCGTAGGGAAATATAAATAATGGGGTATAATCGTCGAACAGCTCCTCATGAACGACTCATTTCAGTAGTCAGTGCTAAGCGACACTTGGAAAGTGGATGGCTAGAAACGAGTGATTTGGATTCATGAATGACGCTATACATGAAGGTAATCCGATGGAAGGGTTGGGGTTTGGAAATTGCCTGGAGGATCTTAGCAGCGTTGGTGTGTACTGCCAAGTGTGAAGCACGAAGGAGGTTGTATTACAGTATTGGTATGTTTTTAGTGATTAGCTGGTGCTCAGCTGACTGTGCATAAGAAAAATATACTTGCAGAAGATTATGAACACATCTTACAACATTGTGTGCAATGCACAGTACATGAAAAGTTCAGAAACGATGATTAATTCTGTCAGCACGATAATGCACCCTACCATAAAGCAGCATCTGTGAGGCAGTAGTTTGTGGACAAATACATTTCTAAAATGGCCTTGCTGCCCAGATTCCTGACCTGAAAGCAGTCATCTGCTCTAGTCTCGGTTCATGAGAAGATTAGTTGCCATTCCGCTACAGATGTTCGTACACCTGTACACATATTTGAAATTGCCTCCAACAGGACTCAACAGTTCATATAGCCGAAGGGTGACATACCTCAGATTAATGTCCACTAATGGGCGTCCAGATACTTTTGATGATCAAATAGCGTACAGTAGATCTTTACGAAAATTTGGGACATAAGATTTAAAGTTGCCAGAGGTTTATTTGGACGCGACGTGGGTTCATTCATATTACTCTGTGAATAAATGCTGGGCCGGCCGGGGTGGCCCAGCGGTTCTAGGCGCTAGAGTCTGGAACCGCGCGACCGCTACGGTCGCAGGTTCGAATCTTGCCTCGGGCATGGGTGTGTGTGATGTCCTTAGGTTAGTTAGGTTTAAGTAGTTCTAAGTTCTAGGGGATTGATGACCTCCAAAGTTAAGTCCCATGGTGCTCAGAGCCATTTGAACCATTTTTGAACCAATAAATGCTGACAAAATGATAGTGTCTGAAGAGTATTTTCAGACAAAATTGTCACTCTACATTTACAGGGTGTTCTATGTAGGGCAATGATGTATAGCCACGTAGCATGTGGCAGAGCTCTTCTTGTAAGGTTTCCGGAGAGTACAGTGTTACTGCCTCACCTCCCTGTTTCACAAGGATAAGTACGACGGTTCTGCCACCCCAGCCAGGCCTTCAGTTCGGTTTGTCGGGTAACAACGTGTGTGTTATGTGCTTGTTAGATGTTATTGAAATGACAGGACAACCGCGTGATATTAAGAATTTTACTGTTTATATCTAGGCCTTCTCAATACCGTATCAGTTGTACTGTACAGGGCTACTACAAATGATTGAAGCGATTTCATAAATTCACTGTAGCTCCATTCATTGACATATGGTCACGACACACTACAGATACGTAGGAAAACTCATAAAGTTTGGTTCGGCTGAAGCCGCACTTCAGGTTTCTGCCGCCAGAGCGCTTGAGAACGCAGTGAGATAAAATGGCGACAGGAGCCGAGAAAGCTTATGTCGTGCTTGAAATGCACTCACATCAGTCAGTCATAACAGTGCAACGACACTTCAGGACGAAGTTCAACAAAGATCCACCAACTGCTAACTCCATTCGGCGATGGTATGGGCAGTTTAAAGCTTCTGGATGCCTCTGTAAGGGGAAATCAACGGGTTGGCCTGCAGTGAGCGAAGAAACGGTTGAACGCGTGCGGGCAAGTTTCACGCGCAGCCCGCGGAAGTCGACGAATAAAGCAAGCAGGGAGCTAAACGTACCACAGCCGACGGTTTGGAAAATCTTACGGAAAAGGCTAAAGCAGAAGCCTTACCGTTTACAATTGCTACAAGCCCTGACGTGGTTCATGGTGTGGGTTCCTGTAGTCATGTCCTAGTTCATGAACCACGGGCAACGTATGAGTGGCCAAGTAAGTGGTCCCGACAGTCGGGATACCAGTTACTTTGGAATAAGCCTGGGCATCTCGGACATATTCTGTGTCGTGGTCACCTTTGTGCCCATACGGCAAAGACTACCAAATAAACCGGTTAGTCCCTCAGCCGTTAGGGGTAAAACCCAATGGGACTCGGGGCAAGTAAGGCTAGCAACCTGCTTCCCTGGTACTTTAAATATGATGCTGGCAACAATCAGAGCAAAATGCCTCGGACCTTTGGAGGTGACGGAGTCCCACCTCTAACCGACAAACCAGGGACTCCTAAGATACGACTTGGCAAACAAATGGTAATGAGATGGGGAGCTATTAATATCAATGGGGGCTAATCTGGGAAGAAGGTAGAGCTGGCAGAGGCTGCAAGTAAGATGGGGCTGGACGTTTTAGCTGTTAGTGACATTCGGGTAAGGGGTGAGAAAGACGAGGAAGTGGGAGAATACAAGGTCTACCTGTCAGGAGTCAAAGCAGGAATAGCACAATGGGGTGTAGGGCTTTACATTAGGAAAGAAATGGAACTCAGCGTAGTTGCAATAAGGTATGTAAACGAACGACTGATGTGGATAGATTTGACAGTGTCTAGCAAGAATATTAGGATTGTGTCAGTATATTCGCATTGTGAAGGGTCAGATCAAGATAAGATGGATAGTTTGTATGAGGCACTCAGTGATGTAGTTGTTAGAGTAAAAGACAAGGACAGTGTTCTGCTCATGGGTGATTTTAACGCCAGGATTGGAAATCGAACAGAAGGGTATGAAAAGGTTATGGGTAAATTTGGAGAGGATATGGAGTCCAACAGGAACGGGAAACAACTCTTGGATTTCTGTGCCAGTATGGGCTTAGTAATCACAAACTCCTTTTTTAAACATAAGAACATTCACCGGTATACTTGGGAAGTCAGGGGAACCAGATCTGTCATTGACTATATAATAACAGATCAGGAATTCAGGAAGGCTGTGAGGGACACACGTGTATTCAGGGGATTCTTTGACGACACTGATCATTATTTAATCTGCAGTGAAATTGGGATTGTGAGGCCGATAGTGCAGGAGGTCAGGTCCATATGTAGGAGGATAAGAGTGGAGAAACTTCAGGATAAGGAAATCAGGCACAAGTATATAACAGCGACCTCAGAAAGGTACCAGTTAGTTGAGTGTAGTCAATTACAGTCATTGGAAAAGGAATGGACAAGGTACAGGGACACAGTACTACAAGTGGCTAAAGAATGTCTTGGAACAGTAATGTGTAAAAGTAGGATGAAGCAAACAGCTTGGTGGAATGATACAGTCAAGGCAGCCTGTAAAAGGAAAACGAAGGCGTATCAAAAATGGCTACATACCAGAACCCAGGTAGACAGAGAAAGTTATGTTGAAGAAAGAAACAAAGCCAAACAGATAATTGCAGCATCCAAGAAGAAATCGTGGGAAGACTTTGGAAACAGGTTGGAGACTATGGGTCAAGCTGCTGGAAAACCATTCTGGAGTGTAATTAGCACTCTTCGAAAGGGAGGTAAGAAGGAAATGACAAGTATTTTGGACAGGTCAGGAAAACTGCTGGTGAATCCTGTGGATGCCTTGGGCAGATGGAGGGAATATTTTGATGAGTTGATCAATGTAGGTGAAAATGCGATCAGTAATGTTTCAGATTTCGAGGTAGAATGGGATAGGAATGATGATGGAAATAGGATCACATTTGAGGAAGTGGAAAAAATGGTCAATAGATTGCAGTGCAATAAAGCGGCTAGGGTGGATGAAATTAAGTCGGAACTCATCAAATACAGTGGAATGTCAGGTCTTAAATGGCTACACAGGATAATTGAAATGGCCTGGGAGTCGGGACAGGTTCCATCAGAATGGACAAAAGCAGTAATCACACCAATCTTTAAACAAGGAAACAGAAAAGGTTGTAACAACTACAGAGGTATCTCTTTAATCAGCGTTGTGGGTAAAATCTTCTCAGGTATTGTTGAAAGGAAAGTGCGAGTATTAGTTGAAGACCAATTGGATGAAAATCAGTGTGAGTTTAGGCCTCTTAGAGGCTGTCAGGACCAGATATTTAGCTTACGGCAAATAATGGAGAAGTGTTATGAGTGGAACAGGGAACTGTATCTATGCTTTATAGATCTAGAAAAGGCATATGACCGGGTTCCTAGGAGGAAGTTATTGTCTGTTCTACGAGATTATGGAATAGGAGGCAAACTTTTGCAAGCAATTAAAGGTCTCTACATGGATAGTCAGGCAGCAGTTAGAGTTGACGGTAAATTGAGTTCATGGTTCAGAGTAGTTTCAGAGGTAAGACAAGGCTGCAACCTGTCTCCACTGTTGTTCATATTATTTATGGATCATATGTTGAAAACAATAGACTGGCTGGGTGAGATTAAGATATGTGAACACAAAATAAGCAGTCTTGCATATGCGGATGACTTAGTTGTGATGGCAGATTCGATTGAAAGTTTGCAAAGTAATATTTCAGAGCTAGATCAGAAATGTAAGGACTATGGTATGAAGATTAGCATCTCCAAAACGAAAGTAATGTTAGTGGGAAAGAAATGTAAACGGATTGAGTGCCAAATAGGAGGAACAAAGTTAGAGCAGGTGGACGGTTTCAAGTACTTAGGATGCATATTCTCACAGGATGGCAACATAGTGAAGGAACTGGAAGCGAGGTGTAGCGAAGCTAATGCAGTGAGCGCTCAGCTACGATCTACTCTCTTCTGCAAGAAGGAAGTCAGTACCAAGACTAAGTTATCTGTGCACCGTTCAATCTTTCGACCAACTTTGTTGTATGGGAGCGAAAGCTGGGTGGATTCAGGTTAACTTATGAACAAGGTTGAGGTTACGGATATGAAAGTAGCTAGGATGATTCCAGGTACTAGTAGATGGGAACAATGGCAGGGGGGTGTCCACAATGAGGAAATCAAAGAAAAACTGGGAATGAACTCTATAGACGTAGCAGTCAGGGCGAACAGGCTTAGATGGTGGGGTCATTTTACACGCATGGGAGAAGCAAGGTTACCCAAGAGACTCATGGATTCAGCAGTAGAGGGTAAGAGGAGTCGGGGCAGACCGAGGAGAAGGTACCTGCATTCGGTTAAGAATGATTTTGAAGTAATAGGTTTAACATCAGAAGAGGCACCAATGTTAGCACTGAATAGGGGATCATGGAGGAACTGTATAAGGGGGGCTATGCTCCAGACTGAACGCTGAAAGGCATAATCAGTCTTAAATGATGATGATGATGATGATGATGATGATGACAAGCCCTGACACCCGATGACAAAGTCAAACGCTTTGAATTTTCCGCGCGGTTGCAACAGCTCACGGAAGAGAATGCGTTCAGTGCGAAACTTGTTTTCGGTGATGAAGCAAAATTTTTTCTTAACGGTGAAGTGAACAGACACAATGTGCGAATCTGGGCGGTAGAGAATCCTCACGCATTCGTGCAGCAAATTCGCAATTCACCAAAAGTTAACGTGTTTTGTGCAATCTCACGGTTTAAAGTTTACGGCCCCTTTTTCTTCTGCGATAAAAACGTTGCAGGACACGTGTATCTGGACATGCTGGAAAAATTGGCTCATGCCACAACTAGAGACCGACAGCGCCGACTTCATCTTTCAACGGGATGGTGCTCCACCGCACTTCCGTCATGATGTTCGGCATTTCTTAAACAGGAGATTGGAAAACTGATGGATCGGTCGTGGTGGAGATCATGATCAGCAATTCATGTCATGGCCTCCACGCTCTCCCGACTTAACCCCATGCGATTTCTTTCTGTGGGGTTATGTGAAAGATTCAGTGTTTAAACCTCCTCTACCAAGAAACGTGCCAAAACTGCGAGCTCGCATCAACGATGCTTTCGAACTCATCGATGGGGACATGCTGCGCCGAGTGTGGGAGGAACTTGATTATCGGCTTGATGTCTGCCGAATCACTGAAGGGGCACATATCGAACATTTGTGAATGCCTAAAAAAACTTTCTGAGTTTTTGTGTGTGTGTGTGTGCAAAGCATTGTGAAAATATCTCAAATAATAAAGTTATTGTAGAGCTGTGAAATCGCTTCAATCATCTGTAATTACCCTGTATATCTAATCAGTATTAGGTGTCAGAAACTTCTGCCAGCCGCTTAAGCTCGGTTCGAGCAACCGTCTTTGAGAACATCTGAGACACCTCAAAAAGGGACCATCCAGCAGCACTCGCCAAATCGGCGCGTATGATGGTAAGATGTACAGATCAACAACTTCACCCTTACCATCTGGAGAAGGTCCAGGCAACATCAATCGACGACTGTCAACGACAAAAGCAGTTTGCGGAATGATGTTTCCAGGGCTGTATCCCGCAGTCACATTTCCCTACTTGTGTCCTACTGAATGATGAATTCCCGTTCAGTCGAGACAGCATGGTTAATTCCTACAATCCATATGTTCAGGCAAATGAAAATACGGGGAAAAATGTGGTTAGAGGTAGTCACACAAGTTCATTGTGAAGGTATGAGCCAGGATAGCTTGTTATCACATCATTAGACCATATCCACTGCCAACAACACTAACGGTACGTGCAGTCCTACCTATACCTGAACAATATGCTAGACAGACACTTCCTGTGGTGGTGTGGCATGACTGGAAGTTCACTTTTTAAGATTGCCTTTTCTAAACGCAGTAACGTCACGTAGCAATGGCGGATCGGGGTAGTGGAATCCGTAGCAGCACTACTTGACAGTATTCCTAAAACATACAAGCCGGATACTTAGGGAAGATGCAGGAAGCATTACAGAAATGATCTTCGAATTGTATCGACCCTCAGATCTAAGGCAGCCGAATTATGTCGAACCAGAGCGCTAAATTTACAGATATATCTATACCTACTACGTAGAAACAAGCTACTTAGAGGAGGAAACATTGAAGCATCCCTCAGTAATGGTCTACCAATAATTAATCCAACCCACTCCTATGCATCCTAGGGCAATTAAATATCCCCATACAAATAGGCCACATGCTTGGAGGAATGTCCAGGCAAAGATTTTACAGACAAATATGAACTCAATGTAGCTAGATGTTATCACCGTAACTATCCTACTCTTGCTAAGAAATAAGAGGGTTGGAACTTAAATAGTGGCAACTATTTGCTCACAACTGATACAAAAGAGCTACGTGTTTGCACCTGTTACTGTCCTTCAAAGTAGTCTCCAGCGTTGTGTAGAACCAGTAGCCAGTGGTGTGGAAGGCGTAGTATACCGTTAGCAGAGTCTGTTCTGTTGATGGTGCGAATGGAGCGGTCTAAAGTTATGGTGATTCTCGTGTACGACTGTAATGCTGTTATCCTAATGCATTACGTCCCTCCACAGCAGACCGTCAATGCACAATATTACTGTTCGATTTTGGAGCATCACCAGCGACCAGCTTTGCGAAAGAAGCGGCGACACTTTCTGCGCAACCCACCCATCATTTTGCACGACAATGCGCGGGCGCATACAGCGCAACCTGTGGCTGCTCTGTTCGGTCTATGGGACTGGGAAGTACTGTACCATCCACTGTACTCCCCGGACTTAGTTCTTGTGACTTTGATTTGATTCCGAAGATGAAGGAACCACTTCGTGGCATTCGCTTCAGAATTGTTCCAGAGATTCGACGGGCAGTAGACAAAAGTATCTACGTCACTTTTATCTTAAGCCATCTGATGACATGTCACTACTGGTGTATCAGGTAACGGGGCTATGAAACGATGCTGATGAAAACGTTCGGGACCACTTAGACGACATATACCTAAATGAATGGATTGTTGAAAGGGAATCTATTCCATGAACAAAGCAGTAGCGAAATCTTACCCTCTTCACTATATTTTCTTTGAAATACTACGAAGACTATGTTTTATATTCCTCTGCCAACACAATAGGAGGATCTTAACGCACAGATTCACTCTGCGCCTGGAATGTTAAGTGCACAGGCTTACATACTACTCCATGTACACTCTGCTAAGTGTTGAACATGTTTTATAATTTGCTGCGTGATATGATGCAGCCAAGCCATAACCGAACACTTCTCATACTTAGACGTCTCAGAGGGCTCAAACTATGAATTTCCGAACGTCAGTTTCCACTTTAAAAATGATAATTTTATTGCCGTGATCAACATTCCAGATGAGCAGTACGTGCATAACTAACTGGGATACCAAACATAGCTCTGAGCCCACCGTTCTCCAATTTTAAAACACCACTGTTTCAGACTGCGCACTCACGGTCGGGATCTCACTCTCGAATGGTGATCAGCACACCTAGAGATCACAGCTTCAACAGAAGCGACGTCGTGGGAACTGTATAAGCAAAGCATTGATGACCGAGCTGCTTTTTCAAAACCTTTGTATACCAGATAGCTGTAAAGTAAAGTTCCACTGGTAGAAGAAGCACAAAATCCAGATATTAATCTACGAAAACATGCAGACATATAAACTGCCGTCAACTTTCTCGCACATACAACTTTGTGCCGGAACGGGACTAGAATCATGGACCTACGTAAACTGGTTAACAAAAGAAAGTAACGAACTCAGAAGACATGGTCGAATGTCAATGTTACTTCATACACACGTACACACACACGTACACACACCATCTACGGTTTTGGATATAATTAGGACTACACATTTCTGTCACAGGCAGAACGTCCAGCAGAGTGCATTAGTGTTTTTCGTGTTTACTATTGTTATCAGGCCTGGTAGGAAATAGAAGGGGCATGAACAGCATCAGACGTAGAGTGAACACTATAAAGGACAAGGAGATGCCGCTAATTCGTCTGATGTAGCGTCATCCTCACCAAACACAGTTTCTTAGGGTGCATCATTGTGGATCTCCGTTTGGCCGGCTGCTCGAATCCTGAAATATCCAGAGTTATGGGGAATCCAGATGTGACAGTGGTATGATGCTGGACTGCATAGGAGCGTGACGGCCGGCTGTTCGTTGTGAACTTTCCGGTCGACCACGTCCACCAAGCACATCGTAGCCCATTCACGTATCTACTTGTCACTTGAGAAGAACTAATGGACTCCCTGCACCAGTATGTGTCATCTCACGTTATTGGTCGAAGAGAGAAACCAGTCAGACTATACAATTACCGTCCCATGCATAGGCTGCTCAACACAACAACGCAAACGATTGCTTTTGGTGTGACGCCCTGTCTGAAAAGCGAGGACTGCTATGAATCGCGTCGCATTATGTTCAGAGATGAATCACGGTCCTTTTCTATCCTGAGTGAACATCGTCAGCGCGTATGAAGACGCCTTGAGGAAAGGTGTCTTTCTTCCAATATGTAGGAGAGGTACAACGGTGTTATTTTTTGCGTCATGTTGCCGAGACTCATCAGGTATGACTTCAGGTCACGGCTGGTAGTGAATCAAGGTCCAATAATGGCATAATGACCACGTGACGGACATCCTGCGTCTTTGTGTGTTACATCTTATGCGACAGTGTCTGTGGTGCCGTTTATCCACCGGACAATGCTCGTCCACACATGGCACGTCTTCCTATGGACTGTCTCGGGTATGATAAGGCACTCCCATGGTCAGCAAGACAACCACGTCTGTCCATGATACAAGCACTGTGGAACCATCTCGGACATCAACCCCGTCCCTGTGACAATATCAACGATAACAAGGATCAGTTACAACAGTTGAGGACCCGATTGCCTCAGGAGATGATACTACAGCTGTATGGCACCCTTCCGAACGGAATCTGTGCATGCACCCAGGCCAGAGTGGGTGCAACGTTATGCTGATAAGTGGGCTGGTACTGCCAAGTTCTTTGTAAATTTGACTAGATATTGTAATCACTGCAATAACGTCACATACAGTCTCTGCCAGAGTAGTCTCATATCGTTTCCTCCTCTCTTTGTGAATGCTTCTTCTTCTGGTCAGGGTGCGTGTAATTAAAAAAAAAGCAAGCATATCTAAAAAAGACAGAAACTTCTGCAAGAAAAGCTTCATAGAATGAAAAAGTAGAAATATGTGACTAAAGTTCAGTGTGGCTGCCAGAGCTCGCGAGCTTCTGTTGGTTTCTTGTTCCTCGTTACTCTTTCCTGTTGGAGTTGTGCAACGATAACGTGTGGATAGAGCAGGAGGAACGACCCGGCCATGTCAACGTGCCGGTGTAACGTGCAGATAGTAGCAGCTCTTTTGTAACATGGAGAGCACGTAACTTCGTACGAGATACTACACCAGCTGATCCTGCGAACACAGAGCACAGAATATCATCAGTAAAACAACTCTTCAAAAATACTGATATAAAAGTTTTTGTTAAATTAACTGTTCTTTCATTTGTTACATATTGCGTAAACTGCGATTGGAATAGTTCACGTCACGTGACTAAAATGTGGACAGGTCTTATAATCGGCGTGGGTGTGACAGTCGAGTTCAGTGTGACAAGAAACAGGACTGTAGTGATCACATGGTGGTAGTACATGACACCCCATCGCCGAGGACGTAGAGGTATCGGACTCTTATTATGTCACTATAGCAAGGATGTACTGTGAGCACCTCGATTAGCACAAAACAGCCGAATCTAGAGTCAGATGAAGTGCCAAACAACGCACTCATGACAACAATTTCCGTCGACTATCACGGTTTGTATGAAACGTGTGGCAGTGGAGCAAAGCACTTGCCTCAGCAGTGCTGGTAAACAGCAACTACTCAGCAACTATACCATCCGGAACTGGTTACATGATTTGGCTCTCGAAAGCCATCACTCACACGTGTATCTATCCTAACCACATATCACAGAGGATAGAGATGTGCAATGAAAAACCAAACAACCGTTGGATGCTCTAAGCACGATTTCCTGGAGCGGTGTGACGTGGTACCTACATGGTACGTACTGGTACCTGACAATGGCAAAGCAAGAGTACGCCCAGACCCAGAAGAGGTGATACATCTCATTTTTCATCAAGGCACCGTTCAGGTAGGTAGAAGAAGAATTCTTATCGGGAAATATCTACATGGGAGAAAACGTGGCTACTCACATGGATGCTACCATCTCTCACCGGCAAATATTGCAGGAACCTCCTGTACGGACATTTGCATTCCCTTGTTGCCTTCAGCAGTCATACGGCGACCAGTGTCTTTAGCAAGACGAAGCAATATCAAGTCGCTCTTGAAGTGAGTCACAATAGGTGAAGGAGCACTCCGCCAACTTGAATTTGCTTCTGCGGCACACACGTTACCTCGCCTGAGTGACTGGGATGACATATCGTTAGTTTTTGACAGCTCTTTAGAGGACGCGAATTAAATTCTCCACCGCTTTCGGTGGCCTGTTAAATCCTTTTTGGAAGTGTCTGAGCCATCATCAGGCAGAAAAAATTGATATTCACTACTATGCACACGTTTCTAATTCAATAGCTCATGAGTATCATGTGTGCCGTTCATCTGCTCCAATACCTCTTTCGGATTAACTCACACGTCAATTGTCCACCAACATCTAACCACCTAACCACACCTGCCCTAATTCTGGTGATTATATCAAGCCATTTTCCATCACCTTTAACATCTGTTTCAGCTGGAAATAGGACTAGCTCCTGAATATGTCTTAGACCACACATGTACCGTTCTCTGCTTTTTAGCTCTGTGATTTGAGCAAGCGAGGAGATTCTAACTACGTTTTCTCATCAGTATGCTTTAGGTGCCTTCAGTATGGTTTAACAAAATTAGGTCTTATTTAGAACCCATATGATTTCATTTATTTACAGGTACTATCTAGCTGATTGACCCACTTTGCAGAATTCGGCAAGTAGCGTAGATCTAGATCTTGTACACCTGCATTGGTCCATAAGTTAAACTTCCAAGTCGCCATCGAGTCAATACGACATCAACAGAAAGCTATCTAATAGTCACAGTCGGAATCCTGTACATTTCTTACTGTTATTGCTTATTTCTAAAGCAATTTAACAACACAAAATAATAATCTTAATACAATACGCCCAACACAGTACACTTCGCAGTGGCATCTCTGCTGACTGATTACGCAAGTATGGAAACGATTAGTTAAATCTTACAATGTTCACTATCTACCAAATCTGGCTAGCTGGAGCGTTGCCAATGCACAAAAATATATTCCTCACAGTAACAAAAAGTAATAATTTGTGTAAGGGATCTATGGAGTCGTTGTTTATGCCACAGCTGCCTCATTACAATTATTTTCTCTGTCTGTTATGAGATAAAACACATTTACATGTCGGCCTAAGAACCAGACGTTGCCTTTTGTACGCTTTTTGCCGCATTATTTATTTTCAAGGTACGCTCGATTACTCAACATCAGAAGAGGCGAGGTCATTTATTCAGCAAGAGGCAAGTTTTGTAAATGTAAGCTTTGAAAGCAGAACATGACAAGTAATTAGTCAAGCGGCGCTAGCAGCAGCGATACGATTCTTCCCCCGGGAGGGCACACGCCCTTCATGTTTGACTTAGGCAGTCTCAAGGGAGTGGGCGTGTCTGTTCTGTCACAGATTGCCTTTGTTGCTCCTCAGCCCTGCGAAAGTAATCACTTCTGCAAATAACACACAGCGAACATTTCTGAGTAGTTGGTTAGGGCGTCATCCTTCATAATGCGTCGTTCCACAGCTCAAGGTTCGAAGATAAAGTAATAGGGGTTTTATTTTGCAAGGTATGCACTGCTAAACAATAATAAATAGTTTCTCCTCATAAAACTCAAACAATTATTTCTGTTGCCTTATGTGGTAGCCGCCAATTCATCTAACCTAAAATGTGGTAAATTTCATCTCTGGAGGTAACAATAAGATTCAACATAGAATCGAAGACCATGTCGTTAGAAACGAAAAAGAAAATCAGATTGAACAAGAAGGGTAAAGTATATCAGCGCTGGTCTTTTCAGATTAACCATTGTAGCATTCGCCTTAAGTGATTTACGGAAACAAAACAGTCATCTGCACAGAGCGAGCTGGCGCAGTGGTTAGGGCACTCGGGAGGACGACGGTTCGAACCCGAGTCCGGCCATCCTGATTTAGGTTCAAATGGTTCTGAGCACTATGGGACTTAACTTCTGAGGTCATCAGTCTCCTAAACTTAGAACTACTTAAACCTAACTAACCTAAGGACTTCACACACATCCATGCCCGAGGCAGGATTCGAACCTGCGACCGTAGCGGTCGCGCGGTTCCAGACTGCAGCGCCTAGAACCGCTCAGCCACTCCGGCCGGCCCTGATTTAGGTTTTCCGTAATTTCCTTAAATTGCTTCAGGTAAATGCCGGGGCGGTTCCTGTGAACGGTCACGGCCAACGTCCTTCTCCTCGTGTGTGGTCCCTTCCCCCGAACCAACCCACCAAGCAATAGTCAGCTGATGGCCTGTATCAACCCGAAGCTTCAACATTAAAATTATGTAGTGTGTGTGGTCTCAAAGACGAGAAACTCGGGTTTTAATTAATACAGTGAATAAGTTTTCCCGTCGGCGTGGACTGAGAATACTGTGAAACGGATCTGGGGTTTAAAACCAACGATTACCGTCTTTAGTCTTTGGACATTAGTTTCGTCAAAGAGCACGTGCAATGGAAACTATATGCAACAACACGTCGAGGTCAGAATTGCGTCTTTATATCCTGTGTACAGTTAAAGTGAAACGTAAATGTATCAGTTATTCCCTCAAATGGTCTCGTATTATGTGTAAATAAATGCACAATATTGTTATAAATTAAATCCTTTTTGTAATTGCTGGACATATTGTAGTTGACTAGCAACGTAATAACCATACTGTCACCGTAGTATATTAGCGTTGCAGTTTCCTGAAACTACACTATGCTATGTAGATATGACGCTGGATTTGTATAATTCGTAAATTACGAATAATGTATCTTTTCTTGTAGGTAATGCCTGTAGTAATATCAAGTGTCTGCGAAAGTGTCAGACGGTGGCGACACATACGCTCATAATTGCGCATTATTTATGAGCGAGAGATTCATGTATTTACGTACGTGCTCTACGACAACGTCAAGAGTGTCCGTCTAGAGATTTTTCACTGGGCGGTGTCTGTCTAGAAATTCTTTCAATGCGTAAGACAACCTGTGCCTTCGAGTAAAATATGCCAGAGAGCTCATAATATACTCAGTATAGTGTTTTATGTTCGCTTGTAGACTACGTAAGAGTGATAAGAAACTGTGAATGTAAGAAATTACCTAAAACATAAGATTCGTCAGTGGATTGTACGATGCAACGAAGAAGAGCAGAGTACTTTGTTCGTCGAGTGACGTGGCACACTGGATAGCACACTGGACTCGCATTCGGGAGGAGGACGGTTCAAACCCACGTCCGGTCATCCTGATTTAGGTTTTCCGTGATTTCCCTACATCAGTTCAGGCAAATGCCGGGACAGTTCCTTTGAAAGGACACGACTAGGTGAACAATTAATGTTCACCATTCTAGGAGATATCGTACATGAAAGTGGCTTTAAAAACCGTTACTTATACAAAAGAACATTATTAGTAAAGAGGTCGCAGGACGTATTGTATGTTGAGGAGGGTCTGTAAATAAATGAATCTACATGATTGTGTGAACATTACATTAATTACATGTACGGAGACACCACAGTTCCTCGCCATTAACAACAAGCCGGCTTCGACAGTCTATTCTGCATGTTCAAATGTTCATGTGTCATGTCTACAGTGGAAGAAACCGGTGTATGAAAATTAATGGTACAAAAGTACCATTCCTTGAAATATCACTCCTCTTAAGAGTACTTCTTTATAATGCAATGACTCATAAGTCAGTAGTCAGGATGTGGCGATTATGTGCGGATGCTATCTCCATCTGGAATTAGCCTGCGAAAGAGACGTCGACAGCAGACGCTATTACGAGTGTAACAAATAGTCATGTCTGTCCACGATAATGTGGCATTAACTCTTGATAGGAAACTGCTCCACCAATCGCCAGGCCGACACCAGGAAATAGGAAGTGTTAGCAACGCTCTGGTTACTGCACAGACTGGGCCGTCTACAGTATATTGTTCCCTCAAGGACATCTACTCTGTTGGGCCCACACCTGGCCACTGCAAGAGACCGCTACCGGACGAAGCAACTCTGCAAGACTGGTACACTATGTATATTTGCGAAGGACCTTTTGTAGCACCTACAGAAGTGAGTGCTATAACCTGAGCAAGCATAGGTAGTTTACTGATGGCCACGCGAAAGTTGGTAAGTTCTGCATGGATAGCAAACTGCTAAGAAATGTGGTGGAGTAGAAGAATTCGAGAAATTGTAAGAATGATGGCCGTAAAGGAAACATCTAACCAACAACGCAATAAAGGTGAACACTATCTTCAGTAGCCGGCCGGGGTGGCCGAGCTGTTCCAGGCGCTACAGTCTGGAACTGCGAGACCGCTACGGTCGCAGGTTCGAATCCTGCCCCGGGCGTGGATGTGTGTGATGTCCTTAGGTTAGTTAGGCTTATGTAGTTCTAAGTTCTAGGGGACTGATGACCTCAGAAGTTGAGTCCCATGGTGCTCAGAGCCATTTGAACCATTTTTGAACTATCTTCAGCAGTAAGTCTAGCGCAGGGGAAACGATCCATTAACAATCCCACTCGTAGGAGAGAGGTCATCATTTTATCTCTGCTGATTGCTGAATCGCTATAATCACCTGCTTTAGACTTCAGAATCTTGTGATGAGATTATCACCTGCTATAGCCTTCCACGCTCGCCTAGTGAGTTGTGGACCGAGGCGTTCCTGCACCTGCCAAACTTGCAGCAATATATACCTGGCAGCATTTCCCAAGTTCAGAGTGAAGCGCCGCTGTTCGAGATAAAGACGTGGCGTTTACAGTCAGTTCCTAGTCCACCTTCAGACACATCAACGTCTCTCTGAGACACTCAAGGAACACAGTTCACAATGTCATGCCTCGTTATGTGCCGACGTGGGTCATTAGACACTGGACGACGCCTACATGTCTAAGTGTGGCTACAATAAGTAGTACTATGACTAGAAAAGACATGCGATAACATTCATTAACAGTTGACAGACTCCCATTCAGTTTACATTCAGCAATGGTCATCTAGAAATCTGCCCCTTTCACCTTATATCCTGTTAACAAATACTGAATGAACCAGATTCCACTCAACATTGCAGTGGGAAACCCTGCATGCTATTGATAACAGCAAGGCTGAATGGAATCTGGAAGATATCTAGACGACAGTCACGAAATGTGAATATCACTTTCATGTTTCGTGATCGTTTACACAGCTGTACATCAAAACTGCAACTCCAGGAAGAACAGAAAATAACGGAATTTTACTTACTGTGCATATTAAGTGTAGTAAGAAGTACAAATCAAAATTTTTAGGTAATTTTTTGGGTATACAGAGAGTGAAATGTAGTACACGGAGCTGCCACTTTAAGTTCTTACTGGTTGTTACAATTACACACAGTTTTCTTCGTAGTGTTATAATACTATTATGTATGTGTTGACGAAGTTATCCCTTCAACGCTACTGGCCCCTACTCCACACGACCTGTAGTCATCGGAGGGCTGCACAGCTACTATGTTGTCGCGATTGAGGTTAAACACAGACAAATGAAGGTGTCGAACTAAAATTACAAATACCCCATCCATCGAGGAAGCAACTGAAATTTTGAAGTAGCTACATGTTTCCACCGGGATACTGCCAATGACTTTTATTCGATGTCTCCTGTAAAACGGCAAGAAAAGGGAGCAGTGTACAAGCAATTTAATGAAAATGTATTTCGAGCGTTATTTTCCTTTACTCAAATCACAAACTTCGTCTTGCATTGAACGATACATTCAGAAGGGGGACAAAAATATGACACTAGCAGAAACTCAACACATTACCGTCCCTAATACTGAGTAGGAAAGCCGTTGGCGTTCAAAACAGCTTCCAATCCCCTCGAAATGGGTAAATGCAAGCCCTGTTCTGTTTTCAAGGGAATCTTATACCATTCTTTCTGCAAAATAGTGGCAAGTTCAGGTAACGATAATAGACGTGGATAGCTATCACACACACTTCTCTCCAAATTATACAACGAAAGTTCAGTAATATTGAGGTCTGGTGACTGGTGGCCATGGGAGATACGACAATTCATTCTCGTTCTCTCAGAACCATTTCCTGACGATACGAGCTATGTGAACACGGCCATTTCGTCTTGGAACACAGCATCACCATTGGGGAACAGATATTATGCAACATAATGGCCCTGATCAGCTAAAATAGTCACATAATACTTGGTAGTAAAGCAACCTTGCTGAGTACCTGGGGTGTCCATGGAATACCATGATGTAGCTGCTGACCACACTATGTTTTACTCTTGGGACGTGAACTTAGCCAGAAATCGGAAACAGTGTGAAACAAGTCTCTTCCGACCAAATGAATTTCTTCCACTGGTCCATAATTAAGGTTAATGGTTTCGGCATCACGTTTTACTTTTACAAACATTGCTATCACTGATGGGAAGCTTTGGAATACCTGTTATTCCTACAATACCCAGCTTATGGAGCTCCCTCCGTGTCGTTTTTGTGCCGACAAGGATCAGGATCGCGAGACTGATGTTTTACTGCTTTCTCTGTATGCAGTATAAATCTTCGATATGGTGCCTCTTGAAACACCAAACACTACCTTGGTTACGGAAGTACTTACCGTACGAGTACCAAACAATTTACCCACCTCCTCAATCAGCTCCGACATCATACACTTACAACTACACAGAGCACTGTTCTCACACACGACTGACACTTGCAATGTATTGAACCAGTAGCACATGTGCCGTTTCTTGGTCAAATATAACAAGTCACCTACAGGCTTGACTAGCATCAGCATTTATATTCAAGCATTGCGTTTCTTACGGTTCCTAGTATTAGACATATTACTGCCACTGTAAAAAGTACTACAATAAACATTTTCAGCGAATCGACTGCTCGTAGAAAATGAGCTCCAATTCTGCTACCAATATCTACGATGAGATCGCCGGAGGAATATAAATCATTTGAGTTAACTGAAATAAATCTTAGCAAATACTGTAAATGGGAATTTATTTTATCATACAAGTTTTATTCTACTAACATAAAATATCATCAGTGGTCTCGAATGAATCATATTTACAACTAATGCACGGTAGACGAAGGGAGACCTTTTCAGGTAAGTATTTAATTATTTTGTGCAATGTTTGGTTACGAATATTATCTAGTCAACAAGTAACTATTTATTGTGTGTTAGTGCTTCGTGTGGGTGTTTTTTCTTGAGAAGTGAGGAGACATCTCTTTCTATTGATTTTTGTGATGCTCGTAATCCCATCGTATTGTGCTTCACCTACGTCTGATATTACCTCTTAAATTGGACTGCAAATGTTGAGTGGTTTATACTGCAGTTCCATGCCCTAATGTGTTCCTTTTAAATTGTGTTGAAGGTTCTGTTAATCATTCTGATATAGATTCTGTCTCAGGCCCTGCTATTGAGTTGGTATGTACTAGACTGTCAGTCTCTGTTTTGGTTTTAGATTTGGGATGTTTCCATATCGGTTATTTCGTTAGATATGAAATTTTTTTCCCTGTTTTTAAATATATTACCTACTTTGTATGTGAGTTCATTGAGTTAGGTCAGGCCGTATGCCTGTGACTGTGCTGCTTGTTTTATTATACTGCTTCAAATCAAATAGTTTCGTGAGTAGACAAATAGAAAATATAGAGAATCGAAGATGGTGATTGTTAATGCTTCAGGTGTTCTACATAGCCTCCCTCCACTTGAGTACAACGCACAGAGCGTTCTTACTACCATGCGAAACAGTCATTAATGTCCTTGTTAGGGATGTTGTTCAGCTCCTGTACCACATTTGATTGAATGTCTGTTATGTTGTCGAAACGTTTATCCTTCTTGTGAAGTTCTGTATTTTGCCTTTCTTTCTTTTTCTCTGTAGGTTCGTATTAATAACACCAAGTCTCTTAATTTGAAATAATTTCTGTAAGAAAAGAATTGTCTGTGATTTGCATTTCAATCAAGTCGCACCAGGCTCCCACACGCCGTTACATTTGTTGGGGAGTTAAAGTGTGTGGTACAAACGTGCGGAACAAATATCCCACAGTTTTCTTTTCTTAAAAACATTCTTGAGACTGTCTAGAACACTTGATTTAGAGAAGTTGCTACATTGCGATTTGTTGCACAACAGTGTTGACATACCACATACGCTTGTCGACTACTTGCCCGTAACCGATTTGTCGAATGCACTTCCGTTGTTTAGTTAGTTCAAGCTTCCACCGTAGTTATTGTACTTAAGTCGCTTTTACGCCACGAATAAAACCAGGTTCCTAATTTTTTGGACGGACGGTGTATGTGGACTTTCACTGTGTCTATATACTTATGTCAGTGTTTTTTGGTCTGTTCGTTTAATCTTTTCTGTTTTTCCTCTTTATTTTTCGCCTAAATTCATCTACTAGCATTTCTTTGCTTCCTAACAGTTTTATCTGTTTTATACCGGGCACCTCTTTTTGATAATCTTAAGTGTTTTGAAACATCTTATCGGTTCAGCTTATCATATAACTGAATGCAGCTTGTTTGAAAATCTATGTGTGGTTTGAGGTAGTACTTATTATTCAGCGACTGTTGTGGACTTGCTGTATACGCCAAATGTTATGATTGCCCTTCCTTAGGGCTGTAACGAGAAGGAAGTGTTTTTTCTCCTTTTCTCCTTCTATTGTAAACTGTATGTTCTTCTGTACTGTATTTGCACTGAGGAGCCAAAACATTATGACCACTGCCCAATGCGACGTTGGATGCCGCCTGGTAGCGTTGCAGGCACGTGACATTGTATCAAGAACATGTAAACGGAGCAGACACGGGCGGGGGATCACCTTAGTGGGGATATAGGCTGAAATGGGGATATCCATTGAGAAAAGTGACTCTGACAAAGGGGAGATGATTATTACGCAGAGCCAGTGAATGAGTATCTCTAAAACGGTGAAACTAGGCTAATGAGCATGTAGTACTGTCTTGAGCATCAACGAAAAGGGGTAGAGGGATAGTGAAACTATAACTAGAGGCTAAATGGTTGGACACCCACCCCTATTCACAGAACGCGGGTTTCGGAGGCTTGTCTGCCCTGTAACGTAGGATAGATGGTGATCTAAGGCATCTCTGCCGAAAGAGCACACTGCTGCTGCACGTACAACAGTTTCGGAGCACACCATTCACATGGAATTCCGCAGCAGACCATCCCTACGTGTTCACATGTTGACCCGACGACATCGTCAGTTACTATCGTAGTGGGTACGGGACCATCAGGATTCGACAGTCGATCAATGGAAACGCGTCGGCTCTTCGGATGAATCATATTTTTGCTACACCTGATCGATGGTCGTCTCCATAAACGCGGAGGTGAACGGCGGCTCCAAACGTGCAGCATTCTACGGACGCAGGCTGGTTGGAGAAGTATTATTCTATGAGAGACATTCTCATGCCTTACATGGGACCTGCAGTAGCAATCGAAGACACGCAGACAACTGAGGACCACCTGCATCCCTTCGTATTTGATGTCTTCCGAGATGGTAATGTCATCTTTCAGCGGTATAATTGGCCGCACCTCGGAACCAGAACCGTGACAGAGTGGTTTGAGGAGCATTGTAGTGAACTCATGATGAAGTTTCGGTGACGAAATTTGCCTAATGTAAATCGTATGGAAAACATCTGTGTTGTTATCGGGAGCCAACACCGCGCATGCAGATCAGCGGTCCGTTATTTACGGATATTACATTACCTGTGCTGAGACATATAACGTCACATCTCTCCTCAAACCTGACAACATATTGTCGGAACCCTGACGCGCAGAATCAGTGATGTATTTCGTTCCAACGACGGACAGGCAAGTTCTTAGGCAGGTGGTCATAATGTTTTGGCTCATTAGTGTATGTCTATGTACAATTGTTTTGTTTTGGTCTGAGTGTCATCTAACATTCGTATTACAACATTCACAGAGCTGTACCAGTTGACCATGTCGTCACTTTTATTTGCTGTAATATCTGCAAATGCTAGTTTTTCCACTAATAGTTCTGAACCAGGTGAAGTAATACTTGTAACTGAATTCCACAAGTTTTGTTGTGTTCTTAACTATAATTATTTTATTGTTTTATCTACATATTCTTCACGTAGCTGGTTGTGTGTTCTCGTGTTTTGTCCTGTCAGTTTAATGGTCTCAATAACTGGGATATAACTGTATCACTATATGTTTCTCTCATCATGGGAAACCAATATTACTGTGTATGACATTTTTATATCCATTATGCAATTAATGAACTTAGTGCTGTTTCTTATTGCACTGTCCTTTCCAACTCTTTAGCACTGGGTGAGAAGTACGAGGGTTATTCAGAAAGTAAGGAACGATCGGTCGCGAAATGGAAACCACAGTGAAAATCTGATGACGTTTTGCACTGGTGTGCTGGGCAGTGTCTCTAGTATGGCCGTCGATCGCGTTACGTCGTTCTTTTTAGTTCTGGCCACACAGGGAGCACATAAAGAAACGTAGAACAATAGTGTCTCCCTCCAAGTACGAGGGCCTGGCGAGAAATTTCGTCTGAAGCTATGCAGCCAACATTACATAACTGTCATGCGTTTTCTTCTTCAAGAGAATTCTCAGTCGCATTCTGCAGGGGCAATGAAGTTGCTGCTGCATTGTTTTCAGTTGGCAGTGTTTGATTACCTACAATACAGCCCGTAACTATCTCCCTCTGAGTTTCATCTCTGCTCACATGAACCGATGGCCACGAAGACAACATTTTGGCACAGGCAACGAGCTGTAGGCCAGGGTAGAGAAGTGGCGGAAAGCACTGGCGGCTGCCTTCTATAACGAGGGTATTATGGAATTAAGTAGCTGGAAGTTGGAGCTACCTATTGTAAATAAAACAGTTTGGATTTTCACTGTGGTTTCCATTTCGTGACCTATCGTTCCTTACTTTCCGAATAGCCCTCGTGTTTGCACGTCTTTCTCTCCTCCATTTCACCTCAGCTTACCTCGCCGCCCCCCCCCCCTCTCCTTTTCACCATCTCATTACCAACCAACTCTCACTTCCCCTACATTGTTCTTACCATTCACTACATTTTATCGGCTTTACCATGTTTCCTCCCCATCCACTATCCAAACTTAAGTAAATGACAGTATGCATATGGTAAACGATAGATAAAAGGAACATTTCTTTTATATAAAGTGCAAACCACAACTATCAGATAAGTTGGCAATACTATATACACAAAACACACAGACATACGTTTATAGAGCAATCCCTAAGTAGATACCAGTGGTGCAATATATTGTCAAGAAGTGTGTTGTGCAGCAACCCAATGTGAAATTTTGAAAAACACATTAGTGCCAAACGTCGAAACAACTGGGAAATGGGCAAGCAGACGACACTTTCTGATGTAAGCGGAAATTAGGCAAACATTGTTTGAAGTGAATGTCGGAATTCTATATCTTCTGTGAAGAACTGTTTTGAGTTCCAGAAAACAGACCAATATTTTAAATGTTTTATTCCAGACGAATGACGAAGTTTTAAATGTATAATGCGTAACACTAATGGTAAAAGAAAGGCATGTTTAATAACTACTAAGACGAATTTCAAATTCATTTAATAATTGTAAAGCAATTGCGCACACTACAGCCATACAAGTAAAGTACCTGATATTCAATTCCCAACTTTTTTCAAAATATCCAAGAGATCGCAGAGCGCCATAGAAAATATCTACAGACGGAAATTATACTACAAGATAATCTGTATTCCAGCTGCAGTCAGTAGCTACGAAAACGGTGTTCATTGTTGCCTTAATTAAAGCAGCAATATACTCGGCAGTACTGGAACCAGCAGTTAATACCTTGCAAGCAAACACAATGTGGTTAGTTAAGGTGGGGGGAAGTGGTGGAGGGGGACAGTATAGAATAAGACGATAAGGGCGGAGAATTAATCATTAACAAGTTGCTGAAAGAGGCTCAAGACATGACAGGAGAAACTGAAATAGAAATGTTTGATTCACGTCTTACTGATAAGCAAAAGGAGAATAATGGGATGTAGTCGAATTAAATCAGGTGATGCTGAAGGAATTAGATTGGGAAATGAGACACTTAAAGTAGTAGATGAGTTTTGCTATTTAGGAAACTAAATACTCGAAAGTGATGATGGTCCAAGTAGAGAGAATATAAAATGCAGACTGACAATGGGAGGGAAAATGTTTTTGAGGAAGAGAAATTTGTTAACGTCGAGTATAGATTTAAGTGTCAGGAAGTCCTTTCTGAAAGTATTTGTTTGGAGTGTAGCCATATATGGAAGTGGAACATGGTCGATAAATAGTTGAGACAAGAGGAGAACAGGGGCTCTATAAATGTTATGCTATAGAAGTATGCTGAAGATTGTATGGGTAGATAACGTAACTAATGAGCAGGTACTAAATAGAATTGGGGAGAAACGCAATTTGCGGCACAACTTGACTAGAAGAAGGGATCGGTTGCTAGGACACGTTCTGGGTCATCAAGGGCTCACCAATTTAGTATTAGAGGGAAGCGTGAAGAGTAAAAATCGTAGAGGGAGAGCAAGGGGTGAATACACTAAGCAGATTCAGAAGGATGTAGGTTGCAGTTGTTACTCGGAGATGAAGAAACTTGCACAGGATGGAGTAGGGTGTAGTGCTGCATCAAAACAATCTCTGGACTGGAGACCACAACAACAACATCACTAACGTCGATATGGAATAGGATTTTGGAACGTATACTGTTTTCCAACATTATCAATCACCTCGAAGAAAACTATTTATTGACAAATACCCAATAAAGATTCAGAAATTACCATTCTTCTGAAACACAACTATCTCTTTATTCACACGAAGTGATGAGGGCTATAGGGGATCTGAAACTGTTTCCATTTTCTAGATTCCCAAAAGGTTTTTGGCACTGTTCCTCACAACTGACTTCTAATCGAATTGCATGCCTGCGGAGTATCGCCTGAGCTGTGCGACCGGATTCGTGATTTCCTGTCAGAAAGGTCACAGTTCGCAGCAACTGACAAAAAGGCGTGTAGTAAAGCAGAAGTAATATCTAGCGTTCCAGAAGGATGTATCATAGGCCACCTGTTTATGATTTATATAATCGATTTATGAGACGATCTGATCAACCTTCTTTGAGTGTTTGCAAATGATGCTTTAATTTACCGTCTTGTAAAGTAATAATATTCTCAAAACTTGTTGCAAAATGATTTAGACAAAAATCTGTGTGCTGCGAAAAGTGGCAATTAACAGTAAATAATCAAATATTGCGAAGTCATCCATATGGGTACCAAAAGGAATATGCTAAATATGGGCTACACAATAAATCACACAGATTTGAAGGCTGTTAATTTAACTAAATACTCACGCAGTAAAATGACGAGTAACTGAAATTGGAGCGACCACATAAAAAATGCTGTTGGGAAAGTGAACCATAGACATAGATTTATTTTCAGAACATTTAGAAAGTGCAAAAGGTGTACTAGAGATACTGCTTACACCACGGTTGTCCGCCCTCTTCTGGAATTCTGCTGTGTGGTGTGGAATCTGCATCAGATGGGACTGACAACATCGAAATAAGATCAAGGGTTGTATTATCGCGAAATAGGGAAGCGAGTGTCGCTGATATGATACGCGAGTCCTCTCCACAAAACTTAATCACCATCTTCCACCTCCGAATTCGAAAATATCTTTTCGGGCCCACCTACGAAGGGAGAAATTTATCGTCATAGTAAATTAAGAGAAATTGGTGCTAGCGCGAGAAGATTCATGTGCTCGTTTATTCTGTGCTCTGTTCGAGAGTGAAAAGGCAGAGAAATGGTTCAAATCGCTCTGAGCACTATGGGACTTAACATCTATGGTCATCAGTCCCCTAGAACTTAGAACTACTTAAACCTAACTAACCTAAGGACATCACACAACACCCAGCCATCACGAGGCAGAGAAAATCCCTGACCCGCCGGGAATCGAACCCGGGAACCCGGGCGTGGGAAGCGAGAACGCTAACGCACGACCACGAGATGCGGGCAAAAGCCAGGAAGTTTCAGTTTGATGGTTGTTCGGTGAATCCTCTTACCGGGCACTTAATTGTGTGTTGCAGAGTAATCGGATAGATGTAGATGAGCCACCCTCTGCAATGATCGACTGCCCCTGTGCGTCAGTGTACGTGGTCTACATGGTCATGGTTTTGCTGTCATGGTTCCTTCACGTTTCCACTTAATTCATGTCACCAACAGTCGAACTGAATAGCTTTGGAATGGTTGATATGTCTATGGGGTCGTTCTAGGGGTGGATGCTGAGGGGTAGTTGGGTGCTGGGACAGAGAGCAAAATATTGAGAAGCACACGTAATATGTATGCAACTCTTGTTTACCTAAGTTGAAGTCAGCAAGTGCCACTGAATTCCAACAGTTCCTTGACACAAAGAAATTCGTCGTTCCTAATAACACAAAGTGTGAGGCTAACTGGTAGGCTTCGAATCCACAGAGCGAGTTCCGCTCTCCGAGTGGGTTGGTGCCGTTGCGGCGTCTTCCTAAGTCGGCTTTGTGATAAAGCTGGCCTCGCGTGCTGCAGAGGATGTGTCTTCGAGCCAGCCACGAATTGGCGGGGCAGTCACTTGAGTTGCTGTCAGCATCGTGACGTCGACTGCCGGCGTGGCGTTGGTAGTGTACGACACGACAAAGTCCTGATAGATTGGTTACTCTGGTGCCATCCGGTGACTAGTCAACGTTCCAAGTCACAGAGCTCTCCTAACCGATCTACACTCCTGGAAACGGAAAAAAGAACACATTGATACCGGTGTGTCAGACCCACCATACTTGCTCCGGACACTGCGAGAGGGCTGTACAAGCAATGATCACACGCACGGCACAGCGGACACACCAGGAACCGCGGTGTTGGCCGTCGAATGGCGCTAGCTGCGCAGCATTTGTGCACCGCCGTCGTCAGTGTCAGCCAGTTTGCCGTGGCATACGGAGCTCCATCGCAGTCTTTAACACTGGTAGCATGCCGCGACAGCGTGGACGTGAACCGTATGTGCAGTTGACGGACATTGAGCGAGGGCGTATAGTGGGCATGCGGGAGGCCGGGTGGACGTACCGCCGAATTGCTCAACACGTGGGGCGTGAGGTCTCCACAGTACATCGATGTTGTCGCCAGTGGTCGGCGGAAGGTGCACGTGCCCGTCGACCTGGGACCGGACCGCAGCGACGCACGGATGCACGCCAAGACCGTAGGATCCTACGCAGTGCCGTAGGGGACCGCACCGCCACTTCCCAGCAAATTAGGGACACTGTTGCTCCTGGGGTATCGGCGAGGACCATTCGCAACCGTCTCCACGAAGCTGGGCTACGGTCCCGCTCACCGTTAGGCCGTCTTCCGCTCACGCCCCAACATCGTGCAGCCCGCCTCCAGTAGTGTCGCGACAGGCGTGAATGGAGGGACGAATGGAGACGTGTCGTCTTCAGCGATGAGAGTCGCTTCTGCCTTGGTGCCAATGATGGTCGTATGCGTGTTTGGCACCGTGCAGGTGAGCGCCACAATCAGGACTGCATACGACTGAGGCACACAGGGCCAACACCCGGCATCATGGTGTGGGGAGCGATCTCCTACACTGGCCGTACACCACTGGTGATCGTCGAGGGGACACTGAATAGTGCACGGTACATCCAAACCGTCATCGAACCCATCGTTCTACCATTCCTAGACTGGCAAGGGAACTTGCTGTTCCAACAGGACAATGCACGTCCGCATGCATCCCGTGCCACCCAACGTGCTCTAGAAGGAGTAAGTCAACTACCCTGGCCAGCAAGATCTCCGGATCTGTCCCCCATTGAGCATGTTTGGGACTGGATGAAGCGTCGTCTCACGCGGTCTGCACGTCCAGCCCGAACGCTGGACCAACTGAGGCGCCAGGTGGAAATGGCATGGCAAGCCGTTCCACAGGACTACATCCAGCATCTCTACGATCGTCTCCATGGGAGAAAAGCAGCCTGCATTGCTGCGAAAGGTGGATATACACTGTACTAGTGCCGACATTGTGCATGCTCTGTTGCCTGTGTCTATGTGCCTGTGGTTCTGTCAGTGTGATCATGTGATGTATCGGACCCCAGGAATGTGTCAATAAAGTTTCCCCTTCCTGGGACAATGAATTCACGGTGTTCTTATTTCAATTTCCACTAGTGTATTCTGCTGGTACTGCTCCTCTACTGACATCACAGGACTCCCCAGCTCCTTTAATTCTGCTGGGTACACCACTCGTGATATCTAGGGGTTAGTCAGTGCTATATAGAAGTGTCAGAAATTCTTGATCAGACTGCCAAGAATTGTCGAATTGATACACAGCAAAGGCTTTCGATGGAAACATAAAAGAGACAATGTATGCACATCACTCCAGACATCATGGAGCAGTTTAAAATCGTTCTTATCAAACCAAGACGGACATTATACATTTATTATTGTGACTTGATCCATAACCCACATATTTACAGCGTATAGAGCTAAGTTACAAGGAATTGGTAGCTCAAGAGAGTTACAAGGAATTGGTATCTCAAGAGCAGAAGAATCTTCGCAAAACTTGATATTTATCAGTATCATATGCAGCAGAAAGCGAGAACTTCAGTTCATGTGAGGACTGGCAACTTCCCTAGAAGATTTATCAACCTGGACAGCAAACTGATAACGCTGCAAACTGCGCCGCTAACAAGCTATTTAGGAACAGTCAGAGAGCGTCGTAGAAGTCTTGTGAATGATGTGGACACAAAAATCACTCAATTAAAGCAAAGGTAATTTTCGAACTAATTAAATCAATTCCTCTTGACAACATTCTTTCTGTAGTTGAATATTTAACGACAATGTTCAGTACAGCAGACCGGTATGCCTCATATTCCTCGTGTAACATTCGTAGTGACAAAAAACCAGAGAGCGACACCCGAACTCTACCAAGCAGGGAGTCCCCACCACCTCCGGTCGCAACTCGCCCCACCACGGACTGCGACACTCCTTCCTGAAGAGCACGACTGGAGCTGCCGACGCAGTCAAGGCAGAGGAGCTTGCGGTCCAGTAGCTATAAAGACCTGGACAGGGCAAGAGCCCGCACTCTTCGTCTGATAATGAGAAGCAGGAAACTTGTTGAAAAGTTGTTGCAGAACGACTCCTTGACTTCATCATCGAGATTCGTCGAGAAAGTCCAAATTCACAAGGAACAGTATGTTTCATTTCGTCGAATTTAAATAATTATGACATTTACTTATGCATAACTACTCAGGATACAGCCATCATAGGTACATACAGCTTATACAGAACTGTAGATCTACAAATTCCCTACGGTTTTAATAGGAACCGTGAAAAGATTTATGAAACATTTAACCAGTAACTGCACTGAAAGAAGTTCTGTGCTCAGTGAAAAACCGCCGGGCCAATGAACCATGAAAAACTCTTTGAGGTCACAGATACACGTCATATTCTTCAGAATGAGAGGTAAAGAGAGAACATCGTGTCTGTAATCCGACAAACGTATCTAATATGTATCGTTTTTGTATTCGCTATAATTGGTACGTAACAGCTTTCCTATTGCTCATGAGGTAAATACGTGTATACAATATGCGCTATTTAATAACGAACTTCCAAGGACGTGCTACTCTATTACTCGTATATTAAGACTAGTGACCATTTCTGTGGATCGAAATGATCGAAACCGGGCTATCAATTTAAGTAAATTTGAACTGTGGAACACATCTCTAAGGCTCTTCCAGAACTGATACCTGTAAGTAGATACAATGAGGAGTAACTGGAATCTCCTACACTTTCATCTACTCTGTCATCCTTTACTTTTAGTAATACTACAGTCAGCAAGATAATTTCTCCAACTCCGCAATAGTATTATTATTACAAATCTTAAACATCTTGTATAATTACATTCTACATTTCCTATTATATAAATAGCTTCTTGAATATAAGTTACTTAATCACTATGACGCACTAAACTCTGAACTTATGATAGAATAAGTCTGCATAATGTTAGACTCACGTCTGTTGGCACGACTGAAACCATTTTGTTAATGTGTGATTCAGCAAAGTAATCATAGGCCTATCCTTTCCCAGGTCTTAAAAATTACAAAGAGCAGTGTCAAAATTTTTTAAAATATACTCTGATAAATTTTCGTAGAAGACCTTCCACTAGGGAACAGGTATGTTTCTTCACTGTTTGGCAGTTCAGATTTTATAATATCTTTATGACATTTTTCTGTGACAGTCCACGCTATCCCATCTTAGTGAATGATTAATATTCACTGTGAATCCAACAATCCTGGAATACTAAATATATACTGACGTCATAAGAAAACGAGGATGGGTGGTGACTAGACTGACATTCCAGATCCTTTACTGTCTCTGACACAATTACAATGTCATCTTAAAACTTCAAAGTTTTGATTTCTTCACCATGGATTTTAATTCATACTTCAATTTTTCTTTTGTTTCCTTTACTGCTTGTTCAATATACAGACTGAATAACATCAGGGATAAGCTACAATTCTGTCTGACTCCCTTACTAACCACTGCTTCCCTTTCGTGCCCCTCGACTCTTATAACTGCCATCTGGTTTCTGTACAAATTTTAAATAGCCTTGCCCTCCCTGTTTTTACCCCTGCCACCTTCAGAATTTGAAAGAGAATATTCCAGTCAACAATGTCTAAAGCTTTCTCTGAGTCTGCAAATGCTAGAAACGTAAATTTGCCTTTCCGTAATCTATCTTTTGCGTTAAGTCACAGAGTCAGTGTTGTTTCGCGTGTTTCAACATTTCTACGGAATCCAAACTGATCTTCTCCGAGGTCGGCTTCTACCTGTTTTTCCATTCGTCTGTAAAGATTTCACGTTAGTATTTTGCAGCCCTGACTTATTAAACTTATAGTTCGCTAATTTTCATACCTGTCAACACCTGCTTTCCTAGGGATTGGAATTATTATATTCTTCTTGAAGTTTTGGGGTATTTCGCTTGTCTCATACATCTTGCTCACCAGATGGAAGAGTTTTGTCACGACTGGCTCTCCCAAGGCTATCAGCAGTTCTAATGGATTGTTGTCTACTCATGGGGCCTTGTATCGACTCACATCTTTCAGTGCTCTGTGAAATTCTTCATTCTGTATCATATCTCCCATTTCATCTTCATCTACGTCCTCTTCTTCTTCAATAATATTGCCCTCAACTACATCGCCCTTGTACAGACCCTCTGAATACTCCTTCCACCTTTTTGCTTTCGTTTCTTTGCTTGTAACTGGTTTTCTATCAGAGCTCTTGATATTCATACAAGTGGTTCTCTTTCGTCCAAAGGTCTCTTCAATTTTCCCGTAGGCAGTATCGAACTTACCCCTAGCGATATATGCCTCTAGCCATCCCTGCTTACTCATTTTTCACTTCCTGTCGATCTCATTTTTGAGACGTTTGTATTCCTTTTCGCCTGCCTCATTTACTGTGTTTTTATATTTTCTCCTTTCATCAGTTAAATTCAGTATCTCTTCTGTTACCCAAGGATTTCTACTAGCTCTCGTCTTTTTACATACTTAATCCTCTGGTGCCTTCACGTTTTCATCTCACAAAGCTACCCATTCTTCTTCTACTGTATTTCTTTCCCACTTTCTTGTCAATCGTTTCCCAATATTCTCTCTAAAACACTCTACAACCTCCGGTTCTTTCAGTTTATCCAGGTCCCATCTCCTTAAATTTCCACCTTTTTGCAGTTTCATAAGTTAGTGATGTAGGTCTGTAGTTACCGGTATTTCCTTTCTTGAGCATTAGTATGATGTGTGCAATTTTCCAGTCCACAGGTACCTATCTTTTGACCAGCGACGCTAAGGAGGGAGCTATTGTATCATCATGCCCTGAAAGGAACGTAGCTGATATTCAATCTGGACCAGAGGCCTTGCCTTTATTATGTGATTTAAGCTGCTCCGCGATATCGAGGATATCTAAATCTCAGGTACTCACGTTGTCAGTTGTTCTTGATCCGAATTCTGAAATATTTACATCGCCTTCTATTTCAAAACGATTCTGGACATCTGTGTTTTATAGCTCCACTTCAGTGGCGCTGTCATCGAAAATATTACCATTAGTATCGCGCAGGAAAGGTAGTGTTTCTTGCCAGGGGTGTACTTCATATACGACCAGAATCTCTTTGGAATTTCTGCCAGACTTCGAGACAGAGTTTCATTGTGGAAACATTGTTTTTGCATAATGGCCCAATTGAAAAGATCACTGACAGTGAAAGTAAGTATATCTAAAGTAATTTGGCATGCGTTTTTGGTTGCTTGTGGAACAGCAGGCCAACCTGTTTTGTGTACCATGGGGGATCAGTACCATCTCTTACTAATTTATTTCGTATGTATCTCTCAATTTCCGTCGATACTATCTCTCTGAATTTCAACCAGATCTAGTTTATGATTATATCACATAAAATCCGCGGGTGGAATCACTCGAGAGTTTCGAAGTGCTACTGGCAGTGTAGGCTGCACAATGACAGGGAGCACGAATTTAAAAAGATTGCTGTACAATGGTCGAACAGATCCTTAAAAACCAAACATTTGCGTAGTTAATGTTAAGAGGCGCTTGAGGTGATGTACAGGGCGACGCCTCTGGACGGTGAATGACTGTAAACGCACACTGTATCTTGTGACAATGCGATGGAAGCCTCTGTGTTTGATGCCTGCCAGGTGAATGTTCCCTGCTGTCATGTGTAGGGCTAGCAGTAAAGTACTAAGAAGGTGGTGTTACTGCATGTGGCGGTTTGTCGTGGTTAGATTGTGATCTCCTTGCTGAACTTAACTCTTTAAGTACCAGTTGTTTCCGCCTGAGACCACCATCTTATTAATCTTTTTTTAAATTTCCAGTTGCCTTCAACATGAAACTACCGATTCTGTTGCACACTGAGGTACTTCTAGGAATATGGTGCACTGTAGCAGTCACTTAGAGCGTTCAAAGCAACAGTCGGCGTAGAGATTGTGCTACGTGATTATAGGTGACTGACATATTGTTTTTGCATAATGGCCCAATTGAAAAGATCACTGACAGTGAAAGTAAGTATATCTAAAGTAATTTTAACGTAAGTTTCAGCTGGTACCACTGCTATTTCCAGTGGTTTTGAAATAAAACCACTTTATGCAGCTTTTGTACAAAATTTATTTAAATTTAGACCCATTTTTGCTTGTTATTTAGGACTATAATTTCTTTTAGGCATTATGAGTTCATGGACGTTCGAGGTGTATGGTTGTGTCTAGGAAAAATGCGAAAACGCTTTCTAGTACATCACATCAAATAATGGCTGGTTTAAAACCGTGCGTCCTAGTGGTTCCAGAGTGAAACCACCTCCTTAAGAAGGAGTACTTTTTGTCAATATCCTCCTGTATTCGGAAAAATTTTTAAATTATTTTTCAAAGTGAAACCGCCTTCTTAAAATAATTAGGTGTTTACGTTTTACCAATTTCTTCTTCTCTTCTCTACGTTAATTATGAGCACCTTCTAAAATTATATTTTTTCATATTTTTGGGGCTCAGAGGGTTTAGAAAAAATTAATTGCGGAAGGATATGAACTCATTTTACAGTATCGTTTACTGTGTCAGTAGAGGAACAGTTCGGAGACGACTGTTGCTTGTTTAAAAATGACATAGCATTTTGCCATAAAGCAGCATGTGTGTGAAAATAGTTTGTGGGCAATAACACTGTTGAAGTGGACTGGCATATTCAGAATTCCGGCATGAATTTAATGGTAGCGAATAGATGTGTTGGTACGTCGAACATCACATCTCTAGTGTCCGCTCCTGAGGGAGAATGGGCTGCCGTTCCTCCACAGACATTCATGCATCTCACTATGTTTACCCAGCAGATCTCAAGCCTTCATAAATGCGAAAGGTGGGGACACCTCGTATTAATATTTAAAAAAAAAGTGTGTGAAATCTTATGGGACTTAACTGCTAAGGTCATCAGTCCCTAAACTTAACATAAATTGTCCTAAGGACAAACACACACACACCTATGCCCAAGGGAGGACTCGAACCTCCGCCGGGACCAGCCGCACAGTCCGTGGCTGCAGCGCCTGAGACAGCTCGGCTAATCCCGCTCGGCTATTAATATTCACTAATAGGTGTCTGTATACTTTTGCTCAGAGAGTGCAGTCTCATAACGATCCTTAGTCGCACGAAATAAAAGTAACCATCCTGAAAATTGCATGATTTGATTTTGCCTTCTCGGGCAAACTTGTACGCAATTTAGGTTGCCTTATAAATACTGACGTGTATGTACTCTGCCTAGCTTCGAACCTCTTCTAAACATATGACTGAGTACCTATACTTTTGTTGACGAGGTATTGTATTCTTCCCATTTTTGTGTTTGGATTTTTTTCCCGATTTCCTATTACCATTATTCGAGTTGTTTGTTTGCGACGATAGATCATGCACCATCGCTGCATTAGCTTCTTCACACCCCTTTTCTTCGCTGCAGGCATGAACTACACACATCGAAAAAGAAGTTTTATATCAACCCGGTTCCCAGAACTCCTGAAGACAGACGTTGACTGTGGATATTGTATCACAGACACAGTCACTTTATCTGTTCAGAGATGTCACTAAACCCGCCGAAAGGCGTAAACAATCATGCATGAGCAGTGCCTATTAGACGGAGGGGGTCCGATAGCCGATCAGTTCCAGCCATTCCACCGGAAAGAGTTACACGGCTCGTGTTGTCTGTAGTTCACCCATGTCTAGACGATGAATACCGCGACACGAATGCATCCGCATTGTTACTTTGTGCCAGGAAGGGCTCTCAACAAGGGAAGTGTCGAGGCGTCTCGGGCCGGCCGCGGCGGTCGAGCGGTTCTAGGCGCTTCAGTCTGGAAACGAGCGACTACAACGGTCGCAGGTTCGAATCCTGCCTCGGGCATGGATGTGTGTGATATCCTTAGGTTAGTTAGGTTTAAGTAGTTCTATGTTCTAGGGGACTGATGACCTCAGATGTTATTCCCGTAGTGCTCAGAGCCATTTGAACCAGACGTCTCGGACTGAACCAAAGCGATATTATGCGGACGTGGAGGAGATACATAGAGACAGGAACTGTCGATTACATGCCTCGCTCAGACCGCCCAAGGGCTACTACTGCAGTGAGAACCTTGACAGCAACGCCACCATGTTGAGTAATGCTTTTCGTGCAGCCACAGGACGTCATTTTCCGACTCAAACTTGTGCAGTAAGCTGCATGATGTGCAACTTCACTCCCGACGTCCATGGCGAGGACCAGCTTAGCAACCACGACGCCATGAAGTGCGGTACAGATAGCCCCAACAACATGCAGATTGGACAGCTCAGGATTGGCTTCACGTTCTCTTCCCCGATGAGTGTCGCATATGCCTTCAACCAGACAATCGTCGGAGACTTGTTTGGAGGCAACCTGGTCAGGTTGAACGCCTTAGACATACTGTCCAGCGCGTGCAGCAAGGTGGAGGTTCCCTGATGTTTTGGGGTGACATTACGTGGGGCCGATGTATACAGCTGGTGGTCATGGAAGTCGCCGAACGGCTATACGATACGTGAAGGCCATCCTCCGACCGATAGTGTAACCATATTGGCAGCATAATGGCGAGGCATTCGTCTTCATTGACGACAATTCGCGCCACCATCGTGCACGTCTTGTGAGTGACTCCCTTCAGTGTAACGACATCGCTTGACCAAAAAGGTCAGCACGTTCTCCAGACATGAACCCTACCGGACATGCATGGGAGAGATTGAAAAGAGCTGTTTATGGATGGCGTGACCCACAAACCACTCTGACGGATCTACGCCTAATCGCCATTGGGAAGAGGGACAATCTGGACCAACAGTGCCTTGATGAACTTGTAGATAGTATGCCACGGCAAATACAGGCATGCATCAATGCAAGAGCACGTGCTACTGGGTATTAGAGGTACCGGTGTGTACAGCAATATGGACCACTAACTCTGAAGGTCTCACTGTATGGTGGTACGACACGCAATGTCTGGTTTTCATGAGCAATAAAAAGGGCGGAAATGATGTTTATGTTGCTCTCTATTCCAATTTCCTGTATAGGTTCCTGAACTCCCGGAACGGAAGTGATGGAAAACTTTTCTTGATGTGTGTTGTATCACACTATTGTGAGTCGCTTGAGACTGTGCCATCTTGCCTCTGTAAGTGCAGTGGAAGGGTTTATAGAGTACATCGCGTATGTGTAGTTTTCTCAAACATGTCAACGTCTCAAACGAGCGTAAGCTATAGTATGGTCCTAATATCTCAGCCATTTCTGCGTTCCCATATGTCAGCGGGATATTACCAACCACGGGTAGTGAATGGTTAACAGTATAGCTAGGGTTTTCTTCAATTGTTTTTTATGAAGACAACAAATCGCATGATTCGGCAGGTTTTTCGGAATAAGTCTCAATAATTTAAAACTTCACATAGACCGTTGTAAGATGGGTTTTGCGTTTCGTCTACTGTACCTATAGTAAAATATAATATGGCATACTCTGCCACAAATATGTGTCGATAATTGGCCACAAGGCTTGATTCTTCCATTAATTACTTGAAAAATATAAGCTTCATTAAGATCGTTGTGATGTATTCACTGCTAACCAAACCATATTGGAACTACTTACTCTCTCTTGTCGTTCTCTTTTCTGACGACAGGCATAGCATTCATATTGTCCTATTCATACAAAAAAACAGAGAGGAAGATAAGGGTTTACAGTTTCTCCAACAACGAAATAATCTGAGAAAGCCGGCCGAAGTGGCCGTGCGGTTAAAGGCGCTGCAGTCTGGAACCGCAAGACCGCTACGGTCGCAGGTTCGAATCCTGCCTCGGGCATGGATGTTTGTAATGTCCTTAGGTTAGTTAGGTTTAAATAGTTCTAAGTTCTAGGGGACTAATGACCTCAGCAGTTGAGTCCCATAGTGCTCAGAGCCATTTGAACCAATCTGAGGAAGTCCACAATGGTGGACTGGATAAGGATGGGGAAGGTACTCGGTTTTCAATGGAACCATCACACTCTTTATCTCAGTCGATTTAAGGAAAGTACAGACAACGTAACTTTGATATCTGGAGGGATTTGAGTCCAGTGCCTTAGCCACCGCTCCACTTCCCTATTTTCTACACAAGTGCAAAACTGTCAAGTCAACGCTCTGCAGGTTAAAAGTGAATCGTTTATCTGACTTTGATGTTAATTCAGACTCTTCAGTGTCACAAAATTATTGGTACGTAAAACATATGGATTGCGTTTTTTACTACACAGTGCGTACAGCTTTTCTATCATACCTCACAGGAACTCTGAAATACGAAATAGTTTTGTATAAGTGAAATTTCTTGGAGAGAACAGATTTCAGTTTTGTGCGAAATGTCTGTGAAACTGTGAGACAACAATTTGCTTTTCAAAGACAGCAGAAAACGTGACACATGCGAGGTTCCTCGTTCAGTATTCTCTGAGATACGATTAATAAACTGATTAAGTTTCAAATGGTTCAAATGGCTCTGAGCTATATGGGACTTAACATCTATGGTCAACAGTCCCCTAGAACTTAGAACTACTTAAACCTAACTAACCTAAGGATATCACACAACACCCAGTCATCACGAGGCGATTAAGTTTCAGTACCTGTATAAATGTTTTACGGACAAACATATTCTTGGTAATCTACCTGTTCCTGTTAGAGGCTTATTCATCATTTGGACTTGTTGCTGTTGCATTCACTACGTTTGGAGTTCAAATTACTGAATATAAGTTTCACCTGTTATGCAAACCAGTCTTTTTCCATGTGACCCAAACATATTTCAGCCCCTCTCTGCCATCATCAGTAGGGTTTCTTTATTCATATCTGTGAAATTTTAACATACCTTCAGTGATAAGTTATCTACGAAAATTAGGCCCAAAGACAGTTTTTATTTGTCTTTATCATAACGTTTACTTCATATTATATGGCTATGAAGGACCATTTGCACATTATCATATACTGGGAGCTTGTAATCTACAACTAAACGATGTTAATGTGAATCTTGTTCAGAGGTAACCCACAACTTTATTTGTAAACATAATTTTGATGTGTCCAGTTATTTCGCACATGCAGTATGTTTCCTGTTACTTACGTTTTGCTAAGGCACATCCTCTTCCTTTTGCTTTCTCATCTGTTACTGAGTACCACACGCAAATACTACACGTATTTTGTATATTTTTGTATGTAACGAACACTTTTGAATTGGCAGAAACAGAGAGTAAACGTTGTCATTGTGTGTCCCATCGCAGTCTCGGCATTCACTTGTTCTCAAGTGATTTTGGCTCCGAATTTGTATTTTGCTTACATTCCGTCTCTCTCTTTGTATTATGTGTGTGTGTGTGTGTGTGTGTGTGTGTGTGTGTGTGTGTGTGTGTGTGCGAGAGAGAGAGAGAGAGAGAGAGACAGAGACAGAGAGAGAGAGCGATTTTTAGCTGTTTGTGTTGTATTTTCTGTAAAGCTCCTTCAATGTATTGGATAATGAGCCTTTGCGTAGTGTAACGTATTCGTTTATAACCTGTTTTCCGTCTGCTACCGCCTTTTGTATGCGGAAGTTTTCTTCTATTTTTAGTTTATGGTATAACCTGTCCCCGGATTTTAGTATTTTTAAATCAGTTTCTATTGTAGCTGAGGGGTGCTTGTGGGCTTAGGTGGTCAGCAAATTGCTACGGGAACTGTTACTTCTTTTACCTCTGAGGTGTTCTCTATGTGTGTCCTGTGTTATGAAATTTTTGTAACAACAAATGCAGAAGGCACACACACACACACACACACACACACACACACACACACACACACAAACAAAGAGAGAGACATGAAAGTTTACACATAATAACGAGTATATTGTGGTTTGGCGAAGTGAAAATTATTCGTTAAAAAAAATTTAGGTAAATATGTCTATGACGAGTGTGTGGTTCTCAGCAATTCATGATAACGCAAAAGAAAAAAGATAGGCCACAGCAAAATGTAAGTAACAGCAAATACATGTGTGAAATATCTCGGCACGACAAAATCACGTTAAAATATAACGCTATAACGAAATTCAGGTTAGCATCGTTTGGTTGCAGATGGAAAGCTATGAGTGCAAGATAATGTACAAATGGTCGTGGATTACCGCATAATTTAAAATTAAGGTTATACAAAAGAATTTGTCTTTATGCCTAATTTTCATACATTAGTTATCAATTAAAATATATTCGCAGTTCACATATTTGAATAAAGAAAACCACTGATGATGGCACAGAGGTTCTAAACTAATTTGAGTCACATGAAAAAACAGTGTATTCCGTAAGAGGATTATCTTATACCCAATAGAGGCTACTCTTCCTTCACATTATGCCATTCTTTTTCTAATTCGTGAAAATAAAATATTCGTTAAAAGCTGCCGGTCTGGACATACATAACTGTATGATAATGCACATGTATGTTGCTAAAGCTACATATTTGCACAATGTATCTAATGACCTGAATCATATTTATTTGCGTGGTTACTATGTCTAACACGCCAGCAGGCTATAAGCTTTTACTAAATATAAGGTGGTATATATCGTGGTGATAAAAATATTTCACCTCCAATATCTGATTGATTGTTAGAGCCTTAGGAGGAATGTTGTCCCTGTTGCCCACAGAATACACTTGTAACTGAGACTGACTGCTGAATCTTCCAGCATAGCGTTACGACCCTGACATAACGCTTGGAGAAAGTTGAGAGTTTCGCATTTATCAACCTTTGGAATGCCTATCAGAATGTATCCTTATTATACAGGGCAATAGTTCCCGAACAACTGATGGTTTAACATGTTTTGTGTGTCTTTGTTTCAATTTTATGCTAATTTTCTTAATTGAGCGTAGTTTATTGGAAAGTCATTCCTAAAATTTACAGTTTCTTTCCTTTCGATTTTGTGGTTCTTTTTTTCGTCAGATCTTCGATGTTAACTGTGCCTACTAATACTGCAGCTAATGCAGATTTCAAAGTGTCACTAAAGTTACGGCGTTGACAGTAAATGATGAGTGTATATTCCGGGCCGCTGTAAAATTTTCAACATCCAAATGTTGGTAAGTGGAGCATTCCGTACAGGCGAAAGTGGAAGGATGTTCCGCTGGTTCGCGCTTCAGCATTCGTTTTATCTTCGCACTCAAAAAGCGCAGGTGCGCTCACAACAGTGCTATGGAAGACAGTGGTAGGTTACAAGTGTGAACTAAATGTGGAGACACTTGGTTGTGACCCCACTGGTCAATGCGGCTACGTTATGTACCACCGGGTCAATTTCCAGACCAACTGCTCTAGTAAATAACGAGGAAAGCTTACTCGATCATGCTGGTAAAATGTGCTGCGAATATATTCTGTAACCGAATTAGTGAAACACTTTTACAAGCCGTTAACTGAAACTCCACCGCAGTAACGGATTGATCTGCAGAGTCGATAGCTGTAATTTGTGTTCAGCTGAAAACTAGAAAATTGTTTGGGAGGCTTGTCAACCAATTAGAGGGTTTTTCATGCCTTATAACATGTTCTTTGTAAAGGGGCTGATTTATTTTTCCTCCTTGAATTCTTTCGTCTTAAAAAATCAAGCATTTGCTATTTTACGATAAGCGCTGCTAGTAACTGCTCGGGAACGTTTTCATTAACGAAAAGCACTAATATGCTAACATTACCGGTATTTAACTACTTCCAGTAACTTCTCATTCAAGCTGACCGATAGCTCAGTGTAATTCAGTCTATACGTTTCGTGAAACAATTAGTCCGATATCCAAACAAAGCAATAAGAAGTCGAACACGATCTTGTGAGTTACCTATGCCGTGTGGCCATTAAGTCTGGTTCAAAATAATTGAAACTACTTTTCGTTGTATGATATGTGGACTGACCTTGACTGGCCACCAGGCTAGACCGCGCATGGGAGTCAGAGGTTCCTGTAAGGGCGAACAGCAATTTGGCTGTCGCAGATCAACAGCTGCTGTTGTTGGCCTGTATGTAGTTTGTCACTTTCTTCTGAGGCATCACTTCTTGTCTTGTTCGCTCAAATCACGAACGAACATAGTTTACCTACAAGCGAAGCTTTCATATTTAACAGTTTCAAACGTTGGTGTTACTTTAAATTACTTCTTTAAAAGTAGCTGCAATAAATTGACTATGGACTAATATAATTATCTAATGTGAAACCACCCCCTTAGAAAAATTATACATGCCTGTGCTTCAACTGACACACAATATTTTTAGCGCAACGCAATCTGACTTTCAATAATCCCTACAAAAGAATGGCCCTGACTAACATAACCTATACCTTTCACAAATAACTTAAGTCACAAAAATCTTCGTTACTCGATCTACTGCAATACAGCGAGCGCCACTACTGCCAGCTAAATAAAAGATTCAAACTACTGAAGGCACTAACTACTGATAGGCATAGTTAGCAAATGGAAGATTTTGATAGAGAACAAACAATGTATTTACCTTAATAGTGTTCAAAAGTCATAATATATATAGCAGTTCATGACATCCCTTCTTACAAATGTACTGTTTCTGATGGACACACGTCCAGATCACCCGCTCTTAAAAATCCGCCATCTCACTTCCCCACATCCACAACTGTTGGCGGCTCACCTCCAACTGCGCAACGCTACGCGCTGTTCACATCCAGCTGCCCAACACTACAATGGCAGACAACAATGCAAACTAGCCACAGACTGCACACAGCACAGCCAGTGATTTTCATACAGAGCGCTATGTGGCGTTACCAATAAGAAAACCTAAACAGCCTACTTACAAATGTACCTAATGCACTATTTCGGTTTTTACTGCTGATTCGCCACGAGTATAATCGAAGAGTGTTCACCACCTTGATTCTCTCAGTAGAAAGCCTTACTGACACAAAGGCTCTGACCGTTGACATGGAAATGGCAACTGCCACAAATAATTATACTTCTCCATTTTAATATCCAGAATACAACAGTGCATTCTCTCCAGATTTGCGAGCCTACATACTTCTTATTTCACACTAACTAAAGTACCCTGACGAAGAGACAGTCTTCTGTATCAACATGGGCCATCAAGAGATCGTAAGCGACAACGTAACAACGTGATGATTGTTACTCCTGTTGTAAGACTAAGAGTGAAATAGATTTGTGTAATCAGTTTTGATGCTTCATGACCACTGTTGTTTTCCCTGATGCAGAATTAGAACGCCGGTAACGCCTACTGCTTTATTACGGTTCAAAGAGGTTATGTTCATTTTCCGATGTTAGTTGTTATCGGCACTGCCTACAGCTCTGGTAAATTTATCATTTTCCCTAAGGCACAAGTATATAGATGAAGTTAAAAAGAGCAGCTAATTGGTGGATATAATGGTTCATAACAGTAAACAGTAATATTTTTACGCGCACTGCAGAAATGGGAGAGGTTGCATTGAAGAACATTAAAGCGTAGAAGAAGAACAAGTCCATACCGACAGTTCTGTGGGAGATGAAAAAGGAAATATCCAGTTACTCATTAAAATTTACCTGGTTCCGTTCAGACGAAAGTGTACAGAACCCATGTTTATGATGATCTGCCATTCATTCTTTTCGAGACAGTAGTAATAAAGACAAGCAAACAGACACTTTTATCACTTTTGGCCACCATCTTGCTCCGGACACCTATAAAAAAGTCACGATAATATTGCTGAGTATGACTCATGAATGAATAAGTAATATCCTTCGTTTTGACATTATTAGCTAGAAGAAGACATGACATCGAGTATCAGAGAAGAAACAAAGATTCATTCCTTCTCTCATTACGTATGATAAATCTGCACGTGCAGCCGGCAACGAAACGTACAGTGCTTGGCGGAGGGTTTATCATGTAGCAAAAGTATATGACCCACTCCTGTTCCATTTGCGTATTACTGGTTACTTTTTGTATACGCTCAAGTTCACCCACTTTCGCTCGCGGCCATATAGCGAGATACAAGTATAAGGAAGTAGTAACTTCGTGATGATTACTGAAACGTGGGCTCCCGAAACTTTCGTAGCAACGCTCTCCGCGAAGCAAGGCGTCTTTAATGAAGCGTCTCCTAATGTCGAGTTTGTTGAGAAAAACTATGGTACTCTTGTTCTGACTAAAGAAATGAGTGACAATCTGTGCAGTTCCTCGTGTTATCTCTTCTATCTCTTATATTTTGCAACCTTGTCGAGATGTCATGGCCTCGCACATGGCCTGACGGTACAAGATGTCACAGGCGCGCAATATATTCGCCTTTGGTTGATATAGCCGGTAATTTGGATAGCAGGTGTTACATTTCTGGCGTGTTAAGGTAAGTGGCTGCCTCCTATGCTCGAGGTCTCGATGACAATATCATCCGACACTATAACACAAGACTTCTTGTTGCTCTTGCTCTCATGGCCTGACTCGACACAGGGTGAATCTAAATGTTGCTCTGGTCACCACGTTATCCAGGCCTCTCACCCACTGAAAACATTTGGTCCCGCGTTGCCGAGAAACTGTCACGCCACCACTCCCCAGCCATTACTGCTGATAAGCTACAGCACAGAAGTCAAGCAACAAGGAATTAAGTACTCGTATCTGTTATCCAAGCTACATCTACATTTATACTCCGCAAGCCACCCAACGGTGTGTGTCATTACCTCCATCTCCTGTTGCAGTCGCGTATGGTTCGCGGGAACAACGACTGTCTGAAAGCCTCCGTGCGCACTCGAATCTCTCTAATTTTACATTCGTGATCTCCTCGGGAGGTATAAGTAGGGGGAAGCAATATATTCGATACCTCATCCAGAAAAACACCCTCTCGAAACCTGGCGAGCAAGCTACACCGCGATGCAGAGCGCCTCTCTTGCAGAGTCTGCCACTCGAGTTTGCTAAACATCTCCGTAACGCTATCACGGTTACCAAATACCTCTGTGACGAAACGCGCCGCTCTTCTTTGGATCTTCTCTATCTCCTCCGTCAACCCGATCTGGTACGGATCCCACACGGATGAGCAATACTCAAGTATAGGTCGAACGAGTGTTTTGTAAGCCACCTCCTTTGTTGATGGACTACATTTTCTAAGGACTCTCCCAATGAATCTCAACCTGGTACCCGCCTTACCAACAATTAATTTTATGTGATCATTCCACTTCAAATCGTTCCGCACGCATACTCCCAGATATTTTACACAAGCAACTGCTACCAGTGTTTGTTCCGCTATCATACAATCATACAATAAAGGATCCTTCTTTCTATGTATTCGCAAGACATTACATTTATCTATGTTAAGGGTCAGTTGCCACTCCCTGCACCAAGTGCCTATCCGCTGCAGATCTTCATGCATTTCGCTACAATTTTCTAATGCTGCAACTTCTCTGTATACTACAGCATCATCTGCGAAAAGCCGCATGGAACTTCCGACACTATCTACTAGGTCATTTATATATATTGTGAAAAGCAATGGTCCCATAACACTCCCCTGTGGCACGCCAGAGGTTACTTTAATGTGTGTAGACGTCTCTCCATTGACAACAACATGCTGTGTTCTGTTTGCTAAAAACTCTTCAATCCAGCCACACAGCTGGTCTGATATTCCGTAGGCTCTTACTTTGTTTATCAGGCGACAGTGCGGAACAGTATCGAACGCCTCCCGGAATTCAAGGAAATGGCATCTACCTGGGAGCCTGTATCTAATATTTTCTGGGTCTCATGAACAAATAAAGCGAGTTGGGTCTCACACGATCGCTGTTTCCGGAATCCATGTTGATTCCTACAGAGTAGATTCTGGTTTTCCAAAAACGACATGATACGCGAGCAAAAAACATGTTCTAAAATTCTACAACAGATTGACGTCAGAGATATAGGTGTATAGTTTTGCGCATCTGCTCGACGACCGTTCTTGAAGACTGGGACTACCTGTGCTCTTTTCCAATCATTTGGAACCTTCTGTTCCTCTGGAGACTTGCGGTACACGGCTGTTAGAAGGGGGGCAAGTTCTTTCGCGTACTCTGTGTAGAATCGAATTGGTATCCCATCATGTCCAATGGACTTTCCCCTGTTGAGTGGTTTTAGTTGATTTTCTATTCCTTGGACACTTATTTCGATGTCAGCCATTTTTTCGTTTGTGCGAGGATTTAGAGAAGGAACTGCAGTGCGGTCTTCCTCTGTGAAACAGCTTTGAAAAAATGTGTTCAGTATTTCAGCTTTACGCGTGTCATCCTCTGTTTCAATGCCATCATCATCCCGGAGTGTCTGGATATGCTGTTTGGATCCACTTACTGATTTAACGTAAGACCAGAACTTCCTAGGATTTTCTGTCAATTCGGTACATAGAATTTTACTTTCGAATTCACTGAAAGCTTCACGCATAGCCCCCCTTCCGCTAACTTTGACATCGTTTAGCTTCTGTTTGTCTGAGAGGTTTTGGCTGCGTTTAAACTTGGAGTGAAGCTCTCTTTGCTTTCGCAGTAGTTTCCTAACTTTTACGATTGCCTTGAACTTTTTGCATAAACACTCTTCATTGTCAGTGTCGGAACAGAAATTTTCGTTTTGATCTGCTAGGTAGTCTGAAATCTGCCTTGTATGTTCTAGGCGCTTCAGCCCGGAACCGCGCGACTGCTACGGTCGCAGGTTCGAATCCTGCCTCGGGCATGGATGTGTGTGATGGCCTTAGGTTAGTTACGTTTAAGTAGTTCTAAGTTCAAAGGGACTGATGACCTCAGATGTGAAGTCCCATAGTGCTCAGAGCCATTTGAACCATTTTTTTATTGTTATTTATGAAGATGTAAATTACTGAATATTATTATTTTTCACATGAAATATAAAATGAAATTTACATAACATTTGCTGGTAAATCTTATAGCATGCCCTCTCTGATAACGAACATCCGTCTAAGCTCAACAATAAATAATCATTATTACGTGATGAGTGATAGAACCACTACTTTTGCGCTAGTTTCGTTTTCATTATTTTATACATATATGGTATTAAGTAAACGTACGATCTGTTGGAGTTAAAATTTAATATTTTATTTAACTGCCATTAGACACAACACAAAACAGAATAATCAGAAAAGAAAAACGAAAGAAAGAGAAATGTGAACGGCTTTGATAATTTCAATGTTGGTTTGTGTACGTATTATTTCACTCAAAATATATAGTCAGTGAAAGCGTACGGAATTTAAAATTTGACTGGATGGGTCTCATTTTGCAACTCTACGTCACCAATTTCCTCAAAACTTAAAAAAATTTCTTCCTCGTAAAGAGTGTAAGATTATATTGGTTCGTCATAGGAAGGACCTCGGCAAAACAGAGTTAATAGTACCTAACAATTTCTTTTTATCTGTAAATATGATTTCCACTTACTCTTATTTTAATGCTTTTTTGAGTGTACGAGTGTGCCTAGAACATTTTCTGCGCCCGGGACCCCGACAGATTTAAATCAGCCCCCGGTAACATCAGAGTAACGTCATAGCGCAACAGAATTCTTATATTCCCTTCCTTTGTACGGCCACACTGTCCGTAGTTGCTTTAAAATAATTAATCTACCAGAAAATCGGACATAAAAAGCCTTAAATAAACTATCAAATCTTAATACAACTTATAAAGAACTGTTTTTAGATTTAGAAAGCAAACCAAAATGTTCCATCGCAGACCAATCACGGTATTTTGTATCAACGACATGAAGCGCTTGTGGTGGTACAAAGTTATATTTTATGGTAGCTGCACACACCTAATTTGAATACCTGTAATTATTGTTTATTTTATTTATCAATTGTTGGTTTCTGTTTCTACATAGAACCTGTACCCTAGAAGTAACAGCAAGCCATGTTCAAAACTATCACTATTTTATTATTATTGTTACAGAACGCAGAACATTAATTAAATTGTTTGTTTCCTTTATAAATGATTGTCTCTACAGCTCAAAACGACAACAGCGTACTTTCTGCTTACCTGTATACGACGACGAAAAACAAAAAATTACAGGATAGTAATAAGAGGGGGGAATGAGAGAAGGAAAGAGAGAATTACGAGTTTGAAATAAGCAAGATACTGGCTGTACAAAACATTTAAAATGACGGAAATAGTTTAAAACTAACGGTAAAGATTATACAGAAGTTAGTAAATGTCCCTTAGTAGATAACGTTATGTATAGGCAGTAATTATTCATGTTTCTTTTACTGCTTTATCTGTGTTTGATAAAGGGCAATCCACAATTGCAGTCGGTGACTCCGTATTAGTAGCGCGGCAATATTCCAGCATTCGGCGTCGGACTCAGAAAACGTACATTCCTTCTTACTGGCAATGTTCAGTACGATCTTCACGCATTGGTGCGTAGGGTGTCACCCACCGAATGTGACTTAACGTCCTCACCTTTTCTGTCACTACAGACCCTGTCGATGAGACGCGCTGTATTCCATTTCTCTGCTGGATTTCGCGCTGGGATAGAACCCCTGGTACTTTTCAGGATCCTGGGAGTCGAGCAAGAGTCCTGGTAAATGCTGCAAATATCATACTTCTGTGCCCAATGCTGACGTCTCTCGTCGTCACTTTACACTGTCTCCTCTGGTGTTGGATCTATCGTGATGCAGTGCTGTTACACATTACCGGTCCACATGCTCTCTTCCTCTCAAAACAGTAAGGTAATTTTGTAGCTCTCTCCTGAGGTTTGTTCCCAACAGTCTGCTTAGTACAGCATATACTCCTCTGCCACGTAAAATATCATACATACACTACTTGCAATTAAAATTGCTACACCAAGAATAAATGCAGATGGTAAACGGGTATACATTGGACAAATCTTTTATACTAGAACTGACATGTGATTACATTTTCACGCAATTTGGGCGCATAGATCCTGAGAAATTAGTATCCAGAACAACCACCTCTGGCCGTAATAACGAACTTGATACCCCTGGCCATTGAGTCAAACAGAGCTTGGATGGCGTGTAAAGGGACAGCTGCCATGCAGCTTCAACACGATACCACAGTTCATCAATAGTAGCGACTGGCGTATTGTGACAAGCCAGTTGCTAGGCCACCATTGACCAGACGTTTTCAATTGGTGAGAGATCTGGAGAATGTGCTGGCCAGGGCAGCAGTCGAACATTTTCTGTATCCAGATAGTCCCGTACAGGACCTGCAACATGACGTCGCGCATAATCCAGCTGAAATGTAGGGTTTCGCAGGGATCAAATGAAGGGTAGAGCCACGGGTCGTAACATATCTGAAATGTAACGTCCACTGTTCAAAGTGCCGTCAATGCGAAAAAGAGGTGACCGAGACGTGTAACCAATGGCACCCCATACCATCAGGCTGGGTGATACGCCAGTATGGCGATGACGGATACACGCTTCCAATGTGCGTTCACCGCGATGTCGCCAAACACGGCTGCGACCGTCATGATGCTGTAAACAGAACCTGGATTCATCCGAAAAAATGACGTTTTGCCATTCGTGCACCCAGGTTCGGCGTTGAGTACGCCATCGCAGGCGCTCCTGTCTGTGATGCAGCGTCAAGGGCAACCGCAGCCATGGTCTCCGAGCTGATAGTCCACGCTGCTGCAAACGTCGTCGAACTGTTCGTGCAGATGGTTGTTGTCTTGCAAACGTGCCCATCTGTTGACTCAGGGATCGAGACGTGGCTGCACGGTCCGTTACAGCCATTTGGAAAAGATGCCTGTCATCTCGACTGCTAGTGATACGAGGCCGTTGGGATCCAGCACGGCGTTCCGTGTTACCCTTCTGAACCCACCGATTCCATATTCTGCTAACAACCATTGGATATCGACCAACGCGAGCAGCAATGTCGCGATACGACAAACCGCAATCGCGATAGGCTACAACTCGAACTTTATCAAAGTCGGAAACTTGATGGTACCTATTTCTCCTCCTTACGCAAGGCATCACAACAACGTTTCACCAAGCAACGCCGGTCAACTGTTGTTTGTGTATGAGAAATCGGTTGGAAACTTTCCTCATGTCAGCACGTTGTAGGTGTCGCCACCGGCGCCAACCTTGTGTGAATGGTCTGAGAAGCTAATCATTTGCATATCACAGCATCTTCTTCCTGTCGGTTAAATTTCGGGTATGTAGCACGTCATCTTCGTGGTGTAGCAATTTTAATAGCGAGTAGTGTGGTATCTTATCAAATGTATGCAACATCACGTAAAATATCATACATACTATGCTATCAAATGTATGCAATGTCACGTAAAATGTCATACATACTATATTAACAAATGTATGAAATGCCGAATCGAGCACTAGATCTGACTGGAGACGGACCCGCCAACGTAAAAGGAGGTGGGGCTGCAGAGTTGGCAGTAGAGAAACGGTAATCGCAGAATGTGTCGGTCAGGCGCGCTCACAGACTTCGGACACGGACTATTCACTGCGTGTAACTCGGGTAAGAGATCCATAAGGGACATTTTAGCCCTTCTAAAGCTGGACGAAACAACTATTGGTGGTGTAAGGTGGTGAAGAGGTAATTTGGCTTACATTTGTGTCCTATCGGCATGTGGCTAACCCCTTCGACGGAAGAAGGTTTAATTTTGCGAGTTCCCTTACATCTCTTCTACCTGTACTGGGAGAATTCTAGATTCGTTGCCATTCATCTGTCATCCATTCGTTTGGCTCTTTCCTGTGAGTTACTAGTTAACCAATGTTTCCCGTTTCTTTGTAAAATTCGACACATCTTCTCCCGATCTGTAGGTTCGTAGGGTATATTGAAAATAGCACTGAAAAGTCCTTCTGTCGCCTTCTTCCGGTAGGCACCATCTTTCCTTAAAGGGACAGTGCGTTGCATTAATTTTGACAGATGGCACATGCTGAAGTTTGAATACTCACAGGCCGACCGGTGCAGCCGAGCGGTTCTAGGCGCCACAGTCTGGAACCGCGTTACCGCTACGGTCGCAGGTTCGAATCCTGCCTCGGGCATGGATGTGTGTGATGTCCTTAGGTTAGTTAAGTTTAAGTAATTCTGAATTCTAGGGGACTGACGATCTCAGATGTTAACTCTCATAGTGCTCAGAGCGATTTGAACCATTCGAATACTCACATAATTGTGTAGAAACTGACTATTGAGGGTAAGTGGTAGCCTAAATTTCGTTGTTGCAAATGTACCTATTTCGTTCATGAGACCAGAGGCTTTTTCACAGATTTCATGGTGGGCACTATATGTTCTGCCCTCATCCATACATCCTGACAAAGAAGTGACATTGTTGGATGTCAGTGCCACTTCATATACGTACACACCATCGGCTGGTTCAAATGGTTCAAATGGCTCTAAGCACTATGGGACTTAACATCTGAGGTCATCAGTCCCCCAGAACTTAGAACTACTTAAACCTAACTAACCTAAGGACATCACACACATCCATGCCCGAGGCTGGATTTGAAACTGTGACCGTAGCGGTTGCGCGGTTCCAGGCTGAAGCACCATCGGCTGGTATGTAAACGTTTATAGCTACAGTTCTCCGTGACAGATGAACGTCTGCAAGAGTGCACTAGTGTTGTTCGTGTATAGTGCTGCTACCAGGCCTGGTAGAATATGGAAGGGATATGAACCACATCAGATGTTGAGTGACAGCTATGAAGAACACGGAGTCATCGTGTACATGGGTCAGTCAGAGTTTCAAAGCGACCGCACTTTGGTTCTTCTTTTGGCGGGTCATGCCATTTTTATATTAGTTTTCAGATCATTCGGGTTTAATTGCGTCCTGAAGTTGGGTTCCATGAGAATATGAGAGCAGGCATACTCGTCAAGTTTTCGCCCTACCACGTCTGACTACCCCAAGAGAGGACCGTCATATTCTTCACTAAGCTCACAGTAACCATTTCACCGAGAGGGATAGCGCCGTGGTTAGCACACTACACCCGCATTCGGGAGGACGACGGTTCAAACCTGCATCTGGCCATCCTGATTTAAGTTTCCCGTGGTTTCCCTAAATCGCTTGCGGAAAGTGCCAGGTTAGTTCCTTCGAAAGAACACTACCGAGTTGCTGCTTAATTCTTCTGTAAACCGAGTTTGTGCTCCGTCTTTAACGCCCTCGTTGTCATCTGGATGTTAAACACTAATCTCATCTTCCTTCTGTGACCACTTCACATCTGGGCCTACCGTTCGAAAATAAGTAATACAATCCATGCAACATTCTGTATCATTCTGTATCAATGTTCGGAGACTAGTGACGACCGGATTAAGGAATGAATTATAGTCTCATCCATAGATAGACGGAATGGTGTCGTGACCGGAAATCGTGGACTGCTGATGAATATCGTCACATTGATTTCAACGATGGGGCGTGGATCTGCGCTACGTCGAATGACGATCGTCGAGGTGTGTAGCAGCGACATTGGACGAAGTCGCACTCTTCAAATATTTTGTAGAGGCACAGTGGTTCTACACCTGTCGTCATTGTGTGAGGTACCACCTGGTATGAATTCATATCATGGCTGGCAACGACCGAGAGTACTCTGACCGCACAACCGTACGTCCTGAGTGTTACACCTTGTGCGACAGCATTGTGGTACAATTTTCCAGCAGGAAAATGTTGTCCAGACGTGGTACGCGTGCCTAGGAAATGTCTGCTTAATTTTGAGATATTCCCTTGGCCAGCACGGTACACAGATCTGTCTCCGATATCCAGTATACGAAGGACCAGTTGGAACATTTATGGACCAGTTTCCGTAGGAGAGGTTACAATAGCTTTATGACACCCTTCCAACCGAATCACAGCAAAAATCCGGGCCAGAGCTGGTGTAACGTCATAGTGGTAGGTGGGCATGTACTGCCAAGTTTTTTTGTAAATTTGACTATATTTGCTTATCACTGAGCCGGCCGGTGTGGCCGAACGGTTCTAGACGCTTCAGTATGGAACCGCGTGACCTCTACAGTCGCAGGTTCGAATCCTGCCTTGGGCATGGATGCGTGTGATGTCCTTAGGATAGTTAGGTTTAAGTATTTCTATGTTCTAGGGGACTGATGACCTCAGATATTAAGTCCCATAGTGCTCAGAGCCATTTGGTTATCACTGAGATGAAAATATACCCCCTCGATTCGTGAAGTTTCATTTCGTTACCTCCTCCCCTTCTGGGTGCTTCCCTTTTTTAGCCAGGTAGTGTAGGTATATCCTCAAATGTCGATTTAATAGTTTCCTGCTTACTGAAACACCATGTATTCCAATAAGGGATTCCTGGTTTCGACAGTAGGAAGTAGATAGTCCTGTTTGGGGCGTTCCTTAGTTTGTTTTGTTCGCACTACTGCTGACTCATGGGCAGAGATGCGTTACATTTTTGCTCTATCGAAGCTACAGAAATTTCGTTAACTACTACGAGGATATGCAACGATCGCAGCGATGACAGAACTGAACTGCGTCATTTCTATTAGTTGTTCGATTAAAACATCCCAGAAGATAGCGTTTGATTGTCGTACGAGAAGATGTCTATGCCACCATTTTTCGGCGAGAGTAATCTCTGAAGGAGTAGCACCAGCTGCCTAAACGTCGTAAACTAAGACGGTCACCGATCATTACTGAAAGCTCTGGTGCCGTCTATCATGATGGCTACACCGTATTTCTCATAAGTAATGTCACCGATTGAAGTCGCCTGACATACAGCCTAGCCCATCGCTTTTCACTTCTTGAAACTACGTGGTGCTTGATTTAGACCAATTAGCTCTCTGCGCCACTACGAGATCGCATAAGAATGGTTCACCTATTTTTCCCAGAGTGTTTAGCAGGAAAACAGGCATGCACAATTTAGCAATTGAGAAATATGTGCCGGCCGGAGTGGCCGTGCGGTTCTAGGCGCTACAGTATGGAGCCGAGCGACCGCTCCGGTCGCAGGATCGAATCCTGCCTCGGGAATGGATGTGTGTGATGTCCTTCGGTTAGTTAGGCTTAATTAGTTCTAAGTTCTAGGCGACTGATGACCTCAGAAGTTAAGTCGCATAGTGCTCACAGCCATCTGAACCATTGAGGAGTATGTGTCTCACCTTTTTAAAATAACTATCATCTCAGACTTCTTCCCTATCCTTCGTATTATGCACAGAATAAAATATTCCTTCAACACAGGTGTTAGGTAGGACACTATTAGGGCTAGAACTTCGTGAAGCAGTTGCGACAGTAAGCCGCCAGGACTGAGAGGATTTCTTCTTTTATTTCACAATTAGGGTACGCGGATATTCCAATGAGTTCTCCCATTCTGTTGCAAAATTGTACGGAAGTGGATATTTTGTTGAATATCAAAATGAAAAAAATTTAAACTGGTAAGCATTTCATTGACACCAAAAAGGTACATAAACTTGAGCGAGCATTGAACAGGAGAAGAACCTTATTTCCCTTGTAGTTAGAGGTACCAACAAAACTTCAAATATTTGTATTGCTGATTCAGACTTGAGGTATCACATTCGGGAATTCCTTGAAACCTGCCATCAGAAATGAATTGCAATCTACTTACTACATTGACCAGATGCAGATAAATATATAAACTAGAAGTATAGTATTGACATCAAAAGTAAATATAAAACCGCGCAAACTTTGAATAAACCTGGAACTTCTTTGGACGGAGCAAAAAGAACTTATACTCAGACGGTACGAAAATCAGACTTCGAAAAGTATATAATCTGGAATGATCCGTAAACTTTGAAAATACGAACAGCCCAAACTAGCACACTTCCATCACAGAATCAATCTTGTCTAGATTCACTTTGTGAATCATTGGCATGACATATCAAACATGATCGACTTAATATTTCGTGTTGCTTGCAAATCGGACAGCTACATTTGGCGCATGTGTTGTTGGATTCTTTATTCTCTTTTCTGTCGCACATGCGGCATCTCATTTTCATGAGGAATGGCGGACTAGAGACTGGGCGATTCACATCTGCTATAGTTCCGAGGACCATCCCTGATTCGAAGCGTAGATTACTCCTAATCTTCACATTAGCTTGCCTTCGTTTCATTTGATGTTCAGCTGAGCTGCAGCCAAGATTTTTCAGAATATTTTGGCGAGGAAATTTACTTCTAGCTCAAGTTCAAATGGTTCAAATGGTTCTGAACACTATGGGACTTAACACCTATGGTCATCAGTCCTCTAGAACTGAGAACTTCTTAAACCTAACTAACCTAAGGACATCACACAACACCCAGGCATCACGAGGCAGAGAAAATCCCTGACCCCGCCGGGAATCGAACCCGGGAACCTAGCTCAAGTGAATGAAACGAAGTTGTTTACTTCTTTATAACGAGTGTGGCATAAAAATATCGCATGGGTCAATGGCAAGAGTCCCTCTTTGTGTGCAACACGTTCTGTCCAAGCAATCAACTCCTCCTTGTGTCAGCTTATAGAACTCAAAGACGTCAGGCTCCCATGTATTAGGTTTTACGGGTCCCGAACTATGCATCGTGGATAAAACTTTAACGTTCTTGTTCTTTTTTACGGAGAATGAAGTGAGCACTTTATCGGATTGGTAAATAAATCTTGATGTCATAAGATCTAATGCTCTTAATGCCGGCAATCAAGGAGGTATTTCTCCTTTGTTTTTCCGCATGATGCCAACAAAAGTGAGTTTACATTCAGTAAGCTCCTCAGCCAATTCGTACGATGGAAATCAGATATCGGCAGTTACATTGCGATTGGCATATTTTATGTTTTCACACAGGTGAATGACGTTGTATGTTGGCAAAAGAAGAGAGCCTCCCCTCTGAACTGTACTTTTACCAACACAGGGTAACCCTTCTCAAGAGTAAAATGTGCTAGCGTCGCAAACGTGACACAATTTCCTATCCATATTTGTCGGGTATTCAGGGATAAACATTTTAAAGAGACAGTGCCCCATCGAACTAAGAAGAGTTTCATCAATGGACACATTTTCGGAAGGGATATAATATGTCATGTACTTTGCATTGAAAATGTCCCACACTTCACGAATGGACGCTAATTTATGATTTGTCCTTCTCTCATCGCGTGTTGGTTTGGAATCAAATCTCAAATATGAAAGAAAGAATTTGAATCGCTTTCTAAGCGTCGCAAATTTGAGGAATGAAAGACCAAATTTTTGGGAATAAAGACCGTCGAGATCCACCTCAGAGTTCTTGCTAGCCCCACAAAGAGTGCTTTCACGTCAAAGTCAACAGTGGGTATAGTGTATCTCTGTAACTCTGGGGCCAAAGCATCTCTTTTACTGACTACTTCATTAGTGAATAAAGTCTTCACTGATGAATAATTAAACGAAGAAGGGAGGGGTGTTGTCTGTTCGAGAAGCCCCTTTTGCACCGGGAAGCTGGGTAATGATGTTTCTCTGAGGATTTATGGTTGCAGAATATCTTAATGTCGAAGTAATCTAAATGGTTTCTCCATCCTTGCCCAAAATGAAGTCTCGATCTTCACTGTTACGGCGACTTCACGCCAGTCGGGAACAATAGTGAAGAGATGGCTGTGAGAAGACGTCAGCCAGTCGCACGATGACCAACCCCTCTCCAGGACGACAACGCGACAGCAGCGGCCCTTATTTGAAGAGGACTGTTGACGCCCCAGTTGAATAACAGCTTCAAGATTAGGCACTTGTATAGCGACGTTAATTTCAGCCAACTCGCTTGTAATCTATATGTAGCACAGACTTGGAATTGTTTCGTATGTCGCCCTTTGCTTGCGACACGTCTGTGTAATTGCCAAATTAAGTAATGTATTTTATCTTTTTGTAATAAAACTCATTAACACGATTTCCTTGAATGTTTGTCTAGCGAACCGAGTACGCAGGATTCCTACACACACCATATTTGACGATAAGGCTGGACATAATAATCACAGTCTCCTAAATCTGTCTGTTGCGAGGGACACCTAGTTTCTTCAGGAACAAAGAAGAACTAGTCAGATACTGTATCGTAGTTTCACAAAATTTTGTCCTCCAACTAACCGTATATGTCTTCACTATCCTCTTCTGAAAGTGGCTCCTCTATCTCTTGGCACTCCCAATCTGCTATGATTTTCTCCTCACGGATGAACCAATGACCTCCACAACTATCTGACATATTCTCAACTAAGGAGAAACTCAAAGAGAAAAATGTTCCATTCAGGTTCGAAGAAATAATACGTTTCCAAAATACCAGTATGGGTAAGACACAACTTTTCCTCATTCTCATTTTTATCCAGCACGCAGACAGTGAAAATAACCCTTATATAGTTCAAACAATTGGAAATCGTAAAGGAAAAAGTATTTTCTACATATGTCAATTCTTTTTTTACACGGACTCTGTTGTGGGATCCTTTCGGTCACTACTGAGGAAGACACCATTCAAGGAGCGGCCAGGGAAAAAAAAGTGGGCCTGATGTAAGCCAGGACCTCACGTAGTCAACAGAAGACTAACAACGCAAATCCCGCAGCACAGAATCGGAATCTCATTCCTATAAAGCGTGGTACCCATACTATAAGTAATTTTTCCTCTACTCAGGCGCAAGTAGCGAATGTGAAATTGTAACTTCTATAACACTGTGCATCAAAATTCATTACGTGCAGCGGATGTGGCCGCCGGCACGCTGCACTGAAACACTCCGCTATCGGCATCTTATCGAGCCGGCGACCAGACGCCCTACGTGACTTGTGTACACGGCAGAGCAGGCACCGAATCGCTTGCTTTTTTTAAATGTGTGTTTAGTGTTTACAAAGTGCTACCTCCCTTGAGGCTGGACTTATTGCGTGAAGAGGTTTAGGGAGTTTCAGTGAAATGAAATGTCGTGTGACGAGGGCCTCCCGTCGGGTAGACCGTTCGCCTGGTGCAAGTCTTTCGCTTTGACGCCACTTCGGCGACTTGCGCGTCGATGGGGATGAAATGATGATGATTAGGACAACACAACACCCAGTCCCTGAGCGGAGAAAATCTCCGAACCAGCCGGGAATCGAACCCGGGCCCTTTGGATTGACAGTCTGTCGTGCTGACCACTCAGCTACCGGGGGCGGACAGGGAGTTTCAGTAAACTTCATTGAACTGTAAGCACGGACTTTGGCACGGGGCCCATGAGCCCTGCTCAGATTGTGATTACAGCAGTTTGGTAGTTATTAGGGTGCCTCCAGAATGGCACCAGGCATCTTTACACGATGCCACCGTACAGGAGCTACCAACCCATTATCTTCGTGGTGGCGAGTTGTAGGACATAGAGCATAGAGTTTTCCATAATCTGCTGGTTCTGTAAGAATCTGCTGATAAATCGTATGTGGTAACCTATGAGATCCCTCCACACTCTGTCAAAAGCCTTCTCAGTGTCCAGAAACAAGGCAACATTTTAGCTCGAGACATTAAGGTTGTATGTGATGTAGTCCATGACTCGTAAGAGCTGGAGTTCTACTGACAGCAAGGTTGAAATGCAAACTGATCCACTCTGATAACATAGTGGTCCATGATGATAGGTCGTAAGCGGATCAAGATGAACCGTTTTAAAATATTCGATAATGTCCGTAAGGGACCAATCAGCAGGTAACTGGCAGGGTGGCTTGGGTCTCTCCCTCGTTTGGGGAGCGGAACGACACTGGCGATCTTCCAAGAGTCCAGGAACTAGCCAATCCTCATACAACTGCCATAGATTCTCGTCATTAGCACGTGAGGTTTCCGTGGTATATACTTAACGTGAACGTTTGTAAATTCGTCTCACACGAGGGTGGAATAACATCCGAAGTGTCTTACGGTCTGTCGTATTTTGCAGGCTTCGTAGGGCCCAGATCGATACGCTGGTCTGCTTTCCTAATTTCTTGATATCTCTGACTACCTTGTTCAGCATGTGCGTCATTCCCCAAGTCGTCAAGCGTGTTTTGAGCCTCAAATGCGGAAGAAAAAGTTTCATAGACAAGGCCTACTAGTCCTTGAAGATCCCCTGAAAGTGATTTAGGGTCTCGGAGATTGTGATTAAGCTCAAATGATCGCATAGATGAAGCTCAAGGGCGGCCAGCTGATCTTTCCATAGTTATTCTTTGTATTCCATTGCCTGTCCTTGCAGTACTCGTGAGAGTGTCTAAATTTCCCTTCTGTCAGTTGGATTTCGAAGCCATTGCTAGTGTCTCCTTGCTCTGTTCTTGAGGGCTTTCTATTGCAGCAGTGGCGAATAGGTGTCGTGGTATGGTGTATGTAGCTCCACTTTGACAGAGGCCTGTTGGGAAGCATGTTGTATCTTGAATGAGATTTTGACTCTGCAGCGGAGTGTGCGCTGATATGAAACTTCCTGGCAGATTAAAACTGTGTGCCGGACCGAGACTCGGAATCGGGACCTTTGCCTTTCGCGGGCAAGTGCTCTACCAACTGAGCTACCCAAGCACGACTCACGCCCCGTCCTCACAGCTTTACTTCTGCCAGTACCTCGTCTCCTGGGGTCCTCTAGGCCAAACGTTTTAGCTTCCAAAAGTACCTCCTATTGGTAATGGTGGACCCACATGAGTTCTTGTTCCTTGAGGTCCATGGGTAGCGTTTGTCGTTAAGATAGCCATACGATAGTACCTTCCGATAATGGTTGAAGATTGCTTGCAAATCATCCTCTTCAAACGTCTGCTGTGGCCTGGGGTGTGCCGCAACTAACGTGGTGATCCAATAGTCAGTCGATAAGATGGTCGCTGTGGCTTGCAAAGTTGACAGAGGCGGGAGGTTGGCTAGTGCATGATTGATGAATTGCTTGTGAAAGATTGCTGTGTCTCCCCTATGGCCGTTCGTATGCTCTGCTCTGTATCCTGACATGTTCTTGCGGTTAAACGATTAGGTAGGGTGGAGGTGAGTCTCGGTGACGAGAAGGATATCAATACAGTGCTGTGCGATGAAATATTTCAACTCGAGTTTCTTGTGCATAAGGCAATGCACACTGAATGTAGGAAGTCAGTTGTCAGTGGTCCTTCCAGATCTATGGGGCATTGCTAGGGATGAAGAGATACATGGCACCATCAAGAAGGACCAATAATTTCGTAAGGGAGTTACCTGCAGCCAGAAATTTTCGCAATATATCTTTGATAGTGGTGAAGATATCACCATTTTCCAGTGAAGTGATGAAGTCCTTGAGGCTACTAAATTTTTCCTGAAGTTCCAAAAAAGGCAAACGATGGTTGTCCGTCACTTGAACTGATCGGCACTCACCATCCCCTCGGTGGGTAAGTTGATGTAGTTCACGTTGTGGGCCGAGAGTGGCTAGCTGGCAGCGTTTGCAAATCTTTAGGATTTGAGATATTCATTTCTGCTGTAATTTTCGTGGATTGCCGTTCTTACGCCATGACGGCTTATCCTTGTGCTGTGTAGGTCCTCAGGGCTTGCTGAAATGAGATGCAGCTGCGCCATGTAATTGGGCGATCACTTCCGTAGATTACACACTTTGCTTTCTGAGTGCATTATTGTTGACAATTATTCAACGGGTGCATGCTCCCACACTTGACACATCTGGGAGGAAAGACCATCCATTGTGTGATGTACGTCATAAATGGAGTCGCTGGTTGGACCAGCAGGCAGGAAGATGCAGTAGACAGGCTGTGCTGGAAAGTTGTAGGTTTTCTAGTTTCTGGACCTGAACTGATGAACGGCAACATGGGGGACGCTCCTCCTATGAAGCTCTGCTTCAACTTCTTCAGATATGATTTAGGTAGGCAAATATTAAATGACCACCTTGAGAGGCCTACCCACAGGCAACTGGTGCATGAAGAAAGGGATCTTCAATATATGGAAGAATCACAATGCTTAATACTGTCACCCATATAGACAGCTCAGATGGGTCCAGAGACTTGTTTCTTCAACTCCATATTTAGGGGCAGATATTTTCCTGATGTGTGGAACTTCCACTGTCAATACTTTTGTTGCTCGTGATGTACTAGGTGGAGTCATTCCTGAAGCAGTGGTGATTGGTGGTGTCGTCGATAAGTCCATTTATTCGTCTTCGACAGAGAGTGCTCCGATTCTGTTCCAGGTCAGATGTGGTTGTTGCCTTCTGGAGACTTGATCAAGACCTTGAGAAGCTTTTCTCCTCAGTCCTGCCTTTTTATGAATGACATTTCTAAACCCGTGGTTGTCATCGTCGTCATCGGTTGACTGCATTGAGTCTGGATCAGTCGCCAGAATCGAACCGCACCTGCTACCTTCCTCAGAAGATTGATCTTTATAAGTTGCTTTGAAGCCACGCCTGGTGGCTAAGTCTCTGGCCTGTTGACCTCTCTTCTTCTTGTCTACATTGGTGAGCGTATAACCTTGGTCTGCTAGCTGAGGTTGAACTGTAATAGCGACAGGAGTGTAATCACTAAGGGTAACGGTGCTTCCCGCTGTCCTGTGCCTGGTGCCTGACCTCGATCGTTGTCTGGGAGCGCGTGGGGTTGCTACCCGCGGGCGGGGCCCAGGCCTGCCATTGGTCTTTGGTGTTGCCATAACAGCGTGTGCCAAATCCGAAGCCTTGGTTGTCAGGATCGAATGTCTTGTCGCCATAACATGGGTCATCGCACTCGTAGTCCTGCCTCCATGCCTGGGTCGTCGTGATCGAATGGCCGTCCTCCATTGCCGGACTCGTCATGAACAGAGCGCACGATTTGGGCCCTGGCGGGGCAAACTCCGCCAGAAGGCGATCGGACAACTCCTGCGCGGCCGAAGCGGCTGCCTTACGCGGTCTCTGTGGACTGGTCCGCTCGCTGACTGCTGAAGCTCTACCATGTATAAAGACCGCGCGGCAAGCTCTCTTCATTCTCTGTTTTGCGAATGTAGCGTGGATATCCGCCCCACCAAATTTCTACAAGCCCCTCCAAATCCTCGAGCGCCATGTACTCTGGCTGGCATTCCGCATCCGTGTACCTTCCCCACACGGATCCTCTTTCATCTCATCAAATTCCCACCCCTCCACACCTAGGTAGAACACCGCGGCATCTTCTATACTATCCGCAGACTAGATTCCAATAACCCCGTTGTCTCCCCCCTGATGACCATCCCTGGTATGCTGCCGCACCTTCTCAAACACATCCATCTTCCCTACACCTACACAAGGCCCATATTCTACCCGAACGCAACCTCAACCAACTCTTTCATCCAGACAATGAAATTCATCCTGATAGTTAGCCCTCGTACCAACTTAAGTCTTCCTAACCTATCCTACTTCACGCAGGGCTCCTTTATCATGTTCCCTCCCCACCCATGCCAACCCCTTTCCTTTTGTAACCACTATCGTACCCATACAACACTCTGCTCCTCACCCTTTGCCTTTCCCACCGACCGCATTTCCAAGTATCCACCTTAACACCTACATATCATTTCTGTAGTTTTCCAGCCTAAGAGACCGCTATCCTTTTACTCGCACCCCTCAATCCTATGGAAGATACTCTTTCCAACAATACTCCTCACTCTGTGCAACTCCTTCAGATTTTAAGTCAAAGTGCAGTGTTTCAGTTTTTTTTTTTTTGCTTTTTTTGTGAAAAGGGTTTCATTCTTCTACGACGTGTTTTTAAAATGTATATATTATCCCTTTTTTTAAACTGTGCATCTTTGATTTTTAATTAAAAACGGACAAACAGCCCCACACTTTGTTTCCAATTCTCATTATAAATTTTTTAATTCGCTTGCTGAATAGCGGAAAATTGTACCTCTGACACCCCACCCCCTGCCCATATGGGTCGAGGGGAATGAACTAACGATAAAGGAAAAAAGAAAAAAGCCCTCGTCTTCAGATGTGTTGTACCGCTCAATGTCCTGTTCCTGTGCTTTTGTGTACTTGTATGTAGATTAATAAAGTCTAGTTCTTTTTGGCCGCACTATTACTTGTGTCTTATATTACGACGGTAACCACCCTGTAGTGTGGTTACCGACGATTTCTCATAAATTGTAGTCTTAGTGTGGCCCTAAGACTTAATAGTTATTGAATTTTGATGTTATTGTTCGTTTTTGATTAAACAGAGATAGGTGTCTTAATAACATTTTAATGATATTATTTATAATGTAAGTAGATAGGTTTTCTATTTCATCTCTCAACATGCGTTTTGTAGCTTTCCGAGAATTAGCAAAGCAGCTTAAGTCTGGTCTCCACCATGATGTCTGAGAAGGGTAATACAGACAGACGAATACGGGTTTATTACGATATGGTTTAGATATTTCCCGATTATTTAAATTTCATAAGGAAAAAGTGTTTACACTTTAATGAAGTCTTACTTCTAATTTCAGAAGGCGAGGACAAGACATAGATAGTCAGAGGAGGCCAAATGGACTGAGCTAACCCTAAAAAGTATTCTGTGTAGTGAAGTGAGGAAGGGTCACTGTATCAAAGGAGCTGAACGTACTAAAAATTACACTTCTTGATAGATTCTCAGGCGAATCCTGAACAAGAACAAGCTTTAATCAATTATGTGACGGCACTGGTACAATCATCCTACATAATTTCCCAGGTTGAGAAGCGTCACAAACCTTACGACCTAATATTACTGCAAGGTCGTACCACGCCACTAAGTGGATTGCACCTGTCAGTATAGGATCACCGTTTTCTGTCCACGTGTCCACACTTCAACACATGACATGCTGCTCCGGGGAAAATAACAATTAATGGTTTGCTCTTGTCACTTGTACTTGGAAGTGCTAAACAACCTAAAAACATACGACTGGAAATGGTTATAATTATTAGTCTGCAAAGGACGCAAATATTGGTATAATATTCTTCAGTCCCCCGTCCTGAGCCACCAAAAGAAGTATGTTTCCTTATTCCCGTTGCACCCCGTATTTAATACTGTTGGTATTACCCTGCACGGATGTCGATATTACCCAGGTACTCGTGGCAATACCGGTATGTGGAGGACTTGAGGAATTTTGTATACCTTCGAAGGTATTCAAAATTTTTCGACTTTTTTAATACAGCTATGCGTCTAACATTCCTGGACCTCGCAAGGTGCCAAAATTTTTCCATGAGCGTGACAAATTCCAAATAAAACGAAGAATCTCTGAAGATGTCGCTATTTCCTCGATCTCCGTTAATACTTCCTTTTCTAAAACCAGTCACAATGGTAGACTTCTCCACGGACATACCACAGACAATTGTGTATTTCCAGCACAGAGCCCCAACGTTGACGAGACAATCAGTTGTTTGTCAAAGAAGATAAGCAGTTCATAAACAGACATCTCACAGACCCGCTCATAGCAAATCTCGTACCACCTGAAATATTTTTTTTTCCTCTGTTGATTCCTTACCTTAAAACAAAGTTCATACTTTTCGCCTAAAGAATTTAGACATCATTTATAGACATAACATGGAAGGGAGGTCAAAAGTGCGGTCATGTCACCTATAAACAAAGCTGCTGTTGAATTATCAGGCTAGACGCAACAAATAACAAAGCTACCTAGATTAGGATAGACTAAGAAAGGTGAATGTAGGAAGGACTGTACACCGAAAAGGGTTAGTTTGATGGTATATCACCGCAATATTTGGGCTCAGTAAGTTTCTATCTATATGAACGATGTTCAGATTAATGTTCTAGCACATGAATGGACTTGACTATGTAATTTTATCTTTGTAATAACAGTGAAGGAATTGTAGATATAAGGAAGAAACGAAGGGCTGTCTGAAACGATTTAGGAAAGCCGTGAGCTAAAATAGGGCGGTTGCGTGTGTGGCTATGAACCAGGAAGACTATAATCACATACAAACGTGTACCCATTATCTACAAAATAATTTAGAAATCGACATTTGACATTGTGAGATGAGAGCGCCGTGCAGACTGCTTTGGCAGATTAAATTGTGCTTTGGAATTTAGCCTTTTCGTAAAATTGCCGATTCATACTTGAAAACCTGAAGAAAGTGAAACATAAATGACAAAATTGAGTCTAAGCTGTAAGCTGGTAATGAAACGACCATTACATTTTCCACTCCTGTGTTTGTTTTGATGTTGGTTGCACGATGTAGAAGCATTCTTATCTTTTTCTTTTCACTTCTTATAGGCTGTCAGTCAGACACTGTCCGACGCGGATTTTGAACAATGGAACAATGAGCGTGCACGGAGCAAGGAGAATTCTTTGTTCCTGTTTCTTGCGCAGGTGTCACCTAACAGGTATTTTCTTCGACCTTGAGAAGGCCTTCGTTACAACTTGGAGGCATAATATTCTCGGACAGCTCATGGAGCTGTGTCTGGGGACGTTTACCTACGGTACTTAGTTCCTCCATATTATTATAGACTCGGCATACTTAGGCAGTCGTTTTGAACAAAGGAATGATGTGCCTCGAGGTTGTGTTTTAATTCTGACTTTGTTGGCAATTGCTGTTAACAGTATTATCTTCATTGTGAACGATCCCTTCTAGCGTTTCCTATTCATGCACCAATTGCCTACTTTTAGCTCGTCTTCCATAAGTGCAGGTGACATGAGCCAGCTACAGCTGAAAATCTTGAGGATGGAAAAATCGTCAGATAAAGCTCTCCTTAGATTTTTGACTGAGAAGTATGTGTGTAATCCTTTTAACCACCTGTGTTCTAGCTTTAATTTTCCTGAACTGAAAATGAAGGATACCGTTTTAAACTTTAAAGAATCGATGAATTTTCTGGGCCTCACTTTTGATGAAAAAATTACTTGGCCACCTCACCAAAACATTTGTAGAGAAGGCGTCAAAAAACAGTTAATATTTTGAAATATCTTAAGGCACAGGCCTTTAGGAGCAGAAAGAACTTGTCTGTTGCAGTTTCGTTGGTAGTTTGTACGACCCCGGCTTGACTCGGGAAGTGTAGTGTGTCGGTCAGCTACAGTATTGTATTTAAAAATATTCAATGCTGTCTGGGACATCTAGGATCAGCTCTATTCCCAGCCTCTGCGCCCTGGTAGGTGAGCCATCTTTTCGCATCAGGCAGAAAATCCTCATGGTGCGAAAGATGTACAAAATATATTATCTCCTCCCCCACCTGCATACCATTCCGTTCTCGTCCGCCTTTCGAACGACAGTTTAATGTCCGGCGGCGTGCCATTGGGCCTTTGAGGGACGTGTAAAAGATTTCATGCTAGAAATTAGTGTTGCGGGTTTTGGTGTTTTAGTCAAAGTCGAAGTGAAAGGTCCTCAAGGATTCCTAAGAGGCCCAGACTTATTTTAGAATTGGCAATGTTCAAAAAAGAATTCACATCGGATTTAATTTTGTAATTAAGTATTTTGTGGGTAAACACCGCTATTTTAATGAAGTATAAGGGGCAGTCAAATGGTAACCGAACACAACGGAACCATGGAATAGTTCTATTCAAAATTAATATTACACACATTAAGACATCTATCCCACTGGGAGATGAGACTGTTAATTGTTGCTTCGTAGAACGCTGTCTGCCGCTGACGAATCCACGACCACACCCACTCTTGCACTTCCTCGTATGACTTAAACCTACGTCCACACACGTCTTTCTTCAGGTCGCCAAAGATCTGGAAATCACACAGTTAAAGATCCGGACTGTACAGAGTATGTTTTAGTCTTTTCCAACCAAATGGCTGAAGCGTAGCCCTCGTCCTAGTGGCAGTGTGGCGGTGGGCGTTAGCGTGCAACAGGAAGATTCCGTCTGACAGCATTCCTGGATGGCTTTTTTGTCGTTTCTCCATAGCTCTGCTCATTGATTGTGGTTGCAAGCTTTAGGAAATCGACGAGCAGAGCGTCCATGCAGTAGAAGAGGGTCTTCTTGACCTTATCGTAACTTGTGTGAACAGCTTTGACTGTTGGAATGTTCCCACAGTTGGCTTTGCAGTTTTCCCTAGGGCTGTCGAAAAGAATTATCGCGTTTCACGATAACGCCCATCTCACACTGCGAATCGGATGAAGGCTACGCTTCAGTGATCTGATCTGGAAACACTGAAACCTCTTCACATCTTTGGCGACCTGAAGAAAGACATGCATGGACGTAGGTTTCAGTCGGGTGAGGAAGTACAAGAGTGGGTGCGCTTGTGGTCCCGGTAGCGACAGACCGCCTTGTACGAAACGGGAATTGATCCTCTCGTGTCCCAGTGGGATAAATGCCTGTGGTTTTTATTTGACTGCCCCTCATATACAGGGTGAACATTAATAAAATCCCTACTTCTGGAGAAGGAGTAATTTATCATGTGTCAGGTGAATAGTTTCCACTACTGGGTACATTTGATCCAATGCTTTTAAAGCACTAAGAGGATCTGGACAGATGAGAAAATTTTTTCCTTACATGAAGCCACATTTGCAATAATATTTTCAGGGCTGCACAGAGGTCGGCACTAAAAACTGTAAACTGACGAGGGAGTCAATATCTGAAGAACGGTTCGGAAAGACCACTGAGTAGCCAGTGGTATACCCTTTTTTGAGCCGTCTGTGTACAAGGTTAACATTAATACAACCGACGAACTGCAGCGACGGATTCCTGACTGGAAATGGAGGAAAATAAATCCTATGAACACGTGTCGGGAAATGTACCTTCGCCACAGTAGATAGAGCTGTGCGAATGAAAGTTTCTCTGAACCCGTGCCGATGTTCCTTGTGTATTGCAGGCTGTGTGATAGACGCAGCGTACAGTAAGCAGCAGAATGGTCCGGTATTGACGTCGGGAACAAGCCGAGATGATGCCTGTGTAAAATGTGTGTGAAATCTTACGGGACTTAACTGCTAAGGCCATCAGTCCCTAAGCTTACACACTACTTAACCTAAGTTACCCTAAGGACAAACACACACACCCATGCCCGAGGGAGGACTCGAACCTCCGCCGGGACTAGCCGCATAGTCCAATAATGCAGCGCCCAAGACCGCTCGGCTAGTCCCGCGCAGCTCATGCCTGTGTACGACCAAGCTTTCGGAAACGCTCGAGTTGCAGCATCTGTGGGCTACAGATAATCCTCGAACAATGGTTGAGGTGTCTCATCAGCATCGGTTCAGCATTAATATATGGGTAGGGATTCTTGCCGGCGGTGTGGCTTCGCGCTTAGAGGGGCCAAATCACGAATCGCGCGGCTTCTCCCGCCGGAGGTTCGAGTCCTCCCTCGGCCATGGGCGTATGTGTTGTCCTTAGCGTAAGTTAGTTTAAGTAGTGTGTAAGTTTAGGGACCGATGACCTCAGCAGGTTTGTCCCTTAGAAATTCACACACATTTGAACATTTGCCGGGATTATTGACAAGCGCATACTTGGGTAGGTTATTATTCTGCAACCTCTCGACGGAGAAACGTACCTGTACCTGCGGAATACTTTACCTGGGCTGCTTGAGGAACTGCCTTTGGCAGTACGACAGGCTCTGTGGTTTCTGCATGATGGAGCACTTCCCGAATTCCTCATCATAGTTCGCCGAAACCTCAACAAAGTCTTTCCCGGACGTTGGATAGGACGCAGTGGCTCCGCAGCATGTCCTACTAGATCACCGTGTTTAATGCCTGGATTTTTACCTCTGGGTGCAGCTTAAAAGCTTTGTGTATTCTGAACCACTCCCTGATGTGCAGACCCTTCAACAACGTGTTCACGACGAGTGTGACGCTATTCAGAGAGAGGTGGGAACGAACTAAAAAGTGCGGCAATCCATGATGGGACGTATGAATGCGTGTATTGTAGCACATGGAGGCCACTTGCAACATCTCTTGTGGATGCGATGCAGCTCTATACTGTGTTCCAGGATGATATTTTGTCGTTGCTTGCAAACCGTCCGTTTCCGGACACATGTTCATAAGACCATTTTTCCTCCATTTTCTGTCAGGAATCCGACCCGACCCACTCTCGGGAAGGGAATTAGGGAAAATGAGATAGCGGATGAACGAGCCCGTAACGAGGCTAGCAGGAAAATCTGTGTGACTATGTACCATAGTCTTGCAGGTTGCCATCCCGATTTTGAGCCAAAGGACATGCAAGTACGAGAGAAAGCAAGGAAGGAAGAAAGGTTAGATTTTAATGTCCCGTCAACATCGAGGTCATTAGAGACTAGGCTTAAGCTCGAACTTTTCGTGCACTGGGAACGAAACCGGTCGTGCCCTTTAAAAGGAACCATCCCGGCATTTGTGTCGACCGATTTATGGAAATCACTTACAACCTAAATCAGTATAGTCGTAGGCGGATTTGAACCGTGGTCCTCCGAATGTGAGTTCAGTGAACTGCGCCACCTCGCTCGGCTTGTGAGGAAAGTGGCGAGGTATGAAGGACAATAATTAGTGGTCACTGAAGCCAACTGTCTGGCTGTAGCATATCTCCATCCGTTCACTCCCTGGGATGAAGTCAGCCTTATCCGACTCTGAATAGGACACTGTACGTTGTCCTTTCAGTCATAGCTACATACTCTTTGATGCCTGTGGCATAACGACACACCATAAGCCACGTTTCATTAGAGTCCATTTCATATTCGGACCTCAGCACTGCAGCCTATGTAAGTGAATATCTTTCGTCTGTTTTAGCTAATCTTGAGACTAGTATTACAATGCTTTCAGAAATTTCCGCATTGTCCGTAATGGAACCTTATGTCTCATACTGGAGGTTTTCATGCGTGTCAAAGTGGCTGGCTCATCGCTTTTGCGTACTAATCAGCCCGCCACATATACCTGCCACGAAATTTTAATCAATTTTTTACTGTATAGTGACTCTAAACATTCAAAGGTCGTACTCACACGTAAACCTGTAATTACCATCATTTATTTTTTTCAGAACCCAACTCTCACAACCATAAAACAGTATAGGTACCAGCATTACTTGATAAAATCTCATTTATGTCTCCTTTCTCGATTCGTCGATATGCTTTCTTTTTCTAGTGATACACATCACTTAGAATTTGTGTAACTCATTTCTCTGATCTTCGTCTTAATTTGTGCTTACCAAATTTCAGACGTACTGGAAGCCCTTTTCTTCACCCAGTGCGTCAGATCAAGTGCGTTCTCCCAAATCGGATAGCACCGTCTATCTGAATCCTTTGAAAGCGCCGGCACGTGAGATGGAACGCTGAGCCGCAGTGGGCACGCATTCACGACCTGTCATCAGTCTCCGTCAAGCTTGTCGCTTGTTCTCGTTCTGAGCGCATAATGTACCCTGTTAGCGGAGTGAGCATTATAAATGAACAGCGCAACTGAAGCGCACATTTCACCCACGAAATTTTCCATCATGAGACGTGAATCATCTGTTTCGCAAAGAGGGGCTACCAAGCGATGCACATGACAATCCTCTCTGCCTGGCGCCATTTCCATCTGCTACACTCAGCCCTGTTCCCCGAATCAGTCACCCAAGCTTGTACTCGACTGCGTGTGGGTAAAAAATGAATGATCTAGCATTTTATTTCCGACTGTGATGACTGACAAATTAACTGGCATACATCCATCCTCGTCATGATTCCTCTTGATCTGAGTTTCTGAACTTAAACAGTAACAACTGTATGAGGGGACTCTGGTAGGGCTAAATGAACAGATTTAAAAGTAGACGCGAAAATCTTGAATATATAGTAAAAGATTATCGGAGGCTTTTTTTTTTTTTACATGAAAAAGCGAAAGCAGAAGGTTGCATCCCAGAGCCAACAAAAAGAGAAAAATTTGAATTTGACTGTGGAATTGTAAGTTAAATGGTTCCAGAAGTTTCTGTTCTTGGTCGATTAGTTCACATTACCATGTATTACTGATATACCACTAAACAGGACTGACGATTACATAAAGTTTCATTCAGATGATGCAAACGTCATTATGTAAGACTTAGAATGTAATGTAAATGTGTTAGTTAGTACGCTACGTAGTGATAAAGATTATGTATACCGTGTGTATAGCAGATAGTTGCTTAGATGCAGCAAAACATACATCCACGGTAAACCTCACGTAAGACTAACAGTTTTACTTGTCAGAAGGCGATCAAATTGTCAGGGATAATAAATTCATATATCTGAAGATAACTGCAACGTTTTCCTGGAACTTTCTCATTCATGATCTTTTGCAATAGTCGAGTGATGCCGTTGTTAGCACAGGAGTACCCACGTTCACTGGAAATGAATTATTTTTACACACTGTTATCTCTCGTGATTTTAAATTTCGTATTTGGCGATTATTCCATTCAGTTACAAAGAATACCCTTAGCGCAGAACAGCATGGTGAAACTGAGCTGCGCCGGCCACGGTGGCCGAGCGGTTCTAGGCGCTTCAGTCCGGGACCGCGTGACTGCTACGTTCGCAGGTTCGAATCCTGCCTCGGGCATGGATGTGTGTGATGTCCTTAGGTTAGTTAGGTTTAAGTAGTTCTAAGTTCTAGAGGACTGATGGCCTTAGATGTTAAGTCCCATAGTGCTCAGAGCCATTTGAACCATTTGAACCAAACTGAGCTGCAGTATGAGTTCGTGAAATAGGTCGTTCTTCAGGCGTCCATAAATTCTTTATCTAGGCCCATATTAGCTATTTTTCTATCTTGTTGTGTTCATTTACTGAAAATTGTAGGAGCTTTGTGAAGGGAGTTTCACAATTCCTATAGCATGCTTTTAGGGGTTGCAGAGCGGACTTAGTTTGCTAAAATGGTGGTAAGGAACTTATATCTGATAATGCACCGTTTCGATATGAAATAACTTTGGAGTTCGGGTTATCTCAAATCCGCTGCTTCACGACATTCTCTGAGCGGAGACACTGAGCTCTGAGCCGTGCGCTCTACAGGACCTGCTCCACCTGTCATCCCTGCTGTTTGTTATACCAGGTGCATCTGTGACGCACGCTTTCATATACTCTGCTGTATGCTGAATAATTCTTGCTACCGCCAAGTCTTACACAACCTTCTTGTGGCTATACAGGAGTCACATACACAAGACAAAGGAGAGAGGAGTTAAATCTTTTGACCGTAGTGGCCAGAGAGTTCGTCCAATTTGACGTATCCACCTTTCACAATATGCTAAGTTGAGATGTTCGCGCTTACTATTTACAAAACACGTGGATGCGCCATCATGTAAGGACCACATTCACTGACGGACTGACAGTGGCAAAACTTTCTACAATTCCACCGCTACCTCTTGCAGAAATGTCACCTATCTTGAGACCCGTCAGCAGTACGGCCCGTAAGACGGCAGTCCATGATAGAAGTTCATACACCGAAACCGAACCGTTGCCGAAATCCACGTATATCCGTGGCATGAGTATTTCCGTCACCCCACATTTGACTGTTTCGACTGCTCAAAATAGCCTCCCTAGTGAAATGACCACCAATTGATACAACACGGCATGGAACTCCGGGCTTGTCGACACACTGATGTACAAACCAGGTACAGAAATCGACATTTAGCGGAAAACATTTTGTACTCAATGGACGCACATTCTTTCGGTGATGAGGGTAGAGTTGTTGTCAGGCACTTAAAAGCGATTTGCAGAGTATCAATGGAGATGTAAATGTAGACAAGCAGAATACGCGAGACGCTTGTGTGGGACACGTCCATGGCATGAGAAATGTTTCGGGTATTCGTCAGCAGGTTCTCTATTACGTAACGAACGATGTCCTCTTCAAAGTCGAGAGTACGGTGCCTCCGGAGAGGACCACAGTCAACCCTCCTATTCGTGAACGTACAGTTTCTCGAAGCCGTTGTTGTACTCCGTCCAAAACGGTATACCATAGACAGACGATCCGGAAAACTTTCTGATACGTACGTTATAAAATTCTACCACTAAGTCCAGCTTTATATTAAATTATCAACATGTTAGTGTACTCTTCAAGTGTGTATTCCGAAATCTTAAACTGTCTCGGTCTTCCTTCTTGCTCAATGACAGACTAAGAAGTGAGCAGAACGCGCAAGCAGTGATTCTAAACAAAGGGCACATCTCGTCGTACGCTGACTACGGCGCCCCGTTCTCAATTAGTGTATATGTTGTCGAGCATAAGATTAGAAAGTGATCCGAGTTTTTTAATTTATTTTCAAACGACACTTTTCCGGATGTGCATGCTTTATCAGAACTATATCTACTAAGTCCTCTCTCTATCCCCTGGAAGCCTGTATTAGGAATTGTAAAATACCCATTATGCAGTGATTTGTTTCATGGTCGAGCTGCTTTCCCAATCGTGGTTCCACAGAGTGAGATAAATTAAGTATGGCAGCAAAAACATAAGTAATGCTGCACAGCAACTAAGATCAAATTACTTCAAAACAGATATTTGAAACAAATCTGCGGGCCATTAAGTAAACATCAATTTTACATTCACTGTTGTCCAACATAATTTGGAGTACCTGAATGGAATGGAAGTCAATATGGGTTGTGGAACATAAATATCGAACAAAGGTAATTTTTGCGCCTACAAGTAACACAATAAATGACAGTGCTTTGTAGAGGCCACAGAGACTAAAACTCGTACCTGCACATCACAGTAAAATGATTGTGCTATACACACGTCAAGAAAAGGTTTCCATCACCCCGGTTCCCAGAACTCCTGAAGTTAGACGTTGAGTCCGGATATTGTATCACAGTCGCAGTCCCTTTGACTGTTCAAAGATGTCACTAAACCCGCCCACAGTTCTAGGCGTTTCAGTCCGGAACCGCGCGACTGCTACGGTCGCAGGTTCGAATCCTGCCTCGGACATGGATGTGTGTGATGTCCTTAGGTTAGTTAGGTTTGAGTAGTTCTACGTTCTAGGGGACTGATGACCTCAGATGTTAAGCCCCATAGTTCTCAGAGCCTTCTGAACCAAACCCACCCAAAGATGTGAACAACCATGCATGAGCAGCGCCTATTAGACGGAGGGGGTCCGACAGCATATCAGTTCCAGTCATCCCACCAGGAAAGAGGTACACGGTTCGTGTTGTCTGTAGTTCAAACATGCCTAGAAGATCAATACCGCGGTTCTGTGCGTCCACATTGTAACTTTGTGCCAGGAAGGGCTCTCAACATGGTAAGTGTCCAGGCGTCTCGGAGTGAACCAAAGCAATGTTGTTTGGACATGAAGGAGGTGCAGAGAGACCGGAACTGTCGACGACATGCCTCGTTCATGCCGCCCACGGGCTACTATTGCAGTGGATGACCGCTACCTACGAATTGTGGCTCGGAGGAACACTGACAGCAACGCCACCATGTTGAATGATGCTTTTCGTGCAGTCACAGGACATCGTGTTACGACTCAAACTGTGCGCAATACGCTGTATGTTGCACAACTTCACTCCCGACGTCGATTCCGAGGTCCATCTTTGCAACCATGACACCATGCAGCGCGGTACAGATGGGCCAACAACATGCCAAATGGACCTCTCCGGATTGGCACCGATGAGTGTCACATATGTCTTCAACCAGACAATCGTCGGAGAAATGTTTGGAGGCAACCTGGTCAGCCTGAACGCCTTAGACACACTGCCCAGCGAGTGCACCAAGGTGGTGGTTCCCTGCTCTTTTTGGGTGGTATTATGTGGGGCCGACGTATGCGGTTGGTGGTCATGGAAGGCGCCGTAACGGCTGTACGATACGTGAATGCCATCCTCCAACCGACAGTGAAGCCATATCGGCAGCATATTGGCGAGGCATTCGTCTTCAATGACAACAATTCGCGCCCACATCGTGCACGTCTTGTGAATGACTTCCTTCAGAATAACGACATCGCTTGACTAGAAACGTCAGCATGTTTTCCAGACATGAACCCTATCGAAGACGCCTGGGATGGATGGGAAAGGGCTGTTTATGGCCGACGTAACCCACCAACTACTCAGAGGGATCTACACCAAATCGCCGTTGAGGAGTGGGACAATCTGGACCAACAGTGGCTTGATGAAATTGTGGATAGCATGCCACGACGAACACAGGCATGCATCAGTGCAAGAGGACGTGCTACTGGGTATTAGAGGTACCGGTGTGTACAGCAATCTGGACCACCACATCTGCAGGTCTCGCTGTATGGTGGTACAACATGCAATGTGTGGTTTTCATGAACTATGAAAAGGGCGGAAATGATGTTCATGTTTTCTGTACAGGTTCCGGAACTCTCGGAACCAAGGTGATGCAAACTGTTTTTTGATATGTGTGTAATTCCCCGCATGTGAAACAGACAATGTGTTAGAAAGGCAAGAAAGTAAGAAAAAATTCGATTTATATCTCAGATAAATTATCTTTCTTGCTCCCGGTTTCAATATTTGTGTGTGTGTGTGTGTGTGTGTGTGTGTGTGTGTCAGTGTGAGCACGTGCGGCGCGCGTCATCCTAAAACAATAGCTGTTGTCAAATCATGCACGGTATCTTCATAGGCACGTCCAAATACGGCAGTTCGTTTCTGCCATTCTCTCACCTCTCCACGTCTTCCTATCCTGCTGCGATATTCCTTGAAACTGACGAGCACATACACCCAATTTAACTGCCACGACTTCTATTACCGATGGAAAGTCATATAACCACGAGTTTCCTGTTCTACACCGTCTGCATCACTTCAAAGCGACCAGTGTTCTTTTTCAATGGTGTGACTAACGTTTTGTCAGGTGGCCTTACGTTTTATATGTTCTTCTTTTTTGTATGTCAGTCCCACGTACGTTGTCCTCAGCGCTTACCATTCCTAGCATAATATCAGATTGTAGAACCTTTAATTACATAGCCTGTTCTTACCAGATTTGGCATCATCGTCTTAGTTCAAGTAATTATTTTTTACAACCGACTGAGATGTCGCAAAGTTTAAGAAAATGGACTCATGTTCAGTGGGAGTCTTTTATACAGGGTGTTACAAAAAGGTACGGCCAAACATTCAGGAAACATTCCTCACACAAAGAAAGAAAATATGTTACGTGGACATGTGTCCGTAAACGCTTACTTTCCATGTTAGAGCTCATTTTATTACTGCTCTTCAAATCACATTAATCATGGAATGGAAACACACAGCAATAGAACGTACCAGCGTGACTTCAAATACTTTGTTACAGGAAATGTTCAAAATGTCCTCCGTTAGCGAGGATACATGCATCCACCCTCCGTCGCATGGAATCCCTGATGCGCTGATGCAGCCCTCGAGAATGGCGTATTGTATCATAGCCGTCCACAATACGAGCACGGAGAGTGTCTACATTTGGTACCGGGATTGCGTAGACAAGAGCTTTCAAGTGCCCCCATAAATGGAAGTCAAGAGGGTTGAGGTCAGGAGAGCGTGGAGACCATGGAATTGCTCCGCCTCTACCAATCCATCGGTCACCGAATCTGTTGTTGAGAAGCGTACGAACACTTCGACTGAAATGTGCAGGAGCTCCATCGTGCATGAACCACATGTTGTGTCGCAATTGTAAAGGCACATGTTCTAGCAGCACAGGTAGAGTATCCCGTATGAAATCAAGATAACGTGCTCCATTGAGCGTAGGTGGAATAACATGGGGCCCAATCAAGACATCGCCAACAATGCCTGCCCAAACATTCACAGAAAATCTGTGTTCATGACGTGATTGCACAATTGCTTGCGTATTCTCGTCAGCCCAAACATGTTGATTGTGAAAATTTACAATTTGATCACGTTGGAATGAAGCCTCATCCGTAAAGAGAACATTTGCACTGAAGTGAGGATTGACACATTGTTGGGTGAACCATTCGCAGAAGTGTACCCGTGGAGGCCAATCAGCTGCTGATAGTGCCTGCACACGCTGTACATGGTACGGAAACAACTTGTTCTCCCGTAGCACTCTCCATACAGTGACGTGGTCAACGTTACCTTGTACAGCAGCAACTTCTCTGACGCTGACATTAAGGTTATCGTCAACTGAACGAAGAATTGCTCCGTCCATTGCAGGTGTCCTCGTCGTTCTAGGTCTTCCCCAGTCGCAAGTCATATGCTGGAATGTTCCGTGCTCCCTAAGACGCCGATCAATTGCTTCGAACGTCTTCCTGTCGGGACACCTTCATTCTGGGAATCTGTCTCGATACAAACGTACCGCGCCACGACTATTGCCCCGTGGTAATCCATACATCAAATGGGCATCTGCCAAGTCCGCATTTGTAAACATTGCACTGACTGCAAAACCACGTTCGTGATGAACACTAACCTGTTGATGCTGCTTACTGATGTGCTTGATGCTAGTACTGTAGAGCAATGAGTCGCATGTCAACACAAGCACCGAAGTCAACATTACCTACCTTCAATTGGGCCAACTGGCGGTGAATCGGGGAAGTACAGTACATACTGACGAAACTAAAATGAGCTCTAACATGGAAATTAAGCGTTTCCGGACACATGTCCACATAACATCTTTTCATTATTTGCGTGTGAGAAATGTTTCCTGAAAGTTTGGCCGTGCGTTTTTGTAACACCCTGTATAACCTCCTGCCTTTTAAACGTCATCCAATGACCCAGAGACTGAAAAAAGCATTTTTTTGACATTGCGCCAATTAACCTGCAACTTATAGCATAGCAACATTGTAGATCAGGTATCGAACTATTTTTAATTACTGGCATGATTGGATCGTTTCGTTTATCGGTGTGGCTGCTGCTAAATTCATTCTTTATTTCGTCTTGCGCTGCATCAACTCTGGTTTGCAACTTTTTTGCGACTGCATTTCTTAGGGATTTCGGTTTTACAATTGCGCCTTTGTAAAGTTAGCAGTCCTGGTACGAGGTTGGGTGTACTTTTTCAGCACATTGGTCACGTTTCGCTTTATTCTCTAGTTGCACATTACATTGTGATGTATTATAAAATTCGGCTAATTTCTCACTCATCAAGGTTAGGTGGTGATTTTTAGTAGTGTGGTCCAGCTCTTATGGTTGTTTTATTGAGCTCGATGCTGTTTCGCTTCGTAGTGTTCATCATAGATTCTCATGTAGAGATACGTCACTTCGAGCAAATACGTTCAGTATTATTCATTTATTCTATGGCAACTATATAGTCTGAAAGGGGAATGAGATTACAGGTATGTACATTATTTTCTTAAATTGATGAATGTCATTGGTGTTGTAACTTCGCTTGCTTGGTTCTAGTATTTTCATGATAGACGATTCCTTTGGAAGTTCCTTTCCAACGACTCTTAGGGCTTCCTTCTCCGAATATTGTTGGATGTAATAATTTATGCACTTGATATCCTGAAAAATATCTGATGTTTTCGTTGTTTTTGTAGTTGAAGAGGTATTGAATGCTATCTTCCTTGAATATCACTCTTGAAGAGCCAGGAGTCATCGCTTTTTCAGTTATTTATTCAGCTGAAAAATGTATACCACAAGAATTGGAACTCTAATATCCTTGTTTGGTTGTGTAAATATTGGAGGACTTAGTTGCAAAAATTCGTGACCCGAGTTTCCCCCAACTTCAAGAATCGCTCAATTTATAGTAGGTTATACGTGGTAACTTTCTGCTTCTAATTACTTCTGAGGACCTGCTAGTGTGATTTTGTTCTGTACCCGTGGTGTTGCCAAGTGTAATCCTGGGATTCACATATTTGCAGTCCATTTCAGCATGTGATTACTATAGCTAATTAGCCTGGTGATTCCGAAGAAGCTGGAGCTGGCTCTTATTTCTGTGTGTAGGCTTTTGTGCAAATGTCGAGTGGGTATCCTGTCATAAATTGATATAGTAGTTCGAAGTTGTCTCAATATGAATGATTTGAAGTCGGGGTTTCACATTTTTAAATTCCTGGCGAATCGAGGATTCAACTCCTGACTCCTCAGACAAGCTAGATAATGTGATTACAGATCCTAATGTACTAAATCTATGTCTCACCCTCCGGTTTAGGAGTGTTTACATAGGCCGCTTGGTGTTGTCTCGGTGGTGCTGTTCTGTTTCAGTTGCGGAGTGTCTAAAGTAGTTTGCTATTACGTCTTGTGCCAGTGATTTTGTTGTGATGTCCTACGTGACAACCAATTGGCGTCGGGTCAGTACATTGGCATACTAAAATATGGTGCGAAACGGAACACGGCAGGTAGGGAGCCCAGAGAACGCACACCTTACCGCCAAAGAGACAAATGGAGATCGTCCTCATCTCCATTATACACAATGTCCCTGTCAAGTCCTCAGATCTAATGGGTCTCTGAGCAAACCATACATAAAATAAAGAAATAAAAATCTCTCGGTATTTCATCATCCCGCGCTTTATTGATTTGTATAGAAATCTCATCAACTTTACCAACACTGTGTATGGTTTCTTGCAGAGATCTCTCACACTCTTCTCGACTGAGTCTCTTCTACCTGTCACTAACACTCACTCACTTCTTTCTTTATGAATTTCCACCATATCAGAAGGAGAAGTTTTTCTTTTCGTCAGGTCTTCATTTTTTCTTATTCCCAATACTTTTTTCAATCGAGTACATAAGCACATGTGGCATGTATAGCTGGCAACCTCCCTTGAGAATATTAGTGTCTTCACAAGTGTGACGTAAGTTCTATGAACTATTCAGTATATTCAGCTGGTTGATTCATTCGTTAACAGGTCGTACTTTTTCTCTTACTGGGTCTTTGGTTTTCTCCTACCACCTATTTACGAACGTTCTAAAAACTACTCTTTTTTTTCATCCGATTATTACTGGGAGGTTTCATCTTCCACTTTTATTTACTCGCGGTGGCTTAGTTTTCTTACTAAAACTCCTTTCTAACATTCATCTGGCTTCTTTCACTGCAACTATTTAAAATCCCCATATTCCCTAGTTACATGAAGACAATTTATTTTCTTTCTTCATCTTTTCTCTTCCATATTTCCATTTTCGTTTACCTCTGCTTCCTTAAACCTTTTGAGTAGTTACGCCTACTACGTGGGAATACGTCTTTTCTTTTTTAGATTCTAATCCTAACGCATGTTGTCTGCATACTTCTTGTATAAGGTTTATATTCCTTAAGAAAGGTTCCCTTCTCCTCAAGTTTTTTTGAGCATAGTTTCCATACTTCTCTCCCCCTTTATTCTACTTCCTTCGATATACTTTAGGTTTTGTTTGAAACCTTAGTTATCGTTTTAGACCTCCTTACTTCAGTCAGAGTCCTCACCACACTTTTCTATCTTCAGTTCAGATTTCTTTTGATTCTTTATCCGTTTCAGTCAACAATCAGTGTCACCTACAACTTTCCCGACCCGTGTCTACTCATCATCTGGCCTTTCCTTAATTTCAATGATACACACTACGTTTCAAGACACTGCAACTGAAAAATTATAGAATAGTAGAAGAACGAAGATACTGCAGTTATTAACACGAAATAAAGAAAAATGCAAGGAGTTTACGAAGCCACGAGCGCCGTACACCTACTGACCCATGTTGTGAATCACCGAATCTTTAGTATATCTTTTTCATCTTTCTGATCAATACGTCCTTCGTATTTCGGATATCAGGATCTTTCTTGGAATACGTTTCTTGTGAATTGGCAGAAATCGTATTTCAGAACTAGATCTTAGAGAATTTTCTCTTAGCACAGTGCTTTTTCCTCCTAGATTGAGAGTAGCTTTCGAATTTTTCGTTTGCAAGTTTCATAAATTCTTCAAATGTTGGACATTCCTCTAGGACCTTCTTCGACCATCTTCGGAAGTCTCCAGCATGCAGCTGCTCTGCGAATCTAAGTTGATTTTCTTTTGGCACCCCCTCCATCAACATTTTTCTGCAGTGAATGTCACTGGATGTATTTCGCCTGCGTCATCGAGCTTGATATCGTCCAAAGTCTGCCACTACTACATAACTACATTAAGTGAACTATCTACTTGAGTCATCCTATCTTCTTATATGTCATCCTGGGATTTTACTTCTTCATTTTTTTCCCACGTGGATTTCGTAGGACTCTCCGTTGCCTGCGAGGCCATGATGTCATTATTTTAGATGACTTTTTTATCTACTTTCCCTTCAAACTCTTCACATCCCGGTTTACTACCTCGCAAATATAATCTAATTCGTTATTTAAACTCGTATCAGCTGCTTGAGCATCTTACAGACTTCGTTAATGATCCTCCCCACTTCCAGTAACCCACGTGCCTTTATCCTCTAATTTGATTATACAATTCAGTTATCTGATATTCACCAACACCATATATTTTAATCTAATATTTATTTTCTAAGACTGGCTGCTAACTGATGAAACTTTGTGATTAAGTTCTGAATATGAGCTGATATTCTTTGTTCATTCCCCTTTATATTTATTATCACATGCATTAACTGCATCAACTTATCTTCTTGACCATTAACGGTATTCCATACACATTTGACTACAATTTACATGTATCCCATTCTTGCCTTCTTTTCTGAACGTAAATTATTACTGTCCGAGGCTGCTTCAATTTATAGATTCACAACTTCAGTGGGAGGACGACAGCCATTCTGGCCCAAAACTAATATTCGACATTTTACTTCGATTTCAACCTTGACCTTCCTACCAACTTCCCCACCTCTCTATCTCCCCTACCATTACCCCTCCTTCCATACTCGTACACACATCCAACTCCCCCCCCCCCCCCTCCGCAACTCTTCCTCACCACTCTATTGCCCCCTCACCCCAGCCCCTAATCACCTTTACCTTCAAGCTGTTTATAAGCGATGACCTTCTCGTTCCCGTCACTTTCCTAAAACATATCACTCTCTTGGAAATAGGTCAATCGAAGAACTACTGAGCCAACTGTACTACACTTAATGAGCTCTGCCGATCACAACTTGGTATTTTACTGAAATGTCAGTTCATAAAGTCACATACCTCAACATCTTCTTAAGCCACATCGCTTTCATGGAAAGACATCAATCAGAGAGCTTCTAAGCCAACACATATATTTAGCGCTCCCAGTAAGGGCTCGGTATTTTACTGTCACAAAAACTAAATCGGCAATTCCATTTTTCAGCTTATTCCTAAGCCATGCCGTTTTGACGGAAATAGGTGAATCGGAGAACTACTAAGCCAGCTGCACTACACATATTTTTAGATCTTCCAATCACAGTTCGGTATTTTAGTGTCACAAAAATGAAAAAGACAATTAGACAGCTCCCTACGACAAGAACGGTCGAGCGACTTGTTATTATCATTTAGTGGTGATCGTAAATGCATTATTGTAAACCCTGTATATTGTATCAGGAATTTACTTTGCTTGGCTGTCCACCATGAGGATTCAGAGAGACAGTAAGTATAGATCACAAGTAGAACACGGAGATATGTAACTAATAATAAGTTATTAACGTTTGTCGTTCTGCAATACACCAATTACATATTTTCTACATCTGTAAGCAGTCTTTTACAATTACATTTTCATTATACATCTACATCCCGTATGTTACATTTTCATTATCATAATACAGCCATAAAACATGGGATGTGATGTCAGTTACTTCTGGCATCACATATTTTCTGTGTGTACTATATGAAGTTATAATTCAATACTTCATATTATTATTGTACGTACAGGGTGCCCATACGCAAAGTCATGCATTGGAAAGAGAACCACTCTTCAGAATGGTGTCAAATTTGAATGGAATATTATTGGCGCAGGGGGAAACGTCACGACAAAAATACGTGAAAAGCAAAATGATACTGATTTCTAACTGTCGTGACACTGGCGCAAGAATTTTCATTATGCTGTGTACTGTTTTCTCGCACAAGTTGAAATCGGAAAACAGCATGTTCCACAAAAGATCGGAGTGTCTCGAGGGTAAATTCAGAAGGCGTTGTGCAATACGTGCCTTCATTTCACCTACACTGATCAGTAAGAACATTATGCCCACCGATCTACTATCGATATAAATCCGCCCAGGCGGCAGCAGCGTCACCTGGCGAGGCCTGACTGCTAGTCAGACACAAGCACGGTCCATGTGGTATCAGTGAGCGTGCTGTCCGTGTGTAGAATGGGGAAGGCTCGCCATCTATCTGAGTTTCACCGAGAGCAGGTTGTGTTGGTCTGGAACCTCGACACAACCATTTCGGGAACTGCTCCAGTTGTTCGGTGCTCGAGGAAAGGTGTGGTGAGTGACTTCAATATGTGGTGAAACCAAGGTGAAAGCACTACAAATGTCGGGCGTCAAAGGCTGGTCATACTGGTAAAACAGGGCAGGCGGAAAACTGTCGCGGAACTAGCATCAGACTTTAATGCTGGACAGAGCACATGTTTGTCTGAACACAAACCGCACCGAACATTCATATTGATGGGCTTCCGCAGCCGACGAGCCATGCATGTGGCAGTGTTAGCACCACAACATCAGCAACTACGACTGAAATAGGCAAGTGACCATAGGCACTGGACGTTGGCGCAATGGCAGAACGTTCCATGGTCTAATGAATCCCGATATCTTCTTCATCAAGCCGATGAGAGGGCGCGAATCCGTCGTCTTTCAGGGGAACAGATCCTTGACACCTATACTACGGAGACAAGCTGTCGGCGTCTCCATTGGCTCTGGGGAACACTCGCATGGGCATCCATGGGTCCAGTGGAGCTCATGCAAGGCACCATAACGGCCAAGGGGTATGGTACACCGGTTGAAAACCACGTAAACCCCTTCATAACGATAATGTTTCCAGGCGGTAGCGAAATTTTTCAGCAAGATAATGCACCATGTCACAAGGGCACTAGAATGATGCATTAGTTCGAGGAGAACAGTGGCGAGCTCCAGTTGATGTGCTGGCCCCAGAACTCGTCAGATCTGAATCCGATGGAACACATCTGCGATGTGATTGAATGTGACGTGAGAACTCATCGCCCTCCTCTCCGCAATTTACGGGAATTAGGTGACTTGTGTGAGCAGGTGTGGTCACAACTCCCTCCAGTGACCTACTAAGGCTTCATTGCTTCCATACCACCGAGCGTCACCGTTGGTATCCGTAGGAAACGTGGAAATATCGGCTGTTAGGTAGGTGATCATAATGTTCTGTCTGATCAGTGTATGTTGGTAACTCGAGCACTGAACAGAACATCTTTCAGATAACCCCACAGCCAGAAGACACACGGATTAATATGATGTGATCTGTACGGCCAGGCTGTGAGGAAATAATGTCTGATGGCTGTAGCATTTTCTTAATGCCTCTGCACACATCACCGTCCGTCCAATGTTCGGAGGAGAGCCATCTTACATAAAAATGATTCTACCCACGCATCTATGTTTTTGAAGGGTTGGAATTGCGTTGGTGTGCAAGAGCATCTCACAGCTTTCATCAGTGATCGCAGCTCGAGCTTTCCTTCAACTGCTTTCCTTTCCCTGTCTTTTGCACTTCACAAGAATATATCTTTTCGAATTTTGTAATAATTTCCCCTTGACCCTTTGTCGATATCTGAAAAATGCATTTTTTCCTAGCCCTGAGTGTCCATAATTTCTGCAGAGCGAGTGGTCACCTTTCTTGTAAACGAGCTTTACCATCAGTGAGCGATCAGTCATGGAGACAGTTATGTTGGGCGTCTCGGACTCAAACTGAGGAACAGCCGCATGCCACGCGTCTGTTGATGTGCATATTCTAACTCTTAGAGCTCCATCTATTAGTTAGATTTACGTTACTTGTTTTATTGTTCATGACGTTTCTTCGTGCGCCAATAATAAGCTGTTCAAACGTGACTTCTTTCTGATCAGTGCTTCGCTTTCTACAGCATTTTGAAAGTGGAACTGTAATTATGGACACCCTCTAGAGTTCAGTTTCCATCTTTTATAAGTATACAGTACATAGATAACAATTTCACACAGTGCTGTATGTGGCAAAAGTGGTAGGTATGTAACTATGTGAAAATAAACCTAAATTAGTTACAAACTACGGCGTGGACACACTTTATTCAACCTCTAAACGTCACTACAGATATTCGGATGTAGGTTATGACATGTTCGATACGCCTACCATCATTGGTGATGATGTGGCGCCGACGAACAGCGAAATTCTGCATAGCCCGCTGAAGTGTCGGAACATCGAGGCTGTCGATGACTTCCTGTAAGACTGTTTCCAGCTCAGCAGTGGTTTTGGGGTTATTGCTGTACACCTTGTCTTTAATACATTCCCACAAAAAGGAATCGCATGTGTTCATATTCGGAGAATATGGCGGCAGATCGATGCCCCTTGCCAGTGGCCTCAGGGTACTCCAGAGCCAGAATTATGTTCCCAAAGTGCTCCTCCAGTACATCAAACACACTCGTGCTTCGATGGGGTCGAGTTCTGTCTTCCATGTAACACATCTTGTCAAAATCAGGGTCACTTTGGATAATGGGAATGCAATCATCTTCCAAAACCTTCACGTATCATTTGGTAGCCTTCGTGCCACCAAGGAATATCGAAACGATTTTTCCGTGACTGGACGTTGACACCACACAGTTACCCGTCGAGGAGGAAGAGACTTATTGATCGCGAAATGCGGGTTCTCAGTCCCCCAGGCGCAGTAATTTTGCTAATTGACGGACCCATCGAGAAGAATATGGGCCACAAACCATTCGTAAGTTATGACGATTTTCTTCTTCTTCTTCTTTCGATTTCGGCCATCTTTGGACCACGTTCAACAATTCACTTGCCCGGCTTTTTGATCTTTTTTTCTCTCTTCCCAATATTTCCTCATCATTTTCGAGTGGTTCCTCCTCCGCTCTTCCGACCATTTCCTGTTATTATTCTTTAGTTTCGTTTCTTCTGGAAAACACTTAATTTCGTTCACTATTTGTCTAAACTTTTCCCTGTCCCTGATTGACTCACGGGTGACATTAAAATAGGCCAAATCCTTTTTCACCATCTGTATCCATTTATTGTTGGTTTTTTCGTTCCTGTTACTATGTTCAAACACTTTTCTTGTTAGTCTGTTTCCATCCATCCTCGACAGGTGACCATAAAACGTTAGTCTGCGTTTACGCATTGCCTCACGCACTTTCTCAATAGTTTTGTATATTTCCTTATTACTCTTTAGCTTGTACTCTTCTCCAATCTTTCTCGGTCCTAATATTTTTCTCAAAATTTTCCTTTCTTTCTTTTCCATGTTTTCTATTTCCCCCTTTTTGTTAAGAGTTAGGCACTCCGATGCATACAGGCATTCTGGTCTAATGACAGTTTCATAATGTCTTAATTTAGCTTGAATCGAAATGTTTTTTTTTGTTATATATGTCTTTGGTTTTTTGAAAAGCAAATTCCATTTTCCTTGCTCTCGCCTGGTTTGCACTCTTGTCTAAACCATTCACTTGAATTATTTCACCTAAATACTTAAATTTTTCTACTCTCTTAATATTGCCGTATTTAGTAATAAGATTTTTCTTGTTATTTCTATGATTAGACATATACACGGTTTTTCAAATGAAATCTGCAGTCCAGCTCTGGCCGAAACTTCTTGTAGTTTCTCCAGGTAGTTCTGAGCTATTTCTTCGTTTTCTGTAATTATTGCCAGATCGTCTGCAAAAGCTAAACAGTCCACTTCTATTTTTTCTTTTTTTGTTCCAATTCTGATGTCATTCTTGGTGCCTTTGAGTTCTTCTTTCCATATTCTCAATATCTTTTCCAGTACGCAGTTGAAGAGGATTGGGGATAAACCATCACCTTGTCTAACACCTGTTTTAATTTCGAACTTCCTTGAAATTTCACCCATAAATTTAACTTTGGCCTTACTGTTTGTTAGCGTCTGTTTGATAATTTGAATTGTTTTCGTATCGACCCCAAATTCTTCCAATACTTTCAGTAATGTTTCTCTATCTACCGAGTCGTATGCTTTTTTGAAATCTACAAATACTATTGCAAATCTCTGGCCTCTTGAGATTCTGTAACGAATTAGTGTTTTCAGGTTAAATATTTGTTCAACACAGGATCTACCTTGTCTAAAACCTGCTTGATATTCACCTATTTTTTTATCCAGAACTGGCTCCACGATTTGAAGTAATTTCCTTGACAAAATTTTGTATCCTACTGGTAGTAGCGAGATCCCTCTATGACGATTTTATTTTATGTATATCATTAATTGGTATCCTGTATAAGCAATTCAGATGTGGCCAGTAAATTATAATTGTTTTGTAATTTCCCTGGTGTAACAAAAACCCGGTACTCATCCGTTCTGTGAAAAGCAGTAACTTGTATATGCTCTGTTAGGCTAGAATACGAAATGAGACGAATTGGAAAGTTCAGAATAGCAGCTAAGACATTCTGTGCTACTGTGGAGTGCACCACCTCCCAGATTTGAGATGTAGACCTACATATGGTATGTCATAGACAGCTTTAGTTAATGAAGTATTGAGACAGCGGAGAAAGCATTGGATGGGACTGTGGTACGCATTGATGGTGATACTGACATTTCTGTACCATTGATGGGACATGACGGAGGTGTGTCTGCCTATAATGGAATTAAGTTACCACTGGAAGCCCTTGAAGGTGGATAGTTGGTGGATACTGAACTATTGCTAAGTACTTCCATTCTTGCAAAGAAATCCGTTATGATCATGGATAAGTTCTCAATTTTTCTGAGTATAGTGGTGAAAGTAGTCACATAGTTGTCTCAGAATCTTTCAACGTTCAGAAAACAAGTACTTTGGATGCGGAGAACCCACAGAGTTAGTGAATTTCATAGACAGCTAGTTTTAATGTGTGCTGGACATATATACAACAGGCTGGGCTCATGTTTACCTATAATGGCGAAAGATATAAAAGAGAAATAAATCAATGACGGCAGGTCATAGGTGGCTCTGGTCATCTCGCTGATTGGAAGTGGACAAACTGCAGATGTCTTAAATTTTAGCTATAAAGAGGATACATGATAGAGAAGTCGTCCGAAAAGCAGTTTGGGCTGCCTTTCCTCATAAAGTTTCTGCAGAAACAGATCCATGTCAAAGGGTTTGTGGCAGCAGTGTACATCTCATGGTGTGAATAGAGAAAAGCAGAGGTTTTATGTATAGCTTCATCCACTGTGGCACACAGCATTCGAAGGAAGAAAACCTATATACAAGGATCTAAGTGATACGAAAAACGGTTCTCACATGAGAAAACATAAAATTAAATGTATTTATCAAACAATTGCCATAGGAAAACCTACAAAAACTGGAACTGGAATGATATTAGAATGGTTTCAGCGCCATGGGGAAAGGTGCACTATTCCTTGTAACTTTTTATCGATGGATCAGCAAGCAGCTGAAAAATCTGAGAGAAAGAAAGACAGGAGGTGAGGAAGAGCTAACCCAACAATAAAAAGCAGTTGGAATGTTTAATGAGACACAAACATAATTTACAGATTCAATACAAAATTTGAATTTAAAATCTGAACAATTACATATTCTGATATGTTTCCTTCATGCACAAGAGAACCGTCTGAGACAGAGAGATGAAATGTTTCCTACGTTTCGTGATATTGATAAGAGGAAATTAAATTTAACCCTAATCTAACTAAAACAAGAGGAAAACTATCATCTACATCTACATGATTACTCTGCATTCACATTTAAGTGCTTGGCAGAGGGTTCATCGAACCACAATCATACCATCTTTCTACCATTCCACTCCCGAACAGCGTGCGGGAAAAACGATTACCTAAACTTTTCTGTTCGAGCTCTGATTTCTCTTATTTTATTTTGATGATCATTCCTACCTATGTAGGTTGGGCTCAACAAAATATTTTCGCATTCGGATGAGAAAGTTAGTGACTGAAATTTCGTAAATAGATCTCACCGCGACGAAAAAGTCTTTGCTTTAATGACTTCCATTCTAACTCGCGTATCATATCTGCCACACTCTCTCCCCTATTACGTGATAATACAAAACGAGCTGCCATTTTTGCACCCTTTCGATGTCCTCCGCCAATCCCACCTGGTAAGGATCTCACACCGCGCAGCAATATTCTAACAGAGGACGAAAGAGTGTAGTGTAAGCTGTCTCTCTAGTGACTTGTTGCATCTTCTAAGTGTCCTGCCAATGAAACGCAACCTCTGGCTCGCCTTCCCCACAATATTATCTATGTGGTCTTTCCAACTGAAGTTTTATCGAGTAATCGAATTCCAACGGATTTCTTTTGGAACTCATGTGGATCACCTCACACTTTTCGTTATTTAGCGTCAACTGCCACCTGCCACACCATACAGCAATCTTTTCTAAATCGCTTTGCAACTGATACTGGTCTTCGGATGACCTTACTAGACGGCAAATTACAGCATCATCTGCAAACAACCTAAGAGAACTGCTCAGATTGTCACCCAGGTCATTTATACAGATCTGGAACAGCAGAGATCCCAGGACGCTTCCCTGGGGAACACCTGATATCACTTCAGTTTTACTCGATGATTTGCCGTCTATTACTACGAACTGCGACCTTCCTGACAGGAAATCACGAATCCAGTCGCACAACTGAGACGATACCCCATAGGCCCGCAGCTTGATTAGAAGTCGCTTGTGAGGAACGGTGTCAAAAGCTTTCCGGAAATCTAGAAATACGGAATCAACTTGAGATCCCCTGTCGATAGCGGCCATTAATTCGTGCGAATAAAGAGCTAGCTGTGTTGCACAAGAACGATGTTTTCTGAAACCATGCTGATTACGTATCAATAGATCGTTCCCTTCGAGGTGATTCATAATGTTTGAATACAGTATATGCTCCAAAACCTACTGCAAACCGACGTCAATGATATAGGTCTGTAGTTCGATGGATTACTCCTACTACCCTTCTTAAACACTGGTGCGACCTGCGCAAGTTTCCAATCTGTAGGTACAGATCTATCGGTGAGAGAGCGGTTGTATATGATTGCTAAGTAGGGAGCTATTGTATCAGCGTAATCTGAAAGGAACCTAATCGGTATACAATCTGGACCCGAAGACTTGCCCGTATCAAGCGATTTGAGTTGCTTCGCAACCCCTAAGGTATCTACTTCTAAGAAACTCATGGTGGCAGCTGTTCGTGTTTAAAATACTGGAATATTCCATTCGTCTTCCCTGGTGAAGGAATTTCGGAAAACTGCGTTCAATAACTCCGCTTTAGCGGCACAATCGTCGGTAACAGTACCATCGGCACTGCGCAGCGAAGGTATTGACTGCGTCTTGCCGCTTGTGTACTTTACATACGGCCAGAATTTCTTCGGATTTTCTACCAAATTTCGAGACAATGTTTCGCTGTGGAACCTATTAAAGGCATCTCGCACTGAAGCCCGTGCCCAATTTCGCGCGTCTGTAAATTTTAGCCAATCTTCGGGATTTCGCGTTCTTCTGAACTTCGCATGCTTTTTCCGTTGCCTCTGCAACAGCGTTCGGACCTGTTTCGTATACCATGGGGGATCAGTTCCATCTCTTACCAAATTATTAGGTATGAATCTCTGAATTGCTGTTGCTACTATATCTTTGAATTTGGTATGTCTGATGAATTCTTTTTAAAAGGAAAGCTAGTATAAGGGATAATGCAATTATGTGTTTATAAACATGTTCAGACAGAGTGTCTTCAATTTGCTTGGTCAAAGAACGCTTGCGAGCGCGAGCGCTCCGGCCGCACTCCTGCCTAAAGGCAGGTTCCAGTACAGCGCGGCGTGTGACACAGGCAGCGGCAAGCGTTTTCCGCTTTGACGCGGCGTCTCGCGGAATTGGCGTTCCCATCTGGAAGCGGCAGACGCTAGCGGTAGCCAATGACGGACAGCTATGGGGGTACGGTGCGGGGCCTACTGAAACGCCCGGTGCGTTTCATTAACTGTGTCTTACACCTACATAAAGGAAAGACGAAATTGGGCGAAGACATATCAATTTTTCATTTTCTGTACAACGTACTCTTTCGCATATTTCATTATTCATGTTTTCTCATTTCACCATAAACAGGTTTCATGAATACCGTTCATGATTGTTCACTATCTCCTAACACACTGATACAATGTACGACAAAAGAGATTATTCAGATAGTCAAGCGAGACCAAAATTTCAAATGTGATACGGTAGCTGGTACAGGAAAACAGTAAGAACACAAAGGTTTGGGGGAATTGATGAAAGTGGAAGCCACCTGATAGAATTTCGCACAGAGCATAATGTAATCATCGCCAGCACCTTGCTTAATAATCATGAAAGAATAATACATATTTGGAAAAAAGTTTTCGAAACCAGATTCTAAATTATAAGACATTTCCCGGTGCAGACGCAAACCTACAATAATTTATTGGTTACGAGCTGCAGTTTACAACTAAAGAGACAGTAAACGGTAGCAAATTAAGGAGATGGAACTTGAATAAGTCAAGACCCACAGTTTTTCGATAATCTTAAGGTTACCGTAATGCAAATACTGACTGAAACAGAGAAAGGAATCCGCTAGAATATGAATGGACATCTTTGAGAGAAGAAGTGATGAATGCAGCAGAGTATGTGAACGGGAAAAAGGTACAGTAGAAATCGTTAAATAAAACGTGATATATTAATTTGACAAAAGGGAAAAATATAAAAATGCAGCAAATAAAGTAGGCCATGGGAAATAGAAATGTCTAAACATGACGTTGACAGAAAGTCCAAAATCGCAACGCCATTTGGCACTTGGAAAACATAGGAGAATGAAAATGAGAAAGAAGAAAGAAAACTGCTCAAACTAGAAGCAACTGTCAAGAGCTCACTTGGCATGCCAGAACTAAGCAAATAAGAGAAGGCTAGAAAGTGGACGGAATATGTGGAGAGGAGAGGGGGAAGGGTTGTACAAACTAACATAAGCACAATGTTAAATTCCTGTGAAATGTCTGAACACGCAAGGCAGTACTGATCCTACCACTTAGCTAAGTAGACAGACTGAAGAACTGCGAAACTGTGTTTATTTCATTTGCATGTTTAGAGAAAGGTTTTGACAATCTTAATTAAAATATTGTTTGAAGCTCTGGAGATGTCATCGATAAAACACAGTAACACAAGATTATCTACAACTTGTACAGAAACCAAACTGCATTTGTAAGACTTCAATGACCTGAAAGGGAATCAGTAATTGAGAAACCGGCCGTTGCGACCAAGCGGTTCTAGGCCCTTCAGTCTGGAGACGCGCGAGCGCTACGGTCGCAGGTTCGAATCCTGCCTCGGGCATGGATGTGTGTGATGTCCTTAGGTTAGTTAGGTTTAAGTAGTTCTAAGTTCTAGGGGACTGATGACCTCAGATGTTAAGTCCCATAATGCTCAGGGCCATTTGAACCAGTAATTGAGAAAGCGAAGTAGAGAGCATATGATATGAAGACTGTCAATAGCAAGAAAGGCGTTTCTGAAAAAGAAAATTTGTTCACATCGAATATAAATTTTAATGGTTGGGTACTATTTTACAAAGGTATTTGTGTGGAGTGTAGCCTTGTATGTAAGTGAAACGTGAACGATGAACAGTTCCGTCAAGAAGACAATGGACGCTTTCAAAACATGGCGATAAATAAGAATGCTGAAGATTAGATATGAGGATCGTGTAACTAAAGAATAGGTACTGAATTAAATAGAGGAGGAAGAGGAAATTGTTGCACAACTTGACTACAAGAGAGGTTAGTTGACAGCACATATTATGCGGCATCAAAGAATGGTCAGTTTGGTAATGGAAGCTAAAAAGAGGAGTGAGACCAAGGCTTGCCAACGGTAAGCCGATTGAAATGGATGTAGGAAGCAGCAGTTATGTAGAGATGAAGAGGCCTACAGAGGATAGACTACTGTGGAACCTTATCAACACACAGACGAATTGTATTTCTTGTTAATGCAGCCCAACAGCAAATAACATCATTTTTCAATAGGTAGGTCAGTTGCGTATTTATTGCCAGAATATTTGTTTAATGTAGCCTCTAGCACATATATTTTTGATGTATTTGTGTAGTCTCTGCAAACAGCCTTATGTTACGGAAAAGTTACAACTTGAATACAGTTTTCTTATGGCGACTGTGAGCAAATGAAGAAGTTTAATTACTATAATGGCCACTCTGCCATTTGTAGCATTTTCCATAAGACGTGTATTCCTTCATGAAACAACAACCAATGACTGGTTACGTATTTTCAAAAAATGGTTCAAATGACTCTGAGCACTATAGGACTTAACATCTGAGGTCATCAGTCCCCTAGAACTTAGAACTACTTAAACCTAACTAACCTAAGGACATCACACACATCCATTCCCGAGGCAGGATTCGAACCTGCGACCATAGCGGTCGCGCAGTTCCAGACTGAAGCGCCTAGAACCACTCGGCTACTCCGGCCGGCGGTTACGTATTATCCATGATTTTCGAATGCACTGGCAGTTCTCAAACTGCGTAGAAGTCGTCAGTGGAAAATGCATCGTAGTGTACTTTTACATATGCCGCCATACGTTTTTTGTGCAGTGGAGGCTTTTCCGCTGATTTCAGGTATCATGACTTCTCATGCATATTAAAGAATGCACGAACATCGTATTAAACTATTTTTAATTACCGTTTTCGTCGTGGAAATCAGGTTAATCAAAAACTGAATACGGTATTTTGGCAAGCAAATATGGACTAGGCAAGTGGATTATAACGCCTAAAGTGGTAACTGTGGTCCCTCATAACTACTTGCAAGACTGTGATCAGTGAGACCGCGCGGCTTCCCTGCGTGACCGGTCCTTCGGTCCGACTGAACGGATCAATGACTGGAAATTCTCATGTTCGGACACTTGGAGACCATTTTCAGCCATTCGTGGACTTCATGTTCTCAAACAATAATAGAGTTACTTTTGAATGCATTATGGGAACAGCAGTGATCAATGTCTTATAAATAATTACTATTAAAAACAGTCTTGACCACAATTTATTTAATAAGGTGACCGGTTTCGACCACTACTGTGGTCATCTTCAGACCATTGAGTAGGAACCTCTTTGTTGATTCTCCAACAAAGAGGTTCCTACTCAATGGTCTGAAGATGACCACAGTAGTGGTCGAAACCGGTCACCTTATTAAATAAATTGTGGTCAAGACTGTTTTTAATAGTAATTATTAATAATAGAGTTATTATTGACGACAATGCGTCATGTCATCGGGCCACAATAGTTTGCTGTTGGTTTGAAGAACAGTTCGAGCGAATGATTTGGCCACCCAGATAGCCCGACATGAATTCCATCGAACATTTATGGGACATAATCGACAGGTCAGTTGGTGCACAAAATTGTGCACCGGCAACCCCTTCGCAATGACGGACACCCAGCAGAATGGCATGGCTCGATATTTCTGTAGGAGACTGCCTGTGACTTGTTGAGGCCATGCTATATCTAGTGGCTACACTACGCCAGGCATCAGTAAGTCCGACACGACATGAGGAACTATCCCATGACTTTTGCATCGCAGTGTGTTTGGGCATTAAGGCATTAACTGATTCTTACTTTATGACCAATCATCACGTTCATCGGAACGGTAAAATGATTTATTTATTCTAACTTTTATGGGAGCCCAAGCGAAAAGGTGTGAAGACGTGCCAAGCAGAAGAGAACGTGCACCTCAATTACGTGGGAAAAATGACCTCGACGTCGTGCGCAGACAGCATCAAGAAGGAAATATTTATAGTCGTAGACGTTACTTGTGTGATACACTTCTTGTGGGAAATAGGAAATTACGTAACGCCTCACAGGAATGTGTAGAATATGATTTTCAAATGACTCAAATATAGTCTACTTTTTTCATGTTTCAATGTTTATTCGTGTTAAGTTCTACATATAATAACTCAACTATGAGCTCGAAATATTATTTAAACTGTAAGTAAAAAGAGCAGTAGTTCGCTGTATAATGTAGATGACACAGTATTTACAACGTGTTCGAATCTATATACTTAGAGAATCCAACAAAGAGTATCCAATCCTTGTGACTGCTCACCGAGAAACAAGACCGAGAGCTGGAGTATCTGACAAGGAAACGAGGAAGTCAGTCAGATTTCCATCACATACTAACAGTTTCCTTTCTAGGTTGTGGTAGTAGTCAGTACCGTTTGCATCAGCTTATGGACAGCAAATCATAAAAAGGATAGCACAATAATTAAATAAATTTCGGTAGTTAGGATTTTTCCCACCAACACGACAGAATTTTCCCTCATTTAATATTTCGTGTAATTGGGGCTTGACAGCTAGTTTTTGTTGAACTGTATCGCATGTATCACTCTGTTGTTTTTACTGATGTATGATGAAATTTTCATTTTGTCGCTTCCATACCCCAACCGTAATATTTGTTCTCTTATTCCGACGATATATTATGATGCAATGGAACATTGTTTTCATGCTTAGAAAAAGGAATATGGTTTTAATTGTTGATACGATGATAACTTTTATAAAAAATAATTACATTATGTCTGCTCGTCTGCTTCTGCCTACTGCTCATGCCCTACTATTCATAAAAATGGACCACCTACCACACTGGTTTCATTATCTTCCTCAACAATATTTTATTACTAACTTACGTATTAAGCATTATTAACCTGTTGTATCACATGATCAGTATAGATGAACTTCGGTATACGAGTATTAAAAAATTTACGCTCAACAGCCTCAGCTCTATTCAACGATTATTGTAACAAACAAACCGCTGCTGAAGTTTCAAAATGTAATCATCGAATGTTGAAGGTTATCGGGGGGTGGATCCGAAGATTGTTGCAGGATGAACTACACTGTTACTGTCTACATCCGTAAGACTCCTGTTATTCTTTCCTTGCTTACCGTCCATTCCCTGCTATTCATAATGGGAATCGACCAATTAACCTGCTAGCATATTTCAGTTTTTATGTCACTCACTCATGAGTCATCGCTATAAAAATGTAAAATGACGTGAGTAATGAAAGTGAATACATTGTAAAGATTACCAGTGGATGACGAATGCATGTTACTTACTAAAGGTACTCAACAAAAGGTAACAGTACCTAGCAAATACTACATGTCAGAAATCACGCCAACTCTGAATCTCTAGTTACATAACTATAGTGCCACGCGAACTTGCACATTAATCACTAAAATTAGCAATATCCCGTCCAACATAAAATTGTTAATATAACACAAATTACATCCTCACGAAGACCAGCAAAGGAGTGAGTATTAGAAAAATTCTTTACAAAGATATGTTATAGAATGAGTAACAACCAACGGAAAAACGCGTCCTCCTCAACTTATTGCCGTCACACATGCAACTGCCGTCGGTCAGAGAGGTACTTTTACTTATTCTTTCAAGATCTAGAAATTACTTAACCTATCATTGCCAGCGAAATCCAGCCTGTATGTGAAATAATATATTCAAGGAATATATGATCCTCAAACCTTTTCGACAAGTTTATTGATATAGTATGTAACTATCACACACACCAAAACAGTAAAGACTTCTTACGATTTCACCAAGTGTTAGAAAAAATTATGCTTTCGATAAGTAATGTGAATGAGAAGTGGTACATTAGTCCATATTCTTGACATTCTCTTTGACTTAGAATAATCGAATTGTCTTAGAAATTTGACAAAACGTCATTAGTGTACCTGCAATACATGATCAGCCAGTTTCCAGTATACCATATCTAATGAAAACACAAATTACAAAAGTAGTCTCTCTTCGTTGCTGAGCCCATACGCTGAGACATTTCCACCAGACGCCATTAACAACTACAAAAGTTGTGGTGTATTTTTCTTTCTTGTCTCCTTTTTCGCTTCACTTCTGACAGCTATCCTGTTTGTGGGAATGGGTGCGTTTTAAGCACCAGTTTCATGCAAGTTCCACGTGTTTTTTTCGCACTTCATTACAACGTAAAAGTAGGTGCTGACAATAAGGCGGATAATGGTCCGTTTCTGCAGCACGACGCTGAGTAAATACAGGTCACGTCAATCATCTCTTACGTTGTTAGCACGTTTGAGGTTGCTTTGATGTCGTTCTAGCATACAGTAACGAACTGGACATGAGAAAAAAAGGCCAATTTTTAGCTCGGGCTGAGTTAATACTGCGAAAGCAATCTGGTTAAACGTTACCTACAAGTGTCACTAGCTGAATAAACTGGTTTAATATGTTACAGCACGATGATATTTGAAAACTCCAATTGCTTTTACTTCCAGAAAACACGTATGCTCCTGTAGAAAATTACATTGGGACTCCGACCCGATCCAACCGGTACATATAGCCAACAAATCAAGTGTCAAGCACGTTAAGGGGAGTTTGCATCCTTGAGACACGCCAAGTTGTAAACTACAGTTTAGAGACAGTAGAAACGGTACCGCCAGGGGACTCGCGCCATTAATGCTGACCACAAGAACGGAAAGGGTCTTGTTCACATTGTTCTGTGGCGCTTTCTTATTGTGAGGGGCAAGTCGTCAAGTTGTCATCGTGCTTCAAAGCAGATGCTTCAGGGGGGTTCACCTTGAGTCCGGCTCGGAGTTCTTAGTCTGTGTTCAGCTTGGACATGTACCGCGACACGTGTTTCGTCAAACAAATGACTCCTTTACAAGTAGTCCTTCCACATTGCGCCGAAGACTGCTGCGCGTGTCGGAGGCTCTTGGAAGTACGTGATACGATGCAGATACACGAACATGCTACAAACATGTATCAATGCTTTTCATTCGTTTTTCATCTTACGAAACAACATTTCGTTCTCTGTAAAAGGAACCAGTCATTCTGCCTTGTCGTTGCAGAAATTCCTACTGTATGCAGGATTATTCAAATATTCTGAACTTTGAGAAGAAAATCATGCACTAGAAAATCATAGACAACATAGAATATTGCATGTAAATTATTTTCATTGGCGATCAAATTTTCTTAGTTATACTGTATTACTTATATCTACATCTATATCAGTACTCCGAAAGCAACATGACGATGTGTGACTGAGGGTACTTACGTTACCACTAATAAATCACCCTTCCCTGTTCCACTCGAGAATGGCCCGTGGGAAGAATTACTGCCGGTAAGGCTCTGTAATCTGTTAGCTCCAATGTCTCGAATTTTGTCGTTGTGGTCATTTTACAAGACATTTTGTGGGAGAAAGTCTTGGAATGTCGATTGCGAATCTCTCCGTGATGCTGAGTGCCACTGTTGTAGGGTCTGACACTGGAGTTTGTTGACCATCTCTGTAACGCTCTTGCACCGATTATCCGCTTCCGTGACCAAACGCACCACTCTTCGTTGGATCTCCTCTATCTCTTCTACTAATTCACCTGATGACCATACACATCAACTGGTCAAACAAATGTGTACTTAAACCCCTATTTTCGTAGCTGACTTATATTTCAATACGGTTTTTCCAATTAACCTCTCTGTTATCTGCTTTTCCTGCTATTTGTTTTATATGGTCATTCCACTTAAGGGCGATCTAGATGGCTACTCCTGTGTTTTTACGGTACATGCAGTTTCCAGCAAATTGTCATCAGTAATGTAGTTGTACCATAGTGGACTTCTTTTTCTATGTATGCGCAATAAGTTACATTGATTGACGTTCAGGATCATCTGCCATATCACGTACTACTCACCAGTCTTCTCTAGGTCATCCTGCAAGTCGATAGTGCTTCTGACTACTTCCTCAAAGACAAACGCATCATCATCGAACACTCTTAAAGAGCTTCCGACGCTTACTACTAGATCATTAATATCCGTTGGAAATCGTTGCGATCTTATCACACTCCCCTGGGGAACTCAGAACATCACCTTTACATCTGTCGATTTTGTTCCGCTACGAGCAAATGTTGAGTTCTATCTGCAAGGAAGTCTTTAATGCAGTCACAAATCTGGTCAGATACCCCTGTAAGCTTATACTTTTTTCACTAAAAGGTAGTGCCGGCTGGTGTGAAATGACTTCCTAAAGTCGAGGAACACATTATCAATCTGAGCACCGTTGTCTACTGCGCTATTGACCTCATGGAGGAAAAGAGCGAGCTGATTTTCGCAGGATATTCGTTCGCAGATTAGATGTTGTTTTTTATAGAGAAAATCTTCATTGGCCGAAAAGAACATAATTTTTGGGCATTGAACACCTACCTTAAATCTACAAGAGATTGACGTCAACGATGTAGTCCTATAAGTATGTTCATTTGTAGTACGACAGTTCTTGAAAACTGGAATGACCTGCGTGTTTTACCAGTCTCTAGGTACCCTTCGTTGCTCCTGCGAACTATGATAATCTGCTGCTAGAAGAGGGGGCAAGTTAATTCGCATAGTCTTTGTTGAAACTTACAGGTACCTCATCCGACCCTGATTCCTTTCCACTACAAAGCGATTATGATTCTTCACAACGATTATGATTGCTTTTCTGTTCATTGATCTGTTATTTCAATAGCTGCCATATCGACGTTCGTACGATTATTGACAAGAAACGACCTATTACGATCTTCCGTGGCGAAAAAAATTCGGAAAGTAAATTCAGTATTTCGGCCTTCACGTTGTTATCTTCCGTTTGGGTGGCAGTATGGTGCCTGAATGACTGAATAGATGATTTCAAAACGTTTACTGACTTTACACAAGAATAAATCCTCTTAGGGTTTTTAGCCAGAGCGGTTGACAAATTTTACTTTCCAAGTCACTGAACATTTGTCTCATTTGTCGTCTTACGGTCATTTTTGCTTCGTTCTGCTTTTGTTTGTCAGCTAGGTTTTTACTTCTCTTGATTCTGTGATGAAGCTCTATTTGTTTACGTCACAGTTTTCTAAAACGTTTCATAAACCAACGTGGGTCTTCCCAGCCCCTTAAGATCTTATTCGGAACCTACTACTCTTAGGCATATTGGGCGATGCTTTCTTTTTTGCATCACATCTTCGTCTTCAGCACTGATTATTTGCTGCTCACTACTCAGATACTCTACAATTTGTATCCTGTCGCTCTTGCTAAGCAAAAATATATTCCTACCTTGTAATTCCCATAGTCATAGTTGCTATCGCAGCTTTAGAATCACTAATACCTTCCTCTATGTTAACTGATTCGAGAAGTTCAGGTCAGATTGTTGCTAGAAGGACTAAGACGTTGTTTTTTTCCATTAGTTGATTCTCTAAGTATATGCTCGAAGTAACTTTTAGACAAGACGTTCACAATAATGTCACACGAATACCTTTCTCTGGCAGCCATTTTAGTAATATGACTGTCCCAGTCTATACCTGGCCAGTTGAAGTCAGTCCCTATTACAACGGCATGATCAGAAAAGTTATTCCTACAACTTCTCTCTCAAGTGTTGTACCACGACAGCTCCTGATGCAGACGGTCAGTGTAAGCATCCGATTATCATTTTTAACTGACTTTTGATGCTTTACTTCACCTAGAGCAAATCATTTCACCTCGTCATATGTCAACGAATTCTTCGTGACAGTAATTACGCCGTCACCATTGGCGACTAAACCATGCATAAGATAAATATTCCAAACTTAGGATTTTGTGCTTATTCACTTCCGATTCCAACCAGCTATCTTGGCTATTTCCTTAGATGCTCCTGCAGTTTACTAATACTATATTAAACGTTCCTGTATCCGATCTGTGAGGACGAGATTTCTCTGAGAACATTGCGACTGATGTTTCTTCAGTTTTGGCGGGCATTTCGCCTCTGATCACGCGGGAGTTTCCTCTAACCTAAAAAGCACAACACATGCCCGCCACACGAGTTCTGCTACCCTGGTAGCCGCTGTCTATGTGCAGTGCACTCCTGACCTATTAAGGGGAACCCTGAAATTCTCCATCCGGCAGTGGATGTCAAGAAATTCGCATCTGGTACCGTCGCAGGATCGTCTAAACGTCTGGTTCAAACCTTAACTCGGCACCAAACCAGAGGACCTCGATCGGCGCTGGTCATTACGCTACAGGTAGTGAGCTCAGCCTGCACCCTACATGCGATATCAACTGCCATCAATAAATCAGCGCCGACCGTGATGGCCGAGCCGTTCTAGGCGCTTCACTCCAGAACCGTGAGACTCCTACGGTTGCAGGTTCGAATCCTGCCTCGGGCATGGATGTGTGTGATGTCCTTAGGTTGGTTAGGTTTAAATAGTGCTAAGTTCTAGGGGACTGATGACCTCAGATGTTAAGTCCCATAGTGCTCAGTGCTATTTGAATCATTTTTTAACTAAATCAGCCATCCGCCGAATAGAACCGAGGAAAGCTTCAGACTCCAAGCAGTAGGCGTCATTTGTGTCGACATGTGCCAATGTTTCCTTCCGGTTGCAGTGTGCTCAATAGCTGCTGGCAGTCTCTCCTCCCATTTTTTCTGGATGGCGTCGACGAGGATATCTAGCAGCATATTCACGAGCGGCAACAGCAGCCTGGTTATCATATGCACCAAGGACCAGAAGCATATCCGCATAAACATCGTTTTTCTATGCTATATGCCTGCCACACTGCTTTACAGATTTACAATGAGAAAATTCGGTACGTGTATTCATGTACGTTGGAGTCTGTCACGGGAGCGCTACTCCGCTAGCAACTAGTCCCTGTCTGGTGTACAGCGCATACAGTATAAACACGCCGTCTGTCCTGTGCGCTGTTCCACCTAATGCATATTACCCTTCCGACAGATATTGTTCTGCATGATTCATCCCGACGCCACTAATCGTGAAATGTTCGGTTCCGGATTTCACTGTTTCCCTAACGATAATAGACGCGATGTTTCCACAATCCTATCGATAGAATAATAATAATAATAATAATAATAATAATAATAACAATAATGCATTGAGATACGTACTAAACAGCATGCAGTTACCAGACTCAATGTTGAAAGGCATTATTAGTGGGACCATGCTGATAACACATAAAAATAGTAAGCGAGATTGGGCATTATTCGCAAAGCACGTTGCTAGTCCTGCTGGTTACGTTGAAACGGTACAGTACCGCCCGACTTTGAAGATAAGTACAACATTCTTCGTAATTCTTGTCAGAACAAAGTATTTTTGTAATAATAACTCAACTTCACTTAATACGCCAACGCCGGATACCAGTTTAGGGAAGAAGGACCATTTATTTATTTAATTGACCACATGTGCACTCCCACAAAATAAATGCCTACATCCAGTTTGGTGAGATCTGTAAAATGAATGGATGTATGGTCGTCTGCTAACCGCAGATAGTGAATGTGCAATATATGATCATCTTTGAGACGGTCCTTTGGTCACCTTCGGTGGAACCAAAGAGATGAAATTTACCTGAGCTTTGAGCGCCTGAAATGTGGCTGACCAATACGGTAGCATGGTGCTCCCCCACCTCGGCGGAGGTGTGAGATGACCTGAAGAACGGCCATGTTTCAGCACTCTGGCGCTGGATGTTGTGTTGGTAAGACCTGTCTTAGGTGTGCTCCGTAAAGACAAAAGAGTGGAAAGAATTGGTATGCATATGAAATACTTAAGAGTAGTTTGGAATAATTATTTCTCTATTTCAGGAACTTTTGGGGGGAGAATTAAATGACAGGCAGGTAATATTAAGGGGATCGTAGTAATCTTCGGAAGTGACCAACGGTCACAATGAAACCACGTGTAGCAATAAGTTGAAATACTTGCGAGTGCTAGTGCTAAGTTGAAATACTTCTGAGCGCTAAAGTTAAGCTTAATTACTGGCGTGTGTACTATAAGTTGGAAATATTTAAGAAGTGGCATGTGCAGGACTTCAAATTAGGAACGAGTACTTCCACGTGGTGAGTACTGTGTGAGTCTCAATCTGCGTATGAGACAAAGGATAAAGAGAAGTACTCTTCCAAGGTATCAGTTGAGGACTCGAGTGTGTGACGAAATGATCTTAATATTACTGGGAGTATTATGTATCTGTGTGACGCTAGATTCAAACTCTAACACTCTAAGAGAGATGCAAGGTGAGTCAGCCGTCTATCCGGCAACGCCACTTGGCTTGCATTCACGGGAAGACGTGCATATATCCTCCAGAGTTCGTAGTAGGAAAGAAAAGTTACGAAGTGGGGCAGTGTCGTGTGAAACTGAGATGAATACTAATTGAAGTGGGAAAGCTGAAGTGATTCTAACGTTGTGACTATTCTTTGTGATGTAGTCTATGTTGCCAGTGTGACGTATTTCATGTAATTTAAGTAAGTGTGGTTTGCATGGGAGAGTAGCAAGATAGGTTCAGAGGCAGTGGGTTATGTGGTGTCACCACAAGACACCACACGTGCTAGGTGGTAGCTTTAAATCGGCCGCGGTCCATTAGTACATGTCGGACCCGCGTGTCGCCACTTTCAGTGATAGCAGACCGAGCGCCACCACACGGCAGGTCTAGAGAGACGTACTAGCACTCGCCCCAGTTGTACGGACGACGTAGCTAGCGATGCACACTGACGAAGCCTCGCTCATTTGCAGAGCAGATAGTTAGAACAGCCTTCAGCTAAGTCAATGGCTACGACCTAGCAAGGCGCCATTAGCCTTACATAGCTTGTATCTAAAGAGTCTCACTTGTCTCATCAAGAGCGATGTAGCACAGGGATGGATTAAAGTTAAGTATTCCAGAAGCTACGTACTTTTCTTTATAGCATTCATTACGTATCCTGTTTCAGACCTCACGCCCATCTGCGTGAGCTTAGCGCGTGCCTTTCGGCTTCCTCTCATTGTGTCTAGGCTGTCTTGTCTAGACACAACATTTTCGGCGACGAGTCAAAAAAGGGTCTTGTTCTTTATACTTGATTACATTTCATTGTGTCATGGCTTCTCCAGACGTACTGTCCGAATTTTATCGCTTGCAGAATCAGCAGACGCAGGCGTTATTGGATGCCCTTGGACAGCTCATTCAGGGTCAACGTGCACTGTAAAACGATGCGGCATACGCCGCTTCACCGCTACCGCAGCCACAACATGCAGTTACACCCCCATTTCGATCGTATGATGCGGCGATGGAAACATGGACGGAGTGGTCACGCCAATTTGGATTCCATCTCGCCGCCTACAGAATTCAAGGTAACGAGCGGCAGCCTTTTTTATTGGCGTGTGTAGGGGTGCAAACCTACCGTGTGATAGTGAAATTGTTTCCCCGACGCGACGTAGCGACTCTGTCCTACGAAGAAATTTTGTCGGCGTTAGATGCCTATTTCAAAGAAACAGTAAATGTCGTTGCAAAAAGGTATACGTTCTTTCGTACAAAACGTACAGCCGATCAGACTAATAGGGAGTGGGTTGCAACATTGCAAGGCCTTACTAGGGATTGTGCTTTTGAGTGTGAATGTGGACTCCCTTATTCAGATACAATGGTACGTGATGCAATTGCACAGAACGTTTCTGATGTTCGTATACGGGAACAGATTTTGAAACTAGTTAATCCCTCCCTTCAACAAGTGATAGACATATTAGATAGGCAAGACACACTTGACTTTGCACAGGACTCATTTGAACCTTCGCCAGCCGTGTGTCACATTAACCGGCCCACCGGGCGCGCTGCACGGAACGATAAACAGCCCTCGCGCTCGTCCGCGCAGCTGCCGCCTAGCTCTCCACGTGTGCCGCGTAAGCGAGCAAATGCAGTGAAATCATGCCCGCGGTGTGCGACTAGACATTCGCGCGAACATTGCCCGTCACGCCAAGCTATTTGCTTTTACTGTCATAAGAAAGGACATGTTCAAAGTGTTTGCCAGAAAAAGCTCCGATCGGCCAATCACAACCATTCCAGGCCCTTTGCTTCGCGCCGGAATCGAACCATGGACAATCAGGCTCGTGAACCTTCGCCCATGGACATTCATGTAGTTAAATCCACTCCGCCCAGTGCTACTTTTTCTAACAGTGACTGTGTTCGTCCCACAAAACGTGTGCGTCGACGTCGACGGAAATCCCGTTAGGCCGCAAGTGCTTCTGTACCTGTATCAGTTCAAATTGCACGAGACAGTCGCTCATGTCGCCGGCAGGACAAACTTTTTGTAGACTTGGAGTTTGAAGGCAAAGTGATCCCATTCCAGCTCGATACCGGAGCTGCAGTTTCGTTGATCAATCACGACACGTACAAACAACTGGGCAAACCTCCATTGCGTGCCACAAATGTTCAGCTCACTAGTTATTCAGGACAGCCTATCCCTGTGTTAGGACAGTGCAGCCTTATTGCAACATACAAGGGACAAACAAAACTTGTCATTTTACGTACTTCGTTCTTCTTCTGCAGTGAACTTGTTTGGATTAGATTTATTCCAATTGTTTAACATGTCTATAGTCAATCAGGTACTATCAGTGAATGAGACTGTGCCTTCGGCCAGTGTTTCTAGTCTATGTGAAGAATTTGCAGACATTTTTGCACCGGGCCTTGGTTGCGCTAAGAACTATGAAGCACATTTGGAACTGAAAGTAAATGCGCAACCGAAATTTTTCAGAGCGCGCAATGTTCCCCACGCATTGCGTGATGAGGTCGCAAGAACATTACACGATTTAGAATCACAAGGTGTGATTGAACGTGTGCAGACTATTGTTTCCGACAATGGCCCACAATTCATGTCTGCAGAATTTCAGTCATTCTGCACGGCCAATGGTATTCAACATCTGACATCCGCGCCGTTTTCGCCTCAGTCGAACGGTGCCGCTGTACGATTGGTCCGGACATTCAAGTCACAGATGTTGAAGTTGAGAGCGTCGCATTCTCGGGAGGACGCATTGTTGCTCTTTTTGTCTTCGTATGGCTCTCAGCCCCGAGATGGTCGCTCGCCAGCTGAGTTGCTCCACGGTCGTCCTCATCGAACCTTGATGTCTTTGCTGCATCCGCTGCATCAGGTTCCTGTGCAGCGGCAGACTCCTGCTTTTGCTCCAGGCGACGTTGTATTCTATCGTAACTATCGCGGTTCACGGCGTTGGCTCACAGGGCGCATTCTTCGCTGCCTAGGCCGTGTGATGTATTTGGTTTTGGGGGCCTCTGGTGAGGTGCGTCGGCATCTCAATCAGCTGCGCCTCTGTCGTCGCACTGGTTCTGCCGCTCCCCGTCTGCTTTCAGCGACGGTGCCGTCCGGTCAGCGCCCTGGGGACCCATCTACTGGCTCGCCTCATCCCCAGGTGTTACCGACGCTGCCTTCCATTTTGCCCCATGGCGACGCGCCGCCGCCGCCGCCGCCGCCGCCGCCGCCGCCGCCGCCTGTTCTCCCGCCGACGACGCCCGCAGTAGACGCGTCGCTGCTACCGCCTCCTTGGGTCCCGCGCCGCCGATCGCTTCCCGTGACCAGATGTCCTCCGCCATGGAACTTTTGCCCGCTCCGGACCACATGGCGACTTCGCGCGTCGGGTACCCCGACGCAATGGAGGTCGACCCGTCGGCCCCTCCTGTCCCTCTACGGGCGCATACACCGCCTGTTGGCGTGCACCCTGGACTAGGTTTTCAGGCGTTTCCTAGCTCCCCTCGGACCGAATGGCAGGGTGCGGGTGGCACAGCCTCGCCTGTTGTTCGGCTCCCCACCTCACCGCATACGTCAACATGGGGTCCTCTCCACGGCGGGCGGAAGCCTTATAAGACGACCGTTCGCCGATTTGCGGGGGAGGAATGTGGTGTCACCGCCAGACACCACACTTGCTAGGTGGTAGCTTTAAATCCATTAGTACATGTCGGACCCGCGTGTCGCCACTTCCAGTGATAGCAGACCGAGCACCACCACACGGCAGGTCTAGAGAGACGTACTAGCACTCGCCCCAGTTGTACGGACGACGTAACTAGCGATGCACACTGACGAAGCCTCGCTCATTTGCAGAGCAGATAGTTAGAATAGCCTTCAGCTAAGTCAGTGGCTACGACCTAGCATGGCGCCATTAGCCTTACATAGCTTGTATCTAAAGAGTCTCACTTGTCTCATCAAGAGCGATGTACCAGAAGGATGGATTAAAGTTAAGTATTCCAGAAGCTACGTACTTTTCTTTATAGCATTCATTACGTATCCTGTTTCAGACCTCACGCCCATCTGCGTGAGCTTAGCGCGTGCCTTTCGGCTTCCTCTCATTGTGTCTAGGCTGTCTTGTCTAGATACAACAGGTTATGCAGGATCCTTTTTGTACCGCTCGATCTGGAGTAAATTTTCGTGATGATGGGTGTTAGAGTCGAAGAGTGAGATATAGCAAAAGATCCACCATCCTATCCAGAAAGTGCACTGTAGCGTTAGATAATTACGAGACCATAAGATAAAGAATCACCAATCTAAAGCAATGCCCATTGGTCGGAATTTCTCATGTGTAATTCTTGTTTAAACTGTAATGGTGTGTTTAGGTTATCTTTGATTGATAATAGAATTTATCGGAATAAAAAAGATAGTGAAAAGCAAAAGATTGGTGGCCTTGTCCTTCGAATAGTGTGTAGTCATGATATGCAGAATTTATAATGTGTGTGCCATTCATATTCAGTGCGATGGCCACATGTTGATCAAAGCCGTTGGGTAAGAAAGAAAATGTGGTATTGCCAGAGCGTAGTCAACAATCATATTTGTGTGAATTCCTAATGGTCAGATTGCGTTATCCGTTTCCGTTGCGTAATATTCAAACAGGAGAATAATTTGTAGCTTATTTGTGGGTACTAGAGCTCATAATCAGTCATTGATGTTACTCGAGAAATAAGAATAAATCCACTCGCTTGGCAGACCACTCATCTTGCAGGCCTCACTCCTTGATGCCACAGTATGAGCAAGACATGTGGGTGCCTCTCAACGTAAGGCCCTAACGAAATGTAATGGACATGACCATTGGAGGAATGTACAAAGATAACAGGCACCTAGTAGATGAAGTGATGCGAATAAATTTACACCCACGATGTGGAGAGGGCTTCTTCCAAAGCTGACCAGTCTTCCATTTCTACGAATGTAGTATGTAAGGCCAAATGTTTTCTAGAGGACCCATTGTAATCGCTGTTGACGATTAAGATGCCAGATACCGTAGTAACTGGACTACATTTACCAAATAGAAAACGTATGCCTCAACCCAGGATCGAACCCTTGACCTCCTGCATGTTAACCCAACACTTCATACACGGCAGAAACTGCACTGTACAAGCAATTTGTACCGACGGAGGTTGTGACCATACATGTGGTTACAGCGTTGCCAGATTGTCATTCTTTAACGTCCTTTTTCTGCCGGATAAACTCGCCAGACGAAACTTCGGGAGAGACATTTTTTTCATCGCTGGCATGCGAGGTGTCGCGCTGCGAAGCCCGAGTGCGCGAATTTCGATTCACCCTGTATAGGCGTTGCCGACCTCAGCGCCGTATTCTGCCTGTTTACATGTCTCTGTATTTAAATACACATGCCTATACCAGTTTCTTTTGCGCTTCAGTGTAGTTGTACATGATTTCGGCTCAGCGGCAAAAGGGGAAACGGTGCCACTAAATTCTAAAAATCACAGTTTGGCATGAAATAACTGAATTTTATCCCAAAAAATATTCAGAAACAGTTTTTAACGAAATATTTTTCTTACTTTCAACTTTATTATCAATATCGTATTGTTGCATAAGCTTTAATACTACAACCTATAAACCTGCTACTTACAGCGTGAGGTAAATATGAAAAGAAAATCATATTCTCTATTAAGCACACTTATTCTTGGCTAAAGTTTCTATTTTTGCCTTGCAACATTATGAGAATATCCAGACACAACCTAAAATATTTATAGTTTGTGGCAGCTGTCTGTGTCAAATAATTTACAACCTTCAGATAAGTAACTAGATGTAGAGCGTTTACGACGTCTTCCTTTTCATGCCACTGTAGCGAAACTGTCTTATAGAACTTGTCACTCAAATCAAATCTGTTTAAAGTTACTCTTATTTTATTATAAGCAAACTATTCATTCACATTACCCGCTTTTTTTGTTGATTCCTATTTGAATCTTCGTCTATTGGATCTGTCTAACGATTCAGTGTAGACTGTTTTCATTTTTGATTGTAAAGATTAAAGCGACAGAACAGGAGACAGAAACCATAAACGATTTTTCAGTGTCTGTAAAGTCACACGTGGGTTATCACTATCGACGACTTGATGTAAACAGATAGAGTTTTGAAAGAATTTTGAAGTATAAATAGGGTACTTTGGCTTCTGAAGTGGCACAAGAGCATGTTTCGAGTTATTGGTAAGGAAAATACGAATAAAAAAAATTACAGTCTTTTCTTGTAGTCGTAATTAAAGTTCGTCAGGGAACATCACTATTGCAAATAATACATGGCTTTCACCACCCACCTTGCATGATGGATCCCCTTCGAGCATGGAGACACCTGCCGTCACAGGGAATGTTATGATGAAGTGAAAGACACAAAGTCAAGCTTTCAAGACCAAGACTTACAGAATGTGCTTTTCCATCAGTGTTACCAGGCTGCCCAAGCTATTGGTCTACTCCATCCACCAGTTCTCCAGGAAGTGCAGAGGAAAGGCGAGCTAGATTAGATAATGAACGTTTCCTAAAGGCAATTACTAACAGTGTAGTAACCAAAACAGAGTATGATTATTTTCTACTTTTGAAGCTTTTCTGCAGTGCTTAGTAAGAGAAACTATTCCCAGAGAGTGGACTATTGTTAGGACAAGTGACTGTGTCCTATTTCTATTGCTTACTGTATAACCTGCTCCATCTGTGTCTGTATCCATTGCAGTGACAAATGAGTTTCAGTTGTCCGCCTACAGAAGTAACTCTGAGATAAGAAAGATAGGCATTAGCAAAATATCAGGCAAACTTTTGAATATCAATACGTTGTTTACAGTATTAGACAAAATGAAAGAATTAGTCGGAACAAAAGAAAATCCATTAAAAAAAACAGTGACTTCTTATACGAGACATTTTAAATTATGTATGTGCTTCTCTAAATGAAGAAAAACAGAAACAAATTCAATTCTTAAGTGGGTAAGTTAAGTTGCTATGTGGCAGTGAAGAAAGCTATAGTTTCAATCCTCACTTTTCTGTATTTTGTTGTATCCTGCATTCTATTTCCCCTCATGCCTACACGCTTTTCAGGTCTTCTGGCAATGTAATTCTTCCTCATCGAAGAACTGTAAAGAAAATGTTCCTCACATAGCAATGGTCCTCATAATGAACAAAATGTAGGTGCTATGCTCCTGTATATTTAGGAAAGATTGAAATCTTTGATGGAAATGATGGATGAAGTTCATATTAAGCCTTATTTTGATTACATGAGAGGAAACATTGTGGGGGCAGCATTTGATAGCGAAAAGGCTGCAACTACAGCATATGCCTTGTAAGTAGGCCGTTTAGGTTTTTATATTGGTAACGCCACGTAGCGCTCTGTATGAAAATCACTGGCCGTGCTGTGTGCAGTCTGTGGCTGGTTCGCATTGTTGAAATATTCACTATTGTAGTGTTGGGCAGTTGCATGTGAACAGCGCGTAGCGATGCGCAGTTGGAGGTGAGCTGCCAGCAGTGGTGGATGTGGGGAGATTATATATAGACTTTTGAACACTGTTAAGGTAAATACATTGTTTGTTCTCTATCAATATCTTTCATTTGCTAACTATGCCTATCAGTAGTTAGTGCCTTCAGTAGTTAGAATCTTTTATTTTGTTGGCAGTATTGGCGCTCGCTGTATTGCAGTAGTTCGAGTAACGAGGATTTTTGTGACGTAAGTGATTCATGAAAGTTATACTTTATTATTAGCCACGGCCATTTTTTTGTAGGGATTATTGGAAATCAGATTGAGTTGCGCTAAAAATATTGTGTGTCACTTTAGTGATAATCAGAATAAGTAAAGAGAGAAATGTCTGAGTACGTTCAGTTTTGCTCAGCTGTTTGAAAATCAAATAACGTAAGGGGTTTATCAGCACAATCATTCATAATTTTTTCTAAGGAGATGTTTCAGCCTTTATTATATAATAATTACTGTTTTAAAGAAGTAGTACATATCCTTCCAGTGAGAAACCTTGTAGCTGAACAGTTAATTTTGTATGTGAAGAAAATATTATGTGGCCTCCATGACATCGGTTTCAAAGTTATTTCCATAGTGAGTGACATCAATGCTATAAATAAGAAATATGTGGCACTTTTTAGCTCACCTCCAAAACTCAGTGTAGTTTACCCACATTCAGCTAATCCAGCTCAGCCACTATTTTTTATAATTGATTCTGTCCACATCCGTAAGTGTATATGTAATAACTGGGTCAATCAAAAGGACTCTCAAGATTTGCTCAAATATTCACAAATTGATGGAAGCAGTGATGATTGTCAGGTGTTAATGGCATCTTTTGAAGCACGGAGGAAGCTTCATAAGACTGAATGTAATACTCTGCTTAAGCACTCTTTTGGCCTTAGTTTGAAGTCTCTTTATCCATCTTCACTTGAGAAACAGAGTGTGAGCCCTGTTTTGCCAGTATTCAATAAATATACAGCTGAAGCCGTTTCGACTATAGGGGAGCATAAAAGCTTATTACACTACCAGACAACTGTTGAATTTATCAGAATTATACTTACATCGTGGAAATGTTAAGACGGTTCACAAAGGTGTTCAAGCAAATGATCCTAGCTGGCTCTCAGTATCTCAATCTATGAGAGATATTTTTGAAGTGGAAGTCAAGATCAGGATGCAGAACTTGTTACTACTTCTGTTGAATTCAAGTACTTTTGGTAATCTGCATATTGCTGAAGAATTCACCTTTAATTGTAATGATGACACAGAAGACACTATACAAACAGACTGAGTTTATGGTCGACGTTATGTACTTGGAGGAAAGTTTCAGGCAGGCAGAAACATACCTTCCAATATTAAAATATTTAGCAGGATATTTTGTCCGCAGTGTACTGAAGAAACATCAGTGTGAAGTGAGCAGCAAATACCTTCTCTTAGACAAAGAAATGTGCCTGCATAGTGACCATCCTCTTAGTTTAAATAAAAATTGTGGCAGAGGTGGCCTGTTTTTCCCTAAGCCTGATCTTGTGAATGTTGTTATTTACAATTACAGTGCTGTATAGAAATTAATATCTGCCATAATGAAAAGAAATGTTTGTCATCCAACAGTCAAAGAATGCTTATTCAAAATGTAACCATAAATGCTGTTCATGGGAAAGGTTTCTTCTTAACAGACTTTGTTTGCAGTGATGGTCATTTGGCAGACAAAATACTGAAGTAGTTAGGCAAAGCATCCACCAGTCCATTATTAAACAATTGCATTAAGAAAGGAAATGTTACCTTTACTGCTTCTTTTAAGAAATGGAGGCTTCACACATTTTAATTTACGTACAGTTTACATGCTAGGACATTTATCAGATGCCACAGGAAATTTTAATTTACGTACAGTTTACATACTAGGACATTTATCAGATGCCACAGGAAATTTCTGTTAGGTATCACACATTCAGTTAAACTCTATTTGGTTCAGTGAAAGCAGAGGAATGTTTAGTACCTTCACCTGAACGCACAATAATAGTCATTTTGTCCATGTAGCCTGTAGTTATTGGATAGTTTGCATCCAACAGTTTCAAATGTCACAAAGTCTTAAATGTTTTCATGCAGGCTATTTAGCTGAAGTAAATGCTTTGTCCAGTACTAGTGGCTAGTTTCAACCTCATCACTGTCAAATGTAATGAGATTGTGTAAACATCCATCTGTGCACTTGATGTTGGCCTAAGGTTGAAACTGGGCCAGTTTTCCCTAGTAAATTCTTTATGTCTTCCAACTATCCTGTGCAGAAATATTTATATCTTCCTTTCAGTTTGTTGAGCTGGGGCTGCCCCACAAGACGAAATCTGTGAAAATAATTCTGTATTAAACCTCATGCAGTTCATTATAACTATGTATGTAATTAGAGGTTATTATTTTGGCATGCAGACATATAAAACTTACAGTAGCGTATTACAATACTACATATGGGAAGTCAAAAGATGGATTGCACCCATTTTCCTGAATCAGAATGACACCAGGGTTTTTCCTAATGTAATTTAACGGACTACTGAAACTATCGATACCATCGGCTGGCGTGCTATGTGGTGCCGTGAATCGACCTGAAAGAACATTTATATTAATATAAAATTACAGTCAACATAAACTGAAAAACTATCATTTTATTATAAAAATTAATAATTTGCAGGACAATCGTATTATGTATTGCTGCAGAACTATTTGAGAACTCTATTCAATTTTTGTACTGTTTTCATAAGTGTATACTTGTGATGTATAAATTATCTATGCTCGATTCATGTTGGCAAACCTGTGTACTTTGTAAGATCTTTGCTTGTTAATGCAGAAACAGTTATTGCTGGGTGAGGCTAAGGGACAGTGAGTCTTTAGAAGTGGTGAGAAATGGTCGATTTTGACACAACGACTTATGTTGGAAAAGCTTATATTGGTGAACCACTGATTATTGTTATGAAGATGATATTACGAAAATATATAATATGGAAAGCTTTAAATAGTATCAGTTCTTACGTAGCATATCACAAACCCCATTGTATTAACAATTACAGCAAATCCAGAAGTTACCCCTAGACAACGAGCAAGCAACGAAGAGTATTCAAGGTAAGGTAATTAAATTATTTCGTATTCGTACTGTGAAGTTACCTTCTCTTGTGAAATATTTAAGCCTCTTATGCTCTGTTAATAGAGTGAACAGACTGACGGGGACTTGTGGTCCACTATTGAAACCAGGAAAACCACACGGGTTTTTAAACACGTGTCATAATTTGATATAAAATAATTGATGATATTTAATATTTGTTCACCGGACAAGAGAGGTAACATTACACTAATGTGGTTACTTCTCACAACGGATGTCCATCTAAGTTTGTTCTTGAACTGTCATATTAGTGTAAAGTTCGCGACTCTTAGTTTTAAGATAATCTCTTTTATTAGAATGCAACGTGAAAGTAGTTTCTGCCAGTAACTGTAGAATCACTTTGGATCACTCCCTTTAGAAAATTAAAATACAGAATAGGTGGTCTGCACACTCAGTTTAACTGAAACAATTTATTCTAAGATTTATGCAGCTGGAATAAAGTGAAAGAGTGCTACAATTTCTTTTGCTTAGGTGGTTTTTATATAGTAATTAAGACAAAGTTCTTACCACCTATTTACATGGAGAGTGTTCTTGCAAACATTAAGTAGTGGTATGTTGCTACATTTTATGTGAATGACTTGGATTTTATAGCACACACCATTCTGTTTAATTTGGAATCAATGTAAAATCATTACAGTTCTGATCTACGTTGTACATTTTTAGTTAATCCCAGAATTAGTTCCTCTGATTTATTTTTTTACACATCAGTTCATTACAAGGCAACTGGGCTGCTTCTGATTTATGGCAAGGTTCTCAAAAAATGTTGTGTAACTGTGCAATAACGATATAAAAGAGCTGCTCTGATATGTCGTCATACTCAGTACTATCATTACTCATTAGCTTCTAATGATTCGCTACATTTTCACTGTGTTGAATGTCCCTCGGTAATGCATCATCTCAGTGACACCTTTACATCGTGGTGCATACATTCCAACAAATACTTGTTGCTCTATTACGCTGTCCGAATTACTACGTTTGTCAGCAACAGAAGTAATCTTTAGTCACAATTATAAAATTTTATAGACAGTAAGACTGGTAATGTAACTGTTATATGCTTCTGACATGTTTTACAACTGTGTCATTTTTCACAAAATACATTATATCAAATGTTCTGTGTAATTCCATTGAATGTAGAAAAGGCTTGCTGCCTTTTGAGATGGAAATTGTGACAATTATAGTTTCATAACGGAACCTAGCTGTTCCCTGTATTTTGTAACAACTTTTGCAGGAAGTACATGTACATACGCCTGAGTTAAATAAATTATTGTTCAATACTTCTAGTGTTTTGTACAGCCAACAGATTTTCACTGACTTATGTATAGGTCCTACTGGTAAAACTGCTGTTGTTCCAGGGCTTGCAGCATGCACTTTGAACAACTGACCATCATGTTCAGTAAGACATCTAAAATTTCACTTACACATATTTATAACTTATAACTTATAATTAAAGCTTCGGCCATATCGCCACTGATGAATATCAGTATTTTAACCATAAGGCAAAATACTCTCTTCGTTACGTGTTACAATTTGTCAAAAGCTCGTTTCGATATCTCAAACGGGTTACGAAATGTGAGAAGCGTTATGAATATTTCATTTCCGTGCGCCGGCGTTCGAAGTGAACTTGCTCTAGATGCTCAATTTTTAGAGATTGGAGGCAGGTTTTGATCCCAATTTTTAAGAAAATTTGAAAATCTCATCTGTATTTCATACTGAGCAACAGAAGGTATAATATGCACGAAACGCAAATTCATGGCGACCCCTGTTTTTGAGTGCAACGTTCTCGAATTTGATACTCAAGCGTGAGATACTACAATAGTCATTACCCTTATCGAAATGATGGGCACTTTAGCTGATGCTGGCATGTAAAGCTACAAGTATTTCAGAAATCAATAATTTCTTACGGAACAGATTCTGTAAAACCATTTGAAGAGATTGCAGGCTGTGAATCTGAATTCTTTCAATGCAGCGCCATGCCAATCCTGGCTGGCCTTGCGTGACGTCACAAGAGCGCGCTGCGGCCTTCTCTCTAGGTGGTGGTGATCTTCCCCGGCCAGGACAGTCCTCAAACATTATCGAAACCTTGTGGGCGGTATTGGAGAGCAGATTGTGGAGCAGATATCCGCCTCCCTCGTCACTACAGGGAGCACAATATTTCATCGTAAAATGTGCAACAAATTTTTTAGCCTTCCCAAAACCTTCAAAAAACAGTTCAGGGAATTCTTTTAGCATGGTAGCAACACTGTCATTGGCATTCAGTGCAGTCACTGGCAACACGTTGTCCTGAACGTGAAAGCCAAAGAAATCAAACGAATCAAGGCCAAATATGTTCTTACAGTCACTTGATGGTAGCACAGTGAAAATCAGTTTGCGTATGCGAGCAATACATTGAAAGTAACATTTTCTGAGAACAGGAACGCCTTTTCGATTATAAGCTGTCAGGTTTGTGCTAGTTTTAGACAGGCGTGGTGATTTTAACAGTTTATATGTGTTACGATTCAGCAGTGTAACAGAGGCACCCATGTCCAACGGAAATTTCACACATTTTACACTAAGATGCAAATGAACAAAAAGTTCGTGGGACTGGCGTAGCACTAAGGAAACTGTTCACATGCTAGTTTTGCTAATGCCTGCAGCAGGCTTTGAATATACTGCATTGATTACATGGGCCTTGTGACTATATTTTTGTGAGTGTGCGGTGTTCTTATGTATATTCTGTTGAAAACATATGGATTGTACTTGACCTTTCCAGCCACAAGCGTAACACTGTGCTTGTCTGGACGCACTATCCTGGCGTTTGTGCCGTGAATTGCACCGAGGGCATGACTAAATTCTATTTAATGATGTAACCGTCTGTTTGGAGAACTGTTACGCTGCTTGATGCATGCGATCTGTTGCTGCCTACTGGGCCAGTCATGAGCAAGAGACGACTCAATCCGACAAATTGGTGTCTACTCAGATTTATCGGCCGCTAAGGCACCTGAATCATACTGATGTGAAATTGGCACTACGTCATGGAAGGATGGATCTGACTGTTTCAAAATCTTTTCTGTACGTTTGACATCAATTACACTGTACACGATCGAGCCACCCAGCGTAACATCTGAGTATAAAGCACCACAAGTACATCTGAATTTACATTTACTCGTCAGATCCTGCTGATCTGTTACCCACTCGCGATAAGTTTGTTATGCCTTTTTCTTGCAACAAAAGAATTGGTACCCAGCTGCCACCACATTCACTTTCTGGTCATAACAGTTAGTTAGAGACCCTACAACCTGATCACAGGGAAGTTCATTCGGAGTGGCGTTAAGGAACAATTTCTGAATGGAGCGAAAGACTGCACCCCGTACCGTTGACAAAAAGTAATGAAGTTTCAAAGTACCTGATACTTTGTGAGCAATTATGTGGGCTTCATACTGCTGCAACCACTGGGGACATTTCTCTTCTTTTTCATTAAACTGGCGAAAAGGCGGTATCGCACTCAGAGCTACAGGTGTTGTATGTTGGTCAGTGTGGCACGCTGAGTTTGTTGCTTGGTTCACCAGCAACTGCTGTACCAAGTTTAGAAGGGTTGCAATCTGCTGCATCTGATCCTGAACCATCTGTGTTAGCTGCATTGCATCTACCTCTGGCAGCTAAGGCGCCTGAGCAGGGGTGGGAGAAGTGGGTCGCCCATGTGAGAAAAATCAAATGCAATAAATAGACAATGCAAGCAATAAAAATAAGCACACAAGAAGTTTCCTGCAACGTCCACCTGAAAACACAAAATAGAAAAAACACTATAATTGACATTGTTGAAATATGTAAACACACCCCCGCAAAGAAAATACAAGGTAGAATTACGGTGCCAACAAAACACAAAAGAACACAACAAAACAAAACCAAACAGAGACAATCTGTGGCAGCTGGTGGCTCTGGGATTGAAACGTTAACTGGGTGTCGCTGTGTTGTTGCTCCTATATCGTCGGCATCATGTTATTCAGATATCTCGTCGCCATGTTGTTGTGTCTAAGAATCCTGTATAGACGGTTCGCTAGACAAACAATCAAACTACTTGTATTAATGAGTTTTATTACAACATGAAAAGTAAAAACACTTAACTTTGATAATCAGTCTTGTTCAGAATGGAGAAACACTTGATCTCTAACTGTGCTACGTAGAGATTACTAATAAAGAGGCTACGACGCATCGGCTAATGAAGGGACTAACAGTGAAGCTGCTATCGTAGTAGGCTACCACCAGTTTGGCGTGGAGCTTATGTCGTCTTCACCAAGGGGTAGGAGGGAGGTTGGTCAGCGTACAATTGGCTGACCTCTTTTCACAGACTTTTCTTCTCTAGCGTGCGGGCGCTGACATTACACCATAAGAAAAAGGTTGCTAAGAAAATCGTTAAGCTTTATGAAGATGTAATATGCATGACTGTTCCTTGAGTTAACAAACGGCCTTGGGCACTGATGTTCATGTATCTTTGGGTGAGATCTTCTTTTAAAGGTACAGTATTCATGGCTGCGCTATTTTGTACATCAGCAGCTGATAAAAAGTACTTGGAATTTTTAACTTCCTAGCTGAGCTTGATATTTAGGTGTGGGGTCATTCTTAAGTTCTCTTATGTTGTTTTGAAGAAAGAACTTAAGGTTTTGTTTCTGTAATCTTCTTCTTACGTAACTAACGCAGTGTTATTTTTATCTGCCTTAACAACAAGGGCTTTGGTATCAGTAAGTTTTTCATCAATGCTAGAGAGTATTTTTGAATCGGTTTTTCCAGAACAGTGTGTTGATCGCAGATTTCTTGCAATAATTTGTTTCGCTTTTGAACCTACAGTATTTCGTACATTTGGGTTTAGTTTTGCAGTCCAACATGCAATTTCTGTGCTAACAACTAATTCTTTCACGTTTTGCTCATTAAGTTTTGGTACAGTGTTATGTCTGAGACTTATTTTGTAAACCAAATCCAGCTTCATCAAGTAAAATGCTGGTGGAGATAATTACTATATCATAAAATTCGAATTCTGATGTGTTAGGAGTGTCGATAGGCTAATGTGTCAATTTTGAAGTAAGTGAGTGAATTTTTTGTGTGTCTAGTGGAGATAATTCGCTGTTCTTTGCTCATCTGTTTAGGGAGATTACCTAAGATTTGCTAGTAGTCTGTAGGATGCATATGATTGTTGCGAACATCATGCAGTTTATGTATTTACTTGGTTAGTATGACTTTTTACATGTGGAGGTCTCTGATTTCAGTTTTTAACTACATTACTTCTAATTTAGATTTGAAAATCTGTACGGCTTTACTCTTGCTCTTAAAGTTAACTTTGATGTAGTTAGGGATTATATTGAGAGCTAGACAGCCTTTGTTAACCTTTATGGGTTGCACTATTTTCATAATCACCACTATGCAGTTTTTAAATGTAGACGGAGATCAGAATGGCTGGCTTGGCACTTTCACTGCTTTTTTTATCCATGTTGGATCTTGTGAACTCTGCGACCATTAGTTACATTTGGCGAATGACGCAACCAGCCACAAATACTTTTTAAATGTTTTATTTCAGTGCCGTAACTAGCCTTGCGCTAGCCTGCCTAATTTTTTTGTTACATAGTTATTCCGCTCAACAGCATCCACAATCCACAATCCACAAGAATATTTCAGTATTTAGTGCCACAGTATCAGATATTTAATTTATTTTGTTGTAGTCCATGTAGCTTTCTAGATCGATGTATATGTTCTTGAATTCCACCACAGTACACATGTCGTAAATAAATAACACTGTGTGACATAATTACATCCACAGCTCCAGAAGCACCAGCCTAGGCCAAGAGAATTCAAGAATTTATAAGATTATTTGTGACAATTGCCCCAGCTTTTATGTTGCACAGGCCGACAGAGGCTTCAATGTAAGGTATCGAATACACATCGAGGTGCTTAGAATAAAAAACTTAAATACAATGGCAATAACCACTCATATGAACCAATATGGACACTGTTTGTACACTACTGTCCATTAAACTTGCTACACCACGAAGATGATGTGCTACGGACGCCAAATTTAACTGACAGGAAGAAAATGCTGTAATATGCAAATGACTAGCTTTTCAGGGTATTCACACAAGGTTGGCGCCGGTGGGGACACCTAAAACGTGCTGACATGAGGAAAGTTTCCAACCGATTTCTCATACACAAACAGCAGTTGATCGGCGTTCGCTGGTGAAGCGTTTGCGACTTTGATAAAGGTCGGATTGTAGCCTATCGCTATTGCGGTTTATCGTATCGTGACATTGCTGCTCGCGTTGGTCGAGATCCAATGACTGTTAGTAGAATATGGAATCGGTGGGTTCAGGAGGGTAATACGGAATGGCGTGCTGGATCCCAACGGCCTCATATCACTGGCAGTCGAGATGACAGGCATCTTATCCGCATGGCTGTAACGGATCGTGCAGCCGCGTCTCGATCCCTGAGTCAACAGATGAGCACGTTTGCAAGACAACAACCATCTGCACGAACAGTTCGTCGATTTTTGCAGCAGCATGGACTATCAGCTCGAAGACCATGGCTGCGGTTACCCTTGACGCTGCATCACGGAAATAAGCGCCTGCGATGGTGTACTCAACGACGAACCTGGGTGCACGAATGGCAAAACGTCATTTTTTCCGATGAATCCACGTTCTGTTTACAGCATCATGATGGTAGCATCCGTGTTTGACGGCATCGCGGTGAACGCACATTGGAAGCGTGTATTCGTCATCGTCATACTGGCGTATCAATTGGCGTAATGGTATGAGGCGCCATTGGTTACACGTCTCGGTCACCTCTCGTTCGCATTGACGGCACTTTGAACAGTAGACGTTACATTTCAGATGTGTTACGACCCGTGGCACTACCCTTCATTCGATCCCTGCGAAACCCTACATTTCAGCAGGATAATGCACGACCGCATGTTGCAGGTCCTGTACGGGCCTTTCTACATACAGAAAATGTTCGACTGCTGTCCTGGCCAGCACATTCTCCAGATCTCTCACCAATTGAATACTTCTGGTCAATGGTGGCTGATCAACTGGCTCGTCACAATTCGCCAGTCACTACTCTTGATGAACTGTGATATCGTGTTGAAGCTGCACGGGCAGCTGTACCTGTACACGCCATCCAAACTCTGTTTGACTAAATGTCAGGCGTATAAAGGCCGTTATTGCGGCCAGAGGTGGTTGTTCTGGGTACTGATTTCTCAGGACCTATGCACCCAAATTGCGTGAAAATGTAATGACATGTCAGATCTAGTATAATATTTTTGTCCAATGAATACCCGTTTATCATTAGCATTTCTTGTTGGTGTAGCAATTTTAAGGGCCAGTAGTCTAACATTAATGACAAACTACAGGTATTACATATCACTAACAAAGGCAAGAAAAAGTACTTCTTAGAGAAACTAGAAATATATATCTTCACACCCTCACCTCACCCCAATAGTTTCTGAATGAGCAGCTGGAGCTAGCCAATAAAAATATTCTAAGTTTTTGGGTTGATCACAGAAATCTAACAGAAATTGCGGCCCTAACAGTTACAAAAAATGGTTCAAATGGCTCTGAGCACTATGGGACTTAACATCTGAGGTCGTCAGTCCCCTAGAACTTAGAACTACTTAACCTAACTAACCTAAGGACATCACACACAACCATTCCCGAGGCAGGATTCGAACCTGCGACCGTAGCGGTGGCGCGGTTTCAGACTGTAGCGCCTAGAACCGCTCGGTCACACCGGCCGTCCTAACGGTTACACGAGTACGGTTTAAGATTCCAGTATATAATTGTATCAACATAAACTACCATGATGAACATATGTTTGCTCTCCTCCCCAATTCTAACATCTTAATTATGTATTTTTCTGTATTTCCTGCAATTAACTTATGAAATACACATTAATTTATGTACATATACATCTATTTTATAATATGGAGTCAGTTAACTTCGAAGTATTTTGTCAATAGTTTCCACTGACAGTAGAGAAAATTTTTTAAAATTCCTACTAAATACACTCTATCCTACTGTCTTTTAATAATTAGTTTACGCTTTAGGTGCCAACATTCTTCTGTTGTTAACATGGCAGTACCTATTGCACATCGCATACGTCATCTTTGCTCCATTTATATCCTCTATCAAGATTTAATGACTGATATAATTGTGTAATTGCTTAATGACAATGTTTGAATTGTAAACAGAAACATCAAGTGTATGACACATGTTCGATGCGGAACACGCATTTTAAGAATATTGTGAAGGGTGCCACAGTAATTTATTTGCAATATGTGTGCTGCAGTGTAATTCAAGAACATATATATCGACCTAGAAAACCACATGAACCATAACGAAACAATTGAAACAGCTGATGAGGTGGCGCTAATTAGTGAAATATTCTTGTGCGTTGTGGAGCAGCGACATGCGATTGATCAATAAAAGTCTTTAATGAAAAATATTAACAATCTGAAGATGGGGCATGGTAGCCCGAAACTGTTTATGGCACTAAAATAAAATATTTAAAAAGTATTTAAGCTAGTTGCGTCATTTAACAACTAAAACGCATTTAAAATTTTTACTAAAAATTCTCTCCGCTCCTTTAAGTGACAAACATCACGACGCGCTCGTGCAATTCAAGACACGCCAATATAGAATAACCTAGTATGCAAATCGATCCTTTTGTGTCTTTGTTTAATTTGAAAGAAGAGTGTCATTATCTTAAGCATGAAATGTCGTCCACACGAAGCAATTCAAAGTTTTATTAACGTCACATTACCATGAATTGAGCTGAAGGAGATACAACAAAGAGCCAAAACCATATGAACACATCCCACAGCGTGTTGAATGGCACCTGGTGACGCTGCATACAAGTGGGGCAGTAAGGAATGTATATAAGCAGAACAGAGGCAAATGGGAAATCATTCTCGCAACGATACGGGTCACAATAGGGAATATCCATTGACGTAAGCGACTTGACAACGCCTGACGCCTGCGAACGACCATCTCGGAAACACATAGCTACTCTGATTTTCGCATGTTACTGCCATGAGCGTGTTTGAAATGCGATTGAGGGACAGTGAAACGACGAGACCTATGTAAGGAGTGGGATTTTGGACACTTTACATGTCACGTGCCTCAGTTTTACGTGTCGTTTATAGTGTTGCAAGACACTGGTTTTGCAACATGGTATGAGTTTTTGTGTGTTTGAGATTTGATACACGTGGCATCGAGAGTGACAAGGATAACCCCATTACATAAATTTGCATGTTTAAGTTAGGTAGATATGGGGTGGAAACATCACTGGAGGGGAAGCCAGTTTCAGTTAGCCACGCTGTGACACAATGGCCTGCAGAGCCGCAGCCTAGACAAGGTCAAGAGTAGGTGACGGGCACAGCAGAGAACAGTATATCACGTGGGTGGCGCGTGAGGACGCAACTTACCACTCTTGTGGATGATGGAGTGTTAATAAGGGGGAAAACAGACCTCGCTGTTCACTTGAAAGCCAGTCAATTACACTACACTGTACTTAATAAGCCATTTGTTGATTGGGCAGCTATGGCTACTGGAAATGAAACAGTGACGGCCATTGGTTGTTCCATCCAGTGTCCAACCCCACTGTAGAGGCAAGGGAAGCTAGGCTGAGGAGACGCGCTACTGCCCAGCGCGATAGGCACTTTCCAGACGTCGTGGAGCGTGGTCAGAGGGCATCCCTCTCCGGCGTGATGAGATGAAAAGCAGATATGTTGGTGTGAACACTTTGTACACACAGCTCCAAAATTGAGTCAAGTGCTGGCTGAATTCTTTTCGTAAATCTCCTGAGAAGAGAATGAAGGGAGCCAACATAGTTTAATTCCAGCGAGGACAGAGTAAAGCCTAGTTTACACGACGACACTAGGTTGCAGGCAACTGCGCTACCGGCCACTGCGCATGCGCGCCGCCCGTTTCCACAACTCGTTGGTGAAACTAAACACTTTCGGCGACACTAGTTGCATGAGTTTTGAGGTTATGTGTGTTCGTAGAGCGTAGACAAACTGAAATATGAAGTGGGGAATGGAGCATAATATTCGCTTTTTGGACATCTATGCTTCGCATAGGTGTTTGTAGGATTTCAGTGATGCTGATTACAAAAATAAGCAACATATTGCTGCTGCTGCTGAGACCGTCATGTGCGACCATAACATAGATGGTTTGGCAATATCTGAGCTGCACGGCAAAATTGATTGGCTTAGGAGCACATATACAACTGAATTAAGAAAAATACAAGCAAGTGTAATTCTAGACTGAAATCCTGTCGTTCAAGTTTGCCAACTGTTTGTTAAGGAATATTGTTGACAGGAGGGAAGGCTATACAAATTCAAGAAGCTGCAGTCTTTATTCAATACTCATCTATTTAAAACGTCGCTGCAGTGCTCCCCATTCACATATGTTAGAATTTTGAAATATTTCCACTGTAAAGGTCTTTCTTCAAGAGAGTAGTTTGCAAACCATTCTCTTCTTAATGCGGCCTGCTTCGAGTAATTATTATTGCTAATGTTAATAATTACTGCTGTTAATTTTAATAATCATTGGTGTTACTGAAATAGCATCATCACCAACTAAAACCGTATCTTATAGCATGCCGAGTGTTCTCGATTGTATTGCACGCAGTATGATATGTACTTTCAGTTCTGGTGACAGTGCTTCACGCATTACAGCACCTTCATTCCATATTGCCTAATTAACTCTACTTACAAGAAACGTGAACAATTCTGGTGACATTCTAAAATAATTAAAAGAACTTCTTGGATCTTCCATTATAAATTGATTCAGCAAGGATGCTGAGCAACCGAGCTGACGTCTTTTGTTCATCCAGTCACGAATCGAAACACGTTTCTTATTTTTTTCTTATGCAGCGATTCCACGTAACAAGCTTTAACTCCATCAGAACTCGCACGACGTGCAGCTACCAAAACTTTCATTTCAGACACGACTCAAGGACCCACAAAACGACGAAACTGAAGTGTATACTGGTATCGCCGTGTCTACAGTCATATATGAAGCCACTTGCGTGCAACTCACTCCACACAACGAGTGGCGCAACCCAATGTGGTCGTGTAAACTTGGCTTAACACACGGCGCTGCAGCCTTGCAAATGTGCTTAGCCGTTAAAAGCAGACTAGGGTGAAGTTAACGTTTTTTGCTTCAAGAAAACTTAGGCCAGGCTCGTTATAGGATTCTGATAGATTTACAGATCCGTCGACACGCGGCAACAGCCAAACCGACGACGCTGCACAACATAAGGTGATGAATGCAACAGATGGTTCAGATGGCTCTGAGCACTATGGGACTGAACATCTTAGGTCATCAGTCCCCTAGAGTAAGAACTACTTAAACCTAACAAACCTAAGGACATCACACACATCCATGCCCGAGGCAGGATTCGAACCTGCGACCGTAGCAACTGCGCCATTCCGGACTGCAGCGCCTAGAACCGCTCGACCACCGCGGCCGCCTAGAACGCAACACACAAGTCAGTCTTTACTCCAGTGATACGAAGAGCTCAAAATGGGAAGACCTGTCCTCCTTGTAGTATTTCCCGAAATTAATCTATTTCCTTCGTGTACTCCATGGCCATGTTTGGTTAACGTTTGTGGGGAAAGAATAAAATCTGTTAGAGCTGGTAACATTGTTCAGCTCAACATTATGACAGTCTTCCACCACAGAGTCTTTCTCTCAGTTAAAATAATTAACTATCTTGAATTTTGTGATATTGTTGATCTTTTATATTTTATGTTATTTGATAAATTTGGTACCAGGATCCCCTTGTCTGAACAGCCGATACCTGAGATTGCTCTTGCACATTGTAATGGCCCAACATGTGCAAATTTGATTCCGACAAATACAATTACAGGGAATAGTTGTTGTCTACTCTAAGATAGAGGTCCCTATCCTACCTCATTGGAATATATTAGGAACGTTGATGGCAGCTATTCGTCTGAAGTCGAAACCCTTGGTGAGTAATAGCATATTATCTTACAGGCCGGGTTCAAACTGCATTATGCACGCTAGGTGGAATCGTGCACACAATGCTAACATAGCATTCACTTATTACCAATCAGAGGCGTATTTAGACCTTGGACGCTATGCGTTCATTTGTGGTATGTTCAACGACAGATGCATGTCAAGTGTTTCAGAACACACCGTTCAGCACACATTTTGGAACGCTGGGCTCGCAGCAGAGGACCCCTACGTGTTCCCATGTTGAATCAGCGATGTCATCAGTTATGACTGCAATGGGCACGTTATCATCCAGATTACCGTGAGTCGATGGTAACGAGTGACCAGGTCGCATGAATCATGTCTGTATATGGCGTTATCTAGAAGAACGGCGCCTTCATGGAACCACGGAGCAAGAACAGGGGACATGGAATCTTCACAGCATTCGAAGATCGCGATATTCCTTGGCGTACTACGTAAGACAACCTCAGGCTTTAGGATTCCCAGCTACAGGTACCTCTCAGCAAAAGCTTGTTTTCTTCTTGCTGAAACAACGGTATCTCGCATTGCTTTAATCAAGATGCAGGAAAGGCTACATGGAATTTTCTGGGTACAAAACCCCTAAGACTCTTTATGGACAGGGCTATACCCGTTAACTGAAGATACGTCAGGGATTATTTTCGGTTACTACTTGATGTTCTAGCCTAATACCTTCAAGATAAACCAGTTGATATTTACAATGGGGATGAAGCTAGTATTCAAATAAATCCAAAACTGGTTGTTTTCCTCGCTGAAAGATCTTCAGCTACATTGTATCAAATTACAAGTGAATAAAAATGAGAGACAATAACCGAAATAGCTTGCTGCGACACTGTAGGATATTTTGTGTCTTCAAATTCTATTTTCCAGGGAAAAAAGAAACCTGAATACAAATAATCTCTTCCAAACTGGTACAAAATTTATGGAAATGAGAAATCCGGCTGTATGAACTCTGACCTTTTCGTATGAAGGCTGAGAGACCAATTCGTGCCGAGAAAATCACAACGTAAAGTATTACTGATTCTAGATGGTCACTCGTCTCAAAGCACTGGTTGAAATATGCTGTAACTGGCTAGTAATCATGATGTCGTATTAATTAGCCCCCCAAGTCTACCCGATACTTTTATCTTCAGCCCGTAGACCAGTATATCTTTAGAGCTTTGAAATATTTTTTCTACAGGTTGATAAGAATTTGGCTCCAGACTCACCCTGGTAGAAAATGTGACGAAGACCTGTGACATATGCTGCGGGCCAAATTCATCTTGCACTGAATCATCTCTCTAACACATTCCGCTTGCGTTGATTTTGTCTTCCACTCCAAAACGAAGGACGAAAACAGCAGCTGAGCAGACAGACAGAGACAGTTTAGGATAGACCAAACAAATTAATGTATTGTTTGTGAAGTAAATTACTGAGATCTTAGAAACCTCATGTAGACGGGATAAGGTTTGCATTTTGCAAGAAGTGGCTCCAGGAGACTAGCACACAAACAGGAAATATATGCGATAATTTTCATAATGGGCAACGTAGAAAAAGATAAAAATCCTAATACACTACCTTGAGACATGGTTTAGGGACTTTTATGACATCTATGCATCGAGTAACGCTTTCATGTAATTCATTCTACGAGTAAAGTAGATCTGAATCTCTTTGCATTACAAATACATTGGGGTTATTCTCCGCTAAACATACATTAAACTTTCGTGTAGGCTATCTAATGAGGATAATAATGAGGTTACGTCTTCCCGATAGACAGAACGTAGCACATTGTTCTGGACAGAGTGTTATATATAGTTTAAGAATTAATCTCGCGTGTGGCTGACAGAAATAATCTATTACTTAGATAGTAAATAATATCTAACAGGTCGTAGATGATGTGCTTATACAGGGTGATTCACAACTCCTATTACGAGCTTGTAGGGGCTGTAGAAGGGACTTAGTAAGTAAATTTTTCTTAAGAAATCCATGCTCGGAAATACACCGCCTGGATGCGAAATTAGCTTAAAGATAGGATCACTAGCAAATCTCCCCCTTTACGGCATGCACATAGCGCAAACAGTGAGGTCTGACTTTACAGGAGCCCATGGCATGGGCAATGTTCCGCGTATTCGTTGTGATCTCTCTTACGAAATGAACGACGTCCTCTTCAAAGTCGATAGTAGGTCGCGTCGCCAAGCGGTTAAAGGCGCTACAGTCTGGAACCGCGTGACCGCTACGGTCGCAGGCTCGAATCTTGCCTCGGGCATGGATGTGTGTGATGTCCTTAGGTTAGTTAGGTTTAAGTAGTTCTAAGTTCTAGGGGACTGATGACCTTAGAAGTTAAGTCCCATAATGCTCAGAGCCATTAAGGACGCGTCCGTGAAGCACCACCGTCAACCTACATAGCTGTCAAGTAACCATTTTCTTGCAGTCGTTGTTGCAGTTGTACGAAAATGGAATATGATGTTATATTTACAACAGAAACTGACGACAATGCCTGCATGTCAATTTGACGACGTATAGTCAAAGGGGAGACTTGAAAGCAATTCCACCTTCAAACTTATTTGTTATCTGTATGTTACATTTTCGGGCATGGGTTCCTTGTCTAAACTTAAGCTACAAAGGTCCCTCTGCACCCTGTACAAGTCTGCAACAGAAACTGTGAAAAATCATGTATGTTAGGAAACTCTATACTCTAAAAATTCTAATAGTATTGAGTAATATATTGACAAGATATGAACTTCGTTCAGAGAGTTGTAACTAACTTTAAATGCTTGTACATAACATTCTGTACTTCACACAATGTAAAGTATTAAATAAATGTGACAAAATGTTTTAGAAATCACAACTGGAGTCGACCATTTCACGCTGATACGTAGGAGATTAGAATGCGTAGGTATGCCAAATGGAAGGTTCAGATAGTGAGGGTGGCGAAAATATGAAAACAGCACAAAACAACACATTACCTTTCCTAACACCGTCTTGTGAAAACCTCTGGCATCCATAACAGCTTCTCGTCACCTTGGAATTGATAAGAAGAGATTCTACGGGGTTATCGAGGGAATCGTATAGCATGTTATTTTGGCTACAAAAATTGAGGAAAACTCATGTAACGATGATGGAGGTGGGTAACGATCACGCACCCTTCACTCCAAATCAGAACACAAAGACTCGGTAACAATGAGATATAGTTACTGTAGTGGTCAGGGGAGATGCGAAAATTGACCCCCATGCTCGTAAAACCAGTCCTGGACGATGCGAGCTGTGTGAACAAGAGCCATGTTCTCTTTGAACACCGAACCACCATTGGAGAACAAACATTGTACCATGAGACGGACATGATCAGCGAACATGGTCAGATAATCCTTGACACTGAAATAACTTAACACTGTCCATGACACCCATGGCATACCACGATATAGGTGCCCAAATCATCACCGATCTCGCACCATGTTTCACTGTTGGGACTTAAACCCGGAGAGAACTTGGAAACAGTCTGAAGTACTACTCATCCGACGAATAACATTCTTCCATTGCTTCACAGTCTAGGTTTTATTGTTCCGGTACACGTTTTTCTGTTACGGGTATTTGCAACACTGATGTGTAGTTTTAGGATTTCAGCTCGGCCAGCAATTCACTACTTGTTGAGCTCCCTTCGCATTGTTTTGGTGCTTACAGGGTTCGCGAGTGCTACATTCCATTCTCCAGTGACTTTTGTAGCTGACGTGCTCTAATTCCTTGTCACAGTCCTCTTCAATGCCTATCTCCCAAAACACACTTTTGTCTGCATCGTGACTTGGTGGATGATGTTTTTCCGCTTTCCTTGTATGCGGTATAAACCTTCGATGAGGTGCCCTTGAAACACCAGACACTTCGGTTAGCCGCCCGGAGTGGTCGAGCGGTTCTAGGCGCTACAGTGTGGAACCGCGCGACGGCTACGGACGCAGGTTCGAATCCTGACTCGGGCATGGATGTGTATGATGTCCTTAGGTTAGTTAGGTTTAAGTAGTTCGAAGTTCTAGGAGACTGATGACCTCAGAAGTTACGTCCCATAGTGCTCAGAGCCATTTGAACACTTCGGTTACCTTGGTTACGGCAGCATCCACCACACGAGCATCAACAGTTTGGCACCGACTGATGTACTCAGGACTACACAGGACACCATTCTCAATACGACTGATACTCCCAACGTATTGAGAACATTGCACAGAAGTGCTCGTGGCCAAATACAACAGAGCAACCTGCAGGTTTGGCTAGCGTCTGTATTTTGTTCAAGTTCAAGTTCTCACAGTGTTTCCATAATTTAATCCAACCCGTTACATACTATGCCAATCTGCTGTTAGAATACTGAGAATTTTGCAGGTACATAATACAAATACCTTTTCCTGTCATTAATAGAATGGTGCTAAAGTGTTATGTATACATATCAGATTAGAAAACGTTAGAACGTGGATTGTATATTTAGATGGTCAGTACAAACAAAGGCTACCTGCAACAAAATGTTGCGGACCTGCTGAAATTTGTGAGCTGGCATGCACGCGCAGGAACATTCCTAATATCTCGTAAAAACCAGCAAAGGCCATCCCAACAGTATGGAACACATATTATTCAGTATACTACAGATTGCTCTCTTGGGAGAGGTATAAATAAATTACAACTCGCTTAGAGGCATATAAGCAATCCATCTCCATGTATTCCACCCGTAAATGTCACATGTAGGGTTAACATATCTATGAAAAATACTTGTACGCGATTATACTTGTGCGGCTGGGCAGCTATTTGGTGTTATCAGTAGGAAAATTTGGAAGACATGTTGCTTCAAGCACCTTTTTCACTTTGCATGGACGGTTTAAGTTCGGATGAACGTTTTGAAATATGGTAACCGTCGTTTTGAAGGCTGAAAATCAAGTATATACGATGCCGGTTCCTTCTATATACCTACTGTTGCCACGGTTGTAGATAAATGTTTGCTATGTCCAAATAGTATTTGCATGTTAACTACTGAAGCTGACTACAGGGTAACTTCTTGTCACAATGGCTCAATGTGTGTTGTTACATTGCCCATGAATTCATTCTAGCAATACAGCTACAATTTGCAAGATACTATAAATGAGTACGCAGACAAATATTTCATTCACTGGGTTTCCAAAATTGTCTCTCCAAACAAAGATTCTTAACGACAGAACAATCTTCAAAGCAGCCTAAGAGCATATGAGACGTGATGCTCAAGCCTGCATAGGACATGGCACAGATGTAAGACTTAGGTCTGTTTTACAATGTAGCTACCAAAAATAGAAAAGAATGTAAACACTAATCGAAATTGATCTAAGCGGTACTTACTTACAACTGTTAAATTTTGGATCACTGTAATGACAGAAAGAATCTTTACTTTATCTGTAGCGAAGATTGTTCATGTTTTGCCTCTGTTTCTCCTTCCTACGACTTCGAAGAACAATGATAGTTATGTGAGATTTATTAGAAGCGGTTTCCCCGTTTATGACACCGTCTTCCACTTAGCGGACGGGATGTAAGTAATCTGAGTGAGTTATTACTTCACTCTGTATCTAAAATAGCAAGTCATATGAGTTTATTGTGGGTTCCCATTCTTACTGAACCGGGATGACGTCAGCGGCTTTTCATTCAGCTAGAAGACATAAAGCGATTGCAGAAAGTAGTAAAATCTGTTCTGCTTTATGAGCAGTCGTGACCTATGTGTAATGCATCAGCGGGCAAGTTGCGCTGCAGATAAAAGATCGCTCTCATAACCATGACTGTGTTCTTTAACAGCAGAAAACAAATGCCACATTCCGTTACTACGCCTATTTCAGTATCAAGTTTATGACTGGTGAGAATGGTAACGTCTCTTCGAAGATAATTACTATTTATAAGTAAACAATAAAATTCCATAAAAGAGATACGGTTAAAACAATGAAAGGGATGAGAATGACCCGTTTCTACACCTGGATACTGATACACTCAGAGTTTCGTAATCAGAGTAATATACCTGCAAAGAAAACTAGACATTTACTAAACCGGAAAGTTAAGAGGGTGGAATCTGTTATTGCAATGTTCACTCCACGAAGTGCGGCTATCACACCAGATTATGTTCGCTATGAAGTTTTTCGACTGTTTACTTGTTTCCACAAAAGCTGTTCACTTTAAAGTTAAAACATACACACGTTTGATATAGTTTTCCTAAATCATTGTCATATGCTTGCATGAACTGCGAATACATACACTGTCGGAGAAACGTGCACCCGGAAAGACCAAGTCGATTTTGATACAACGACGGCATTCGCCCCCCGGGGGATAGTATATGTACTGCCAATGGTTTAAACGTCGTCCGACAACAGACAACGTATCGGTATAGCTATCAGAACACCATCTGTGTCTATACTTTAATGAGTAATGCTCACAGACAGAAGGCACAGTATAGATCAAAGGTGTGAAAGAAACAGGCAACCATGGCACGGAGACGCACTCGTCTTTCCTACAGCCAAATCAGCGAGTTGGAAAGGGGTCACATTGTGGCATTCCGAGTGGGGGGTGCTCATTTCGGAGAATTTCCATACAAGCTGGACGTTCTGCATCAGTTGTGCAACATTCCACACACATAGACGAGGTTCTGGACGTCCACGCAGCACAGACGCCTGCCAGGACCGTCGTATTGTAAGGGCAGCAGGGGCAGATCGTATAGCTACCACAGCAAGGTTAAGAAGGTTTGAGAGCCCAGGCGTGTCAATATGAACCGCTTCGAACAAATTGTTAGTAATGGGACTACGTGCACCCACACCTGTAGCCCATCTTCCACTTACACGACAGTATCAACGTGCACAGTCGACTGGTGCCGTCACAGGATCCCTAGGGTGGCATGGCACGTAATAGTCTTCAGCGATAAAAGCAGATTCTGCAAGCACGCAAGGGATGGTCGTCTGCCTGTACGACATGGACTTGGCGAGCACTGATTCGTAGAGTGCACTCGCCCAAGACACAACGACCCCACGTCAGACCTTACGGTCTGCGGTGCGATAATCTACAACATTCATTTACCGTTGGTGTTTCTGATGGGGACGCTAACAAGCCCTCGGTACTTGGACAATGTTGTTAGACCCGTTCTTTTGCCGCTCATGCAACAGGAAGGCGATATATTGTCCCAACAGGATAATTCTCATCCACACACTGCCTGTCAAATGCAAAGTCATCTGCAAGATGTTCTGCAACTTCTCTAGCCAGCACAGTCTCTGGACTTGTCTCTAATCAAGCACATGTAGGATATGATCGGGCGAGTACTGGCTCGTGTGACTCGTCAATCAACTACTCTTACAGAACACCTGAACTGGTCGAGCAGGTGTCTCATAATGTATCCCAGTACAGTAGCCGCCCTCTATACGATCGACTGGATAGCAGAGTCAGCGCTTGCACTGCCGCCCATGGAGGCACATACTAACATGAGTGTTGCAGCATGGGTCGATAGCTAGTACCACAAACCACTTGTGCTATTGAGCTGTGAAGGTAATCATTTCGTGACCTCCATATGCAGTGTTGTTACAACAAATCTTGATTGAATTGGAAACTTCCAAAGGGGCGTTCTAAGCTTTTTTTTTTCTTTTTCAGCAATGCAGTTTCAGTTACAACAATCTTAGCTGATCATGTATTTAGGACGAAAAAAGGTAGTGCCAAGAGAATATACGTCTTATCCCATTAGCGCCGGTCTTCTTCTTACATATGGCGACGGAACCTGGCGGAAGCCTTGGTGGGATGTTAAAAATATTGATTAATTTCACCTGTCATCGCTTTAACTGGACGTATGTTTTTATTTTAAAAAAATCAAAATCGAAAGGGAATATAGCTGAAGCGTCCAGTTACTTGAGTCCATAGGTGCCACACTGTTAATTAGTAAGGACAGGCTGCGTGCCAACGACAATTTTTCAATTTGTAGGACACTGTGAGCGCATCAAACTCAAACGTATGCACTGCTCGTCAGTTTCGCACTCAAAAATAATCCCGCTCTTCCGCCCTCGTTACTGCATGCTGTAATTATCTAGAAGCAATGTTAATAACATAAAGTGGCTTGGGAAGTAAGGGATAAACCAGAAATCTAAAAAAATCGCAGCTGTAATAAACCATCAAATTAAATTGCGAGGTGCATTTTCGACTCTGAATCTGCATCTCACATTAGCAAGGGATTGATAATTACTGTCGTGTTTCTCATGTATCGTTTCAGAAGGAAGCACACTACAGACATCTGCGTCTCGCGTACGTCTTCCCTTGCGCACCGTTAGATACATCAGAAAACACTGTTAATCATAGTCTGCAGCACAAAACAAATACTCACTATAGAAAGAATCAGTAGAGGAACGCTCACAACCTTGTGAGAACTCCCTGCCTTCAATAATCACAATCAGATTCTAATATTTTTCTGTTTTATTAACACCCGAAGATAGCTTTCTGCTTCATAATTTATAGATATGAAGTGAACCATTGTCCACTTTCTCCTCTAATTACATAATCTTCCAACTTACCTAAAGTATTGCACACACTACATAATCAAAAAATTTTGTTAAATAAAAACAAATACCTACTCTCTCAACGTATTGTTGAAAAATGAACTGCATTTTCAGAGGATACCCCTTATCTGAGGCCAAAATGAGCAATACCGAGTTATATATACTGAGATGTGCCACTAATCCCTTACAGACAGCTTTGTCAAAAACTTTCGAAAGCTCTGGTCAACAAATAAATAGACTAGTCACTGTCGATATTATTTCCTCCTTAATCTGTAAGGAAACTATTCACATTTGAAAGACAAATTTTGCAGGTGACTTAACTAAGACGAGTGTAATTCAAATGATTGAAATGGCTCTGAGCACTAAGGGACTTAACATCTGAGGTCATCAGTCCCCTAGAACGTAGAACTACTTAAACCTAACTAACCTACGGACATCACACACACCAATGCCCGAGGCAGGTTTCGAACCTGCGACCGTAGCAGTCGCGCGGTTCCGGACTGAATCGCCTAGAACCGCTCGGCCACCCCGGCCGCCTCGAGTGTAATTTGTTAGCTTGTTGCATACGATGGTCATTCCTAACGTTAGTATTAACTTAAACTGTCTCCATGTTATATCTTGTTTATTGCGTTTTTTGAGGACACAGTGAAGCAGCTTTATCGTATCATTTCGTTTCTGCGAAAATCGGCTTGTGCTGACGCTGTTGTGAGCGACAGTGCAGGCTTTCTAGATTCTGGGGACAAACAGCCACCAGACTAGAGATAAATGGCTGGTTTTTCCTCAGTCCGCCTAAATGGTGGTGGTCTGGTTCCACCTGGTGGTTTTCAAAGGCATGTGTTTTGCACTAAATTTCTGGTGTTTCCTAACACTCTTTGATAACAAACTTCTGAAAGTGTCGGCAGGCAGCAGCAGCAGCTTACAGCAGTCCTATGTGAGTTAGCAGGAAGTGACCAATCTAGGAGGCCAATCGGCCCAAAGGCCTGCATGATAAATCGACGAGCCGGCCAGCAGTCCTCGTAGAGAGCTTTAGTCCTCGTAGTGTGCGGCGGAGACTACTTTTGTCGTCGAACTACCACTTACCTCATATACTGTTCTAACAGTAAACATGGCCGTATTACGTTTTTGAACAAGATCGTGAAGATGGGCTTTACACGACAATTTACTTCCCATCTGAACGCCTAGAAATTTGATCTGTTCAGTTTCACTAATCATATGCCCTTTCTGTGAAATTAAAGCGTCAGGTTTTGTTGAATTTTGTGTAGTAACTATAAAAACTGTGTCTTACTGTGATTTAGCGTTAGTTTATTTTCTACAAGCCATGACCTTAAGCCTTCAACTGCTCTATTTGAAACAGTGCCAGCGTTGCACATAACATCATTTCTTGTTGTAGGTCCATACCTTTTTTGACTGTTGACTGCGATCTTGTATTGTCTGTGGAGGAGACGGTAGAGAGGGGTTGGTAACAGTTCAGTGACTGTTAGCGGTGCTCGTTTCCAATCTAGTGGTCCGATTAGGAAGCCTTTTGAAAGCATAACGATTATTACAGAACGCTGTTTAGTGATATAGGAAAAATGACTATTTTAATCTTGTCTCGTCTCGCGGGTGAAAGTGAGACTGGCGACCCATATTTAGACTGGATACTATATTTGCTTCAGTGCACAGATATAGTCTGGGTCCACCAACAAACGTTTCGGAAGTTTCGGAGGTGGTCTACGAAACAACAGATCGCGTAATTTGTCTCGCGTTCCGCGGCTGCGAGTGGGAATTCGCCAGACTTTGCGGAAACTACCAGAGAATAGACTAGCAGGAACGTTTCAAGCTCACACAGTATTTCATCTGTGCACTGATGTTTGAGCATGGACTGCATGTGAAATCCACTCACGGATTCAAGTTCATCTTTTTCCTGTAGTAATGTTTAGATAATCTGTTCATAGATTGGTATTTCGTTCACTTCACTACGTCGTCGGTCTCTTTTAAAATGAATAATCCTTTTTGCACGAAAGTATGTAGAATGTGTCTCATATTCCCTTCGTAAACTACATTTTTTACACTTGTATGTCGCTGCTAAGAACAGCAGGAAGCCGGTATAAGACGAGGCGTCCACCTGGCGCATATCTGTTGGCAAGTCAGGGTAACTTTACTATAAAAAGATTCCAAAAATGGACGATATTATTTCCAAGTTCATTTCGTCGAAATAAATTTGTCATTCACAGTGAAAGAACGACAGTTTCTTAAGGTTTTATGACGGAATTATTGATCTCTGAGTACTAATTTAACCAACGGCCTTGACGCAGTGGTAACACCGGTTCCCGTCCGATCACCGAAGTTAAGCGGTGTCTGGCTGGATTGGCACTTGGATGGGTGACCATCCTGTCTGCCGAGTGCTTTTGGCAAGTGGGGTGCACTCAGCCCTTGTGAGGCAAACTGAGGAGATACTTCGTTGAGAAATAGCGGCTTCGGTCTCGTAGACTGACGTACGGCCGGGAGAGCGGCGTACTGACCACATGCCCATCCATATCCGCTTCCAGTGACGCCTATTGTCTGAGGATGCCACAGCGGCCGGTCGGTACCGTTGGGCCTTCAACACCTGTTCGAACGGAGTTTAGCTTAGTTTAGTTTTAAGTACTAACTTAGGCGGTTAAAATATCAATATTGTTGCTGGCGGTGTAGTGGCATAGTATTTGTGGGTTTACTTGAATATTACAGCTTGGCACAGATCCTGTACTGGAGTAAGAACTACCTCTCTCTCAAAGGTGTGGGAGAGAGGTGAAAAAGTAGCTTAGTTCACGACGCCCAAATAGCAAGCTTATACTCATTCAGTATTTGAGAATGAGAGAACTCAGCAATTAGCAACAAACCTTACACATAATATCAAACATTTAAGAAGCTTTTCGCTGACGCTCACCACAAAATGATGAAAGGAAAAAAGTTTATCGCTTACCACATTTCCACTGTTGATGCAGTAAGACTCTCACAGAGATATGCCGCTTTAATTTATTACTTCTTTACTACTAACTTTATTCCCGACACATTTTGCATACAGTATTCGCATGTGCCACTGAAAGTACCTGCAGAAGTATATCATAGTACGACACATAGTCCAGGAGATATGACGGCATAAACACGGAGCTGCGTGAAAACTTAACTGCGTGCGAAATTCGCTAGAGATATAGATGAAGTATGTGTGAAATATATTAAATAAATGTGAAATATGTGAGAGAAGTGTGTACATAGGTGAAGCCACAGGTAGGAAACTCCTCCTAAACCTCTGGACTGATTTCAACCGAAAATGGTACACATTGTACTAACCATCTGGAAAGAAATGCTGAATGGGAAAGAACCAACGACCTCCAGGTAGGGTGGGGATGATAATGTGTTGCGAGATGGGGCAGAGGAGATGGACAGACAGAGAGGGGGAAGCAGGGGATGGACATAGATAGGGGGAGGAATGCATGGACAGAGAGAGGAAATGAAAAAATAGACAGAGAAATGAGAGTTACGGACATGAAGGGAGTGATGGGGTGGATGAGGTAGACAGAGAGTATGAGATGGACAAAGAGATAGAGAGGAGGATGAAATGGAGAGAGAAAGGGGAGAGGAGAAGATGGTCAGGGATAGGGCAGAACAGGAGATGGACAGAGAAAGGAAACAGATAGAGGTGGAAAGACAGAGAGGAAGCAACAGATGGACTATGGACTGAGAGAGGAGAAGAGGAAATGTACAGGGAGAGGGAGGAGGAGAATAGTGACAGAGAGGGGGGCAGGAAAATTGCAGGGAGAGTGCGTAAGGGGAGATGGAAACACGTGGGAGGAGTAGATGGACTGAGAGAAGTGGAGGGTCACATGGATAGAGAGAGGGGGCAGGGGAGATAGGTAGGGAGAGGGGAGTTAGAAGATGGACAGAGAGAGGGGCAGTAGCATATAGACGAAGGGGAGGGGAGGAGCATATGGACAAAGGGGAGGGCGAGGAGCATATGGACCGTGAAAGGTGGGATGAGAAGATGGAGGTAGAGAGGGGGAAGGTGGATATGAACTGACAGATAGACAGCAGAAGATGGACAGAGTGCGGGGTAGAGGAGGTGGACAGGAAGAGGGGGAAAGAGGAGGTGGACAGAGAGTCTCAGAGGAGGAGATGGACAGAAGAAGGGGGAATGAGGAGATGGACTAATGGGAGAGTGGAACAAATACATATCTGGGAAATGCCAGATACTCATCTAGTACATAATAATCACTTCCTGTCAATATTTTGGCAAGTTAAATAAAAGTTTTATTGTTACACATAAGTGTGCAGAGCTCTTAAAAAGCTGCCACTCCTCTACAACCATATAACATGCAGTTACAAGAAACAGGAAAAGACAAAACTGAATCATTTTAACCATTAAATGGTAAAGACTCCCAGACAACGATGAAATATCATGTAGGATTATGAAGATCAGGAAGTCAGTGTGTCATATATTTGTAACTTGAACTGTTTGTATTTATATTATGTTTTTTCATAAATTAATTGTTTCCATAATATTTCATCCTGACACATTTACAAAAAGTATATGAAACAATTTATGTGCAAATGAAGTACTTCTAATGTCAATCTTTGTATACATACTCAGTGTATACTATGGTCTTTCGTCATACATAAAAACACATTTTCCTCAGTTTTACATTTTTAGTTTTGATGTGCAGATTTAAAATAAATATTTTTTGTACGACTGAGAGATTGTGCATTATGAATTTCAGAACATTTACTATATTCCCTGACCACCGTATACAATTACACTTGCCATGAAGTGACCTCTTGTTGCTTTGTGGCAAGACCCAGCTGAAAACATGACCCTGTTGGGGTACTCACTGAATTCACCAAGTATTTTTTACGACTCGATCAGTAGGTAATATGTAATACCTAACCATCCCAGTACTTACTTAATGAGCGTATTTATGGTAATCCAACTATTATTATCTCAGCAGCTTCAGTTTCCTGGTCTTCGTGACACAATAATTTCAGATGAGACGATGTTCAGTCGAGTATGCTATTAGAAGCCTGAAGGCTTAAGAAGTCGCGAAGACCATATTAACTAACGTTCATTAAGAAGTCACTTATTTGAGACGGAAAACATAATTATTTCCCTAGAATGTTGTCGTCAGTATCCGAAGGCAGCCGGGAACGTGTCAGAGATAGGAGACAATTCATGTTGTTGTTTGGAGACTACAGAACGGCATTGAATCAGAGGGTATGAAGAATATAGAAAACATATGAACGTAGTTCCTTGACTTTGTAATTGTTATTTAGAGAGTTTAATAATATAATAGTCATAACTGCGTAAGATCATGAAGCCTACTTCAATAAATTTTAGTACTGAGTTTTATCATTATTGGTACACCTGACCAAAGATTACATACAACCGGAAAACTTGGGTCACTCTTCTACAAGCGAAACTGTGAATTCTAGATCGTATACGATGAACACATCTAGTCGTTTTAAACAAGTAGTGGAAGATAGTTTCATATGCCATATTAATAAGAACAATTTCAACTGTGTGATAAAGTACGAGAGCAGTGTGAGGTTGTCCAAGAACCTTATTTCATCATACACGCTGAGGTATATAAATGGGTATTATGTAAATATTTTATACTGTGTGCAGTATAATACTATACGACTCCATACGCTTTCAGTATGACGCACTACATTATGATTCACTACAGACAAGAACTTCTGTTACACTTAATTAGTTAAATTACACTATTAAAACTGTGAAGGATCTCGACATGAAAACCTGTTAAGGATATACGAAATGTACACATTATGCTTAGTACGATAAAAGTGTTGAATAGTGACTACCAATGTAAATAAAAATGAAAGATTATGGTATTTAAAAGCGTACAAATAAACTGAAACAAAATACTATCCCCTTAGCAACCATTATTGTACTGAGCACAGGAATTGTTGCAACTGACGTTCCATCATTCTGTTTAATGCAGTGTCGTAGCCGCTATCGGTTTGGACATATCTGACGGAGGCAGTTTTCGACACGCCCTGAAGGTGACTAGTTAGATGTTGCCTCAGCCGGATTTGTAGTTCTCAGTTGCAAGAAAATGTGAATGTATGGAGGCAGGGAGGGGAGTGGGGGGCTAGTAAGGTATTAAGGCATTACTTAAGTCTACTACACGTAAATAATAATTAGTGAGGAATGTACAATACTCCGCAGATTTAGGATGTTGAAACCTGCTCAGAACACGTAGAAGGTGCAACAGGTCTACTAAAGAGACTGCTTACACCACGTTGTCCGCTCTATTCTGGAGTTTTGCTGTGCGGTGTGGGATCCGCATCAGGTTGGACTGACGGATGACATCGAAAAAGTTCAAAGAAAGGCGGCTCGTCTTGTACTATCGCGAAATAGGGGAGATAGTGCCACAGAGGTGACACGTGAATTGGAGTGGCATCATTAAAACAAAGGCGTTTTTCGTTGCGACGGTATCTTCTCATGACATTTCAACCACCAGTTTTCTGCTCCGATTGCGAAAAAATTCTGTTGGCACCCACCTACATAGGGAGAAATGATCATCACGATAAAATAAGAGAAATCAGGGCTCGCACAGAAAAATTTAAGAGCTCGTTTTTCCCGCGTTCCGTTCGAGAGTGGAACGGTAGAGAGATAGCTTGAAGGTGGTTCATTGAACCCTCTGCCAGGCACCTTATTGTGAATAGCGGAGTAATCATGTAGATGTAGATGTAGATGTAAATGTAGATACAGTGACTAGAAATAGGCGTTTCGTAGACAGAAGGTGGATGCAGTTGGCGCTTGGAATTGCATCTGGACGATCAAAGTTAGTGATTTATGGGTTAGGCACGATTTCATTTTTTTACGTTCAGTTTAGGAGGTTAATGTATATTTACTATGTTTTAATCACAAAATTTGAATATGAGGGCAGCATTTGCAATCAGTTTCAGATAAAATGATTATAACTGGTAGGTGCAGACGTATAACTAAGCATATTATAACGGTTTTAGCTGTTACTTAATATGTCTGGTTTGGACCACAGATAGATTATATTGTGCTTCTAATTTGCTAAATTTGTTCTGAAAGGACATATTTTCATCCTACATTAACATCAAATCATTCATAAGACTACTGTTTTAATAGTTATCTGAGTGTCACATGCCTGAGCGTAAGTTGTTACTTTTAAACAATCGGAATGTTACCAAGTGGACTTTACCTGGGGTGCTTTTGTCTGGTGGTGATGTTTAATGTTTAGCTGGTAGCATTCGTTAACGGTAAGCGCTTCAGTACTTTCATGAAGACAGTCGCCAGTCTGAACCCCGTAGTCTGGCAATCCTCTGCGACTTATTTCTCAACACAGTCGCACTGGCGGGGAAAACATTTCACTCAACGTGAGGAAGTTTGTTGATACTGTCACTGTAGAAAGTCTGACTTTGTTGATGCAGCCACAACTTCATCTCTGCTTTCACCGCTTCATCACTATTGAAGAGAATTGATCTAAGGTGGTCATTAAGTTTTTGAAACACATGAGAATCGGGTGGAACCAAGTTGGGACTGTATGGAGGATGATCGATGACAGTAAATCAAGGGCGTTGGATTGCTACACATGCCGCAGCACTCGTGTAGTGTCTGGCATTGTCATGTAGTAGGGGAGAGTGCTCCATGCGTGTGAGAATCCTTCGTATTCGAAACTCGATTACAGCAAGCTGTTTATTAAACACCAACATACACTGACGGAAAAAAATTGCAGCACAGAAAAATTATTACTGTAGCGTACTGAAACTTTCGGAACAGATTTGTCTAGGTAACAAATTTAAGTGATTAACATTGTCAGGCACAAGATAAGCCACTGCACATGTGAAATATTTGTACGTTAATAACAGGTGTAATCGCTGGAATGTTGAAATCAAGCACGCAAATATGCATTCATTGTGCTGTCCAGGTGCCGGGTGTCAGGTGTCAGGTTGTGGGATGGAGTCCCATGCCTGTTGCACTTGGTCGCTCCGTACAAGGACGGTTAACGCTGTTTGTGGAAGACGCTGGAGTTGTCATCCTATGATGTCCCATATGTGCTCAATTGGAGAAGGATTGCCGCGCCGTTGTGGCTCAACGGTTCTAGGCGCTTCATTCTGGAACCGCGAGACCGCTACGGTCGCAGGTTCGAATCCTGACACGGGCATGGATGTGTGTCATGTCCTTAGGTTAAGTATTTCTAAATTCTAGGGGACTGATGACCTCAGATGTTAAGTCCCATAGTGCCCAGAGTCATGTGAAACGTTTGGAGACAGATTTGGCGATCGAGCCTAGACCAAGACAACACTCTGTAGAGCATGTTGGGTTACATCAGTGGTATATCGACGCGTGTTATCCTGTTGGATATTACCTCTCGAACGCTGTTCACGAATAGTAGCACAACAGGTCGAATCACCAGACTGACGTACAAATTCGCAGTCACCCCAGACAGTAACTGTAGGTGTAGGTACAGTGTGTCTAACCAACATGTCTATGCCGGCCGGTGTGGCCGTGCGGTTCTAGGCGCGTCGGTGTGGAGCCACGAGACCGCTACGATCGCAGGTTCGAATCCTGCCTCGGGCATGGATGTGTGTGATGTCCTTAGGTTAGTTAGGTTTCAGTAATTCTAAGTTCTAGGGGACTGATGACCTTAGCTGTTAAGTCCCACAGTGCTCAGAGCCATTTGAACCATTTTTGAACACATGGCTATCACTGGCATCGAAACCGAACCAGCTTTCATCAGAAAACACAACAGACTTCCACCCTGTCTTCAAATGTGCTCTCGCCTGACGCCACTGAAGTCGCTAATGACGGTGGTTTGGGGTCAGTAGAATGAACGCTAAAGCGTGTCTAACTCGCAGTTGTCCTTGAAGTAACCGATTTGTAACAATTCTTGATGTCACTGTTGTGCCAACTGGTGCTAGGATGGCTCGTGCATATTCAGTACGATACACCAGAGCCACACGCTGTACCCGATGGTCTTCCTTCTCGGTAGTGCCATGTGGCCATCCGGAGCCTGGTTTTCTTGTGCCGTACATTCCCGTAAGCACTTCTCCCAGCAGTCATGTACAGTGGCTACGTTCCTGTCAAGTCTTCTGAAATATCGCAGGAGGAATAGCCCTATTATACGACTTAGTTCAAACACAGTGATGATCTGATAATGACGTCTTGGTCTCTTAAAGGCAGTCTCGAGTAACATCAACTCATGACGTCCAGTGTCGAAGCTAATCAACTTTCACGGCCGTTAGAGGGTGTATGTAAAGCTAACCTGATTTCCATCCCCATAGCGGCGATGCTAGGGCCACTCTTACAGGCCTCCCCCGAAGTCTGAATAGAAATTATGTTTCAGATCTACAATCACGCCCCATAAACTTTCGTTTGTGTCTCACAACTCTTTCTTTGTGTTGCGATTTTTTTTTCTGTCATAGTAGTTACTTTGCATAGTGATAAGTTACACGCTACAAGTCAGCGCCCTCTGCCGGCAGAGGGCTACAAATATGTGGATATGAAGGACGGAAATGTCGAACGCAAAAAAGTTTTATTTAGAAAGCTTTCAGTGTTTTACATAAATAGTTCGGAAGTATTACTTTTAAGCACGCCCTCGTACCAGCAATGGTTCTACCAGATAGACATTGTGCTCAGAATCAAAAACAGATAGCCACTTCAGAGCAATACTTCGAGTGCGTTATGTCAGTCGCAGAAGTGAAGTCACGCATTAGGATTGTGACCCCTATCGTTCTGCACAATTTTCTGTAGGCGTGTCTTTACATCTGATGCATGGGTTTGATTCTTTACCTTAGCAATCGAATTATGTCTAAAAGATTTTCGTCAGATTTTCGTCGATGTTGCACAATACTCTCTTCTTCCGCAGTAAAAGATGTTCGACTCAAGAAGATTGTTCCTCTCTAAAAACGTTCCTGTGTTTTCTGGAATAACGTTTAGTTTGTTGGAATCTACAGACATTTGTATCCTATTCGGACGCAAATACTGTCGGGCCTCGTGTACTCTGAATTGTGACAGACATACAGAGCAACAACAGGCTACTACCGCAGTTACTTTAGCTGCACCTATCAAGGCTCGAAGCTACATCGTATAAAACCCTAACCTTCCAGGTCTACATCGCCACAGCTACTGGAGAGCATATCATTTTGGTTCCACCAGTCACTACTAACGGAACGTACCACTCAAAGTTACATAGCAAGCCATCCACACTTGCTAGTCGTGGCCGGGTGATTACTACTTCCTGCCACTTCAATCTGCAGACGTGAATGTTTTTTGCGTTTGTACGTAAATATGTTCTTTAATATTAACAATAATACGTGATCCAGTAAGTGAAGGTACAAGCAATCTGGTTTCGACTGTTTCCACGCTGCGTGGCTTCGTGCTTACAGGCAGTAAACAAGATTGAAACATATCTTACTATCTATGTAGATATTTTAGGGATAACCCTCGTTTGACCATAAAGATGCTCATCCCAACCCACTTGATCGACAGGCAAGATGTCGACCTTCTAAGAAACATCTTTTAAGTTGTCACTAAGGCAGCGGTGTAAAAAGTTACTTAACCACTTGTGTAAATAAGCGAGACGTTCAATAGAGGCAGGGCAGATGACATACGCCTGCAGACGTGGTCTGCGATTAGCAGACTAGAAAATGGCAGTCGCAAGTATACACCAAACAGCCTGAATGAAACAATTTTGAAATCATACTAGTATTAGACAAATATCCAACAGTAAAAGGAACCCAAACAGTTGAAAACGCAAAAAGGAGGAAGGAGAGATATCATATCAGATAGCATAATACTGTGAATAAGCCATTGTATCGGAAAGTGCTTTGTTCGTTTACCAACTGTTGGGGGTATTTCTTAGTTTAGTAACATTTCAATTTCTTGAAGTCTATCCACATGGCATTCCTTAGGTTCATAATGATCGACAGGCAAGATATCTGATACGTCTACGTTTTTGAAATGTACCAAAATCTATTTTATTACTACCTGCGTTTCAAATTTTTCTCATCCAAACATCAAAAGATCTACCCGTTAGGCCTATGTGACATTTCATGCAGTTCCCCCATTTTAAGTTGCACACACCTGGCTTTGTGTATTTGTTTGAATCTGTCCTGATTCTAGTATACACCTCGCTTCTTTACACAGGTAGTGAAGTAGCTTTTTGCTATTTTTTATAACCTGTTTTTATTTTTAAAAACCTCATTTGATGTTGACTTGGTAATTTGGCGAACTCAGCAACGATAACATGTGTGTGACCTCATGATGCAAAACATAATAAAAAACGGAGAAGTGCAAGTAGGACTCGTCTTCTGAGGATCCCGTAAAAACTTGGTTTGTGTACAAATAATAATTTCGTATGGCTCAGTAGCCCAGTGGAAGTTTTTCTTCTCGACGCCACTTGTACGACTTGCGTGTCCCTAACCCCAGTTATCCAAGGGGGGAAAGGGGACCCACAGTTTAACGTAGAAACCGAACCACATGTTGTTCCTGCTGATTCCTCTAAGCGTTGAGAGGTGAAGGCTAGGTTAAAACGAAGACTGAAGCATCCCGCTTCGAGACAAGCGTTTTACCGCTAGCACACCAAGGCCATCACGGATACAGATTGTACATCTATGTCTTGAAGAGTGAGGTATGGAGTATCAAAATATATGAAATACGAGGGCTATTCTTTCGTTAAATTCCGATCAGTTGCGAAATGAAAACAACAGATATGTTGGACGGTGTCTCTAGTATGCCCATCGATCACGTGACGTCGCTCTTTCCAGTTCTGTGCAAACGGTGAGCATGTAAAGATGCCTAGAAAACAGTGTCTATCGCCAAAATGAGTGCCTGATTAGATTTTTCGCCAAATTTCATGCAGCCCACATAAGGTAACTGTCATCCCTTCCCTTCTTCATGAAAATTCTCGGCCGCACACTGCAGGGGCAATGAAGACGCTCCTGGAGCGTTTCCGTTGGGAAGTATTTGATCACCTACAAAACAGTGCGAACTTGGATCCCTCTACTTCTCATCTCTTCTCACATTGACCACTGGCAATGAAAACAACATTTTGGCACAGACAACGAGCTGCAGACTAACGTAGAGAACAGGCTGCCTTCAGTGAAGAGGGTAACCGAAAGTTGGTACAACGCTACGACAAATGTCTAATTAAGAGCGGTGACTATATAGAGAAGCAGCTGGGAGGCGCAGCTAACTGTTGCAAACATAACATTTTTTTATTATCACTGTTGTTTCCATTTCGCGACCAATTGTACCTTAATTAACGAACAGCTATCATATATGGTCGTATCTTTCGATTACTTTGATTTGAAAGCTTACGTTATTTACAACACCAAGAGACATTAGTGTTTTACATAATTTCAACTTAATACCCTAGCCGTTCCTGAGAGAAAGAGGTATTCACAACGGCTGTATCTTTTGATTGCACTGCCTTCGAAGTTTAAACTTCTTCCATTTAGCATTTGACATGAATTTCAACTTGATACCTCAACCAGATCACGAGAAATTTGGGTCTTAACAGACGGACAGACAGACAGACGGCAAACAAATGGCAAAAAATTTTTTATTTGATATAATTGCAAGCTAACTATTTTCAAATTTTTCCTTTACTTGTACTGTGAAAACTTGCTTCTTGTCAAATATCATGGTCGTAGGGCCACGGGAAGTACCCTATAGATTTCGACGAGTGAATTTGCGAATAAGTTTTCACACCACCTAGGACTCATAGACTTTAGTATGTGATACAAATTTCAGCTTCTTTCGTCTGCCCGTTCTTGAGAAAAAGGGGTCGTAACAGTCGGAAAGACAGGCAGACAGCAGATAAACAAACAATAAAGTTATTCTATAATGGTTCCGTTTTTACCCACAAGATGCGGAACTCTACAAATACTATTTTATTGCAAAGTCAATGTAGTTAGGAAACTGTAAAACAGATATGAGAAAAGAATACTGTTTGTTTGTTCATTCTGTGTTTTCCATGACATCAAAATCTTCATATAGAGCCAGGAACGCTAGAAAACCATTGCATGTACCAGTGAGTCACTGTAATCATAGGAATAGTGATCCCTACCCGATATTGCCTCATGTGTGAACAAGATTTGATAAGCAGCAGTCTGGAAGTTAGTAACAGAGCTCTCCTCAGCAAGCTAAGCAGCCAGCGTAAGTTGACGACAGAGCGTATATATTAATTGGATTAATGTGCTGTTAATAGATGCTTCATATGTTACATAGGGGTGTCGTTTGCTGGTAGACGTAACATCATTGACACCTTTCAGAATGCGTTCTGCCTGGTCAAGGATGCTTCATCCACCACTCTTAGCAATGAAAATGTAAACAACTGCAACGTTTGGATGACTCGGCTGTCTTCTGTTTGGAAACGAGACCGAGACCGAGGTTTCGATCTCTACCGTTTTGGGTTGCAGTGGTGCAGCATGGATTGAGCTGATGCTAGTTGGATGCCTTAAAGGCGCCAGTTAAACGTCATCAACACAGTAAACATGCATTGCTAAAAAATGCAGAACTGTCTTGATTCCCAGATGTAGCGTGAGCCACGCCAGAAATGTGGCGACATTATGTCGCCGCATATGGTCTCGACGCACGGCATCGCCGGAACCGCGGCGTCAGCGCCTAGCGACGTCACGTGGCCGTGGCCACGATGTGCAAGCTGCGTCGTTCGCCCCGGCACGGCTGCTAGCAACTTCAGAAAGTAGGTGAGAAGGACACTCCTAATTTTACCGTAGACGGCGTGCAGGAGAGGCATCATCAGCTCTGCACAGAGTGTGTGGTAGTGGTTAGTGTTTAACGTCCCGTCGACAACGAGGTCATTAGAGACGGAGCGCAAGCTCGGGTTAGGGAAGGATTGGGAAGGAAATCGGCCGTGCCCTTTCAAACGAACCATCCCGGCATTTGCCTGAAACGATTTAGGGAAATCACGGAAAACCTAAATCAGGATGGCCGGAGACGGGATTGAACCGTCGTCCTCCCGAATGCGAGTCCAGTGTGCTAACCACTGCGCCACCTCGCTCGGTAGAGTGTGTGTGCAGTAGTGTGGAGTCACACTGCAGCCAGCATACAGGAGATCTTCCATCATCATCGAAATCTACGCACAGGAACTGGTTTTTCCACTGGAAGGGCTGCTATAGGATGTCACACACAGCTCTTCTTCAACCTTCAGTCAGATGGCGGCACTGAGGCTCATGGCAGCTATGTCCTCCAAGTGGGACATGCTGCTCCAGCAAAGCATGTAGATGGCTAGACGAGCAGGAAACAGACCGCCATAGTTTCTACCTCCAGGCTTCAAAGCTGAGCATTGAGTAGGTCCCCACCAGAATTGGAGTAATAGTGTTCTGTACTGCTGTTAGATGGCAATGGCATCTCTTCGCCTATTTTTCCTCTATGTATGATCCCCCTGCATGTAGCTGAATGGTGTCGTTGGTTGGTTGTTTTTGGGGAAGGAGACCAGACAGCGAGGTCATCGGTCTCATCGGATTAGGGAAGGACGGGGACGGAAGTCGGCCGTGCCCTTTGAAAGGAACCATCCCGGCATTTGCCTGGAGCGATTTAGGGACATAACGGAAAACCTAAATCAGGATGGCCGGACGCGGGATTGAACCGTCGTCCTCCCGAATGCGAGTCCAGTGTCTAACCACTGCGCCACCTCGCTCGGTCTGAATGGTGTCACAACTTCGCCTTTCAACAGTGGTGGCGAACGTGTTTTGTGAAGTCGTTTTACAAAATCGTTATTCTTGCATCAGACTTACACCTTCTTACTCCACTATACATAGTCATCCCAGTAATAGCATCCCTCTCTTCCTATGAAGTCATTTTGCAGCACTGGCGCCTTGGATACTCATTTCACACGGTATGTTAGCAATTTAGATTCCCTTGCAGCCATAAAATGTACAACATCGGTAGTCCTCCTTGCTGGTATTCCACCTGGCTGTTGCACACTGACGCACTTCATATCCTCTTACTTTACCTGAGGAAGACTTTTCAAAAATTTAGTATGCTATCGAAAGCCTTTCACTCTGTGGCGCTTCATTTCGTTGGCATTCACAATGCACTAGATAAAAACCATATATAACTGCTCAAGCAACGATTATCCATTTTCGGTTAAACGTAAAATTTATTAGTTTTTCTCTCAACTACTTTCACTTCTATTATTACTCCTAATACTACTACGTGGCATTCAAGACAAACTAACTTCAAATTTGCACATATATTAATATAGTGACTGCCCCCGGCGTGACGAAGTTTTTACAGTCAGACGAGCTGTCCAGCATAGTGGTAACAAAATATACACGAGCCTTCATTGGGGATCAGTCTGTCCATTTGTGAAAACTGTAATCAAATCCCTACAGTAGTCCTTTATATTAGTCTTCAAATATGAAAGGCAGCAAAATTTAATTTATAGTTACATCAAAAATTAACATGTCTCCTTAGCTACACATCGGCACTAAGGATACATTACCTACGCTACCACATTCACTTGTATTGATAATATTACCCGAACATCTAATATAACGAATTTTAATCATTGGTTACAAATTTGGTTTGCTACATTTTACGTCAAAACACAATGAAAGTTACAGTTACTTAAGAACACATGAACTATCAACTTTTGGAAAAGCAGTTTGCTTTATCTTTCTTATCTTGGCTGACGAAACAGTCCACAACGCTTGTAAACGCATACCTGACACTACTTGTATAGCTGGTAAGAAAGATTCAAGTTCAGTTTCCGTCACGCAAACAAGATTGCAGGACGTCATAAGACAATCAATCAAAACGAGTTACAGACTCCAGATGCGACGAATCTTCCTCACTGGCGCCAGATTCACATCCTTATCATGCAAGAAAGCCATTGCAAATCTGCTGACTATACTCTTCGTTGTCTGGGAGTTATCCATATCAGACGTCATCGCCTGTTGCAGCCTTTTCAGTCATTTTATCCAGTTGACTTATCTGCTATTTCCTAAGGATACCATAATGGCAATCGCTTTAAGAAGATAGGTTTCGGTCTGAAAAGGATTTAAACTCTGGTCCTTCCTAATAGGAGCCCACTGCTTATCACTGTTACCTTGCTCAATCACTCTACTTAGATTCGTTGCCTTGTCACTAAAATCTGGGGATAGATTGTGGTTAACGACTCCATTCGGGATTAAGAGGTGTTGTATCACGTTGACCATCGACAGGGCTTACCTCAATCAACAACAAATTTGGAAATACAACCTACGACCAGCTTAGAGGCACAAGTGATACACTTTCTGCAGGACCTGATCATCATTTTGCACAACAATGCTCAAGCACATACAGTGCAAGCTATTACTGATTTGTTTAACTGATGGTGCTGCTAAGCGCTATACCACCTACTGCACTCCCCTGACTTAAGCCTTTGTAAGTTCAGCTCGATTTCTAATCTGAAGGAAACATTTAATGGCATTCACTTCAGAACTGCTAAAAATTCGTCAGGCAGTAGGCCATGCCGCTCAATCTATTGTGTTAACTGGCATTCCTAAGAGTATCCTACAACCTCCACATTGCTGGCAACGGGCTATACACAATGCTGGTGACTACTCTGGAGGTCAATAAAACACCCCCCCCCCCCCCCTCCCCTGCAGCACTGTCTCTGATTTAATTTGAAACTGACTAGAAGTAGGAGAAAGCTGAGTTCCGTGTAATTAAGACATCTTGATATTTTGCTTTTGCAGAGAGTATAACATCTGTTTCAAACTAGTACTGACTGACGCTAGTCATATAGACTGGTATTCTAATTCCAGTACTGTAACTGCCTTTCTATGAAGACTGTTCCATTCCAGTCCTATTCATATCAACCATCAAATTACACCTGATCTCTTTTTGATGCTTGCATGCTGAAGAGATTAGCCCTCCTTATTGGTGTAAAGTGGGGACAAGCCTGATACATCTGAGAGTGTTGTGGTGATATAATACGCTGATTAGAAGAATAAGGAGAAGAAACGTTTGAGTTATGCTTGATGGAGCTCAAGATGGAAGGAATTTGAAACATTTTACTTAAATCACTTGTGTTATCGATTCAGTACAGTTGGTGCAGTGTCTGGATTCCATACCAGGAAGATGATGGGAAGATTGAAATTATCGTGGAACAAGAACACAAATGCCTAGCAGCGGTGTTTGATATGTGAAATTACACGCCATGCTGCACTAACTCCATGACCACAACACATTCTCCTCTACACACACACCATTTGTCAAACAAATATATATACACATGGACTGCAATATCTCACAAACCCCTGTCACTAACTTAGAATCACTGTAATTATAAATCTGAAAACTAGATTTACGTCGAAGATGTTGCAGAGAAAAGGAATACTTTGGATTCATTTTCATTCATCTAGAGGAAGGTGCTGAAACAGGTTTTCCATCGATGGACATGATTCATCACCATGCATTGGGAAACCTCATCCGACTGTGGTATGGAGAGGTTTTGCTGTTAACGACTGCAGGTAGACAGCGCTCTAAGTCACACACAGAACATGGAGTTGTACACGAGTCGATCACAAGTTATACCAGACAGCTGATGCACCCTGAGAGAACAACGAAAAATAATTTTTAATGAATGGTAAATGACCTACTGCAACATCTCCCTCTCTCTAGAATGCAACACCAGTCTACCATTAAATCATACCATATTACAACCGCTCTTAACCGATAACTCCTACTTTCTGTCATCCTTTAACGCAGATCCTTGATAATTTATAGGCAACCAGTTCTATTGTCCAGTAAAGCATCAAAGGCAGCAGTAGACTTGCATGTATCATTATTACTTCAATAGACATACAGAAGGATGTTGTTGAAACCATGCAGTAACTGTTCTGTAAGATATCTATTAGCTGATATCGCGTTGTCGTAATTGGTTCAAATGGCTCTGAGCACTATGCGACTTAACTTCTGAGGTCATCAGTCGCCTAGAACTTAGAACTAATTAAACCTAACTAACCTAAGGATATCACACACATCCATGCCCGAGGCAGGATTCGAACCTGCGACCGTAGCGGTCGCCCGGCTCCAGACTGTAGCGCCCAGAACCGCACGGCCACACTGGCCGGCTTGTAATTGGTGGAGAGCACACAGACGCACATTGTAAATACTGTTTGTTAGGGTTTAAAACGTCTAAAAAGTGTGGCAGAGCGTCAAACACCCGACCCATTCTATAGTTATATGTTTCAGCCCCTCCAGCTGGTAATATAATGCTCTTCAGCTAATGACACTTTATAAAAATCTATTATGTGATTGCCAATAACTCTGAGATCACACCTGGGCTTGTGATCTGACGTATAATTTATTACTCTATATCTGGTGGTCACCCACGTTAAACAATCTATTCAACCCAACTTATGGCGCGAAGAATTACTGTTTTCCTGGTTCCCAGTGTTTCCATCTCAACTTTTCCTCATATTCCTCTCACTGTCGTATACTCGTCTCATGTACAACAATTTCCCTGCACCAAACAGAAAAAATATATGCACTCCCTCATTCCTCCTCAATTTTCCCGCCTTTTGGTGTATTTTATCTCAGTTGATACATATTTTCTGCCAAATTTCATAATTTTATCTACTTTATGTCCCTTCTCATTACATACTCTAAAATCAATGGTAAATGTAGTGCAGTTGTCACTACCTAGCACAAGTGCACTTTTTTTCCGTATGTGTGTAGAGGCCATATCTTAGTCAGTGTGTTTGCATATGTAGGTTCACCCAAACAGGGAGCAACCACTTGAGACAAAGAGAGGGAAAGAGCAAGAACGGGAGGGAAAGAGAGAGGCAGAAAGTGAGTGCGTCATCAAATTTCTAAGGGATACCGCAATCTGATGCTTTGTTTGGAGATAAGCGCGACTTCCGGTCTACGCACCACATGAGCCGACGCTGTGTGTATGGTAATACGCGAGGTGAACGGCGGTGTGGCAGCCGACAGCGGTCGCGGGCCCGACCGGGCATAGTGCTGTCTCTCTCCCAATCTGCGAGCGAGGGAATACAAGAAGCGGCCGGAACATCTGCCTACCGTCAGTGCGAAGATGCAATCGGAAGATTTTTAACAGTGTGATTCCATGGTGTGAGTTATATTGACGCTGATTTCGTGACGTATTCCATGTGCGATTGGAAAAAACGTGATCTATTTATTTACTTCTTTTTGATATGTTTTATAAGACCTGCATCTTCGCAAACAGCAGTGAATGATGAGCTTTCCGCACAAAATTATAGATACATCCAACTCCTGCGAACTGAATTGTATAAATAAACAATCCAACCCTTGATATGCAATTGCCATTGATTTGAATTTCCTGTCAGACTGAACTCTTTTCCTGTCAGTTTCCTGGTGGGGAAGGGAAGGGGGACAAGGGTATTTAGTAGAAGTGGGTGTTTAATTACTTTATTGATTTAATTAATTAGTCAATCAGTTTCATAGACTGGGAGGCGGCTGTTCGAATAACTCAGGCCGTACAGTGCGCTTGGTTTAGTGAGATAGAGCAGGAGGGCGTTGGAGGTTTCCAGAGGGGTGGTGGAAGAGGAGGATGAGAGGAAGTGGTGGAGCATTTCTGAGAATGACGAATTATCCCTAAGGGGTCATAAATCAGTCCTCAGAGGGTTATAAACCACTTAGCAGAACAATAGGTTAAGGTTGTAAGGAATGAGATGTTCCTATTTAAATAATCTGCACGACAATTTCATATCGAAAGTGTACTAGCACCCCTGTTACCCTGCTACTATAAGGAACCATTTCTCCCACGTACAAAACTTCCTTCCCCCAGAGCTTACTATTGTCCAGGTGTGCGTTATATTTTGCCATACATTAGCAAAACTTGAACGCTGTAATTTATCTGGTACTCTAATACCCGAGCGAATAGAAGAGAATGATCATTCACATAGCCATTCGTTAACTTTCACTATCATTCGTGCCTACCTCAGAACAAACTTTTACTCCCGAGGGAACGGGACACGAGAAAAGCGAACGAAGCATGTGAATACCGCAATCGCTGCGTTATCGATTTCTTAGCAGCTCTGTGCGATAAAATCATCGTCTAAAACGCGTGAATTTTTTTTTTTTTTTTTTGCGTCTCCTGTCTTCTTAACCCTACTGTAAAACCTTACGTGTTTGTTGATGGATGATTTTCGAGGGATATTCATTAAAACTGCGAGGTAATTTGCCAGGCGTGACGGTAACAGTCGATCAGTACCACCTCTTGAAGCAATTTCGCTATTCTTAAACACGTTTCTGTATTTCACCCATTTCCGAACTATTGGTCTCTTTACTCAACAAACCACGGCTGTAACCTCCCTCCCTCCACATTTTTCTGATTCTTAACTGAAACAGTTTTCTCTGCGGCGATCGGACGTCGGTGAGGGATGGTTGGGAAAAAACACGCTTCTTACGAAACCTGATCGTGTTGTAAGACAGTAAAATGTGTCATTTTCTTTACAAATATTAACATTCGTCAATTTTAGGTGACAAAGGTTGCTTTGAAATGAATACAGCTCATACCATTTACTTAGTTTATTCAGCTCGGAAGTAAAACACTTACTAACAATGGCTCCAACCACCTGTCCTGATACTGGCAGCTAAATATAGTTCTGCTTTTGTGATGAAGTTTTGCCATTGCAGTATTGCTTTTCCAAATTAAGCTATCAAGCTATAACAGATCACGGTAGCCTTAATAATTATTGAACTAATAATATAGCCCGCCAAAAATTCTACTGACTTAGAATGACGATAACGATTGGTCCGCTGATTTCATGCGTAATTACGTCCACACTCCACGAATAAACCGATTAATTATTCGCGTCGCTCCGCTATTGGACGTAAAACATATAACCTCATATCTTATCATCATCTGCCAACTGTTCACACAATTTTGGTGCGACGTGACCACATGCAGGCGTTCCATGCTAAATCTGAACAGCGACTTCTCCCGCATCGCATGAAGAGGTATGAGCGGTAAACCTTTTTACTGTTGAACTAAACAGCAAAACAGTACCTGCTGCCCGAAAGGTGCCCTCGGCTCCGAAAGTTGCAGAGAACCAGCGATGCGAAGAGGGTATGATTGTCTACGTCATTTCAATATCGATACTAGTGAACCTCATAGGCTTCAGACGAGAGCGGTATTCTTCATGCTGTATTGAGTAGCGGTGTTTCATTCTGGTGTTATGGGCGGCAAAACATGTTTCTTTGGTGTTTACGGGGTCCTATTGCCGATAGCATTGATCGCCAAACGAAAGACTGAAGATGAGTCACGATATTCTGTCCGTAAACTATACAACTAGATGTAAATGAAGCACTGTAATTGTTGAGACTAAATAATAAGGCGATGTATGTGGAATAGCAGCGAGCCACATTCTCGGTGCGTGACGTGAGTGATGGAAGTGTGCGTGGTGTGAGAATGATGGGGCCGGCGGCTGGCAGCTGTCGGAAGCAGCTGAGGCCCAGGAAGGAAGCGCCGGAACTCCTAATCATGCGTCAGCCGATCTCAACCCGTCTCCCCCAACCACTCTGACGTACTCGCGCTAAAGGACAATAGAGAACTTTGATACTTTTGGCGAGCCAGTGTCCCTTCAGCTTTATGCTGGCAACACAGAGAACATGAGAATGTCATTATGAAATGGTTCCATCAGCTTCACCAGTTTTCAAGATGTTTTGAATTTCTCATTGCTGCCTATTTTTTACATGTGCCTAGTTTGCAGTTCGAGTATAACGTCACAGAGTCTCGACATACTTAATTTTCATGCTGCCACAGCAACGTTTATGAACGATCAGTTCTGTATAGTCGGCATGTTCAGAGACTATTGACGACAATGATCGTGATCATGATTCGCTAAATCAACAGAAGCAAATAGTTTATAATTATTTTTCTATCTTGTTTATTAAAACAAATGTCCTATATGCTTTCGACTTTGCTGAACGACACTGACCACTAAAATACAGTTTTTCTCATAGTTTTGTTTTTCCGGATTTATGTATTAAACGTGCTTACACTTAGCAGTCATTATATTTATTCCATCTCCGAAATTTCGCTCATAATCGATGCTAACACCAGAACTGTTTTTTTGGGAAGAGGTTCAAGTGAGGATGTAAGAAATATTACTTCAAGACCACACTATACCACTCTATAGTAGCTCTACGTAATATAATGGGCTTGCTCTTTTCTCACTTCGAACCTGATAGCAATTTGAGCAAAGGAATTCTACGCGAAGTGTTCATCAGCTTCCAAGTGCAGGTTGTTATGAACACAAAAGATCTTCAGTCATGGTAGCGATGAAGTGTGATAGTCGTAGAACACTGTCACACATACGGTTTGGGCAAGACAGTTCCAAAATGTGTTCAAATGTGTGTCAGTTCCAAAGGAACCAAACTGTTGAAGTCATCGGTCCCCAGACTTACACACTACTTATACTAACTTATGCTAAGAACGACACAAACACCTATGCTCGGCGGGAGTGGCCGCGCCATCCATGATATGGCGCCTGTAACCACGCCGCCGCCCCGCGCGTCAAGACAGTTGCAGTCTTGTAGTCTGCATGTCAATTATTCTGTTTTAATTTTGTCAAAAGTGTAATTTCAGAATTTAGCGTAGATTCCTCAGTATACCGAAAGATCAAAATGGTTTATCAATATTTGCCGATATAAAACTTCAATATGCGCATCCGACTGTACACTGATGGTGTTACAAAGTAAGAAGAGTACAAAATTCACCATTGGGTGCCTGTTAAATCCACAGCAAGGAAAAGAACAATAGCGAACTGTAAACCAGTGATTTGGACAGCTGAGTGATGATATTGGTTATTCGGAACATGTATTCGAACTAACTATTCAAATGGTTCAAATGGCTTTAAGCTCTATGGGACTTAAGATCTGAGGTCATCAGACCCCTAGACTTGGAACAACTTAAACCTAACTAACCTAAGGACATCACACACATCCATGCCCGAGGCAGGATTCGAACCTACGACCGTAGCAGCAGCGCCGTTCCGGATTGAAGCGCCTAGAACCGCTCGGCCACAACGGCCGGCGAATTAACAATAATGCAAGTGACATCTGGACTTTCATTCAGGCTCTGCTCTTATTTGTGGTATTTCAGTGGTTTTGAAGGGCTTTCTCTCGATGTGGATTGGGTTTAAAATTTTTAAGCATAAATCAGTTAATTTTAGTCACTGTGAAAAGTAATTTTGTAAATAACCCTAACATCTTCATGCACCTAAATCTCGCTCTAAATGATTTCGAGTAACAAGTCCAAAAATAGCGTCAAATTTATCTGATTAATGTCACCAATAGTTCAGTAAAATGGTTAGGCCTGTTCATTCGTCTGAGGCAAAACCAGTCGAGATATTACGGGGAACCTATTGTCACTTCAAGTCATGTAGCTTAATATTGCTGAAGATTTAGGTCTTCTGCCAATTTATCGAAATGCGCGCACGTCCAGCTTTGCCCTTTGAAGTTCTGTAAGGGTTTTGAATCACTTTACATGTATCTCGCAAATAGTTTGTCAGCAAATGGTTAATGAACTTTAGCTAAATTCGATGGTCAGGGTAGTGCTTAGCTGGATATATTAGGAAAATCCTAATTTGGATAAAATTTGGAGTGCTGGGAAAAAAAGAAACATTTGTGGTATGCTGAAGGGTCGTTAGTGAGAGACGGGGATCAAAGTGATATTCCCTAAACAATCATGTGGTCTAGATCAGGATTAAATCATGTACCTTCACATTATACGTCACTATGTCAAGTCACCGTCATGTAACGTCACCGTTGTTTCTGTCAGAACTACTGCAGCTGTTAGCGATATAAAACTATAATGAATGACGTGTTAATTTATCAAATCAAAAGTAATCACTAATATATCATATGCTATTCTTCATAGAGAAAACGTAATGTTATACTCAACAGACTACAAAAGAATACAATACAATTACAGTCTAGAAAGAAATACAATAAAATACCAAAAAGTGCAAAAATATTATACATGGTGAAGTAATGAACATAAATATGAGTACAGTTAACGCCCGTTTTGACACTGTAACAACGCCACGAGATTACTGCTGGTGTGAACCAGCTTGATAAAAACGAATTTCCTCTTTTAGAGACCTTCCAGCATGTTCCAGTCATATCCAAATCGCTGGTATATCTGGCGAGGTCTCTATAGGCAGAGGTTATCGTCCGGTGAACTGATATTTCTTCTCATTACTCTTCAGTTGAGTAACTCACGATACATAATTTTATCTCTTAGTAGAACTGGAACATCTGCCTAATGTCGTGTAGGACCACCGCGAGCACGCAGGAGTGCCGTAGCACGACGTGCCACAGACTCGACTGATGTCTGAAGTTGAGCTGGAGGGAACTGACACCATGAATCCTACAGGGCTTCCATAAATCCGCAAGAGTACTAAGGGTTGCAGAAGTTTTCTAAGCAGCACGCTGCAAGAAATCCCAAATATGGCCAGTGATGTTCATATCTGGGAAGTTTGGTGGCCAGTGGAACTGATTAGACTTAGAAGAATGTTCCTGGAGACACACTGTAGCACTTCTGAACGTGTGGGGTGTCTCACTGTCCTGCTGGAAATGCCAAAGTCCGTCGGAATGCACAATGAGCATTTATTTATGCAGGTGATCAGACAGCATGCTTACTTACGTGTCAGCAGTCGGAGTCGTATCCAGATGTACCAGGGGTCCAATATGACTCCAGCTGCACACACCACACACCATTACAGTCTCCACCTGCTTGAATAGTCCCCTGCTGACATGCAGGGGACATGCAGGGATTCATGAGGTTGTCTCCTTATCTGTATACGTCCACCCGCTCGATACAATTTGAAACGAGACTCGTCCGACCAGGCAAGATGTTTCCAGTCATCAACAGTCCAACGTCGGTGTTGACGGGCCCAGTCGAGGCCTCTAAGCTTTGTATCGTGCTGTCATCAAGGGTACACAGGTGGGCCTTCGGCTCCAAAAGCCCATATCGATGATGTGTCGTTGAATGGTTCACATGCCGACACTTGTTAATGGTCCATTGAAATCTATGGCAATATGCTGAAAGGTCGTGCGGTATAAGGCGCTGCAGTCATGGACTGTGCGGCTGGTCCCGGCGGAGGTTCGAGTCCTCCCTCGGGCATGGGTGTGTGTGTTTGTCCTTAGGATAATTTAGGTTAAGTAGTGTGTAAGCTTAGGGACTGATGACCTTAACAGTTAAGTCCCATAAGATTTCACATACATTTTAACATCTTTTTGCTGAAAGGTTGCACTTCTGTCACGTTGAAGGATTCTGTTCAGTCGTCGTTGTTCCAGTTCTTGCAAGATCTTTCTCCGGCGGCAGCGATATCGGAAATTTGATGTTTTACCGTATTCCTGATATTCACGGTACACTCTTGCAATGGTCGTACATCAAAATCCCCACTTCGTCGCTAGCTCAGAGATGCTGTGTCCCATCGCTCGTGCGCCGATTATAACACCATGCTCAAACTCACTTAAATCTTGATAACCTGCGCAGCCCCTTGGTGTCTTATATAGGTGTCGCCGACCGCAACGCCGTATTTTACCGGTTTACGCATCTCTGTATTTGAATACGCATGGCTATACCAGTTTCTTCGTCGCTCCGTGTAGTTCAGGACAAAAGTATGTATAATATTGTTTTGGTATTTGATCAGCACCATGCAGACAATTGGTTCACACATTATGACCACTGCCGACTGTGCGGTTGAATGCCTCCTGGTGGTGTTGCGGGCACGTGATGCAGTAAGAAAAGAATGTAAGCGGAAGAGAGACGAATGGGCCGCCATTATAGCAAAGATAACGACCGAAAATGTGGAAATCCACTGATCTAAGTGGTTTTGACAAAGAGCAAATTGTTGTGGCGCTGCTGATGGGAACGAAAATCACTGAAATGATGAAACTGATAGCTTGCTGGCGTAGTACTGTTGCATTAGCAACGGAAAATGGTTGAAGGATGGTGAAATAACGAGTAGGATGTATGGTATTGGACGACCAGTCTCACACAAAGTAGACGTCGGAGGATCTCCCACTGTGTAATCCAGGTTAGGCAGCGGTCTGTGGCAGATCTGACGACAGAGTACAATGCTGTTGCCCGCACAAGTGTTTCGGAACACACTGTTTAAAGGCCATTGTTGAATATGGAGCTCCACATCAGCTTACGCCTAGTGTTCCTGTGCTGACCCAGCGATATTGTCGGTTACGCGTACAGTGGACACAGCATCACTGAGTTTTTACCATGGATCAATAGAAACGTGAAGCCTGTCGAATGAATCGCATCTCTTTTTGCACCACATCGTTTACTAGGTCCGTAAATGCCGTCATACCGGTGAATTGCTGCAATGAAAAATGCATCGCCCCACAGATACAGGCCGTTGAGGATAGAGCTATGCTATAGGGTACATTGTGCTGGGCTTGCAACGAAGGCATCATAACAGCAGTGAACTATGTAAACATTATAGCAGACAACATGCATCGCTTCATGCTTAAAGTCTCTCCCTAGGGAGATGACATCTTCCAGCAGTATAACTGTTCGTGTTGCAAGATCAGAATGGTGCTACAGTGGTTTGGGGGTCGTTATGGTGAACTCACATGGATGTCTTGGCCAACAAGTGTGCCAGATCTGACCCACTGAAACAAATTTCGGGCGCCAGCTGCGTGCCTGTAAACCACTATCCCGTAATTTGTAGGAACTGCTTGACCTCTACGTAGACATCTCGTACCACATACTTCTGGAATCCTTGCAAGGACTTTAAGAATCCATGCCAAGTAAAATATCTGTTGCAATGCGTTTGAAAAGTGGGACAACAATCTAGCAGATGGTCATAATGTTCTAGCTCGTCTGTATACACTGCGTCATACCTCATACATATTGCAAACTGAGCAACATTAATGCAACTATCTCAGTCTGAAATGTATGGAACAGGAAATCCGGAATATATCTAGCGTGATTTAGGGAAACCACAGAAAATCTGAATCAGGATGTTCCGATGCCACATTGAAACCCAACTCTGCCTTAGTCATTGCACCCATTCCAACGTTACAACCTCGAGCTTAGATACAAAAGGAAACATTTACATCTGCGCCTCCATTAGAGTTCAGCTCAATGAAAGTGGAAGGGTAATATTGGATCCCTGGCTTTCTCCAGACCAATTCACATGGAGATTCCCTCTCTCCATGAAATCAGGTTTCTTTGCAAAGAAGCCTAACACATTATTAACTGGTCTGATTTACCTATGCTCTGAATAGACTCATCATAGGTGATTTTGCGAAATTGTGCGACTGTGAAAACTATGGATTCGTTTATAAATATCTTCTCTGCTACCTGTCACGATTTTCCTTTACACTTTTTACACTACGCGTTTTCGCGTAATGATTCCTATTTTCAAGAGTGTGTTTTTCTCTTTTTACTATGCCTTTTTTTGGTAGTTATTTTGTACGTCTTGTTCTTATTTGCTCACTTGACTTTACTTCAATGTACAAAAAAGCACGCAAATTTTAAGTGGTCATCGATTTTTATGAGTAGTTAGTGGCGAAATTAGGAAAAACTTGTACTTGCACATTTCTTAAGGGCCATTTCTCCAGAGTCTAACACATGTTACAAATCACACATAGTATTCTGTGCACAGTATATATCAAGAACAGCAAACTTGCTTAAATAAACAGTTTCAAAGAAGTTTTTAGGTATACAAAAATGGTTCAGATGGCTCAGAGCACTATGGGACTTAACATCTGTGGTCTTCAGTCCCCTAGAACTTAGAACTACTTAAACCTAACTAACCTAAGGACACCACAAACATCCAGGCCCGAGGCAGGATTCGATCCTGTGACCGTAGCGGTCACGCGGTCCCAGACTGAAGCGTCTAGAGCCGCGAGGCCACAACGGCCGGCTTCTTAGGTATAGTCGGCAGAGATAATGCTATAAATCTTCCGCAGAGAATGATGTGCTTTCGTACAGAATGTATTTTTCTTAACAATATGTATAATAGTTTGCCTATATCTGTTTACTATGGTGCTTATTTATACGTGTTGCAATTTTTAGTTAAGTATATTGTCGGAGTACCTGAAGAAATTCAGTGATTCACTTTCATGTGTTACGTTTAATATTTTATCTGCAAATTTTATGTAATGTGAATATATCTCCAGGTCTTCTAAGAGGTCCATTTCATACCCTTTATTAGTCGTTGGAGTACTTCGGCATTATGCTTTACTTTTCCAAATGGTTGTCCTGTATTGTGTATGTGTGTGGCTATTTCTCATGTGTGTCTGTTGTGTGTGTTGACTTGAATGTGCTTTGTATGCCTGTTGTCGATATCTCAGCCTCTTTGCCCTAGGTAGAGCTTGGAGCATTCTTGCAAAATTCTTTGCATATTTCGGAGTCTGAGTATATGGTCATGATTGCACTTTATGTTATTTATTACAATATAAACCCGAATCTCAACAACCGTACACTAAAACAGATTATGGTTGCAACTATAAATGAATCAGACGCTGCAAAATGAAATTCAAATACAAGAACCTTAAATCCATAAATAACAAACCGAAAATCAACCAATCCATACTCACAAAGTCCGACAAAAGTAGTACATTTACTGTATGAAAGTATTAAAAACAGTAGTGTATAAACAAACACATTAATTCTTTGATGCTTACAACATTCAGCACATTAAAAAAGACCAAACAAAATAATTTCAAAGTAAAAAAAGAACAACTAAGGAACTCAGATTTGCCATTGACACAAACTAAAAAGGAATACCTGACGTGCATGATTGCACTTTATGTTATTTATTACACCATAAACCCGAATCTCAACAACCGTACACTAAAACCGATTATGGTTGCAACTATAAATGAATCAGACGCTGCAAAATGAAATTCAAATACAAGAACCTTAAATCCATAAACAACAAACCGAAAATCAACCAATCCATACTCACAAAGTCCGACAAAAGTAGTACATTTATTGTATGAAAGTATTAAAAAACAGTAGTGTATAAACAAAACACATTAATTCTTTGATGCTTACAATATTCAGCACATTAAAAAAGACCCAACAAAATAATTTCAAAATAAAAAAAGAACAACTAAGGAACACAAATTTGCTATTGACACAAACTGAAAAGTAATACCTGACGTGCATGAAGACAAAGGCACCACGCTTAAGAGTACAGCCACACATACGCAAAGAAGGTAATCCGGTATGTCCCGTGGTAAACTCTATAAATAGTCCAGAATACAAAGCGTCACACAAACTGAATAAAATACTGATGAAAAATCGTGGATATGAACCAACATATTGTATTAAGAAACAGCATCAGTCTGATGAACTAAAAGCCAATATACTCCTCCAAGATGCTCAGTTCTTATCACTTGAGGTCGCCAGCCTTTACGTAAACATACTAATAAAAGAGGCTGTAAAAGTGATCCCAAAGAACCTTATTAAATGTAAATAATTTTCATAAGCAGTGACTGTTAATTTCATGGAACTCATCCAGCTAAACTTAAGTTACCATTACCTTACTTTCAGTGGCAACTTTTATAAGCAGCCAGACGGCAAAGCAATGGGATCATGTACATGTAGTATCATAGCTGATATACTCATACGAAAATTGAATATTATTGGAGATGTGTAGAGGTCACACTACTATCAGTGAAAGGGGATGCTTCAATATTCAACATGAGACAACTACATTTACAGTGAAATATGAACAAGAGATAAGCATCAGTTAGCTGGATCTACGAGTAAATATTACAATACGCAACCTCATACGCAAATTCAAAATTTATAGGAAAAATACAGTTACCGTCATCACAAACGCTCGAGCCTCATGTCATCCAAACAGCCACAAATGGGCCGTATAGGGATCAGTGCACAGAGGACAACTAAAATACCTCTGAACCAAGAAAACATGCAACAGGAAACGAGTATACTGAAACAGGTTGCAGTTGCCAACGATTATATTGTTTTCCTGGTTGACACAGTCCTAGAAAAAGTGAAGAAAAACCAGACACAAAGACTCCACAAAATAAACAGGCAAAATCAAGGGCAAGTACAATTGCACGAATGCTCCATATTCAATCTAAGACAGGGGTGGCCAACCTTTTCGGTTCCAGGACCTAATTTTTGAGAGGGGATTTTCCAGTGGCCTGCATTTTTGTTTTGTGAACCGAAATATTCAAGAAATATTAATTTATTTTTTAAATAAAATAAAATAAATCTGATGAAATTATACAATTTAAAGTAATACAGTGTTAGTGGGATGTCTGGCTTTGTTTGATTGAACTAAGTGAGTCAGTGTTGTCAATTGAATTTGTTGCTACACGTAAAGAGCTTTCCAGATGAACACCAGTAAGTAGTGTTCTCATATGTGATTTGATGTGATTCAGCGCCTAAATTCTGTTCACAGTTTCACAGACCTAAGTTTTAGCATTCAATAAAATCATTTTAAAGCATGTTTCTAAAACGCTGGATATTTCTTCTTGTCCAAATATGTTTTATAGATCTCTTCCAGACCTATCTCATTATATTTCTCTTTTAAGTGTGCTTCACATAGCATGTCACAGCATTCAGTTTGTAAATATTCCGGTAGTGAAATCATGACTGCGGAGAACGGCGTAGCAAAGAAAGAAAAATGCAGAAAAAGTTCTTAAAATCTTGAAATCGGCTTTCGAATTCGTATTTTATGTCTGATATCAAAGAAGCGTATTTAATCGCTGCCATCTGTGTGACGTCCGATTGTTTTGACAGTGTAGGAAAATACGTGAGTTTTTGTTCGTAGCTGTTGTTCCCAAAGTCCAAGTTTCATTTTCAATGCGGAAATAAGGTCATGCATGACATTAATCAGCTGGTCTTTTGCTTGGAGTCGAGTATTAACATCATTTAGGTGGCTAGTTATATCCATCAAAAACGCAAAGTCGGAAAATCATTCTTTACCTTCGAACGCCGCAAGTCTCTTTGACTTGCCTCCAAAAAACGATTGTTTTTCTTGCTTCAATTTACTCTTTACAACATTTTCGCACGGGTTTGTCATCTTACTTCTGTATAATAAGAAATGTTATTATGCTGTGACTCCAAAGAGTTCAGAAATTCTTGGAACTGAGCGTGATTCAATCCTTTCGAATTGATAAAATTCACTGTTTTGACAACTACCTTCATGACGTGGTCCATTTTAAGGGACGTGGTGCAATGAAAGTTTAGCGTCAACGTATTGACAACATTGCGGGCCTCGTTTTCATTGAACTGAACTAATTATTCTTGTTTCCCAGCCACCACTGAAGCACCAGCCGTTGTTAGCCCCGATAGGTCTTTAAGTTTTAACTAAATGCGTCTTAATTTCGATTTAACTGCTTCCAACAAATCTCGGAACGTCGTGGTATCATTACGTGGATACAATGCCGTTAATTCCACTGTCTTATTAAAATAGGCATCAACACCTCTGACATAAATCATCACTTGGGCGGTATTCTCCATATTTGTGTATTCATCCAAAGCTAGAGAATGAAATATAAACTCAGGTGCAAGATTTTTTAAATTGCCTTCAGTTTGTCTTCCAATGTCGTCCATACGGCTAGTAATAGTGTGACGAGACAGGCTTAATTTGAGAATCCTTTTTCTTTTCTGGACACGCAGTTTCAACGACGGTCTTTAATTGTTCCTTAACCATTTCGCCATCTGAATATTCTTTGACTTTTTTGGCAGTATCAGAGCTACTGCATTATTCTCTTCCACAAAGCATGTTTACTCTGAATTCGCCCTTGCAACTATCTACTGTTTACCAGACAGTTTCCCTTTTAAGTCGTTTACCTAGTCTTGTCGAAACTGTCCGCTGTACTTACCAAACAGACTGCATGTTTTACTCTCGTAATGACGTTTGATGTTATATCACAGTGAAATGAATACCCCTAGCTGCATACAGGCTTTGATATAAGTCAACGGGGACAGATGAAATTGTGTGCCCCGACCGGGACTCGAACCCGGGATCTCCTGCTTATACGGCAGACGCTCTATCCATCTGAGCCACCAAGGACACAGAGGATAGAGCGACTGCAGAGACTTATCTCCGGAACTCCTCCCGTGAGACCCACATTCCCAACTTATTGTCCTGCACTATATTCAGAGTGCCCCTGCCAATTATACTCATTCCCCGCGGCTTTTTGCCGATTCCCGTAAGAGTTCGGACACTGCTTGTGCATCCGCACAGAAGAAGATGGTCAAATGGTCGGTGAGCCTTAACTATATATGTAAATGAAGATGGTATCTGTTCTTTCTCAGTTCCTCTGTAACTTTTCATTCTTCTTAGGTCCTATTTGTTTACTAGTTGATGCTGTACCAAGTTTACGTCTATAACTGAAACAGACTTGTTTTACCATAAGTCGGGAGGGAAGTGACAGAGAGACCTCATGGTAATCGGAGTTTTGTAATTTTATACATACATCGTACGTGAAGCTCCGAATCGAATATCACTTACCTAAAGTAGTTCGATGTAATTCTGAAAAATTCCCTACTTTAAAGTTCCCCATAGTTGTTTAACACCATAAAGCAAGTTGACTGTTCTGATGGTCTGTGTGCCTCTGCGATAGGATGCTCAACTGCCACGTGGGAAGATGAAAAAAAATTAATTTGATTGGTGATTAGATAATTACATTTGCAATGAAAACTGGATTTTTCTGTGTGATATGTAATTCGGAATAAGCCTACGTGCATTTTTCATAAAAGTGACAGTTAAATATGTGCTAATTATCATATAATAATATGACGTATGTATTCGAACTGAATGCAAAGCAAGTAAAAAAAGTAATGACCGAAACTAGACTCGAACCAGCAATCCAGCAATTGCCAGTCTCGAGCGCTGTTTTCTTTTTTCAGTCATTACGTATTTCACGCTTCACGAAAATGCTTGTAGAGCATTAGACTATGTTTAAATATATACACTCCTGGAAATTGAAATAAGAACACCGTGAATTCATTGTCCCAGGAAGGGGAAACTTTATTGACACATTCCTGGGGTCAGATACATCACATGATCACACTGACAGAACCACAGGCACATAGACACAGGCAACAGAGCATGCACAATGTCGGCACTAGTAAAGTGTATATCCACCTTTCGCAGCAATGCAGGCTGCTATTCTCCCATGGAGACGATCGTAGAGATGCTGGATGTAGTCCTGTGGAACGGCTTGCCATGCCATTTCCACCTGGCGCCTCAGTTGGACCAGCGTTCGGGCTGGACGTGCAGACCGCGTGAGATGACGCTTCATCCAGTCCCAAACATGCTCAATGGGGGACAGATCCGGAGATCTTGCTGGCCAGGGTAGTTGACTTACACCTTCTAGAGCACGTTGGGTGGCACGGGATACATGCGGACGTGCATTGTCCTGTTGGAACAGCAAGTTCCCTTGCCGGTCTAGGAATGGTGGAACGGTGGGTTCGATGACGGTTTGGATGTACCGTGCACTATTCAGTGTCCCCTCGACGATCACCAGTGGTGTACGGCCAGTGTAGGAGATCGCTCCCCACACCATGATGCCGGGTGTTGGCCCTGTGTGCCTCGGTCGTATGCAGTCCTGATTGTGGCGCTCACCTGCACGGCGCCAAACACGCATACGACCATCATTGGCACCAAGGCAGAAGCGACTCTCATCGCTGAAGACGACACATCTCCATTCGTCCCTCCATTCACGCCTGTCGCGACACCACTGGAGGCGGGCTGCACGATGTTGGGGCGTGAGCGGAAGACGGCCTAACGGTGTGCGGGACCGTAGCCCAGCTTCATGGAGACGGTTGCGAATGGTCCTCGCCGATACCCCAGGAGCAACAGTGTCCCTAATTTGCTGGGAAGTGGCGGTGCGGTCCCCTACGGCACTGCGTAGGTTCCTACGGTCTTGGCGTGCATCCGTGCGTCGCTGCGGTCCGGTCCCAGGTCGACGGGCACGTGCACCTTCCCCCGACCACTGGCGACAACATCGATGTACTGTGGAGACCTCACGCCCCACGTGTTGAGCAATTCGGCGGTACGTCCACCTGGCCTCCCGCATGCCCACTATACGCCCTCGCTCAAAGTCCGTCAACTGCACATACGGTTCACGTCCACGCTGTCGCGGCATGCTACCAGTGTTAAAGACTGCGATGGAGCTCCGTATGCCACGGCAAACTGGCTGACACTGACGGCGGCGGTGCACAAATGCTGCGCAGCTAGCGCCATTCGACGGCCAACACCGCGGTTCCTGGTGTGTCCGCTGTGCCGTGCGTGTGATCATTGCTTGTACAGCCCTCTCGCAGTGTCCGGAGCAAGTATGGTGGGTCTGACACACCGGTGTCAATGTGTTCGTTTTTCCATTTCCAGGGGTGTATATTAACTATGCACATGTATTCAAAAGTACATCCCATCTGACAATCGAACACTGACTCTCAACGTGGAAGGCTAGGATCATAACCGCAGAGCTACACTGTCCGTCGAGTTATCAGACTTTCATTTGAATATTATACGCTCTTGGAAAATTTCTCTCGAGAATTATTGAGAGTAGTATGCAAATACTTTAGGAAAGAGATATTTTATTTTTGAACGCCATGTAACATACAAATTATACAATTACATATGCTCCACTAAATCCAGCAGCCTTACTTAAATGTTTCGAATCCCATTTTGATTTATTTTGTTCTGATTGTTTCTTAAAACTATTCTACATTTAAAGTCGATAAAATTATTAGTTGCTGTAAATAAGAGAGAAGAAAGGCGGATGAAGTGGCACTACGAAGGTCCCTTTTCTACCTTTGTAATGCGGAATCCTCAAACGTCATCAGTAGAAACATAATTATTATTGCAATTAAGTATTTATTTATATTGTACTACTGTGCATCACGTGTAAATGTGATGTACCGTAACTTTACGGCCGATAGGGATGTGAGTTTGCAGTAAAATTAAATATGGGCTGTATTGGCTATGTCTGGCACTCGACTCACTCGCGCAGCGTAACAAAGGTATCCGGTTGCGCCATCCATACTACTGCTGATTATTGGTTATATTTCGCCAAGGTGGACTATTTTTCCTTCAAGATGGCGCGCAGGCTTTTCAAAATAAATTCTACACAATGGTTTTTTCAAACAGGAATATAGACGAAAATCTAACGATAGTTGGTTCAAATGGCTCTGAGCACTATGAGACTTAACATCTACGGTCATCAGTCCCCTAGAACTTAGAACTACAACACCCAGCCATCACGAGGCAGAGAAAATCCCTGACCCCACCGGGAATCGAACCCGGAAAAACGATAGTTGAATCAACGAACTGAGATATCCTACTTTAATAGGAAATGACACGAAAGACGCTTAATGGAATGCTCTTTTGGGTATTTTACAAGAAATAAAAGTTAAACTTCTCCTTCATATGAAACAGCTCGGCACCGCAACTGGCCCGATGCTTTCTGGTAGCGGGTTGGCCATCCCTGCTCTAGGACAAACAGGGCAATATTTCCACGTCAGTTATACAGAGCTCATACACACGCATAACAGACGTGCAACATCATCAGTAGTCACACACACACACACACACACACACACACACACACACACACACACACACAAGTCGCATCTGGAAACCTGGACCAAAATGTCAAAGTACTCCAGCCACTATATAAAGAGCATAAAACAGTTCTGTTAGAAGAACAGGAGATATATTCACATTGCAGTAAATATACAGATAAAATTTTAAATAAAATACCTGGAAGTGAATCAGTGAATTTCTTCAGGTGCTTCGCCAATACACCTGGTGATCAAAAAGTCAGTATAAACTTGAAAACTTAATAAACCACGGAATAATGTAGATAGGTAAAAATTGACACACATGCTTGGAATGACATGGGGTTTTATTAGGATGGCGCTCCACCTCATACTGCTAGACGCGTGAAAGATCGCTTGCGCGCGTCGTTTGGTGATGATCATGTGCTCAGCCGCCACTATCGTCATGCTTGGCCTCCCAGGTTCCCAGACGTCAGTCCGTGCGATTATTGGTTTTGGGGTTACCTGAAGTCGCAAGTGTATCGTGATCGACCGACATCTCTAGGGATACTGAAAGACAACATCCGACGCCAATGCCTCACCATAACTCCGGACGTGCTTTATAGTGCTGTTCACAACATTATTCCTCGACTACAGCTATTGTTGAGGAATGATGGTGGACATATTGAGCATTTCCTGTAAAGAACATCATCTTTGCTTTGTCTTACTTTGTTATGCTAATTATTGCTATTCTGGTGAGATGAAGCGCCATCTGTCGGACATTTTTCGAACTTTTGAATTTTTTTGGTTCTAATAAAACCCCATGTCATTCCAAGCATGTGTGTCAATTTGTACCTCTTTATCTACATTATTCCGTGATTTATTCAGTTTTCAAATTTATACTGACTTTTTGATCACACGGTACTTAAATAAAAATAGTAACACATGGAAATAAGTATCACTGTAAATAGATATTAGCAATTATGACACATATTGTTAATACGAACACCATCTATACAAACGCATATCGTACCATGTCAAATACCTACAGCTTTATCTCCGCTGGGTACATCTAAAAACTTCTATGAAACAGTTTCTACATCTACATCCATACTCCGCAAGCCACCTGACGGTGTGTGGCGGAGGGTACCCTGAGTACCGCTATCGGTTCTCCCTTCTATTCCAGTCTCGTATTGTTCGTGGAAAGAAGGATTGTCGGTATGCTTCTGTGGGGGCTCTAATCTCTCTGATTTTATCCTCATGGTAACTTCGCGAGATATACGTAGCAGGGAGCAATATACTGCTTGATTCCTCGGTGAAGGTATGTTGTCGAAACTTCAACAAAACCCCGTACCGAGCTACTCAGCGTCTGTCCTGCGGAGTTTATCTATCATCTCCGTAACGCTTTCGCGATTACTAAATGATCCTGTAACGAAGCGCGCTGCTCTCCGTTGGATCCTCTCTATCTCTTCTATCAACCCTATCTGGTACGGATCCCACACTGCTGAGCAGTATTCAAACAGTGGGCGAACAAGCGTATTGTAACCTACTTCCTTTGTTTTCGGATTGCATTTCCTTAGGGTTCTTCCAATGAATCTCAGTCTCGCATCTGCTTTACCGACGAACAACTTTATATGATCATTCCATTTTAAATCACTCCTAATGCGTACTGCCAGATAATTTATGGAATTAACTGCATCCAGTTGCTGACCTGCTATATTGTAGCTGAATCATAAGGGATCTATCTTTCTATGTATTCGCAGCACATTACACTTTTCTACATTGAGATTGAATTGCCATTCCCTGCACCATGCGTCAATTCACTGCAGATCCTACTGCATTTCAGTACAATTTTCCACTGTTACAACCTCTCGATACACCACAGCATCATCAGCAAAAAGCCTCAGTGAACTTCCGATGTCATCCACAAGATCATTTATGTATATTGTGAATAGCAACGGTCCTATGACACTCCCCTGCGGCACACCTGAAATCACTCTTACTTCGGAAGACTTCTCTCCAGTGAGAACGACATGCTGCGTTCTGTTATCTAGGAACTCTTCAATCCAATCACACAATTGGTCTGATAGTCCATATCCTCTTACTTTGTTCATCAAACGACTGTGGGGAATTGTATCGAACGCCTTGCGGAAGTCAAGAAACACGGCATCTACCTGTGAACCCGTGTCTATGGCCCTCTGAGTCTCGTGGACGAATAGCGCGAGCTGGGTTTCACACGACCGTCTTTTTCAAAACCCGTGCTGATTCCTACAGAGTAGATTTCTAGTCTCCAGAAAAGTCATTATACTCGAACATAATACGTGTTCCAAAATTCTACAACTGATCGACATTAGAGATATAGGTCTATAGTTCTGCACATCTGTTCGACGTCCCTTCTTGAAAACGGGGATGACCTGTGCCCTTTTTCAATCCTTTGGATCGCTACGCTCTTCTAGAGACCTACGGTACACCGCTGCAAGAAGGGGGGCAAGTTCCTTCGCGTACTCTGTGTAAAATCGAACTGGTATTCCATCAGGTCCAGTGGCCTTTCCTCTTTTGAGCGATTTTAATTGTTTCTCTATCCCTCTGTCGTCTATTTCGATATCTACCATTTTGTCATCTGTGCGACAATCTAGAGAAGGAACTACAGTGCAGTCTTCCTCTGTGAAACAGCTTTAGTATTTCGGCCTTTAGTCTGTCATCCCCTGTTTCAGTAGCATTTTGGTCACAGTGTGTATGGACATTTTGTTTTGATCCACCTACCGCTTTGACATAAGACCAAAATTTCTTAGGATTTTCTGCCAAGTCAGTACATAGAACTGTACTTTCGAATTTATTGAACGCCTCTCGCATAGCCCTCCTCACACTACATTTCGCTTCGCGTAATTTTTGTTTGTCTGCAAGGCTTTGGCTATGTTTGTGTTTGGTGTTTATGTTTGTGTATGCAAGTTTGCTATTCTCGATACGTAACGTGCACAGAAATTTATGTTTTGTTTAACATGTGTGAGACTCTGAACAAATGAATCTCTTCCAAATTTCGCCAGTAATTATTTATATGAAGGTCGATAATCAGTTGAGGATTGTGCTTTCCTTTTCATATTCTATTAGTCAACAGAACAAAACAGAATCTCACACGTCAAAAATGTGAAGGAAAATGGCATAGTTCACGGGAAAGAACACACATGAAAATGGGAATCATTTGCGAAATGCGTTGTGTAAAATGAAAACAAAAGAAAACCGTTACTGATAGCATAAATGTTATTTGTAGACAAAGCCATAAACTATGCTCTAGTATACTAAAATCCCTTTCATAACGCTAAGAAAACGTGTGCACAGAATTGGTTTCAGCACGCACTCTATTTTCCTTCCGAACTGCTCTCGCTTATATCTTCTCGTCGATAACAGTCTTCCTTATTTTTGTAGCGGCGTTCGTAGCGACAAACAATTCGCTGTAGAAACGGCTTACGAAGTCACCGCCACACTTTTAATAGCGGGCCGACCGGTCCGCTGGAACAGTGAACAGAAAGATGAAAACCCAAACACTCTGATTAAATAAAAGTCGGTACTTATCTTTATTAACGAAGATACAGAAACACAGTAGTGAACTCCGTGTCTACAGAGATCTGTCTAGTTCTAGTCGGAGCGGCTAGGTCAGCGTCGGCTGACGACAAGCAACAACTCTGCTGCGATGAACACACAACTGACTAGCTAGTACACAATTCGGTGGCGAGTATACAACTGAGCGGCGAATACAGAACTGTCCTAGCGCTCGCGACTCCAGCGCTTAAGAAACCAGAAGCCAGCGGTGGCGCGCGCAGACTTGCGGCGATTTCCTGTCTCGCTGGCGCTGCTTATGCGGACGGCGTCCGGACTTTGATGCTGCCAACCTTTTGGCAGCGGGCTCGGGTGGCATTACTGGCTAGGATATAACACTTATAGCCTTTTTATCGTCAACTTTCAAGCCGTTACGACGAAAGAATTTTCGTTCGTTTGGCTGCATAACTAGAGTTTTTGTAACTGTAACTACAATCATTTCAGATCAGTCTTCCCTCTTACATATTTATCTATCTTCTCATAATGTTCTTTATATCTTGCATATAGTTTTTATATCTCAATGGACCATCCTCCATTTCCGAATGCTTCACAAAAGTATTGACTACATCTTAGTGTCATATGTTAGACTAGGAAGAACTGGGTGGTTGCAAACTTTCTGATCCAGAGTCAGAGATAATCTACATTTGCCACATTATAATGTGGCATTATATTTCTTAAATGAATTTGAAGTTATTTTTATCGTTTTTTTATTTTACGTATGATCCGGTTGCTGATTCTACATAAATATGGCGACATGTTCAGTAATGTTGTTAATAATGTTCATTATTCACTCACTCAAGTTTTCTAAGTATACTTTCTCTGGTTTATTTGTATATACAAACATCGAACTGTAGAACCCACAAATATTAAAATACCGCCAATTTGTTCGGGGAAAAAAAAAATCACAAAGGGAATCCCATAAGGTTCAGTTTTCGGTCTACTGCTATTCAATATATATGTGAATGATCTTCCACTTAACATTCAACTCGCAAAATTGGTACTTTCTGCTGACCATAGTAGTATTACAATAAAGATCAGTAGACAGAAAGCAACGGAAGGGTTTGTGAATGATATTATCCAGCGCATTATTAAGCCCATTCTCTTAAATGGACTCCTAAGAACTTTGAAGAAACACATTCGGTTCTCTACAACAAATAGAGTCTTACTAACAATTGATGTAGCACATGAGCAGTAGTCAGTAAATAGGATAGATTGCTTCAGATTTTTAGGTTTACACATTGATGAAAACTTAGACTGGAAGAAGCAGGTTACTGAGCTCCTCAGACAATTAAGTTCCTCTACTCTTACTCTTCGTACAACCGTTAATCTGGGAAATAAACTATCAACTCCTGACATATTGTCCATATTTCCACCAAATAATGCTGTACAAAGTAATTTTCTGGGATAGCTCATCGCGTAGAAGGAAAGTGGTGATTGCAGGAAAGCGAGAAAAAAGAATAAAATGTGGTGTGCACACACAGGCGTATGTAGATGCCTCTTCAAGGGGCTAGGAATATAACCTGCGCCGTCACAAAACATTTATTCACTAATGAAATTTGTCATTAAAAATCTATCACAGTTTGAGAAAAATAGTGATTCACACGCGACAGCGGAAAAGAAAGGGCCGCTGCTGAATACAACAAACATAACGCACCTGTGTCGCAGGTCCTCTAAACGCCAAAAGCCTGTGCGGTAAAGTCGTTTGATTATACACAACGTTACCACAGGAGACCACTAGAGAACATTACTCACTATGGCAGTACGTCCAGTTGTAAAATAATACCGCTATAGAACAAACAGTGGAAAACACGTTATTACAGATCAGCCAATCCCTAAAGCTTGTAAATTAAACTTCATTACAATAAGTGACACTTCAGAAGTCCTACCACACACATTCAATGACGAATTGTTGTTCGTGACACGAATTTGAAGCCAGTGTTAAGCAAACAAAGCATGCGTGTCTAATTGAGATTCGACTAGGCCTAAAGAGACGTAAAATATCGAAGTGTTCACCGGTATCATTTTACAAGGCCGGTTGTCTGAAACTGGAAGCAAATGCCGACACGTTCAGCACTGCACCAGGAACCCTATTACGCTTATATAGCACCCACCTGTGAAGTAACCGCGAAAGGTTATGTAATAAAGTGCAGTACACAAGTGTGAAAGGCCATGAATTACAGTTGTGGTGATGGACAGAGAGTAGAAACCAGTACCTGTATGATTTTTTAACAAAGCACAATCAGATGTCAGACAGCAAATATTTTCAGCAATAGCTTGATACTGTAATCTGGATCGACGTTACAAATGATTGTTGTCTGACAAATATTCAAATCCGGCACCTTTCGCTGTTATCTTATAGCCATGTGCATGTGTTCGGCTAGAGGTTTGTAACGAATACTTCTGTGCTGCCTGGGACTCCAACGCCGTGCATATCGTCGTTATTGACCCCACATGAAGAGGTGACAACTATCTAACTCTCTTCCACTAGTAGTTACGATTGCGTCTTTCGTAGTCTCCAAGAGGAGGTTGGTATCGTGAGGAGAAGACGAAATGATGGGACAGTGTCATCTTGCAGGGGAATGGGAGCTAGAATCACAGTCCAGTGGCAATATCTTCAAAATCCCGAGGCCACGTACAATTAGAAATGAAGGTCCTATGATATTACATGACGACTGGTTAGTGAACTAAAATAACATTATTAGTGTAAGAAAATATACTAGAGACAGAGTTTCTGTGAGCAGAGACTTCCGAGTCTGGCAGCCAAAGTTAATCCAAGTCTGTTCCAGTCGGTGGCTCACGGACACGTCTAATGTTGATTTAGAACCACGTCACAGGCCTGCGTACTTTACTTGGCGTTACTGGAGGTGAAGAGGGTATGTTTGTGGCTGTTAAAAACTGGTACATCCACCGGGAATCGACGAACTCCTTAGCTATTACAAGCTAGCCTTTGTCCAACCAGTCACAGAATTCCACATGTGTTAACATTATGTTTTTGTCATAATGGGGTACGCAGCAAACAGTACGAGAAGTATGACTTTCACTTGAGCTATGGTGGTGAATAACGTATTCATGGCTTAGTAGCCAACTTCATGCAGTGCGGACACAAAGCCGTCATATCAAACACATCCTTTTCCTTCTTGTTTTACGCCGTATTCCGCCTGTCTGCTAAGGGCATCAGTCTGACAGACGGTCTGAGACAGTTTCGGTCATTTTCTAACAAGTCTGTAACTGAAAAATCTTGCGGAAACTGGTTTGTGAAATGGCTCGTGCGTGTCTCTCATGGTAAGACCAATTTCAGCGACCGCTTGACACAAACTGGGGTCCGACCAAGCGATCGCGTCGCATCGGGCATAGACCGTACGATGTCCAGCGGACTTTTCTGTGCTCAAATTAGCAAGTATAACATTATGTAATGTTGCATATGATATAATTCTATGTTTCAGCATACTCCCCGGTGATTTTTATGGCATATTGCTATAAATGAATTTACTTACGGTCGTATTTTGCTCAAGTTTCTAGTATAGTTCGTACTACGACAAATGAATATTCCTAATTTTTAACGTTTATCCATTAGAAAAGGGAGTCTAAAACGGAGTGTCACATTTGTCACATTGTGTTCAGTTTGTGTCTAACGAAAATGCGAAAGCAGTGTAAGCAATTCGAAACACCTGTGCCATATATGAAGCGAGTGCTACCGAGAGAGTCAAGTTGCATCGTTGCAGGTAATGATCGTTTTGAGATATATCAATCGTCACATTCAGGATGACAAATAGGTTTTGCTGAAGGACGTTTCTGTGATTTACTACTATGATCAATGACAGTGTATCCGATAAACGGAAAGTGTGACATCCGATGTCTCTTTTAGTATCGAAAAGCCACGATCAAGCTCCAGTTAGACTGAAGGCCCACGAAGCAGAGAGATTTGTACGCGACGTGATACATGTTGACCCGAAAGAGCTGCTAGGTATCCACTTATCTAACGTCCCCAGCATTGTATGTCTGAAGTTCACTGAGAATGAGGTCTGCGACAAACTTCTCAGACGCTCGACGGAAGGTTATAGGTTCTGCCACTCTGACGTAAACTTGGGTATTGTAACGCTAGAAGATACTGTACTGGGAATACAAAATGTGATCGTGTTTGAGCTTCCATTTGAAGTTCCAGTGGATTTGGCTACCCTTGCTCTTCGACCCTATGGCACAGTCCTCGGCCATACGGCCGAAAAATGAAACACCTTCGAAACTTACCCTGTTCTTAACGGGGTGCGACAGGTCCGTATTGAATTGCACCGCCATATACCTTCGTATCTCACGACCGCTGGCTGCCTTGCGATAATTACTTAAGACGGTCAGCCGAGTACCTGCTCCGGATGTGGACAGGTAGGACACGTGCATACCGAATGCCTGCAATGCCGTCTCGTACATACGCTCTCAGCGGCTCAGATTCGACCGTCGATAGCGACCTCTATGCCGATTACGTACGTTGTGGCGACGAGACGGGAGACGCCAGATGTCTATGACTACCCTTCTGTATTGGTGCAACCCTTGGGGGCCCCTGCAACAGTACCGGAGGGGCCTCCAGCGTCTTCCAGCGCCGATGCTTCTATTGACCTCTCGTCGAGCCCAGGCGCACCGCTACAACGACAAGCCGGCGGTGAGGTGGAATTTGAAGAACAGGATGCCGCGTCCACCCCCTGCCCTACGCCGGACACAGTGGCGAGACAGCGTAAACAGAAATCACCGAAGCGCCATCAGAAACGGTGTATAACGACCGACGTAGTAGAACGGCCCGAGGCGGCAACGATGGATGATGAGGTGCGTCAGCCGATAAACCGATCCGACACAGCCGGCACTAATGTATCACACGGTTCGACGTCTTCTCCCGCTACCGCTGAGTCTGCGCATCTTGGGGATGCCGGAGATCACCGAAGCCCCGATCCCAGGGGTACACCCACCACTATGTCTGCCTCTCGAGATCCAGGGGTATCGAACTCCCTGGGAGACTGGGTGCAGGAGATGGAGATGCAGGATGCGTTTCAGGACCCTGACGATACACCGATGGCGTTGGCAGCGTCTACGTTGACAGTGACAGTTGCCTAGCCCGGCATGACCGATAACCGTCGCTTCCTATCTCTACGCCCTGAAGACGCTCCACACCACGGCTACTGCCCATCTGTAATACCAGGACAGCCTTCGTGACTTAATGGAACAGGCATACCGCCTCGCCACGATAAACGTCAACGGCATTACTCCTACTCTCAAAAAACGAATGCTGCAAGATACGTAACGTGCTGCCGATCTGGATGTTTTTTTCCTTCAAAAAGTCCGTTCAGGACTCTGTATCGATCTCTACGGTTATGACTCCTACGCCATGCCTTCAGATTTAGGCGGGGGAGGTACGGCTATTCTGCTGACGCCACTGATGTATCCAATTTACCGTCGGCCAGTGGGGTCGCACTCACGGTTGGTACAGTTCGTCTGGTGAACCTGTATGCTCCTTCCTGCACCGACAGAAGGAGAGAACGCCGCACCTTTTTTGACGAAGACATAGCACTGCTCTTACAGGGCAATGCCGACCACTTGATAGTAGGCGGGGATATCAATAGTGTGCTGAGACCATCCGACCAGATGCCGCACTATACCACCTGCCCAGCACTTCAGACGCTTGTATAGGACTTGGCTTTGTCGGACACTTGGGTCGTCCAACACTGCGACCGAAAGGCATACACCTACTTTACTAGTCATTCCGCGAGCCGTTTGGATCGAGTCTACGTCACACGCGGACTGAGATCGGCAGTTGTCAACGCTGAGATGTAACCGGCAGCGTTCACGGACCACCTAGCTCATGTGTGTACCCTCACTCTCCTCCGCTAACGCGTCAGACGAAGTACACGTCCATGGCGCCTCAATGTGGCCCTTCTTCATGAGGTAAACTGCAGACGCGAAGTTGAGTCCACGTGGAGCAGATGCCGACGGTGATTACCCGCCTACGGTTCCGTACTTCAGTGGTGGTTACGGTGTGGCAAACCCGCCCTTTGCCACACATTAGCTCGCTATGGACGAGATAGATCGCGCTGGTATACCGCGACCACTGATTTCTACCACACTGCGATACGTGAACTGGCTGTGCAACCGCCGTCGCCGGAACGACAATCGGCAGAACACCACGTCAAGGCACAGTTGCTACGTATCACCGTCGTACGTGCGGGTGCGAGCAGGACAACTGATGATAGTGAAGAACAACCTTCCCTACACCGTATCATTCAAGAAAGTAGAAGACGCAAGAGGCAGCTGATTACGAAGGTCGAGACGGAGGATGGATGACGAGCTGAAACGCAAATGGATACTGTCCGAGCATTCACACAGTCATATACACTTCTTTACAAGCGAGAGTACAACATGGATGTAAGAGTCAGGGAAGTCCTACCTGACCTACCCGTCTCTCGGAACCGACGAGATTATGCTACGCTCTTGTTGGAGGTGACATTGGAAGAACTACGAGAGGCTATGTTGCGCGATGATCCCAAAAAAACACCATGCCCTGACGGACTCTCTCTTGAATTTTACAAAATGTTATTTTGATCTTATGGGCCCAATGTGGGTCAGGATGCACAGAGAACAGCTGAACCCCGATTTTCAATTACCATCTGAATTCATTGAGGGTCTCTTGATTCCGATGCCCCAACCCGGAGAAAGCTGTCGCCAACTTGATTTTCGAACACTGACGATGCTAAACACCGACTACAAACTCCTGATACGCATCGTCCGTGAGAGGCTCAAATCTACATTGATCAACCCTGCCTGGGAGACAACACTAATGTGTTTACGACTTTGAGCACCTATAGAGACGTGGTGGCGCTTATGCAAATATGCCGCCTCCACGGCACTCGTGTTGCGCTGGATTTTGTCTATGCTTTCGATCGTGTAGAGTATGGTTTCCTGCGTGCAGTTACAGAATACACTGGTACTCTTTTATATCCCGATACCTATAATCTATTCTTCGTTCTGAAAACTTTCCTTTCTTTTCTGTCTCTCTTAAGATAAAAGAAGCTGTGACATACGTCTAAGTTAGGAATAGTTTGCAAGCTTTACACTCTTATATTTTGCGCTACTCAACTCCTGTTCCTTTCTAGATCTCTCCCTCCTTCCCACTACACCTCTCTTGACATCTGTATCCACATCTACATGAATACTCTGCAATTCACAATTAAGTGCTTGGCAGTGGGTTCTTTGAAGCACTGTCACATTGGTCAGGATACCTCCCTGCAATGTAAAAAGCCTACGTTTCAATGTTTCTCGTACGAAACGAGCTGCCCTTTATTGAAATTTTTCGATGTCTTACGTCATTCCTACCTAGTAGGGATGCCATACCGCGCCGGAATACTTGCGAAGAGATCAGGCAAATGCGATGTACGTGGAGACTTTAGTTGATTTGTTGCATCTTCTACGTATTCTGCCAATAAAACGCGGTCTTTGGGTTTCCTTCCCCATAATATTTTCCATTTGACGGTTCTAATTTAAGTTGTTAGTGATCGGAGCTCCTAGATATATAGTTGAATCGACAACTTTTAAATGTGACTGGTTCATGGTGTTAGCGAAATTTAACGGATTTGTTTTGGTATTCATGTGGAGAACCTCACTCATTTTATCGCTTACGGTCAACTGTCACGTTTTACACCGCGAAGATATATTTTCAACATCATTTTGCGATTCACTTTGTTCTTCTGACGAGTTTACTACACGGCAGCACTACCTGCAACAAATCTAAGAGAAACGTTCTGGCTGGCTGCTAAATAGTTTATATATGTTAGAATTAGCAGAAGGTCTATGCCACTTTATTTGCGGAATCACACTCATCACTTACGTTTCACTAGGTGCAGCGAATTGTAATGTTTCAGACATAAAATCTCGAATCCAGTCGTACAACTAAGACGATAATCAATGGGAAAGCAACGTGGTTGGAAGCCGATTATGGGGAATGATATCAAAAGCCTTTTTGGTACTCTACAAATAAAGAATCAAATTGAGAACTCCTGTACACAGTACGTCGTGCGAATAAAGTGCCATCTGTGTTTCACAAGGGCAATGCTTTGTAAATCCTAGTTGATTTGATGTCAATAGGTAATAAATTTCCGAGTATTTCGTAACATTGGAACGAAGTATTTGTTCACACGTCCTGTTACATGTCGCGTCAATGAAATGGATCTGTAGCTCAGTATATTACGTTTATTTTCTTTGGTATGTACTGCGGTGGTCTCCGCAACGTTCTTTCCTTCTGCGTCACCATCAATAGTAGAATATTCATCATGACGCTGTAGGACTAGAATTTAAGCCGATGCTCTCCTAAATTGTTAGCCCACTCAAGAAAGACACTGCCTGTAGCTATTGCTGTGACTATGATAGCGTCCTGACAACATAGTGAACCATGTCTGGTGACGCTGTGATAGTATTGTCACTTCCTGGAATGACAGACCATTGTCTTTCAAGGTTCTCTTGATATATATGTGGTATGCCAATCAAAGATTCTGAACGAATAACACTTGGGGTATCACCGACTTTTCAAATATATATTTACAGACAGGGGAGATTACTTTCACGCAACTAATCTCATTGTCTACGCTGCGAATTATCTGTATCAGTCATCACAAGGGCGATGAGGAGGCCATGAATGCTGAAGTTAGTCGCTCGCTCCATGAAAATGTCAATGCACGGAAAATAGTAACAGGCAATAGCTCTCAGTCCCAAACTGGCGCGAGAGTAACAATTTTTCTCTTCTATGACAGAGGTACAAACAGCTAAATCGAATTCAGGACGCCTTTGTCATTATAAAGCGTCTCGCTACGTCCAGTAACCAGCAGATCTAGAAGTGAGAAACATAAAATAGTGCGGAACTGCTACTGAAAAGTTACAGACCTGTTCATGAAATCGTATCACTGAAAAGTCTGTTAACTGCGTTTCCAGTAGCAACTTCTCTCCCAGGCACGCTGTCGTATTTATGTTGAAGTCCGGTAAAGGTACTATTCGTTGCGTTACCTCTAGCCGAAAATGTGCACATATCGCTACTGGTGACGAAACAATAAATATTTCATTTCTATTCCCAGCTATAAGATAACAGTGAAAGGTGTCGCGTTCGTTTCCCTCCCAAGCATATATCATTTGTATCGTCTTTTCAGGTTGCTGTATCACGCTATTGGTGAACATATTTACTATCTTATATCATGACGTGTCACACTTACTCATTTTACTATATTACATACCTTTCGTTGTTACTTCTCAGGGACAATGTAAGCTTCGTGGGGTTGCCGCTGCAGTGTTACACGTATCGTCATTTATTTGAAAGCTCAGATTTCGGGTTTGTGAACTGATTCTGGTGAACACTTCGATATTTCACGTCTCTTTAAGCTTAGTCGTGTCTTGATCAGACATGCAAGCTTAGTTTGGTTAACAATGGGTTGAAATTGAAACCATGACCAAAGCTTGTAATTTAATGAGTGCTTACCACGAAATGTCACTTATTATAATAAAGTTTAATTTACAAGCATTAGGGACTGTATGATCTGTAATAACCTGTTTTCTAATATTTGTTGTATAGCGGTATTGATTTTCTTCAGGACTGACTGCCGTAAGGAGCAGTGTTCTCTAATTGTCTAGGGGTACTCATTGCATATAGCCTACCGACTGTACTCTGTAGCGTTTAGAGGATCTGTGACACAGCTGTGCTGCGTTGGTTCCATGTACCCAGGTTCGATGTACACAATGGAATTCAGGAATGGCTCACTTTTTGTGCTTTCGGAGGTACATACCTACAACACTAGAGGGAAAAATAATCTCCATTATGCTTTGTTAAAGCTATCGGTGGCTCAGAAAGGAGTTCAATATGCTGCAACACTTTTTTTTATCATTTGTACAGTTGCATCAAATATCTGACAGTTAGTGAAATTTTAAATACACACACACACAAAAAAAAATCGCATCACCTCGTTTCCCAGAGTTCCGGAACCTGTACAGAAAATTGGAATAGAGATCAACACAAACATCATTTCCGCCCTTTTTATTGTTCTTGAAAACCACAAATTGCATGTTGTACCACTATACAGCGAGACTTACAGAGGAGGTGGTCTAGATGGCTGTACACACCGGTACCTCTAATACCCAGTAGCACGTGCTCTTGCATTGATGCATGCCTGTATTTGCCGTGGCATACTATCTACAAGTTCATCAAGGCACTGTTGGTCCAGATTGTCCCTCTTCCCAATGGCAATTAGGCGTAGATCCCTCAGAGACGTTGGTGGGTCACGTCGTCCACAAACAGCCCTTTTCAAACTATCCCAGGCATGATAGATAGGGTTCGTGTCTGGAGATCATGCTGGCCTCTCTAGTCGAGCGATGCCGTTATCCTGAAGGAAGGAAATCACAATATGTTCACGATGGGGGAGCGAATTGGCGTCCATGAGGACGAATGCACCGCCAAAAAGCTGCCGACATGGTTCACTATCGGTCGGAGGATGGCACTCACGTATCGTACAGCCGTTACAGCGCCTTCTATGAGCACCAGTGGCGTACGTCGGTCTCACATAACACCACCCCAAAACAGCAGGGAACCTCCATCTTGCTGCCCTCTCTGCACAGTGTGTCTAAAGCTTTCATCCTGACTGGGTTGCCTCCAAACATGTCTCCGACGATTATCTGGTTGAAGGCATATGCAACATTCATCGGTGAAGAGAACATGATAAAAATCCTGAGCTGTCCATTCGGCATGTTGTTGAGCCCATCTGTACCGCGCTGCATGGTGTCATGGTTGCAAAGATGGATCTCGCCATGGACGTCGGGAGCCAAGTTGCGCATCATGCAGCGAGTGTAATTTAAAATCATATTTCTCCTGGACAACTCGTTCTATTCCACTGTTGAATTTTTACCTAAACATTGGTAGCCTCTATGAAAAGTGAAGAGATTTAAGTGCAGCTGCATGAGTGGGACTAGAATTAGTAGTCTGTTTATTCGCATTAACAGTAATCATATACACTGATCATCCAGAACATTATGACCATCGACCTACTATGAAGATAAACCCGTCCTGACGATAGCAGCGTCACGTGACGAGGAATGACTGCTATCAGACACATACACAGCGCGTGTAGCATCAATGAGCATGCTGTCCGTGTGAAGAATGCGGAAGGCGTTCGATTTGTTTGAATTTGACCTAGGTCAGACTGAGATTTTCCGGAGGCTCGGCGTGATTATTTGGGAAACTGCACGACTTATCGGCTGTTCGAGGAGCCGGAGGTTCGACACGAGCATTTCGGAAGCTGCTCGAGTTGTTGGGTGTTCAGGGAGTTGTGTGATGAGTGTCCTCAACTCCTGGCGAAACCAAGGTGAAACCACTTCAAGACGTCGTGGGGTTGGGCAGCCACCAATCATTACAAATGTGGGACGTCATTGGATGGGCAGTCCGGTAATACAGGACAGGCAAATGTGGCGGAATTAACATAAGACTTACATGCTGAGCAGAACACGATTTTGTCTGAACACACAGTGCACCGAACACACCTAACGATAAGCCTCCACAGTTGACGACTCATGTATGTGCCAATATTCCACGACATTGGCAACAACGACTGAAATGGGCACGTGACCATCGGCACTGGACGTCGGCGCAATGGCAGAGCGTTGCATCGTCAGATAAATCCCGATACCTTCTCCAGCATGCCAATGAGAGGACGCGAATCCGAAGTCTTCCAGGTGAACAGCTCAATGACACTTGTACTGCGGGATGGATACAAACTTGCGGCGACTCCATTATGCTCTGGAGAACATTCACGTGAGCATGCATGGTTCCTGAGGAGCTCGCGCAAGGAACCATGCCGGCCAAGGAGTATCGTACACCGGTTGCAGACCACGCAAAGCCTTTCACGATGATCACGTTTCTTGCGTCTGTGGCATTTTGCAGCAAGATAATACGCCATGTCAGAAGGCCAGGAGTGCGGTGGAGTGTTTCGAGGAACACGGTGGCGAGTTCCAATTGATGTGCTGGCTCACGAACTCGCAAGACCTTAATCCAACCGAACACATCTTGGATGGGGGTTCACCGTGGCGTCTGAGCTCATCGTTGCCTTCCCTGGAATTTACGGGAGATAAGTGACTTGTGTGTGCAGATGTGATGCCAACTGCCTCCAACGACCGACTACGGTCTTATTGCTTCCGCGCCACGATGAGTTGCCGCTGGTATCCGTGTCAAAAGTGGACATAGCGGCTATTACTTAGGTAGTCATTATGTTCTGGTTGACAGTGTAGACATATCTCGTAAACTGACTCGTTCTCCATCATTTCGAAAAAAGAATTGTTCAGGTGATGTCTGGAACATTTAACTAACTAATCCACAACTATTCGTTTCGAGAATCACGCTCTCAACATTTGGCTGTCCGTATTTAAATCATCAATCAGAAGTACTTGAGCACTGCTAGTAGAAGTCAGAATGAAGTAATTTGGACACAAATTGCTAGTCTTGCCTTAATATTTCCAACCTGTGTCCATCTGTTCAATCCCATCACACCACCGCTCGTTCGCTACTGTATTTCTTTCTTATCTTCAGTGTTCTCACCGCGTACTCTTGTTGTCACGCCAGACGATTTTTAGTAGGGTAGGTGGGGGTAAAGCCCCGCAATTTCCAGTTTTTCTAACATTGTGGTCAATTAGGGGTACTTTTTTGCGGAGTTTTCAATTAAAGTTATTGGTTCTTCTTGTACCTGTAACCCATCCAAATTCCAGCTCTGTGTAATTATTCATTACAAAGAAATTTACAATTCAGCAACCAGAAAGTGGTTTTTTACACCATAAAATGGAGTAAAGCCCCGCTGTGCGGGTCTTTACCCCAGTTGAGATAAACACATTTATCAAACGTTGTGTAGACGTTCATCACAGACCGGATTTTAAAAATTAAACTTTCGTTCCATTCTGATCTGATCGCCATCATCAACATCAGTATGAGGTGTCTCTCCCACGTGCACTAATATACATAAATATTAAATGTGTCATGCAGGTAAACAGTTTCTGACAATAATCTTACGAAGTTTATTGTCGTGCCAGAAACACGAGTTGCGTCTCATCACGAAGATTGCTGACATTCGTTTGATGAATCCTCCAGAAGGGTGGTTCACACCCAAGGAAGTACCGTACAAAGCCCTCCTTCGACCGATACACGAGTATTTCGCTGTCATCTGTGATCCTCACCTGGTAGATTTGGTGAGCAATAGGCAAGATCCAAAAAAGGAACACCGTGTTTCGTCACTGGTTAGTTTCATGAGCGCTAAAGCATCACGGATATGCTCAATGAACTTATGAGGTAGCCGCAAAAAAAGAGCCGTTGTCCATGACGGAGTGGTTTACTCTCAAATTTGGTTCCTAGAAAAGTCTACCAATTTTGGCTACCGCCTACACATATCTCGGGAACCAACGTGAAGATAAAATTAGAGATATTCGTGCTCGTACAACATTTATTTCTTCCGCTCACCATTCGCAACTGGAAGAGCAAACTGGTGAGGTAACAGTGATGCTCTCAATGCTCTCCGCCATATACCGCAGGGTAGCTTCAGATTGTAGATGTAGATAACACTTGATGCTCCGATTGCAGCGGGGACGTAAGAAAAGTGAAATAACGCAGGTGATAGATGTGGACTGATGCGGGGATATGTGCGATCAGCGGAGCCTGGACTGCGGAAGGACTGCGGTGTAACGCGATAGCCGCAGAACTCGAGCCGTCCGCGGAACCCCGCTGAGCTCGAACACATGACTTAACCACGGCTGCGGTCTCCTCTCGCTGCACTCTATCGCATGTCCCTCTAAAAACCGCTTTTCGCTACGGGGTCTGAATACAACGAAGCCGTCAACAACACTTAAAGAAAGGGAACACAGACGAGAGCCTTTTATTCCAGAACAAATAATCTGTACTCATTAGCAACTGCAGTGCATTTGTCTGTGGTCTTGGAAAGAAAGGGTTCCTGTCACCAAGCTGAATGAAATACACCGCCTGATAAAAAAGTGAAACACCCACAAGATATGGCCGAATTTCGACGTACCTTCGCACAAGCATGGTGTGGGGAACCATCGAGTGTGTGTACAGGTTGCAGCTGGTAGTGATTAGGGGAACTCTGAAGGAACAGCAATACGTCACGGATATCCTGCATCTGAATGTGTTACCTCTCATCCGTCAGCATTCGACAGTACTGTGGTGCCATCTTTCAACTGGACAATGCTCGTCCATACATGGAACGTGTCTTTACGAAATTTCTGCGTGATGTTGAGGTACTTCAGAGGCCTGCGAGATCCCCCCCAACAGAGTATGTGGAGGACAAGTTCGTACCTCAAATCTGTTTCAGTGCCAATATCAAGTATATCTAGGACCAGCTACAACAGTTGTGGACCGATTTGCCTCAGGAGGGGATACAGAGACTTCATAGAAATCATCTCAATCATATCCTTGCATATATCCAGGCCAGAAAGTGTGCAAAGTGATATTAGTAAGTGGCCTGATACCACCAAATTGAAAATTTCATGGCAGATTAAAACTGCGTGCTGGACCGAGACTCGAACTCCGGACCATTGCCTTTCTCGGGCAAGTGTCTACAAACTGATCTACCCAAGCACGATCAAGACCCGTCCTCACAGCTTTGCTTCCCCCAGTACCTCGCCTCCTACTTTGCGAACTTCACAGAAGCTCTCCTGTAAACCTTGCAGGAGTAGCACTCCTGGAAGAAAGGATATTGTGGAGACATGGCTTAGCCACAGCCTAGGAGACGTTTCCAGAACGAAATTGCACTTGCCCGCGAAAGGCAAAGGTCCCGAGTTCGTGTCTCGGTCCGGCACACAGTTTTAATCTTCCAGGAAAGTTTCATATCAGCGCACACTCAGCATCAGGGTGAAAATTTCATTCTGGATACTAGCAAATTCTTTGTGAATTATACTCGATTTTGTAATCATTGACGTAAGACGGCATTTCCTCTCAATCCTTGTAAAATTTAATTCGTTTTCTCCTCTTCTTGTGGGTGCTTCAGTTGGGATGGGATTTGTACAGGCCTTGTACTGGGCCACCAACCAAGAACAGGAGGAGCAAACTGAACGACATGAGGGTATTAGACTGCTGCGATGACCTGCATACTAAACGCATTGGACACCCCTTCTGTTGCCTCAGGTCAAAAGAATGTGTCATGAGTACCTCGAGACAGGGACACGCCAGCTGCGAGAATCTAATGCCAGGGATAGTAGATACTGACGTCACAGGTCACAATTGAGGACCACGTATTGTAACAGAAGATAAGCAGATCACAGAACAGTAAAGAACTCGCTAATTTAGTACTGGAAAACGATAACCATTGTTCAGCCATGCAATCCATAAGTACCACCTCATTCTGGTGCGCAGACTCCGCATATGCAAGCATGTACCCGTGTCCATCACACACCAAACTGTACAGACATCAGGATAGGAAAAAAGGAATTGTCTTCAGTCGATTCTAAGTACGGAAAATATCTTCTAGATTGAAAAGTCGCAGTTAACGCAGAACAGGGAATCAGCGATCATAAAGCGGTTACTGCATCGATGATTTCAGCCGTGAATAGAAATATTAAAAAAGGTAGGAAGATTTTTCTGTTTAGCAAAAGTGACAAAAAGCAGATTTCAGAGTACCTCACGGATCAACACAAAAGTTTTGTCTCAAGTTCAGATAGTGTTGAGGATCAGTGGACAAAGTTCAAAACCATCGTACAATATGCGTTAGATGAGTATGTGCCAAGCAAGATCGTAAGAGATGGAAAAGAGCCACCGTGGTAAAACAACCGAGTTAGAAAGCTGCTGCGGAAGCTTAGGGAACTTCACAGCAAACATAAACATAGCCAAAGCCTTGCAGACAAACAAAAATTACGCGAAGCGAAATGTAGTGTTGGGAGGGCTATGCGAGAGGCGTTCAATGAAATCGAAAGTACAGTTCTATGTACTGACTTGGCAGAAAATCCTAAGAAATTTTGGTCTTATGTCAAAGCGGTAGGTGGATCTAAACAAAATGTCCAGACACACTGTGACCAAAATGCTACTGAAACAGGGGATGACAGACTAAAGGCCGAAATACTAAATGTTTTTTCCCAAAGCTGTTTCACAGAGGAAGACTGCACTGTAGTTCCTTCTCTAGATTGTCGCACAGATGACAAAATGGTAGATATCTAAACAGACGACAGAGGGATAGAGAAACAATTAAAATCGCTCAAAAGAGGAAAGGCCGCTGGACCTGTTGGGATACCATTTCTATTTTACACGGAGTACGCGAAGGAACTTGCCTCCCTTCTTGCAGCGGTGTACAGTGGGTCTCTAGAAGAGCGTTCGAAAGGATTGGAAAAGGGTATAGGTTATCCCCGTTTTCAAGAAGGGACGTCGAACAGATGTGCAGAACTATAGACCTATATCTCTAACGTCGATCAGTTGTAGAATTTTGGAACACGTATTATGTTCGAGTATAATGACTTTTCTGGAGACTAGAAATCTACTCTGTAGGAATCAGCATGGGTTTTGAAAAAGACGATCGTGTGAAACTCAGCTCGCAATATTCGTCCACGAGACTCAGAGGGCCATAGACACGGGTTCACAGGTAGATGCCGTGTTTCTTGACTTCCGCAAGGCGTTCGATATTGTTCCCCACAGCCGTTTAATGAACAAAGTAAGAGCATATGGACTATCAGACCAATTGTTTGATTGGATTGAAGAGTTCCTAGATAACAGAACGCAGCATGTCATTCTCAATGGAGAGAAGTCTTCCGAAGTAAGAGTGATTTCAGGTGTGCCGCAGGGGAGTGTCATAGGACCGTTGCTATTCACAATATACATAAATGATCTTGTGGATGACATCGGAAGTTCACTGAGGCTTTTTGCTGATGATGCTGTGGTGTATCGAGAGGTTGTAACAGTGGAAAATTGTACTGAAATGCAGTAGGATCTGCAGTGAATTGACGCATGGTGCAGGGAATGGCAATTCAATCTCAATGTAGAAAAGTGTAATGTGCTGCGAATACATAGAAAGATAGATCCCTTATGATTCAGCTACAATATAGCAGGTCAGCAACTGGATGCAGTTAATTCCATAAATTATCTGGCAGTACGCATTAGGAGTGATTTAAAATGGAATGATCATATAAAGTTGTTCGTCGGTAAAGCAGATGCGAGACTGAGATTCATTGGAAGAACCCTAAGGAAATGCAATCCGAAAACAAAGGAAGTAGGTTACAGTACACTTGTTCGCCCACTGCTTGAATACTGCTCAGCAGTGTGGGATCCGTACCAGATAGAGTTGTTAGAAGAGATAGAGATGATCCAACGGAGAGCAGCGCGCTTCGTTACAGGATCATTCAGTAATCGCGAAAGCGTTGCGGAGATGATAGTAAACTCCGCAGGAGAGACGCTCAGTAGCTCGGTACGGGGTTTTGTTGAAGTTTCGACAACATACCTTCACCGAGGAATCAAGCAGTATATTTCCACCTCCTACGTATATCTCGCGAAGAGACCATGAGGATAAAATCAGAGAGATTAGAGCCCACAAAGAGGCATAGCGACAATCCTCCTTTCTACGAACAATACGAGACTGGAATAGAAGGGAGAAACGATAGAGGTACTCAAGGTACCCTCCGCCACACACCGTCAGGTGGCTTGCGGAGTATGGATGTAGATGTAGACTTTGGTATACTTTTGACATGGTACGAGTATCTCGAAAACCACAAGAGCCGATGTACACATCTTAAGAGCAACAATCCTCTGAGGAATGTGGTAAAAGTAGTTGGTTACGACAGTGCCTGAACCAGAATTTTTCATGACAGATTAGACATATGTGCTAAACCGGGAGTCTGACGTGGATGTCAATGACACACAGAAATAGGGAGTCGCAGCTCCTCCTCCTTGTCGCTCTTCAGTTAGGATTTGTATTCTACCATAGTGTCACATCTTGCGCTGCTGAGAAAGGTACTATAATAGAGAACAGTAATATCTTTGGATTTATTGCCGTATCTGATACAAAGTCATGAGTCATGAACAGAGAATCAGCTCTTCTCCGTCCTTGGTCAATGGTTCGTCAATTCGCTCTAGAGGACATATCCTCTGAAACTCCTTGAATAAAATAAATAAAATCTAAAGCAGTCATGAATAGTGAGGGTTTGTAAATCTTTATCATAAAAATTCTATTTATATACATAATCTGTGTCAGGAAAAACCATAATGAACAAAAGAAAAGTTGGCTGTTTCATATTATATATGCGTGTGAGTCATCTGTTGAAAACCACTTCAAAGTCAATCTACACATCACAAAATTGTTGAGCCTTTTGTGGTTACCTGTTGTACTTACGTTAGATTTCGTCTAGGATTCTTCGGTAAACGTCTGTTTAATGATTTTTCTAACGCTTCGCCACCACGTTTGACTGACATTCTCAAAGACTTATCCTCCACCAACGAATGGGCGGTATATAGTGTGGCAGATGGCCTAAGGACTGTATACAAACAGACCAAGATCATCGAATCTCTCTCAGCGCCATGGGCGACAGAGGTCCACTCGCAACGTCAGTCCATAAACTGAGATGACAAAAGTAGTGGGATACCTCCTACTATTGTGTCTGACTACCTTTTGCCCGGTGTAGTGCAGCAACTCGATGTGCCATGGGCTCAACAGTCGTTGGAAGTCCCCTGCAGAAATAGTGAGCCATGCTGCCTCTATAACCGTCCATAATTACGAGTGTTACCGATGCAGGATTTTGTACAGGAACTAGCATTTCGATTATAAAACATAAATGTTCGATGCTGTTAATATCGGCGATCTGGGCGGCCAAATTATTCTCTCGAAATGTGCAGAACGTTCTTCTAACATCACGAACAACTGTGGCCCATTGACATAGCTCATTGTCATACGTAAAGATTCCATCGTTGTTTGGTTGAAAATGGTCTTCCGGTAGCAGAACATAACCAGTTATAGTCAATTATAGTTTCAGCTGGACAAGAGGATGGTTCAAATGGCTCTGAGCACTATGGGACTTAACATCTAAGGTCATCAGTCCCCTGGAACTTAGAACTACTTAAACCTAACCAACCTAAGGACATCACACACATCCATGCCCGAGGCTAGATTCGAACCTGCGACAGTAGCGGTCGCGCGATTCCGGACTGTAGCGCCTAGAACCACTCGGCCACAGCGGCCGGCCGGTCCAGAGGACCAAACATTTCATATAAATACAGCCCATACCATTAAAGAGTCAGCACTAGGTTGTGGACAACTTGGTTCCATGGCTTCGTGGAGTCTGCGTCACACTCGAACCCTACCAAATTTCCTACCATCAGAAATCGGAACTCATCCGCTCAGGCCACGGTTTTCCAGTCGTCTATGGTCCAATAGATATTGTCACTAGCCCAGGAGAGGCGCTGCGGGCGAAGTCGGACTGTTATAAATGGCACGCGCGACTGTCGTCTGCTGCCATAGCCCATTAACCCCAATTTTCGCCGCACTGTTCTAACTGATACGTTCGTCGTATGTTCCATATTGATTTCTGTGGTTATGTTACGCAGTGTTGCTAGGCTGTTAGCACTGACAACTTTACGCAAACGCTACTGCTCTCGGTCGTTAAGTGAGGGCCGTCGGCCACTGCGTTGTCCGTGGTGAGAGGTAATGCCTTAAATCTGGTATTCGGGACACACTCTTGACACTGTGGATATCAGGCTATTGAATTCCCTAAGGATTTCGGAAATTTAATGTCTCACATATCTACATCTAACTACTTTTCTGCGTCCAAAGTATGTTAATTTCCGTCGTTCGGTCATAATCACGTCGCAGATCTTTTCTCATGAATCACTCGAGTACACTGCACTGCCCTTTTATACATTGCGTGCGTGACACTACCACCATCTGTAAGGGTGCATATTGCTGTCCCACGACTTTTGTTATCTCGGTATACTGCACATGTAGTACATGTGGAAAAGTATCTTCGACCATAAACGGTACTGCAGCTTGGGACTGCAGCACAAATTGGTCGTAGCAAAGAACGCACGTTGTGAGACCGACCATTTACTTAAATTCGCCGACGCCCAGGTTCTCGCTGTGGAGAACAGATACCACGCCCGTTTGTTCAAGGAAATGACTGAAATTCTTAAACACAAGAACAGTTTTAACAACAGACATTAAAGTCTCAGATTAAACGAATCCTGGATCCATTTGTTTCAACAAACGATCGTTACTACTTACATTGCTGGTGTTACATCGATAACGACCAGGGAACGCTACCCGCGGTCGTTAGTGTTGAAAGTACGTATAAATTCCGGCTATAGAGTTGAATCCAGTGCACCACCAGGAATGGAGAATGCATCTTTGGAAATGCCAGCCTCTTGTGACGGAGAAATGTCAGAAACAAACGACGTCCGAAGGTTCGTAGACAAAATCCAACAGGTAATATGTCAATTTATACCTTTTAAAATATTGTCATGGTTGATGAGGAGATGTACTCCCCAGTGTTTTTTTCAGTCATTGAGTGTTTTAATGCCGAAAGGGAAGAAATTCACTCCTCAGCAACTGTGAAGCGCCGTGGTGAAATTTTATTTCAGGATTTGGAATTGGCCTGTCAGCTTAATGTTACCATTCTTCCCATCCGGGGACGATGAAACGTGATGGCATCCATCTAGGAGCAGCCTGCTCGACTGCAGCTAGTAAACATTAGCTTCATTGCAGTATATAGCCACCAAGGGAAGGAGAGTAGCAGGAGTGAACCTTGATGACTAGACCTTATCCCAACGTCCTGGATTAAATTCCAAATCTCTGCATAGCGAAGCAAAAGCGCGTAACACAGTTGTTATGATTCATCCAGAGGTTGGGGACACTAACAACGGGTCGATCCATTCCGACCTGTCGAAACCCACCCTGAAATTTTCCACAAGGGAAGCATACACTACAGAAAATGCACTGTCAAAATTTTAGATGCTATGTATCATTGCAAGAATTTTTCTAAAAAATTTTTGAAGTAACTGATTTTTGCCGAACGAAGAACCCCGTACAACAGGGGTTGACTGAAGTTTAACAATACTGTTTCGCTTATAAACTTGAAATGTCAAACAGCTATCGGAAATTATGCTGATGGACAATTATCTGAACGTTTCACACTGTTGAAAAATTTCTTTATCGAGAGGATAAATCAAGCTATTAGTTCCAAATGATATCCGAATTATGTTAACAGTCGTTATGTCTAGACCTAGATTCCAACAAAAACAATGAATGATCTTCTGCAAATGGTAAAAAGGTGTCTTGAATGCAGTATTGAAAATTATTCTATCCAATTTTCTCAGATTTTGTTACATCGATAACAAGGTTTTTGCCACTAAGTAGCCTTTTTTTTTAAATTATTTGTCCCAATTTGCCTTGAGGTTCCCGAAGACAAATATGAAGTTTGCCTGTGCCTCAGGTTTGTGCTAAAAACTTCACTCGAAATGATGAAGTACGGTTTGAACACAGTTCTTGCACGAAACCTGCCTGATTGAATTTGTACATAGCATTTTAGGGCTACCAAGAAGGTTCACCATCACGTCTGCTGCATATATCTCTAGAGCATTACCTATTAATGGCAGCCGGCCGAAGTGGCCGTGCGGTTAAAGGCGCTGCAGTCTGGAACCGCAAGACCACTACGGTCGCAGGTTCGAATCCTGCCTCGGGCATGGATGTTTGTGATGTCCTTAGGTTAGTTAGGTTTAACTAGTTCTAAGTTCTAGGGGACTAATGACCTCAGCAGTTGAGTCCCATAGTGCTCAGAGCCATTTGAACCATATTAATGGCATGTGCTTTACACGTTTACTTGAGGTAAACGTCGTAATTTTGCTACTTCTTCTTCCGTGTAATTTGCTGAATCTCTTTAACCAGATCCAAGAAACACGTAAATTGGTAATGTTCATCTCATTTACAATTCAGAGGGTCCATTACCGTAGATCTCCCTGACTCTCGCAAGGAGTTCTGAAACCTTAGTTTTTCCTTCACACTTTTGAGAGTTTTACTGTGGTGTATATTTCGTACTTTATGTGTATATTTCTTCCATTTATATTTTCATGTTCAGATTGTAAGAAACGAAACCGGCTTTGCACACGACTTACCACTTATGTTTTCTCTCTCCTTCGTTTAACCAAAAAATGCAGAGCATTTTGACTGTCACTGAAAGCTGATACAGTAAATGTTTTCTTAAAGCTAGAAAGATACTGTATTTTGTTCTGAACTTTAATTAGCACAACAATCATTGTTAGAACAACAATTCGTGGAATCGCCAGAGTCATTTCCTGTTTCTCCTAATTCTTCTTCCAACGTTTCTAATAAAACGTCGACACCATTCCAATGAATGTCAAAGAAATTAATTAAAAATGGTGCATACAGAAAGTTAACTGAGTTTTGGAAGCACACACAAAGTAAGTAAACCCACAGCGATATCGCAATGGCAACTGCAAATTATTGTGGATATCGAATGGGTTGCAAAGTCGAGTGAGTAGCAATAGTGAACAACTGCGACAGACAAATTATCAGCGGTACCTGAGATTCCCTTTAAAAATTACGATCACGTTGAGCCGTGTTATCTGGTTACCGATGTGCCGTCAACCGAAGCTAGTCGCGTGCTATGTTGCACGTTGGCTGTCTGCTACACCTACTGTAGGGTTTTACATTTTTCCAGCTGCCTGGGGAGCTACGGATTTGACCATTTTAAACACTTTTTAAAATACTTTAAATGTGTCTCATCAACTAAAAGTTTGAACCTGTGTTTCTCTCGGTGTATTTTTCCCTTACAAAAATTTCAGGGCAGGTTTCGAGAAGTGGGATTGGACCATTCCCTTGTAAAGCTCACGTGCGTCCTTTGTATAATTAGAAAAGAGTAGGCTACTTCTACTCTCCTGTCCTCATGGTCTCGTTTCTCTTCCTGCACACTCACCACACTTCACCTACACTCGAGAAATACACTTAAGACAAAACTGTTACACTACACGAATTAATAACGTCATTGTGCTTAACCTAAATCTGGGAGTTTCGCAGCTATTTATGCCATGCAACTTTTCCTTGCTTTGTGCAAAAATCTGTAACTTCCCTACCGTGCTCCATGTTATTAAACTTCGATTGTGTTACTCCTGTTTTATGAATGGTGAATGCTACAATCCGCTTAGACATGATAATTTATAACGCTGAATTCCTCATTATCATGACATGCCAGCCCAGAACAATTTGTTTCTCGTCAAAACCGTACCATTGTATTTTCGCTGGTTATATCACCAATAAACAAGCGCTTCCAGACTGTAAAAAACGGATTGATCTATTCAGATTATGGAAATCACATTTGTCACGTACCTTCAAATCTTGTTTCTGTCTACTGCTTCACAGTGTACTTGTTAACCCACGAGCCGGCCGGGGTGGCCGAGCGGTACTAAGTGCTACAGTCTGGAAATCCACAGAAGTTCAAAAGGAACAACTATATACATAATTACAATACCAGAAAAAAGAAATATATTCATTATACGAGGGCTATCCACAAAGTACATTACGTTTTGGAATTAAAAATAAATAAAGTGTTGGAATTTTTTTATTATATACAGTTGAAAGCCACACTTAAATACTACTTTTCTACATAGTTGCCATTTAAATTAAGGCACTTATTGTAGCGATGGACGAGCTTGGAAATTCCTTCACCGTAAAATTCGGCCGCCTGCGCCTTCAACCACGTGGTTACCTCTTTTGGGACAGAAAAGGTGTGATTTTTTGTGGATTTCCTGGAAAGAGGCACTACAATAAACTCTCAAAGGTATTGCCAAACTCTGCACGACCTCAGAAGAGCAATACAGGGGAAAGTTGGGCTCAAAGATCTTGCTGATTCACGACAACGTCCGGACCCACACGGAAAATGCCACTCGTGAAGTACTCGAATCTTTTAAGTGGGAGTTGTTTCCTCATTCGCCGTACAGTCCCGACCTGGCACCGAGTGACTTCCACTTATTCCCAGCAATGAAGAAGTGGTTGGCTACGCAGCGTTTTGATGACGATGCACAGCTTCAAGAAGAGGTAACCACGTGGTTGAAGGCGCAGGCGGCCGAATTTTACGACGAAGGAATTTCCAAGCTCGTCCATCGCTACGATAAGTGCCTTGATTTAAATGGCAACTATGTAGAAAAGTAGTATTTAAGTGTGGCTTTCATCTGTATATAATAAAAAAAATTCCAATACTTTATTTATTTTTAATTCAAAACGTAATGTACTTTGTGGATAGCCCTCGTATCATATTAAGGTTGTCTTTAGCACAAAAAGTTTTGCACAGTGCTGCAACCAAAATTTAAGATCATTTAGCCAGTGATACAAAAGTCTGAAAGACAGCAAAGTAAAATTTGAAAGTAAACCGAAAGAATTTCTCTCGACAACTCCTTCTATTCCACAGGAGAACGTCTATTATTGTAATACGTAAGTGGTAGTGGGAAGAGGTATTTAAACATTTATTTATGATGCATATTTCTAAATGATCCATTCCACTTAATTACGATTTGAATCTAACTAACTAGATAGCTACCTACGTAACTATCTCTTGTAGGACTTGAAGGCCGTTTTTATTCTATTGGAATGATCGAAATCCGTACGTAAGATTTTCAGACGTTATAGGATTTCTGTTGATGAAAATCTCAATTAGTCTCTTTTCTAATATCCGTCGTTTGTAGTGAAAGTGAAGAGTTACTTAATCAGTTGATTCAGTAGGCCAAAATACCACTAAACAGTAAGCCTTAGATGTGATTTAATTAGTTCAAAAGAAGCACTATGTGCGCCTTCCGATATCAAGAAACATCCTGCGCTAACCGAAGAGAAGCTGGAACGAGACCTCACTACCTATTACAAGCAACGCACCTTTCCCACGTAAACGTAGCAAACAGAAAAGCATGTTCAGAAATATAATTCCGTTACGAGCGCCTCATTATTGCGTAAGCTGATATTTCACCCATTGTTTGAAGTTGCCTTCATCTCGCCGTTGTCTTAATTACCTAGCCAATGACAAGTACAGATCAGCTATTTCTATATTTTGTCCTGGTGATAGCGTGAATTCATCAAGACTGCAACTAAAATTATATTTTTGGTGAAATGACACTTGTGGATACACAGACCTTACGTTGACTGATAATAATTTTACAGTTTCGGAAAGTTCATATATTAGCTATGTAGCCATTTACCTTCAAGAGAGACCCGATAAGCGACTAATCAATTTTGGAAAGTAACTTACGGCAAAATGTTCGACAATTCTCCTATACAATGGAACAAAGAATTCATAACAATCATAAATACGCAAATTTCGTTCACTGAGTAGAATTTTCGTCATTACTCCTTCATTTTCCATTTCCCGGCGTTCCTGTGTCAATATGAACAAAACTTACGACATATAAAAACAAACTTATAGATATGAGTGGTGTCTGCTCTGTCAGACATGTTGGACGGAACGGACACCATTCATACCTTTAATCCTACGGGCACGACGGCTGTTTGATGAAAATGTTTGAGAGCGGATGCACAATCATCGTCCGAACTCCTATGGGATTTAGAAATCTGCGAGTAGTTAATGGGCGGGGGTCGTTCCGGTGCGGCGAGAGGGATGTTGAGAATTTGAGTCTGATGGATAGAATCTCCGGATGACTCGTGAAAAAAGGAAAAAAAATAAGCCGGTCAATATAACCATTCTAGAGAAGCAGAACATCCGGTTTCGAGTGCCGATCCGACACAGATTTACAACTCGCATTGCTACATTGCCCTGTGCGGCTGGAAGTCATCATTTCCTTCTTATCTCTTTCCCGTCCCGTTTCCTTTCCATTCCTTTCATGTCAATTACTCATGCACCGTTGTGTATCGGCCTTAACAGCACACGACAAATTCCACGAGAGGCCGCCACCACGCAAACGTAACCTTTTCCCAGGCGCCTCTCAGGTCCTGACAGCAGCCTGCAGATGGCGCTCATAGCTTCGGACCATTTCCTACTACCGCGTCATGTCTATTCTGCGGGCTGTACCCGTACGCTGATAGCGTGGACAGCCGCGAAATGGAGCGCTGTCACCCGTGGAACACATTGCTTCACCCCTTATACTGGCGGAAATGGAAATTCTGCCAACGACAGTCACAAAACTCGACGCGTCGCGAACACTCACACAGTCAGCATCCAGCAGGTAAGACAGTTCGTCTCAGTGCCTGTAGCCAGCTTATCACAGTTCTCTGTAAGACTACCTTCCGACTTATTTTTGTTATTTTGACTTCTTTGTATTACTTATAGGACATCAACTGTCAATTCTCAAACTACAGTCAATTTCACAAGAAAGTGTTCGTCATAATTTTAAATGTAAAGTCCACAACGACATCTCTGGTAGTAGTCTCGAATTTATAATCAATGCGCTTTTGCATAGTGTAGAGATAAACAATGTGGGAGCTGAATGTTTTGGCTATGTGTAGTTATCTACAACCAATTTAAACACTGATGAGATGTGCAATATTTATCAAAATGCCTTCTGAGATACTATTTGGTTTGATCGAGGCAAACTGGGTGCTTCAAGAGAATAATGATCCGAAACATAGCAGCCGTCTCTGTACAGCGCGGAAATAAGACAATGGGTTGTCCACGATGGATTGGCCTGAAATGTTTCCGTATGCAAATTCGATCGCAAATGTTTGGTTGTATATGAAAATGAAGCTTAAAGGGAAGCTAAAACATCCTTTGAGGCAGCTGTCATATACAATCAAGACGGTATGGAAATCGTTACCGAGAGAATATGCAGAAAATCTCGTGAAAACAATGCCAAAAAGGTGCCAAGCTATAACTGATTATAGCAGCGATTGTATTAACTATTAGATAATTGTGCAATTAGTAACAATATGTATTTTCATGTAAGCATATACTTATAATAGTGTCTTTTATTTCATACAGATAACGGCGTACACTTTCTTGTGGGACTGATTGTATGTCATAGTTAATTACTATATTGTAATGTACTCTAAGTAAATGTTATTGGTTATTACATATTGTGTTACAACATTTCAGTTTTAGTTTGCCCGAAAGTGGTTACTAAGTACTATTAGAAAGCCACTGCCACCTATAATGAACTATAGCAGTACTCTGCGACATTGACGTTTGGCCTGAATTAATAGTAACTCTCGTTTACTACGTTTTCAATATTCTGGTGACGAGAAAAATCTTTCAAGGTTATTCACACTTTCTTGCCAGGTTCCAGCGTTTTGTTGACTTGAAACAACTTTAGAGATTGTTGCCGATTTTTTTTTCAATACTCAATATTTGGTGAAGGGAAATACTGTAAATTATTGACAGAATTCTCATAAACATTGGGCGATGAGTAAAAAGAAACACTATTGGAGGAAAGAGAAATGAAAAGAAGTAAACAGGACAAAATTTTATTTACTTGAGAGTGTATGATACTTTACTTTCAGTTTTGTGTCAACACTGAGTGGCTGGTTATTGTTCCGTCATTGTTAAATTCTAATACTGCTAATCAGTGCCCCTTCCTGGATGATTTTTATGAATTTTGTAAACTGTTCTAAACATATTTTTCAAAAATTTTCCAGCCGAAACTCATCCTCCAGCGCATGCTCAACATACTCTGTGGCGCCAAAGAAACTGCGTATATCAATGCATAAATACGTAAACAGTCATAATACGGCGCTGCGGTCGGCAGCGCCTGTATAAGACAAGTGTCTGGCGCAGTTGTTGGATCCGTTGCTGTTGCTACAATGGCGGGTTATCAAAATTAAGTGAGTTTGAACATCGTGTTACATTCGGCGCATGAGCGATAGAATACGTCATCTATGGGTAACGACGAAGTGGGGATTTTCCCGTACGACCCACACGCAAACAATTGCAACCGAGAGGCTCCAGAAACACTCTTATGACTTTAAACACTTCTGCTGGCCACCAAACTTTCGAGACATGCACATTATTGGGCATATCTTGGATGCCTTGCAACGCGCTGTTCAGAAGAGATATACAACCCCTCCTACTCATATGGATTAATGGACAAGCCTGCAGGATTCATGGTGTCAGTTCCCTCCAGCACTACTACAGACATTAGTCGAGGTCATGACACACTGTGTTGCGGCATTTCTGCGTGCCCGCAGGGATCCTACAGGATATTAAGCAGGTGTACCAGTAACTTTGGCTCTTCGGTGTTTTACATGAGTCAGCTACCCAAGAGCTCATGGTATCGTGCCTGTCCCCACTGGAAGGTAGCAACACTGAAGGTCGAACACAAATATAGAAAATTAGAACGCCGCCACCATCGCTTCAGGCATTCGATTGGAAAACTGAGTCCTCGAACAACTATAACCACCACCTGGAGTAGTGTTATGATACGAATCAAATTTCAAGTAGTGTTCAACGAAAATAATTTCTATTAGCATATGTACATGCCACTGTATCCTAGCTTCTTCCGTCTGACATTAACGTCATACTTGTGAAATATGTTGACTCGCAAGTTCATGTTTGCTGCTGAAAGGGACCAGTTTTTTAATGTTTCAGGAAGTCAAATTAAATCTATGAGCAGTGGATTAGTCAGTTACACCGTCTGACACGGGAATGCACATTTCACTGTGAAAATGACGTGGATAGGTTACCAAACACGTCTTCTCAAGGTTTGGACATATGAACAGATGCATGTATCTGCAGAAGCAATACAGGTCGAAGACGCTGACATTAATTACGCTTAAACGGCCGACACGGCAAAGGACCAGCACTCCTAGACCCGGAAAACGTATGGCGTGCACGCTACTGGACTGAAACAATGAGTAAACAGGTTTAGAAATTCTGTTATGCGACAACGATATTCCTGCAGTTGTCCTCCCGTGACCGTTATCGGTACGCATGGTATTATGAATGATTTCAAGACAGTTGTGCATATAGTATCAAGTCGCTCAGTGTGTCCTCCTAAAATATCACGGCAAAAACTTACGATAAACCGACAGAAACGTCCTCACTCCCAGGTGCGATAGCATTGCGGTCGAATAACAAATTACATTCCTGTTCGCACTGTGGCATAAACTACAAAAGAACAATTGTTTCTATCTCAACTCGTGTTTTAATAAACAACAAAAGAGCAGAAGCAAGGCTGAAGTGTGTAAACCGGAGCACAACCGACACAACAAGCACTCAGAAACACTGCAATGATAAATAATAGAAAGCCAACTAATGTTCTTCAAGATTATGCGCAGATTCTGAAACTTTCACCGACAAAACCCCACGTGAATACCATCTTTGCTGGCAATAAAAGTCAGAATCTGCAATTCTGTGAGTTAACAAAGTGCCAATCTGTTTCAAATTGTCACAGGGTCGTCAGACTCAATCGTTAACCACCAGTTACTGGTAACCTGAAAAGGTAACTTGATTAGTTACAGCAATCAGGTGATTCCAGTGGAAGAGTAATTTTCGGGTGATGTTACTTCTAAAGAATTTGTGAAACAGGCTACATTCGTAGTTGTAAATTCAAATTAAGCAAGAAACTGACTAGAACTGTATCTCTTCAATGCCTTAGGCTTCACCATTCTCGAGGGAGAGAATCAAATTCAATTTGACATTCCTAATGGAAATTAAATCCGCTGTTGCAAAAATATGATGCTATTTTTCCGATGCAACAAGCTGGGATGATTTGAAAGCGGCGGTTAATTCTCAAACTATTATATCATACGACCAAGCTGCAAGAAGTGATATCAAAATTAGTTGGTGAGTGTACGTCGCCAAACAGTATCTTAAAGAAACGTATTAGCAAATCCCTTTGGACAAAGCTATCCGAAGTTTTATGGTGATAAAAACTCCACTTGATTTCCATAGTTACTTAGGGGTCTCCTTTAGAATAGTCAGCACACCGAGTTCGTGCCACCGGAACGTAGAACAATTAGTTGAGATATCTTGGTACGCTATCAACTACCTTGACGACATAATTGTCTCACGCACAACTCCACAGGACCTCTTACATAATCGGGAATCTGTTTCCAAACTTCTACAACCGGAAAATTCGAAATGCAACAAAGACATGTGCAATTTCTTTCAACGCGAAGTTCAGTACATGGGTAACATACTGTCTACAGACTCCATTAATTAGACGCTGCAGCTTGCTGACACCATTAAAAACCTTCCGGCTATCAAGGATGTCAAGCAGTTACGTTCCATATTACTGCAAATAAACTATTATCGACAGTTTCCTCACGCAACTTCCAACAGTGAACCACTGTACAAGTTGTTACGTAACGGCCCGAAATTAAACTGGAACAGAGAACCCCAATGCACATTTAACAAGTTAAAACGGTGTATGATTGACGCCAAATTTCTAACTACACATGACCCGAGCAAAATGCTCACAGCCGGCCGCAGTGGCCGAGCGGTTCTAGGCGCTTCAGTCTGGAACCGCGCGACTGCTACGGTCGCAGGTTCGAATCCTGCCTAGGGCATGGATGTGTGTGATGTCCTTAGGTTAGTTAGGTTTAAGTAGTTCTAAGTTCTAGGGGACTGATGACCTCAGATGGTAAGTCCCATAGTGCTCAGAGCCATTTGAACCATTTGAAGATGCTCACAGTTGCTGCAGATGCTTCAGACGATGGAATAGGTGCTTTTCTGTAACATCGACATTACGGCTTTGAACGGCCAGTTGCGTTCTCTTCAAAGACTCTGGCAGTGGCACAAAGAAATTACACTAAGGAGGAAGCTCTCGTGATTATATTTGCAGGCAAGAAATATCATGATTACATTTACGGATGTAACTTTATCCTCCTCAGACACCACAAACCTTTAGTGGCTATGTTGTAATGAAGTCAGATGTTCCTACACCGACAGCACTATGTCTGCTGCGGTGGGCGCTTCTAATGGCCAATTCTGGCCATGAAATTATATTCAGGTGCACACCACAACACGCAATTGCGTATATGCTTTTACGTTTGACAATAGGGCAAGACAAAACGTTTGAATACTAAACTGATGTTTGTTTTCCAATAGATATCAGTCGACATGATAGTGTGGAAAATATCCTAGTAAACTCAAATTTCGTAGTCAAACTTGTGTGTAAACGTCCTTTTCTGTATAGGATCAAACTGTATATTCAAACTAAATGGCCTAATGATAAGACGTTGCTTGGTCAGCCAGAGAATACGTCTCATTGGAATATGAAGCATACGCTTACCGCGTACAAACGTGTCGTTGTGGCACATTCAGAACCAGGCAAGACATGAATGGTTATCCCCGCGGTGCTTCAATCAGACGTACTATAGATGCTACATTAATGCCATTGAGTCATACTTCATACAAAACACATTGTCAAGAAGCATGAGTATTAGAAGAATGTCGAGAAAAACATTGAAATGATGTTGGCTAAATGTCGAAAATACCAGTGTGATATGCTTCGAAAATACTTTCCATGGCCGCAGGCATCAGAATCCTTCTCAGATTCGCAAATTGTGCTGAAAACTGACATTAGTCTTGGCCACTGTATTTATTAATTTTATACTGCATTACATGTTTCAGCCAAATCCCATGCTTAAAAACTCATCCCGCGTCCGGCCATCCTGATTTAGGTTTTCCGTGATTTCCCTAAATCACTCCAGGCAAATGCCGGGATGGTTCCTTTGAAAGGGCACCAGCGACTTCCTTCCCTGCCCTTCCCTAATCCGATGGGACCGATGACCGCATTGTCTGGCCTCCTCCCCCAAACAACCCAAACCTTAAAAGATTATATATATTAGGTAACACGAAACTCAAGTTATCAAACATGGATAAAAAGAATCGGGTCTACATTTCTTGGTGACGTTTGAATGAGTTTGCCTTCAAATGTCATCAAGGAATATAGACCACGTATTTTGTATTAATGCTTGACAAATTCATTTTTCTTTCACCTCAGAATGTGTTATACATATCCTGATTCTTTGAGAAAGCCGTAAGGCCGAAACGGGAATGCCAGTATAAAATTAATAAATTCAGTTATAAAGACTAATTTCAGTTTTTTGAGTGCATAAAATAGCCGAAACATCACACAAAAGATTTATGCATTTTGCTGCTGATCTGCGTACTGATTTTGTAGGGCCGAGTCTCAGAAGCTGCTCGCTCATCCTCATAGATGCATTCTCAAAATTCCTATTTGTGATGTATATGTCATCGATATCTTGAACCAAAATTATTCAAAGTATGTCAATGGTCTAATCTACTGAACGACTGCATAACTCTATTGTTACGGGCTATGACATACAATGTTCCTCTCCTTAATTTAACTCTTTTGTGAATGGAATAATATTTAAAACTTCAGGACTGAAGCGTTTTATCCCGATACCAATGTACTTGCTGAAAGTAGTATGAACTAAAAGTCACACATGACAAAGCTGGTTCAACACAAAGACAATGAATTATTTTTCTTCCTCTTTCAGTACAGAGGCACTCCGACAGTACAAAATCTCCAGCTGAGAAATCCCAAGGAAGATTGAACTGAAGAGTAATGCTGCTTTCAAAGTCCCTCGTGCGTCCAGAAGCCGAGCTTCGATGAGCGTTCAAGCATAGATTTTTATTCGTAATGGTCTTTTACTGATTGCAGTGTACTAGAGTGAGGAAAAGGCATGGATACCAGGCGTTGTCATAGAGTAGCTCGGCGATGTCATGCATAAAATTAAATGTTCAAATGACACCACAAGGTTCCTTAAAAATCAAATCAGGCCATACTTTGCTCACATGCATATGGAGGGACCTCAAAGGCAGTTTTCTCTCACAGAATTGGAAGACCTACTGGTAGGTTATAACTAAAGTGCAGCTACTGTAGTTATCGTTTGGCAGCAAAACTTTGTAGATATGCTAATGCGTTAATGTGGAACTGATTTACTACGGAAAAAACTTAGTTCCAATTTTGGCCATCAGGTGGAAATCTGGCACTGTAAACTATTTGTTGTTCGTATCACCATATGACATCCAGGCTGTGAGTTGACAAGCCATAACGTGAGTGAACAGTATGGCTATCGAGACCATGCCCTGTAAGTAAAACCGTTTTATATGAAAAGCAGCAATTACAGTGCTGCAGTAGTAGAGTATCACTGACTCAAGGGTCTGAGAAGATGCCAGATATCATTAAATGGTTTAAAGAAGATGATAATGAAATTCGAAAGCACGGGTGAGTTTGGTATAACACTTGCAAAAGAAAGGCGTCTTATACCGATGGAAACTACTGACGAGGCTACTGTTGCTGTAACTGACCACGTAGCACGTGTCACGAAAGTGCCAGTGCTCGCGCAGTATCACACAAATGGTCCGGCCCTTGGTCAACAGCACGGAAATTTTTGTGGTCTATATTACGCTGGTAACCTTACGAGATCCAGACGGTGAGGCAACTGAAACCATATCATCCGCAGCAACGTTCTGAATTTGCTCTTCGGTTTGTGGCATGAATCCAAGTTGGTGAAATGGAGTTGTGCAATATTCTATGGAGCGACGAGTTGTGTTTTAGACTTCAGAGTGCAGTGAATACCCAGGACTACCGAATATGGGGTACTGTTAAATCGCGTGTTATGCACGAAGAGCAATGGAACTCGCTGTATGTGACTGTGTGGTGTGGATTCACAGGCACCTTTCAGTCGCGGCCCGTTGTTCTTTGATGAGGATACACTCAGAGGGCCTGTCAGATCCACCACTGTTTTTATGCAAGATGGGGCAACACCTCATTCGCTCGTCACGTGAAAGATCTGCTTAATGCAATCTTCCAATAATTTCTTGTCTCCAAAGGTTTCCCAGGTGCATGGTTAGGCGACTTTTAGCACTGGCGTATCTAAAAGAACGCGTTTGCCAGGGACACATTCGCTCTCTATCTGATCTGAAGGCCAGTATACAAGAACAGGTTGCCTAGATTACACCGAAACTACTGCAAGCAGCGGATGTAGCATCTCGTCGACGTCTCCAGTGCTGATACTGAACAGACTGTGTAAGTGGCTGTTAATACAGTACTGGCCATTAAAGTTGCTACAACATGAAGAGGACGTGCTACAGACAGGAAGAAGATTCTGTGATATGCAAATCAAAAGATTTTCAGAGCATTCACACAAGGTTGGCGCCGGTGGCGACGCCTACAACGTGCTGACATGAGGAAAGTTTCCAACCGATTTCTCATGCACAAACAAGAGTTGACCGGTGTTGTCTGGTAAAACGTTGTTGTGATGTCTCAAGTAAGTAGGAGAAATGCGTACCACCAAGTTTCCGACTTTGATAAAGGTCGGATTGTAGCCTATCGCGATGCGGTTCATCGTATCGCGACATTGCCGCTCGCGTTGGTCGAAGTCCAATGACTGTTAGCAGAATATGGAATCGGTGGGTTCAGGAGGGTAATACGGAAGGCCGTGCTGGATCCCAACGGCCTCGTATCACTAGCAGTCGAGATGACAGGCATCTTATCCGCATGGCTGTAACGGATCGTGCAACCACGTCTCGATCCCTGAGTCAACAGATGGGGACGTTTGTAAGACAACAACCATCTGCACGAACAGTTCGACGACGTTTGCAGCAGCATGGGCTATCAGTTCGGAGACCATGGCTACGGTTACCCTTGACGCTGCATCACAGACAGGCGTGCCTGCGATGGTGTACTCAACGACGAACCTGTGTGCACGAATGGTAAAACGTCATTTTTTCGGATGAATCCAGGTTCTGTTTACAGCATCATGATGGTCGCATCCGTGTTTGGCGACATCGCGGTGAACGCACAGTGGAAGCGTGTATTTGTCTTCGCCATACTGACGTATCACCCGGCGTGATGGTATGGAGTGCCATTGGTTACACGTCTTGATCACCTCTTGTTCGCATTGACGGCACTTTGAACAGTGGACGTTACATTTCAGATGTGTTACGACCCGTGGCTCTACCCTTCATTCGATCCCTGCGAAACCCTACATTTCAGCAGGACAATTCACGACCACATGTTGCAGGTCCAGTACGGGCTTTTCTGGATATAGAAAATGTTCGACTGCTGCCCTGGCCAGCACGTTCCCCAGATCTCTTTCCAATTGAAAACGTCTGGTCAATGGTGGCCGAGCAACTGGCTCGTCACAATATGCTAGTCACTACTCTTGATGAACTGTGGTGTCGTGTTGAAGCTGCATGGGCAGCTGTACCTGTACACGCCATCCAAGCTCTGTTCGACTCAATGCCCGGGCGTATCAAGGCCGTTATTACGACCAGAGGTGGCTGTTCTAGTATAATATATTTGTCCAATGAATACCCGTTTATCATCTGCATTTCTTCTTGGTGTAGAAATTTTATTGGCCAGTATTGTAATAAAACCAACTTTACACCTTTTGCACATGTTTGACCTTTTCTGACCACTTCCCGTTCTTGATCCATTACAAATGGAAACATTTGTACGCGTCTTCATTGCATTCACAGCACCTGGTGGCCAGTTATCCATCTCAGATCAGCCTCCGGACGTCGACATCGCAAGCAGTAGGCTGGCTAGCTCCTCACCGTTGTCTTGCGTGGGTTTCCCACAGTGCCGCGAGCGAATACAAGTGGGAGCAACAAACCCACACCCACAAAATTTGCAATCTGGCAAGCAAGGAAGCGGGCGTCAATGAAGCCGTTGACTTCATCATATTACCCCCCCCCCCCTCCCCTCATTTTCCTCGCCGACACTCGGCCCCCCCTCCCCCCCCCCCCCCCCCCACACACACACACATAGGGGAAGAATGTTGCGTACCAGGCTTGAGGGTACACAACAAATACCGCGAGAGGCTGCCACCAAACAGACATAACGACTCGCCTGGCGCCTCTCAGTTCCTGGTACAGCCTCCAAATGGCGCCTACAAATTACGGCCATTCTCTACTTCCGCACAACGTCTATATTAGCATCGTATTCGCTGTAAGAACAGCCGTCAAATGGTCTACACAGCTTCCACCTTGTATTAACGAGTTGGAAATTCTTCCGTCGACAGGCATAAACCAGAACGTTCCTCGGTCACCATCCAGCAGACAGACAGTTCAGTTCACTTCCTGCAGCCAGCTTAGTACAGTTCTCTGCAAGACTATCTTCACACTTAGCTGTCGCTATTTCAAGAGTAATAGGAAAACCAGGGCACCTGCAATGCCATTATCAACTATAGAGACAGTATCATAGACCGCCAAGAGGCAGCAAAGTTATTTTGATTACATCGAATTAGTTACAGGACATCCAGTACCACGAATCAAACTTTATTAAAGTTATGTACAATATTGTAACAAACTCTTAAATAATGTTATTGGTTACTCCGTATTGTTTTACCACATTTTTTTCTAGTGCCACCCTACAAAGCAAGTATTTAATAAATAATCGTAGCGTGCAACTACCACCTTTAATGAACTACCATATTTTTCTGCTACCGTGGATTCTTGGGTTAAATTAATAGTAACATTTTTTTACAAAATGATCAACAAATAGCGAATGACAGACTATCACAAGTGATTCGAGAGGGTGTTTGAAATGGATACATGGCTGCAACATTTCACGCAAGCACTGGAAATACAACACGATTCGACGAGTTTAAGCTCTTCTTACACGTTTGACTGGATTCTCTTACACTCGTGGAAATAAAGAAACAAATACGTACCACGAAGCTAACTTGTGTCATCTCTGTCGATTATCTTGTTTCAGATATTGCGTGACAGCGTATAGCATGGCCCACGATCCGACTAATTTTGTGAGGAAAGTAAATGTGTTGCAGAACTGCAACAAAATGCTACACATGTATGAGAGAAATACCGTAAGAATTCGGATTTGAAGTAGCTAAAATCTGCCATAGATTGTATGGCCACCACATCCACCTAGCTTTTATATGGAACGTATTAAGCCAAAGACCAAATAATTTTCTCTCCTTTTAAAATCGTAACCTCGTTTATATAGAAAAGGAAACAGAAATTACTATTAAGCACGGCATCTGAAGTCAAAAATTACAGGAAATACATCCAGAACAATTACGGCAGGTGTGGACAGTAAGGGAAGCTTTTGCTAACTCAGAAACGTGCAGCTATCTCTTGGCCACGTGTAGCTGCGTGCAGAAAGCTCGCCTGACAGAAACGTATCCCAGCCCTAGATCTGTCCACCAGCTCGCTTCCATTATGCGTTTTAATTACGTAACACATCTAACAAGGCCGTGATGACGATTAGATTCTACCTTGTTGTTACACTTCCGAGACGAAAATATCTTTTATGACTGATGTCAGAGATAACATTACTTGGGGTTAAGCAGTACTGAGACGTACATAAGTCACGCTATACTAAGGAGATAACTGTGGGTCGGGAATAATGTCGATATGAAATTCCCACTTTAATACCACAAGGCTCCAGTGACGATATGTACCCAGTGTTCAAACGTTTTTTTGCTGATTCAGTAAGTGTATAAGGAATTACTTAGCAACTAACTACAGAAATAAAGTTATCACTTCCATCTTCATGAGAACAGAAACGTAGAAGTTCTGAATGCAATTGCACTTATAAGAGTCGAAAGACACGAAAAACAGCTAGTATTTAAAAGAGAAAACAGTGTGCTGGAGTACATGCTCCACTCCGCATGTGCATGTCGGCTCCTCCTAGAGGATGACACGGTGGACGATTGACATCACGCGGGTTTCAACCTTGGATCGCGGAATTAATTGAGAGAGAGGAGTGAGGCAAGGTAATTCGTACCAATGAGATATCCGTACAAGCCTAGTCTCCCCATAACGCTCTCATTACAAAGGTCAAGAAATAAATTGGAAATAACTACGTACAGATATTTTAAACGCATCATCGTTTAGGGTTGACATGCAAGAGATAGCTTGACAGATGCGAACAACGTGGATTCAATGACAGATTTACACCACTATGAAAAAATGTTCTCACTCAGTGAAAAAAACAGATATGGGAACATTCATTTTGGGTACGGTTGAGCTCAAATGGCCCTTGAATCGCAGACGCACGACACATCGGACATTGAAACAATGTCCACCCTCGAAAATTATATTTCCTACAAGCAGATGGGTGCAAAGTAATTCAGTTTGTGTGAAACACAAGACTCACATATGCCAGTATGTTAACTGGCAACTGGCACAGGAAGACTGCCTCACGAAAATATATATTACTAGTATTTCAGTTTATCGGCAACCACTACGGAAAGGGAATTAAAAGTAAGTTACCGATTGTTTCTCTGCGATAAATGACTGTAGCAACGAAAAGTTCTGTGGTTTACTCGTTGCTGACAGTACCGTCAAAAATCTATCACGCGTATCAGTTCTTCATGTACCGAACGTGCGATGTTATAGTGAAAATAACAAAACATATTACTAAAACACTGCTGGCCATATGAACAACTATATTCAACCACTCCTCGTTCGCAAGCGTTTTCCCAGCAATTTGAAAACTGGGAGATGGCAAACCACTTCCACAGGAGGACACCATTCCAGTACCATCTGATTATCACCCGTTTCTATTACTCCGGCCCTGTCGAAGACCCTACAATCAATACGTCACGACCACAATACCGACTATTAAACTACGAATACCTTCTTGACAAATACAAAACAGGATTCTGCGAACATCGTAACATGATATCTGTATTAACAAAAGTAATAGATGAATTAAAGTTACTCACGGACAGGCAAGAGTTGTACTTTTGAGAATGTAACTAAGTTTTGGATGCCGTCAACTTTGACAGCTTACAGCCCAAACTTAACAGTATTTTTCCAATTGCGGTACAATAATTTTGACTGGAAATGACATCTCCCCAAAAATAGGTAATTTCTGGAACTAAGAAGTCTCATGGAGACAAGCAGTATTTGGCGTGTCCAGCATACGGCATTAGGATACTTCAGTGTCACGTCATCAATTCTGCCCGCTTCTAAATACAACACATATGCTGATACCTACAGTACACTGATATTTCCACCCAACTAACTTTACAACAGCTACTGAGAGTGTCAATGCCGATCTGTGTTTATTATCATGATGGGAACAATGTACAGGGTTTAACCCCAGTCCATCAAGAACACAAGCGGCCAGGTTGTTCGTCTTAGGCTCCTTAGCCAGAAGTTTCGGGAATCCATCCCATGTTTATTCCCGAACTGGATAAACACAAATTTCTGTCTCTAAGTAAAAGATTTACGTGTGGCGCTAGTTGGAACCTAAACTGAACACTCAACTGCAGCTTGTAAGAAGATATCATTAGCACTCCACACCCTAACAAAATATTTTAAAAAATTCTTCCGCTTGGACCTGAAACATAAACTTGCGAAAACGCCCACCCCTTCAGTTATTGGTTACAACTATGTTAACTTGCTGAGTCTTTATCAGAAAGGCTCTTGACGCTAGGACTTGATGTTGGATGCTTTCGAATAATATATCCCCGAAGTTCGTCCTTTTGATCATATGTCACCATCTTATGCACAGTTACCCTGGTCTATTGAAGATAAGGCTCTGTCTGCTCAACCGTCTGCTCATTGCGTTCAGTCCCTCCTGTCTGTCAATGACCTTAATACTCTTATCTTGGAAAGTGCTTGTGTAACAATTTTGTTCTCTTTGGTAGTATACTTACATAGCGGAGGTGTAAGATCGGATGTCCTTCCCAGTACGTACAATTTTCTGACTAAAAACTCAGCTTAGTATAAGACTGTTCTGGTCAGAAATTGAATTACTGAATTTCATACTGCAACATTTAATACTACCACATTTATTTACCGCAATATTTAATGCAACAACAGTTAAGTGCACAACGAATAACATTGTGGATACCAGCAATCAGTATGGAAAGTTTCATAAGAAAATTTAGATTTCCCTACACAGTTAGATCCTATTTCTATGATGTACTTTGTTAATCGTCAATGTCCACATAATAAATATATTGATATCTCGGGAGGAAAATGATTTCGCAGGGACTCGTAATGACTAAAGTAACGATAATTCAATTTCGTGACAACACAGCGTATCAAAAAAAGTACTAAAAACATCTACCTCATAATTAATTTACCTAGGTAAAAAGAGTGTAATCTGGAATGGACAACACTACTTTCCAGTGACTGATTAAAATGCTCAATTCATATTCATACTCATCCACTAAATAAAACAATGTGAAACCACGTAGACTATTTGTTATGATGGACAAGCTGAGAAAAGGACGAGAGTAATGAGTATGAGTGATACACATATTAAAGTTACATCTACATCGACAAGGTCTCAAAAGCTCTGGAAAGAGGTCACAAAAATATAAGGCGGAGCTAGTTAATTCTTCTCCACAGCCTTTCATGTGCCAGATAATGAGAGGAACTATTGCTTGGTAGTTGTTAATCCATGAGCACGTCGATACTGGTGTACAAATGTATACACGCCTCTCACGAAGAAACCTCATTAAAATAAGCTTAAATCCTACCAAAAATTATCCCTGGACTTTATTGATGGATAGCATAGTAGTACCACAGATAGTCTGTTGTGGAGCCATGAACACGTGTGGTGGTGGTGCACAACGATGGACTTGCTGGTCACAAAGAAATAATCCCTAAAATTGGATAAAATGGGCTTCTTGGGTTTGGATAAGGCCCATACTAAGTGTGCACAGTCAGTCACAAACGACAACCTCAAATAGTTCAGAAATCGCAGTAGACAATGATTAGTATTACACACGTGTCTTAGTTACTCGTTCTACATAGAATTTAGTACTCGACAGAATGTAGGATAGTGTAGCTTGCTAGCTGTGAATCCATGAGTACGTGGGGTGGTGGTAGGAAAAGGTAGACATTCTAACGCAAAGCAACCATCACTAAAATAAGCCCTGGTTCACTCATCAAACTTACACGGAGTTTAATGTGTTACACCACACCTTGTCCGTTGTGGAGCCACAACAACATATGGTGGTGTTAATCAAATTTGGGCACATCTAGTCACAAAGAACCACCCCTAGAACTGAAGAAAATGCACTCGGAATAATACGTCATCCATTTATATCCGTATTTTAATAAAATATTGACCTGAAATGCTTAAGGCTAGTGATACGTGGGCACATGATGTTGGCCAAAAATGGCATAAATGCATCACCATCAGAGTACACTCTTCGTAGAGAATTTACAAAAGCAATCAAAAATTCAAATCAATGGCTGGGGGCAAAGCACCTGGTGGCTGTGGCCAACTACAGCACGACCAAATTCGAACCCACCGCATGTCTATGACTCACCCTCTAGTCTCCGTTGTTTCCTAGACTTACTCATGAAGTTAGTTGGGCACTACTATACTACTCATACATCTGTGGTTGTCCCGGGAAAAACTGGAATTTACGATTCACTCTGCATCATACAATGAGTGGCTCAACAGAGAAATACAAATATCAGAAAGGATGTGTACCAATAAATAAACTAACAAGTCGGTCTATTGCTCCTCTAGAGACCATTGGTCCGCTGACCAGTTAAATACACAACAGGAGAGTCAGCGTTGTATGTACCTAAGTCACATTAAAATGATAATAATGAAACGGTACGTTAATGGTTCCTCTTCCATGTAAACAGCACGGCTGAAACATTCATTACCAACGGACCAACAGTTTTTCTGTCCGATTCCATTGTACTGGCACATTCTCTAAATCCTTTTCCATAGCATGAATCAAACTTTGGAATGACCTCCCTCATAATATTAGGGAACTGACGTCTGATTAGAAAAATAAAGTTAATTATGTATCTTCTAAAACAATAATAAATTCTGCTATACACACTGTCGTTAACTAAGTATCCCCAATTCCTGTTATATTCACGTACAACGAATTCCCTAGCGGGTGCAATTTATAGGAAATCACTAACTTACATCTCGATTTTATGAACTTCCACACTAGCTTCCCTCTGTATTTCCTACTGTCGCTGTTAGTAACATTGTTCGTCTTGTAATACCATTATAATTATTTTTATTCTAAACATTAGCATTTGTAGTAGCATTACTACATTAGTTCCTAGACAGTAATATTATCTCGCATAGCCTCAGATATATGTATACGGTACTTCCACTCCTGTAGTTACCTATATTATTATTATTTATAAAATTCAGTGTCATCGCATTTTCACTAAATTGAGATGGGCAAATGTTTAAGAAAAGCCCTCAAGCTGAGCAGGAAGTATGACACGCCACAGGTAATAGGAAAAAAATCGAATCAGGGACCACTCATACAGCAACACTATAAATATCTTGTTTTGCAAGTAAAATGTCCGAGCTTGTAAGTGTTGCCCATGAAAGTAACAAGTACCTTGTTTCTGTGTTTCTGTCGGTAAGATACAAACGTGTATATGGGGAAAAGGACAACGAGAAAAACAGTAAGTAATCACTAATTCTTTTCGCTAATTACTTTCTTATAGCAAAATTTTGGTTAAAGAATGAGTATTTTAGCTAATCCTCCTATCAAAATCACAAAACCATCGTGTTGTTAGAGATGACAAGCAAAGTAACCCTTAAATACGGTTCCACGGAATTTAACCTTCTGAATCCTAAGGTAATTATATCCTAAGGTAATGAGTACCCTAATATAAAACATTTTAGTCCTAATTATCGTGTTATATTTAGCATGGCAGTAAGAAGTTTTTTTGTATGTTTAATCAGGCGGAACTCAATTCCCATAATTTTCCAAATTTTTTAAAGAAGGTACAATAAGTTTCAAAGACGTTTTCCTCTTCCCCGCCTACCCTACATCGCGCCACCACCTTCCCTCCCCCAGCACCATCACAGAATTTCATACTCTGAACTCATGGGATACCTTCTCAAATCACATCGGACCTTCTTTTGCCTCTCGGACTGCAGCAACTCGACGTGGCATGGACTCAACAAGTCGTTGGAAGTCCCCTGCAGAAGCACTTAACCATGTTGCCTCTATACCCGTCCATAATAGTGAAAGTGTTGTCAGTGCAGGATTTTGTGCACAAACTGACTTCTAGATTATATCCCATAAAGGTTCGATGTGATTCATGTCGGTTGATCTGGGTGGCCAAATCATTCCCTCGAATTGTCCGGAATGTTCTTCAAACCAATCGCGAACAATCGTGGCCTACTGACATTGCTCATTGTCATCCATAAAAATTCCATCGATATTTGGCAACATGAAGACAATGAGTGGCTGGCTGCAAATAACCTTTACAGTCAATTATCGCTTCAGTTGGACCAGAAGATCCAATCAATTCCATGTAAACACCTCCCACAAGATTATGGAGCCACCACCAGCTTGCACAGTGCCTTGTTAACAACTCGCGTCCATGGCTCCGTGAAATCTGTGCCACACTCCAAGTCAACCATCAGCTCCTACCAAATAACTTACAACTTACCACTGGTATAGGGTCCCACCGATATGGCCACGAACCGAGGAGAGATGCGGTGGGCGATGTCGTGTTGACAACAAAGACACTCGAGTCGGTCGTCTGCTGCTCTAGCCCCTTAACGCCAAACTTCACCGCAATATCCTAACGGATACGTTCGTCGCACGTCCCACATTGATTTCTACTATTATTTCACCCACTGTTGCTTCTCTGTTAGTAGTGACTATTCTATGTTAATACCGATGCTGCTGGTCGTTAAGTTAAGGCCGTCGGCCGCTGCGTTGTTCGTTGTGAGAGGTAATGCCTGAAATTTGGTATTGTTGGTACACTCTTGATCCTGTGAATCACGGAATATTGAATTTCCAAACGATTTCTGAAACTGAATATCCCATGCGTATAGCTCCGACCACTATTCCGCGTTTAAATTGTGTTAATTCCCGTTGTGCGGCCATAACCACGTCGGAAACCTTTTCACACGAATTACCTGAGTACCTCTTTAGTGCCAGCTTCCATTGTGAATGGAATATAAATTTTCCTACCAGAGCAGCATTGCATTTTTTAAATTTCCCTCTAGCACCGTATCCAATTTATCGCCATCCGCCATCTTGATGACATCACAGTCAAGGTCATTGATGAAATTATGTGCGAACATTTCAAGGTCACTGATTATGTCATTGTCCCTGGCGTTCAGGCAACCTGTACTAATTGTTGCCAATTTCAAGGTCAAGTGGCCGCAATTTTGGATTATCACGACAGTGGTATCGCATACCTTAATACCACAGTTAACTTCAGAACATCTCAGAAACCCTATAAAATTTGTGGAGTAAAAATTGACATAATGTGTCACTGGCCTATTTTGTTGAAGGGGTTGCATTTAAATCGACGACATTTTTGGCGTTGATAAATCTGTACAAATATCGTTAGAACGGGCATTACAAAGGTCGTCTCTGTTCTTGAGGACAAATGTCGATATTTAGATGAAGTAATGAAATTCTGATTACACAAAATTCACAAATTTGTGTTCTGTTCGGATTCTGTTTCAAAATTACGAAAATGTCTCCACAGAACAGTTCATAATGAATCCCAAAAACACGTGTGTGTCAAGTTGTGTACCAAAAGCAAGTGTTCAAAATTGCAAAGATGTAATTTGCAATCACTGAGAAACCATTAGCTGGATTACAAATGCTTTAAAGTGACTAGTTAACGTTAGAGGAAACAACATACGCATTCATGTGAGTTCGAGAAAGGACGAATGGTTTTCCCCTAAAAATATGGTTGTCAGGACATACTGCAATGACGGTGATACAAGTGTTAAAGCGTGGGTAAAAATTGATCGCACTCAATGAAGAGAATGTACTGGGCACCTTAATGTGACGACAGCACGATAAATAGACGGCGACAATGTTAGTCAGTTCGGCAGTAACGAACAGAATACTTTATCCACAGTGTTAACTTGACCGTTAAGTATTGCATCCAATTCTGCACTTGAATGCTCCACAGCGACATTGTGTGCTTGCCTGTTGGAACGCATACATTTTCATCGTTTTCCGTTGTCTAGGAATCAAATTTGTAATGGAAACGTGAACGCAAATTACCTACTATGAGAATTCAGGTTCATTTTTGACATAAGATAAACAATTTCTTAGAAGTTGTAACGGGTAGATGTGAACCGCTACGTGGTTCTATGAATGTATAGAGGCAGTTTAGCGAACCTTTGTATTAAGTAGAGTGCGACGGCACTGGACCAGGGAGACATAAGTTCTCCGCGCGTTACCAGATCCTGTTAGGTTGGCAAATAACCGCTGTGCGGACTCTCTGAGCCCTTCCGTCCACCGTATGTGGACCCTGGAGGGGAGAGACGATGAGGCATCGTCTTCCCTAGGAAGACGGACGCTCTGAGTAGCATCTCTGTTTGCTAAGTTGAAATGTGTGAGAGCTTTGTTCCCGGTAGTCACTCTGGTGCGTGGCATTGATAATCATTCCACACCAAATATTTCAACAGGGAACGGAGTTAGTTTAGCGTATTTTGTATGGATGTGTGGTGTGCTTTGTGGAATGCTTGTGTTAAATTTTATTTAATTTACCGGCTAATTTGTGTTTTATTTCCACGGACCTAGTAGCCCGTACTCTGGTGTGTCTTTGTAAATCATGAGGCTCCAGTTCGACGTAAACACCTCTCGTGTTCGAAATGGTTCAAATGGCTCTGAGCACTATGCGACTTAACTTCTGAGGTCATCAGTCGCCTAGAGCTTATAACTAAATAAACCTAACTAACCTAAGGACATCACACACATCCATGCCCGAGGCATGATTCGAACCTGCGACCGTAGCGGTCGCTTGGCTCCAGACTGTAGCGCCTAGAACCACACTGCCACTCCGGCCGGCCTCGTGTTCGAATTGAAGCCTCAGTTTCATGAAGGAGTAGACGTGTTCCTTATTTACAGAATTACTGAGTTGTACGGAATTTTAGAAGTGGATTTTGTTCTCTGAAATTTGCTGTTAAAGGCAGTCGCGCTATGACACAGTTGGCTTACATGTGGAACAGGGCTGCTTTCTTCTAAATTCTGTCTTTCGTTGTGTGAGTGATCAGTGTGAACGTGGTGTGTATGTGTGATCTTGATAAATCGGTTCCAGTAATTTAGCAGTCTTTCCCCATATGTGTCGGTCCAGATGCTGCCCTGTATAATGTACCATGTATCGATATTCATGCGCTAGCATTCCAAGTAACTGTATTTTAACTTCTGTGAATGTGTTACTGTTAATGAGGAAATAAATGAGAATTATTGCTAAATTATTTGTTATTACATCTCAAAACGCCACTCCACTCCCTAGTCAGGATACTTAAAATCAATCAGTTAGCACCGTCCCTTAGCAATGTTTCAATGAAATTCATCCTGATTATTGTATATCCAACATATGGATTGGTATTTTATTAAATCAACAAAAGATCTGGGAGGTGGCGTCTTTTTATCAGTTTAATTAATAAATATTAAAACAAATTTGGCCCGCTAATCAGAAACTTTTTTGTTTGGTGCTTGCTGCAGGTAAGCAAACGTAGTCTCAACTTGCAGAGTCATTCTTGGGATTTAGGAAATCAGAAAAGATATATTTCGGATATCTCATCTTACCAGTACCTTGCAGTAGTGAAAGACGACAGGTATTATTGAAAATATGTGACCATTTTCTCTTCAGCTTTCAAGATCGCATCATTTATTTTATTTTACTTAAATCTGATAACTGTAACATATATATTCCGTGGTATAAGCATAGTAATAAGCAATGTGGAGTCAATGAGGGAGTTACACTGATGAACTGAAATAGGATGGCGAAATGCTTAATAATGTATTGGTTCACATTTGGAACGCAATACAGAAGAGATGTGTGTGGTATGAATTGGCCAAATCCTTCGCAGTTTTCGGAGGCATATGGCATCAAATATCTAAGCACCAGTCACCCGGTGTCTTGTGTGCGGCAAGCTAGCGCCCTGCAGTGTAACAGACGTGGTTCAAATGGCTCTGAGCACTATGGGACTTAACATCTGAGGTCATCAGTCCCCTAGAACTTAGAACTACTTAAGCCTAACTAACCTAAGGACATCACACATATCCATGCCCGAGGCAGGATTCGAACCTGCGACCGTAGCAGTTGCGCGGCTCCGGACTGAGCGCCTAGAACCGCGAGACCACCGCGGCCGGCGTACCAGACGTGTTCCATCGGCTTCAGATCGGGCTGATTTGGTAGGCACGTCATCACCGTGAGTTCACTACCATACTCTTCAAACAAATGTACCACGATTCTGGTCTTGCCATTGCAGTAAGGGGAGACAGCAAGCATGAAGTGGGGATTCGCGCAGTGACCAGCTATCATGGTGCCTTCGATTACTGTCACAGGTCTCGTAGAAGCTCACTAGAATGTCGCCCATAATATAATACTACCCTGACTGTCCGTTCGGCTACATGACGTCGTATCCGGACAAGGCCATGAAACTCGTGGAACTAAACACGGCCGGCCGCGGTGGTCTTGCGGTTCTAGGCGTTGCAGTCCGGAACCGCGGGACTGCTACGGTCGCAGGTTCGAATCCTGCCGCGGGCCTGGATGTGTGTGATGTCCTTAGGTTAGTTAGGTTTAAGTAGTTCTAAGTTCTAGGGGACTGATGACCTAAGATGTTAAGTCCCATAGTGCTCAGAGCCATTTGAACCATTTGAACCAACTAAACACGTGAATGACGAGGCCACACGTTTCCATTGATCCACAATCCAATCTCGGTGATACTGCACCCACTGGAATCGTAAATGACATTGCCATTTGCTCAGTGCGGGTATTCATAGGGGTCATCTTATGCGAAACCCCACAGTCAGCTTTTTGCGTTCAACGTTGCGCTCTGAAACAAGTAAACCTGCACCACGTAAGTAGCCTGGTTGAAAGAATGTATGGAAAAGTCTCTGCTCTATCCTGCTACCAGTGCGTGTGAGTGTGAGAGCGCCGAGTGTAGTTTCGCCAAGCGTGTGTATAATCACTTGCCAACTGTATCAGCGTGCGTCCACCACTAGACATCGCTTCTAGGAAGCGCGCACACGTCGCGGTCTCCGCCGAGCCGTCTACCGGCGACTCGCGCGTGTATATGCGCGGAACACCGCTAGCTCACACACACTACGTTCTTTCAGCCTGGACCCTCTCATCAGTTGTTCTGTGTATCGCGTATGTTACATCTTCTGAATGATTCCCTTGTCTTGTGACGAGCTGCCTATTTCCGTTACTTTTCAGAGATTTATGAATAAAGCCGTATTTGCTTTACTTGGAACGGTTTCGTGTGTTACTTGGTTGCTACACAATGAACAGTAAGACATTAAACATTAGTATATGTACGCAACAGTGAAAAATCCTATAATCGTTGCCAATTCTGTAGTAACCAAGTAATACATGAAACCAATCTAAATAACACACACTACTACACTACTGGCCATTACAATTGCTACACCACGAAGATGACGTGCTACAGACGCGAAATTTAACAGAAAGGAAGAAGATACTGTGATATGGAAATGTTTAGCTTTTCAGAGCATTCATAAAAGGTTGGCGCTAGTGGCGACACCTACAACGTGCTGACATGAGGAAAGTTTCCAACCGATTTCTCACACACAAACAGCAGTTGAGTGGCGTTGCCTGGTGAAACGATGTTCAAATGGCTCAAATGGCTATGAGCACTATGAAACCCAACATCTGAGGTCATTAGTCCCGTAGGACTTAAAACTACTTAAACCTAACTAACCTAAGGATATCACACACATCCATGCCCGAGGCAGGATTCGAACCTGTGACCGCAGCGGTCGCGCGGTTCCAGACTGAAGCGCCTAGAAACGTTGTTGTGATGCCTCGTGTAAGGAGGAGAAATGCGTTCCATCACGTTTCAGACTTTGATAAAGGTCGGATTTTAGCTTATCGCGATTGCGGTTTATCGTATCGCGACATTGCCGCTCGCGTTGGTCGAGATCCAATGACTGTTAGCAGAATATGGAATCGGTGGGTTCAGGAGGGTAATACGGAAGGCCGTGCTGGATCCCAACGGCCTCGTATCACTAGCAGTCGAGATGACAGGCATCTTATCCGCATGGCTGTGACGGATCGTGCAACCACGTCTCGATCCCTGAGTCAACAGATGGGGACGTTTGTAAGACAACAACCATCTGCACGAACAGTTCGACGACGTTTGCAGCAGCATGGGCTATCAGTTCGGAGACCATGGCTACGGTTACCCTTGACGCTGCATCACAGACAGGCGTGCCTGCGATGGTGTACTCAACGACGAACCTGTGTGCACGAATGGTAAAACGTCATTTTTTCGGATGAATCCAGGTTCTGTTTACAGCATCATGATGGTCGCATCCGTGTTTGGCGACATCGCGGTGAACGCACAGTGGAAGCGTGTATTTGTCTTCGCCATACTGACGTATCACCCGGCGTGATGGTATGGAGTGCCATTGGTTACACGTCTTGATCACCTCTTGTTCGCATTGACGGCACTTTGAACAGTGGACGTTACATTTCAGATGTGTTACGACCCGTGGCTCTACCCTTCATTCGATCCCTGCGAAACCCTACATTTCAGCAGGACAATTCACGACCACATGTTGCAGGTCCAGTACGGGCTTTTCTGGATATAGAAAATGTTCGACTGCTGCCCTGGCCAGCACGTTCCCCAGATCTCTTTCCAATTGAAAACGTCTGGTCAATGGTGGCCGAGCAACTGGCTCGTCACAATATGCCAGTCAATACTCTTGATGAACTGTGGTATCGTGTTGAAGCTGAATGGGCAGCTGTACCTGTACACGCCATCCAAACTCTGTTCGACTCAATGCCCAGGCGTATCAAGGACGTTATTACGGCCTGAGTTGGTTGTTCTGGGTACTGATTTCTCAGGATCTATGCACCCAAATTGCGTGAAAATGTAATCACAGGTCAGTTCTAGTATAATATATTTGTCCAATGAATATCCGTTTATCATCTGCATTTCTTGTTGGTGTAGCAATCTTAATGGCCAGTAGCATAAATAAGCCTCTCGCGCACCCACACGTAACAAGACAAAAGGATCATACAGAAAATACAACATAAGCGATACACAGAACAACTGACGTGAGTGTTACAAACTAAAAGAACATGCTGAAAGCCAGCGCTGTCCCGCGAGTATACAGGGACGAGTCGCTGGCAGACTGCTTGGCGGAGACCGCTCCGTGTGCGCGGTTCCTAGAGGCGGCGTTTAGTGGCCGTCCCGAGCTGATACAGCTGGCGGTTGATTTAAGTACTCCCACGCGCAGACAGTACATGCGACGCTCTCACACTCACACGCACTAGAAGCAGCGTGTAGCAGTTTCTGCTGCTGCTTTTATTTTACAGTCTCTTTCCAATTTCACTTCTTCTAGATGCCGCTCAGATCGGCAATAGGAAAACTTCAGCACGCGTTGCTCATTTCTCTGTAGAAATGCCAAAGTGTTCTAACCTAGGAAAATATTTCGACACAGAGGGAATGGATGCTACTGGACCAATTAAAGTAATATTTTTCTGGTACTATCATTCTCATTCTAAAAATTACTCCTTCACTGGGCTGCACTGTCCAAATGCTCTTTTCATTCATAAATCGGAATCATTTTCACAGCCGAACTACACAATTCTATCGATCGCTTTCTAGTGAGCACTGCCATACTCTTCCTATTGCAATAATCTTTTAGTTCGTTTCTAAATATCTCAATGATAAACAATCATTGTATAATACACAGCACGGTATTATGACAATAAATTCTCATAATACAATTGATTTATATAATTGGCTTTTTACCGTTTGAATAAGTCTTTCACTACAACTTCCGTGAGGTGCTCTTACTAGCTGTCTACGATTCTCCATTTCTGTATATGGGGAATCCCAACACTCTCAGGCCGCGAGTTGTATCCGTGTGGTCTAGGGCGTCTTGTCACGGTTCGCGCGGCTCGCCCCTTCGGAGGTTCGAGTAGTCTCTCGGGCATGGGTGTGTGTGCTCTCCTTAGCGTAAGTTAGTTTAAGTTAGATTACGTAGTGCGTAAGCCTAGGGAAGCCCGCCCGGAAAGCAGTGCGTTTATCTCACGGCCGTCTAACGCACTGCTTTCATCTACATCTACATCTACATTGATACTCCGCAAGCCACCCAACGGTGTGTGGCGGAGGGCACTTTACGTGCCACTGTCATTACCTCCCTTTCCTGTTCCAGTCGCGTATGGTTCGCGGGAAGAACGACTGTCTGAAAGCCTCCGTGCGCGCTCTAATCTCTCTAATTTTACATTCGTGATCTCCTCGGGAGGTATAAGTAGGGGGAAGCAATATATTCGATACCTCATCCAGAAACGCACCCTCTCGAAACCTGGCGAGCAAGCTACACCGCGATGCAGAGCGCCTCTCTTGCAGAGTCTGCCACTTGAGTTTATTAAACATCTCCGTAACGCTATCACGGTTACCAAATAACCCTGTGACGAAACGCGCCGCTCTTCTTTGGATCTTCTCTATCTCCTTCGTCAAACCGATCTGGTACGGATCCCACACTGATGAGCAACACTCAAGCATAGGTCGAACGAGTGTTTTGTAAGCCACCTCCTTTGTTGATTGACTACATTTTCTAAGCACTCTCCCAATGAATCTCAATCTGGTACCTGCCTTACCAACAATTAATTTTATATGATCATTCCACTTCAAATCGTTCGGCACGCATACTCCCAGATATTTTACAGAAGTAACTGCTACCAGTGTTTGTTCCGCTATCATATAATCATACAATAAAGGATCCTTCTTTCTATGTATTCGTAATACATTACATTTGTCTATGTTAAGGGTCAGTTGCCACTCCCTGCACCAAGTGCCTATCCGCTGCAGATCTTCCTGCATTTCCGGACGGGATGGCGTGCCTGTCCCCGGCACTAATCCGTCCGGCGGATTAGTGTCCATTTTCGGTGTGCCGGCCAGTCTGTGAATGGTTTTTAGGGCGGTTTTCCATCTGCCACGGCGAATGCGGGTTGGTTCCTCTTATTCCGCCTCAGTTACACTATGTCGGCGATTGCTGCGCCAACACTTTCTCCACGTACGGGTACACCATCGATACTCTACCATGCAAACATTGGGGCTACGCTTGTCTGTTGTGAAACGTTCCGGGGGTGGGGGTGGGGGAGGGGGGTAGCGGGGTTTCCTCTGGAGGCCGAACCGCACAATAACCCTGGGTTTGATGTGGGGCGGCGGTGGGGTGAGTGGACTGCTGTACTCTGCTGTGGGGTTGTGAACCACTGAAAGCTACGGCGGGGACGAAGCCTCTCCATCGTTTAGGTCCTCATTTTCATACAATACAATACTAGCCTAGGGACCAATGACCTCAGCGGTTTGGTCCCATAGTCCTTATCATAAATTTCCTATTTTTCTAACACTCGCATAATTTGCGTGGCAACCGCCACCGATCCGCGTCACAGAATCGAACGCGACGCTAACAGCGGATTATCGATAGTTGTATGCAACAGTATGCAGCTCACAACCCTTACAATACTCTGCCGTCAGATTTGCGACAAATCCAACTTTACAGAGGGGTCAAGACTCAGATCTACAAGATTTTTGATGTGGCGGGGACGTCCAATACTTTGTCGCTTACTTGTGGTTTCACCGTCCTTGCACTATTTTCCATAGATACTCGTGACAGTAACACGCAAACAGCCGATCACCTTGGTCGTTTCCGAGAGTCTCGTTCCCACGTGCCTGATCGCAACAATATTTCATTTGTCGAAGTCCATTTCGCTAGTAGATTTTCCAATTTTTGGCCCATGTGGTCGCTAGAATGGTACTCCATTTGTCTTTGCACCGCGTTTAAGCTTTCCTTGACGTTTCACATACCGGCAACGCCCAAGGCGGCATTCTGTCTCGCAGAGCCGGCCGGGGTGGAAGAGCGGTTCTAGGCGCTACAGTCTGGAACCGGCGACCGCTACGGTCGCAGGTTCGAATCCTGCCTCGGGCATGGATGTGTGTGATGCCCTTATGTTAGTTAGGTTTAAGTAGTTCTAAGTTCTAGGGGACTGATGACCTCGGCAGTTAAGTCCCATAGTGCTCAGAGCCATTTGAACCATTGTCTCGCAGAAACCAGTAGTTACCATGTTTCGACTCATCGGTGTACAATGAAAAAGTACTTTCAGTCAAAAACAGACGACTGTTTAGAGGTTCAAATAGTCAGTTGAGATCTCACGTATTAAAGGAGGTTGTCAAGTGATTTATATCAAAAGAGTTGAAAACAGTTCACTGAGCGTCCCAGTAAAACTTATCTTTGAAATAACAGCAGATAATCTGAGCTGACCATCGGTAGAAGCAGTTATGAATTGTTGTCTTCTGTATTGTACCGTAGTGAAGGGTTGTTTCATTACTCTTCGTTCTGCTAGCATTCTTTATCTGTTCCAGTTATCAGTCTCTGAATCCACAATCGCGACACCAAATAAGATATCTTTTGGGGCATGTATCAATGGTGTCCCTAATCTTTATGATGAAGGAGAATTATAAGCTCCTTTTGGGAGAGAGAGTGTGGGGGAGGGGCGGGGGTGGGGGGAGGGGGAACGGAGTGGGGGTGCCACCAATTGTCGGAAGTTAATATTTACGGTGGTAAGGGACCTTTACTGACACACGTGTTGGTGTTCTTCCTATGCTTCATAACAAACAACTTTTGCAGCGTCGACTTTAGAGGCGCTACCTTTAAAAACAATACACAACCAGCTGCGATGAGTTCAGAGTGAGGTTTATTCGTACTGACAGTTCACGACTGGTTTCCGTCACAGGAACTTGTAAACTTGCATTTGATTCATCGTGCAGCACAATATAATCCCAGGAAACTTGAATGCATGTACAGAGAAAAATTTGGATATAGGCGTCCAGTAGAAGTCGAAGAAGAAGCCAAAATGCCAATCATCGATGGTGCTCCAGCTACCTGCGTCGTTGTACAAGGGAGTGTGACAAAGTTTCAGGTGCCGTTGTGATGCAAGCAGTGTGGCTGGTGGTCGTTGATTTCCAAATTTTCTGTGATGATAAGCTATTGCTGTAAGGCGTATGCTATTTGTGTCAACAAAACACGGAAAATTCATTTCTATCCATTAATTAAAAAAAATGGCTCTGAGCACTATGGGACTCAACTGCTTAGGTCATTAGTCGCCTAGAACTTAGAACTAGTTAAACCTAACTAACCTAAGGACATCACACACATCCATGCCCGAGGCAGGATTCGAAACTGCGACCGTAGCGGTCTCGCGGTTCCGGACTGCAGCGCCCAGAACCGCACGGCCACTTCGGCCGGCTATCCATTAATTCCGTATATCACAGTACACGCTGTAGTCTCCACTACAAGATGTGTAATTTAGAACTAAAAGCTTGACCTAACGTGTACAGATGTAGATATTTAACTGGTGTGGCGATATAATTAAACAGCTAATGAGACAAAACAGACTGAACGAACTATTCTGTAAGGAGCCGCCGGACACAAGCGTTGTCCATATGAAAACCATCAGCTAACAACCTCTGAAACTTAGTTGTTAGCGTTCATGTCCCCCTGAGGTTAATTGTCCAGATTTTATATTCATATTGGCAGTAGGAAACCACAGGGGACAACTATATATATCACCCGAATTCAGTGTAAAGTAGATAGTTGAACATAATTTCGAGAATGCTTTGGTATTAAATTTAATGGATTCAACAAACATCTTTAAAATTGTTCTTACTGCAGGTGTTCAAGCGCCTGTAGCGACTGGATGCAAGCGGGAGCAGTTATGTTACCATTAACGAGTTAGTGTCCATTCTAGAAAAATATTCCCACAGGTTCAAGTTGAAGGTGCCGTAAAACACTTCTATAAAGCAGGTCATAAAATGTGGAAGCCGCTCGTAATTAAACTTAGGCAGTGAATATTTTCCTGTTGTTATGTTAATCGTAAGTCTCAATAGACATTTATGGCTGCGGTTGATGGCGTAAGACTAGTTCTGATAGTGGTGACGTAATCAATGGAGACAAATTCCGTTGTTCCGAGACTTTATAGCTCTTTTACAGCGACATTTGCATATTTAAAGCAGTATGGTCCCTCACACAGTCTTCCTGTTAAAGGAGACTGTTGTTTTAATTCCGACGCAGATTACATAAACTCATTTCCGCAGTTTCGAAACTGTGCGACTTTTCTAAACCCTATGTATAAAAACAGTGAAAGAACTAAGTCAGGTACTTACGATTCATTTCTGTTTAAAGGTTGTATCGATCACAAAGTGCCTAACATATTAGGGAGCACAACTGCAACGTTCGCTTCAAAATTGCAGTTAGAAGATGCTATCTATTTACATGTAATTTCTGAAGTCGTCGATTTAAATGATGTTTCGTTATTACTTCAGACGGACTTCCTGGCTACGTCATGTTTTGGAAGCAGAAACAATTCACTCGAAAACAAGTTGAGGTTTTTATTCTATTTCTTTCCGTAAATGTGACTTTCATGTGCGATCCCACACTGAAGAGCCAAAGAAACTGGTACACCTGCCTAATATTGTGTACGGCCGCCGCGAGGACGCAGAAGTGCCGCAACACGACGTCGCATGAACTCGACTGATGTCTGGAGTAGTAGTGGAGGGAATTGACACCATCAGTCCTGTCCATAAATTCGTAAGCGTACGAGGGGGTGAACATCTCTTCTGAACAACATGTTCCGAGGCATCCCACATGTGCTCAATACTGGTCGTATCTGGGGAGTTTGGTGGCCAGCGGAAGTGTTTAAACTCAGAAAAGTGTTCCTTGAGCCCCTCTGTAGCGATTCTGGACGTGTGGGGTGTCGCATTGTCCTGCTGGAATTCTCCAAGTCCGTCGGAATGCACAATGGACATGAATGGATGCAGGTGATCAGACAGGATGCTTATGTACATGTCACCTGTCAGAGTCATATTTAGACGTATCAGTGGTCCCATATCAATCCAAAGGCACACGGCCCACACCATTACAGAGCCCCAACCAGCTTCCACTCTCCCCTGCTGACATGCGAGGTCCACGGATTCATGAGGTTGTCTCCATACCCGTACACGTTATCCGCTCGATAGAATTTGAAACGAGACTCGTTCGACCAGGCAACATGTTTCCAGTCATCAACAGTCGAATGTTGGGCCCAGCCGAGGCGCAAAGCTTTTTGTCGTGCAGTCATCAAGGGTACAGGGCTGATCCTTCGGTCGTGAAATCCCTTATCGATGATGTGTCGTTGAATGGTTCGCACGCTGACACTTGTCGATGGGGTAGCATTGAAATTTAAAGCTATTTGCGGAAAGGTTGCACTTCTGTCGCGTTAAAGGATTCTCTTCAGTCGTCGTTGGTTCCATTCTTGCAGGATCTTTTTCCGGCTGCAGCGACATCGGAGATTTGATGTTTTACCAGATTCTTGATATTTAAGGTTCACTCGTGAAATGGTCGTATCGGAAAATCCCCACTTCATTGCTACCTCGGTGATACTGTGTCCCGTCGCTCGTGCACCGACTATAACACCACTTTAAAACTCATTTAAATTTTGATAAAATGACGTTGTAGCAGCAGTAACCGATCTAACAACTGCGCTAGACAGTTGTTGTCGTATATAGGCGTTGCCAAACTCAGCGCCGTATTCTTCTAGTTTACATATCTCTGTATTTGAATACGCAAGCCTCTATCAGTTTCTTTGGCGCTTCAGTGTATACTGATACGTAACACAGCGATACCAAGTCTGTAACCTGGACCTCCGTTCAGTAACAAGTAGCTAGTAAGGTGTTATTTTCGTGTCCGGGAGATTATCTTCTTCGTAGTACAAAGTTCAGGTAGTTATTTTAAACTTCCGGAAAAATATCATGGTAACTTTCATTGATAATAAATTATCGTGTAAGCAGACAACCTTTTAGGTGGGGCAACCACAGGTATGAGTAGTCATCTTGGGTATTTATAACCGCTTCAGCTGTATTTAGTCCTTTATTATTGGATCGCTTCCGATTTCGTGGCACTAAAAGCCACACTTTCAGGTGAACATGTGACTAAAACATTAGATCGAAAAACACGGAACATTTTTACCCAACACTGATTCCCGTCAGAACTTAAAACGGTTATTCCGAGGTTTTAAGATTAAATACAAGGAGTAGATGATTGGAAGGTGCCAAATTTCTATCGCTGTGAAGACCAATTGGGTAGAAAGTTATTTAATATGTTGTATCAGTTCTAGGAACTGTGCATTGTTGGGTAGAGATATTTTCTAGGGTAATCGACGTGCTTTAAACAATCTGTTCCCTGTTGTAGTTAGAAAAATAGCTTCTTAGAGTTGTAACATTGGATAAGGTATTCTTCTGCCATTTCAATAATAAAATAAGTGATAATTTTTACGTATATTATCAATAATACTGTTCTTAGAACGTAACAGAAAGTATGATGACAAAACTGGAATCTGCATTATTCTAAGCAGTCATGTCAAACTGAAGTCATGCACAGGAGAAAGAATATAAAACGAACGGGCCATTTTTTGTGTGAGAAATTTGTAACTAAAAATCAGTTAATGTCTTCTACCCAGTAATGTTCGCAGCCTTCAGTTCAGTACTTGTCAGAGCTACGAATCCAGTAATGGTTTCCACTCTTACAGTAGCAGCACAACGGTTGCGGATGACAAAAAAAAAATACTGTAAGAAACAGCGACCGTGTCTTACTTCCTACTGTAGGTTGATTTTAGATGCCTTGCCTGGAATTTTCTCCGACGCAACGGCTCTGCAATGTAAGTCCATTTAAAGATAGGTGAAACTCTGTTCACCAAATGTTCTGGCACATCCCCTTTAGTAAAATTAACCATATTCTGAAAATCACATTTATGACGATCGATCCATTCACGTTCACTGTTACTGATTGACAACTGAAACAAAACAACCTCCTTCCCAACAACTGACAGCGTTACAGTTTACATAAATTGGAAAAGCTTCCTGGTAAACTTCCGTCTGCAAAATTTCAATCATTACTGCTTGTTATGAAGTGGGTTGTACTATTTTCGAGTAGTGTTTAACTGGTGCCAGGAAGATACGTGACTTTTTACCGCTGTCGAATGAAGTGGCTTTGGTGTATATTATGTGCTAGACGGTTGTATGGAACGAGTGTAATAAGTTGGGTCACTGTGGACGGGGACCGAATAGCGGAAATAAGCTATTGTGTTTGGACCTGCCCATGGACGCACCACGAATGAAGTTGAACGGGTTTTTGGTTCATCAACGCGGATTGCCCAACGTCTATGTAAGGAGTGGTGCACAACTCGCAGCCATACAACACGGGTAAGAACAGTGGGTTTAAAAATATCACAACCGGCGAAAACCGCAGACGAGTGTCACCATTTCAAAATGACAGATGGCTTTTAGTACGACAGAAATTGCTGGTTTCAGTGTCTGCGGGTTCATTTCTTCTGTTTCATAGCGAGTAACTCAAAGGGAATGGTATCTTATGTACAATCTCAGTCCAATAACTTGCAAAAGGCAACTACACACACAGCAGAAAATTAAGCTGCACCAGTCTTCAGCGGATCAGACAGCCCGATAACTGGACAAAGCTGACTGGTGTCCCGTAGGGCGGCACCACGGGTCGTGATTCTGCTTTTCTCCACCGGATACAAGCAGTGTATGGAGGTGTGGTTCAGGTTTGAGATCATTCTGTGATGTCTGAGGTGCGTTTTTTGAAACATGACTTAGGCTCATCATTCAGGTTACATGAACAAGGGTGTTTATTCAAGCACTCTCGGTAACCGAGTACTGCCGGCCGCGGTGGCCGTGAGGTTCTGGCGCTGCAGTCCGGAACCGCGGGACTGCTACGGTCGCAGGTTCGAATCCTGCCTCGGGCATGGGTGTGTGTGATGTCCTTAGGTTGGTTAGGTTTAAGTAGTTCTAAGTTCTAGGGGACTTATGACCTAAGATGTTGAGTCCCATAGTGCTCAGAGCCATTTGAACCATTTTTTGAACCGAGTACTGCTGTTTCTTCTACACCAGTGGTAGCCAGCCTCGTCCATACTGCCGACCATTCCATCTTTCATGGTGGCGGTAAGTTTTTTAAAAAGATTTTCATTAGGGTTTAGTATAATATTTAAATAAAGTATAAATTACTCAATTATTATTATATGATCATATTGCGGTTGAAGCAATTTTCCTCGTGTATACGTACAAATAAATTAGCTTGAAAAGGTTCGTCTTGAGCAAAACACATTTCTTTTTTCTTTTCTTCTGTTGCTGTCAACATGTACCAACATACAAACATGGGCACAGAGGATGCAAACACACAGAAAAGAAAGACACCGAACACACACACAGGCACACACGATCAAGCAACACCCACTTAACAAACAGACGGTGAAAGATCCGTGCTGTATGGAGGGTGTTGTAGTGTTTCCCAACCAAGTCATATACAGATGTGTGTGACTTTGACACGTAAATTCAAGCAATTGAGATGAAACTTCAGTAAGTTTTTATACATGGTGGTAGTGCAAGTGGGTGCGCGAGCGCGCTCGTCTGTGTGTGTGTGTGTGTGTGTGTGTGTGTGTGTGTGTGTGTGTGGGTGTGGGTGTCATGGACTGGGCGGCTGGTCCCGGCGGAGGTTCGGGTCCTTCCTCGGGCGTGGGTGTGTGTGTTTGTCCTTAGGATAATTTAGGTTAAGTAGTGTGTAAGCTTACGGACTGATGACCTCAGCAGTTAAGTCCCATAAGATTTCACACACATTTGAACATTTGTGTATCACGTCTAACATACTTAAGTAACGACTAGAAGCATTAAAGTTTTGTAAAGTACTAACCTGATCTCCCCAGACACTTTCCAAGAGATCTTTTGCGTGTTAGGAGTCTCGAAGCATCTATTGTGGACCTGGATTGCGGCTTCAGTCTTTTTTGGCTTCATGTTGTCTTTGAAGTAGCTTTCAAAAAAGTGGCTCTGAGCACTATGGGACTTAACTTCTGAGGTCATCAGTCCCCTAGAACTTAGAACTACTACAACCTAACTAACCTAAGGACATCATATACAGTTCCAGACTGTAGCGCCTAGAACCGCTCTGCCACCCCGGCTGGCGAAGTAGCTTTCATTCCGTCACTTGCGTATATTATGTTCCATCTACATCTAAGCCTTGGGGTTTTGTATCCATATCATTTCGGTTTTGGAACTTAGCTGCTGTCTTTTGAAGTTTTCATGATGTTTTGCAGCTTATAAAGAACCGTCGAGAACAAATTTTGGTCCTTACTGATGAAAAATACGTTTGCCTACCAATATTTCTTATCGTTTTATGAAGTAACGAACTGAAAAGAGTAATTATAGGTAGACCATCCCCCTAACCCTAAACAACTAGCGCCACCACAGAAGAAAAGATGACCAATGTCTGGAATTATCGATAGTGAGTATTCATTGCCAGCGAATGAGCAAGTACCATTAACTTTGCCTCTCTGTTGTTTGACCAGGAAGGGGCAGACTTAATGCTACTTGCTCACCCAGTGGTAATTAACATGCACTATCGATAACTTCTGACGGTAGTAGTCTTTGCTTCTGTGGTGGCGCTTGTTACGCATTTGTGCTCAGAACATGAGGGTGTGTGCACCTGTCGAAATACAGGCGGTTATAGAAGACGTCAACCTCTTGGATAACCGGAAGTTGTTTGAACATTTAATACGCCGAGAGAAACACAAGCTTTACAACTACCCATCTGGGTTTAGTTTGACACTTAGTAATTGACTGCTATCCTATACCTTACGGTAGCGTTTTTTTGTTAAGAAAAAAACAACAACGAGATAGCTGTCAATGTTTCATTCGCGTATTTCCTTACAGATCTCTTTCAAGACAAAAATGCTGTCCGTTGTAGATTTTCCTTCCTAGCATTCAATAGCTACGTCTCTTTCAAAGGGTATGATTAGAGCTTACAAAAAGTTAGGGGAAACTTTACAGTATTCGTCGGTATAACAATAATAATAATAATAAAGTGTGGCATGATAGCACTTTAATTTTACATTTATCGAGTAAAGGGACATCTATGACCTGCTGTTAGAAATTATACAGTACTCAAATGAGAAGCTGTTAGAAACCATACAGCACTCGTATGAAAAAAATGTGGAAATCCATTTACATTGTGGTGAGTAACGAACGTTACTCATTGACAAAAGAAAAATATTTCTCAATGTTTCCCTCTTTTCGAAAAGTTGCAATAACAGTGAAGATGATAATAGAAATTCCTGCAGAGAGAGAACAGTGAAATTTTCCGAATCGAAGATCTTCAATTTGAATTGAAATATGCTGCTTATCGCTCGCCGCACACGCTTCTTTGTGGAAGCCTTTTGGTATTATTCATTTCAGGGTACAGCATACGTTTGTTAACGACAGAGAAGAACATGCTTTTCTGATTGTATACAAAGATATCGATGTACCTCTAAAATAATTCCGTGGCAATATTTTGTGTTATAAGAAATAGAGCTTGTTAAGAGCAGAATTGATTAGGTATTATTCTTCGTTGTTTTCTCAGACGGACTGCTTGGAAACGTGAGACATAGTTATTTATTCGTGAGTGTTCTCCTTACTCTTGGCATGCAGCATTTCCCCATATTTTGTCGTAAAGCTGTCGCTACTGAAGGACAAACATTAAATAAGAAAGTGTGCAAATGAGACTGTACTTTACAGACGTTGCCTCATAAATATTAATAAGAAAATAATTCACGGAACTGCTAATGGAAACCGGTAGTGATCATTAAGTTGTTAAGGTAATATTTCTACTACACTGAAGTTATGTAGAGGTGCCAATTAATTCTCCCGAAATCAAACTTGTACATCTCACGTGGCCACAAAACTGTGAAACAGTGTCCTCCCACTGATTTTTTCCACCAGCTAGAAATTCAAAGCGATTAAAAAATTCTACAAAGTACTCAGATAACCACTCCACCGAAGTAAATGCAGTAATCGATGCTTTTTTCAATGTTTGAGCATGAACACAGTATGTGTGTGATGAGTTACTAACAGATATTTTGGTAATGAAAAATCAGTTATCTGCAGATTACTTGAACTTTCTCTGTGAAGACACTGTGAAAAATATTCCATACTCCCAAGAAAACCATATAATCATTTGTAGAGGAAGCTGTGTTTGCTGAAGTCGCTTCAAACACTTCATCATTACGACAAGTACGCATCGATAAACTGTAACTTACTATGTAAGAAACACAGGTAAGAAATCTTAAAAACACCGGTAGTTATGTCCAGCTGCGAAAGGAAAGTATGATGGATAATATTACGAGAAATTTCTCAAAGCTGCTTCAAGATTGCTATTACTTCTAATTTTTTCAAAACTTGCTAGAGTTTTGGTTGGAAAGCGATTTAAAACAAAGTTCGTGGTCACTTTGATTCCATTGAAAATGTCCACGGTTTTGCAAACAAACTCCCGCGTTGAGAACAAAGAACTAACGTCACTTTGTGAAGAGCGACTGTAGTCAGAATATAAAACACGCAAATAAGTGAAAGTCTGTTCATTAGTTAAGATAAAGGAATGGGCTTTGCTACCTATGATAAATCTAGTGTGGGTATGTGTCTCTCTAATTACACAATTCAAATGATGAAAAAAAGTTAAATTTTCATAAAAAAATACTGCTCCTCATATTAAAGCGTCTCAGGTAAGAGTCAAAATTTGGATATCATGGCAGATAAGTCATGCATGGAACAATTCTCATAATGTTGTACTCAACTGGAAGCTTTCTACGGGCACATCACTTAAATGTTATCACAGTTCCAATAGAAAACCGACGAATTTGTGAAAAAAATCAGTTTATTAAGGTGCAAGCGTATGTTTAGGATAATCAGCCTACTCTGTATTCAAGTAAGAATGACTTTTCGTTCGTTATTTCTTAGAAGGAACCGAGTGAGATATCTCAGTGTTTAAGGCACTAGACTAGCACTCAGTATCATCGCAGATAAAATGTCCGTCGAACTATCCACATTTATGTTTCCCATAATTACAGACAGTGAACCATCGAATAGTAACTTTAATAACGGCACTGCTGATTTCCATCTACATTCTCGACACATTTGAGTTTTTGGTCTGTCTCTGATCTTCCTTCCCTCTCTTGCTTGTACCGGAGCAGTGATGCCATCTTCCCAGAGAGGGAGCAGTATTTTGAGTAAGCCTTACAAATGGACACTGACGTCTTTTTGCTCACTTAGTCAACTGCGGGGGTCGTTAAGACACAAAACTGGTATTCGCAGAAGTAGGGTTCAAATCTCCGTTCGCCTATTGTGATATACGTTTACCTGTTTTCCGCATATCACTTAAGGTGAATGCAAGGTTGACTTTTTTGATAAGACCATGGCCAAACACTTCCCTCAGTCTGTTTTATCTTAGCCAGTATCCTGCGCTTATGACTGCACATTTTCCGAAATGTTAAGCTCACCGTTCTCTCGTTTCTTTATTGTCGTATCCTCACGTTCTGTTGGTGTATTCCCCGGATAACTGTGATAGTGACATGTCATAGATGTTGTCATTACAGCTGATGAATCTGTATCGATACTTCTAAAAAATAGGTAGAAGACAATCTTATTTACTAGGTCTTGTTGACGAATTCGATAAATACATTTAACTGATGTGACCCAGGAAGAAAAGTATCTTAAGTTTCGGAGATATGAGTACAGCTGTTACGCTAGGGATTGCCGTGGTGAATTTAACGTAGCAGTTTCTGCTTTATTAATCTCTGCGTTGTTGACAATGTCCAGTTGTATGAAGCAATTATCGATTATTCAATTCTGCGCAGACAGGAAAGAAACTTATTTTGAATACGTATGAAGTACATTAACATTTCACAAATATATATGGCTATCAAATTTGACACAGAGTAAAAGTCGTTGCGTAGGTAGAATAACTGTGATTATGGCATGGTCACAAACAGATATGGACTGCGTCTTCACTTTTTTGTCGGGTATCTGGCGATAAATTAACTAGAAAGGAACAAACACCAATTCTTCTCTGCGTTAGTACATCGTCAAATTTCGAATAGCGAAGTGATATTTTTCAGTAGGAAATCAACATTTGGGATTAACGAGGTAGAGCACAAGCTATAACAGGAATAGAATAGGGAAGAATATCTTCTATGCAACTATTTCAAGGCAACTGTTAAATAATTTTATAGTAATAATCTTGCAAAGGTAAAATAATCCGATGCATCGTGCGATATTTTATTTTGTTCGATTATTTTGACAGGGTTCGTACATAGACGCATTCGGTGCCATAAAAGAAGGAACACGTTGAATACGCTTTAGGGGCCCGACCTCCTTTGCTACTACATGAGAGAAACGTGCATGAGTTAGTTCATCTACAGTGCGCTAGATGTAATCAGACAGTGGAATGGCGTGAACTGCAACGCGAGAAGGAATCATGACTAATTCTCCTGAAGCGGAAAAAGGCTACCGATATCAGTGCCAATGTGCCAGTACGTATTGGTAATTATTAAGAAAAGTCTGTAACTGTAAAAGATACATTGCTGAGATTTGTCTGGCAGTAGTGTGTAAGGTGATAATCAATAACAGCGTTGGCTCGTATTAAGTTACGCATCGGTGACTAGAATATTTGTAATTTTTGTGCAAAATTTTGACATTTGAACAGGATACTCTCAAAGCATGCGGTGCCGAATGAGTATAATCTTCCAAGGAAAACTTACGTCATTTGAACAAACATTGGCGCATATTTATAGCAAACACTGTCTGTTTACTTTTATGTCTCAGAAGTATAGTTGCAATGAAACTAAGATAGCGAATGAGTAAGGGCACACCGAACGGTACGCAACTTTTCCTTGTGAAACTAATTTGCTCAGTATAGTTCGTACGGAACAGAGAGTATAGAAAAAAAACTGTTACTCTGCCAACAGACAAGGAGCTTGCAACTTCCAACTAAGCACAGCATGCCGTTCCTCAAATAACATGCAAAGACGTTGTGACGAGAATTTATTCTCGAGGATAAGCCGTGTGTGGGGATAAGTGCTTCAAATGTAGCGCTGTGTTCAACTGGTGTACCCAGTTTCGCAAATGCCAAGAAAGTACATCTGACAGCCAACCTTCTCAGGAGCTTGTAATTGATGCCGTGCTATATTAATTTTTCGCTCGGGTGGAGAACCGCCGTATGCCAACGTCAGCTTGTAATCCTTAAATATAGAATTGTGGGATCTGAAAATTTGTGCTGCGAAGGTATACCGCCACCTGCGTAACATGGAGAAAGACTTGAAATTTGCATACGAAAAGGCCGCGAGTGAATTCTCATGAATCATTATAGCTATGAATAAAACTTGGTTACCATTTACACTTTGCAACCACAAAAATTTGAGTCATGAATTGGGACACACAGCATCTCCCAAATGGAGGAAGCCTCAGTTGTCTGAAGTAGCGGTAAAGGTCATACTGATCTGCCCTTCGATAACTAGGAGTTACTGAAGGAAGGAAGAGAGTTTAACGTCCCATCGACAACGAGATCATTAGGGATTGAGCACAAGGTCGGAGTAGGTAAGGGGAAGGAAATCTGCCTTTCCTTTACAAAACAATTGTCCCGCGTTTGCTGTGGAACAATGATTTTGTTATCGTCTTTCGTCCTTTCCTCATGGAAGATAGAGAACTACTGGTTGGACGTTGGGACTGCTGCTTGAACAATAGGGACGATTATCTACAGGCCTCGTCGAAGTTTCATATCTATGTTTCTCAATATATGTAACGTTCGTTTGTCAATGTAATACCGCTAATGACACGAACATGGTGACATTCTGGAATCCGCCATCTAGGATGAAACTTGTAATTTTCACCTGCAAGGTGCCCATATGACATACTAAACAGATAAAGAATAACACCAGAAAAACAATGGTGCCCTTCAGTTGAGTATATCTTTATTGATTTTTGACTTACGAATGAGGTTTCATCCTCAACAGGTGACGTACAAAAATAGTTCAAATGGATCTGAGCACTATGGGACTTAACTTCTGAGGTCATCAATCCCCTAGAACTTAGAACTACTTAAGCCTAACTAACCTAAGGACATCACACACATCCATGCCCGAGACAGGATTCGAACCTGCGACCGTAGCGGTCGCGCGGCTCCAGACTGTAGCGCCTAGAAGCGCTCGGCCACTCCGGCCGGCGGTGACGTACAAGCTGATGGCGTCAACACAAGCGGAACGCATTTATATCGCCCTGATATCGGTACAGTGGAGCACGATGTTATCACACAAGATATAAACCAACGCCACGCAGACAGACCACCCACTGAAACTTCTTGGGAGATTAAAATTGTGCGTCAGACCCAGACACGAATTCGGGAGCTTTGCCTCCCGTAGGCAAGTGCTCGACCGACAGAGTTACCGAAGCACGACTCACGACCGCTCCCCACAGCTTTACTTCCGCCAGTACCTCGTCTCCTACCTTCCAAACTTCACAGAAGCTCTCCTGCGAAACTTGCTGAACTAGCATTCCTGGAAGAAAGGATATTGCGGAGACTTGGCTTTGCGACAGTCTGGGAGATGTTTCCAGAGTGAAATTTTCACTCTACTCCTGACTGACTAAAACTGTGTGCCGGACCGAGAATCGAACTCGGGACCTTTGCATTTCGTAGGCACCCATCACTCACAGCGCAATGGTGAAACTTCTCGGGAAGTACGGTGAACCTGGCTATCTTGCAGACAATCAGAAAGCCCGACGGTTGGCAACGGCTACAGATGAAGCAACAACAATCACTGCACCAACATTTATTTTGCTTTTTGATATGTCAAATATCCAAATGTAAGATTTGCAATTGAAAATTACAAGTTTCGTCCAAAATGGTGGCTTCAAAATTGGCCACCATGTTCGTCATATAGCCTCAGTTGTTTTCCCCCACTCTCAGTTAAAAATTTCTGTTTACTCGCCTTCTTTTGGTTTAACGGATGTGGTTTCACACCTAAGTAACACGCCGTAATTAAATAACACATTGCATCAGTTTCAGTTGTTATTTGTACAAGAGCTTGATGTTATTAAACGGAGCGTTAATTTACTTAGCGATTTTAGAATTATTTTTCCCCAGAGTGGAGTCTGCGCTGATTTGTAACTTCTTGGTAGATTAAAATTATGTAAAGGACCAGGACTCAGAAATGGACCTTTGCCTTTTACGGAGAAGTGTTTTACCGACGGAGCACTCCTCGCATGATTCACGACCTGCCCTCACAAAATTACTTCCTCGAGTACCTTTTGGAAGTTTTGGAATAAAGGAGATGGGGTACTGTAGACGTAATGCTGTGTTATAGGACCGTGCTTCGTACTTGGGTAGCTCACTCGGTAGAGCAGTGGCTCCTAAAAGGTGAAGGGCACCGGTGCGAGTGTCGATCTGGAACACAATTTTAATATTTAACGATTGATGCACTAGGACAATCACAACCAACTTTAGTAAGAATGCGGACTGCTAAAATATCATATGTTCACTAGGCAATAACATTTTTACCTATGCGTATTGCAGAGTGAAATTTGCATCATAGCGCTGGCCGAAGTGGCGGTGCGGTTCTAGGCGCTACAGTCTGGAGCCGAGCGACCTTTACGGTCGCAGGTTCGAATCCTGCCTCGGGCATGGATGTGTGTGATGTCCTTATGTTAGTTAGGTTTCATTAGTTCTAAGTTCTAGGCGACTGATGACCTCAGAAGTTAAGTCGCATAGTGCTCAGAGCCATTTGAACCTTTTTTTTTTTTGCATCATAGCATGTCTAAATCTTGGGGCTGTCCATCAGGGCCTAGTGAACCAAACATGCATGTGTTTTCTGAATCTGTTTCACTATTTGTCCATTATGAATATTCTCTACATTTTTTATTGTGCATTCATTCGCTATGGCGATATACAGGGTGTTCGGTGAATAAGTGCAGATATTGTGATCATTGGTACCTTAATATGTACCCACTTCGCTCTATTAGTTGTTTCTCCTCTGCGTCTGACAGTCTTCCTAGAAACACATCATGTAATTTACGATTTGATGTTCCCTGCAAGTTCATAAGTACAGCACGAGTGGACGAAGCCTGTCAGTATAGGCTAAACGTTTTGCGTCCACATGTCCACACTTCAGTACCTGAGCTGCTGCCCTGGGGGAAATAAGCGTTAATGGCTTGCTCTTGCCGCATGTACTTGGAGGTACTAACCAAACTAAAAACATACTACTCATAATAGCTATAATTGTTACTCAACGAATGAAGTAAATATTGATGTTATGTTCATCAGTACACTGTTCTAAGTCACCAATAAAAATATATGCACTTATGCCCCTAACACCCAGCATATGTTCTACTTATTAAACGAGGCAAAGGGTATTCGATAGGTTAAAATGTCCGTAAGACTATCCCATCAGGACATTGTGGAGTAACTTATTGAAATATCTACATACTGAAGATGGAGATTATGAATGAAGTTTTAGTGTGATGACAGGAAATACATAGCAACAACCAAATTAAAGCGCAAATCGATGCCGTTGGTGAGATATGAAACAGCAGCGATACCGTGCGTCTACACAGGCAGAAAATGAAAACAATGGTTGAAGTTTCTATATCTCACAGATCGTCAACGGAAATAAGGCAGTTTTGATAAATTTCGTTTAACAGCACTGATTATCGAAGGGAACAACGCAGTCGATACGCAGGTGTGTTGACTGTCACGCCTCGGCTACGTCGAGATGGCGAGTGATTCGGCGGCGACAAGCCGGCTGCGGACACGATTCTTACTAATTAGAAAACACAAGGCACGGGAAGGAAGGAGGCCGCCGGGGAAATGGGCATCGCATAAACTGGCGCAACATGCAACCCACGGCGGACCAATTTATCAATTTGTTAGTGTTGCACAAGCTATGGGATTGCGTGACAGTAGGAGATTAACGCTTCGGCGAGGAGTCTCCGCCGGCCCATCAAAGCTGTTGGCAGATGCGTTAGCCACGCACGCGCCTGGACGCGCTCACCCCGCAAGGAAATGACCAACAGAAACCTATCCATTACCATTAGTGCGCGCCATTAGCGGATAGCTCTGTAAAGATTTTTTTGCCGCCGCGGCGCATCGTAAACGGTTCGTCTCGCCGCCTACTTCGGCGTTAGCTCGGCGTGCATGAGTCGCCCGCAGATAAAGGCCGGCCGGCACGCGACATAAGGACCAATAAGTTAATTAGAGCTTTTCATTAGGGCGCATAAACCCACACATATCGCAAGGAGGGCAGCGTGTTCGATCTTATCGTCCCGGTCTCCCATCTCGGAAGAGAGTTCTTCCTAGGAATGAGGGCACCGGAAAGTGCTTTCTAGAGGTAATAAACGAGGAGAGCGCAAATGTAATTTTGCTGAGCGTTTCGCAGTCGCCCGTGACCTGCGTGGGTGGTTTGCGCGCAAAGCGAGAATACTGCACCCGCTTCCACTGCAGTAGATACGAAAAGAGCTTCCTGTGTACATTACCGTACATTAAATTCTTGTTAAAACAGTGACGCTATCCCACTTGAAAACTATGGAGTAGGCCTACTTTCACTGAGACTAAAAAGCGTGGCAGTTCTACACATATTTATTGTAATTGGTATCAGAATTTACTGGAAACGGTCCTTAGTAAAAAACATAAAGTTGTCTCGCACATAGTGGCTTAGTACTAAATCAAGCCACCGAAAAAACGACGTTAATTATTGCGAACTGGCTGCTGGCGAATCACGTTCTCGTTTGCTTTGGTTCGAAGAAACAGAGTGTTCGACAACTGCGCAATGTAAGTCTATTACCGAGTATGGTGGAGATGTTCCCATTAGTCCTAAACGTATTAAATGGCACACTTCTTTTTTAGGGTCGGGCGTTCGACATGACATAAAAACCTTTGGATCAACCACGACTGTTAGATGATATCGTAAAGCGACTGAGACAAAAATAACCGATGAATCGTGCGTGTTTAGATATGAACATTTTAAGCGCGACTATGTAGCACGTACTAAGGAACCGTTGACATTTCGAACCATATGGATTTCCTAGTATGCGAAACCAAAAAGAAAAATATGAAGTGTATCATAAGGCTGTTGGTTCTCAGATGCTAAATTAGTTTAGTAACAACGAACCTTTATTTAGCGAATTATTCGTTTTATGTATTTCATGATATACAGAGGGACTTGTAGTTTGAGGTCTGTTTCACATTAGAACTCGCTACTGTTCAGACAAACCTCATCGATCTGGTTGTGGTACAGAGATAGCTACCAGTTAGGATTACATGAGAGGGTATTACTCGATCGACGTTTGCCTGACAGCCTAGGAAAACCTCTCGTAAACCTCCTACTGGAGCAGAGAGCTGGAGCCATTTTTAATTGGTTTCTAAGGAAATATTTACCATACAAAGATATGTAGTTTGAGTGTGTGAGTGTGTGTGTGTGTGTGGTTGTGTGTTTGTGTGCATGTAATAATATAGTCGACAATTGGTTGGACGAATATTGCACTGTAATTCGGTTGGCTGAAGATGATACGACTTTTCTACTTACGGGACACGGTGAATGCAAACAATTCATGAATTTCAATCAGTAAAAAGCCGTTACAGTTCTTCGAATATGTGTTGTAGGATTCCGGTATTAAAGTTTTGTGTGTCATCATCAAGAGCAGTGACTACTGCCACATCGTCTGAAACCAAAATCAATGTTTCCTGGTGATCTGGCAAACGTTTTAACTCCACCGACTGCTGAGAATAAGGAAATCTGTAGACATCTTCGCACTGCTTGACCGACGTGGAAAATGTTCTCCGACAACACTTTCCAGCTCAGCTGTTACATCGATCTGAGCGTGAGTAGGAACCTGCTTCAGTCTTACCTCTGATAATTTATCAATGACTGACTACACTCACTGAGCATCGAAGAGTCCCTACAGCTGATAAAGTGACGTCTGACATTCTTTAGGGACAAATATGAATTCAGGTGGGTTGTCAACGGATTAACCAAAGCAAGCCACAGAGAATTTTAAAAAGCTATTAAGGATGAACAATGCCTTCAGAAACGGTCCCGTGAGTCATCTCAGTTGATTTATACGTAGTTTCAAAGTTTTAAAGGCCCTATCAAAGCAATCAGCGTTTAATACACACTGGCCAAAGTATTAGAACGCCTAAGCTGTCCATTGGATTTGCATAGAATCAATCGTTTCGTGTCTTGGGCTTCATTACTACCGGCGGTACTTAAATTAACTAACTTCTTTGTGTGCGTATTAGAGACACACAACATCAAATAATTTCTTTTTACTTCTCCTTGTACCTCTGACCGTTGAAAGGTACATTGTGTACCACAAAGATGAGTTCCGCCTGAGGGTTATTGCGTTACTCCGTATTTTATGTTCAGTATTTTCGTGAATGCATAACACAGGCTTATTCACTATTGTGAAGATGTTTCATTAAAAAACTTTGTTGATAAACCATTTTAATAATTATGTTATTCCCTTTGCAACGAGCCAGAGGAGATCAGGGGTCACTTATACAAAAGAACTCGAAAAATATCCCTGAAAAACCCTAGAAATTTTGTCGATGGAGGTCGTGATCAGTCTTTATAAGCAGAACGTCGGACTTTGTCGTGGACGGGAGGTTTTCCAGCTTCAACAACAAGATAGCCAAACCGTAGGTGAAACCATATCGGAGGGATGTCTCTAGCAAATCCGAACTGGCATATAGTTCCTGAAAAGCAGTTGAGCTACAGTCTTCATTGTTGACTCATCTGGCCTTGTAACAGTAACCAGTACGGTATTGACATGCTGGTACCGCGAACGGCTGACACCAAAATGAAACCACAGTCGTTACTTTTCCCGAGAACAGGCAGTTCTATTGTATGGTTTAATGATGATGCCATCCTGTTCAGTAAAATATTCCGAAAGTAAAATTTGAATCTCAGATCGAGGAATACTCAGTAAGATATAATCGTTAGGAAAGACAGTTCTGGAATCTTGCTGATCGGTACAGGGAATATTAAATCCCGTAACCTGGAGGGTAGGTTACATACTGTGAGGAGAGAAATGGATAGCTTGCAGTGAGATATAGTGAGAATACGTGAATCATGGTGGCCTGATGACTAGGCAATGTAGAAGTATCTCTCATAATTAACACGAATATTGGGCTGCTGGAAAGGTTCTTATAAACAGCCTACTGAACGCTTTATCGCAGCTATGTTACGTACAAAACCGTCAACTAGTAGAGCAGCAGAAGTTTATATGCGTGCAATGAAGAGATAGAAAGAATGTATAATAAGTGAAAATAAACTATTTGTAATCATTATGGGAGATCAAAATGTAATTGTGTTAGGTGGCAGATGTTTGGTAATAGGAAAAAGAAGAATAAGAAAAGGAGTAAGAGAACATGACGAGGTGTAGAGGGGAGGGGGAATAATGAAATGGGAAACTCTCCGGTAGAATTTTGCGCACAGTACAACTTAGTCACTGCTAAGCCCTGGTGCAAAAACCATGAAAGAATGTTTTCGATGTGGAAGAGACCAGGAGACCTAAGAAGACAGAAGATTTCACGCAGATCATACAACAATAAGACATCATCCTCATTGCCTTTGGGTCTTTGTCTCGCTTCACTGGATTTGGCGGTGTTAATGGCAGAGGGTGACCGGATGCCCTTCCTGTCACCACCCCAAATTCCCCGCGATGGAATTAGTGTACCCAGCTGTCTGCATCTAGCGCAAGCCACGAAATAGTGCAAACGTGTTCAGATGTCTGCGAGTCTTGTAACTGAGGCGGAACGTTGTGACCAGCCCAGTATTCACCTAGCGGGATGTGGAAAACCGCCTAAGAACCACATCCAAGTTGGCCAGCATACCGGCCCTCGTCGTTAATCCATATGGTGGATTCGGTCTGGGGCCGGCGCGCCTACTCGAGTCCAGGAAGCAGCGCATTAGCGCTCTCTGTTACCTTGGCGGGTATACAACGCTAAGACAAAAATCTAATGAAGCTTTAAATTACAAATCACTTCCAGTAGCAAAAGCGAACTTTTACCATCCTTTATTTGTTATGAACTGTAAAGTGAAAGTCAAGAAACTGGAGTAATGTATAATATTAAATAGGCGGGGCCAAGATGAACTGCAAGGACTTATGGCTGTTCCGAATTTAAGAAGGAGCATTAGGCAACGACTGACTCAGGCAGTGAATGGAATACAATGGAAGATGAATTAGTACTGTCGAGAGATGGAACAGCTATGACAGAAAAGGATCAAATAATGACTAAGACTAAGGCCAGTACAAAACCTTCGAGACTACTCAAGATACTGAATTTAACTGAAAAAGTACAATAGAAAATACAAAAACACAGTCAATGAAGTGTTCGAAAGAAAATACAGACGCCAAAAGTGTGAGGCTGGCAGAAGGTATAAAATGGCAAAGGAGGAATAACTTGAGGAGAAATGCAAGTCTGTAGACGCACGCATGATAGTGAAAAGACAGGTGCGCGTATATGGAAATTAAAGAAGCCTTTAAAAATAGGAAATCAGCTGTATAAATATGAAGAGCTAAGATGGAAGTCCAGTATAAAGCAAAGAAAGGAGCTCTGAAAGATGAAAGCTAGAAGGAATATTGAGAAGTGCTGCACAGTGGAAACGAGCGTGAAGACAATATTATGGAAAGGCAAAGGGATGTAGATGAAGATGAGATATGATTCTGCGTGAAGAATTTGAGGGGCGCAGTAGAATGCCTAAGGCATCTGAAGTAGAGGACGCTACCTCAAAATAATTGCGATCTTTGGATACCATGAAAAAAGTATTATGAAACAAACGAAATACTATCGGATAGAAAGGAGAATGTTATAAGTCGAAGTCCGAAGATGTTAGGTACTGAAAGACGCAAATGTTAGCCAACCATCAGCTTAATAGGTTATAGTTTCAAAATGTAGACATGAATTATTCACGAATGAATGAAAAAGACTGGAAGAAGCTTACCTCAGGAGGGATCAGCTTGGGTTCTGGAGAGATGTAGCAACATGTGAGGCAATACTGACCCTACGACGTATGTTTGAAGATAGACTAAAAAGGCAAGTTTATGTTTATGCCATGAGCAGATTTAGAAAAATAAAATGTTGACTGGAATACACTCCTAAGAATTCTGAAGGTAACAGAGGCAGCGAAAGATTATCTACAAATTGTACTCCTGCAGAAACCAGACTGCTGTTATTAGAGTCGACAAACACCAATATTAAGCAGAACCCGAAAAGAGAATGAGACTGTATTGTAGCCTATACCAGCTGTTATTAATTCTGTACACTGAACATTCAGGGAAAGGAAATATGAACCTTGTAGTCTGTCGATGAAATTTGTTTCATAAACGACAAAGGTTTCTTAAGACTAGTTGACTGAAATGGTTAGCGTCTCTATAAGACATTATATGATGAACAGCAACAAAAGTAAAACAGAGGTAATGAGATGTAGTCGAAACAAATAAGGTGACGCAGAGGGAAGTGAGACACCAAAAGTAGTAAACGAGTTCTTCTATTTGGGTAGTAAGATAACTGATTATATTGAAAATACAGAAGACATGAAACGCAAATTGTCATTGGAAGGAAATTTGTTTCTAGGAAACAGAGGATTTTGTTAACATCGGCTGTAGATTTATTTCGAACGAAGTTTTTCTGAAGGCATTTGTCTAGAGTGTGAGCTTCTGCGGAAGTGAACCGCTGATGTTTAACAGACCAGAAATGAATAAAACCCGAAGTGTTTGAAATGTATTGCCATGGAGGACTTCTGAGAATTAGATGCATAGATTCGATAACTATTCGCAGGTTCTGAATGGACTTGGGGAGCTAAGAAATATATGGCACAACCTGAATAAATGAAGGTATCGCTTGACAGTATCTCAAGGCACCGAGGAATCGTAAATATGATCTTCTGCGTAAAATTTTTAGCGGGAAGCCAGTGCATGATTACAGTAAGCAGTGTCTTTGTCTTCTATTTCTTTCTTTGTCTATCTGTGAGCCGCCTTCAGCTGTTACTTTGACTTCATTATTAATTCGAACTACTGTCTTTCTGATATGTTGGTTATAAACTTTTAGTCTTATAAGAGATTTTTAGACCTGCTATCAAACTCACTCTGTAATGTTATTTTATTCTTTGATTTTATCTGAACCAGAGGCAAGCAGTCAGCGACAGTAATATGGAACTAGTGAATGTTTGTTTCATCAACATTAATTTTTTCCTCCTTTTCTCAGTTTACGAATCTGAAAAATTCTTTCAGGTCAGCTGAAAACAGTTTTGGTGACATGGAACCTCCCTTCCTAACGCTTAATCCGTTCTGAATTTTTCAGTATCTTCATGAAGTTTAATGGAAGCTGTAGTATTGACCTACATTTTATTCAGTATATTAAGATAAGTAGAGTCAATGTCTTGTATCTTCTACTTCCACCGACTGTAAACGCACTGAGAGGTTATTGATGGAATGACTAGTTGTTTAAGCAGTAGTACGTACGAAGTTATACAGTGTCTACATCACATATTATCACTGTAGCTTGTTCCTGTAAAATGAGTTTCTTATATCTAGTTGCAAAATTACTATACAATATTATTTGACATGAGTTTAGTATTTAGAATTACGTGAAGTAAATTATACAGGAAGATTCAACTAAGCTGCTCACATCAGATATTTCCGAGCCATTTCATAAACCATAATTCTGTTTTCACCCAAATCAATTCTTGGAATTCCTTTCGCAATGACGCATAGTTTCATTTTAGAGCTATATTAATAATACAGATATCGGTATCAGATCAGCTTTCTCAAATGAAACTATAATCTTATCTACTAGTTGTATCGTAATTCTAAGCTGTTGAATTTGCTGTGAACGCTCTTCAACATTCCATTAGTAGTTTCGGAGAAATACTGTATATAGAACTTAGGATATATCTGTTTTAAGCACGAAACCTATTGCTGTCTAAAACGTAAGTGCATGACGTTGTCCGGAACTGTCGTGTCAGGCTAATGAGACATTTAAGTTTGACGCAGCTAAGACAGTCCGCTTACAAAAACAAAGTACTGGAGTAAGGTTTAAGTTAAACTGATACTATCCACAACTGGCTACATGTGGCTGGACGGGCATAACCACTGGAAGTCAAAGGATGTGCCAACTAGTGATGATTATCCAGTCAACTCAGGTAACAGTGTTGGCCTTGTTTCTGCCGGAGCTTTGAAAGTAAGAAGCAGAACAAAAATTGAATGGAACTGTAAAACACGGAATTGAGGTAAACAGTTTGTTAAGTAATAACTTTGCGTCATGAATTTAATGTGAAGATAAACTCTGACAATGTAAATATGAAATGAAATGATCGTGTGGCATTGCTGGGCGGGAGGCCCCATCCGGGGAAGTTCGGCTGCCTGGTTGCAAGTCTTATTTCATGGGACGCCACACTGGGCGACTTGCGTGTCGGTGATGAAGAAATGATGATGAGGCCAACACGACACTGAGTTCACAACCGGTGAAAATTTGCAACACGACCGGGAATCGAACGCGGCCCTGCTGCTTGTTAGGCAAACACTTCAGGCGACTGATAACATATTCACTTCCCATTCAGCTACATGGAAAGAGCTGCATGAGTGTTTCTTTTCCACAAACGAGTAGTGAGCGGGCACCCATCGTTCTCTTACCACATGCGTCTACGTATCTCAGGTGGTACTTCCTCTAGGGGACCCGGTATCACTTCGGTAATAGACTGTGCATGTCTTTTAGCCTTTAAAGTTTCTTCAGTGAAGTAACGACCCATCGCAGTAGCCACCAATAATCCTGCACCAAACATTCAGATACCTGCCCCTGATGCTCCGATTTCCCCAGCCGGTACAGATTCTCAGTGGCACTTTACTGCATATGTCTTGTATTTAGATTTAGATGATATTTGAAGGCAGCTTCAGTGGTAAAGATACACAGAACCTCCAAAGAAATTGGTGCAGGGATGCGTATTCAAATACAAAGATATGTAAACAGGCAAAATACGGTGCTAAGGTCGGCAACGCCTATTTGAGAGAACTAGTGTCTGGTGCTGTTGTTGGATCGGTTATTACTGCTACCAAGATTTAAGTGAGTCTGAACGTGGTGTTATAGTCGGCGCACGAGCGATGGGGCACAGCCTCTCCGAGGTAGCGATAAAGTGTGGATTTTCCAGCACCATCATTTCACGAGTGTACTGTGAATATCAGGAATCAGATATAACATCAAATCTCCGATATCGCTGCAGCCGGAAAAAGATCTTGCAAGAACGGGACCAACGACTACTGAAGAGAATAGTTCAATGTGACAGAAGTGCAACCCTTCTGCAAATTGCTGCAGATTTCAGTGCTAAGCCATAAACAAGTGTCAGCGTGCAACGATTTAATGAATTATCACTGATATGGGCTTTCGGAGCCGAAGGGCCATTCGTGTACCCTTGACTCCACGACAAAAAGCTTTACGCCTCGCCTGGGTCCGTCATTACCGACATTGGACTGTTGATGACTGAAAACATGTTGCCTGATCGGACGAATCTCCTTTCAGATTGTATCGAGCGGATGGACGAGTACAGTTACGGGGACAACCTAATGAATCCTTGGACCCTCCGAGTCCGCAGGGCACTGTTCAAGCTGGTGGAGGCTCTATAATGGTGTGGAAGGTGCCCAGTTGCATTGATATGGGACCCCTGATACGACTAATATGACTCTGGCAGGTGACACGTAAGTAAGCATCCTGTCTGATCACCTCCATCCACTCATGTTTATTGTACATTCCGACGGACTTGGACAATTCCAGCAGGACAATCCGACACCCCACACGTCCAGAATATCTACAGAATGGCTCCAGGAACATCTTATGGGTTTAAATACTTCCGCTGGATACCATTCTCACGGGACATAAACATTATTGAGCATATCTGGGATGGTTTGCAAAGTGCTGTTCAGAAGAGATCTCCACTCCCTCGTACTCTTACGTATTTATGGAAGCCCTACAGGATTCATGGTGCCATTTCCCTCCAGCACTACTTCAGAGATTAGTCGTGTCCTTGTAACATCGCGTTGCGACATTTCTGCATGCTAGTGGGGGCCGTACACGATATTAGGCGGGTGTACCAGTTTCTTTGGCTCTTCAGTGTACTTCTTTGAAAAAAGAAGCTGTTGTCCTAACGTCGCATCAGAACCGAGCTACAGAAGTCGATGCGTTTTTTGTAATTCCACAGGTTAATCTGTAGAAGTGACACATAATAGGAATGGAAGTTCTTTGGGCGAAAAATGCGAACAACGCTTGGCTGATTTATATTAGTGGCACTCACAAAATTTCTGGAAACAAACATGTGAGTTATGAGCAACATCTGCCAGAATATCTATCTCAGTGGTGTCCAGAGCTGAACCTTTTCGTTTACCTGAGTCACATTAGAACCACAGTCGCAGACAAGTATTTGTGAGCCATCCACTGTGTATTTAATACTAACACTCTGAGTAAGAAAAAACAAAAAATGCTACATCCACACTTGCCATAAAGAAGTAGCATATTGATTTGTGAAAGACATTTATTTTCCCAAACTAACCAACACTCGGCACACGTCCATGATACTTATAGAATGAAAGCTGCATTTCATCTGTGCCCATTTTGTACTAGTCTCGTTGCGAGCCAGCACTGTGCTTCGTCCTATCTAAAGTGATCTATTTCGTTATTTTGGTATGAAAACATGAATTTCCGCGTAAGGCACCAATTATTTTTATGTTCAAAATATATTGTGATTACGACGAAACTAGGTATCCGATTTTGAATAATCGAACGCTGATGAATTCCTCTATTTTAGAAATAAGACATTATCAGCAAAATTTACTGTAGTTACATTTGAATAATCCAAGTTGAGAGCAATATTTCTGCAATCAATGTAGCAATTAACGAGATTGTATAATGTTGGTCTCCCCTCTAGATGAGGTGTACTTAACTGTGGGCTGGCGCAGTCTGCATTAGATCCAAGGAAGACAAGTTTCAAACCTTCTTTTACGTCATGGTGCCTAAACTAACCCCGCTAGAAAAATTGTACTTAAATGTGGAGCTCTAGCTACAAGGCATCCATTATAACAGGATGCCTCAGCGGACCTCGTTAGAAAAGGAGCATTTAAATGGGGGGCTGTGCAGTCCGCATTGGATCTGTTGAAGACAAGTGGCAAGACACCTTAAATGAGAGTCCGCATGAATATGCTAACCAGCACTGTATCAACAAACACGCGCTGTGCAGAAGACTATGAACATGCTACACATAGTGGTAGTTTCAAGAACAAAGACATCATCTAGCGCAGCCTATTTTGTTCAAAAAGGCGCCTACAATTGTACTAAATCGCTGCAGCAAGTGAAAACGCGGTACGTGTGACTCGCTACTGTTAACCAACTATTTCATTATTTGACGTAACTAAGTAGGCTTCTGTGACCTGTGTCATGACAATTAAAATTATACTGGGTGTGATACCACGTCCTTGTATAAATTACTTCAAACTGTAAAACCAATGTTTCGAGTGTATTACAATGGTCTTCGTTGGGACAAGACTGGTTTTAGTGGAGAAAAGGTGCCGTTTTAGTACAATCGAATGTCCTGTTTATAATAGTTTATAATTAAGTTACTTCATATAATGACGCGGTTCTACTCCAGAAAAAATTTAATCATAATTATTTCATTACCTGGTTTAATTCAATGCTATTTCGTGTTTCTATGCATTCTTTCGTTTTTGTACACATTAATCCAATAAGCATAAGTGCTTGTCTATATTCTCAGGTATCTTTCCTTTTCGTAGTGTTTAAAAATAAGTTAAATTTTAAATTACTTTTAAACCTTGTGACGGAACAGTTTATTGTAACATGAATACCGATAAAATGGTAGAGGAAATCTCATCTTGTTTTTCAACACGAAAATATGAGTTCTGTTGGGTGACTAGGAAGTTGCTCAAAGCCACTCGAAGCAAAGCCACGTATTTCTGAACCGTATATACGATTCGATTTATATCTTATCCAGCAACGTCCAGAAAAAGCTGAGACCTTAATATGCTCGGTTAAACATGCGATGTCTCGCTGTATGCAATTCGTCACACCATTAGTACGCCGACATCACTGTTCACGTGTGGCATTCGAGGCTATGCGGTTGTGGGTTACCGCTAATGCATAGTCACCGGGCAATCAGCTCTCTCAATAGCGTCCATCTCCCTTTCATGTTGCTGACACTGCAGAAAAGAAGTCAGAGATACGAAAGGCTTGCAGGAGGGCGCACGATATTGCGTGTAGCATTCTTCATTTCTTTTGAAGTCCGCATGAATCTTTGGTATCGAATTTGAGCATGCAGTAGAAAGTTTATAATAAAAGATACTTTTCAGACTTATTTCATGCAATGTGTGGTTAACTTTTTACTGGTTCGTGTATGAGCAGAGATGTTTTTAGTCTGAGACCATATATCAGGTCCTATCTTCATAATGAAGAATGACAACATAAATTGAGCACTTTATTCTTCATAGCACAAAATCACAATTTTCTCGTAATCGGAAGCATAGATGCTATTTTCAGAAAACCAGTCACTCCGCAGATTACTCGATCTGTCAAAATAAACTGGTTATAAATTAGTTTACACTCGTCTCCTGTTTATACTGATGCAAACTGAATAATTCTTTCACAAAACAAGGACAACTGTCATTTCATTCGGATGCAGAACATACGATTTCTGAGACAAGTCTGATAGTACAATACGTGGACGTACGTTGATTTGCAATTTAGTGAGACACACCTGCTCGGTAGCGTGTAGCATCCCAATAGTGCGAGACACAATGGGTCGACGATTTTAATACGTTGACTGGGAAAAAACTAAAAGACATTTACTTAAACTGTGTGACATTTTGTGATTAATTACAAAGCGAAATTATTTCAGTGATGATTTTCTGCGTGGCCGAGAGACGAAATAGAGAGATCGAGAGAGAAAGAGGGAAACATCAATAATATAATGTAGTTCTTTACTTACGGAGCTATTTTTGTATGATTTTAGCTTTGATTCAGCTCTTCAGTAATTTATAATTATAAATTTTCACCAGAATGTCGGTGACAGTTATATTGATTCCCATGAGTGAAGGCGAACGCCGTGACTAGAAGAATAATCTTCACCTGAAAGTATTTGGCGATTATAACAAAATGGGTAGTGATAATCTCTCAGAACTCATAAAACTGACCTAGTTTTTTTTTAGCAAGATCCATTTAGCTTTGCGATAGTAAATAGTTTGTCACTACAGTACATTCTTTCCTCGCGGGAAACCAGATCCAGCAGGCTCACTGAACGCCGCTTTAGTTCAATTCCTGGAGCAACCAATACGTAATGTCCAGCGCCATGCAGGCCGTGTCCACCACAGCACACATGATGCTATGCTCCATGCAGTGTAAAGTCTTTTGTACTGAGAGCTCACTGGCTCAGAGAAGCAATAAAATACTCTTCCAAGTGATTGTAAGAAAGCGCAGTCCATTACCGTTTTCGAAATGAGTCGTCGAACACATGCACGTAATTATATAGAATGAACATTAACAAAACCGACACTTTGCAGGGACGAATGCCTGACAGTAAATAGAGGGTAAAAGGTCCTATGAACATGTGTCCGAAAATGCAACGCGTCCACGGTAGATGGTGCTGACGATTAATCGTTTCTCTGACCACATGCCGCGTGTTCCTTCTGTGTTGCAGCGTGCGTGTTTGACGCAGCGTACTGTACGCAGCAGAATGGTCCGGTATTCGTGTCGGGAACAACACGAAATGATGTTAGTGTACGGCGAAGGAGATAGAAACGATCGCGAGTCAGCACAACTATACCAACACAAGTACCCTCATAGACGCCAACCACTTCACACAACATTTCAAGCCCTTTTAGGGCGTTTGTGTGATCATGGGTCCTTTCAGACAGACGAACATGCAGGGAGGTGGCGGACTGTGAATACATCATATTTTGAGGACGGACTTTAACATGATACTGTGACTAATCGTATTACTTGCTGCAGGCAAATGACCCCTAACATGGTGTAAGCAAAAGTACGATTATGTGTATCCTGCATAACAACTGCCACTATCCCTATCACCAGCAATCCCTTGAGGTTATTTTGAACATCTGTTGTTACGTGGACGCGAAGTAGCTCTGTGCTGTGTTCCGGGACAATTAGTTGTCGTTGCACGCACATCATACATTTCCAGTCAGGACTCCGTCCGTTCGGTTTGTCGGTTTTTTTTAATGTTCATCCCGTAGATCTATATCGTTGACGTCAAGCAGTTGCAGAATTATTGGCAATATTTCTTTCTCAGGCATTAAAATATTTTTGAGGAATGAAATATCTTCCACAAACTTCAGCATGGATTCCACAAATAGAAATACAGTGAAGCTCAGCTCGTTCTTTCCTTCCACGTTTAATCTTTTTGGAAGATTGTTGAAGCTAACGTAAAAGGCTCACACTTGAAAGTTCTGGGAATAATGTTATCTTTAAGGGAAATGTCAGCAAGGGATGGGAAGAATCACCTTGTGCAGAGGCCTCATTCAACATGCTGAAGGGGCAAGTCCGGCAACAGTTGGCGCACATTGGAACGAACGATGCCTGTCGTCTATGCTCTGAGGTCATACTTGGTTTATTCCAGTGACTGACAGAGAGGGTGTATAAGACCAGCCTAGTTCACGTAGTTGCGATGGAACTCATGAGCTACACCGTTGGTACCACAACTGACTGGGACCCTCTAGTTCCCATGAGAGTAAAAACCTTAAACTAAAGAGTTCGAAGGTTCAACCACAAGCTAGGCTTTGTCTTCCTGGACTTGCACCATAGGACTCACAACTGAAGGGCTTCATAAATGAAAGACTGATAACCAAGGGCTCAATGTGTGTGGCGTTTAAGCAATTTTTCTTTAATCTTAGGAGACTCTCCATCCTATCGAAATAATGACACCTATTGGAGACGCCGAAATGTAAAAACCGAAGAAATGGCCCACATATATGAAATGAACTGAAAATCACATCAACAATATTTTTAAAGGATTAAAATCCTAGAAATCAGTTGACGAAGCATTCTCAAGCAAGTTCCAGAGTTTGAAGCAGTCCTAAAAGTCAATAGAGAATCATGTAACACCAGGCACAGACAGCCGGTTAAAACCTGAAACCGACAGCAGTGTGAATTGTGGAGTAAATCGAAGCGTACATGTGAAGACTGGCTTATGGGAGAAAGAGGAGGTGTAACCATCGTAGTCGACAAGAAAGTCAAATCGACCGAGACAGAAATTGAAAGTTGTGCATTACTGTTTGGACAAGGCTCAGTATCAACGGGTGATATTAGCTTTTTGGGTCCATGTACGGCTAACAATGTCACATCAGTATGTAACAGTTTTAAAGAAGGTTCTTCTAAATATGTTTCCCAGTCTCGCTCTCATTATTGGAGGAGACTTCAATCAAACAATTGATATGCCGTACATACACCTTTCAACTGCTTGCTGTTCAACCCTCAACTTTTTGATCACTTAACGAACGTGTATTAGATTCATAAGTTAATACTGGCAGTATAGACTGGCTGCAAACTGTCAGTTTGAGGCCCAATGGTTAGTTACTACTGACTACAGCGGCCAGCATTCAAAATGAATTTAAAATTATTTATATACTTGTTTTTATTTTTTTAACTGATGATCCTCTTGTTGTATTCAACTACCCTAGGAATACAAATTCTTCACCTGTTTATATAAAATCACCATTAATCATTATTATTAATCTGTCGGCATGAAGACTGTGAATTATTTTAGTCTCACTGTAATTAATCTTCAGACCAACTGTCATACTTGCTCTATTCAGTTCCTCCATTCTATGCTGACGTTCTTCGGAATCCGAGGCAAACAAAACAACGTCAGCTGCAAATTGAAGATGGTTCAGATATCTGTTTATGCATATTCCTATTTCATCCCAGATTAGAGATGTGAAGGCTTATTTCAAGCCCGCAATTCGTGGTCGTGCGGTAGCGTTCTCGCTTCCCACGCCCGGGTCCCGGGTTCGATTCCCGGCGGGGTTAGGGATTTTCTCTGCCTCGTGATGGCTGGGTGTTGTGTGATGTCCTTAGGTGTTAGGTTTAAGTAGTTCTAAGTTCTAGGGGACTGATGACCATAGATGTTAAGTCCCATAGTGTTCAGAGCCATTTGAAACATTGCCATTTTAGCTTATTTCAAGACTACAGGAAATAAATTTGGTGAAACGGAGTATCCTTACACAACTCCTTTCACAGTCATGAACATTTTTGTCTCTTAACGTAATCGAGTGAAAGGTGTAGCCTTGTTCCATTGCCATGAAGATGATACTACATGAAACGAACAAGACTTACCGGAAAATTTTGCATAATTCGATTATATAAAAATCGATAGTTGCTTCCGATTCTTGTCCAATATTAGATGTTTTTGTGCTGTGCCAAAACCAATGTAAGATTTACAAAATATGTTCCCTACACAAACGGACAAGAAATGCAGTAACAGTTAATTTCCACTTTCTGTAAACGGCTGAGTAGTCACCAAAGGCCGTTAAAGGCTAATAAAATAATTTTGGTATCTTAAATAGTGTCTGGTTGATGCAAATACGTAGTGAGTAAAACCGCCATCTGTCTGTTTAACTCTGCGGTGTAATGTGCATTTTGAGTGGTCTAGGGACCTCAAGCAATGCGTTTTCTGTGTCTAATGTAATGTAGTTCCTATGAAAATAGGAAATGATATCTTTGTTACGGTCTTCAGTGCGTGGTTGGTTAGATACAGTTTTCAGTAGTAATATATACCGAGAAATTCTCTTCATTTCTGAATATCTGCTACACGTAGACCTATTCGAGCTTTCTTGCTATAGTCGATAGTCACACATCAGAATTTAAGTCGAGTCTTAGTCACACACCAGAATTTATTGGCCCCCCTCGCTCCCCATTTCTCCCTCCCAAGTGTGGCCATACGATAGTTTGTAGGGGGGGACGGGCGTTAGACCAGGGGTATGGAGTATATTTTAATACTTTTATAAAGACAGATGTCGAATTGTAAGTAGCCATAAAAAAGTTGCAGTTCCAATCCTGTTAAAAACCTGTGTAATACCGACTTTTAAATTATTTTCTTGAAGGAAAAAAATCTGACTACACCACATTTTTTTCCTATCTCTGAGAGCTAGAGCAGCAGCCTCCGCGTATGGGCGCCCTTGCCACCCTCTCCACCTCACTCACATACACACACATACACACACATACACACACACACACACACACACACACACACACACACACACACACACACACACGCACATGAACACTATTCCCGATTATCTGATTGCAAATTAACTATTCCTTGACGTATCATGATGTGTCTTCTTTTACTCAAGATGTACTATAGAGATCGTTTGTTCAGATTGCTTTCAGAAAACTCTTAATAGGACACCTTATCTAAACCTGTAATCTTCTTCATTTGTAGCTGAAACCCAGTTTAAAAAGTCTAAATTCTCTTCTTGTCTGTAGTCTTTATTGTACATCAGCCCCTATACTACAGACAAATACTCTCAGAAAAGACGTGCTAACATTTGAATATCTCTTTCTCAGAAAAGCTTTTCTTGTTGTTGCCAATCTGCATTCCTTATAATGTTTACCTTTAAAGTTGGCAGTTATTTTGCTGCTCAAACAGTAGAAGACGTCTGTTACTTTCAGTGTCTCAATTCCTGATGTAATGTCCTCAGCATTACCTATGATTTAATTCTACTACATTCCCTTAGCATTGCTTACAATTGTCGGTGTTCATTTCTGCCTCGCTTTCATGCTTTCTGGTTTTTATTCAAATTGTAGATAAAATTTCACTCCCTGTATTTTATCCATTAAAAATTAAGACTTTCAAAGAGTCTTTTCACACTCAACACTGTTAAATGTTTCCTTTAAACACAGAAACGCAGTAAGTAGAATATGTTTACCGTAGTTCAATCCATATTCTAAGATGAGGTCGTAAGGATAGTATTAATTCATGTGTTTCCACATTTGTCCAGCACGAAAATTGATCTTTTCGTGTTTAGGGCGCTTCGTCAGTAGGTAATCTGTGTTGTCATTTAGCAAAACCTGACTTATTAAAGAGATAGTTCGGTTGTAATCACAATAAAAATAACTCAATATTGTTGAAACATAATTCACGTAGCATCTACCCAACAGTGAAATCCAAAATAGCGAATTATCCGAATACGTTTCGTAACCACTATTCCTGTAACTACGTTGCGTCTACCATAGGTGACTTCCACACTAAGGACCCAAAGAAACTGGAACACCTGCCTAATATCGTGTATGACCCCCGCCAGCACGCAGAAGTGCCGCAGCACGGGGTGGCATGGACTCTACTAATGTCTGAAGTAGTGCTGGGGGTAACTGTTACCATGAATCGTGCAGTGTGTCCATAAATCCGTAAAAGTACGAAGAGGTGGAGATCTCTTCTATACGTCGGCCTCTGTGGCCGAGTGGTTCTAGGCGCTTCAGTCCGGATCCGCGGTGCTACTGCGCTCGCAGATTCGAATCCTGGCTAGGGCATAGATGTGTGTGATGTCCTTAGGTTAGTTCGGTTTAAGTAGTTCTAAGTCTAGGGGACTGATGACCTCAGATGTTGTCCCATAGTGCTTAGAGCCATTTGAACCATTTTTTGTTGCAAAACATCCCAGGTATGCTAGAGTGGATTTAAACTCAAAAGAGTGTTCCTGGAGCCATTCGGTAGCAATTTTGGACTTGTGGGGTGTCGCATTGTCCTGCTGGAATTGCCTAAGTCCGTCGGAATGCACAATGGATATGGATGGATGCAGGTGATCAGACAGGATATTTACATACGTGTCACCTGTCAGAGTCGTATCTAGACGTATCATGGGTCCCATATCACTCCAACTGCACACGCCCCACACCATTACAGAGCCCTCTCGAGCTTGAATAGTCGATTTATGAGGTTGTCTCCGTATCCGTACACGTCAATCTGCTCGATAAAATTTGAAACGGGACTCGCCCAACCAGGCAACATGTTTACAGTCATATGTCGGTGTTGATGGGACCACGCCAGGTGTAAAACTTGGTGTTCTGCAGTCATCAAGCGTACACGAGTGGCCCTTTGCCTCCGAAAGCCCTTATGGATGATGTTTCGTTGAATCGTTGGCACGCTGACACTTGCGGATGACCCAGCATTGAAATCTGCAGCAATTTGCGGAGAAGTTGTACTTCTGTCACGTTGAACGATTCTCTTCAGTCGTCATTGGTCCCATTCTTGCAGGATCTTTTTCTGGCAGCAGCGATGTCGGAGATTTGATGTTTTACCGAATTCCTGATATTCACGGTTCACTCATGAAATGATCGTACCGGAAAATCCCCACTCCATCTCTACCTCGAAGATGCTGTGTCCCATCGCTCGTGTGTCCGCAGCTCCTGGTCTACGGGCTAGCGTTGCTGCCTCTGCATCATGGGGTCCCGGGTTCGATTCCCGGCCGTGTTGGGGATTTTCTCTGGCCGAGGACTGGGTGTTTGTGCTGTCCTCATCATTTCATCATCATCCTCATCATCATTTGTGAGAGTGGCTAGATTTGATTGTGGAAAGGAAGTGTACTGTGTAAAAATTGGCACTTTGTGTGGGCGCTGATGACCGCGCAGTTGAGCGCCCCACAAACCAATCATCGTCATTGCTCTTGTGCCGACTACAACACCACGTTCAAACTCACATCTTGGTAACTTGCCATTGTGGCAACAGTAACCGATATAACAACTGCGCTAGATACTCGTTGTCTTAAATAGGCGTTGCCGAGCGTAGCGCCGTATTCTGCCTCTTTAGATATGTCTGTATTTGAATTCCCATGCTTATACCAGTGTTTTTGGCGCTTCAGTGTAGAAGTCCTTCGCTAGTCATGAGATATCGTTTCCCGAGACGGATGAAATAAAAAGAAACTGTAACAGGAGGAGAAATGCGGGCAGTGACTGGTCGGCCGTCAGGGCCTCGTCAGAGAACCGTGTCCTCCCTGGCAGGGGACACGCGACGGGGCACGTCAGTACCTGCACGTAAATCAATGGGCGAGCAGCGAGCACCGAGCGGCCGCCGTTGACACATATCGCGCATACGGATCAAGCCAGGTCTTCCGTGATTAGCGAATGTGGAAGGTATTACTGAGCGCCGCCATTAACTGAATGAGTTGTGGGAGGCGCTCACGCACGCGCTGGGAGGGACTGGACGGGGTGCGGATACCATGTGTGCAGAGGTGACGGCGCCCTCGTAAATGAGTTCGCCATAATTGGCATCGGCAGATAGTCGCCGACGCCATAGGTGAGTGGACCGACTAAATTCTTCGGCTTTCAACTCCTCTGAGGCAACGAAGTGGCATTTATAAACATGATGTATTGACGGGGAATGTGTGCACTATGGGAATATACTCGTCACACTCGTCTCTCGTGGTCCGTTCACAACGTCAGAGGGTTTCCTCTGTTTTCCACTACAGTGTTCGTAACGTTTTCACTGTAGTTAAAGAAATAAGGAAAAACATCTCCTTTCCGCTTTCTATATCACAGACTACAGATATGGAGTTGTTTTTTTTTTCACTCAATAACTTAACGGAAAAGGTGAAAAGAAGTGTTCCATTTCATTAACTTTGGATACCCTTGTATTACCGGTAGGTTTCCACCATATTTCAGGTTCGGTCTGTGTAATATGAAACGTTGACATAAATGCTGTATTCCTAAGGTATGACCTATCCAGTATATCGTGCCATAAATTATTGATGCGCGTAAGTGTACTGAACTCTTTGATTCTGCGTCTTTGCTACGAGAGAAGCACAATAATAAATTTGTTTCACTTCATATTTACTTCAGTATCAACAATTAATTCATTAATTCTGCTTTAGTCACTGATATTTGTTAATGAGCTAAATTTTGTGCTACCGTTATTCTACTGTTTCTACATAAAAAAAGCATTGTGTTTCCTACGAAATTAAGAGATTATCCATATACATTGAAAAATTTGTATTTCTGTTTCTCTAACATAATTAATTTAACTATTTATTCTTTCTGTAAATCGCACTGCTAGATATACGTTGAGTATGATGGCCATAACGTCTATCATTCTGCATGGTTTCTGTTTGTTCTAAGTCGTGTCTCACTACCACTTTCGCGCAACGACGCTCTGAGCGTGTTTTTTAGGGAATTTACTAGTTTGAACCTGGGACCTGTTGCTGGTAAGGAGACGCCAGACCACACATGACATGTAGAGTGCAGAAGAGTCCAGTGAGACTAGCGATGATATAACCAAATACTTAATGATTTCAGCATCAGCTCCACTGCACTCCCTGTAAAAAAATCTTAATACTAACTAAATTTAGTGGAAGGGGTTCAAGGCTTTCCTATTTTTAGTTAGCTGGTAAAATAACGTCGAAAAATCAGTTAAGTTTACCATTCGAAACTTTATTCTACTCACAAAACATTGTTTATAAATTGCACTATTGATGAAAGGAAATGTTTTAATACAGGATGATAGAAACCAACTGCGTTCAACAAAAATGTGAACGAATATTCCCTGAATGGGTTTCCAAGTTCTACAATGGATCGAAGGATGACCTATGCCATATCACATCTATAATCTAGGTTTAAATTAAGTTTCACAAAAGAGAAAACTATCAAAATGGTCTACAGTGACCCTCAATTATCTTTAATTACTTATCTAACTTGTCGTAAATTACAGTGGCTGATGTGGCTTCTCAATAATTATTGAACAGAAAAATCATTGCATTTCAGATTTTAACTTACATAGCAAATGTGAATACCATGAGCTTTAATTGACGATCGACACTAGTATTACATAAAAAGGGGATGTAACTGATGAGACTTCTGCAGTTCTGAGTGAAGCCTTATGCACTCAAAAATGCAGCGTTGTGTGCGTTCATTACCTTGTCGGTGTTCGTCAGGGGGCGGCAGCCGGTGCAGCTCCGTACAGCTCGCCGTCTCTGAAGCAACTCTCCTTTCTAACTTCTCCTTACTACCATTTACCGAAGCTGGTTTAAAAAAAACTATCTGGCTGTGTTTTCATCTGACCAATCAGGGTCTCAATGTTAACCTTAAGTTCCGCCTACAAAAATTCTGTCTGTCCAACGAGAAACGTTATACTTTTCGTGGTGGAGCAATGTTTTTAAAGTTTGAAAGATAACAGAGACGCGAAAAAGTCTCACGCTAAAACTTGCAGCTGATGTGGCCCTTTTAGTGTTATCGTAAGATCTATACTGTTCTTCTGGAGGGCTCTATCTTTTAACACGGGCTGCGGCGTGGTCCTGGTGGTTACTTTTCGTGTTGGAGCAATGTTTTTAACGTTTGCAACGTAACAAAGACGCGAAAAAGTCTCACGCTAGAACTTGCGGCTGGTGTGGCCCTTTTAGCGTTATCGTAAGATCTATACTGACCTTCTGGAGGGCTCTAGCTGGGGGGGTGGTCCTGTCGGTTAGCTGGCGACGTGGGTGTCCGTCCCTTATCGTAGGGCCTTCTAGCTTAACACGGTTCTGCTCTCGGCTTCTGTTCTCGTTTCTCCCCTCGGAACTGCGTCTGTCTCACGGTGGGAAGGTATACATGCATTTAGGCATTCTTGTGTTAGTCTGTGGTATTCCATTTGCTCGCTCGTTACTCGTATTACTTAGGTTAATTTAATGTCACGATTTATTCGGAACTATGTGACATACTACTGGATTTGCTTATGATGTCAGGGTTTTCATGGAAGGTGTTGGATTTGTCTGAAACCTTACAAACGTGCTGAGGACACTGGCGTGAATACGAAATTGAATCTTATTAGCTATTATTACAGATTATTCGCTGTTATTCCGAATGCGTATTATTCATACATTACTATTTATAATACACCAATTCCACATAATCTGCTCTACTACATAGAGACAAAACATTTTTTATGTTGTTACCAAAAATCTCGATAAATTATTGATGATTTAATTCAAATGTTTGCATGATACTTTAATAAAATTTCGGATAGACATTGTCACATTTTTTTAAAAATTTACTTCAGATTTTTACGCTATACCATAAGACATATTTGAATGGACAGACCTGGGCTATGTATTTTAAATATATATTATATTTAAACATGTATAAAATAGACAAAGGGAACCGTCATTGCCGGCCGCGGTGGCCGTGCGGTTCTAGGCGCTCCAGTCCGGAACCACGCTACTTCTACGGTCGCAGGTTCGAATCCTGCCTCGGGCATGGATGTGTGTGATATCCTTAGGTTAGTTAGGTTTAAGTAGTTGTAAGTTCTAGGGGACTGATGACCTCAGAAGTTATGTCCCATAGTGCTCAGAGGCATTTGAACCATTTTTGAACCGTCATTAGCAAACATATCGCAAACTTCTTGACAGAGCTACTTCCATTTTTTACACAATACGGTAATCAATATAAAGATAACCATAGGATATGCACTTAAAAAAGTAAAGGTTTTCTATTAAAAATAACTGCGAGAAAAAAATTATGAGATGTGAAAATGTGTGTTTTCGTTTCTTTTCTTGTAGTCAACTATATCTATGATAACAGAACATTTAAACCATTAGACAAATTGTTTCTCCCATATATATTATTTATCCTGTTATATAATATTTAAAAATTGTATGCACGACAACATACACATTTGTTTTCTTCCTCGTAGTCGTTTTTAACAGAAAAGAGGATAGTTGTATTTTTGGGTTATTTTCACTTTGGTATCAGAATCATCCGAAACCATGTAATCCTAGCAACTTGCAGGTGAAACCTAAGCGAAATACTGTCATTGAAGCTACTGTCCTCACAGCTCCATCAGTCGGGACAGACTCTCTCATGCCACATATGCAAATGATTCTAACCCATTTACCCATTTAATCTTAGCATCATAATTTCCCTATCAAGGTGTCGTTTGCAACATCAGTGAACAGAGCTCAAGATCAGAGAGAACGGGGAAGAGGAGGTCGATAGAGTTGGGAGGAGGAAATTGACATGGAGAAGGGTATGGACGACATAGACAGAGAGAGGAGAGAGAAAGATTTACTACCTACATCTCATTTCCATACATGTTGAGCAACTGCGAAGCATTGTCAGGCCCGGTTGTCACTGCGTATACAATGAAATGCCTTTAACAGGTTTTGAAAACGATAACATCGTTATTTTGTTGCGTAAATTGTGTTATATTTGGTGATTAAATGTGTAAATACAATTTTTGATAAAACAAATCAACAAAACAATAAAACAAACTCAAACATTAGCATAATAAGTACATTATTACTTCATAAGCGCTACACAAATTTTTACTACATTAATCATTCTTCTATACAACACAATCTTCTACGTTACAGTTAACGATTAATCAACAGAATGTGAGGATTTGTCAGAAAAAATATTTCAATTTATGTTTAGAATACGATTTGCTACCTGCAAGAGGTTTTGTGTTACTGGGTTGCTAATTAGATTTTTACGAGATGGGAGGGTGATAGGGAAAATCCTAGAAGGAACTAACGGATAGCTAGGCACTAGTGTACTAAGCTGCACGGTCAGATCAAACTTTGCGGGAAGATGGAATGAGAACAGGTGGTTACTTACACTAAAGAAAGATTTAATGGACAGCAAAGACAAGTTGACAGTCTTTTCGACTGTGTGGGTTTTTCGCCAAGATTTCAGTCAGCGACTCCCAGAAATTACGTAAAATTATAACCTATGAACGAATAGAAAATACCTCATTTAGAGAAGCGTCTTTTGTATCAATGTAACCGTAAGTGTAAAAGTCCATGAGGTGATGCTGATTAATAGTTTTTAATTGAAGGCAAAGTTAAGAGGACATGAAATCGAGTCAGTCGATTCCATGTGAATGAACCTTAGTATAAGCTCCTCATAAGCTACACATTTTTGTAGTCAATCGTAAGGAATCCTTGGGGTGATGTAAAGTGCGGTGCCATTGGACAGTGGATGACTGGTAACGAGTGATTCGTAGTGATTATCACGCTGTACCCTGTGGCAATACGACGGAAGGGTTTGAGTTTGGTGAATGCCTGGAGAGCATTATGTGCCGACACGTTTTTACAGAATGGAGGAAATTTGTGCGCTTATGGTGTAGTCGCCTAATTGCGCTGAAGAAAACGGTAACTGCAGGGAGATATGAATCAGTATTAGAGCCGTGCAAATTGCGCACGGAAGAGGAACAATTCTTAGACGTTGCACCATGTTATAAGGCAGCATCTGTGAGACAATGGTTTGTGAACAATAAAATACTAGAAATGGACTGGCCTGCCCAGAGCAAAGGGCTGAACTCAATGGAACACCTTTGGGTTGAGCTTCGACTTGAGTTACAACTTACAAGGGAACCTCCCCATCGCACCCCCCCTCAGATTTAGTTGTAAGTTGGTACAGTGAATAGGCCTTGAAAAACTGAACACACATCAATCTAGAAAACAGGAAGAAGTTGTGTGGAACTATGAAAAAAATAAGCAAAATATGCAAACTGAATAGTCCATGCCTAAGAAATGCAACATAAAGAAAGCACAACCAAAGAGTGGCGTGGTCTCAGGGTTAGCGTGCGCAGCTGCGAAGTGAAACGTCCGTGGTTCAAGTCTTCCCTGGAGTGAAAATTTTAATTCTTTATTTTTAGTTTATGTGACAAAGTCTTATGTTTTCATCACTTTTTCGGGAGTGATTATCACATCCACAAGAAAACCTAAATCTGCCAAGGTAGAAGAATCTTTTTATCCATTCGCCAAGTGTACAAGTTAGGTGGGTCGACAACATATTCCTGTCATGTGACGCACATGCCGTCACCAGTGTCGTATAGAATATATCAGACGTGTTTTCCTGTGGAGGAATCGGTTGACCTATGACCTTGCGATCAAATGTTTTCGGTTCCCATTGGAGAGGCACGTCCTTTCGTCTACTAATCTGACGGTTTTGCGGTGCGGTCGCAAACCACAGACACTAAGCTTATTACAGTGAACAGAGACGTCAATGAACGAACGGACAGATCATAACTTTGCGAAAATAAAATTTTACTCAAGGGGAGACTTGAACCAAGGTCCCCACGTTCCGCAGCTGCTTACGCTAACCACGAGACCACGGCGCTCGTGTACTCACATTATCCTTGATCTTGCCTATCTTGCGCATGGACTACTCAGTTTGTATATTTTGATTATTTTTTTCATAGTTCCACACAACTTCTTCCTGTTTCCTCGATTGATCTGTGTTCAGTTTTTCAAGGCCTATCCACTGTGCCAACTTACAACTAAATCTGAGGGGGGTGCTATGGGCAGGTTCCCTTGTTAGAATTCTCTCCAGACCCCAGAGTCAAACATCAGTACCTTCTCGGGTTCTAGCTCTTGATGAATATTGGGCTGTCGTTCCGCTACAGACATACGATCACCTCACTGAAAGTGCCCCCTGCAGAGTTCAAACTGTCGTAATGAAGAGTAGACACACCCTATATTAATGTCCGCTAATACGTGTCCGGATACACATGATCAGATAGTGTATTTCTGTACAATTAAAATGAGCTTTACTTTTTGAATAAAGTTACCTCGTCTGAGTATTACTACAGTTATTATCTGTTAACATTTCTAAATACATACTCATACCTTTCATGATTAGTCTCTTTGAGACTGCTACTAACGGTTCCATCTAAGTTACCGGAATAAATGATGTACGTTGGAGAACTTAACTCTCATACCTGGAGCATGTGGTGGAAAAACTCCCAGGCGCTACGCTTGGGCCCACTGATGGAAGTTTTCACCAGGTCTACATTTGTTGATTGTGTAATCACACTTGACTACTGCCTTTGCAGATTAATAATAAATAGCGAATATGGTGCAGAAGCTGTAGGAATGTAAACAGGATATGTGATTATGAGCCGGCCGCGGTGGTCTAGCGGTTCCAGGCGCTCAGTCCGGAAACGCGCGACTGCTACGGTCGCAGGTTCGAATCCTGCCTGGGGCATGGATGTGTGTGATGTCCTTAGGTTAGTTAGATTTAAGTAGTTCTAAGTTCTAGGGGACTGATGACCATAGATGTTAAGTCCCATAGTGCTCAGAGCCATTTGAACCATTTTTGTGATTATGATTTGTTTTAAGAAACTGTAGTGTTTGTACCATGGCCACAGAACTCCAGCTACCCTTCCAAAACAATGGCAGAGAAAAGTTACTCTATGTCCATCCACACGACTAAATTGATAAAACAGCAGCATTGTAATTACGTACACGATAACCTCTCTGAAGCTTTTTAGTCACTGTTACTCAGGAAAAAGTCAGGCATATGATAGTGTTTTAGTGCATTCGAATCCTGCCTCCGGCATGGATGTGTGTGATGTCCTTAGGTTATTTCGGTTTAAGTAGTTGTAGGGGGACTGATGACCTCAGATATTAAGTCCCATAGTGCTCAGAGCCATTTGAACCATCTTTTGATCTCTTTATAACAAATAATCTTGGTTAAATAGGGAGCATCGTGACAGATACAGGGATTATTGACAACAAGATCATTGTAGCGAGGCTGGTCACTGCAACATCAAAATCCACCACAAAATCTATCTGCATAAAAATCAAATAAAAGTTTACACCACGCGCTCCTAAGAGATAGTCTCTACTCCTTCCCAACTAGTTAAATAAATATAGATCAGATGTGACTTGGATTCAAAGAAATAATACCCGCGGCAGTTGAGGGATTTATACCAAATAAAGTAACAAAATATGGTATTGATACCCCATGGTATACAAAACAGGTGAGAAAATAGTTGCAGAAGCAACGAAAAACGTATGCCAAGTTTAAAAGAATACAAAATATTTAATATTGGCAATGTTTTACTGAAGACCGAAACTTAGCGTGGACTTTAATGCGGGATACTTTCAAAACTTCGACAAAGAAACTTTGTTTCGAAATCTGGCAGAAAGCCCAAATAGATTCTTGTCGCATGTAAACTATACACCAGCTGTAAAACTCAATCGGTACCTTTACTGCACAATACCAATGGTAATATTACCGATGACAACGACACTAAAGCGGAGTTGTTGAACACAGGTTTTCTCAATTCCTTCACCAATGAAGGCGAAGTAACTACTCCAGAATTCGAATCGAGAACAGACGCCAGCGTAGCTTGGAAGCAGATATTATCGGTGTAGCGAAGCAGCTTAAACCATTTAATAACGCCAAGTCTTACGGTACAAACAGTATACCAGTTAGGTTCCTTTCAGTATATGCTGACACAATAGCCCCATACTTACCAGTCGCGTACAACCGCTCACTCAACGAAAGGTCCATACTAAATGACTGGAAAGTTGCATGGGTCACATCAATAGTCGAGAAAGGACCATACCAATAACGTCGATTTTCAGTAGAATTTTGGAACGTATACGGTGTTTGAACATTATGGATTACCTCGAAGGTAACGGTCTATTGGGACATAGCGTGGAATTGGAAAATATAGTTCTTGTGAAACGCAAGCGGTTCTTTTTTCTTACGAGAAATGAATTATATCGATAGGTGTTCTCAAATGTATTCCAAGTTTATAAGTTTCCAAAAGATTTTAACAACGTTCCTCGCAAGAGACATCGAATCAAATTGCGTGCCTACGGAGTGTCGCTTCAGTTTTGCAATTGGATTTGTGAATTAGTGCAGAAAGTTCACAGCATGTAATAAGCGACGGAAAATCGTCGACTAGAAGTAAAGTGTATCAATCGTTCGACAATGACGTCTTTTAGGCCCTCAGCTGTTTCTAATCTGTATAAACGATTTAGGAGACAAACCGAGTAGACTTCTCAGATTGTTTTCAGAAGACACTGTCACTTACCGTCTGGTAAAGTTATTAGAAGATCTAAAGCAATTGCAAAATGACTTAGAAACGATATCTGTATGGTGCAAAAAGTGGCAATTGTCTGGGAATAGGAAAAAGTGTCTGGTCATCTACATGAGCACGAAAATGAATCCGTTAAATTTCAGGTACCTGATAAAGCACACAAATTTAAAGTCTGTCAATTCAGGTACACACTAACTATAGTTATGGACAGCTTAAATCCAGATCATAATCAACTCTGTCGACTTGGGTGGTGGTGGATCTAGCAATTGGTTGCAGATAACCATTTCTTTAAAATAATGAATCGGATCTTGCCATGAGGAATCTGCATATGTCTACATGATGGAAACTCGTAACTTTACTTGATCTTGCCAAGCCTCTGATCAGTACACGTTCAAGAATGCGTGCTTGAGATATTAGCATATTTAACGTTCTCCCGCTATTATTCGCATTCATGCAGCAGATTCTTCATGAAAATGCATGTGACCACGCCATCAGCAGTGCCTCCAAATTTTGTGTTGCAAACTATTTGAAGTATCCTGAAACAAAGATCATTTTTTTACTAAAATGAAGTGTTTTCGGATATCATTGTCATCACCGTCGTGATATGCTGCTCCTACCGTTGCAGCTGAAATTATTTGTTGACATGAATGCCTGGGCACACCTCTAATATGACAAAAATTGTCTGTTAGGTCTTGTAATTCATCTTCGTCCTGCCTCATCTCTACTTCGCTCATGCTCGTTGCACTATCTTTTCCTTTATTTTATGAGTTGCCACCCCTATTTTTTTCCATCTGTAATGCAATCAATGCTCCCCGTTTCCGTCAGTTGATGTGGGCTTGTGTTTCCTCAAATTGCAGTAAGTCCTTAATCTCCTCGTGATCACGAAAATTAGTCAGAATGGTTCTACCAGACGTCGAATCACTACCTATAGACAATTGCTCTATGACTGTGGTCAAAATTTCGACTCGCTCGTCTACTTTATCGCTTTTTTCTACGACTTGATACTTAAACAACCCTTACCTCCTTCATGGGTTCTTATAGTTACGCACTAACTGTTTCAATATTTTTCGTGTTTGCCTCAACATCTTTTCTCTAATAATATGTGGTTCACTTTATGTTCTGTGTCAGCATTACTCATGTAAGTACCAAAACTACATACCTGTTCGTCAGCTCTATGCATTTACTGACCCCGTATGTGTTCAAGATGCTGTTCGAGTTTTTTTTAGTCACTCATCATTACTCTTTGATTCTTGTTTCATCTTCTTATCTGTTTTGTGGAATTATTTGTCTCTCTTCTTTTCTGTTTTGACTGAGGTGTTCGTCACGCTTCTTTTCTAACGATTAGAACTGTTCGTGATTCTTTTCGATAATAGGACGGTAATAGTTTACAGCGTCGTTGGTATTTCAATGGTAACCATATTCAGCGATAAGGTACATCTACATCTGCATCTACATGTTTACTCTGCAATTCACTACTCTGCAATTCACACATAAGTGCCTGGCAGCTGGTTCAACGAACCATTTTCATACTACTTCTCTATCGTTCCACTCTCGAATGGGGCGTGGGAAAAAGGAACACCTAAATGTTTCCGTTCGAGCTCTGATTTCTCTTATTTTATTATGATGATCATTTCTCCCTACGCAGTTGGGTGTCAACAAAATATTTTCGCATTCGGAAGAGAAAGTTAGTGATTGAAATTTCGTAAATAGATCTCGCCGCAAGAAAGACCGCTTTTGTTTCAGTGACAGCCAGCCCAACTCGCGTATCATATCAGTGACACTCTCACTCCTATTGCGCGATAACACGAAACTAGCTGTCCTGCTTTGCACTTTTTCGGTGTCCTCCGTCAATCCTACCTGGTAAGGATCCCATACCGTGCAGCAACATTACAGCAAAGGACGTACAAGTGTGATGTAGGCTGTCTCTTTAGTGGGTTTGTCGCATCTTCTAAGTGTTCTGCCAACAAAGCACAGTCTTTTTGTTTCGCCTCTCCCACAATATTATCTATGTGGTGTTTTGAATTTAAGTTGCTCGTAATTGTAATTCCTAGCTATTTAGTCGAATTGACAGCCCTTAGATTTGTGCGATTTATTGTATACCCAAAATTTATCGGATTTCTTTTAGTACCCATGTGGATGACCTCGCACTTTTCTCTGTTTAGTGCTGATTGCCACTTTTCGAACCATACAGAAATTCTCTCTAGATCATTTTGTAACTGTAATTGATCGTCTGATGATTTTACTAGACGGTAAATTACAGCGTCATCTGCAAACAATTCAAGGGGGCTGCTCAGATTATCTCCTAGATAAGGAACAGCAGAGGATCTATGACGCTACCTTGCGGAATGCCAGATATCACTTCTGTTCTACTCGATGATTTACCGTCTATCACTACGAACTGTGACCTCTCTGAGAGGAAATCACGAATCCAACTGAGACGGTAGTCCAAAAATGGCTCTGAGCACTATGGGACTTAACATCTAAGGTCATCAGTCCCCTAGAACTTAGAACTACTTAACCCTAACTAACCTAAGGACATCACACACATCCATGCCCGAGGCAGGATTCGAACCTGTTACCGCAGCGCCACACCGGCCGGCAGACGGTACTCCATATGCACCCAATTTGATTAATAGTCGCTTGTGAGGAACGGTATCAAAAGCCTTCTGTAAATCTAGGAATATGGAATCGATCTGAGATCACTTGTTGACAGCACTCATTACTTCATGGGAATAAAGAGCTAGCTGTGTTACCGGCGCGGTGGCCTTGCGGTTCTAGGCTCTGCAGTCCGGATACGCGGGACTGCTACGGTCGCAGGTTCGAATGCTGCCTCGGGAATGGATGTGTGTGATGTCCTTAGGTTGGTTAGGTTTAAGTAGTTTTAAGTTCTAGGGGACTAATGACCTAAGATGTTAACTACCATACTGCTCAGAGCCATTTGAACCATTTTCTAATCTAGCTGTGCTGCACAAGAACGATATTTTCTGAATCCGTTTTCATTATGTATCAATAAGTCATTTTCTTCAAGGTGATTCATAATGTGGCAGTACAGTATATGCTCTAAAATCCTTCTGCGAGTTGAGGTCAGTGATATGAGTCTGTAATTAATTGGGTTACTCCTATTTCCTTTCTTGAAAATTGGTGTGACCTGTGCTACTTTCCAGTCTTTAGGAACAGACCCTTCGTCAAGTGAGCGGTTGCATATGATTGCTAAGAAAGGCGCTATTGTGTTTGCATACTCTGAAAGGAACGTGACTGGTATACCGTCTGGACCGGAAGACTTGCCTTTGTTAAGTGATTGGAGTTGTTTCGCAACACCTAAGTTATCTACTTTTATGTCACTCATGCAGACAGCTGTTTTGGTTTCGAATTATGGAATATTTACTTCGTCTTCTTTCGTGAAGGAATTACGGAAAACAGTATTTAGTAACTCCGCTTGACTGGCGCCATCATCGGTAACATTTCCATCGCTATCGCGCAGTGACGGTATTGACTGTTTCTTTCCACTGGTGTACTTTACATACGATCAGAATCTTTTTGGGCTTTCTACCATATTTTGAGACAATATTTCATTGTGAAAACTATTAAAAGCATCTCGCATTGACGTCCGCAGTGAATGTCGAGATTCTGTGAAACTTAGCCAGTTTTGGGGATTTGGAGTTCTCCTGAATTTGGCATGCCTTTTTCGTTTCTTCTGAAACAGAGTTCTGACGTGTTTTGTGTACCATGGTGGATCAGTCCCATCTCTTATTAACTTATGCGATATGAATCTATCTATTACTGTCGATACTGTGTCTTTGAATTAGAGCCATATCTGGTCTACACTTATATAATTAGTTTGGAAGGAATGGAGACTCTCTCTTAGGAAGGCATCAAGCGAAATTTTATCTGCTGTTTTAAATAGATATATTTTGCGTTAATTTTTAGTGGTTTTGGTTGGTATGGTTTTGACCCTCACTACAATGACCTTGTGTTCACTAATCCCTGTATCCGTCATGACGCTCTCTATTAGATCAGGATTATTTGTGGCTAAGTGGTCAAGTGTGTTTTCGCAAACATTTACAATTCGTGTGGGCTCATGAACTAATTGTTCAAAGCAATTTTCAGAGAAAGCATTCAGTACAATTTCGGAAGACCTTTTCGGTGTACCACCGGCTTTGAACATTTATTTTCGCTAACAAATCGAGGGTAGATTGAAGTCTCCACCAATTATAGCTGTATGAATGGGGTACATATTTGTAAAGAGATTCAAGTTTTCTTTGAAGCGTTCAGCTATTATATCATTTGAGTCAGGGGGTCGGTAGAAGGAGACAATTATTATTTTAGTACGGCTGTTGAGCATAACCTCTAGCCATAGTAATTACTACACGCGAATCATACAACACTGATGTGTCAAAATCTAAATGCCCTTTCTTCCGCTACAGAAGTGGCTTTATTGCCACATTAGCTGTTGATGTCAAATATAATAAATAACAATGTTGCAGAAAATTGTTCGTTCTTTCACTCAACAGAACCTTGGGAATTGATCACTTTATTTTACATGTACGAGTACTTTCCTGCTTCACGGACAAGGCACGTTACCTAAGTGTAACTTACACTGAAACTATCAGCGCAGTTCCCTCGTGAAGTGACGGAAATTTGTAATAGGAATTTAGAAACATCCTGCATATTGCTCGTTAGGTGGTTTTCTGCCAGCGAACATTCTTGTACGGAGTCTTTTTTTTCATACATTGAGCACTTACGGAGCAGTAGCGTCCTGGTCGACGAAACTCCTGAAAGTGACTGGCCGCAACCACAGGGTATATGCTCATCTGTCTCATTAGTTCCTATTAACAGTGCTGCCAAAGGCTTGCACAAATCAGTTACTGCCGGATTTGTGTCCCTGCTGATGCTTTTAGTTAACTAGAATACTTTAACTGCTTGATATCTTAATACTGTATTAATTCCTTTAAACAGGTTCGTTGCAAGCATTCATTTTCAAACAGTAACAGCCTTTGAATGGGTTTCTTTATGAAATTATAAACACAGTTAATAGTGGCATATAAATTTAAAATGGGTTGTACCGACCGCATTTAGTAGTTTCGGTGTTATAGTCATGTTACTGAACGAGTTAACATTTTGTGTTTTATACCACGTAAGAGTCCTTTACAATTAGAACAAGTACATATCGTGGAAAGAAATGATGTACGGAAATTACATGCCCATGTACACCATTTTTCACCGTAATGACCACGGCGAGTCAGGCTTTCGTAATAAAGGTGTGTTATCTCCACTATAGTCTGCTGCTTGCTTGCCTGTCCATGTCGTCACGGTGCCCTCTAATTCTTCATTTTGGAAAGCCCCAAGACTTGATGCTCAATACGCCAACAGTCAATGTGGCTTTAGTGAGACATTACGAAGGCTTTGTAAATACATTAAACGCCAACAAATAGGTAATTATGCAGCCTGACAAAACAATGTGAACCACCCAGGAAGGGAGGAAGAGACGAAGTGACACATAACGGGGTGAGAGAGTATGTAATGTTATTTCAGTGATTGCAAAATCGAATCAAATTTAAGATGAAGTTTGATGGATGAGTTCATTTATGAGTATGACGTTGCAGACCCTCTATCTTGGATACATGCACTGATTCACTGATTCGGTTGGGACGAGCATCAAGTTGTATTATACTCTCCTGAGAGAAGCTGGCCCACCACTGCTGTAACTGGTCTGTGATAACCTGGATACTGGAACTGGAACACAGTGGACGTCTGATCTGGTCTCACTCATGTTCTGTCCAGGACAGACGTGGGATTAGCGTGCCACAGGATTACACAGTTAATAGAGAAACGTGTCGTTTGTGGGCGATAATTGTTTGGTTGAAAAATGGCGCCCCCATATTGCCGCACGAGATGTAAGGTATAAGGACCTATATTATCAGTAACGTACCGTTACTCCGCCGTATTACTCTCAGTAACTACCAGCGTAATCTGAAGTCATACCCTATGGCTCGCCACACCACGACACTACGAGTAACAACGCCATGCCTCTCGAAAGGTGGCCGAGCGGTTCTAGGCGCTTCAGTCCGGAACCGCGCGACCGTACGGTCGAAGGTTCGAATCCTGCCTCGGGAATGGATGTGTGTGATGTCCTTAGGTTAGTTAGGTTTAAGTAGTTCTAAGTTCTAGGGGATTGATGAACTCAGATGTTAAGTCCCATAGTGCTCAGAGCCATTTTGAACCTCTCGAAAGCATTGGAAGAACCGGACCTCTCCCAGGTCGCCGTCATATCCCAGAGGGTGGTTATACGGGATAGTGCCGAACCGAGATACATTGATGAACACAAGGCGACGTCATTCATCAACAGTCCATGCTTCTCGATCACGGCACCATTACAAATGCTGCCGGTTGGGTTGTGATGCTAACAGCAGCTTACGCATGGGCCGGTAATTCCCTACTCCGGACGCTGCTAGTCTACGGCCAATGACACAGAATGTTGCAGAGATTCCTTTACTAGTTCCCGGATGGCTGATGCAGATGTGAACGGGTGAAGATGAGTTTGGTGAACTGTACGACATTCTTCTGTGTGGTGGTAAGAGCTGGTGGACCAGAACTTTGACGATGAGTATGTCTTCCCTCACGTTCCATTTCAGTCCAACATCGGGCCACTGTCACCTCCAAATTCCCCACAATGAGATCCCTTTCAGTCAGTTGTTTTCGATAACAATCTTCTGTGGTTGCTTTCGTCGGTTTCAGTAGCTTCGAAAACCTTCTCTCCTCCAACTCCACGCCGTTTTTCGACGTCAAAATCGCCGTTCTTGAAGCGTTGATACCATTGTCTGAACGTTTTTCCACTAATCGGTACCTCGCCTTAAGTCTTAATCAGAATTTTATGGGTCTCACCCGCAAATTTCTTCATATTATAGATGAAAATTAGAAATTCTCTCAAACTACGGGAATACTTAATTGAGAATAACTTTATGATGCAATTATAAATCGATTAATATTTTGATGGCACTGTGTTACTAAATGCCTAAGCTAATTGTATGACACCTTTGCGGCCTAACACCTTCACCTCCACTTGCCGCTCCTGCCACCTATCGCAAAACTGAGGAATCAAAGTTGTAGACCTAACAGATATCCAGCTGTGTTACATACGTGTACGAAGTTACATTGGCATCCTCTCATGTCTTCTGGATGCTTTACTTTTTTTGTCAGGCAGTGTATATCCTGAAGCGTCCTTGTGCTGTACAGCAATAACTGACTACACGATGCTATATCACATCAAGTGGTAGGCTGTGAATCAGCCCAGCACAGTCGGGCTCTGACTTCCCCTGTTTCCTGCTAAACGACACTTCACTTCCGATGATGAATCGGAGGGCATCATTACGAGATATGTCGACGGACACAGAGGAGACTTCTTTACAGAGCATATACATAAGCTGGTACGCCGTTACAAGAGATGCCTTACTCTCCGTGATATTTACGCACAGTCAGTACATTCGTTTGAATTTCCTACCCTTTTGGAGACTGGTAAAAAATCCCTATTGCTTCGTCTTATAAAGATATGGATGAGATATTTGGCATGCATTTCGTTAGTGACGCTACATTTGTAATATTCATGACAACTTTAGGCAAATTAAATTTCATTTTTGAGGTGATAATACGCAGGGATAAAGTAACGTGCGATGTCGTATTCCGGGATAGACATGCAACTTCATTAATGGCGTTTACCATTTCTATAAGATGTGACTAGCTGAGAAAACCTTCGTTGTAAGAAAAGATAACTAAATCGATGCTTTCAGTTTTATCATGTTTCACTGACAAAAGCTTGACATCTGTTTATTTCGTTATTCTGATCAGTTTATTTAGTTTTTTCTGTTTTCGGTATTTTTCATTAGTTTCATCTGACGCAGCAGCAATCATTTGACATTCACTGCTGGACGATGGGATGTTCTAGATTTCTACATGAATTTCAGTCATCAGCTATGCGTGTCTACATTTCTCCTGCAAGTTTTTCTAATCGCGTTTACCTTACTTTGTACAGGATTTTTCTTATCTCTTGGAATGCAACAAAGAACTTCCTCGGTCAATATACGATTCATTCGGTTGATTACATTTTATGCTCATTTTAACAGCTGTGAGAGTCATATGTTCCGCTTCAGTATTCTGTGATGCATTTATTTTAACGTCTCTTCTTGTTATTTTCATCGTATATCTACCCACTGCACGCCGAGTGGCCATTGGCGAATGGTTTTCGTTTGCTGCCCTATGCCACAAGTCATAATTGTGTGTAAATATTCTGCTTCAAACACATCGGAATCTTACTTTCGAAAATTCGAAGCACTTTAGGTCATTTATTTACTAATGCTACAAATACCGCAAACAATAAACAAGGATGAGATTACGTGAACAGTAACGGACATTGCGTGTACTGAGGAAGCAAATGTAGAAAATCGATGACGTAAAGGATTCCGGTCACATTCGGAGACGGAAACGCCAGTAGAGGAATAACAAATCCGTTAAAGGATAACGAAACAGAAATGAGAACGGCGACACCAGTCTCTAGTGAGGCGGTAGGCTCGCTGAACTACAGTGTGCTCAGCACATAGTCGAGTTGAGCTACACTTTCTCCAACGGGGAGTGTGAATGGTGGTACACTAGTAAGAACTGAGTAGACTGTGTCAGTAAGTGTGGATCAGAACCTTGATTTGTTAAAAGCTGTTGGTGAGATGATAAATGCCAGAAATCCTAACGCAGAAGAGGACAATTGCAATACAAGCGGAATTAGAAGAGATAATAAATGCCGTAAGTGTTAAAGTAGACGATAGGGCAATTGCGAGGCAGGTAGAGTTAGAAGAGATAGTAAATCTTCGCAATGCAAAACTAGTTTCGAATGTCGAAAGGATTCAAACAAGACTTTAAAATTTCACGGATGAAATTAAAACTGGAGTAGGTGCGGCTGTTGAAAGGAAGTTAGAACGAGTAGACAGTCGATAAGACGCGCTCTAAAGAGAGCAGACGAGTATGAGTTACGCATTTAAGTTGAGGAGTGATAATTTGGAAGCGTAATTTTCCCCACTGAGGAGGAAGTGTGAGGATTCTAAGAGAATCCGGTGTTGAGGACGAGGATGATCTCAGGGTGGATCACAGGAATGTCAGCGGTAGAAGGGAGGGAAGTACAGAAACTTACGAACTTTTTCCTCGTAAAGAAATGCGTGGGTTCAACTACAAAAGCTATCTCTCGGTGCAGAAGTTCGAGGTGTTCAGAAATAATTCGTCCAGCGGGATTCCCCCCCCCCCCCCCCTTCCCCACCCGCCCCAAGCTAGGACGGAACAGTTTCAATTTTCACCTCCACCTCGTTCGCCGCATTACTACAAAATTGAATTCCTCTGTTAATATCTCTAAAGGGAACCCGCAACGCGAATTTGGCCCGTAACACGAACGTAAGGGGGTTTTATTATGTAGTCCTTTCGGCATAGTGGTCGGTATCGCCGCAGGATCGAGTCAAACATGGCATAATTACGCTACCAAATCTGAACCAGTCAGGATTCACGATTACAGCACGAATCTTTGAGTATATGCTACAAAGGGACCAATACCTTTGAGACCCCTACAATCCTTCTGAATTGATGTGGATATGTGTGACGAAACTCGCCCCCTACTCCGTCATATCATTCTCGCTGGCCATTGTAAGGACGGTATAGAAACGTTTAAATATCCCCTACAAGAGCTAGAACACGAGTCAGGGGAACGTGGGCAGGCCAATGTACAGATACTGCTTGGTAACAATGGAGCACGACCAAGAGAAAATAGTTGCGGTATAAGCAGATCTAGGCAAGGCAACCGTACAAGGAGTGTTGAGCGGGTTAATAATATGCCACCATCCTATCGGAATAATTGGTGAAATGCAGGTATATTGAACCACGATAGAAACGAAGGGAGGAACGACAGGGATCAGTGAAACTGCAGAGGGATGACAGGGACCGACCGAATTGGTGGCGTTGGAATGGAAATCGATCGAAGTGGAAAAAGAGCGGCGGGAACAAATCGAACTGACAGAGGAGCAATAACTGGAACAAGAACTCAATAAGAGACGTGCGGGATGACAGAAATGATTGTGCGCCCATTCCCACAAGTATTGAGGTTAGGTTGGCCATTCCCCGGGATAAACAAGGTAAGAATGGAACCCCATGACAGTTATGAGCAGTCGATGATGAGGAAGGAGTTTCTGGGCCGCAAATGTGGGTAGTAAACTCTAGTATCCGCTACATTGGTCTGGAGAACGTAAGACATACACTACTGCAGGAGCCCAGACACAATAAAGTGTCTGCCGTCAGTACGGAAGTTGTAATCGATATCGGGAAGATATCAATGACGTGTGTTCTCGATAATGGCAGTTAGTTTTCTGAGGTCGGAGAAGCAGCATTTCGGAAATGCGAAGGCGAAGGCTTGGACTGTCATGCCAGTGAAAGGTACGAAGGTAACGGGTGCAGTATGTGACAAAAGCGTGAGGGTCAAAAGCGAATCTCGGATCTAATTTAAGCGCCAGTGGTATAACTTGGAAGTAAGTTTTCTAACTGTCCCCCTGATGAGCGTCGATGTTAATTCAGAGACTGATTTCGTGGGTACGTACATGTTATGATAGATTTAGGTGAAAGTTCCATGACCCTGAGTGTGAAGGGGCACATTATCGAATTGAATTTTAGAGAATTGGTCCAGAGAAGTGAGCTGATTACTACATCTCGCTCAGTCTGAATCCACCCGGAACTGGATGTTCCTATTGACGGTATGGGTGCACTGGGTTCTCCCTTTCCTGAACATGGAAGGAACAGAGTTTTGTCTGCGGTCATGGGGGAGGTACTGTCGATGCGGGGATAGCGATGGAAGTCGGCCGATTGAGTTTACGTGTCATATTACGCCAATATTCACGGGTGTACTCTGACACACTGGGGTCAATGAGAGGTTTCATCTATGAATTTCAAATTCGTGAGCACAAGGATCTTCGTCAAGCTCTACCCAATTCCACTGATGCATAAGGTGAAAGTGAAGGCTGAAAAAGGCAAAATGCTCGAGCAGTGTGTTGTTGAACACACAGCAAGTTCGTGTGACTCATCTTTGTTGATCGTACCAAAGAAAGACGAATCGATAAGGCTTATGTAGACTCGAGACAGAGCAACACAAATATATGTTCTGAAACGGACAGACCTGAAAGCCTGGGTGAATTGCTCCAGAACTTTCTCGGAGTTAAGGTTCTGACCTAAATATGTTTAAGGGTCAGCTACTGACATACTGACTTGCACCGGAGATGCAAATAATATACTGCATTTTTCTGTTACAGCTCATGCTACCTTTTTACGTGACTTACGTTCGGACTGAACATATCTTAGTCTGCATTCATAAGTGGGTGAATACCATCCTCCACAAAGATATGTGAGGACGGGTAACTTTCCATTTGGACGATAATCAGATTGCCTATAAATCGTTCGAAGCCCACAACGACGTTATACGATGATTATTAGAGGCGTTCAAAGAAGAAGATGTCAGAGTAAATATAGAGAAGTTGCAATTTGGACGAAGAAGCAAATAAATAAATAAATGTGATGGAGTCCCATTTTCGGGTTTATTACTCCAGGCAAACGCTAACCTAGCCTCACTATCTGCGGAAATAGTGCGTGATCATTTAGGTCATCTTGCACGTCTCGATTTCAGTTCTAGTTCTCGTTATTGTTCCTCTGCCAGTTCCACCTCACCCCGTCATTCCTCTATCAATTCAATCAGTCCCTGTTGTTCCTCTGCGAATTTGATTGATTCCCGTCGTTCCTCCTTTCGTTTCTATCATAGTTTCGGGTAAGTGCATTTCCACAATTATTCTGGTATGGCCGTGGAAGATTATTCGCCCGCTCATTTTAATGAGCGCTTGCGTCGCCTACTTCTGTTACTACTGCGACTATTTTCTGATGGCCTTGGTCCGTTGTTACCCTTCCTATGCCTGTAAAGCGATTTAAATGTTTCAATGTCGTCTTTACAACGACACGAACGGCGAGAACGATATGATGGAGATGTGCGAGTCGCTTTGTCACGCAAATCCGTATCAATTCCGCGAGACTTTAGGGGTCATAAAGATATTGGTTTCTTTGTAACATATGCTGAAAGAGTCGTGCAGGCGTGTAAATCCTGACTGGTTCAGATTCAGTAGCATAATTATCTCATGGTTGATGCGGTTCTGCACCGCCACCGACCAGTATGCCGAGATGAATACATAATAAAATTTCCACACCGCAGGAAACATTCTTTCTGCGGACCACATTCCAGTGGTCGGTTCCCTTTCGAATTCAATTTTATGGTTACGCGGCCCAGTAGATGGAAGTGAATATTGAAATTGTTCCGTCCAGGCTCAGGGATAAATCTTTCTGGACGGATCTCTGAACACCTCGAATTTCAGCGCCGATAGAAAATGTTTGTAGTTGAGCCCATGCATTTTCTCACGGGGCGCAAGTTCGTAAATTTCCGTGCTTGTCTCCCATTTAGTGCAGACATTCTTGTAAACCAGCCTGAGATCACCATCGTCGTCACACCGGAATCTCTTTCATCCCCGTCGCTATCTACATTCCGTGCGCATCCCGTACTTTTTTGTGTGGAGTAATTAAATTGTCCGTGCGCTCTGTGAAAGTTGCTGTCACTTCTTTACTTTACACTTTAAATTTTCTTTTTCTCTAGTTGAAAGTCTTTTCATGTTTCTTCTAATTGGAGGACTGACGCACTAGTCTCATCTATTTTATTCTTTACTGATCCTGTGCATTAGAACTGAGCCATATACGACTCACACTTTCTGCTCGGTGCTAAAAATTCCGCTTCCAAATTATAGCTCCTCAGTTTAACGGCCTCAACGTTAGAATGACTGTTTTACAATCAAATCTTTTAATGTTTCCTTTGAAAATATCTACCTATATGGTATGCAGTGCTTCTTGTTCCACGGCAATTGTTCTGCATCTCCACCATATGCGTAACGATCTCACTGGTATGCATTCCACGGAGTGCGATAATATGTGGTGGCACGGACGTCCTTCACGGTTGACATGCAACATGCTTTTACAAAACTATTAATAAATTGTATTTTTCGCCCTTCGCCTCTCACTCAGTAACCTTTTAAAATTATTAACCCCTTTTATGTATTAGTACTTTAGAGTGGAATAATGAAATGCACAAGTAACCGAACAGTTACATTCCGTATACGTAAATTCGTATTATGTGTTTACTGCTTACTATGACATAGCAAACTGGTCTGACTCAATATTGTCGGTGTCTACTAAGTATTAGCTAAATTAAAGACAACCTGGTAAATTAACAGGAAAAATATTAAATTATTCCGTAAGTGCGAATAATATTGATAATGCAGTTATTCAAGTTGACCGCCGTAGTGAATTTTCAGAGGTATACTGAGTTCGACGATATGAAGGACAACTGCCCACATGTTTTTAAACATTTGTTTCCATAAGATACCTGCTAGAATATCACTAGCGTCAACAAACATTGCTCCGTTACGGTCCATTCTTGTTCGATTGCCTTATCTACAGATTTCCTTGTTAATGTCTCATTATTTCAGACCTTTTAACAGTCAAATAGAACGTATAAGATTGGAATATAGTTTGCCGTTGAAACGAGATCATTAGAGACCGATTTTATATCGCCTCAGTAGGAAGTAGAAACCCAGAGAGAAAAAAGAATCGAAGCAAGTGGAATGTGCTGCTGAAAATTAAGTAGATAGTTGTGTTAAGAAATGAGGTTATTTGCAGAATTCGCGAGGAAAGTGACGTGCGGAAAGCAGTGACGTGAAGAGACAGGATGAGAGGAAGTGTGTTATGTCATTAAGCAATAGCTTCTATAGTACTAGAGAGTGCCGTAGACAGCAGAAACTGTACGGGAAGAGAGTTGGAATACGTGCACAAAATAACAAAGTATGCAGGGTTCTAAACTGAGTTGAAACATCTGGTAAAAGAGAGGAAACCGTGGCTGGTCGGATTAAATCTGTCAGTGGAATTATACTCTCCAGCCCACTTTTTCCACGGCCGACAGAAAAGAAAAGAGGAAGCTGCTGCACCAAAATTGGAGCTCTACGGCAGACGCGTCTTTCGACTGCACATAAGCAGTATAGTTCCCTGAGGGCAGGAGTACTGTGATCATAAAGGTTATATATCGGACTGTTTTTTAAAGAGAGGTGGCTAGAACAGGCGAAAATCGCACTACTAAATCCCGAATCATTTTCTTCTTCACGTTTCTGGTGCAGAAAAGCTTATTGCTTTTTCTTTAAATACCCTTAAAGTATGAAGGCTCCTGTACACATAGATGTAATATCTTTGCTCGTCTAGAGCATAGAAACTATGTAGGAGAAATCTGTCTTCTTATTGTTTTGAATGGGCGCCGCCGCCGCCGCCGAAACCAGGAAGAGCTTGTCGGAATTGCAGTTGGGGCTTCCCCGAGCATGATCCCAGTGAACCGGCTCAGCTGAAGGCCATGTGGCTGCACCCGAACCTACGTGCAGAGCTAAGTGGAAAGTGTCAAGCGGCCTCGATAAAAATCATCAGGAGGGCTATAAAAGCAGAGTTTTGTAAGCGAGCTGAGTGGCATGCAAAGCAGTGGCGTGCGCTCAGCTGCCGTCACGTCGCGGCCGTTACACCGCCGAACGTCGCGCGCTCTGATGTGCCGGGAAACAGCTAGTCTTGCAGCCTCGTCACATGCCACTATGGCTTCTCTTCATATACATCTCTCATGCGAAATATTTACAAACAGTGATATCAATTATTTTCAGAAATCTCTTAAATGGCTCTTAGTTTTTGTACGTGTTCTTTTGTACTCGTCAGATTACAGTGAAATGCATCACAGGATGTCCCATTATTTACGAAAAGCTTCTTTCCGTTCTATAGAAAGACTAACTCACTATTACATTCAGCCTTGTGATCTGAATTCAATATAATAATCATCATCAAACATTGGGCATCCATTGTTGAACAAAGTCCTCTTCCGTGCATTACGGCCTGTAGCCATACACACCCGTGTTGCTCCTTTATTTTTTTCTGTCGTTTGCTCATCTTCCATCTGGTCGTCTTCTCTGTCTTTATTTATTTTTTAGAATCTAATACATAATTTCCTTGGTCCATGCACCAAAATTTCGTCTGAGTGTATGTACTGTAGTTACAAATTTCATTTTGAGTACGGTCACTATTGCGGAATTACTGCAATCCGTTCCTTGTTCTATTTGTTTAGTTTTCCTTGTCTGTCCTAACATTTATTTCTCCACTGATCGATATATAATCTTCAGTTTTTAAATGATCTTCACTATAAAAGTCAAGCTCACACTGTCACAAGTTGAATCTGATAATACACTGATTTTAAGCCTTTCTTTTCTCACACACCGGAAATATACTTTTCATAAACTGAGTTTATTTTACTAAACCACGTAAAATAGAGCAATAATAAAATAATGAACTCGTATGTGGGAGGTCGGTGCTCCAAATCCTCGTTCAGCTATCTTTAATTTCCATTATTTCCCCAAATCACTTCAAAAATGCAACTGCATGGCCGGTTACTTGAAAAGATGTGATGTAATCACGACTCATTCACATTATGAATTATTTGATACTGCTGGGCACAGATAATGTCATACAGAACTAGTTTGTACGTACGTTTACATTTGACGCGGAGAGAAACATAACTGTAAATTTTATAAATTTGTTAGCTACCAAATAAGAACTTTTTAAATCTTGACGTTGAGATTGTATTTGTAAGCGAATTTCAACACTGTGTTTTCCAGTGGTTTAAATAAGTAGATTCATAATCTATAAATGTAGCTCTTGTGTTTGCTCACTCGAAGGGAAGAGTTGTAAGAAAGAGTCCTGTGAAGTCGTATGTAAAAGGCAGATATGTTTTGTGTATAGTCGGAGCTAGTATATCCTTAAGAACCCGTCAGATGCGGCCTCCTACTGAGTTTAGGACATAGCAGCGGAGGTGAGGTGGTGAATTACTGCGGACCACCGGGGCACAAATGAGACATCATCCAGTTAACGATCGTGTATTCGAAAGAGTTTAAAATTCACTTTGTCTTCTTCCCAGCACAGCACGACGTTGCAGAGTAACACTTCTGCGTCCAGTGAGGAGTTCGTTGGCGAAGGCTCTGATATTGTCGGGGATCAGTGCTGCGGCCCAGCCGTGGGAGGGACCGGCGGCCGGAACCTTACTAGCGCCCGGCGTGGTTGTGGACGTCTGTCGGACCCTTAGCGCCCTCGTTGAGGGAAACTGCACCTAGGCTCGGTCCCAGATATCTGCTTGCCCTGTTGCTGGTGGTTAAGATGGCGTGTAGGCGGAATACCCAACACAGACACGAATTTGTTCCCTTTCCTGAGCCTGTCAGCGCTCTTGACTGGCCTTATACTTAAGGGCTTCCGATCGTCCCTTTAAGCAAAGTTTGGAGCCTGAAAGGCGTTCTTGTGTCATACCTAGGTGGAGCTAACACATGAAGACCAGCTACAGAAGAGCAAATTTTGTGGTAAGTTCTATGGGACCAAACTGCTGAGGTCATCGGTCCCTATCCTTACACACTACTGAATCTAACTTAAACTAACTTAAGCTAAGGACAACACACACACCCATGCGCGAGGGAGGACTCGAACCTCCGACGGAGGGAGCCGCGCGAACCGTGGCAAAACGCTTAAGACCGCGCGGCTACAGAAGAGCGTTGTGTCTACTCGACTGTGTGCTAAATCAATTATTCCCCGATGTCCTCTCTAGCACTTTGTACTTCGGCACTCCCAGTGCTGACACTGGTTACGTGACCAGTGCTTACCCAGCGGACATGTTCCACTTGGTGTCATCTCAGCCGGTTCTAGCTAAATTGTATTCCTACATGACGATACTGCAGTGCCTGTGTTGTCAAAAAGAACGACCCAATGTTCGTTCGGACATGCATACATATCTGGAGGTACTTTGCATCGTTCTTCTTAACAACACAGGCTCTGCAATATCGTATTTATCCGCCGATACCAGGCAGTGACTTTCAATAAAAACATCCTCCCCTATACAGGAATTACGTAATGTGTGTACGATCGACGATAGGATGGTCAGCTATTACCATAAAATCACATTGAAGTTCACATTTTCGAATGAATATGCAAGACCAAAAGCTCTTGCCGTCGAACAATTCCTCTACTTGACCACGTGAAAATCCCACCTGAAGATATGATCGGAGTACACCTGAGCATCGTTAGTTGCGTGGTTTACATCAGATTGACAAAGTCTGCAACAAGATCTTAGAACGGACGAAGGATGGCTTCAAATTCCAATATTCGGACGGCCACATCGGCCCAGTAATTCTTGAATATGCCGGCCTGGGATTTTGCACGGTCCGTATATTCGAACTTCCATTCGAAATGCGGCTAGAAAACATGACGACGACGCTGCGCCCTTCTGCAACAGTACTGTATCATGTAGCAGAGAAATGGGCACACTTCACTGCATTACCAGTTTTGAACGGAGTGCGGCAGGTCCGTACAGAGATGAAGAAACACGTCCCATCCTACCTATCCATTGGCGGTTGTCGGGCCATAGTCATATACGATGGGCAGCCAAAGAATTGTTCTGGATGTTGTAAAGAAGGACATGTGCGAAAAATGTGCCTCCAACGCACGATTACGCAGCAGCAGACCAACGAAGATTCTCCCCGTGCGACTATCACATCCCTTCCGCTTATGTACGCTGCGACGCGAAGACCCGATGCCCTCCAGATACCTGCACGGCAACTTCCACACACGGTATTTCACAACCGGCAGAGATCAGACTAGACGAGACCGACTGTCTCCTCTGCCGGAGATCCCTGTGCCGGGTGAAGAACTTGACAGACGTGAAGGTGGTATGCTTCTCGATGCAGTGGTAGTGCCTACTGCTGCCTTCGTTCCTGAACGTCGCGACTCCATCACGTCGTCCGATTCTGAACAACACCACCACAAACAAAGCACACCTAAATGGCGCAAGAAGAGGAGGATGACATCGGCGGCAGAGTCCGAGTCTTGCTACCAGATTGAAACCGTCACGCGCCCCACAAGTGATTCCCAGGAGGAGGTCACATGCTCAGTTACTGGTACCCACGCCCATCACGGGCAGGCGTATTTAACGAGTGACTCCGGCACACAGAAACGCCCTGAAGACCCCAACTGGGACGTTTCCCACGCCGTCGGCCTGGACGTCCTGATGACAAAGGATCTTCCTGCATCAGCGCTGATCGGATCTGACTGCCCTGTTTCGTGAGCGGATGACGTCGTTGCTGAACCCCCACCAGACGAAGAAATGCCACAGGTCGCTCCGGTGAACCAGACATGATGAGGAAACAGACAGCGCTTACGACCATATTGCATTTGTTCTTACCGGTATGAGAGCAATGCATGCGTACAGAATTGCCACAATCAGTATAGATATGATCGGTTCCTATGTTAAACTTAAGTTGTTATGTGACACGTTACAAGCAGCGGACGTTGGCATTGCTCTGTTCCAAGAGCTACGAACGAAGTCTTGGCCCGATTTTTATGGTTATACTGTATACGTCACCTCCGTCGCCAACAGAGATAGTGGAGCAGCGATTATCGTACGCGACGGCATTGCAGTAGAAGACGTCACTTACTTGCAGCAGGCATAAGGGCCAGTACTAATAGCACAAGGGATCAAACTAGTGAATGTCTATGCTCCATCCGGCACAGACCAACAACGAGAGCGCTCACAGTTTTATTCTGAAAAAATCACGGCACTTTCTAGGATGATGTGAGCAGACAAATATTGGAGGAGACTTCAACTCTGTTCTCACAAGGAAAGACCAATATTCATATCTTACCACCTGCCCCGAACTCTTTTATTTAGTACATAGTCCCGTTAACACTTGTGAAGCAGTACATAGCCATCGCCTGGGATATACATACGTCACGAGTCACTCACTCTGTTGATTGGATCGCTTCTACGTAACTTCCCCCTTTCTTTGGTCGTCCCGTCTGAGCGCACGAAGATGGCCTTCGACTTTCTCAGACGATAGGGTTTAAGTAAACTCGATCAGTATCTGACGACAAACAATATGGCACAGTCGGAGTCAGTGAAAACTCAGTGTTGCCTACTTTCAGGAACTGGAATGTCAACGAGTGGTCACGTCCACGTGGGAATCCTGCGAAAGACGCAACTTGCAGTATTCGTCATACTTTTATGGTGAGTACAATGTATAAAGCCAGCCCTACGCCATGTGCTGGTGCAGTATAGCAAGGAACGAATGCAGTGGCATCGAGACACGACGGAATTTTCCTACATGATTCTCTGGGGACCTTATGGAGCACCCGACGTCCCTGGAACGTTAGATCGAGGTTTAACATGTCGTGGCTAAGATTACGGCTCTCACTCGGCGCCACTTGGAAGGTGTAGTTTTCTGAGCGCTGCGCTAAGATAGCATCAACGGAGAAACGTCCTCAGTGTAAAGTGTCGACGAAGGTTTCAGACGCTGTCGACAAGCGCTGGTCCGTTCTCTAGATTTGACAGACGGCCGATGGTTGGTCTCACAGCCCGACATCTTAACAGCCTTCGAAGTCCACTATCTTCATTTCTGTGGCGAGGCAGACCCAAACGTTGAAGCATTGTCCATTTTACCCTAGATGGCCACACGACGGACTCTCTTTTAACAAACATCTCCACTGAAGACATCACTGAGGCCTCGTCAAGGGGCTTTCAACCAATGGGCACGACCAGACGGCCTGTCGTTAGAATTTTATAAGATCTTCAAGGACTTAGTGTTGCCACAATGGAGGGAAATGCACCAGGAACTACTGTGGCCGGCCGCGGTGGTCTAGCGGTTCTAGACGCGCAGTCCGGAACCGCGCGACTGCTACGGTCGCCTCGGGCATGGATGTGTGTGATGACCTTAGGTTAGTTAGGTTTAAGTAATTCTAAGTTCTAGGGTACTAATGACCACAGATGTTAAGTCCCATAGTGCTCAGAGCCATTTGAACCATTTGAACTACTGTGTCCTACGATACCACAACCACCAGAATTTCTGGAAGGTGTTATTATTCCATACCCAAACCCTCTGGAGGCACGCGACCTAACAGCTATCGGCTAATCATTTTACTCAACTAAGATTTTAAGAAGTTTACGCGCCTCCTCGTGATGCGTCTCAGACGAACCCGGCACCAGTCCTTTCGCCTGCAACTGCACGGGGTAGCTACGCTGTCAGGGGCGCCTTGTAACGGTTCGCGGGGCTCCCCCCGTCGGAGGTTCGAGTCCTCCTTCAGACATGGGTGTGTGTGTTGTCCTTATCGTAAGTTACTTTAAGTTAGATTGTTGTTGTTGTGGTCTTCAGTCCTGAGACTGGCTTGATGCAGCTCTCCATGCTACTCTATCCTGTGCAAGCTTCTTCATCTCCCAGTACTTACTGCAACCTACATACTTCTGAATCTGCTTAGTGTACTCATCTCTTGGTCTCCCTCTACGATTTTTACCCTCCACGCTGCCCTCCAATTCTAAACTGGTGATCCCTTGATGCCTCAGAACATGTCCTACCAACCGATCCCTTCTTCTAGTCAAGTTCTGCCACAAACGTCTCCTCTCCCCAATCCTATTCTGTACTTCCTCATTAGTTATGTGATCTACCCATCTAATCTTCAGCATTCTTCTGTAGCACCACATTTCTCCTCTTGTCCAAACTATTTATCGTCCATGTTTAACTTCCATACATCTACATCTACGTCCATACTCCGCAAGCCACCTGACGGTGTGTGGCGGAGGGTACCTTCAGTACCTCTATCGGTTCTCCCTTCTATTCCAGTCTCGTATTGTTCGTGGAAAGAAGGACTGTCGGTATGCCTCTGTGTGGGCTCTAATCTCTCTGGTTTTATCCTCATGGTCTCTTCGCGAGATATACGTAGGAGGGAGCAATATACTGCTTGACTCTTCGGTGAAGGTATGTTCTCGAAACTTCAATAAAAGCCCGTACCGAGCTACTGAGCGTCTCTCCTGCAGAGTCTTCCACTGGAGTTTATCTATCATCTCCGTAACGCTTTCGCGATTACTAAATGATCCTGTAACGAAGCGCGCTGCTCTCCGTTGGATCTTCTGTATCTCTTCTATCAACCCTATCTGGTACGGATCCCACACTGCTGAGCAGTATCCAAGCAGTGGGCGAACAAGCGTACTGTAACCTACTTCCTTTGTTTTCGGATTGCATTTCCTTAGGATTCTTCCAATGAATCTCAGTCTGGCATCTGCTTTACCGACGATCAACATTATATGATCATTCCATTTTAAATCACTCCTAATGCGTACTCCCAGATAATTTATGGTATTAACTGCTTCCAGTTGCTGACCTGCTATTTTGTAGCTAAATGATAAAGGATCTATCTTTCTGTATATTCGCAGCACATTACACTTGTCTACATTGAGATTCAATTGCCATTCCCTGCACCATGCGTCAATTCGCTGCAGATCCTCCTGCATTTCAATACAACTTTCCATTGTTACAACCTCTCGGTACACCACAGCATCATCTGCAAAAAGCCTCAGTGAACTTCCGATGTCATCCACCAGGTCATTTATGTATATTGTGAATAGCAACGGTCCTATGACACTCCCCTGCGGCACACCTGAAATCACTCTTACTTCGGAAGACTTCTCTCCATTGAGAATAACATGCTGCGTCCTGTTATCTAGGAACTCCTCAATCCAATCACACAATTGGTCTGATAGTCCATATGCTCTTACTTTGTTCATTAAACGACTGTGGGGAACTGTATCGAACGCCTTGCGGAAGTCAAGAAACACGGCATCTACCTGTGAACCCGTGTCTATGGCCCTCTGAGTCTCGTGGACGAATAGCGCGAGCTGGGTTTCACATGACCGTCTTTTTCGAAACCCATGCTGATTCCTACAGAGTAGATTTCTAGTCTCCAGAAAAGTCATTATACTCGAACACAATACGTGTTCCAAAATTCTGCAACTGATCGACGTTAGAGATATAGGTCTATAGTTCTGCATATCTGTTCGACGTCCCTTCTTGAAAACGAGGATGACCTGTGCCCTTTTCCAATCCTTTGGAACGCTACGCTCTTCTAGAGACCTACGGTACACCGCTGCAAGAAGGGGGGCAAGTTCCTTCGCGTACTCTGTGTAAAATTGAACTGGTATCCCATCAGGTCCAGAGGCCTTTCCTCTTTTGAGCGATTTTAATTGTTTCTCTATCCCTCTGTCGTCTATTTCGATATCTACCATTTTGTCATCTGTGCGACAATCTAGAGACGGCACTACAGTGCAATCTTCCTCTGTGAAACAACTTTGGAAAAAGACATTTAGTATTTCGGCCTTTAGTCTGTCATCCTCTGTTTCAGTACCATTTTGGTCACAGAGTGTCTGGACATTTTGTTTTGATCCACCTACCGCTTTGACATAAGACCAAAATTTCTTAGGATTTTCTGCCAAGTCAGTACATAGAACTTTACTTTCGAATTCATTGAACGCCTCTCGCATAGCCCTCCTCACACTACATTTCGCTTCGTGTAATTTTTGTTTGTCTGCAAGGCTTTGGCTATGTTTATGTTTGCTGTGAAGTTCCCTTTGCTTCCGCAGCAGTTTTCTAACTCGGTTGTTGTACCACGGTGGCTCTTTCCCATCTCTTACGATCTTGCTTGGCACATACTCATCTAACGCATAATGTACGACGGTTTTGAACTTCGTCCACTGATCCTCAACACTATCTGTACTTGAGACAAAACTTTTGTGTTGAGCCAACAGGTACTCTGAAATCTGCTTTTTGTCACTTTTTCTAAACAGAAAAATCTTCCTACCCTTTTTAATATTCCTATTTACGGCTGAAATCATCGATGCCGTAACCGCTTTATGATCGCTGATTCCCTGTTCTGCGTTAACTTTTTCAAATAGTTCGGGTCTGTTTGTCACCAGAAGGTCTAATATGTTATCCCCACGAGTCGGTTCTCTGTTTAACTGCTCAAGGTAGTTTTCAGATAAAGCACTTAAAAAAATTTCACAGGATTCTTTGTCCCTGCCACCCGTTATGAACGTTTGAGTCTCCCAGTCTATATCTGGCAAATTAAAATCTCCACCCACAACTATAACATGGTGGGGAAATCTACTCGAAATATTTTCCAAATTATCCTTCAGGTGCTCAGCCACAACAGCTGTTGAGCCAGGGGGCCTATAGAGACATCCAATTACCATGTCTGAGCCTTCTTTAACCGTGACCTTCACCCAAATCATTTCACATTTCGGATCTCCGTCAATTTCCTTCGATACTATTGCATGGCTACATTCCATACAAATACTTTCAGAAACGACTTCCTGACACTCCAACCTATACTCGATGTTAACAAATTTATCTTCTTCAGAAATGCTTTCCTGGGCATAGCCAGTCTACATTTTTTATCCTCCCTACTTCGACCATCATCAGTTATTTTGCTCCCCAAATAGCAAAACTCCTTTACTAATTTAAGTGTCTCATTTCCTAATCTAATTCCCTCAGCATCACCCGACTTAATTCGACTACATTCCATTATCCTCGTTTTGCTTTTGTTGATGTTCATCTTATATCCTCCTTTCAAGACACTATCCATTCCGTTCAACTGCTCTTCCAAGTCCTTTGCTGTCTCTGACAGAATTACAATGTCGTCGGCGAACCTCAAAGTTTTTATTTCTTCTCCATGGACTTTAATACCTACTCCGAATTTTTCTTTTGTTTCCTTTACTGCTTGCTCGATATACAGGTTGAACAACATCGGGGAGAGGCTACAACCCTATCTCACTCCCTTCCCAACCTCTGCTTCCCTTTCTTGTCCCTCGACTCTTATAACTGCCATCTGGTTTCTGTACAAATTGTAAATAGCTTTTCGCTCCCTGTATTTTACCCCTGCCACCTTCAGAATTTGAAAGAGAGTATTCCAGTCAACATTGTCAAAAGCTTTCTCTAAGTCTACAAATGCTAGGAACGTCGGTTTGCCTTTCCTTAATCTAGCTTCTAAGATAAGTCGTAGGGTCTGTATTGCCTCACGTGTTCCAATATTTCTACGGAATCCAAACTGATCTTCCCCGAGGTCGGCTTCTATTAGTTTTTCCATTCGTCTGTAAAGAATTCGTGTTAGTATTTTGCAGCCGTGACTTATTAAACTGATAGTTCGGTAAATTTCACATCTGTCAACACCTGCTCTCTTTGGGATTGGAATTATTATATTCTTCTTGAAGTCTGAGGGTATTTCGCCTGTCTCATATGTCTTGCTCACCAGATGGTAGAGTTTTGTCAGGACTGGCTCTCCCAAGGCTGTCAGTAGTTCTAATGAAATGTTGTCTACTCCCGGGGCCTTGTTTCAACTCAGGTCTTTCAGTGCTCTGTCAAACTCTTCACGCAGTATCGTATCTCCCATTTAATCTTCATCCACATCCTCTTCCATTTCCATAATATTGTCCTCAAGTACATCGCCCTTGTATAGACCCTCTATATACTCCTTCCACCTTTCTGCTTTGCCTTCTTTGCTTAGAACTGGGTTTCCATCTGAGCTCTTGATATTTATATAAGTGGCTCTCTTTTCTCCAAAGGTCTCTTTAATATTCCTGTAGGCAGTATCTATCTTACCCCTAGTGAGATAAGCCTCTACATCCTTACATTTGTCCTCTAGCCATCCCTGCTTAGCCATTTTGCACTTCCTGTCGATCTCATTTTTGAGACGTTTGTATTCCTTTTTGCCTGCTTCTCCTTTCATCAATTAAATTCAATATTTCTTCTGTTACCCAAGGATTTCTACTACCCCTCGTCTTTTTATCTACTTGATCCTCTGCTGCCTTCACTACTTCATCCCTCAGAGCTACCCATTCTTCTTTTACTGTATTTCTTTCCCCCATTCCTGTCAATTGTTCCCTTATGCTCTCCCTGAAACTCTGTACAACCTCTGGTTCTTTCAATTTATCCAGGTCCCATCTCCTTAAATTCCCACCTTTTTGCAGTTTCTTCAGTTTTAATCTACAGTTTCTAACCAATAGATTATGGTCAGAGTCCACATCTGCCCCTGGAAAGGTGATGGAACAGATGGATTTCCTACCTGCCTTCGTCCTCTTAATCACGCGCCTACTTCATGACGCTTTGTCGAGTATGATGGTCAATGGGCGGATAACGACAACAGTATCAATCGTACGGTCATCCCGACAGAGTTGTCCCTTTTCAACGATAAAGTACGCTATCGCACTAGAACCGCTTCTCTGCCTACAACATCGTTTATCAGAGATCATCCTGCGAGGACACCCATTGAAATGCCGCGCCTATGCAGACGACCTCATTTTGAAATGGTTCAAATGGCTCTGAGCACTATGGGACTTAACAGCTGTGGTCGTCAGTCCCCTAGAACTTAGAACTACTTAAACCTAACTAACCTAAGGACATCACACACATACACGCCCGAGGCAGGATTCGAACCTGCGACCGTAGAAGTCGCGCGGTTCCGGACTGCGCGCCTAGAACCGCGAGACCACCGCGGCCGGCACCTCATTTTCATCGTACGTACCAACGAGGAGGTTCAAGAGGCAGCACGGTAGATTGAACAATACGAGAGTGGTTTAGGCAGCCATGTAAAAGTCGCCAAATGCTGCACGAGTCCATTGGAAAGGGACTCGCTGATGAAAATGTGGCACCGTTCGGCACGATGGATATTCTGCGCCGTGTAGGAATAATTTTCACTCGAGACATTCGTCGCACGACGGCGGTCAACTTCCGGCGTCTTCTTCAGAACATCAGGACGGACGTTCGAAGTCAGTTATTACGAGCAATGGACAAGTTAAAAAATGATGCACTTTATTAACATTTATATTTCAGCCCACACTACACACACAGAACAAAATTACCTATCTCTACAGTGACGGTAGCTGGAATCCAAGCGGCCTTCCATTATTTTGTCAGTACTGGTCACATATTGAAAGTGAAGTGTGACACCGTCACACGCCCTATGCGAAGAGGGGTCTCAGTGTCCGTGCACAAGCTGCAGCTCTACACACGCGTACAGTCTTGAGGTTATGGTATCTCAGCCTCAACAGTATCACTGGACTTTTGGTCGACTATCTTGCTCCTAGCTCATGTCAACCGCCGATCGCCCTGGCCCACATTGCACCAGTGCTGTCACATATCAAACTTTAACCTTCTGGAAACCAATTATGTCCATGTTTCCCTCTGCGCGAGATATGTTGCACTTCTTCACGCGGACTCACCCCAGGAATGCTGTCGAAGGATGTCACTCAGAGGTTAAGTGGCCTGCGATGTGGCTCGCAGTTCATCAACTATACTTCACCGCGGAAACGACTGCCACCTGTTATATTGTCGTTACCAATGAATAACCGATGCGACAGAAACTCCGTGCTATCGTCCTGTCGGACAGCCCCGTCTGCCTCATATGTGATGACGACGACACAAACGAACACCGTCTCCTCTACGATACGGCGGCGGAAGTATGATTCCTTCTCCTGCAGGTACTGGTCCTTTGTCTCCGGGTGGCAACTCACATGGTCGTCATCAGTATGCTCGTCTATCCGAACGAGACGTATTTTCCACCATCAAAGATTTATGCGGTCACTTGGATAAAAGGTATGGCGGTCCTGTAGCTTTTTAGAAATGGACCCAAGAACATGATCGACTTTTGGACGTTTCTGTTAACAGCACACCACATAATGACACGACACATTAATTACCAGTCCACTGTTACTAACTCTATCGGGAGCATTTTTTCCAACCCACCCCGCGGTTGAAACCTCACTCATGGGCTGGGTTGGCAGGTGAAGCTATATTCTCATGACCGATCGGCGTTCGTTTTCCGAAAACATGCCCCCAGTCGGTGTCTTCATAACGAGTGGTAGCCAATTCGTTTTCTCACACCTGCAGCAAAAAAATGGTTCAAATGGCTCTGAGCACTATGGGACTTAACATCTGTGGTCATCAGTCCCCTAGAACTTAGAACTACATAAACCTAACTAACCCAAGCACATCACACACATCCATGCCCGAGGCAGGATTCGAACCTGCGACCGTAGCGGTCACGCGGTTCCAGACTGAAGTGCCTAGAACCGCACGGCCACACCACCTGCATCATCTTCGAGTTTTTTCCCGTGTTTACTATGTTCAGTAAAGGAGTTTTCTGTTATTCTTTTTGCACGTTATAACTAAAAAGGACGCACATGAAGTAGTTTCCTTAGTTCCCTGCATTCTGTAATTTTTAGTCAATGGATAAAAGTTGATTTTACAGCAGGTGTTGTTTAATGTATGAACCATGATAATTATGCTCATAGCACTCCGTCTTCAGGCCACTAGTGGCCTACCGGGACCATCCGACCGCCGTGTTATCCTCAGTGAAGGATGTAGACAGGAGGGGCGTGGGTCAGCACACCGCTCTCCTGGTCGTTATGATGGTATTCTTGACCGAAGCCGCTACTATTCGGTCGAGTAACTCCTCAATTGGCATCACGAGGCTGAGTGCACCCCGAAAAATGGCAACAGCACATGGCGGCTGGATGGTCACCCATCCAAGCTCCGGCCACGCCCGACAGCGCTTAACTTCGGTAATCTCACGGGAACCTTTGTATCCACTGCGGCAAGGCCGTTGCCGATTATTATGCTCATACCATTTCTAACTGAAATTTTGTACTGAAAAACAGTTCTTGTAAAATTTAATTGCAAAAATAGATAAATAAACAAAATAAAATAAAAACTCCGCTATTACCGGTCCCAGGCCCGGGGCCCCGTCTAGCAACTGACAGGAAAGGAGGAGGGGGAGGAGTAGCAACGTCGTTAAAGTACCTGGGTCCATTTGGCTCCGGCTGGTAGTATCCTGCAAGGGCCCATGCCTACGATTATAGATGAAACCCTGTCAACGGCCTCGAAAGCGGAAGAGGAAATATGATTTAAATCCCAACGGTGGAGAGAACGGAAGAGCCTAGTGAAAGGAACAAGGACAAAAAAATCAAATTCCGGACCAACAATCAGATCTTGTATTGTAACTGAGTTCCTTACCTTGAATGTAATACAATTTAAATTGCAGTATGGAGAGTCCGCAAAATAAATGCACTAACCCAAGTGCCAATTCGAGAGACAAATCCAACATTAAGTCACGCAGTGCATTGGGACGAAGGCTTCTGAGGAGTCCCAACAACTGCAATCAGAAAGTTGAATCGGAGCAACCTTGGAATCCCTCAAAAATAACATTAAAAAACAAGTTATTTCTAGGCACTTTAAATGTAAATTCTCTCATCAATACTGGTAAACAAAAATAACAAGAAATACTTTTAGAGAAAAACAAAATCCAAATTTTAGCACTGCAAGAAACAAGGTTCCTAGATGAAAATGGAGTAGATACTTGTAACTACAGAATCTTCAACGGTAAACTAGCAATCAAAATTATGAATCAGATGTCATTACTGGGTACAGCTTTTATGCTCGTAACAGTATAAAAGGAAGTGTTACAGAATTTAAATGCGCCTCAGAGATAGTATTTTTCCTATCAGTTAATTGCAAAAACAAGCTATACACACTTGTTAATTGCCATACACCAAAAAATGAAGACAACACGAGAAAGCCACAAAAAATACAGGAATTCTGGGATTTTTTAGTAACTGAAATATTTAAAATTACGAAGGTGAACATCGTATTACTATTAGACAACTTCAGTGCACAAAGAGGCACAGAAAAGAAATTTAGAGGTGTACCAGGACACTACCCAGCTCATAGAAGAACCGACGCAAATCGTATGAGTCTAATCAGCTTGTGTCAAAGCTCTCACCTGAAACTAATGTCAGCTTTCTTTAGCAAACTCCCAAGAAAAGCTAAAACGTGGATATCTCCCAAGCCAATCTTAGGAGAATTTCAGTTAGACCATGTGGCTGTACCACAAAAATGTACAGTTGAAATTATGAATGTGAAAGTAGTTAAGTATAGTGAATTTGATTCTCGTCATTACCTCTCTAAAATTAAAATAAAACTCCTACCTAATAAAGAACAAAGAGTCACAAAGGTTAATAAAATATAATAGACAGGCTTACTATGACAAAAAAATTAATTACAAACTGTCAAGACTAAATTAAAGCTGCTAACCATGGCAAATGGCAATAAATATACAAAGCAATTAATAATGCTGCAAAGTAGTTGGATCAATAAAAATAAAAGAAAAATACTCTGGAATGAAATACGCGAAGAAGCCATAGCAGAGAAGACTAAAGAGTGGAAAAAATGGAAATGCCCAAAGAAAATTGAATATTCTGATTAATTTAAACAACAAAGGAAAGAAACAGCCAGGTTAATCAGAAATACCAAATGAGCCTTTGAAAAGGAGAAATTTTTGGAAATCGACATAAATTTTATAAAAATAATACTCGTGACTTCTATCAAACACTTAAAAAGAAATTAAAGGGATACGAAACTTCAGATGTCTGTTCCAAAAATGAAAACGCCAAAATTGGATTAAGCAATACTGAAAGTTGTGGAATACTAGCAAGATATTTTCATAAGTTTCTGAACTGTCCTGAGCCAAGTTAGAAATAGGAATTCTCAGATGTTATTGAAAATTTGGAAGAAGATTAACCACCAATGATATAAGAAATTCAAGGAGTAATTAAGATCCCCAAAAACCACAAAGCCAGTGGAGAATATTCTATTACAACTCAACTTATGAAGTGGTCCTTGTCAAATATAGCAAAGGAGCTAAATTTACTCTTTGAAGAAATATGGAAAACTGAAAAAATCCCAGAGGAATGATACTCACTCCACAAAAAAATAATAACCAAAATGTAAACCACTACAGAGGAATCTCTTTACTACCAATAGCGTATAAAGTGTTTTCTAAGATTTTATCAAGCAGAATATAAACAACACTAGACAGCTATTCAGATGAATATCAAGGCGGTTTTAGGAAAGGAACATCATGCTCAGAACAAATATTTAATCTCAAGTCAGTAATTCGTCACTGATTACTTAATTCAAAGGATATTGTAGTTACGTTTGTGGATTTCAAAAAGGCTTCTGATTCTATTGGCAGAGGAACTATAGATAAAATAATTCGAGAATTCGATGTAACGTCTAAACTGGCAAACCTAATCAGCGGAACAGTTACAGAGACAGTCTGTAAAGTAAAATTTATGGGTGAAATTTCACAGCCTTACAAAATAAAAACAGTCTTACGCCCCAATCCTTTTTAATAGTGTATTAGAGAAAACAGTAAGAATTTGGGAATAAAAACTTATTGCACTCAACACATAGCTGCATACTACAGGGTTAGGAAGAGGAAGCATAAAGATCGAAATCAACTGTCTTGCATTTACAGACGATTTTACTATACTTCCCATAAATTTGGCATCTCCTGTAACACAATTAAATCTCTTGGAAGAAATAGCAGCAGAACTGGCTTAAAAAATTCTGCAGAAAAACAAAATTTATACCAAACGTTAAGGGTGCTCCCAAATTTCTGAACACAGATACTGGCCACATAGAGAGAGTCAGAAAATTCAAATATCTAGGGGAAATAATCCAAGAAAATTCTTAGGAAAAACCTACAATAGAGGAAAGTTTGCATAAAATGGGGAGAGCATATGGTATCATTAAGGACTTTGCCTGTCCAAAAATGCAAAAATAAGGTATTACAGCGCAGTAATGAAGCCAAAATACCGGTATGCAAGTGAATGCCTATCATTAAACTATGATTTAGATAAATTAGAAGTACTATAAAGGTGAGTCATAAGGAAAATATTAGGACCACAAAAAAGAGCAGAAGGAAGATTGTAAATTACGAAGTTATGCTGAAATATAACAAAATATAAAAAAATATTTCAAACGTAATGAGAAACAGAAGACTCATGTTTTTTGACAATTATTTTAAACGCAAGACAGTACATTAACTAATAATATTTTCCAATATTTGTGGGGTAAGAAGTGCACAAAAAGCTGGGTCAGCGAAGTAAAAAAGAATATAGGAAGAAGCAATATAAAAATAAATATATACACAACAGAGAAGCCTTTCTGGAAAAAGTACTGAAAATGGAAGCATTCCAAGGCAGCGTAGCTAAAAAGAGTGCCTACAAATGGCCTGAAGACAGAAAGAAGAAATAAAAAGGACAGATGAAGACATATTGGAAGAAAAGAAAAGAACAAAGAACTGAAACTGGAACATGTCCTCACATTGCCTATTCGCAATAATAAATAAAATAAAATAAAAACAAGTAAAACAAAAATAGCAACAAGGCGCAGCCTGTAGGGAAAGTTGTGGGTTCGAATGTTGTCAGATGCTTCAAAATAAAAAAAAAAAGTGGTAACGTGGCCGCTTTGTGAAGAGGAATGTTAGAAAAGAAAGTATTGGTTAAGGCGACCGCTTGCATGTCGTGGGAAATCCGGGTTCGAGTCCCAGTTTGACAGAAAATTTCGTTGTCATCATACTTTTATACAGCTGATGGTTGTTCGTATTTGAAACTGTGAATAAATGTCCTTTATTCCTACACCTAAATAATATTCTGCTGTGCAACAGCTCAACGGAGCAGAAGAAAATGCTTTCTTTCAACTATCTGTTCGAAATCTACAAATGTACAGAAGTTCAAAGTGTGAACATTAATTATTTTGAAATTAGTGATCCACTGACCAATTAAAATCTTGAAAAATTTCATATTCCTTCCGACAAGAAAATCCGGACACAACAATCATGCTCTGAAGACAACGAGGCCAACATATAAAAACAAATAAATACCAGAAACAAATACTAATTTAGGCATGTCCGCTCCTGCTAATTGACATACAGTGGCGTACTAAAGAGTAATGCCTCCGAATTCTTTATGTGAAAACTCTTAATGCATTTTAAGTAAAGCAAACTTTGTTAACATTCTACAATTCTATTTTTCGTGTCAACATATTTATTTCTCGACATAGTCACCCTATGAATACATTTTTCCTAACGAGAGACCAGTTTGTTGATATCATCACTGTAGAATATTTGACTTTGGTTTCCTCTGCTTACGCCACTTCATCACTATCGGAATGAAGTCGTGGAAGGTACTATTTAAGTTTTGGACATAACAGTGAAACACAGGTGCTGGATATTGTCGCAGCGCTCGTGTGTGATCTGGTACTGTCATGCTGAAGGAGATGGTGCTCCATCTGTACACTAACTCATCGAATTCGAAACTCCATTACAACACACTGTTTCTTACACACCGACGTACTTACGTTTACACACTGTCATGTTGCACGCTACAATTCGCAGTCCTCCATCTACAAATGGGTGTAAATACATAGATATGAAGAATAAAGATGAACAGTGTTAATATCGTTAATTTAAAAAGCTTCAAAGTTTCCAGGTAAAAATTTCGGTGGCTCTGCTTTTTGTCACGCCCTCGTACATCTGTAGCTAGATTTGTTAGTCGTGGTTTGAACTTTTGTTGAAAGCGGCTTGTCACAAAGGCCACGGCGATTTCCTCCTGATTATTCCTTTATCCAAAATTGTGCTCTTCCTCTAATGACTTCATTGTCGACGGGACGTTCACTAATCCCCGTTCATTTAATTTACCAAAAGCACTTCATGGAATTCTTACTTTACTGTGTATTTTCTTGTTTACATCCTATAGCTGTATGCACCGCTACACACAAATTTAGTTCTCAGGATTGCCTTCAAACTTTATCTATTAAAGTCTGGCGTTGTTGTTTTAGTCTTCCTGTGATAGCTGGAAACAGTACATCATTGTCATTAATGCCAAAGTGAAGCATGAATGCCGGCCGCGGTGGTCTAGCGGCTCTAGGCGCGCAGTCCGGAACCGCGCGACTGCTACGGTCGCGGGTTCGAATCCTGCCTCGGGCATGGATGTGTGTGATGTCCTTAGGTTAGTTAGGTTTAAGTAGTTCTAAGTTCTAGGGGACTGATGACCACAGTAGTTAAGTCCCATAGTGCTCAGAGCCATTCTTTTGAAGCACGAATGTCCCATTAACACTTATTGCTTTATCTTCCTTCTATTCTGGGACTGTGAAAAAATTCGCTACAATTCTGAGTGCAGTTCTGGTTGTACGGAATCTCTTCTACAAATTCGCATTTCGATTTTAATTTTTCCTGTATCTCGATGAAGTAATGGAAACTGTAGAATCGATTTTAGACAGAAAAAATTGTTTTCGTAGTGAATTTCTGCGTATTCCAGAAGCATACCTACAAACAGGCCGCCTCCGTAGCTGTGTTGTCAGCTTAGATGGCTTATGTTGAAGAGCCAGGTTGATTGCCGGAACTGCCAAGGACTTTTCCTTGGTGGGAGAATTGTTACGGGGTGCACTCAGGCTCCTGAGTCCAACTAAGGATGTACACCATTGAGCAGTAGCGGCTCGACGGTCTGGACAGTCTTCAACAGGGCCGGGAGAGCGGTGTGCTGGCAACATGCCCCTCCATGCCGCATCCGCATGACGCCGCAGAAGCAGAGGATGACACGATGGCTGACAGACATACCTTGGGCCTTCACAACCTCGACGAGGAGCTGGTTTTAGACTAACACGGCTCGATACCTTCTGGAGACCTCAATAGACCAGACGTTCACTGATGGCGACTCTTTACGGCGATTAAAAACTTTAATGATCTCGGAGTAATCAAACACGAGCTAACTCATTGGCAGGAAAGAGGAATCGAGGGAGACAATACAAACATTCAGAGTGTGAGATGCTACTTACCATTACACTGTTACGCTGTTACGTATGAACTTCCATTATTGTGTGAAAGATGTGAAAATTGGTTTCGGCATGAACCATTTCCAAGCAAAAATGAAACTTAAATTGTTAAGGATGGGATGTAACGAAGTCATTAGAAAATGGTCGTTCAAAGATGGCGAAGGGAATCGCCAGTGTCCTTTTCAAAGAAAGCTTCTTGTCTCTTGCCTTAAGTGCAATAGAGAAACAACGGAAGACCTCATTCATGATGACCGGTCAGCGACATGAAACCTGCACCTCTCTAATGCGAGTCCATTGCCTCAATCATTGCGCTTCTTCACACGATGGCACCATTATGAACATAATAAAGATTTGGATGAATGCACGTGCATATTACGTAGTACCCACGATTACGACTAGGAAGTAACTAAGGCATATTTGACACTGAAGGTACCTGTTGTGGTAGATGCCTTTTTGTTTCATTATAAGGATTTATAAAATAACAAAATCGATAACCAGTTTCCAGGAATGAAACTATAGTTCGTGTCACTATAGCTAACGATTTGACACTAGATGTAACTTATATTATGCTTATAGTACTTCTCAGATAAATAATAACACAAAAATATTTAGGATTTCACAACTGTACATTAGAGTGTGTCTTTGTGTAAGATCATCATATACTGCAGTCACAGCTTCTAAACATCAAGGTATGAAATCAGAGATAGCATGGCTGAGGAAGAATTGCTTAGCATGTGTGTGAGAACTGAAAGCTCAGTGGTTGACTGTACTGAGCCCTTGCGAAGTTTAATTCAATTCAACCATAACGCATGAAAATGGGAATCAAAGGAAGGTGGAAAGTTAAACGTGGTGTCAGTTCATATTCGATTGTTTGCGAATGATGCTGTAGTCTACAGGAAAGTGGTCTCACACGAAAGTTGTGAACAAATCAACGACGATTTGCAGAAAATAAATGCGTGGTGTAATGACTGGCAGTTATCTCTCAGTATTAGTAAGTGTAACCTACTGCGTATAACAAGGCGTAAATCTCCATTAATGAACGAGTACAAAATAAATGCGGTAACATCCGTCAAGTATCTGGGTGTGACTATTCGAAATGATCGAAATGATCTCAAATGGAATGATCAGATGACACAAGTAACAGGCAAGGCGAACTCTAGATTGCGGTTTATTGGCAGAAACGTGAAGCGATGCAGTCCTTCAACAAAAGAAATTGCTTACAGTACGTTAGTTCGTCCAGTCTTAGAGTATTGTTCGTCTGTATGGGACCCTTACCAGTTGGGTCTGATTCAAGAGATAGAAAAGGTCCACAGAAAAGCGGCAAGATTCGTTGGTTGGTTGGTTGTTTGAGGTTAAAGGGACCAAACAGCAAGGTCATCAGTCCCTTGTTTCAAATAGACTCCATTCTGCTAACGGGACATCTCAGTATAGTCAGAAAAATAAAACGGATAAAGGGGAAACGTAAAAGGGCAGTCACGTTGTCATTAGTAAAAACAAATGAGGGAAGTTGGCAAGAGAACGAGCCCAACACTACGCTGAAACAGCATAGGCAAGACCACCTGTGACTTAAAAGGTACAACTGCTATAATGCAGAAAGTACGTATGGGAATAGAAAAACTAACCAAGCCTAAAAAAGAAGGGGTAAAAACAGAGTAAAAGGGAAAGAAAAGAGGATTCCGGTCAGGGAGGTGAATCGGGAATCTCTGAACACTGCCTACAGTGGGAGACACCCAAACACTCACCGCCCTGCCCCAACACCAGAGGGAGATTAAAAACTTTAAAACTGAGAATAAAAACCACTCTCCCGGAGGAAACCTAGAACCAGAGAGACCATCCGGGAATCGTCAGCCAACATCAAAGGTAAAGTGTGGGGGAGTCTGTACTTAGCACGCAGAGCCAAAAGAAGGGGGCATTCAACCAAAATGTGGGCCACTGACTGGAAGGCTCCACAACCACATAGCGGGGGTGGCGCATCACGCAAAAGGAAACCATGGGTCAGCCTGGTATGGCCAATGCGGAGACGACACAGTGTGGTCGAGTCCTTGCGGGAGAGGCTAAAGGAAGAACGCCATGGGCCTGTATTCACCTTAATGGCACGAAGTTTATTAGACAGTGGAGTAGCCTCCAAAGAATTGGCCCATGACTGTGCAAAGTGGGATTTGATGTGAAGCTGTAAATCCGCTGCAGGGGGGGTTACAGAAACCGGGGGGTAAGTAACTGCTCCCCCAGCCAAACGATCAGCGAGCTCATTACCCGGGATACCCACATGGCCCGGGACCCATAGGAAGTCAATGGAACAAGCAGCACGGTGAAGATCAGCGAGATGGTCATGGATGGCAGAGACCAAGGGATGGCGCGAAAAACACCGGTCAATAGCAAGAAGACCACTCATCGAGTCCGTACATAACAAAACGCGGTTGTGTTGGGATTGTTTAATAAAGGTAAGGGCCCGGGAAATTGCCATCAATTCCGCAGTAAACACCCCACATGAGGGTGGCAGTAGATGATTTTCCGTTCCAACAAAGGACGTGAAGGCATACCCAACATGATCAGCAGATTTAGAGCCATCAGTGTAAAAAACAACAGCATCCCGAAACTCCCATAAAATTTGGCGGAAAAAGGAATGGAACACCACCGGGGGGATGGAATCTTTCGGACCGCGGCGGAGATCCATCCGAATTCGAGGCCGAGGAACTAACCAAGGAGGGGTGGAGGGGAGGGAGCGAGGAAGACAGGACAAAGAAGGAAGCCGAAAATCACGGGTAAGAGACGCAAGGCGCAGCCCAACCGGTAAACCCGCCCGAGGGCGGGAGTCAGGCGGGCGACGTCCATGGTCTGGGAATAGGATAGAATAGGAAGGATGAGCGGGAGAAGAACGGATAGTAAGGGCATAAGACACCAGAAGCTGGGACCGCCGAACAGAAAGGGGGGGGATCCCAGCTTCAACCAGGAGACTATCAACAGGGCTAGTAGGGAAGGCACCGGTGGCCAAACGGATACCACGATGGTGGACTGGATCCAGCACGTGCAGCGTGGAAGGAGCAGCTGAACCATAAACTTGACAACCATAGTCCAAACGTGACAGAACTAGAGCACGATAAAGACGGAGGAGGAGGGAACGGTCCGCACCCCAGGAGGAGTGGGCAAGGAAGCGAAGGACATTGAGTTTACGGAAACATCCTACCTTCAGGAGTCTGATATGGGGCAGCCAAGTGAGCTTGTTGTCGAAAAGAAGACCTAGGAAACGAAACTGTGGAACCAAAGGCAATCTTTGTGCAGCGAGATAGAGCTCTGGATCAGGGTGGACCGTAGTATGGCGACAGAAGTGGACCACCCGCGATTTTAAAAGAGAGAATTGAAACCTGTGGGAGAGGGTCCATGCAGAGGCACGCCGTATAGCCACCTGGAGCTGCCGTTCTGCAGATGGCATCGAGGAGGAACTAACCCAAATGCAGAAATCATCCACATACAGGACAGGGGCGACCAAGGGACCGACAGAGGCCACAAGTCCATCGATAGCAATGAGGAAAAGAAGGACACTCAAGACAGAACCCTGTGGGATGCCCGTCTCCTGGGTCCGTGGAGAACTAAAAGCAGTACCAACTCGAACTCTGAATGACCGATGGATCAGGAACTGGCGGATAAAAATCGGGAGTGGGCCCCGAAGACCCCACTGATGAAGGGTTAGTAAGATGTGATGGCGCCAGGCCGTGTCATAGGCCTTGCGAAGGTCAAAAAACACTGCAACCAAATGGCGGCGCTGGGAAAAAGCCTGCCGAACTGCGGATTCCAAGCGAAGCAAATGATCGATTGGAGATCGTCCCTCTCGAAAGCCACACTGGTAAGGGGACAATAGATCCCGAGATTCGAGGACCCAAGTGAGCCGACGGGCTACCAGCCGTTCAAGTAACTTACAACCAACATTGGTCAAACTAATTGGCCGATAGCTGTCAACAGATAGGGGGTTCTGACCAGGCTTAAGGACAGGAACCACAATGCTATCCCTCCACTGAGAAGGGAAGTCACCCTGGAGCCAGATACGGTTAAACACCCGAAGAAGATGGTGCCGTTGTGGAGCACTGAGATGTTGAAGCAGCTGGTTATGAATGGAATCTGGGCCAGGAGCCGTATCATGAGAAGCAGATAGAGCAGAAAGAAATTCCCATTCAGTGAAAGGTTCGTTGTAAGATTCTGACTCACAAGTGGTGAAACATAAGGTGACAGCTTCAGCCTGCTGTTTTTGATGAAGGAAAGCAGCTGGATAGGAGGCCGACGCTGATGCCACTGCAAAATGGGTCGCAAGATGTTCTGCAAGAACTAATGGGTCCATACAAATGCCATCTGGGAGGTGAAGGCCTGGGAGGGTGGACTGCCGATGGCAACCTTGGAGAGAGCGAAGTGTAGCCCATACCCGTGACAGAGGGACAGTGGAACCAAGGGAAGAAACGAATCGTTCCCAACATATCCGCTTGCTCTGTTTGATTAAATAACGGGCTTTAGCGCGAAGGCGCTTAAAGGTAGAAAGGCTGGCTACAGATGGGTGCCTCTTAAAGTGTTGCAAAGCTCGACGGCGATCACGGATGGCAATGGCAATGGCCGTACTCCACCACGGGACTTGCCGACTACGAAATTGTCCAGATGAGCGCGGGACAGCAAAGTTAGCAGCGCGAACAATCGCGTCAGACACGTCACGTAGGACGTCATCAATACAACCCGACAAAGAGGGAGAAAACTCGACCTGTGCAGTATATAGAGGCCAATCGGCGCGGTGGAAAGACCAACGAGGTAACCTCTCCATCGGGGAGCGGGAAGGGAGCGTGATACTCAACGGGAAATGGTCACTATCACAAAGGTCGTCGTGTGGCGACCAGTGTAATGAAGGGAGGAGAGAGGGAGAAGAAAGAGAAAGATCAATGGCAGAAAAGGTACCATGACCAGCACTGAAATGAGTAGGGGAGCCATCATTAAGAAGGCACAGGTCGTGGTCTGCAATAAATTGGTCGATAAGAAGACCTCGTCTAGATGGAAAGGCACTGCCCCACAAAGGATGATGAGCATTAAAATCCCCAAGGAGGAGGAAGGGAGGAGGAAGTTGCTGAAGAAGGGTGGTTAAGGCAGCAGGTGTAAGAGTCCTGTCAGGAGGGAGATAAAGATTGCATACTGTGACTGCAGAGTCTAAGTGGACCCTAACAGCAACTGCTTCCAATGTAGTTTGGAGAGGAATCCACGTGCTAGCAATGTCTGTACGGACCAACGTACAAACGCCACCAGAAGCCCGCAAGGGTCCGACCCGATTTCGACAGAAAACACGGAACCCACGGAGGGTCGGTGAGTGAGCATCAGTAAAATGAGATTCCTGGAGAACCACACAAGCTGCTGAGTAGGACGAAAGAAGGGATTTCAATTCCGGAAGGTGACGATAGTAGCCATTACAATTCCATTGGAGAACCACAGAACGATGGTGTAAATGAGGGCTGAACACGCTAAATCCAGTCATACCGCCGGGTCCCCACCCGTCACCGACATAGAGGGGGCGACATCCATAAACGACAGGTCAGAATCCGGTTGTGAAGCCGGGGAAGGGACCTCCGGTGACACCAGAGGCTCTTTGTCCCGGGACTTATGTTTCTTCTTCATTTCAGGCTGAGATCGAGGAGGGCTGTGTGGCATAATGGAGCCAGCTGCAGCAAGATCAGGAACAGAAAGAGACCGGGCGACCTGGGGGCCGATAGACCGCGGCTCTCGCGGTCGCCGCGCTGCAGCAGACCTTTGACCTGGAAGGTGCCGGGAAGGGGCATCCCGGGAGAGGCGCCCTTGACCGGCAGACGCCGAAGGAGTGGGACACTTCTCCGGCTGGGGAGGGGGAGCGGCGCCCAGAGGAGAAGGTGTGGGAGCCGCAGGGGAGGGGGGAAGGAGAGGGGTCCGGGACGGGGGTAAGGAAGGGGGAGGAAGGGATGAAGATGTAACCAAGGCGTAACTAGATGTCATGGACACAGGGTGCAATCGTGCATATTTCTTACGGGCCTCTGTGTAGCTTAAACGATCAAGAGACTTATACTCCTGTATCTTTTTTTCTTTCTTATAGACTGGGCAATCTGCTGAACGTTGAGAATGACTACCATGACAATTTACACATACAGGAGGGGGAACACAGGGACTCCCCTCATGGAGTGGACGTCCACAGTCACCACAGAGAGGGTCCTGGGTACAGCGAGAAGACATGTGGCCAAAACGCAAGCACTTAAAACACCGCATAGGAGGTGGGATGTACGGCTTCACATCACAGCGATAGACCATAATCTTAACTTTCTCAGGAAGGGTATCCCCTTCAAAGGCCAGGATAAAGGCACCAGTATCAATACGATTATCTTTAGGACCCTTCTGAACACGCCGAACAAAGTGAACACCCCGCCGTCCGAGATTGTCCCGAAGTTCCTCATCAGTTTGAAGGATGAGGTCTCTGTGAAAAATCACACCTTGTACCATATTTAGAGACTGGTGAGGGGTAATGGACACGGGAATTGTGCCAATATGGGTACAGGCACGAAGGGCCGCAGATTGGGCAGCCGAAGCAGTTTTTATCAGTAACGAACCCGACCGCATCTTGCTCAGGGAGTCCACTTCGCCGAACTTGTCTTCAATGTGTTCCACAAAGAATAAAGGTTTGACACTGGTGAAAGTATCTCCATCAGTCCTGGTGCAAACTAGATAACGGGGGAAAGGTTTTGCCCCTAGACGACGGGCCTGACCCTCCTCCCAGGGGGTAGCCACGGAAGGGAAGGCCGAAGGGGCAAGAGAAGCAGCACTTGAGGAATCAGTACCACGCAGAGAGACGGCCGCAGAAGAGCGGCCAGAGGTTTGGACCCTTATGCGTTTCATCTGCATAGCGTCCGCCCTGATACCACCCACTCCGATCAGGGGCTCTCCTCACGGGCGCCACCCAGCCACAGCAAGGGCTGTCTGGCACGGCGGCCATTGCCGGGAGTTCCGATGCTCCAGGATGACGAGCAACCACTCCAAGGCATGCATGAGGAGGTCACAGCTCAGGTATCAGAAGTGTGATCCCTGTGTGTTCAGGGGGCTCAACCAAAAGGGTACATAGCGACCCCACCACACGGGCTGGCTACCGTGCTGGCTATGCACCCTAGCATCAGACAACGACGTAGAAGAAAAGGTGGAATATACTAGGAGGGCACACGTCGGAGACACTAGGTAAGGTGCTCTTCCCCAAATGGCTCACACTACGGAAGAGAAATTTTGGAATGGAGGTCAAACCCCAGAGGGGGACCAAGGAATGCCAAAAGGAGGAGATGATTACGCAACAAAGCCAGAGTGTAAAACCAACAGAACCAGGAGGATAGCGGGGGCCAACATAAGCAAGGACACCAATAGAGGGAGAGGAGAGGGCGAGGGGAAAGGGGTATGGAGGGGAAAGGAGGGGAAGGGAAAGGAAATGCAGCCCGGGAGAGAAAGAAGGCTGCAATGGCTCGGGGCCCCGTGCTCGCCACGCACGTATCCACGAAAGAGTTGTGGACCCCCTGGGGGGGGGGCAAGATTCGTGACTGGTACAGTTAGCCATCGCGAGAGCGTTACAAATCTCATAGAAAGTCTGAAGTGGGATACACTTTCAGATGGACGACGTGCTAAACGGAAGGGGCTGCTCACAAAATTCCGAAATCCAATCTTCGCCGAGGATGTAGAGCATATATTATTACCATCAACTTTCAAACCATGCAATGATCACCATTCAAAGATAAGGGAAATTAAAGCTCGTACTGAGGCGCTCAGACAGTCGTTTTCCCCCGTGCAATCCGCGAGTGGAAGAGAGGGGGCGTGGGTTGAAATTGTTCGAATTGTGTTCTCCGTCACACACCGTTTGGTGGCTAGCGGAGTATATATGTAGATGTAGATGTAGATATCTTACTAGTTCTCACCATGGACGTAAAGACGGGCAGGGCAGAGAATTTATTTGTGCGGCAGGTATACCACTCTCCAACAGTAGCCACCACTCAACCCACAGAAAAACAACTGAGCTTATCGATGCCCTACACACAATCTACACAGTTAATGGCCACTGTGAGTCTACACAGGGACATACTGAAAGTAACCGCGCTTATCAACACACGTAACAATCCAATTCAATAGAATCTTCTGCACGATGAGAGTAGAGGAACTGCTCAATCTTCCCACTGGTTCATAGGCTACAAATTCCATTCAAATTTCTTGCTATAGTTTTACATAAAACAACTAGCGTCGTACTGGTAGACAATTTAAAGTAACGTCAGTATTTACTATTATCCAGCACAGGCATGCTGACACTTGATGTTACACCTCGATTATTTATCAAGAGCTTTCTACAACGTGTAGCTTAATGCTTTTCAGTTCCTTACATTTATTCACATGAGAACCTCAAAACCCTTCTACGTAAGCCACAAACCAAGCAATAAGATCCCCCCAATTCAACAACAATGGCAACCTTGTACCAAGGATTACCAGTAGTCATCTTCTGCTCAAGGGACGACTGACAGCGAAAACAGTGGGTATCCGATTACTATAACAGCAATGCAAAGACAGTCTTCGGAACCGTCTGAATCAGTTTGTCATAGGAGCATTCTCGAATAGTTTATTAACACCTACTTAACAGCAATTAAAATCATTAGTACTCAGACAATTATCCTCTACACCATTTGTGGGTGAACATTGGCGTGGAAAAAGACCTATCTGGGATAAAGGCATTTCGTGGCCATTACAACGTCCGTCATTTATGATTTATGGAAACTGTAGGAAAATAAACCAGGGTAATAGCATAAATATGCAGTTTCGGTTGTGCCTCAGACCTAGACAGACCATTATTGGTAATATGGTGCTACTATTTTGTTGCTAGGAATTAGATAGAGCCCTCTACAACTGTCGACACTAGAACTCTGTGTAGAAACTCACAGGTCCGGTAGCTACTACACGATATTGCTGATAGCATAGCCAAACGTTGCACGAAGAAACACTTTCGTTTCTCATTAAGAAATTTAATATTCGCTTTTTTTCAGTTTGTCTAAATTATTTCCTTATTTTGAGAGATTTCTATTACCCTGTCGTCTCGTCCTGTATCGTATACTGCATCTAGTTCTGGGTTACGCCATCATTCTAGGCCACTATACACCCTTGCACTCGTTTTCTTTTGTGCTAGTGAGACACCATAATTATCTCTCCGGCTCTCTACGCTGAAAACAATGTGGCTCCATTTATACTTGCACTTCTTGCTCAGAAGTGTTCCATTGACGGTGGATTTTATATGAGCATACAATGTCACAACCAAGTGTGCTCATGTGCGCCCACGAGCAATTGCATTTGAGCTAGCCACTTTATGGAGAGAGAGAGAGAGAGAGAGAGAGAGAGAGAGAGAGAGAGAGAGATTGTGTGCTGCTGACGGCACGGCGAGTGAGGTAGTTGGAATATTGTTGCTGCGGTCCAGAGACTGGTTTGATGCAGCTCTCCATGCCACTCTATCCTGTGCAAGCTTCTTCATCTCCCAGTACCTACTGCAACCGACATCCTTCTGTATCTGCTTAGTGTATTCATCTCTTGGTCTCCCTCTACGATTTTTACCCTCCACACTGCCCTCAAATACTAATTTGGTGATCCATTGATGCCTCAGAACACGTACTACCAACCGATCCCTTCTTCTAGTCAAGTTGTGCCACAAACTCCTCTTCTCTCCAATTCTATTCAATACCTCCTCATTAGTTGTGTGATCTACCCATCTCACCTTCAGCATTCTTCTGTAACACCTCATTTCGAAAGCTTCTATTCTTTTCTTGTCTAAACTATTTATCGCCCACGTTTCACTTCCATATAAGGCTACACTCCATACAAATACTTTTAGAAACGACAAATTTCTCTTCTTCAGAAACGCTTTCCTTGCCATTGCCATTGCCAGTCTACATTTTATATCCTCTCTACTTCGACCATCATCAGTTATTTTGCTCCCCAAATAGCAAAACTCCTTTACTACTTTAAGTGTCTCACTTCCTAATCTAATTCCCGCAGCATCACCCTATGTGATTCAACTACATTCCATTATCCCCGTTTTGCTTTTGTTGATGTTCAGCCGCCTGGTGTGGCCGAGCGGTTCTAGGCGCTTCAATCTGGAACCGCGCGATCGCTACGGTCGCAGGTTCGAATCCTGCCTCGGGCATGGATGTGTGTGGTGGCGTTCGGTTAGTTAGGTTTAAGTAGTTCTAAGTTCTAGGGGACTGATGACCTCAGATGTTGAGTCCCATAGTGCTCAGAGCCATTTGAACCATTTGATGTTCATCTTATATCCTCCTCTCAAGACACTGTCCGTTCCGTTCAGCTGCTCTTCCAAGTCCTCTGCTGTCTCTGACAAGATTACAATGACATCGGCAAACCTCAAAGGTTTTATTTCTTCTATATTAATTTTAATTCCTACTGCGGTTTTTTTATTTTGTCTCCTTTACTGCTTGCTCAATATACATATTGAATAACATCGGGGATAGGCTACAACCCCGTCTCACTCCTTTCCAAACCACTGCTTCCCTTTGATGCCCGTCGAATCTTATAACTGCCATCTGATTTCTGTACAAATTGTAAATAGCCTTTCGCTCCCCGTATTTGACCGCTGCCACCTTCAGAGTTTGAAAGAGAGAATTCCACTCAACATTATCAAAAGATTTCTCTACGTCTACAAATGCTAGAAACGTAGGTTTGCCTCTCCTTAATCTATCTTCCAAGATAAGTCGTAGGGTCAGTATTGCCTCACGTGTTCCAACGTTTCTACGGAATCCAAACTGATCTTCCTCGTGGTTAGCTTCTATCAGTTTTTCCATTCGTCTGTAAAGAATTCGTGTTAGCATTTGGCAGCCGTGACTTATTAAACTGACAGTTCGGTAATTTTCCCCTTCCACCTTTCTGCTTCCCCTTCTTTCCTTAGAACTGGTTTTCCATCTGAGCTCTTGATGTTCAAACAAGTGGTTCTCTTTTCTCCAAAGGTCTCTTTAATTTTCCTGTAGGCAGTATCTATCTTACCCCCTAGTGATCTATGCCTCTACATCCTTACTGTTGTCTTCTAGCCATCCCTGCTTAGCCATTTTGCACTTCCTGTCGATCTCATTTTTGAGACGTTTGTATTCCTTTTTGCCTGCTTCATTTACCGCGTTTTTATATTTTCTCCTTTCATCAATTAAATTCAATATATCTTCCGTTACCCAAGGATTTCTACTAGCCCTCGTCGTTTTATCTACTTGATCCTCTGCTGCCTTCACTATTTTATCCCTCAAAGCCACCCCATCTTCTTCTACTGTATTTCTTTCCCACGTTCTTGGAATATTTGCATGGTTTTGTGTGGCCCCGATGGGACGATAGAGGGCAGGATGGGCAAGACGCGCTATGTCATCGTTACTAGACGAGGAGTTCCCCACGCACTGGACACTCCATTTCCGATTATATATTGTAATGGTATGGAACGATTGGCAGGGAGAACCCGTCTGGGTTTACTCGGCCAACTCGAAAAAGTCTTCCTATTTGACACCAATTCGGTGATTTGCGCATCGATAAAGATGAGATGAAATGATAAGGACGACACAAACCCCCAGTCTCCGAGTGAAGAAAATCCCCGACGAGGTCGGGAATCGAACCTGGGATCCCTCGATATTGAGGTAGCGACACTAACCACTAGACCATGTACAGCGAACTTCCATTTGATGTCGAGAAGGCATCAGGTAGTTTTCGGGACCACTGATTCAAAATACTATCCGGAACCACTTTCTCGCCGTTGGGTAGGGAAACTTCCACCCCAAAATGTACCTGCGCTCGTCGCACGTTGTGTATCCTAGAGACTAACATGGACGAGGCAACATCGCGACTGAACGCTCGAAGGATAAAAAAAGTTGGCCTCGATTCAAGAATTGCGGTACACGTCGGTATATGCTGCTGACTTCGTACGACATCGTCGATAACTTATGAGATAATGTAACCCTCTTGCTAACATGTCTCCGTACTGACGGTGGTATAGCTCAATTCTTCACTGGTGAAAGATACAATAATTTAATGTCCAATCACGTGAATACTTTTGTTAGCCTACAGCAACACTCAGGATACATGTCTGTAGAGCACTGTGCCAGGAATACACCGTGGACCTGAGGTCATCTGAAGTCGATGCTGCTGAGAACACGTGGGACGCCATCGAGCGGGAGGTGCGTGTCTCGGACCCATCTGCGACCTACCTCCACGAGTGGTGGGCCGTGCATCACCACGTCTACCAAGCGCTGGAAAGTGATACGGGATACTACACACTTCTAATTTAATTGCTTATGATACTACAAATAAACAACGTGAGTCGCTATAGACAGATATCATATTTCTCTAATTTACGAGTAATTCCTTATGAGAGTACAAATCCACAACGTGAGTCGTTAAAGATCGTTATTACATTTCTCGAGTACTGTCGTGGTATTCTGCCATATGAGCATCGAGTCATTTTTATTTTCAATCTTGCTGTTACTGCTCAATAATTAAATAAACAAGTTATTGATAAACTGCAAAGGAAAAAGGAATTCTCGTTAGGAATCCTTGGAGTAGTGAGCGACTTTCTGGTATTTACTGGTGATATATTGATACAACCAAGTGCCACAGAAACAACCATATAACAGACAGAAACACTATATGAAAATACTGAAAGGACAGTACTGAAATTATCGTGGAAAAATATTTAATTAGTTATAAAATATCACATTTTAAACTCTATTCGTAAAACTATGTACGTAACTTTTCAATAAAGCAGAGATTTAAGCAGCTAACATGCCGGCACGGCCTTGGGAACAAGACTAGTGAAAGGGCATCACAGATAAAGTCTCGAAACTACTCAAAAATGTCAACACAAAAATATTTCTCACTCAATGCAAAACTAGTTACAATAATATAAGCTGTAAGTCTCTTATTAAATCAAAGAAAGAAGGTATTTTAGAATTCTGCTGACTACAAGGTCATTACAGATAGGGTGCAAGCCCTGATGGGTCGAGAATATGAAATGATATCGTACGTGTTCTTGTCAAAGGAAACATTCAAACCTTTGGTTTAAATGATTCAGGAATGAAAGTAGGATGTCTATGATTCTGCTGTGTGTACACACAAACTCTGAGTCTTGAGACATTATTATCGCGCGTAGTAGCGAGCGAGCAGTTGTCGAGGGGAGTCGTTAGTGGTCGGACGCAAGGTGCGATGGGAAGGAAGAAGCCGCGGGACATGAGGGGTCGCAGCCTACCGTGATCGTGCTAATAGCGCCGGAGGAGACTTTGGCATAAATTGAGGATTTTTTGGTAATTTGCCCTTTCGCTGCACGCAACTGTTGGTTGCTTGCGCACTAGAGGATTTTTGAGAGATCTATGTATGCATTCGCTCAAAGTAATAATCGTATCTTTGCTGTGGCAAGAAACGGGCTTATTGAGTATAGACATTATGGAATAATCAAAACTTTGTGTCAAGTTTGTCAGCATTTAAATCATCAACTTCCTGAATTTAGCAAATTAAAGGTTTTCATTGGTTTCGTTCATCTTTCTTTACATCGTTTAAAGTTAGTTGACCAAACCCCTACCATCATTCGATTTCTATGGATAAAAGTATGGCAGTAATTTTTGCAATTAGTCCCTGCACTGCCCTCTGCATGGATCGCAGAATTGCTTCTTGAAATATTTTAGCATGTTGCTCAGCACGCAGTTGCAGCGGCAAAACGAGATAAGTTGTCTGTTGCGTACAGAAGCATTGCAAAACAGTTGTTAGGAGACGCTAGAGGATATTTTAAAACTCGCATTTACATGGTTGAGACTTGATTTCTTTATAATTCGTGGGAGGGATAATTAATTTTTCTGTTTATTTGTGTTCCTTTTCGTTCTGAATCACAATTCTATTTTTGTCAGAGACGGAACGTCACACACATATTTCCGTACATCTTTTAAAGTAATAATTTACCCGATGACGTTTCAGGATGACCATCAAAAACCTTAATCTGGACCTCCAGACGGAGATGTCTCCACACTCCTCCAGACCACGAGTCTAGTGCCTTGACCACTGCACAACACGCAATAAGCGTCTACTGTAAAATATGGAAAATTCAAATTTCTGGAAAAAATCGTAGATTCCCAAAAGCCAAACTGAAATATAAATAGCGTCCCAATCAGGGTCTGAGAGATCCAACTGGGAAAAATTACATTATATTTAAGAATACGAAACTTGTTCCTACGGATGGAAAAGGTGTCGCACTCGATAAAAAATCAAAGAGATTCAAGAACACATGGTAGACAAGAGACAAATATTTAAAATTTGAGGTAAATAAAAAAGGTTTGTCGCACAAATACATATAACATACTCATTCATTATCTTATACCACAGAACAATCGTCATCAATGAAAACAAGGAATTGCAAGAAAAACTTAGTAGGAAGAAAACATGGATCCTATAACCAGAAGAAGCTCACGACAAAACAATAAAAAAATACTGAATTGTGTTCAAAATAAACACACTTAAACTTATCGAAAAATGTTGTAAAAATAAGTAAATACAAATGAAGAAGATGTAAGTAATGACACGAAAATATGTACAACTTAGTAGCGTACTTTTGTCGAGGGCACCTGCACTAAAATTTGAATACATAGAGAAGATTAGAGTATTCCTGTGCAATTTACTAAAGAAAAAGCAAAGCTGAACGTCCAGTGTGTTCTACTACCACGCAGAGAACACGGGTTCATTTACAGGCACTACCAGGAGTTTTTCTTGGCGGAAGAGTAGAGCAGGATTCGTACACCTCGTAGGACGAATTGAGAAACTACGTGCATGAGAAATAGCTGCCCCAAGGCTCGATCGCTGAGAAGCTGAAAACACGCCACTCCATATCACATCATCATGTTGTAGACAGAGGATATCACAATGATCGCTCAGCATTTCATCATGACGACTTCTCCTACGTAGAAACCTGAAATAACTCAAACTGAAACAGCTGGCGTGCTGAGTCGTAATATGTAACGCTTCACGCATTCTGGAAGACATGTTGCTAAGCGGCATAACTGACATACGCAATACGTTACGGTTTGGAGCGCCGCAGTATAACGATCGATCCCCACTGCTGTGCGTTTGATAAATCTGGACAAGCAGCTACACCATGGAGACTTCAGCGCCCGACGTGTAGCGATTCCTTCAGGCACATACTTCCTAGAACGTACGGCTGAAATAAAACCAATGAAGATTAGGGTTTAACATTGCTTAGACAACGAAGTCATAAGAACGAGAGCCCGGGCTGTTGTGAATGGAAGATCTATGCGTCACCCTTCGCCATTGCGACTGGTCAGCATACATCTGATCTTCGTCGAAACCCCGTAGTTGTCTTCCATCGTAACACAGATAATTTGCTCAGAGGTGTCTAAAACATTCGTCTGTACTGGTGCAAAAGCGTGGCATCCTGTGACGCTTTTGCACCAGTGAAGAGAAAGGTTTTGGGTGTATCTGAGCTAAATGTGTGAGTCGCACTGAAAATGCTTCAAACAGCAAGGTGTCGATATATGCGAAAAAAACACCAGAGATCAGACGTTCATGTGAACTGTAAAGTGGATTAATGGTTTCATATTGGCACCAAATCTCACAGTTCTGCCCAACACCACGGTGGACATGTCACACGCTGGGAAGCTCACCACGCCCTCCTTTAGCGAGATTTCACTCATTCTTATCACACCTCTGTGATGTAGGACAGAACAGTATTTCCTGGCGTTGAAATTACGCAATTTGCTTATAGGTTGCCGTAGAAAAGATTCCAGACACACCGTCCCTCACAATCGCAACATAAATGCCTCAGGGATTGGCATAAAGATCATCATTGAAACTACCCCTTCCGCTGAGGCATTGATTCTCAAACATTTCGCTCTCGAAAACAACAGTTCACACTGCGATGAGGAATAGGACGACATTCTTTGCAACATTCGATAGTGCTGAAACCCTCTAGACGATTCAATCTTTGTCTAAGGATATAGTGATGCTGTAACCACATTGAACGTGATCAGAGCTCTGGAGAGGAATACGGCGTTAGTTTTTGCTTTGGTATAGGGTAAGTCAGGGTGATATGGTAAATCGGGTGAAATAGTGAATTGCTTTAATTCTTTACTGGTTAAACAGATGTCTCTGTATGTCTACATGTCAACAGTCTCTGATCATCTGTGCAGTGTTCACGTGTTGAAAACTAGTTCCGTTTTAAAAACCTTAAGTACTTTCTACAAAACTGTTATCGATGCTAAATAATTTTAATATGCTGCATGCATTTGTAGATGTTGCTTCAGGTAGCGTAGTCCACGGGGTATTTTTTGATATACTTCTTATACTGCTTATGTACTACATAACCTAGAAATTGTTGCGTCTAGTGTTTTGAACTTCTTGCCCTGCTATTCACCGTTTCACCCATAGCAAATGGGAGAAATGGTGAACTCGGGCAGGGGTGATACGGTGAAGGACTTTTCTTATGTGTAAAGCGTAAAGCTTTTATTATGTACATCCCAACCAGGGTTTTTGACAAATCATGAAATGTTAGCGTTTCCTACCCTATGCTAAAGTTATATTCTGTTTTATCCAACGTCTCAATACAATCGTTAATTTAAAAATTTGTTTATACATATTTTTTGCGAGTAAAGTTTGGTTTGTCAGTGATTAAAAAAGTAAATGTTCTGACAAAAAGGATCCAGCCGTGCTGATTGGACATAGGAGCAACTTAACGATGCCGTAAAAGCGGTACAAAATGTAATGAGCCTGAATAAAGCCTCAAAGGAGTTTCACGTTCCATGGTCAACGCTGAAGAAACGATTAGCAAATGGGTGCTTTACGAAAAAACCTTTCAGTGGGCCGCCTGTATTATCACAAGAATGTGAGAAAAAGTTGGTAAAACATATCATAAAATTACAAAACTTCGGATTTGGACCGATTAGAGAACTGCTAAGTACAGAAAGAAACCCTCACCACAGATTCAACATAAATCAAAACTTATCTGACAAACAAAAGCTGTAAGAAGATAAAATGTGCGTATCGAGAGCAGTGAGGCAAGCCTTCAGCGACTTTGAAAGAAAAATTTCGTCGACCAATCTTAATCAAACTCTAAGGGATCTTCGTGTTACGTAAAAATCAGTAAGCTGTTCGAAATCCTCTATTCATTCACTGTACTGGAACCGAAATGCGAGATAACTGAGAGAAGACCGAAACACTAAATTTGAATTTCCGAAATTGCTTCAACGTGTAAGACCATAACACGGTCCCTCCCATCGTACGAACGTTGAAATAGGAGATATTGCGATAGCCGATCGCGGAATAAACACGCAACTACAATCGCTTAGAAGTGTAAAGGCATCAGAACCGGGTGATACACTTACATAATTGTACAAAGATTACTCGAAAGAACATCGTACTTCGCTGTTGCAACGAAAGGTACCTACAGACTTGGAAAAAACGCAGGTCATTCCCGTTTTCATGAAGGGTCGCTGGACAGATGCACGTAATTATAACCCTATATCATTGACGTCAATGTATAGTAGAATTACGGAACGTGTTTTACGGTCAAGAATTATGAAGCTCTTGGAGAATGAAAATCTTTCGCATAAAAATCAACATGGATTCCGCAAACACAATTCATGCGAAACTGAGGTCGCTCTATTTCCCCATGAAATCTATAGCGCTGTAGAGAACAGCTCTCAGGTAGATATCGTGCTCCTTATCTTCAGAAAGGCATTTGACACTGTTAGCAATACCGTTTCCGTGAAAAATGCAAGCTTATCGAGTATCGGGCCGGATTTTTGACTGGATTCAAAACCTCCTTCCAGACGGAGCTCAACAAATCGCAACAGAACGAAATCGACAGATGTAAGAGTAATTTCCGGACCCCCCAAGGAGTGTGTTGGACGGTTCTTGGTTACAATGTATATAAATTAATTGGTAGAAAGCATTGCAAGACTGTTCGCAAAGATGTGGCTGTCTATAAGGAAGTAAGCAACTACAGAGTACTGCATAGATTTTCAGAATGACCTGCAGAGGACTGATGAATGATGCAAGATCTGGCAGTTCACCCTGAGCATATGTAAATATAAAGTATTGCGCACACGTAGGAAAATAAATCTACTGCTGTACAACTACACTATAGATGACAAGTTGCTGTAAGCAGTTACTACCATAAATATCTAGGATTAACTACCCAGAGCGACCTTAAGGGGAATGACCACATAATACAAGTAGTACAAAAGTGGGTACTAGATTCAGATTCATAGGAATTGTAACTTATCCACGTTGAAAGTAGCTCACAAGGCGCTTGTTCAACAGATTTTTGGGAATTGACACTGTTATTAATACCGTTTCCGTGAAAAATGCGAGCTTATCGAGTATCGGGCCGGATTTTTGACTGGATTCAAAACCTCCTTGCAGACGGAGCTCAACAAATCGCAACTGAGACTCTTACCACGTAGAATAGTTAGAAGCGATAGAGAAGCATATTTCGTCATTGGTTCATTTAGGCGGCGCGAGAGTGTTACAGAGATGCTCAACAAACTAAGGTGACAGATGTTAAAAGAGAGGCGTTGTGCATCACATAGAGGTTTACTGTTGAAATTTCGAGACAGCGCTTTCCCGGAAGAATCGGACAACATACTATTTCCTCGAACGTACAGCTCACGAAATGACCACGACGATAAAACTGGAGAAACTGGAGCTAATACAGAGGCTTACCGACAATCACAGGAAAGGAGTAATCAGTTATCTCTACCAAAAGTACCCTCCGTCACACACCGCTAGGTGGCATATGAAGTAAGATGTAGACTTAGATATCCGAAGAGTGTTCGTCTCCTTTCGTGTTTCGCCACGGCGTAGGGTCAATAGCCGTTTTTCTGTTATAAACGCTATTAACAACTGTCGCCTGTACGATGTTTGGTGTGGTGGGGGTTGGTTAATGTCACTTTTCTTTTGACGGAGAGGCGTCCGCTTGTTAAGAATGCCTTTGCTCAGCATTCAAAAGCCTAGGAAGACTATTGGGTTATGAGTTCGCAAACAGTGTAAGCTAACAACCTCGTGCTTATAGCACGCCTGATAGATCCGTGGCACTGACGTGGCCAACAGAGGCACTTCGTTCGAGGTAACAGCTGTCTTCAGTGTTTTCCACCGGGCGAGCCAAATGCTGAGTTCCAGACACAGAATTTGCGTTTCTACTGTATTTTAACTCGTATCAGTTCGCCTTTCTGTTTTAAACTCTTTGTTTCTCCACATTAACACTTGCGGCTGTAGACGATGATCACGAAAAAGTGCTGACTGGGAAAGGAAATCGGCCACCTCATTTTCAGAGGAAACTTTCCATCACTTACTTCAAGCAATTTCGGGAAACAACGGGAAACCAAAATCGGGATAACTCTACAGGGATTTAAAACACCGTCCCCCCTAATGCGAGCGCCGCGTGCTGTAGCCAACTACTCACATAACAAGATTATTTACTCGCTCTCACAATTGGCGGCGCCACATACACGCAGCGGGCAGGAAGCACTCCGCAATGGGCCAGCGATACACCATCTCCGCCACGTGGCCCACCATCGCCACGTCGTCCACCTTCGCCACGTCGCGCCACGTGGCGTGATTCCATGATGTCTGGAACGAGATGAGCTGCCCTCACAGCAACAAACCAGTGTCGTATTCAGTATAATGCTTACTACACTAGTTCCGGCTACCCTCTTCTTGGTGACCTGAGCTGCTAAGTTGGACTATGTTAGGTGTTTGACTGTGACTACATTTTTCATAGCGGTAGGACGGTCTTGAGCTTTATTTATGAATTTTCATTATTTCACAGCGTTAATTCTACGCATAACAGCAGCTAGTCAGTAGTTTGTGTTGTGCGCCGAACTCTCAAACTGTTCCAAATTCGTGACTAGTGTTTTTGATCAAATACGGGGAACGGAAACACTGTTCCGGTAGTAGCAAAGGCGCTCTACTTATCCATGGCGTTGTGCAATAAATACTGGGATCCTTGAATCCATCCAATCTCGCCGGCCGGAGTGGCCGTGTGGTTCTACGCGCTACAATCTGGAAACGCGTGACCGCTACGGTCGCAGGTTCGAATCCTGTCTCGGGCATGGATATTTGTGATGTCCTTAGGTTAGTTAGGTTTAAGTAGTTCTAAGTTCTAGGGGACTGATGACCACAGCAGTTAAGTCCCATAGTGCTCAGAGCCATTTGAACCATCCAATCCCATTAGACACAGTACCTAAACACATGAAATTGCAGAAAGAACAACACCAGCAACAGCTCATCATTCTACAGCAACTTGTCTCTTTGATACGGTGTCAGCTGACGGCATGTCCAACGTTGACCTCGATGGCATGGCCGTGCATTCATTTTCATGTTTTCAAAATGGCAACGACGACTGAAACTTACGAAGGTGGTTTGACAAGCCTGGTAAAAAAAGCAAGATAAATGTTTCCTCTGTAAAATATTCATCTTGCTTCTCAACACATTCTCCTGCGAAGGATATACAATTAGTCCAGTAATCATCTAGCTTTTTCATCCCATCGGAAAAATAGTTTTTGTAAAACTCTGTAAAATACATGTCGACTGCAACTATCAGTTCCTCCTTTGGTGAAACATTCTTCCGAGCACGTCAAAGTTTCAATTTAGGGAAAAGGATGAAGTGAGTTATGGCTAAGTCTGGTGAATAGGGTGGATGAGGAACCAATTAATGCACTTGCGTCATTGTTATCATTCATCTGTGCAATAGTGCGTTACCCTGGTGAAAGAGACCTTTGTTGCGTGCCAGTCTTTGCCATTTCCCAGAAAACTCAAATTTCAAACGATGCAACAACGAAGCATAAAAGGGTCCAATCACAGTTCTGCCTATTTGCAAGAAGTCTGTTACTGATCCTGTTGTTGTTGTTGTTGTCTTTAGTCCTGAGACTGGTTTGATGCAGCTCTCCATGCTACTCTATCCTGTGCAAGCTCCTTCATCTCCCAGTACCTACTGCAACCTATATCCTTCTGAATTTGCTTAGTGTATTCTTCTCTTGGTCTCCCTCTACGATTTTTACCTTCCACGCTGCCCTCCAATGCTAAATTTGTGATCCCTTGATCCCTCAGAACATGTCCTATCAACCGGTCCCTTCTTCTTGTCAAGTTGTGCCACAAACTCCTCTTCTCCCCAATTCTATTCAATACCTCCTCATTAGTTATGTGATCTACCCATCTCATCTTCAGCATTCTTCTGTAGCATCACATTTCGAAAGCTTCTATTCTCTTCTTGTCTAAGCTATTTATCGTCCACGTTTCACTTCCATACATGGCTACACTCCATACAAATATTTTCAGAAACGACTTCCTGACACTTAAATCTATACTCGATGTTAACTAATTTCTCTTCTTCAGAAACGCTTTCCTTGCCATTGCTAGTCTACATTTTATATCCTCTCTACTTCGACCACCATCAGTTATTTTACTCCCTAAATAGCAAAACTCCTTTACTACTTTAAGTGTCTCATTTCCTAATCTAATTCCCTCAGCATCACCCGACATAATTCGACTACATTCCATTATCCTCGTTTTGCTTTTGTTGATGTTCATGTTATATCCTCCTTTCAAGACACTGTCCATTCCGTTCAACTGCTTTTCCAAGTCCTTTGCTGTCTCTGACAGAATTACAATGTCATCGGCGAACCTCAAAGTTTTTATTTCTTCTCCATGGACTTTAATACCTACTCCGAATTTTTCTTTTGTTTCCTTTGCTGATTGCTCAATATACAGATTGAAAAACATCGGGGACAGGCTACAACCCTGTCTCACACCTTTCCCAACCGCTGCTTCCCTCTTATGCCCCTCGACTCTTATAACTGCCATCTGGTTTCAGTACAAATTGTAAATAGCCTTTCGCTCCCTGTATTTTCCCCTGCCACCTTTAGAATTTGAAAGAGAGTATTCCAGTCAACATTGTCAAAAGCTTTCTCTAAGTCTACAAATGCTAGAAATGTAGGTTTGCCTTTCCTTAATCTATTTTCTAAGATAAGTCGTAGGGTCGGTATTGCCTCACGTGTTCCAACAATTCTGCGGAATCCAAACTACCAGTTTTTTCCATTCGTCTGTAAAGATTTCGCGTCAGTATTTTGCAGCTGTGACGTATTAAACTGATAGTTCGATAATTTTCACATCTGTCAACACCCGCTTTCTTTGGGATTGGAATTATTATATTCTTCTTGAAGTCTGAGGGTATTTCGCCTGTCTCATACATCTTGCTCACTAGATGGTAGAGTTTTGTCAGGACTGGCTCTCCCAAGGCCGTCAGTAGTTCCAATGGAACGTTGTCTACTCCCGGGGCCTTGTTTCGACTCAGGTCTTTCAGTGCTCTGTCAAACTCTTCACGCAGTATCGTATCTCCCATTTAATCTTCATCCACATCCTCTTCCATTTCCATAATATTGTCCTCAAGTACATCGCCCTTGTATAGACCCTCTATATACTCCTTCCACCTTTCTGCTTTGCCTTCTTTGCTTAGAACTGGGTTTCCATCTGAGCTCTCGATATTCATACAAGTGGTTTTCTTTTCTCCAAAGGTCTCTTTAATTTTCCTGCAGGCCGTACCTATCTTACCCGAAGTGAGATAATCCTCTACATCCTTACATTTGTCCTCTAGCCATCCCTGCTTAGCCGTTTTGCACTTTCTGTCGATCTCATTTTTGAGACGTTTGTATTCCTATTTGCCTGCTTCACTTAGTGCCTTTTTGTATTTTCTCCTTTCATCAATTAAATTGACTATCTCTTCTGTTACCCAAGGATTTCTAGTAGCCCTCGTCTTTTCACCTTCTTGATGCTCTGCAGCCTTCACTACTTCATTCCTCAAAGCTACCCATTCTTCTTCTACTGTATTTCTTTCCCCCCATGTTAATTGTTCCCTTATGCTCTCCATGAAACTCTGTACAACCTCTGGTTCTATCAGTTTATCCGGGTCCCATCTCCTTTAATTCCCACCTTTTTGCAGTTTCTTCAGTTTCAATCTACAGTTCATAACCAATAGATTGTGATCAGAGTCCAAATCTGCCCCTGGAAATGTCTTACAATTTAAAACCTGGTTCCTAAATCTCTGTCTTACCATTATATAATCTATCTGATACCTTCTAGTATCTCCAGGATTCTTCCAGGTATACAACCTTCTTTTATGATTCTTGAACCAAGTGTTAGCTATGATTAAGCTATGCTCTGTGCAGAGTTCAACCAGACGGTTTCCTCTTTCATTTCTCTCACCCAATCCATATTCACCCACTATATTTCCTTCTCTTCCTTTTCGTACTCTCGAATTCCTGTCACCCATGACTATTAAATTTTCGTCTCCCTTCAGCACCTGCATAATTTCTTTTATCTCATCATACATTTCATCAATTTCTTCATCATCTGCAGAGCTAGTTGGCATATAAACTTGTACTACTGTAGTAGGCGTGGGCTTCGTGTCTATCTTGGCCACAATAATTCGTTCACTATGCTGTTGGTAGTAGCTTACCCGCACTCCTATTTTTTTATTCATGATCCTAGTTCTCTGTAAATAGCGACTGCTACGTTTGAAGGTAGTTTTCAGAGTAATGAACTGAGCGGGCTAGAGGTTGGGTACTGATCTAACTACTGGTTCGTCATTGCCTGAGTGCCCGAGGTGCGTGTTGATTCGGTGCCTGCGGAAAGATTTCGGTGTCCGCCGGTACAAGGTGGACGCAAAGTAGTCCACGGTTGACAGCGCTCCCTATGGCGGCTGGCCACATTTTCGGCGGACGAATATGACACGCCAGAGGATGTGGCAAGAGAGCACGAAGAGGTGGTTGTGCCTATGTGGTGGAGGCCACTTGCGTTGTTCGTTGTGTACCCCCTGCTTGGTACTCAGGATCCGTACCCTACGGGTTTGGGGTGAGGGGGAAGGGGAGAGGGCGGAAGCTCATGAAGTCAGCTGGCTTCAATGGTGTCCTATTTCCTTGCTTATCAGCAAGCGTATTTGCTGGATGCACATATACTGCTCCCCCTGGTATTTGCCCTTGATATGGTGGCAAATCCTCGCAAGACCACGGTGAGGGGCAGCGGATGAAGTGTTCTGCAGTCTAGATGTGTAGAGCGACGCTCACTTCCATCGGCTCGCCGCAACTGGGGCCCACCCGGCACTCGTTGTGGCTCGCTGCCGGGTGCATTGGGAAATATCTCAGACGACTGGTCTAGTGAATCTGTAGATGAAAAAAGTCCAAGAGTTCTGCCTGTACGCACATGAGCTCGGTGCAGTCTGACTTGATTTTTATGGTGCGGTGCGATTCCACGTGAACATTTAATCTTAAACGTAGCATTGCCGAGCTGCCGTATCACAGTGCCAGGTACCTACGTCTTTTTCTCACACTTATAAATAGAAATGAGAACCTGATCATTCAGTTTCAAAGATTTTTGCTTGCACCGTTGTCGAGAAACCACGGCCATGCAAAAGTTTGTGCGCTGGAGAGTGCACTGTATAGATTGCCTCTGTACTCAGACAGGAAGATCAATAAACCATTGTCTGTATTGTACTGTTGCACCAGCTTGATCATTTGGGTTTTAAAAGTTCGTATAAGTCCTTCAGTGAACCTTTTGGCCTCAGGATAAAAAAATGTCGTGTGACTAGGGCTTCCCGTCGGGTAGACCGTTCACCGGGTGCAAGTCTTTCGAGTTGACGCCACTTCGGCGACTTGCGAGTCGATGGGGATGAAATGATGATGATTAGGACAACACAACACCCAGTCCCTGAGCGGAGAAAATCTTCAACCCAGCCGGGAATCGAACGCGGGCCATTAGATTGACATTCTGTCGCGCTGACCAATTTTTTTAATTATCAGATTGACTTGGTACTTTCATCAAAATCAGACAGCCATAGTCAAATCATTTAATATCAGCTGCAAATTAACAAATTAGTTCAAGCACAAACAATTATTAAATTCTGAACGGGAAGACTAACCCATTATCCCATCCTTCTTGTCATTTATATATATATATATATATATATATATATATATATATATATATATATATATTTGGAAGAGAAAAAGTGACAAAACAAAGCTGTAAGGGAGGGGACTCAAGTTCAGTGAAGAAACAGTAATCACAGGGGAGCTTAACCAACACCCTGACGGTTAAACACAAGAAAAAGCATATTCGCAAAAAGCGTTCGGTATCGTGGCAACCGCTACCATTTCCAATGCGCATTGTCAGATAATGGTGAAAAACGAGGGGATCTGGGTCATTCCCGCCTTCAATGACATAGTGAACACAGTAACCCAAGAGCCAGACAATCGTGTTCATTTTCGTCTGAGGAAAAAAGGATATGTCCCGATGTAGGAGAATGTCGTCTGGGAAAGCGGTTTCAGGCCCTCGAGTAAGGAAAGCTAATTGACGGTGGACTCAGAGCCAATGATCCCGTCCGCAAGCAACAAGCCTGTGAAGTAAGGTGTCAGTTTGGTGACATTCCTCACACTGATCAGTCGGACGAAGGTCAATACGAAAAAGACGATCGGCAGTAGGTATCAGACGGTGAATGACCTTATACCACGTTGAAGCAATCTCCATCGGCAATATGGGAGGACTAAGATGAAACCAGACAGTTTTCAAAGACGTTGACGGGGAATCAAGTTCAACAGAAGAAAGGGAACATGGTGCACCCCGACGGGGTGATAGCATGTTGGTATTAATATGCGTCATAGAAAGTACATCAGCACCTAGGATACTGATAATTAGAAAGTATTCACGAATATGCCGCATTTTAGTATTAATCCGTCCAACATCAGCAGGAGGGGTCAGACAGACCTATCGGAGGCGGGAAAGTAAACGAGAGATAACTGAAAGCGGAGCCCGCGTTCAGGTTAAAATATTGCGGCGGGCATATAAAATGGATGTCTTCATTTTGGTATAGGAAAGACCCAATCCTCCAAGCTTTCGAGGTCTGGCCACTACTTCATATCGGACACGAAAAACATGGCGGCGCCACAGGAATCGACTAGATAGCTGTTTCAGTCTGCAGGCCGTCATCGCGGGAAGCGGAAAGACTTGCGCAATGTAGTATACTTTACTGAAGACGTAGGTTTGTAAAACCCGTACCTTGTGATGGAGGCTAGGGGAACGGCGTTCAAATTCATGAATTGCCCCGTGAACACGACTCGTAATCTCACGACAATTCAATGTCGCCATTCTGATCGGATTGCGATAAACTAATATCCCTAAGGCCGTATGGCGATTGCCGGCCGGGGTGGTCGAACGGTTCTAGGCGCTACAGTCTGGAACCGCGCGACTGCTACGGTCGCAGATTCAAATCCTGCCTCGGGCATGGATGTGTGTGATGTCCTTAGGTTAGTTAGGTTTAAGTAGTTCTAAGTTCTAGGGGACTGATGACCTCAGAAGCTAAGTCCCATACTGCTCAGAGCCATTTGAACCATTTTTCTTATGGCGATTGACGACCGTCGCCCAAGGAATGACGACACGATCGAAGCCTCTCAACGGTAGGAACGTGTATTTCCGATCATTAATGCGAGCACCAGCAAGACGACAAAATGAATCCAAGGTATCCTCAAGCCTCGGTATGTCCTCGACATGTCGTACTGCAACCATGACGTCATCGGCGTATGCACGAACCGAAAAAAGTTCCCCCAATATAGTCCAGCCACGTAATTGGATGGCGAGGTGGCGAAGTAAGGGCTCTAAGAACAAGACAGAAAGGGACATGGAAAAGGGCTTCCCTGGGGTAAACCCCGTGTGATCGATATCCGGGGGAGGGGAGGGTGACCGTTCACAATCACCGAGGCACTGATACCGGTAAAAGGGCGAGTTAAGACCTGTCGAGCATCATTATTAAAGCCGGCAGCGGCGAGCACTCTCGTCAAAAATCTTGGCTGACACGATCAAAAGCTTTTTGGAAATAAAGAAAAAGCAAAGCCCCTGTGATATTAGCGGCAGCCGCCACCGAAATTACATCACGACTTTCGAGAACAGAAGTCAGTATCCTGCGTCCAGGTATACAGCTTTGGTGGGTGGCAATAATGGTATCGAGCAGCATAGAAAGACGTATATTAAATGTTAGAGGGACGATTTTATAATCGAAGTTAAGAAGAGTAATAGGACGGAGGGAATCAATCGCAGGGCGACCTGCGGATTTAGGGAGGAGGACCAGTTTACTTTCCTGAAAAGGAGCAGGAAGTGAGACTCCCCGCATCACTTCTTTTACCATTGACGTTAAGATGTAACCAATGAGTGGCCAAAATTTAACATAGACCCCCTTAGGAATACTGCCTAACCCAGGCCACTTACAGGACCGAGATCCTGTAACAACATCATATGTATCATCCTTGTGAAAGGGACCTAGAAAGCCATCATTTAGTTGAGGAGTGACGACGCGATGCTGCAAGGATATAAAGTCGTCTAGCGAGTTTTCAGCCGGGACATGGGTATCGTACAGATCAGTAAAATAGCTGTAAATAAAGTCGGAAATGTCACGGTGAGAGGTGAACATGCGGCCGTCAGCCGTTGTGAGGAAGGCAAGGCACACATATTTCTGGCACGCTCGTAAACGGACTTGTAAAAGGGAACGTGGTTGAGACTTCGTCCGCAATCCCTCCATTTGAATGCATTTGAGCTGCAGCAATTTGGCTTTGATGCGCTGTGTATCAGTAAGCCGTAGGGAAGCATTCGTAACACTATCGTACAGTTGACGTAAGACTGATTAGTAAAATTGTAGCGTTTGTCGATCGTCTGCCACCTTCACAGCTCCAAAACGCATGAGAGCCCTACGGATTTGTGGTTTAACGTGCAGTGTCTACCATGCCACAATAGACGAGTGCCGGTCCACAGAACGAGAACAACGAACCCACACGTCCTCCAGGACGACACCAAGAGAGGTATCTTGCAAATAGGCTATACTGAGCATCCAGGGAGGACGAAACAATTTGACCGGTTGCCGCTCGTAATTAAACGTGACGGCTAAGGCGCAATGATCAGTAAAACGGGCTAGTATAACATCAACATCCAGAAGTTGTCCACACAAGGAGTCGGAAAGGTAAAAGCGATCGAGGCGACTGCTAGACGTAGGAGTAAAGTACGTATGTCGCACAAGTGTAGGATAACGAGAAACCCACACTTCACGCAGGCACAAGGAGCGCAGCAGGTCGTCGAGTTCTCTACTGAAATTAAAGTTAGGAGAATGATCCACTAGCCGTAGAACACGATTGAAGTCCCCACCTAAGATAATCTTTCTCGGGAATTTACGAAGCAGGTAAATGATTTCTTCTTTATAGAAACTCGAACGTGCGATAGTACGACCTGTGCCAGAAGGGGCATAAAGAAAGAGTAAACTGATTTCACAAAACGTGCACCCGATCCCGCTTTCACTGTCGAGTACTTCGAAATCCATCAACGGAATGCCTTCCCTATAAAACGAGGCAGTGCCTGTAGAAAGTTCGGAAGTTGCTTTAAAAAAGGTTGAGAACCCAGAAATGGAAAACTGGTCGAATAAGACTTCCTGTAAAAGAACATCATCTGCCCCAAATTGATATACAAACTGTCGCAAAACGGCGAGCCGAAGCTCAGAACATATTCTGTTAATATTCAGGGTAAGAAATGTGTATGCTTGCATGGAACTTCAACCCAGAAAGAAGAACAAAGAACGGTAGAGATCCGTCAGTTGACGGAGCAACATACAAGTAACCAACCCAGAATCAATCGCCGAACCAGAGAGAGAAGAACTACGAAACAGAACTCTCATCTTCCCACTGCTTTTTCTTCGGCCGTGAAGCGGCTGTCTGTGGCTGTTAACGGATTCTACTGCGGCTCCGCGGCGCCGACGCTGCCGCGTTCGGTCGCGTGGGAGCATCATGCAGGAATTCCGTTTCAGATTGCGAGGGAGAGGCCTCTACATCTCACTCGTCCGCAAACATGGGTTCACGGAGGGACGGTTGGGGAATAACAACGGGATCTACTGGCTCTTGAGAATCAATCAGTTGTTTCATGGGAGCAGGCTGTGACCCAGAAATGGCGACAGAAGTCGCAGAAGGGGGATGGGAAACAAATTCGACAGAAGTAGTTTCCGAGAGAACCGGAGAAGAGACGTGGGAACCGGAAACAGGTTCCTTCACGGGCATCTCCGAAGGGGTGGCCTCGACAACAGGAAGAACGCCAGATAAGGTGTCAGGGATCTTCTGCACAGGCGTGAAAGCACCTGTGGCGTCCCCATCCGCGATTTGAGACTGAGAAAGGGGGTCCTTCATTGGAGGCCATCGGAAGGACGAGCCAATAGGGATGGTTCACCTGCCGCATCATCCTGTGTTCGGCGACGCTTCTTGTGAGAAATCATGGCATGCACATCGGAATTAACAGCATCAAAATCCCGATGGAAGGACAGTAGCAGAAAATCACGGGCGTTGTCGGTCAACGGATCACTGCGTCCCTCAGTAACAAGGATCGATACAGTCTGAGATTCCTGCGGGAGAAGATCAGCTGAAGTCAATTTTTTACGCTGTTCGTATGTAGGTTTTATTACCACCACTCACCGCGGGCAACTAGTACGAAAATGACCGGTTTGATTACAATAATATGTTACTTCTTGGCCACTGTACGTAATATGGACCCTATAACCACATACCTGTAGATGAGAAGGAATATAATCCCTGACCACTATTTCCATTGACCGAATACCACTATAGACCTGTAAGCGGTGCTGAGCAGACCAGCGTTCCTTTCGAATATGACGTATTTCCCCATAAGGAAGCAAAACGGGCCTCAAGAAACAGTCGTTTACCTCGGGCGGATGGTAAAACATCCGGACATTCGTATATATCACTTCTGCATTTGCCAAGAGAACTATACTAGTGGAACCATCACGTTGCGTGACGACAAAGTATCCTATCAACCTGGAGCGAGTCAAGAATCTTAATGCATATAATTCCCTGTCAAAATAAATAGTATTCACCTTTACAGTAGTGACTTTAATTGTATGGACTAAGCAGGCATGTATCGCAAAAGAACCGGGCTGGACGTGACACGTGGATTTGTCGAAGGTGAAGCTGACAGTACCTGTACGCGGAATTCTCGTGGGAACCATGGTAGACATCACGGAGCGAGACGACGCTGCGACAGGAAGGGCCGCACGAACACCAAACACTTGCCGACAACCAGCGATGCGACGCGCACGGAGACCAACACGACACTAAACGGACGCGAGGAAAACACACAGCGCTACGGTAGAGGCGGAACTTATAGCACAACCTAGTCGCCCGAAGCGCGAAGCGGGAATACCACTCAGCTACTGGGGGTGGACGACCTCAGGATGAAACGGTATACTTCTGATGTGTGAAATGCCGTTCGTTTCACAAAATATTTTAGATTTCTGAGAAGAAATTTCTGTACCGTTGTTAATGAAAATAGGTTTCGGCAGTCCTTCGATAGAGAAAACCTTAGGCAAAGCCTGAATGGTCTTTGTTGATGATATCGAAGACATCTGTATCACAACTGGTAATTTGGAGCAACATCGATAAAGATCAGATAGTAGCTTCCGAGAAATGGTCCCGTAAAATTAATGTGCAAATGTGACCAGGATTCTTCTGTCTGTAACCCCTAAAAATACTATCGAGGAAGAGCGGACGGCTATTTTTGACATAAGCGACATTTAGCTAACAACAACAAAATTTAAATTTATGGTAACTTCTATGGGAGCAAACTACTGAGGTCATCGGTCCTTAATCTCACGCACTACTTAATCTAATTGAAACTAACCTACGCTAAGGGCAACACAAACACCCATACCCGAGGGAGGATTCGAACTTCCGACGGGGGGGAGCAGCACGAACCTTGGCAAGACGTTTTCTAGACAGCGCGGCTACCCCGCGCGCCAGTTAACAACATTTCAGAGTCTTTTTCAATATTTTTCCAGTAAAAATGCTTTCTGGCAATGCGTTTCGTACGAACTATGCCCCAATTCCATTCATCTGGCATCTGTAGTACTTATATTTAAGGACTACAGGAATAACCACTCCTGTCTTCCGTGATTCAGAACGTACCAGAACGACGCCTTCGTAGACTGTAATTGCATGCCACATATTACAACAGATTTAATCTCTCGTCGATTAAGTAACTTCTTACCACAACACCAATCCGATACAATATACGGTTTCATCATAGACAAAATAGGATGTTTAGACATAAGTTTGGCATTTAAATTTGAGTTTACTGGGAAAATTTCCAGTGTCTTGTCTAATGTGGTGTGGTCGGAAGAATGAGGTCCCAGGTTACACATGGTACCTCGCGACGGAACCAGAAGCTGAAGACAGTCACTGCGAGAGGCAGCCACGAATGAGAGACATCAGTGAAGACACATCCTAAAGAGGTTCATACGCCGCCACTGCTAGACAGCTTCCGTCAGAGCGCAGCGCCACTCGCCCCACTCCGTGATAACCGACTATATTAGCAACATCATCTTAGTTCAGATCTTGAAGTGTTAGTATTGTTAGTCATAACGGTGTACCAACGTTTGTAGTTAAATGTACACTGATATGTGACTGTGATTCAATACTAATCACTATTATAAACAGTTATTCTTGTACTCTGCGAATGTAACGAATATGTATTGTCATTCAAGTGGACATGGACTGCATTCAAGTTAAGTATTTGTTAATAAAGCGTTTTACTAACTAACTAATTTTTAGTGTGTGTTGTAGCACCCGCTCGACCTCGTGTTGAAACAAATCTAGGCTTATTTCAAAACATAATAAATAGCGACGTCAATAATGATTTCATGTTGTTTTTCTTCGTGCTCTGAATCGTTTGCTACACCAAAATTTGGCGACGTTTGCTCCGGTTTGCATAGACTTTGCTAGCCTGCTTAAGTCGATGTTCTTGGTGTTCAGCTAGTCTCGGTGCAGTAATTTGCTGTCTTCAACTAGTCTATCTTGCCTCAGCCATCACAAGAACTGCCTCTAAGCGAAATCGTTCATTGTGAGGCACAGCAGACTAAACAACTGTTGTCCAGTGTACAATTAAGGGTACAGCGCACATTATATTTTTTCTGTTCACTGTCGAAGCTGACGTTTATCATGTGAGTACAAAGTCATTCCTGTAGCCTCCTCCGGAAGATGATGATTACGACGAACTCGTTCGAAAACTCGACGACTATTAGGAGGCATAGATTCTCGTCGCTGATGCGAGATTTAAACTTTTTCGTCTTAAGAAGCACCCTGAACAATCATTAAAACTGTAGATAGCTGAACTCTACGGGCTAACAAGACACTGCAGGTTCAAACGTTCTTGCGTACGAAGCTCCAGTGATAGTATGCTACGTGATTCAATCATAAAAAAGGTGTCTCTCTCAAACACAAATACGCGCTGCTGTCCTAAAACTACCAGAAACGGATCTGAATTTTATTTTTGGCGATTGTAGAGCCTCAGAGTCTTGTGGACAAAACTGAATTTGGTTTTGAGGCTCCGCCTATTTCTCTTCTTCATAGTGCACGACGCACTCTGTCTCAAAGTGAATAAAATCAGGGCTCAGAGTAAAAGTACAAGTAAAGATAAAACCTTTCAATCATGTGATACATGAGGCTTGTCCTTAGTGTTTTTCAAATGATGGTAGGAAAGCTTGTCGTTTTAGTGAGACCAGTGTTTCAGGTGTGGTGAACAAGGCCATATCCAGACAGTCTGTTTAAAACACGGTCAAGGCAGACACAGGTCTACTGCACAGCTATAAGCATAGCTCTCAGGAAGTGAATTTTGTGACGGTGCATCTGCTACTGTTGGCACCAACGAAGACTCGCTAAGAACAAACTTTTTGTAAAGTTAAGGTTGGCTCAAAAGTCGATTAGATTTCAGATAAACACATGTGTATATGTTTCCCTAATCAATGAAAACCCCTACATGATCAGCAGCCCATGGCTACAACAGCCTACTTCTGGTTCGTCTGCTTATAATGGAAATGTAATATCAGTACTTCGATTGTGCAACTTGCCAGCAACTTTTGGTGACATTACAAAATATGTTTCATTCAATGTACTATATTCTAGAAACGACGCAATCATTTTTTGTCTGGACTTGTTTCATTTGTTCAACCTATCCACAAATGACATTGTCTTACAAATCAGTGTTTCAGTGGCTAATACTAATGTTTATGATCTGTGCAATAAGTACAGAGAACTTTCTGAACCAGGATTAGGAAAAGCTAAGGTCTACTGTTGAAGACAATACATAACCACGATTTCCTCGAGCTAGTCCTGTCCCCCGCGCTATATATGAGCAGGTTGCGCAGGAACAGTCATGATGGAAATACAATTGGATGATATAACCCATTTCTGCAAGCCATTCGACGTTCCACTTGGTTATATTTAAAAAGCTATCAAGAGGTTTACGTCTTTGCTCTGTAAACCCACAAAACTTTCATGGATTCCTTTCGTCTCCCACGAATGGAGCAATAAATGGACAGATTGGGACAGAGCAGATTCTATTCCAAAACTGATTTACGTGAAGCATACTAACAGGTACCGCTGAACGAACAACCCAAGGAATATTCTGTGATCAACTATCAGTTGTATTGCTCCAGTTTCGAAGACTACCATTCTGTAGTGCTGCGGGTTATGCTATTTTTAAACACTTCATCGAAAAATTAACAACGAAAGTCCCTTGCGACGGTCAGTGAAATGGAATGGGGCTGCAAATGCTTCTGCTCCCTGGCTCTAGTCATCTAACTCGGGGGTGGCTCTGAGCACTATGGGACTTAACATCTGAGGTCATCGGTCCCCTAGAACTTAGAACTACTTAAACCTAACTAACCTAAGGACATCACACACATCCATACCCGAGGCAGGATTTGAACCTGCGACCGTAGGGGACTTGCGGTTCCAGACTGAAGCGCCTAGAACTGCTCGGCCACCACGGTCGGCTAACTCGGGGATGATCTTCTACCCTTTCTACGGCCAGACACGCGCGCTTAAAACCTTTTAAAGTGCATAAATAAAATACTGTCGATGCTGCTGACCGACAAAGACAAATGTTAACCAGGGTACAGTCTAGGACGCTCAAGTTAAATGACGAATCAAATGCTATGTGTTATGTTCCTTAAAATTTACAAGTTTTTATTCACAACTAAATACAGCTCACTCGTGGTACCTTCCAAACAATTACGTGCCGTTTTAATTATTGATCGCCGGCCGCGGTGGCCGAGCGGCTCTAGGCGCTTCAGTCCGGAACCGCGCGACTGCTACGGTCGTAGGTTCGAATCTAGCCTCGGGCATGGATGTGTGTGATGTCCTTAGGTTAGTTAGGTTTAAGTAGTTCTATGTTCTAGGGGACTGATGGCCTCCGATGTTAAGTTCCATAGTGCTCAGACCCATTTTTTAACTATTGATCGAGTCCCTAATTGCGATGCTGGACTCGCTATTTTAATAAAATCTGAATGCTGAAGAACATAGTTTATGTTTAGCAAATCGATAAGTTAGCTAAAACACGGCCCAACGCTGATGATCTAAAGTTCACTCGACGTTAGCGCGAATTCCTAAGTGTCGGATGCTATAAAATATTCGAAGTCCCGACTGTTTTAAACACAGTTAAAGTTCAGTGGCACAGTTTTAGAATCAATCACCTAAACGCGGTGAAAGTAATTAGAGTCCAACCTGACCGTATCAGAAACTAAGTGCTGTAGGAATCCCAAAACACGGTTCGCAATGCTAAAAAATTAACAGAGTCCCACAACAGCGCTGAAGCGGCTAAATGTGGCGGCTCTCGAAAGGAAACAAGAGTCCCACAGCTACTATTTTCCAGCCAAGTCCTGTTTGCTTACAAACACGATCACCAAAAGACACAACGTATGAAAACCACGAGTCCCAGCCGTGTTCCACACCGAAAATATTCTAAGTCCGGTATCTTCGCGAAATATTCTGTTTGCACGCATACGCGAAATTCGGCTAAGTTCAAGAAATCAGGAACCGCAAAACCCATCACTAAAGTGTCGCATCGAGCAGCACAGGTCAAGCGTCGTCAAAAACGCGCAGAATTCTGTCCAGGAGCTTTGTGTCAGCTCTGCTTAAATACTCTCAATTTGGAATTCCCCAGACTCCCAGGCTACGTTAAGTAACTGCTTTCCATTTATCACCACTTCTTTGCTTAACTTTTTACATAGAAAAGCAATCTTAATTTTGCTTGTACCATTACATGCGGGCTCAAATTCTCATCAAGAAACATATATTACATACATTTATAGCTGCAATATTTGCCTATAATTAATGTTTTAGTGTTTTGCAATTATCTTTGGAGAGGGCGAAAATAGTTTTTGTCCATTTTTGTCACTAAATAACACAAAAGTTTTTAATCAGACACCGCTTTTCATGCGCATCTGAAGCGCTCTTTCTTATGCGCTGATCAGAATTTGCGTATGTACAAAGGTTAAACAGATATGGGCAAAACTGTTCAGAAATTATTAATAAACAAAGACAACATATCATAATAATTACAGATATCAAAACTAATGATGTTGAAATGTTTATAACGACACCCGCTATCATTCATCATTCAGTGCCTTGCTGTTAGTGTATGTCTTGTATTATGATCCGACTAAGACCATTACACATCATAATCCCACTGCCAATAAAATAGCACATCAGTTACTGATGAATGGGAAACCAACACACAAATCACAAAAACCGAAATTGCAAAGAGAAGCGCTAGGAGAGGGTAATGACTTTACATCATCGTCCACTATGGAAGAACCGCAGAAGACTATAAAACAAAGTAAAAATATTAAATCAGCTGGCTTGGATTATACACGAACCGAGAAAATCAAATACTTCGGCTTAAATACAAAGAAATATATTCTCCAGCTTTTCGTTAACTGTGTAAGCAGAAAACAAATTCCAAAGATCGGAAGAGTCGAGTGATTGCTTTACTGAAACCTGGCAAAGAAGGAAATAATCCAAAGAATTTTAGACCGGTTGCACTACTTTGTCATCTTTCTGAAAAGACTGATTTTAAATCGCCTATCACCTGCAATTGACCCCTACTTATACCTCAGCAATCTAGATTTCGTCCAGGTAAAAGCTGTACTGGGCAATTGCTAAATCTCACATAGTTTACAGAAGATGACTTTGAAGCTCGGAAACAGACAGGAGTGGCATTTGTCGTCCTATCAGCGGCGTATGGTACTGTCAATTACCAGCAATTTGTGAAGATGACACAGTAGTGCAACTGGTCTAATATTCTTTGGATCATTTCCTTCATTGCCAGGTTGCAGCAAAGCAATCACTCGATTCTTCTGATCTTTGGAAATTGGTTGCTTGAAATCCACTCCAGTCGAATGGCTTTACCACCTCGCAGGAATAGCACCACCACCTGTTCGAAGAGAGATAGCTGCGAACAAGGAAAGATAGGCAGTGGAGCAGGATAATACCCATCCTCTGTATGGGCATGAACCGCATCCGCAACGACTGAGGTCAAGGAAGAGTTTCCTTAGAACATCAAAGGAACTTAGAAACACTGCTGAAAAAGGTTGGTTACAACTATGGAGAGCTACGACCTACCTTCTCCCCGGTTGGAAAAGAGTTGTTGAAGCTTTATTCGGCCCATGCTTCGGTGTCGTGTCGATTGAGCCCAGTCTCCTGTACAGAATATGATGTTCAACAAGCAACAGAAAATGCACTAGAAGTGGCCAAGTTTTGGTCAAACGTAATTTAATCATAACTGTGTAAAATGTATGTACATGTACCTTTATGTTTCTGACACGAGAATAATAATAACATTTGTTTTAGTTAATTATCAGCAACAAATTCATTAATTTGATGTTTTACCAGTGAAATATTGATGCTACAAATTATAGAAGAATGTCAGTCGTTGCGTTTCGACGAGACCTTTAAAATGAGCACTCTCTCTACTCTGTACCTGCATTGCTTCGAAAGTTATAAATTATTCAATAAATTTCACATCTTAGATTTGCTTATTTAATATCTTTTGATATTAAATTCGTATAAATTGTCGCAGCGTCTCGGTTGGGTCGTCTCAAACTCCTCTTTCATGTGCCGTATCGTACTTCGTTGTACTAATTTGCGTTTGCGTGTAATCAGACAAGGGTGGATAAAGCATTGTCTTAAAACCGTGCGCTGGAACTTGGTAAACCCTCGTAACGTCACATAACCGCCAGCCGTTTGAAACTGACAGGACAGCATGGAGCGTCATGCCGCTGACTATTCGCTCGACACCGCCTTCCTTCCCGCTCTCGCACGCTGCCTGGCTGAGCCGGTCTCACCGGTCGCCGTGTTGCGCCCTTTAAGCGCGACCCGCGATCAAACTTCTCACTCCAAATAACAATAAATGACTGTCGTGACACATCCTTCATGTGTGAACTGGTTTGACGATATAGTTGTCGTGTGTCATACACCTACTGTACATTTGGCAAATGCAGTGTTCGTTTGATGTGCCTTCTGCAGCTGGCTTCAAATGTAACAAGGAAGAGTACTCCTCCTTCCACGATGAACTTGAATACTTAGTACTAAAGCTCAGGGTATATATCCTGCTTAATCGTACTTGCCTGCACTTAATGATTTACTGGCCCTCCATAGCGTCAAGGAGTTGCTGGCGACTATGACGACATTAACATAATGAATTAAGCGTATTGTTAACGCTGCAAAAACAGCTGCTCCATTGTATCGGCTGCACCAGAAAGATGTTCCCGTTGTATGGTCCCAAAGATGTCAACACACATTTCTACGGACAAAAGGCGCATTGTTTAGTCATCATTATGAGATTCGTTTTGATCCAGATAAGCCTGTTATATCAGCTGTGTATCCATCTTGGTATGGGCCGCAGCTGTACTCTCCCATTGAATTGATTCATCTACTCCATTTGCTCGAAATTTCTTTGCAAAGCACTGAGAAAAAACAGACAGCCTGAAAAAGACTGCTGTAACCTGTTGTGGGGTTGTGTACCACTGAGGGCTACGGCGAGGACGAAACCCCTCTGTCGTTTCTAGGTCCCCAGTTCAACACAATACAATTCAGTACAATAGGTATGCTCATGCTAAAGCCTGAAACGACATTATGAATTTTTTTTGTCGAGCCGGGATTCGAATTTTGACACGTGAATTACCTGAAGAACTTGAGGAGGTTGGAACCTTGAGCAAACAACGACTTCATGGTCCTATCTCGTCACGAAGGGATCAAAGCGTGTGAAACCAGTACCAGTATATTGAACATTTCAAGCTGAAATGAAAGACAGAACAAGTGCCCTGTGGCCTTACATGGCATATGGTTCTCTAACTAAAATAAAAATACTACTGTAAGAAAGATTACTGGTGACACTGTTTCTAAATGCTCCACATATGCCTCTGTCATGCCTCAAAATAACCTGCAGTTGGTAGCGAAGGGACATCACGTTTAATTTGAATTTGGAACCACGGTGGAATCGTATATTTTTCATCTGGCATAATCAAAGGTCAATACGATCTGCTAGTGCCTATTAATAAGCTTCGCCTGAAGTTGGAATCCAGCCCTGACCCAATGTGTACTAAACTAGCGTTTAGCCCCCAGACCACTTTCTTTATTCTTTTTTAACATAAAAATAATGAATGCTACTTCGTAAGGACATTCAAATAAAATTAATCTCCCTCTTGAGAATGGTAAGACAGTTATGTTAAATTAAAGTGTGCGTGAGGTCAGTCATCTTCATAGGGAAACCGAAATGTCTGACTTCCTCTTGAAGTAAAATTTTTTTTTAAACATTAACCTTCTCTTCGTATGAAATAAGCTGGTTAAAAAATAAAATAAAAGAAATTGTTCTTTGAAGTCTTCACGAGGATTTAGTCCTGCACTTCTTTCCAGGAACTCGATTTCTTTTCTTGAATGTCTCGTAAAAGGATCTAAGAAATTCTTCTACCCGTTATATGTAATCGCGCAAGGCTAAGATTTATGAGGTCTGTATCGATGTTTTTCCATTACTGTGCTGTAAAGCATTTTATTCCATGACTCTATTTAAGACGCATGCATAATTTTTCTTTGTAGTTCTTGCTCCGTGTGAGGTAATGTTGCTGATTAATTAGGTACACCCAGTAATCTTCTTTGATTTTATATTCTACCTTCAAGATATCGTGTGTCATTTTAGCCACATAACAGCATTTCTTTTTGTATTAGGGTATGGCACTGCGTAAGACTTTAGGAGATGTTCTGTTGACGGTCGCTAATTTCTGCTTGGTTATACGCAAAATGTCTCTTACTCTCTTAGACACAAATCTGTGTTCTTCAGTATCAAGAACGTTGCATGACGCACACATGGGCGAATTTGTGAAATGATTAGTACACAGTTTTGAATTAGTTGGTATTTTCCTGTTGACTGTATTATACCAAGTCGCTTTCACCGTGGAGGGTAAGTTCCAGTCGTGGCGTTTTCCCAAATTGCTGGCCAGTTTTTTTTTGTTTTTTCAACCTTCGTTCCCTGGCTTCCATTTGCTTTCGTCACTTGCTGTTCTGAGAGCCCCGATGAGTTGCAACTGTATTCAGCGAGAAAATATTGTAGATGAAAAACACCAGTTGGTATATGCTGCACGTTCACTGGCGGCTGCAGGCTGGCAGGACCAATTTCATTCAGAAAGTGGGCCGTTTAGCTGTCTGGCAACTGTTTCCATCGCTTGTACATTCGTCACATGTATAGCTCTCGTAACTTATAACTGAGATCATTGAGATTCATTCCTTCTTTCCTTGTTGCGAGTGTTAGTGTATCGAACTTCCCTTTGAAAATGTTGCCTTGACTCATAAAGTTTTCTATCGCTGACATAATTCTTTTGGCTCCTTCTAAGGGTGTCGGCAAAGTTTGTGCAATATAACTAAGTCTGGATGTTGTATATGCATGTACCAGAGTGATTTTCTGTATCTCTCCCAGTTACCTCATATTGTTTCCTTGTACAGATGCTCGTAAGCTTGTAAGCAGATTTTTATAATTAACGGCAATGGTGTGACGGATGTTTGCTCTTAAATTCTGTACCCAAACATTTCAGTTTGGCTACTTCCATCATTTGTCCCTGACTGTGCATTCGTATTCCTATGCCCACGTTCATGCTACCTGACTTCCTTTTATTTAACTTGGCACCAGAAATACGTTTGTATGTGTGTACAATCTAAAGAGCTTGCGTCACTTTATCCTCATTTGCGGCCAGGACGCCCGTTCATCTGCGTAGGCGTTGCACACTGTTTTCTTGCCATTTATATGCAGTCCCTGTAGGTGATGCTTGATTGTTGCGCTTAGAGGTTCTACTGCTATTGCAAAAGGACACTGACGTAGGGCAACCTTGACGTATTGGTCCAGTCATCTCAATCTCTTTACTTATTTGCCCGTTTATCGTTAATAGTGCGATATTGTTCTTTTAATATTTGTTGAGTAATGTTACCGAATCGTGGTGGGAATTCCATTACCTCCATGATTCCGAGAGGTTACTTACGATCTACTTTATCAAACGCCGTCTCGAAGTCTAACAACACTAATGCAAATTTTATTCGGCAGACATTTGCGGCTTATATTATACCCCTATATTCGCATATATTCTGATGTATATTTCTGACTTTGCCTACACATATTTGGTACGGACAAATTATAAACTTCATTACCATTTTCATTCTTCTTGCTAGTATGCGGGCCATGTTTTTGTAATCACTGTTAACTAATGTTACTGGGCGCAGGTCTTCAATTCCTTTGCTAATTCAGTTTATAGGAATTGGAACTATTATCCCTTGAGGAAATTTGTTGGGAACGTCCATATTTCCGTTAATGAGTGCGCTGAACATGCATAGTGCCTTGCTTTTCGTTTGTGGCCAGAACACTTGGTAGAATTCCACGGGGGTACCATAATGTCCTGAACTATTTTTAGGACTATGTGCTAATGGATCTTTCATTTCGGCCTCTTCCTTCTCAGCTGTAAGATATTTACTTACTCAGCGCTAATTCTGCCTGGCACGCTCATGACAAAATCGTGCAGTGACTTGTGGTCTGTAGGTTTGTTGGACATCATCACTGAGATATGTTTGTGCACAGTGTCTTTAATTTCACTCTGTTTTGTAAGATTGGTTCTATCAGTTAACTCAACTTCTGTAAATATTTTTCAATTTCCTCTCTTATTTTCATACATTATGTGCCACATAGCTCTTTCTTCCTCTTCTACAATATTTTAGAAACTTCTGACTGTCACCACTCCAGTGGTAAAAATTTTGCTTTGATTTTATAAATACGTGTTTCATTCTCCATTATTCGTGTGTCCAAGGTGTACAGATGTCTAAGGCAGCTAAAGTAAAACTCAGTCGTCTATTTAATCCAGAAGTTTTTCTGTCGTGCGTAGTCGATCAGCATTCTTCTTATTTTAAGCTTAGCACGCTGCAGTCACCAAGCTACGGCAGAATTGTGTAATGGGAACGGTTTTTCTCATTCTTTACATGTATTATTAAATGCCAAGTGACATTCCTCATCTTGTAGGTGTGTAATGTTAAATTTCCATATGCCCCTCGCTCGGTAAGTCTCTTGTTTACCCTAACTTATTGTGGTTATATATGCAGCGTTATCAGAAAAAATAGTGGGCCAGACCTCACGCTGGAGTACATGGTTCTTTAAGTTGGACGATATGTAGCTCCCGTCCAGCCTGCTTGATGAATGGGTCGTAAAATATGTGAATCCTGGCTGTGCGCCGTGGGTATGTTCCCATCTGTCGACTGACAGCAATTGGTGGACTATTCGTACCAATTCTATAGACTTGTTGAAAATCGGTATCTGGTGTTTTGAGCTGAGGACTACCACCGAACCCCACATATGGCTGGATAATCATTATGTCTTAGCAGTGGTGCGCAGGCTGGATGAGAATTCTGACTTTCAGACTCCCTGGAGTGGATTACAGTTGCTTCAATATATTAATTCCTTGCTCGATAGAATGGCCATTAACCAGCTGCCTTAGCTACCCGGTGCATATATCCAACTTGATTTTGTAAGCACTGGAATAAAATCACATAACGCCCATTTACTGAAGCCACCAACACTGTAGAATAACCAAATTTTCACAGGAACTGTTGCTTCCACTCACGCTACTCCCCACGGTAGCACCGTGCAGTGTAAAAGGAAAGCTGAGTTACTGAACCCGATTCTCCCATAATGTAGTAAACTACAACTCGTCGGCCTGTTAACAGTATCAAAATGGCTCTGACCACTGTGGAACTTAACATCTGAGATCATCAGTCCCCTAGAACTTAGAACTTCTTAAACTTAACCAACCTAAGGGCACCACTCAAATCCATGCCCAAGGCAGCATTCGAACCTGCGACCGTAGTGGTCGCGCAGTTCCAGACTGAAGCGCCTAGAACCGGTCGGTCACAGCGGCCGGTGCTAACAGTATCAGTATGTCGTAAGCTCAGAAATAACTCACTTCATTTTATTACGTGCCAGTAACAGTAAAACCTTGGGAAAACGTTTCCTTGCAGAGACCAGGGTTGCCTGTCCTGATCAGAACTATCTACAGTGGACATTTGTACACCCACATTGACAAGCATAAGATTATTTTGTATTCCAGTTCTGTCTTCAGCGTGATATATCTTCTATAAACAGTGTGTAAACCATGCGGTAACAACAACGCTATACCCAGTATTCTGGCAGCATATGACGTGAGGAATATTAAGTATGTAGTCTACCATTGCATGCAAACGTTACCAGTAAAAATAAGGTTGGTGGATAGGTTTGTGGCGATTTCGAATTTAATAGAAGCGGGAATGCAGGAAGATAAAACATCTGTGCCCTGCATCGGGCGAGTGTTATCGAAGAAATAAATTCGGATAATATCTTTCTCGTATCATGTAGGTTGACTTTAACGTGAATTATTTGCCGCATTCAGCAAGTAAGCAAGTCGAACCGCTATAGCTCTGCCACACAATCAGTTAAAATGATAGTGCTCTCAGATTAGAACCTAACACCAACGCAACTTTGGTTTCTCAATGCGATATCGTTTCCACCTGCTTCCTCAGCATTGAATGCTCCCTTGTAGTGCTAGTGATGCTAAGTGAGAAAATTCGCAATGAAGATGCATTTAACTGCAGTTTCTACATGGAATGACCTTCCTGGGCTTACAACATACATTTGATAGTTATATGACACACCATAAGTGAAAATCGTTCACAATATTTAATTGTTGAACGAAGATAACATCAGATGAACTGAGCAGGATAATTCTGTGCCATTCCTAGAAGTATCTCGACTATCACAGGGTTGCCAGACTTCATCTACAATGTTGCCAAGTGCCAATCATTCTCTCAGCATTAAGAAATACGTTTCCACAGCCGATGAATTTCTTGAGCAGGCTAGCAATCCAGGAGTAACGCTTGCGCTTCAGAGACTCAGCAGAAGTATCTCACAAATTGATAGATACCTGAAGTACGAAATGTGTAAGCTAATATGTGTTAGTCAACAGTAACAACATACATTAAGAGCAGGGGAATTCAAATGGATGGCCTTCCTCTTCATAGCTGTCATTACTTTATTTCTGCTTTAGGCTGTAGGTTATTTATGTATTCAAATCAGCGATCCGCAGCGATCTCTTGGGATACAAATGGGACAGTATGGAAGGCCATATGATGTCAGAATGTGTACAGCCTATCCAGTAGCTGTAGTTTTATTATGCTGAAATACCCTGATTCATTAACAGTGTTCGTTGTCAACCAGATTATTATTCAAACTTCCGCAACAGTGTGTAAACGGTATTGACACACCACAGTCCCATGTCATAGTAGTTAGCATTGAGCACATCTTCTTTTACTGCTTTATTCTGTGGCTGCTGATAGTGGCCTAATTATTGTGTGTGTGAATTCTTAAGGGACCAAACTGCTGAGGTCTTCGGTTCCTAGACTTACACACTACTTAGGGAGGACTCGAATCTCCGGCGGGAGGCGACGCGTAATTCGTGACATGGCGCCTCTAACCGCGCGGCCACACCGCGCTGTGTCTAATAATTGGTAAAATTTTGTTTGTTTATGTGATTCGGGCATAGCCTGTCGTCACAACATCATTTAAAGGGACTTGACGCATAGTTTTCTGTTGTGATGACGCTAGTAGCCGAAAAGAAATGATGAATAATAATCTAGATCTGTACGAGAGACACTAAATAATTAAAGATAAAAAATGATGTGCAAATGGATAAGTTGCTAGCAAGGATTTTTAGTTTATTGAGCTTAGATTTTCTCACTGAAACGTGCTGGGAACAGCTGACGCATAAAAAATGTTTCTTTTTTTATAACGTGAATTTTGCATTTAATGATGGCGTGAGCGCTTAAACTGTCAGATTAGTTGACCACGGTTTGTAATCCTCTTTGTTTTTGCTTTCTGAAGGTAAAATTGAGCTAACATCTCTCATAGAATGCTTTTTAACTTGTGTTGACAGTTGTATAAACCGCGGAAGTTGTTATAAGTAGGCAACAGAGTTTACAAACTGTCGAACCTCAGTGACTCACGAGCAACGCCCTGGTCAGTCTGTAGAAGTGTCAACTACATCGCTTGCAACTGTATTGACCACATTATTCGTTAATACAGACATGTCATAGTTGAACATGTAGTAAACACAGTTCCAGTAGGTGTTGGCGTGGTTCATAATGTTATCAGTACAAAGCTGAAGTACCGCAAAAAAGTGCAAGGGAGACTCCAAAAGAGTTAATGAAACAACACAACGAATCAAGACTCAAAGTGGGCAAACTTAAAAGAACGGCATGAAAGGTAATGTGGCCACTTTGTGAACAAGGTATTAGCCTGTGATGAAACTTCGGTTCACCATTTTAAACCATAAACCAAAAGACAATGCATGGAATAATGATTTGTGGAAAATGGCTCAATGTATGAAAAATAGTTCGTGGTTGGCAGAAGAGTATTAATATTGGTGACGATAACGTTGAGACGCAGTGAAAGTCTCGTTTCGTAAAAATGTACAGTTTTTTCTAGATTAATATTTCTCTTTAATTACTGGATGTTCGTCATATTAATCGTTGTAGACGGTTTTAACCACTAACAACAGTACGTGTCACGTTATCTCAATCGGAAGTCAGTACGAATGTCAAGACTGAAACCATGTGGCATGTACTGCGTATTAGGTTCTTTTATATGACTTTCTGATGATGGGCTACGACCGAAGCGTCTAAACAAATTTTTTAAAAACATTAGCGCCCGAATAAAGCAGTGAGAAGCAATTTTCTGTCTACAATTACTGAATGCATGATCCCTGCGCGACTTTATTTCGCAGCCGATACTCATAATTGTTAATTACAGCAGTAGGTCGTATGATTACACGTTTCTGCAGACTATTAAATACCTTCGACAGCAGATTATCACATCGTTGTGGAGGTGATAAGAGTAACAGGTTATCTCATTACTGTGCGACCCTACTACCCCCCGCCCCCCTCCGCAATTCAACAGTGCATTTCTCATAAATTGGTATTCTGGACGCAAATTAATGTTCTGTTACGTGAATATATTTCCCTGTTTTAACATTGGTGAAGAAATGTTGCAGAGCAGGCTTGTTACTCGTATATAACAAATCTGCTTGATCTCAACCCTGGAAGTGTTGGACATGTCCAAAATCAGCAAAAAATCTGCAGATATTCGTTTTTAGTCCAAAAAGGTGGGGTCGCACAAACTGAACAAAACGCGACAGATACATAGACATGCCAGCTAAAGTCCTCACAGCCGCTTGGTCTCTTTTGGAGACTTATTTTGAAGCCTGAAGTCACGGTCGCGAGCGTTGACCAAGTCGAGGTGTGTATGTGGTCCCACTGCTGCAGTGTCAAGAGACTATCCGTGTACTGTCCGTTATTGCTGCCAAACTTCTAAAATTTTTTAACAGTAGTGCATACTGATAGAACTTAGTTGTCGTTCAGTTTCCATTAATTTTAGCACCGTAATTTAAATTGCACTATCCAACACAGCCTGCATAGAGACAACCTTTAGCTTATGGTTTATCATATAAATAATGAATTACTTACGCACTGTATGTCATAAATAATTATTTTGCATGATGAATGACACGATTAAATATTGCTCAAACTAGAAGTAAGTCTTGTACCACAGTCTGCTAAATACCACAATGGGTGAAATTCAAAAGACGTCTCTTGAATATAGCATGAAATTCAATAATCTGACTTAGTGAACGTAAATTTCAACTGTTGAGATATAAATGCGATTAAAATCACAACGGAGTTAATTTTTTGTGGAATGCGTGTTAAATCTTGTGTTTGTCTTCTTTACGATAACTTTTTACACTGATGAGTCAAATCATCATGACCACCTACTTTAAACCGTGCTGGTTTGCCTCTGGAACACAATTCAGTAGTGATTCTACGTGCCACGGATTCGCCAAGTACTTGATAGGTTTCCAGAGGTTTGTGGCGCCAGATGCCTACGCACAGGTCACACGCTTCCCGTAGTTTAGGAGTGGTTGGTTTGTGGGCACGCAGCTGGCTGCCGATAGTGTCACAGTTGTTTCATCAGATTTAGATAAGCCGAATTTGATGGCCAAGACATCAACGTGAGTTCACTATCATGCTCCTCAAACCATTGCAGCACGATTCTGCCGTCGTGTGATAGATAGAGGTCCTGCTGGAAACTGCCGCCGGCCGGAGTGGCCGTGCGGTTCTAGGCGCTACAGTCTGGAACCGAGCGACCACTACGGTCGCAGGTTCGAATCCTGCCTCGGGCATGGATGTGTGTGATGTCCTTAGGTTAATTAGGTTTAATTAGTTCTAAGTTCTAGGCGACTGATGACCTTAGAAGTTAAGTCGCATAGTGCTCAGAGCCATTTGATTTGATTTTTGAAACTGCCATCGCTGTTGGGGGAAGACGTCAAGTGTGTGTAGTTACAGGTGGTCCCTAATATTGTTCACAGCGTCCACAGCTACCATGGTGTCTTCTATTACCTCCGCAGGTCCCATGGAAGCCCAGGTGAATGTACCCCATAACATAATACTGCTCACACTGGACAGCGTCTGTGGTGTGCTGCATATTTGGAGCGGGCCGTCCGCCTGGATGATGGCGTATCTGGTTTAACAATAAAATGGATTTATCTGACCAGGTAACACGAGTCTCCTGGTCCGCGGCCCAATTCGATGATCTCGTACTCACTATAATCACAACTGACGATGTTACTGGGTCAGCATGGGAACACGTAGAAATCGTCTGCTGCGGAACACCACATTCAACACTGTGCGCTAAACGTTGTGCTCCAAAACACTTGTGCCTGCGCCAGCGTTGTTCTCTGTCGCCTATCCTGCTTTATAGAGCGGGCAAATCTCCGATCCAGATGTTCTGTGCTGAGGCATAGACATTCAACTTCTTGTCGCCTACTCGTGGTTTCAGCATTCTTCAACCACTTTCCATAGCTGACCACGACAGTAGAACGCCAACGCCGAACAACTTCACCGTTTCCGGGATGCTCGGTCCCAGGCACTGGGCCACAAAAATCTGACTTTTGTCAAAGTCGTTTAAGTGGGTCAACTTCCTCATTTCCGTCACTTATAGTCGCTAGAATAATTCCCCATTCATCTCTTCTCCGCTCATTTAGTTCTCTCATCGCGTGACGTACCCTCAGCGCCACCAGTCAGCATACAACCTCGCGGTGATCATAATGTTATGGATCGTCAATGTATTTGCCATGATCGCAAGGAAATATACATCGATTTCTAGTTTCAACCTGAAAGCAATGTCTAAATCAACTACTGAATCATGACGCTTTGTCAGAATCATATTTTCAATTACAAACTTGAAAATTCAAAGCTCCAACTTTTGACTCTGATGTTGTAAAAATGATTGTGAGAAAGCGTCTTGCTTCAGTAGTCGATGTAGACACCGCTTTCTATTATGTGATCTGAAGATGGCCATTTAACAGGCCAAAAATAGTAATCGATATATCCTTCATTTCAAATAAAAAGTTAACTCACAGAAAACTGCAACACTATACTTGATATCACCTCCTACAACACTGACAATATCAGGTAATTTTAAAATGTTAATCTGTAGCTATTCCCAAATGAAATCGTATCGTCTGTTATCAACTTAAATAAGTCACTGTTTAAGTTCTATGTGTTACGATAAGTTTAATAATCTGTTTATTGCAATAATATTTCTATCGCTACTCTGAATTTTACTGACCAATAGTTATTTGAATACGCAGCCAGTTCATTGCAATATTTTTTGTCTGTTCTGAATGTAAGTGACCAGTAGTGTGAACAAATATGTGTTGCACTTTGATTCATGTTCATTTTTAAAGGGATAGCAGGGACAAAAAACAATGACTGAAGATACGATGACGTTAGTGTCCCATCACACAGATGTCAAAAATAAAGCCGGCCGGAGTGGCCTAGCGGTTCTAGACGCTTCAGTCTGGAACCGCGCGACCGCTACGGTCGCAGGTTCGAATCCTGCCTCGGGCATGGATGTGTGTGATGTCCTTAGGTTAGTTATGTTTAAGTAGTTCTAAATTCTAGGGGACTGATGACCTCAGAAGTTAAGTCCCATAGTGCTCAGAGCCATTTTTTTGTCAAAACTAATGTTCGCATATAACTTATATTGTCTTATAGGACAAATAAATTAAGCCACTTGGTGAATTACAGTACCATCTACCTTTTATAAATTATACAACTTACATCGGATGATTGTATTTTCTCAAAAATTGGAGAAAACGTGACAAATCTATCCCCTTCCGCTAAAACAAGGAACTTTCATGTGCTGCAGTAGGATGACACGGGATACGTATCCGCAGGATTACTTGCGGACCGGTACCAACGTGTCTACAGTAAGTGACATGTTAGTGTACCCTGTGAACTTTTCCAGTAGTATAAAGCAAGTCTTCAGATTCCTTCTGCCTGTCGCTCACTTGCGAAGCACTGCCTCTACCTTACATAATGTGTTTCTTAGCCAAACGGCCAAAACCCGAGATTATGACCTATTTCGATGTTCCATAATCGTAGTAACATAGCCAAACTATCCTTATACGAACGTATAATTCCAAAACTCTAATGACGCAGTTGAATCTTCATTACATAGTTACGCATATAAACATATAGTAACGCAAATACATGAATCACAGGATACCTTACCACTCCGTCTACAGACCACAAGTGGCCTATCGGGACCATCCGACCGCCGTGTCATCCTCAAAAGAGGATGCGGATAGGAGGGGCATGGGTTCAGCACACCGCTCTCCTGGTCGTTATGATGGTATTCTTGACTGAAGCTCGGTCGAGTAGCTCCTCAATTGGCATCACGAGGGTGAGTGCACCCCGAAAATTGGCAACAGTGCATAGCGGCCTGGATGGTCACCCATCCAAGTGCCGACCACGCCCGACAGCGCTTAACTTCGGTGATCTCACGGGAACCGGTGTATCCACTGCGGCAAGGCCATTGCCACAGGATGCCTTACACAGATTTAAATTGTTTTTGTGGCATTATACATACTCAGATAATTGTAGTTATCAGGCAGCATCGAAGTAAACTCAGTGATGTATTCTGTATTTGCTTTTGAATGAAGCTGATAGCCTAGACTTCTAACAAGATTCGTGTAGCAACACTAGAGTTAGATTTAGAGAGCCATACAAAAATAAATTCCTGCTGTTGGAATAGCTGAAACTTGGAAATATTACAAGATTTGTGTGGCAACTCTGTGATAGTCGACTTACTTTCAGAACTAGACTTGAAATATCCTTCTAAATTCTTTGGATATTTTATCATAATTTTGATGAAATATTCTAAGCGTGAACTGCTATAATTTCTCTTATGATTCACTTTGTAAACAATATATCATTCTTTCTGCCTCAACTCCTACTACAGCAGTGAGAGAATGTTCCACGCATCGGATCTTCACTAGCTCTGTGATTTCGTGTTTGTTTGCTGACGTGAATTCAACTTTTACCATAGAGTGGAATATCGCTGAAAACTTAGTATGTGTAAAATCATTTGTATTGTCCCTTCTCCACTGCAGCTGAAAACGAACATAATGAAATTCAGTAACTTCGTCTTAAGAAAATCTCTGAGTTCTTATTGCAATTTTTGTATACATATAACAGACAATGTTATATAGCAATCAGATGAATGTTTTAATGTGCCAAACTTAAGTACTTATTACTATAGTATTATTATTGCTGTTTTTATTTCTTCGTTCTTAAAAAGTCTAATGTCGCTTATTTTCGCTATTTTTTGAATGTTGAGTTGGAAAGATGGAGCATTTGATATTCACTTCATGCGATATTCTCTTTCACCTTTGCTGTTCATTTAATTCCCAGAGTAACAGGACACACAGACATAAACGCTGATTACAACTCTACAACCATTTATGCTGATTTAAGACTATAACGATAAAGTAATTATCGTCGGAGCATGTTCCCTCACTATATAATGAGTAATTACGCTGAAACCACCAGAAAGCCACGAATGCTCGGTCCTGGTTAGCCTAGAATGGTTTTCTATTGTTTTTTCTGTTAGCTCCATTGGATTAAGTGAAAAGGGCAGAAAAGTTTTCATGCCACTCGGATTCTGAAGCTCATGGTTTTCAGTGTGTCTGCAGCCTGTCATGTTTTGGTGTTTGTTAGTGGAAGGCTTTTCCCTGTCCGCCGGTACTAGGTGGAAGCAAAGTAGTCCATGGTTAACAGCGCTCCCCATGAAGGCTGTTCACACTATAAGCGGAGGTGTACGACGCACAGTAGCGGGCAATCCATGGTGTGGGTTACCGAGCGCCATCTGCAGGTTGCTGCGTGGAACTGTGGTATGCCAGGAGAGTGGCTGTGCCTGTGTGGTGGCGGCCTCTCGCGGTGTTTATCGTATACCTCTTGCTCGTTTTTTTTTTTTTTTTTCTTTATTGAATTTCAATTCCCCCCGAAGGGGGCGGGCTGGCAGCAGCTTAGTATGCCGCTCTTCAACCTACAGACTTATTTAAAAAGATGAAGAGAATAAATTATAAAAACAGGCGATAAAATCGGAGACTTAAAGAGTAACATAGCGAAAAGGTCTTGCTTGGTACGTATCAAGTAATAGTTGATTATAAATTAGATGTTGGTTCAGATTTAGTAGTTTGTGGTAGATAAACATATACATTCTAAGATATAAAAAGAAAGAAAAACGCATCACGAAAGAATTACGTGGGCGGCACGGAAATCGGTAGATGTGATGTACATGTACAGACAATCAAGTGATTACAACTGCCCCCCCCCCCTCCAGGCCACCTCATGCAGTATGCCGATGGCACCGTCTTCCTTGCCCTCGCTCCTACCCTACAACGGTCCCAACGCCTTCTCCAGAATCACCTTGACCTTCATGCCGCATGGTGTAACCAGTGGCTCCTTAATATCAATCCTTTCGACACCCAGTCAGTCCTCATAGGTCGTACCACTTGCTCCTTCCTGCTCCTGGATTTTTCCCTTACCATCTGCGCTCGTCCTGCCCGCCTCTCCTCCACCCTCACCTACCTTGGACTCACCATTGACCGTCACCTCACCTGGGTCCCTCATCTTCGCTGTATTCAATCCAAAGCCCACAACTGCCACTGTCTCCTTAAACTCCTCTCTGGCCAGACATGGGGGTTGAACCCATCTACCATCCTCCACACCTACAAATCCTTAATCCGTCCCATCCTCTGTTATGTCAGTCTCGCCTGTATATCCGCCCACCCCCCACCTTTTTCCTCGCCTTCCCCCCTTTTTCCCCTCATCAGTTCGGGTCCTGCCCCCGCTCCCATCTGCCGCCGTTTCGCCTCTATATTGCTGTTTCAAGTGAATGTTCAGTGTTGTGCGGCCCCTGCCAGAGTTGCGAACAGCTACCATACTGTGGCTAGTTGTATTTTTTATCTCATACGAACAGAAACCATACTGTCACTGTGTTATTTTTAATTGTGCCTGTCTACTGACTGTGTGTCATCATCTGCATCGTCGACGCGGTGTTTTTATATTTTAAATTCCACAACTTTCCGCCATTTTACACTTTTCTACACTGTCACTATTTATCACCTGTCTTTATTGTTTGTTTATATTCTCGATATGTTTTTTATGTTTTTGGCCTATTACGCTGCTGCCAGCCTTTGCTGGCGTAAAGGGGGGGGGGGGGGAGGGGCGGCAATCGATATGCAAAAAAAAGATAATAAATAAATAAATGAATGATTACAGTTAAAGAAAAATTGGGTAATTTATTCAAGACAAAGGGCTTCGCAAGTTGAGCAACTCAATAATGCATTGGTCCACCTGTTGCCCTTATGCAAGCAGTTATTTGGCTTGACATTGTTTGTTAGAGTTGCTGGAAGCCCTCCTGAGGCATTGCGTGCCAAATTCTGTCCAGGTGCCTTGTTACATCGTCAAAATCCAAAGCTGGCTGTGGGGCCCTGACCATAACGCTCCAAACGTTAACTGTGGACAGGTCTGGCGATCTTGCTAGCCAAGGTAGGGATTGGCAAGCAGGAAACAAGTAGTAAAACCGCTCGCAGTGTGTGGGAGGGCATTATCTAGCAGGAATGTAAGCCAAAGTTGACTTTCCATGAAGGGCAACAAAACGAGGCGTAAAATATCGTAGAAGTACTCTGAGCTGTGTAAATGTCCCGCGGTTAACAGCCGAATTGATGATGCTGTGAAAGTAAATGGCACCCCAGACCACCACTTCTGTTTGTGTAGCTGTATGGCGAGCGACAATCAGGTTGGTATGCCACTGCTGTTCTGGCCGTCTCCAGAGACGTCTTTGGCCTGGAATCTCATTGACTGCAGTAGAATTGTCTTCAGTGATGAGTCTCGCTTCGAACTGAACCCCGATGACCAGCGAAGACGTGTTTAGAGACAACCTAGACAACGGTGGGATACCGCGATACCGCCCAACAACCAGGAATGATGGTTTGGGGCGCCATTGCGTTTCATAGCAGGGTCCCCATGATTGTCATCCGGGGCACCCTTACAGCACGGCGGTACGTCGACAATATTCTGCGCCACAGTGTTTTGCCCTTCATGGCAGGTCGTCTTCGGATTATAATTCAGCAACGTATTGCCCTCCAGCACATGGCGAGAGTTTCTATTGCCTGTCGTCTTCTTGGTTGCCAAACCCTACCTTAGCGACCAAGGTCTCCAGATATCTCCCCAATTGGGAACTCTTAGAGGATTATGGATAGGGCCCTCCAACAAGCTCGGGGTTTTGACGATCTGACGCTCCAATTAGACCAGATTTGGCATGATGTCCATCAGGAGGACATCAGATAACTCTATCTATCAATACCTAGCCGAACAACTATTTTCATGAGGGCCAGAGGTGGAAAAACGCAGTAATGTCTTGTTGATTTTGTGAAGCTCTTTTTCTTGAATAAATCACCCAATTTCTTTGAAATTGTAATGGTTTGTTTTGTCTGTACACAAACATCAGTACATCAAACTTCCCGATTTCGGTTCATTCGGAAAATTCTTTCGTGTTACGTCGGTTTTTAAGTGTATTATGTTGGAATTCAAGCAATAGCAGATATTGTGTAATGAAACAGGAGTATCCCTTGTTTTTTTAGTAGTCAGAGTGATTTGCTGCAGGACAACATACGACACACCTTATATATGACAGAAAAAAGGAGAAGTACTTTCACTTCTTTGTGTTACGGGCATGTAATTCACTGATATGGATATAAAATACTGCATATATGTGAATACCTTATACTGTTATGGGAACAATACACTATTAAAATTAACTGAAAAGGGAGAAAAACTCTTCATTTAATGATTTTAGGCTCCTTTATTTGATCCAGCAATCGGATTACATTTTCTCACGGTCATTAGAAATCATTCCATGCCAATGCTAGATTTTGCTACAGGAATGCCGTGGTTGGTAACTTCCATATTCATCGTATTTCCTCAATATTGTAAAATGAAGTTATTGCCATGCGAAAAGTATATTTATAATAATACTATTATTTAACTTCTTGTTTCTTAATTTATGTTTTGTTTTTCTGATCTTCTCCTTTTAAGAAGGGTGACATGTGCTTTTACTCGCATAACCTTGTGTCCTAGACAGTTATGTAATGAACTAAAATCAAATTAAAAATTAATAAACAGCAGTTTTCCAGTGTTTTAAGAGCTTTTTAAGCGTTTAAAGCAGTCACTTTAGGTGCTTTTTTCCACACAATGAAGCAAGAAGGACTGATATCACTCGTGCTGAAAATTCCAGGAGGGACTTTATTGGAAATTAATCGATGTTATTAGCATTAAACGGGAAGGGCGTCCTTTACGTGGTAGTGGTCGAGACGCCGTCTCTGTCGCTGTCTGCGCCTGGATGGCGCCGCAACTGCTGCAGAATTCCCCCATTAAGTGAAACGTGAGGCCGGATGCTCTCAGTGACAGTGATTTAAACTGTGCGTCTGTCTCGTCTCCTGCCGTAATAGCCTTTGAAGCCGGAGCCAGCGCTGGCATGGTCGCAAAAAGCGCAGAACTGCGCTTGCATTGTCTTCCGGAAGCTTTTCTTACTCCCGACAATTTGCTGTCGCCCTCGTTTCAATAACTGCCTCACAGACACATATAGTTTCTGTCTAGACGTTAGCATTGTTCCCGCGTTTCTGCGGGTTGCATTACTCTCAAAGTTTTTAGAAAGTTGTAAATCTGAATCTATGTATGCTTGAGACCCGTTCACGGAGCAAGAAGATAGATCACTCGCCGAGGCATCGCTCTGAGGGAAAGCGCTTATATTGACACTAGAATACTTTTCCCGATTATTTCGCGACATATCACCCGAAGCTTTAATCAGGGATTCCCGAAACCAAGAAGTTCTTTTTTGAAAGATATGATCAGCAATACTTCCGACAAATTGTGTGAAAAACTATTAGATTCCATCATTATATTTGAAACATACGTTGTTGACTGACGGACTGATATGATTTTACAAGGCGTGAGATTGTATAACGGGAATGACTTCCGTAAGGAAACCACCTGCAACCGTCAAACGATTGTCATGAATTTTCGACGACTTAAAAGGGATTTAGTCCTATGAAATCATTACTAAGCGCTGTAAGAAAACCGGAGAAAACTGTGAACCTCAACTTCTGACGTAAATAATAGCAATGAAGTAGTGCCTGTGTCACATTTGATTGTAAGAACTAGCGTAGTAAGATGGGTTAACATGGAGATGTAACGCAATAGCAACAAGGAACTATCGTGTATGGACGTTTCCAAGACCACACCGAGAAAGAGGTTGCCAGTTTTTCGCGAACCAATGCGGACTGTCCAACGTGTCATCTAAGAATGATGTACTACGCGCCGCACATCTTATCAATGACCATCGACGGGAATCGCTGCTATGAATGCAGACACATCTCAACTAGTTTCCGAGTGAAGGTTCCGAAACATTTGGAACCGGTAACTCGTAAAAGGCCGTATGAATACCTGCTACCAGTTCGGCACCATCTATAGCAGTCCACAGTGGCGAGTACGTTCTTTTAAGGAGGTAAACTGTTTACTGTAGACGCAGACAGGTGGGATACACAGATTCTGTCAATCAAAGACTGTTGAGAATGACTACGTAGGAAGTCAAATACAAATGTGACACGGCAATAACTCCGGGAAGCATTTATGCAGTACCGAGCGGGGTGGCGCAGTGGTTAGACACTGGACTCGCATTCGGGAGGACGACGGTTCAATCCCGCGTCCGGCCATCCTGATTTAGGTTTTCCGTGATTTCCCTAAATCGCTCCAGGCAAATGCCGGGATGGTTCCTCTGAAAGGGCACGGCCGACTTCCTTCCCAATCCTTCCCTAATCCGATGAGACCGATGACCACGCTGTCTGGTCTCCTTCCCCAAACCAACCAACCAACCAACCATTTATGCAGTATTGTCACCGCGAAAACTAAGTTGTCATGCTCATACAACGTGAAAATTTTCGAATGTACCTCTAAAACACAGGATTCAATCCCATATAAAACGTCTGGGGCTACTTGGAACAGCGGATGAAGGGCAGTAATCTACAACCTGGTAGCTCTATGGGGAGTAATGACCAATTAGTGGCGTCAGCCGGATACGGCGTACTTGAAGAAACTTGAGGACTCTCTTCCTAACAAAATTTAGGGATCTACGAATCCCAGAGGCGGTATTACACTGTATTAGCCCAATACCTCTTGCGGATGACTAGAATTCATATCTGTAAAACGCGGAAGAATTGTTACGTAAGAAGACGTTATGAATCACGTTCTGGATAAGAACGTTGCAAGCAAAGTAATAAAAGACTACAGAGAATCAGCCTGGTTTAACGCTGCCGTTCACAGTAAGTTGTCAAATCAGTGACTACTACACTCTCCCTACAGTACAGATTGTGGAGATCCTGATAGCGAAATATTTGCAGCAATACGTGTATCTGTAGGAAGAGGTTTTCGTGAAACCTACGTAATAACTTCATGGCCAATACAGTGTATAGTGTAATAAACTAATCGCTTCGTACCTTCCTTAATGAAATTTTTTAACGTTATTCATACTGGATGGTGTGAGATTTCATAAATAATTTATTAAGTTTCCTCTGTCATGGCTATCAAATTTCGTGCAACAACAAATGTATCGGTTTGTTCTTGACCACAATGGTGGAGCATTGGACCTTCTTCAACGATGCTGTCATTAGGATGGTTGGAACCATTGTAGTCTAGGAGTTCCCTACGCGGAGGATACGTCAGCTACAACACGGATCGTTCGTTATGCGTGTGGTTTGCAGGCCATGTTCTGTAGAAATCCACGGAGCACATGAAAGCAGCTGTCAATCAGAGGTTATACATTGGACCTGACGATAAAAGTGTTGGCAAACCTTCCCCAGTCATTGGCCTCCGCTATGAGAGGAAGGGAGGCGCAGACTGTCCGAAGAGAGGCCTCACCTCCCTCTCTGGGACATCCACGCTATCATAGGCCACAATGTTTTTCTATGTTCTTGAGTATGCTACTGTACTTAATGCTTACTGCTAAGTGTAGCTGTACTTCCCAAACAGCAGTCCACACGAGCAAAACAGTTGCGTCTTTACCTGTGGTGAATCATACTTTAGGTACTTGTGTCATACGGTCGAGCAGCGCACATCTGCTTTCATGCCCCTCAGTTAATTCGCTACAAATAATGACCAGTATCTGTGATCCTGCAATCAAATAGTCTATGCACTGAATATAATTGGGAATTAATAGAATATACAGAAATACGAAACAAAAGTGCACTGAATAATTTAATATCAAGGATTGTATTCTAATATCTTTAACTGATGTGGGAGACAGAGACTCATGTTGAATATTGTTTATTCAAGAAAGGACATCTCAAATAAACGGGAAGTGGTATTACAGTATTCATTTTAAGTACAGTCAAAACTACCCCTATTAAATGCAGTACAGTTACGTAGGAAGCAATAAGAGAATGGTGGTAAAATCCCAAACAAAATAGTCATTGAAGATAAGCAGAAACTAAATTCATTTCATGATCACCATACACGAAGTATTCATCGCCTCAAAGTACCCCAGAGTTCAGCATCATGATTAAAATTAACACCTGTGATACAAAGAATAGTAATTCGTACCTGTCTCTCATCAGTTCAGTTCAGTTCAGTGACACAAGCAGAATATGTTAGAGTCCTGTTCTGCAGCACATTCAGACCTCTCGAAATGTAAAGTCCCTTGTCGAGTGTGACAGCGGCCGTTCACCGCTCAGAATCAAATACCTCCATGATCAAATCACACACATTATTGACAGTAGGTCTGCCTTCTTTCAGAACTGGACATAAGGTCTCCGGAATAGCTGCCTTGAGATCTTCGCTCGAAAAGCTCCAGTCTCCACTTGATTCCTGCAGTGTTCCGCTACTGCCTACTTTTCCACTGGCTGAAGGCCATCACCACCAAAAATACCGGTACATCGTTTTTACGAGCTACAGACATGATTTGACTCATCTTGGCCACTTCCTGCACTAAAGTAATATACTGCAAGAACATATAAAAAAAGAAATGTCGTAAACATTTGGTTACGCTCAGATCATTTACAATAAACATAGCTAATAGTTTGCTTATAAATAAATAAGCTAGCATTCTTGCGCAAGTGCGCTCATGTTAAATGACAACGAACTGTTGTTTAATATTATTTAAGCAATTATTTACACCTTCTTTACAGAAGCGTCATTTGGTTCTCTTTTCAGTTGTGGTGTCCGCTAATACACGCTATTGACCACTTTTAAATTATATAGTTTTGTAGCAGCACTTGCAGTTAATATTTGAATAATGTTACTGCCAAAATATCAAATTGTTCACTAAATAAAAAACAGGTGTGCTAAAATATGAAGTGTTGATGCTGTGTTCATTTACTGCGTAAATGAGGAGAATACGACGTTCTGACAAACGTTTGCATAATGAAAAATATATAAAGATGTTATAAATCAATAAATAAAGTAGATACAGATGCTTAGCTTTCAGGAATGATAGCTATAGCGCAGTAACATCATCGCCGGCCGGAGTGGCCGAGCGGTTTTAGTCGCTTCAGTCTGCAACCGCGCGACGGCTACGGTCGCAGGTTCGAATCCTGCCTCGGGCATGGATGTGTGTGATGTCCGTAGGTAAGTTAGGTTTAAGTAGTTCTAAGTTCTAGGGGGCTGATGACCTCAGAAGTTAAGTCCCATAGTGCTCAGAGCCATTTGAACCATTGAGTAATATCATCTGGGATTTCGTTTGCTGAAATCGTATGAAGCGGTTACAAGTTGTGAAAATGTATATTCACAGTGAAACACACTGGTGTCCAAAATGAAAACAACAATCGGGAATTTTGCAACGTATTGTTTATTTTGCCACAAAAGTGTATAAATAGGAGATAGTAAATGTGGTGTAACCGCCCGACACCATACTTGCTAGTTGATAGCCTTTAAATCGGCCGCGGTCCGGTAGTATACGTCGGACCCGCGTGTCGCCACTATCAGTGATTGCAGACCGAGCGCCGCCACACGGCAGGTCTAGAGAGACTTCCTAGCACTCGCCCCAGTTGTACAGCCGACTTTGCTAGCGATGGTTCACTGACAAATTACGCTCTCATTTGCCGAGACGATAGTTAGCATAGCCTTGAGCTACGTCATTTGCTACGACCTAGCAAGGCGCCATTACGAGTCACTATTGATGCTATAAAACATGTACCGTCAAGAGCGATGTTCACCAATTATGGATTAAAGTTAAGTATTCCAGAAGCTCCGTACTTTTTTTACTAGACTCAACTCCTTTAACTGTTCCAGACCTCACGCCAGCCTGCGTGAGCTTAAATGCGTGCCTTTCGGCTTCCTCCTAGTGGATTGGCTGTCTTGCCAGTCCACAACAGTAAAGTAAAAACAATGTAAGGAACACAGAGCGAAAATAACTGCGATATGCTTAATGGTAACAAAAATATTCTTCGTTTTCTCCATCTTAACGGATTTGCACAGACATTCTGACAATTGGTTAATGTGCTCAGTATGGGATGTGACCGCCTCCGACAACACTACAGGCCTGACAACGACGGAGAATGCTGTGAATGATAACATCTGTTTCATATTGAAGCAATAACGCCCATTCTTCCTGCAGAGCTGCTCTCATGTCTTGGAGAGTGGTTGGTGGATGATGAAGCGATACAAACCGTCTTCCTGGTGTACCCCAGACATATTCTATGGGATTCAGATGGGGAGAGCGAGCGAGCCACGCCATGCGTGCAATATCTTCCGTTTCCAAGAAAACATCAATCGCTCTTGGTGTGTGAGGTGGATCATTATCGTTCATCAATACGACGTCTGGGCCCACTCCACCACGCAACAACCGCACATGAGGTCCCAAGGTATCAACACGATAACTGACAACAGTTAAACCTGGCCGATTCATTCATACAAATTCATGAAGAGGTGTTCATGTGGTCAACATAATCCCTGCCCACAAAATTAAGGATCCGCCTTTATATCGGTCTCTTTCCATAATGTTTGGGTCTCGAAATCGTGTTCCACGTTCCTTCCAGACCAAATCGGGACTTATCTGTGAAAAGAACATTGACCCACTGTACGACTGTCCAGGTGGCATGTTGACGAGTCTTAATTCCAAATAAAGGTCCTCTCTTTCTGATGTCACACGTGGTCGGCCCTACCCTGCTCTTTGGGCTACTGTTTTGGTCTCTATAAATTGTTACCACATCCGAGAAGCAACAGAACGGTTCACATTAAGCCCTCGGACCTCATCAGTTTGCAACTGTTCTGCTTCCATTCTTATGGTCCTCCACCGCAGAGAGCCTGGTAGGCTTCTTCTTTGTGCCATAATGCACTGCCAGTGACTGTATACACAGCGATCGTAGGTGTGGGACTACCCGGCAAACAGTACCCTGTATCATAGGTGCACTGATGTCATCGTGGACGTGGTTGTCCGTTGACGAGCATGCCATTTTCCGTGTGGGAGACAATTGTACGGACATCTGTCGAGAGACCATGAATTACATACAAGGTGGAGAAATACCTGTTTGTTGCTTAAATTTTCAAATGGTTCAAATGGCTCGGAGCACTATGGGACTCAACTGCTGTGGTCATCAGTCCCCTAGAACTTAGAACTACTTAAACCTAACTAACCTAAGGACATCACACACATCCATGCCCGAGGCAGGATTCGAACCTGCGACCGTAGCAGTCGCACGGTTCCGGACTGCGCGCCTAGAACCGCGAGACCACCGCGGCCGGCCGCTTAAATTTTAGATACCATTGTATTAAAATGTAGTTTTACAGATATCGAAATATTAAGCTGTCACTGCATGTGCCTCATTTTTCTGATATCGCAGATGTATTCATATTGGTACAAATATTTGACTGTGAGCTACTGTCCAATCTCGAAGAGCTGTAACTTAGCCATCTTTAAGGTTCTCTGACGCTCCGCCGTTTCTTGGAACTTCTCTTGCACAAAGGCCATGCGAGTAACAGCCATTCAAATTCCCAGCTTCAAGATCTTCCAGCGACTCTGTTAGCCTTTGTACTTGGACTCGCTCGTATAGGCCACCTATCCGGAGGCCGGAATCGCCGCGGCATGCTCTGAGACCTGGGCCCTCTAGCGATCGGCTATACAACAAATTCAGCTCTTGTTGTACCAGTTAAATTCGACTGATTAGCTTCCCAAAACACAAGGAGCTTTACACAGCTTCACTTAGTGTGGAAGATTAGCTCGCTAACTTGGCACTTTAAGTAGCACCAGTTTGAGACATATAACATAATAAGTACATACATAAAATAATAAATGGAATACTGTACTTGCATGTCTGAGCAAGTATCTTGATGGCGGTGTATGAAACAGCATGCACCTCCTAAGATATGTCATAACATCTTATCAGTTTACAATCACTAAATCTGAAACAAATCACAAACATTACGGTATTTTACTTAAATGCAAAAATCAACACACAAATTTTCAAGTAACTTTCAAGTTAGCCCTATCTTTTCAAAAGTTTTTAGCACTTTAGCCCTCATTGAGTGCACCTTTTGTTTTGACCACTACATCTTAGCACTTCACCAACACGAACACAACACACGATCGGTGTTCAGGCGCCGAAGTTTAGATGGTTCGCTGATCAGATGTCTCTGCCGAAACGCATGACACCGATGGGCATTTACTGCGCCAAAACATGGGTCAATCTGGAGTCACCGCCACTGCTGATGGGCGATAGCTATCGAAATACGACTGTGGTATAGTCACCAATAATCATATGTCTTCGAATCCCCATAAATCAAGCACTGAACGCCCTCTCCAGTGCAATCGATACGTTCACAAACACGATAGGAAGCGAAAAACTGATTGAGCTCCACACGTCAGACACTCTGTCCATGTTCCCACCAGAAAACATGCCTTCTGTGCTATGAAACTTGATCGACACCATAAATACCACCCTGTGCAGAAATCGAACAATTATCTCTCCTTTTCTGAGCAGCCTAACTGCACTGTTAATTCATAAATATCCTATTTTCATAATAAAACACTTATCCCTGGACTTACTCTCACGACGTTTATACAAAGCTACCCCTAACATTTACCTATACAAACATATGAAAAACCGATCCAAATAACATACATCATAGACTTAACACACTTAATATACCACCAAAAACCTAGCTCATACTTTGCACGTCACTACATGTTCTACAAGCCATTAAAATTATAATGAGGTTTGATAAAATCCACGCACCAAATTTTGTGCGAACAACAATTACAGATATACTGGGAGTATTACACGAGATACTATCCAAAATACATGTAACACATTTAAATAACCTCTTGAAATATTCCCCGTACGATTTATGTTTCATTATTTCGTAAATGAAGAGATCAATTACATTCTGCTGACCTCCTCGCACCGCGATTCGTGTGGTCAGTATCGACGTTCTCCTTGCACTAAGTTGTGATTACATATTTTATTACATAGGTATTTACACAAATCAGATATAATCCCCAAATATCTTACACACTACACATGAAATTTCACTTATGTATCCACTTATACTAATACACATGCCATTCTTCTTTCACAAGGTGCAGCTCTGCCACTTACATTTATCCCACCAGTGAATCTTTTTAATCTCACTGTTTTGCGGTTTTCTAACTGCTCAAACACGAGGCCTCTTTCCTCATTCATTAACGGACTCTTACGTTTTGAGGCAAATTTTGTGACAACCACTGGAACACCAATTATTGTTTCGAGGGACGCACGCTTTCTTTCTTCATCAACACCGTTCATTTCACTTACAGGCTAAACATCTTCATTTTCATTCCCCTCTGAACATTGTTTCCTCTAATGATCAGTTTCAACCCCCTCACTTTTTCTTTTATATTTATGGTACATATTTCAATATCAGAACAACCTTCAGTCTCGTTATCTATCCCTCGATTCTCCTTATCTACCTCAAGCTCATCTGTAGGTTTTAAATAGCCCTCAAAATTTTTCGTTTCATCATCCTCGTAAGTGTCAAATAATTGTTCGCTTCCTCCGAAGTGACGATATCAGTAGCTGCTACATTCTCAGAACTATCAGCGCAACTTAAAACTTCGGCTCTCTAAAACAAATCTTCTTTTATTTCTGGGAAATCAGTAAAACTTTATCACAATTACGTCCGTTAACATCCACTGATAACTCAGAAGATTTATTACTTTAAACATCCATTACATCGGTCGATACATTATAGAAATCACCACCACTGATACACTGTATACATTGTCGCTATCGCACCGCTGAATGTTAGAATTCACAGCAGACATGAATTCCGCCAAACTCAGATCTAACCCTTTCTCCTCCACATTTTCTCCTCTATCAAATGCCTCGGCCACCTAATGCTTTAACACACAGTCTAACACAATTTCACGTTCATCTTCCAACATCCACTCATAATTCATGTTTTCATCAAGAGCCATCGGTTCACTTTCATCAGCAGAAATAAATTCACAGATTCCTTCGTCCGCGAAATATAAATCAGTAGCTTCAACCTTCGCAGCGTAAGCACCTAACACATTACCTCTACCTCCCTTTAACAATAAATCACCCACGTCCGCCGGTACACAGTAAAATTCATCACCAGCTGAGGAAACCACTGGTACGCCGCCTTCACAAATAACTTCACATAATTCCGTCGATAGACCACAAAATTCATTATCAGCTAACGAGGCTACAGCTTCGCCCCCTTCACACATAGCTTCATTTATTTACTCCGATACAAAATCATCTACACTACTTTCACCTAAATTGATATTATTGTTAAAAAAATGGTTCAAATGGCTCTGAGCACAATGGGACTTAACATCTGAGGACATCAGTCCCCTAGAACTTAGAACTGCTTAAACCTAACTAACATAAGGACATCACACACATCAGTGCCCGAGGCAGGATTCGAACCTGCCATCGTAGCGGAAGTGCGGTTCCAGACTGAAGCGCCTAGAACCGCTCGGCAACACAGGCCGGCCCATAATTGTTGCTGCTGACTAGTGCGTCATTAAAATTCGTCATTCATTCTACCACTATCAAATTCAGATCCACCTCAGTCTCCCTTCTGATCACAGAATCTTAACAAACATAATTCATTCCATCATTCACTTCTTTCCACAAAATAAATATTTCAGCCCCATTGCCCCATTATCAATTTTCTATACACATTTCGCAACTGTTGTTGCGTTCTTTTCACGGTTCCACTGCTTAAAATTATTCCCCATTTTATTCTTACTTCATCTCTAATATTTATGGCTTCTTTGCCGAATTTTCGACAACCGCCTGAGATGCGATGATCTGTAATTTCCTGAGCTCCTATTCTGGCGTTGCATTTCGTGAAGCTCTCTTCCCACAAATCTTCGTTCGCGATTTTTATTTTCTTTATGAAAGATATCATTTCCATTCCGCCTTTGACAGTTATTATTATGGTGATAATTATTTCTGTTATGAGCATTAAAACTATTGTGGATATTTCAGTTACTGTATTCACGTTCTGGTACCCATTTCCCTGGCTACTGTTCCCGTTAAGTGGCTTAAATTTCAACATCTGTTCAAGTTTCTCGATAATGCCAAAAAATCGTCAATGGAATCTGTCGGACTATGGACACTTTATCAGATCCATTGTGAAAATTCCAGTAGTCGTTTCTTCAGCGTCGTAATCTCCGTCAACACTCCCAGAGGACGATTTATATGCGTCATCTTAACTAGTTCATGCTCACAAAATTCCCGCATCGACCCACTTCCGCGTTTGAAATGTGATCCGTTTAGGAACTCATTCTGAAGTCACGTTTTTTCGCTTTACTCCAGAATTTGTCCAGGAAATAACTCTCAAGTGCATCATAGTTGCCCGCCGGTGTGGCCGTGCGGTTCTAGGCGCTTCAGTCTGGAACCGCGTGACCACTACGGTCGCTGGTTCGAATCCTGCCTCGGGCATGGATGTTTGTGATGTCCTTAGGTTAGTTAGGTTTAAGTAGTTCTAAGTTCTAGGGGACTGATGACCACAGATGTTAAGTCCCATAGTGCTCAGAGCCATTTGAACCAAGCATCATAATTAGTAAATGAAGAACTCATCGAATTTGCCCATGACGGTGCATTGTCCTCAAGATGTCTTTCAACCTATCTAATTTTTGCCTTTTCCGACATTCCTCTCGCAAAACTATCTACACACTGCAAGAAAATCATTTGAATGGTATTTTCCACCATTTACAAAACACTTCGTCGTTCCCGAATTAACCCATGGAACACCTATCACAGCAGTAGCCTGATTTGGCGCTAAAGAATTTAATTCTGCCCCCATATCTTTAAATGACTCTGCGTGTTGCACAGCTTTTGCAGTTAATACAGCGTCAAAATGTTCTCTGTTCTTAAGCGCCTCTTTCTCACAATCGGCTACTCTACCTAATAAATTTTTGACCAGTTTAATGGTTACTTATTGAAGCATATTTTTCTTTAGCACACAATTCTTTACCACAACACCCAGGTCGTACTGTATCCTTTCCGACTTGTCCCAGAAATCTTTTTTCAATGTGTCGACTCTGGTGTTAACCAGACAAAACTTTTCAGAAATTTTGCATACACCTGCCCTTACAACGTCTAAGTTTTGTTCTATCACCCCTTCTATATCGGATTTAATTCTCTTTACCTCAGCTTTTACACTTTCATCTACACTTGTCTCTACTGAAACTGTCTCTGCTTTTATTAAACCTATCTCTGTACCAAACAGCCCCATTTTACAGTTGAAGTATGTCCCAATTTTGTTAACCATGCCATTGAATCACTCGATATTACATCTCCTTTCTTTGATTTCAGACTGTCGGCACCACTAACATCGTCTCTGTCAACACTACCACGTTCAGGTTTTGGATTAACTGGCCCACTAACATTATTTGAAGCACAGAGGCTGAATGACTGCTCAATCGTCGGAAGCTCCATCGCTGACGATGACGCTGCAGGTTCACACATTTTTTAACATTATGGGCACAAGTACTTAACTTTCGGTCATGGTGTCTGGTTTTGCTGTGCTGGCGCTGACCGAAGTTTCGATGTAGTTGAAGTCGAAATCGCAGCGGTCGGTCCGTGTTGCCATGGCCGCCACTGCCGCTACATTGTCGTCGAAGTCTCCGCTGTTGCTGGACCCTGCAGACGCGAACTCAGCTCGCCTCTGTGCAGCCTTCTTCTTCTTTCCTGAAGTTCCTCGGCGAAATCACGCATACCTAGCTTCTCCTACCTATTCCCACGCACGCAACTACTGAACGATCTTATGCTCGGAGCCCCCATGCAAACTCCCTGTCATGCAACGGATTTTGGACCTGCATCGTAGAATATCGTAACGTGTCAGAATTGCAGTTGCAATTCTAAACAGATTAGACTGATATCCTGGACTATAAAACCCCAATTGCAATGGTAGCTAACGGTTACTGCTAAACGTAGTTGATCTTCCCAAACAGCAGTCGTTACGAGCAAACCAACTGCATCTTAACCTGTGGTTACTCGTACTTCAGGTACTTGGGCTATGCGTGTCTGTTTAAGAAGAATGGTTCAATGTAGTCATAGGGTGGAGATGCACACGTCTACGTTCATGGTCGTCAGCTAATTCGCTCAAATAATAAGCTGTAGCTGTGGTGCTGCAGTCAATCTATGTATAGGCTAAAATTCTTAATCCATAAAATACACAGAAATAGAAAATAATTTACTAACAAGAATTGTACTCTCACGTCTGTAATTGAAGTAGACGACAGAGAATTCTGTTGAATGAAGTTCATTCAAGAAAGGACGTCTCGAATAAAGGTGAAGTGGTTCTACAGGATTCAATTAAAGTTCAGACAAAACTGTACCGTTATTAGATGAAGTAAAGTTACGTCGAAAGCATTTCGAGAATGCTAGCAAAATCCCCAACATAAACAGTCATCGAAAATACGCAAAAAACAGTACCCTTATCAAATACAATAAACGTACGTCGAAAGTATTACGAAAATGTTAGCAAAACTCCAAACTGAAGACTCACTGAAAATGCGCAAAAACTAGGCCCATTTCATGATCACTATACACAAGATATTCATCAGCTCAGTATAGTTCAGAGCTCAACATCATGATTCACAAATTAACACCTGCGATACAAAGAATAGTAACTCATTTTCTGTCTCTCCACATTTCCGTTATACAAGCAGAATAAGTTACAGTCCCGCTGTGAAGCACATTCAAAACTCTTGAAATATAAAGTCCTTCATGAATATTATTGGCCGTTCACTGCCCAGAGTCAAACACCTCCACAGTCAAATCATGCATGTGACCGCAGGCACGTCTGCCTTTTTCAAGCACTCGACATAAAGTCTCCAGAATAGCTCCCTTCCACTCTTCGCTTGAAAAGTCCCATTCTTCACTTGATTCCTGTAGTATCCCGCTACTGTTTGCTTTTCCATTGCCTGACAAAGATTTGCTAATTTGTTTTATTTGTAAATATTTGTCATGTTTTGTTGTTTTTCTGACATGTTCTACATCCTGGAGGACCTCCTCACTACGGATCAATTGGAATGAAAGTAAATCTAATTTAATCTGAAGGCCATAACCACCAAAATTACATCGTTCTTATGAACTACAGACATGATTTGACTCATCTTGACCACTTCCTGGACCAAAATAATATACTGCAGGAATACTAAATAAAGAAATGTAAACATCTGCTTACACTCAGATTATTTACCGTAAATGTGACAGTTGGTTCATAAATAAATAAGCTAGCATTGTTCCACAAGTGCCCTCACGTTAAATGACAACGGATTGTCGTTGAGTATTCTTTAAACAATTACTTGTGCCTTCTCTATAGAATCGTCTTTTGGTTCTCTTTTCGATAGCGGTGTCCGCTAACACAAGCTATTGACCACTTTTTAGTTATACAGTTTTGTAACAGCACTTGCAGTCAATATTTAATTTAAGTTACTGGTAAAATAGTAAACCGTTCACTAAATAAAAACAAGTATGACAAAATGTGAGGTAATGATGCTGTGTCTATTTGCTGTGTAAATGTGGAGAATTTGAAAAGATATAAAACAAATCATAAATAAATTTAAAAAATAGATACGGATACATAGCTACAGGGATGATAGCTACACTCCTGGAAATGGAAAAAAGAACACATTGACACCGGTGTGTCATACCCACCATACTTGCTCCGGACACTGCGAGAGGGTTGTACAAGCAATGATCACACGCACGGCACAGCGGACACACCAGGAACCGCGGTGTTGGCCGTCGAATGGCGCTAGCTGCGCAGCATTTGTACACCGCCGCCGTCAGTGTCAGCCAGTTTGCCGTGGCATACGGTGCTCCATCGCAGTCTTTAACACTGGTAGCATGCCGCGACAGCGTGGACGTGAACCGTATGTGCAGTTGACGGACTTTGAGCGAGGGCGTATAGTGGGCATGCGGGAGGCCGGTTGGACGTACCGCCGAATTGCTCAACACGTGGGACGTGAGGTCTCCACAGTACATCGATGTTGTCGCCAGTGGTCGGCGGAAGGTGCTCGTGCCCGTCGACCTGGGACCGGACCGCAGCGACGCACAGATGCACGCCAAGACCGTAGGATCCTACGCAGTGCCGTAGGGGACCGCACCGCCACTTCCCAGCACATTAGAGACACTGTTGCTCCTGTGGTATCGGCGAGGACCATTCGCAACCGTCTCCATGAAGCTGGGCTACGGTCCCGCACACCGTTAGGCCGTCTTCCGCTCACGCCCCAACATCGTGCAGCCCGCCTCCAGTGGTGTCGCGACAGGCGTGAATGGAGGGACGAATGGAGACGTGTCGTCTTCAGCGATGAGAGTCGCTTCTGCCTTGGTGCCAATGATGGTCGTATGCGTGTTTGGCGCCGTGCAGGTGAGCGCCACAATCAGGACTGCATACGACCGAGGCACACAGGGCCAACACCCGGCATCATGGTGTGGGGAGCGATCTCCTACACTGGCCGTACACCACTGGTGATCGTCGAGGGGACACTGAATAGTGCACGGTACATCCAAACCGTCATCGAACCCATCGTTCTACCATTCCTAGACCGGCAAGGGAACTTGCTGTTCCAACAGGACAATGCACGTCCGCATGTATCCCGTGCCACCCAACGTTCTCTAGAAGGTGTAAGTCAACTACCCTGGCCAGCAAGATCTCCTGATGTCCCCCATTGAGCATGTTTGGGACTGGATGAAGCGTCGTCTCACGCGGTCTGCACGTCCAGCACGAACGCTGGTCCAACTGAGGCGCCAGGTGGAAATGGCATGGCAAGCCGTTCCACAGGACTACATCCAGCATCTCTACGATCGTCTCCATGGGAGAATAGCAGCCTGCATTGCTGCGAAAGGTGGATATACACTGTACTAGTGCCGACATTGTGCATGCTCTGTTGCCTGTGTCTATGTGCCTGTGGTTCTGTCAGTGTGATCATGTGATGTATCTGACCCCAGGAATGTGTCAATAAAGTTTCCCCTTCCTGGGACAATGAATTCACGGAGTTCTTATTTCAATTTACAGGAGTGTATCTGTCCATCACCTCCTCTTCCCTTTCTCTGTCCATTTCCTTCTGCCCTTTGTCCGTTCATCTCTCTGCTAATGTCTTCGTCCCCAGTCTCTGCCCACTTCCTCCTCTCCCCCCCCCCCCCCTCTCTGCCCTTTTCATTTCCACCAATGTTGCCCATTCCTCGTCGCCCTTCTTACTCCACGTTATTACGCTCACCCATTAAGAGTCTGGTGGTTCTTGCCCCCACAGTTCTTTCCAGATCAGAACCTATAAGTCTACCACACTTGGTTGACATCATTCTAGGAGATTTGATTGAGCTTATTGTTAGCTGCAATAAGCAGACGACCTACTTTGTTGGTGCTCCACATTTTAGTAGTTTTGCCTGAGAGTTTTTCTCTTCTTCAGCAGGCCAGTGTAGAAGTTGGAACAGAAACAGCTAAGTGGAAAATCCGTGCAATTCCCATGACCATTTATATGTAAAAGCCGACTTCGGAATTTTCCTTTGTGTGAGATCACATGCAGAAGATTCGTATGCCTATTTGAAATCTAGATTCGCATACTTTACTGTTTGCAAAGTTTCTATATAATCTGTCACTGACTGTATCAGTGCCCGTTTGTATTATGATATATTGTGAAATTTCGAACATTCGTAAGAGCCGCGATACACTCGTACGGCTATCGTCAATTGTAGGCTTTAACTTATTTTTGTTCTTCTAAAATATTTGAGAACAATAAGCCTAGCCTCGTTCAAAGCACTCTTTCTCTAGTTTGTTTACATAATTATGCGAGAAAGAGGTTATTTTTGAGAATTTTTGGCCTCTTATAAAACTGTATTCTCGTAAATTAATGGCACGAGTGTTCTGGATAGGTAACTGATTTCGTTGCAAATTAGGGTTTGTGGTTCACAGTTATTGCCAAAAAATAGATCATCCTTAAACTTAATTTTTTATCGACGCAAATAAACGTGCATTTTTGAGAATTTTTGTAAGCTACCATTGTCCGGTGCATAGTCTAATTTGTAGCAACCCGGGGTTTGTGATTTAGCTACTGCTGCAAATATTCTAACAAACATATTGCGTTATATTTGGTTCTTAGTTAAAGAGGATTACCTCTATATATTATCTACAGTCATCGTAAATTAACTCTGTTTTGAGGTTTGCTAATAACTATAATTAACCTCAGTAAGTTTTAGGAAACTAGTAATGATGGAAATATATTGGATCTAACGGCAACAAGTAGACCTGACGTCTTTGACAATGTTCACATCGAAACTCGTGTCAGTGACCATGACGCCGTTTTGGCACCAACGATTCCTAAAGTACAGAGGCCAACAGGAACAAACAGAAAGATATATATGTTCAGTAAACTAGCTAAGAAATTGGTAGTGCCATATCTCAATAAGCAAGTTCAAACTTTCAGCACAGGGGAGGAGTATCTAGAGGAACTATGGCTCAAGTTTAACAGAATAATTGGTCATGTTCTGGACAGATATGTACGCAGCAGAGCAGTACATAATGGGAGGGACTCTCCATGCTGTACAGTCACTGCAAAGGAACTTCTAAGGAAACGGAGACTATTGCCGAATAGGTGTAAAACAAAGCATGCGTATTTGGAGGGAGAGATGTTCAATGAAACGCGTTTGGCTGTCGAGTTAACAATGTTTGAAGCCTTCAGTGCTACCGTAGCAGGATATTGTTAAATAATCTTTGACTAAACCGAAAGAAATTCTGGTCATATGTGAAGGCTGATAGTGGCACCAATGTTAGTGTCCAGTCCGTAGAGAATGACGAGTATCCTCTTGAGTCCGTAGAGAATGAGACAGGACCTGATACTGAGGGTAGCAAAGCCAAAGTTGAAATGATTAACTCTGTTTTCAAATGTTCCCTTATGTACAGGATGGCAGCCAGTCAAGGAATATTTTAGGGAATTGGTTTAAGAAATTTATTTCAAAGGCCCAGTGGAATCTTTACAAGTTTTCTCCCAGAGTAATTCACGCCGTGTCTACGTGACACAAGTCCGAGGCGGTTCGGTCCAGTTACAGCTGCTGACAGGAGACGCCTTAAGCCCTCTGGTGCAACTGTTAGCGAATTCACGCCATTGGTTTTAGCCAATAGCGTGTGCGGGATACCGATCACGTGTGTGAACGCCGGAGCGCCCTGCGGAGCATAACACACTTGCTTCCATCTCTTGTAATCCAGACCTCGAGCAGAACAAACGTCTTTTTGGGAGACTGAACCTCCGGCTCTGCCTTTCGTGACAGGCCACCAATGTAAGTTAATATGAACCACTTCCCCTTCCGTTGTCCATTTTAATTAATTATTCGATCTCCTAGACTGGCCTAAACCTGCTAACTTCCGACTCTAGGCGCGCCCTTTGTACTCTCTATATTGAAATATATCCTGTTCATTGTACTTAATTTCCTGTTTTGTCATTTAACGGCAGCCTTGGATGCCCACTATCAAATCCTGACACCTCGACCTCATGCACACTGCCACCACGAGGTATATTTAACAGCCGTCTTCCCCCTTCCCTGCCAAGCTACACATTAACATCGGCTGCGGAAGTCTCTCGTAAACTTCCCCTAACTTTAAACCTACAAAGTTAAACCGATTTGAATTGCCCCAATTTAATCCTCGTACCACTGAAAGGAAGAGTGAAATAAGTGCTAGAGTCAATGGTGTTGCGAAGCAGCTGAAATTATTAAAATTGAACAAAGCTCCAGGGCACGATGGAATCCCCATCATATTCTACACTGAATCTACTGCTGAATTAACCCCTCTTCTGTGCCCAATTTTTGGAAAAAAGCACAGGTCGTACCCATCTGCAAGACGAGTAGTAGAAGTAATCCACAAAATTACCGACCATTATCTTTGACATCGATTTCTTGTAGAATCTTTGGACATATTCTGAGCACAAACGTAATGAGGTATCTCGACCAGAATTCCAAACAGCATGGATTCCGGAAACATTGATCATGTGGAACCTAACTCGCACTTTCCTCATACGACATACCGAAGGCTTTGAATCAAGGCTGTCAGTTAGATGTACTATTTCTTGATTTCCAAAATGATTTCCATTTTACTCAGTATCACACCTACGCTTGTTGTCAAAAGTACGATCATATGGGGTACCAAGTGAAATTTGTGAGTCGATTGAAGACATTTTGGTAGGGAGGCCACAGCATGTTATCTTGGATGGAGAGTCATCGGCAGATGCAGAAGTAACTTCAGGGAACTGTGTTGGGACCCTTACTGATCATTACGTATATTAATGACCCTGCAAACAATATTAATTGTAACCTCAGACTCTTGACAGATGATGTAGGTACCTCTATCGACCAACTCATACAAATACCTGAGTGTAAAACTGTGTGGAGAGATGAAATAGGATGATCACATAGGCTCAGCCGCGGGTAAGGTAGGTGACAGACTACAGTTTATTAGTAGAATACTGGGGAAATGCAAGCAGTCTACATAGGAGGTTGCTTAAAAATTATTCGGGCGACCGACACTAGAATATTGTTTAAATATGTGGGAGCCGTACCAAGTAGGACTAACAGGGCATATTGAACGTATACAGAGAAGGGTAGCCCGAATGATCACAGGTTGGTTCGACCCGTGGGAGAATTCCGCAGAAATACTGAAGAAACTGAGCTGGCAGACTCTTGAGATATACGGGGTGATTATAATAAATGTTAAACATTCAAACCACTGTAGAAATAGCACCACTCGTCAGAATAACGTCAAATTGCAACGGAATATGATCGGAGAAGGGGGGAAACGTATGGCAGAAGAAAATTAAATAGTTACAAAATGTAGCAACAGATGGCGCTGTATACATCATAATTTGATAGTGCTCGACTGCAAATGACAAATGAATCGTATAACAATGCCTATGGTGTACGTTTGACGTACAAACTCAGTGTGTATGGGTGTAGAGGTGTGATACTGTTAGTTATCTATCCCATCCACCACGGCAACGTCATATCATATTGGATGGTAAAAATCGGTTTTTAAGCATCCTGAGGCCAAAAACTGCATAACAAGCATCAGTCACATCGGCTTTTAATTGTCCTAAGGCCAAACCCACATAAAAAGCATCAATCAAAATTAAATCGGATCATTGATTTCCGTGTGACGCCCAAAACTTGTTCAGTATGCTGTCCATCGTTTTCTGCAACAAGTTGAAATCGAGAAACAGCATGTTCCACAACTGATCGAAGTGTTTCCGGGGTCACGTTCAGAATGTGTTTCGCAATGCGAGCCTTCAATGCTGCTAAGTTTGCAATCGGAACACTGAACACAAAATGTTCCCACAGCCAGACGTCACACGGATTAAGATCAGGTGATCGGGATGGCCAGGCTGTAAGGAAATGGCGGCTGATAATCCTAGCATTTCCGAAACGGCATTTCAGCAGCTGCTTAACTGGATTTTCAATGTGCGGAGGTACGCCATCTTGCATAAAAATGATCCCATCCACACATCCAAGCTGTTGGAGAGCTGGAATGATGTGGTTGCACAAAAGACGCTCATAGCACCTGCAGTGACGGTACAGGTAACAGGACTGGAAGCACCTGCCTCTTCGAAAAAATATGGCCCTATGATGAATGATGCCGTAAGCCTGCACCACATAGTGATCTTTTCAGGATGAAGTGGTACGGGTTGATTTGCGTGTGGACTTTACGTTGCCCATAAGGACAATTCTGTGTATTGACATATCCTGTCAGATGGAAGAGGCCTTCGTCTGTCCACAAAATCTTCCACGACCAGTCATTGTCCACTTCCAGCCAGCAAGAAATTCTAAAGCGAACGTTTCTCTTACTGGCAGGTCAACAGGAAGCAATTCGTGCACATGGGTAATGTTGCATGGATAGCAAAGAAGGATGTTTCGTAAGATTTGACGCACCATGCTCACGGGTATGTCCAATGTTAGGGCAATTCTCCGTGCACTACACGTTTGCACACCGCCACTCGTCTCCTCCTTCATTGCCGTAGCCACTGCTTCCACTGATGTCGAATCAGTTCGTTTCCTTCCTCTACCAGCTTTCACACCAGAAGAACCCGTCTTTTTGAATTTCCGAATCACTTTCTCCAGACCCACGGCAGTCATCGGACCAACGACTTTGTTTAAAACGCTTCAGTGTCCGGAACTTCTTCAGAGTGACGTGTGCACAGTCATCGTTCTTGCAATACAGCTTTACTAACAGAGCGCGATCCTGAATTGAGACAGTCATGGCAAACGTCGCTGACTCGAAAGGAGGAAAAGCGGTGTATCCGGCGTTTTTATACCAACTTCAATGGGTCGTGCATATGAGAGGTGTTTCCATTTACGTATGCTGACATACACAGCGCCATCTATTGATCAATTTTCAGACATTTTTTTTCTATTGCCATACGTTTTTCACCTTCTCTGATAATATTCCGTTGTAATTTGACGTCATTCTAACCAGTGGTATTATTTCTATAGTGTTTTGAAAGTTTAACTTTGATAATAATCACCCTCTACATAAAACGCCCCGAGAAATTCTATAAACAGTTTCAATAAACGGCCTCAAATGATGACCGTCGGCATATACTACAATACCCTATGCATCGCTCACGTAGGAATCGTGAGGATAAGATTAGAATAATTGTAACATCGCAGACAGTTTCAAACAATCAATAATAGGCACGTTTCGCAGGGGATGTGGATATTTTCTGCGAAAAGTGTTGTGACTAGAGTTAGCAGTAACGGAAACGGAGTCCCATCATTCTTGACAGAGGATAGACCCATACCGCCGTGCTACGCTAGGTCCTAATGTAGGTGATTTGCCGTTCTCTTCTTCCGGCCATAATGGGGATAAATGATGATGATGACTACCCAATAGCACCCAGTTATCTCGGAGCAGATGAAAATCCCTGACCCCGCTGGGAATTGAACCAGGGACATCGTGCTCGGGAAGCGAGAACGGTACGGCGAGACCACAAGCGGCGGACTAATAGTAAAGGTGTAAGGAATTCAAATGTCATGCATGATGCCACAATTTTTACGCATCTCAGTATTTATGACGTCATATATCCTGTACTATGTGTCGAACATTGACATAATTTTTCTGGTGTAATTAGTGGCATATGTGAACGTTGTATGCTAAATTTGTCGCGAATACAGTTAGTAGTAAGGAAGAAATATACTAAAACTTCCTGCTTCATTCTGCAGTTTTACTGCACTAACAGCGAAAATGTAGTAAGCGTTAAACTTTTCTCCTTCTATTATTTTGTAAGGGTCTTCAGCGATAAAAAAATTTCGTAAAGGTTAGAAATTATGTGTACAGTCTGTTGCAAGTCTGTAAGTGCTCTCATTCTCAAACACGGAATGACTAAAGTATGGGTATTCGCGCGTCATAGGTTGCACTTATTTTTCACACCCATTCCCACCCCTTTGATAGGTAGGTGATTCTTACCCCCACAGCGATTATTTCCCTACAGTGAGTTTACCATGTTTGGTTGAGATCGGTCCTGTAGTATAGGAGGAGATGTGGAACATGCATACAAGTGTATATACGTACATCCATAAGTATGAATATTAGATTCCTATGACGATAATTAATCCGATGCTAATTACTCTACGTGTTTCTACAGGGTGTTTAACATTTACTATTACTGCCTTCTACGGCTTGTAGAAGGGACATAATGGATGAGTTTTGGACACGTAACTCCTGTCCAGAAGTGTACCGTTCCGATGTCAAATAATATTAAAAGTGACGAACGACGTGACAGTCGAGAGACCGGTGCGTCCGTGGAATGTCACAGTCAACCCTCCTAGTTGCGAAAGCACCACTTTCTCGGAGCCATTGTTGCAATAGACGAAATTAGTATGTGCTGTGATATTTTCAAGTACTACTGACGAGATCGTCTTTTCAGTTTGAGTACGTACCGAAAAGCGGGAGGCATTAAATTGATCCGATATTCAAACTTGTTTTATATCCAAAGAGTACATTTCCAGACGTACGTTATGTATCAAAACATTATCTACTAAGTCCCCTCTACGACACATAGAAGCCTGTAATAGGAAAGGTGACGAAAGCTGTGTAAAATGGCACTAGATAGATGTCGATATTCTCTTAATTGTATGAGGTTCTTCCAATAAAATGAAATGCTATTCTATTGCCAGCAATATCTCTGCTTAACACTTATCAACAATACATTTGCTTGCAATGGACAATCTACACGATTAACAGCTGTGAATTAGAACGCCGTTAGGAAATTTATTTTACTGCTCTCTGACTCACAGGAATGGCTGCTCACTGTTTTGCTATGGTTCATCTCTGTTTCGTCATGCTTCATCGCTGCAGGTTACTGCTGGTGGCGCTACATTACCAGAAGCACCACGACATGTTTCTTCTGCTTAAGTTACACATACAGTCGTTTTCTTCATTCCCGTAAGGTCATGAATACTCAAGTTAAACTAAAATATAACTGCGAAAAAGTACCCCCGTATTTACAACTGAAAGTCACATAAGTTCCGCCGGCCGCGGTGGCCATGCGGTTGTAGGCACTGTAGTCCGGAACCGCGCGACTGCTACGGTCGCAGGTTCGAATCCTGCCTCGGGCATGGATGTGTGTGATGTCCTTAGGTTAGTTAGGCTTAAGTAGTTCTAAGTTCTAGGGGACTGATGACCTCAGATGTTAAGTCCCATAGTGCTCAGAGCCATTTGAACCATTTTTGAACATAAGTTCCTGTTTAAGTACAACCACAAAGTGGGTTATTAATATTCGGTTAAGAGTAACATAAAGAGAGATTACCTGTCCATGCTATCAAGAAATATCTATCACCTGCAGAGTAATGTACATTAGCAGGAATAAAGATCTAGAATCGTGTATAAATTTACTGGAAAATGTCAACGACACATCTTAAAGAATCCATTACAGCACTAATAGCACACTTTTCTGTACATCCGTCGGTACGTATTACACACTATGAACTACGTCTATGATGGTTGTCTACACCAATCCGGATTGTGCTGACGGTATCAGGTCTCATCCCCAACGGTGGTGGATTAGAAAGAAAATTGTTTTGTTCATATACGTTAAAAAAAATTCCGGTGGTTGGTATCCACATTGCACTCTAACCATAAGTTAATTTAGACAGAAGAGGATCTTTCAGTTCTTTGCATCTTTGTGTATAGCCCTTATTCCTCTGATATTTCCACAAAATAGTCTATTGAAATATTCTGCTTCTTTTCAGTCCCCAAATCGCTTCAGTCTGATGTAAATAGGTTTTCTTCTCACGACTTCCCTTCCGTGAACTTTAACCTACATCACGTCGTTTTCCGTAGCCTATAACAAAATCTTGATGCTTATGCGGAGATTAAATGCACTATAAAGTAAAGACGTATGGCATTTTTGCCTAAGAGAGCACTAAGGGGTTGTTCAGCTGCCTATTTGGAAATAATGTGCTTCCTCTTTTACAGTGGTGTCATCCCTTCACTAATTATGTCTTGTGTCTTAAGTGTATTGGTCCATTGTTGTTGACTTTGGTGAGTACCAGCAGAGACAAGAGTCAAATTTGTGATGTTGATGACGAGGTGAAAAACAAGGGAGAGGGTGAAACACGAATTCGACACACAGCCTACTCGTTGCGAATAGCACCACCTGTCTGCATATCTTATCGTCCTACTCAACTGTCACACGCCCTCACTTCATGGACACATACTGAGACTTTTAAAAGGCAACCTAGTACATCACAGCTAATTCCGGTGATCAGAAACTGCGTGCTGCTATTTCTCCCTCTGTGGCTGGCAAAGCAGTCGCGATGAAAATTTGTGCCACCTGCTAGAGGAGAGCGCCACCGTCCAACAGAGCGTTATTTATCAACGGGCGGCTTGTCGCTGTGGACGAATCTGCTTCTCTCCTACGCTTCAGATGTCAGAATGTGTATCCAAATACACGTAAATGCACGCACTCCCGCTGTCATTTAAACTTTGGTCAATTCACTGAGCTTTTTAGCGCGCTTTGTATTATTAACTTCGTTTTATTCAACAATACTGCATATGATTTTGACGTTGTGGAAAGATTACGCTCTAAAACATTACGATCAGAAGCTATTTCATTTCGTGTATACAAATGGAACCATTCATATGTTTTGTACCACAAAAATTACATTAAGCCAAATACAATGAGATGCAGAGTTCACATTTTTCTACACTGAAATATAAAATGCAACAGCGAACGAAAATAGTTTCCTTGTAAAGCACCCTCCGATATACGTGTACCTAAGCGTTATGCATAACTGCACAGTTTCCTTGTAAAGCACCCTCCGATACTCACGTACCTAAAAGTTACGCATAACTGCGAAAAGAGTTGAATGAGAAATCAGAAATTAGTGAGTATCCCGATCCCCCACAATCCAGAACTGGGCTATTTGCATAGGATAGTATTTACTCCCAGCTTCGTGTATACATATGATTCAAACGTAACGAAAATCTATTCACTTGATCACAAATTTCTCAGATATTTTACATTCCCCTTGTGAGCTGAATGTAATCTCAAGGTTGGTTTACAACTCGAAGGCCATAACACAAACTTAGATTCTTGTCTCTCTGGACAGATATTCGGGACACTTTGAAGTAGGTCAGGAACAAAGCGAAATGCTACCAGCGTTATATGTACACTATCTGATCAAAAGTATCCGGACACCTATGAGTAGACATCAGTACAGGACGCATCTACCTTCGTCTTTATAGCGCCTTGAACTCTCATGAGGACACCTTCAATGAGATGGCTGAATATATGTGGAGGAAATGCAGCCCAATCATTCTAAAGAATCTTCATGGTTAAGCTGTGGTTGTTCATTCGAGTTTCCACTTCACAATCATATCACCAACAGCCGAATTTGGCACCTTTAAAAGCGTTCAAATATCAACGATGGATATTTTACTTCGGTGTCATCCAGTGACTAGTAGTTGTTCGAAGTCACTGACAAATAAACCTATCCTACAGATAACCCTTCGATTTTGATTGTTTTTGAATATGTAGTAGAGTAGAGCAAAATAAGAGAGAAATATCTTTTTTATACGTGGCCATATGGCCAGTAAGGGGGTGAAGCACCCACTTGGAAGAAAAATTAGTTTAATATCTCTGAATGACTACCTTTGGAACGCGAACAGATATAATAAAAATTTGAAATAAAAGTTCTATGTTGAAAGGCTATTCGGATTTGCTGCCGGATACTCAGCAGCAGAACCATCGTCCTCTTGAAGATGGCGAACAGTTATATCCCCGAAATATTGAATAGAGCTGATTTTAGCATCCGGCAGCAAATACGAAGTGACTTTCAAGGCTTATTACGCCGGGAAAGCCTACGCAGTCGTAAATGTTCTATCATTTTACAGCGGCTCACATAGAGCTGCTGAAAAAGCCATTTTTTTCGAATTCCAGTAAACATTGTCAAAAGCTTTCTCTAAACCTACAAATGCTAGAAACGTAGGTTTGCCTTTCCTTAATCTATTGTCTAAGATAAGTCGTAGGGTCAGTGTTGCCTCACGTGTTCCAGCATTTCTGCGGAATCCAAACTGATCTTCCCCGAGGTCAGCTTCTACCAGTTTTTCCAGGCTGCCGTTTCCGTTTTACACTGGCCTATTTTTATTTTGTTTCCAAGTTGTGAAATTTTGTGATTTAATTATTTTAATTTGAAACTTTTTGCGCATTACTCTTGTAATATTATTGAAAATATGCACAATAAGAAGGAAGTGCAGAATTGTTTAGGTCAAGAAAATGCTGAATGCGCTCTGATTTCGCGCAACAACCACTTAGTTTTTCGACAGATTTGGGTATACCGTTATAACGTGCATTAAAAACGACAGATCTTTCATCTGATGTGTCTTTTTATATTTTGATTTTGCTCTGCACTACAACATATTCAAAACCGACAAAAAGTATGTGTATCCCGTGGGTGAGTTTAATGGCTCTGAGCTCTATGCGACTTAACTTCTGAGGTCATCAGTTGCCTAGAACTTAGAGCTAATTAAAGCTAACTAACCTAAGGACATCACACATATCCATGCCCGAGGCAGGATTCGAACCTGCGACCGTAGGTGTCCCGCCACACCGGCCGGCTGGGTGAGTTTAATAGTGAGCTCCGCTGACCGACCTATTCCATTGTTGTTACCTCTTTACAGACAACATAATACTCGTCGCCTCCTGTTATACTGTCTGGTCCGCGTCTCGTGATATCTAGTGGTCTATCCTGCATTATATGTCGATGTCATGATACTTTGATTAGATAGTGTAGAATTTCGCTTCTATTGCCATTATTCGTAGCCGCAGGGACTACTAGAAGGACTATCGTTAATGTTCGTAGATACATCGATGGGGTGGCAGAACGACATGCTACTTGTAATGTGTACTGCTGGTCTAGAATGCTTCACGGACGACAGCACGTTTCTGCATTGCGCTTCTCCATTGAAAGAATTTTCCACATGCGGGGAAGATAGACACTGTGTGAGCTACTAGGCGAGATCTTCAGAGGTATCAGGAAGGTATGGGGAATCAGAACTGCAACCCTTCAGAAACCACTATGAATTCTATAAGACATCGCCATAACTCTTTCTAAGTAATCGGGTCGACTTGAAAAATCTCTCGGGTAGCATGCAACGCCATTGGAAAACGTGAGAAGCAGCTTTCTCCTGTTATGCTGTCGCTGTAAAACACTCTTCATTCGATTACTTCATTCTTTAAAAGTGTATTTTCGTATGGCGAACTTCTACAGTTCCCCGTTCTTTACACTGTTCTATATCCAGTGCCTTAAGCTTTCCCTTGTTCTGCGACACTTTAGAAGCACTTTCCCGGAAATATGCTCTCATTCTTGCTTATGTTTAACCGTTACGCACTAATGTATTTGCTAGAAAATGTCCTCACGAATCTGACCGTCAGCTCGACGCACATTAGAGAACCTAGTGTCTTTGGCGATACTGGCCGAATAAGATGTGAGGCGTTTACTGTTACTTCACCTTTCGTCGTCATTATAGAGGAGGAATGTTCCTTTCTTTTACATTTTTTCCACCGTCCCATAACCGATTACACGCCTGTACATTCGCAACGATAAAGGCCCTCGGCCGATTGTATCGGCAGTTTACGAGACGCCTCGCGTAAATGAGTCGCTTAGGAAGTGATCTGATACGCCAGGCTGCGCTCATTATCAATTTTATGATCCGGCTGTGAAATACGCTTCCAGCCGCTGCCTCAGCCGACGTGTCCTTGACGGAGATGGTGAAGGCGCTGACGCTGTTCCAAACCCGCTACGTGATGCACTCTTTCGGTGACACGAGAAAAATGTTACGTGATAGAATAATAATTAATGAGCTCATGCTAGACGCTGACAGCTTCCAGGGGGAAAAAAGTCGCTGCTTCGGAATTTACCGTTTCGTGTCAACCGCCAAGCTTAGAAACTGCTACGTCACTTTCAATCGCGATTTTCATTCCCATTACGTAAGTCCTCTATGTGTTGTAGTAGTTGAAGTATTGTCGACACAGATATGACAAAATTTCTTGCGTATACTGTGCTATACATCATCTTGGCTATACTTGCTCCCAGCGTCACAGAATTTGGAGCATGTATAATACCGTATGATATATCTAATGAAGTATGCCTATGTAAGTTATAATTTGCCACGGTATTTCTTATCATTCTTATCAAAAGTAGAAACACGGACATAAACAAAAACCGAAGTAATACGTGTAGTATCCTAGGAATACGTAATAGCTGAAAATATGGATTCTTCACAGTTGCCGGCCTCTGTGGCCGAGCGGTTCTAGGCGCTTCAGTCCGGAACCGCGCTGCTGCTTCTGTCGCAGGTTCGAATCCTGCATGGGGTATGGCTGTGTGTGATGTCCTAAGGTTAGTTAGGTTTAAGTATTTCTAGGTCTAGGGGACTGATGACCTCAGATGTTGAGTCCCATAGTGCTTAGAGCCATTTAAACCATTTTCTTCGAAGTTGATAGTTATCTATGAGGTTGTGTTATGTGGCTAAATCTGAGTAATGTTTCGAACATCGTGACAGAATATGGGCCGGTGTCGAAGACTGTAAACTAACTCAGATTATACAATACCTTTCTTCTTTTCTGTTAAAACTGTTTAGGAGATTTTCAATTTCCGTAATCTCTCTGCACATCCTAACGTAGTAATTATTAGGTTTTGCTAGAACAGTGTCATAGAAACGAATCTGGTGGTTTCCTGGTCCTAGTGCATGATCTGTTCCTGCTGATTTATCCGTCTTGTCGAGGCGACAAATGATCTTTTGCTCCGTCAGGCGGGCGGTAATGCTCCGTTTTGCGACACTTAATTGATCTCATACTTCCAAGAAGCATTGCATGAACTACAAGTCAGGAGTTTCCACCCGGAGCAATCTTATACAGAAAGTGGCCGGATCACATTGAGTGGGGGAGGGGGGGTTGAAAGAGAGAGAGAGAGAGAGAGAGAGAGAGAGAGAGAGAGAGAGAGAGAGAGAAACTATACGAACTTCTGCAATGGCACTATAATTTTCTGCGCAGAGTATAGATGTCCTGTTTCGTATAACTGAATACATGTAAATCATATGGACACAGCACTCAATCACACCTGCTGAATCCTAACAGGCTGCTTGAAATCCACTCCAGAGGAGTGCCTTTACCGTCTCGCAGCAATAGCATCACCTGAAAAGAAAGGTCCGCTGGTATTTGAACATGGCAAACTACATTCTCCCGTTGCTTGCCACAGCAGCAGTATATGAAATCCCATGCAATTGCCGGCAAGTGTACATCGGAACTACAGGAAGAAGAATTAACACCAGACTTAAGGAACACAAGAGCAATTGTCGCCAGGCAAGGCAGATAAATCAGCAGCAAATCATGCACTAGAACCGAAAACCACGAAATTCATTTCTCTGACATTGTGGTTTCCTCAAGATGTAGTAGCTACTAAGCTAGGCTGTAGGGAGAGACGATAGAAACTCGAAGGCCCAAAAACAATTTTAACAGAAAAGAAGAAGGGCTGAAATTGGACAAGTTGTGAGCCTTAATGCTAAATAAAACCAACAACGCTATCTCTTCCTCATAACAAGGTCCTTAGTGTATGTCGGCCGACTCCGCGATCTTAGGCAGCGCTCTGATGACGTGACGAAGCGGCAATTGCGTGAATAGATACAAATAGCTTAGCTTGCTTAGCTTGTTCGAGTCTGTCACTGCTTTCTGAGTGATGTCTTCATTACTGGAAGACGAAACGTAAGGCTGACTGTTTTGCCTTGGACCACGGCCTTGTGCCCAAAAGACAAATATCAACATTTACGTAGACCGTTCGTTTGCAAAAGAAATTGCTCATAAACCACTTGTACGTTCCACATTGGAATACCTCTCTAACGTACGATATCCATTCCTGGTCAGACTGACGGAGGGTATAAACCGCAGACAGGTTGTCCCAAATAGTCATCTTCGTAATTGTACGGTAGGCTGAGGCTTCTAATTTGAGTGCTTTGGGTGCTGGAACTACAGGTGGCATAGAAATATCCAATTTTCTATTCTCATCAAATATTGCACGTTAAAGAAACAATACGTTCACAGGCACTGTTGAGACTGACGAGCACCAGTCTCGATGCATAAATTACAAATAACCTTTTTACATAAATGAATTCACTCCCATTGCTTCAACACGACGTTTACGATAGGTCTGCTACTGTGGCCGTGCCAGTACTCTCCGCATTGTATTATTGGACGAAGGCATTTCACGGGGAAGTAGACAGTTGCCTATTGATGCATATGGTCCAACTCTACTCAAACTGTAATGTGTGAAAATTGCCTGTTCTGTCGGCAAAATATATTTTGCTTTTAACACATCGCGACAGTTGTCTTTTCAATATTTTGAACATTTGTATTATACTTAGTTTCGATTGATTGAAACAATCTCTTTGTGTAACCTCTTTGCATGTCTAACGAGATTTTTTCACGTCTTTGGCGTGTTGGTTTGTGCAAATTAACTAATGGGAAACTTCCACGATTCGGAGGCAACGACAGGTACTTTGTTCGAACGTGGTACGACCATTTTGTATTCCGTTCTTGTTCTGGTAATCTACTTTTGTGAGGAAGACTGGTTGTTACTGTTGTTGATCGGAGCTGGTCTGTAGATCCTACAATGAGGAAGAAATATGTGTGATATCGTTTCAATTACCAGCTGTGGTTAAGCTTTGACGAATTGATTAGGCAATTTCGGAAGGGTTTGCTAAATGTTCTGCACAGTTTACCCGCAATTATTGTGCGTCCAGGCTTGCGGTAGTTTTGTTCGCACGGCGAAATGTAAACTCCTAGGTTGTTCAATTTTGACTAAATAGAAGCTGATAGCAGTTAAGAAAGCTATTCTTTCAATTCTCCGTGCTGTAGATTCAAATTTATCACCTTTCGTGAATTTTAAAACAGTTTCTGTCTTATTCAACATTGTGTACCGAAGATTTAGTATTACGATTAGTAATTGCGAAACCCACCCATGTTTATATTGCTCTGAATACCCATGTGGGCTTTTAAATAAGCTATATAGTCTTGCTATAACAATATATATGTATTAATGAAAATCTTTCTGAATTATTTCCTGTAATAGGTTGTCTAGGATGGCACTGTGTGTGCAGTTATTCTCTACCGGAGAGGGATATGGGTGCAGCAGAAGAAGGTAGCTTGTGAATACAAATACCCACTTACTGCGGTTTAATTACATTCTTTCGGTCTTCGATGCTACCAGTGTTGGTCCCGGGCGGGAGCGGCAAACACGCCGATTCAGCGTCTTCCGCTACGTTGACCTTCCAGGGCCGGCCTGGCCAACAGTGCCGCTGACTGCGCTGCTGCTACTGTGTCAGAGGACGTGTCGAATTTCCCGATCACAGCAGGATGCCCATGGTGTCGGCTGCTGTCACCTGCATATGGCAGTCTGCGTCTTGCTACAACGGCACAGGCCACAGGAGTCCTCAGTTTTTACCTCGACACATGCGGAGATGGCTGGATCCCAGCGTCGTAGATCCATGAAAGAGGCAGAGTACAGAGAAGCCCAAGCGCCCCAGCTGGTCAGGCTGTGGTCGAGGTTCGAGGACTGATGATGGTGGTGGTAGCCGCCTCGTTGGTACTAGGTTGTCTGGCACAGGCTGGACGTCGTAGTATAGCCCACGTGTTCAACGATGACAAGCTGACTCTGTTGAGTACAAGTCTACCAGTCTGGGGCTTACTATGCGCAAGTCGTCGCGTTTCTTTGCCATGTGGAAACGTTTAGAAAAGAAGCCAAAGAGTTTTGGAGATGGAACACGGCAGAATTTTACACACTCTGCCTAAAAGACGCTTTAAATAAGGTACAGTGCTGAGAAAGCTATGTGGAGAATGAACACGACAGACTTCTACACATTAGGCCTAAAAGATGCCTTGAACACTCTTGCAGAAGACGAACTGCACCTGATACGGATGAGAGAATTAGAAGCTCGAATTCTAGGAGTCATCGCTAGAAGCCGACTCAATGGCGTCATAGAAGACGAACGCGCCACACCACACCACCTTCACAGGGAGAGGCAAAGTGCTGAGAGCAAAACGCTCAAAGACCTCTACCAGGGAAGAAAGGTATCATTAACCACGTAGAAAACCGCTTCACTGACTTTTCAGTCGCAATGATGTAGACGATGTAGAAACCACGAGAACCCTCAAGCAAACTTGGCGAGCGCTGCCAAATACAAACCGAGCCCTGACCATAAAAAGAGCTTCAGAAGATGAGGTCAAAGCCATCCTAAAAGCCAGCGCAAACGGTATAGTGACTGGCGCTGACAGCATCCTGACTGAATTCTACCTACAGTTCTGGGTCGAAGTTGATGCCAACCTTACAGAAATAGCCAATCAAATCATAACCAGAGCACATATTCCACCTCTTTCCTAGAATGGACGATAATTCTGATCTAGAAAAAGCAAGGACGGAAAACCAGAGAACAATTTAGGCCAATAACTCCGCTAAACTGTGATCACACGTTAGAAGCAAAGTGCCTTGCGGAAAACTTGAAAGTTGCGATTAAGAGAGCACTCAGCCCCTGGCAGACCTGTGTAGCACATGGCATAAACATCTCCAACGCTGTCTGCAATTTGCCGGCCGAAGTGGACGAGCGGTTCTAGGCGTTTCAGTCTGGAACCGCGTGACCGCTACGGTCGCAGGTTCGAATCCTGCCTCTGGCATGGATGTGTGTGATGTCCTTAAGTTAGTCAGGTTTAAGTAGTTGTAAGTTCTAGGGGACTGATGACCTCAGATGTTAAGTCCCATAGTGCTCAGAGCCTTTTGAACCATTTGATTTTTTTTCAGCTGTCTGCACTTACAGAAATGTAATAGTACACGTAGCATCCACCGAAGTTACCGCAGCAATAATATCCATCGACTAGCAAAAGGCTTTCGACAAGATCACTCACAACTACCTAATTAAGACTTTTACGAGGCTAGGATTTGGCCTGAAATTTGCAAACATCTTCAAGAACATACTTATCAACGCCAGTTCGAAAGTGACACTAAACGACTGGACCTCAAAGAACGTAAAAATCGAAAAATCGGTCAGACAGTGATGTCCGTAATTCATGGCTACACTTTAGGTCACTCTCGACCCACTGCTACGAAAATTGGAAGGCTACAGCATAAGCCCAACCTCAGTCCCTTGCATGGCATATGCAGATGTGTGTGTCTTCACACCTGACGAAGAAGAAACTGACAAGGTACATCATGTCATGAAGTCATTTGAAAAAGCATCAGGTGAGAAGACGAACCCAAGAGAAACAGCGCTGCTTCCAATAGGGATGGGAAGGTTAAGAACTGCTTGGCCATTGTGTCAAATAGCGGACAACCACAAAGCACTCGGCGTTCAAATGCACAACTATCCACTGAAAATGGCTGCAGACAACTGGAGTGACATTTTGCACACCACAAGAGGGCTCGCCAGAACACACGCCAACGCAAACCTCACTCTAAGTCACAGAATAGAATTAATAAACGTGACGGTCCTGTCCAAAATCATGGTATATGGTGTAAATTCTAAGCATATAAGCAGAGGTAGCACGCCCTGTGACAGGCATCGTGTTCTACTTACCGTGAGGACGAGGGCTAGGTGAAGCTCAAAGCAAAATAAGGTCTGCTGCTCCACAGAGCACTGAAAATGCTAGAAGGGACTGCAGACAGCGTCTCGTCCCCTTTCATCAATTCCTACCGACCATAGTCTAAGAAAGGGCCAGTCTACACTGAACACACACCATTCAAATTGAAACACATTAGACAAATAAACCAGGACAGAAGCTATGCTCTACGTACTGTGTCCAACGCAGCAAATAGTACGGCAGGAAAAATATACGACGTACTCACGGGGAACACCTCAATATGCAAAACAGAGACAAAATTTCTAGACAATGGCCTATCACAGCAATCGAAAAATATCAAAGAGCATGCCTTGATATCCCGCGCTTAAGATTCGTGGTTAAAGGTACTAACAGAATAATATCCGCGAATGAAAGACTGGCACTAATCAATCTGCATGATTCAGACAAATGCCAAACATGTGCCAGAAAACACACGCTAGAACACAGATTCTCGTGCAGGTAGAGCAGCGAGATATTGGCAGCCTCTAAAAGAGTAGTAGCAAACAGCAATAGAACACATTTCAAAGTCATCTCGATCACGGCCCTCAGTGTCCTTGACGCTAAAAGCTTTCCGACGCCTAAGCTCATCGCGATGACAATGCATGCAATCGTCACAAAATCCCAGGCGGAAATAGTGAGATTCCTGGCGGAGTTGTGGAAGGAGCACAAGAGGGCCAAACAGCGGGAAAACTACAGAGAAATGTTCCAGTACTTCCTGGAAATCACGTTGGACGCTGCCTTGAGGGATGTCATCCACAACACGTGACGCGACCGCCGCCAACCCCCACAAGACCCACTCCCCGTCGTCGCTGTCGTCGCCCCCCAGGTGTCCCACATCCCACAGAAACGAAGTGAAAAGTGAAAGTGAAAATCTGGAGTAATTAAAAATGCTCTCGTTTGTAGAAATGCTGCGCATCCACTCGTGTGCGACAAAAACCTACGAAAATCAAAGACCATTGTCAATAATAAGAATATCAGTATACGAATTTTATGCTTTATTTGTTTGTCTTGTAGAAATGTATAATGAAGCTATGTTTAGTATTTCATGCGTTTTTCAATTTGTCTTTTATTCTGTATAGCTCAACTTGTCGTACGCAAACAAACGTGTATGAACAAAACCTTCTTATCAGGGAGAAGCAATTTATTCAATTTTGTGTCTTTGAAATAAGCATTTAAATAAAGATCCCACTCAAAAATGTGCCACATCTACCTCATCTCCCTCAACGTTCCCTTCCCCTATCCCCGGCTCCATCCTTCTCCCCTTCCTCTCGCCCTCCTCCCTTTTTTTTCTTCTTCTACACTGTTAATACCCGTAGGCATGGGTCTCTTTCGTGTATGACCTTCTACCCTTTCCTTGGATTTATATTTCGTAAGTAAATGATAGCTGACTAGCGTTTCTATTATCCATATGTATGTATTTTTCATTTTAATGGATATCAGTGTCCTAAAAAAAGTCACTAAATTGAAATTCAATAAGTGAAACTAAGAGATAAACTGAACTACAACATGACAACTTGCGGAAACATATATAAATCTCTTTTAACAAAGCAAATTGAGAAAAATAAGCAATATTAGGATAAAGAATAGAATAAAACCTAATGAAGCTTAAGAGACCATCAACAAACATAAGACCTTCAAACAAGCCGGCCGAAGTGGCCGCGCGGTTCTGGCGCTGCAGTCTGGAACCGCGAGACCGCTACGGTCGCAGGTTCGAATCCTGCCTCGGGCATGAATGTGTGTGATGTCCTTAGGTTAGTTAGGTTTAACTAGTTCTAAGTTCTAGGGGACTAATGACCTCAGCAGTTGAGTCCCATAGTGCTCAGAGCCATTTTTTTTTTAACCTTCAAACAAACGAATTATGAAATCGTACAAAACGAGAACACTTTTGCTTGTTCCTTGAAATGTGCATAAAAAAGCAAATCATTATATACACAAATGTAACTGTTATATTTTATAAATGAAACATTCCTCGTACTGTTGAATTTTCTTTTGCTTTTACGCGAGAAGGGACAGGAGGGATGATGCCGTAAATTCTCTGATCGCCAGTCTTTGCGTCAAAGTCCTGATAAAATTCCAAATCTCTGTGCAGTGTCTCATGAACTGAGGGCATGCCACATTGTTGATGGTGATCCGTCCGTCGGATGGAGACATGCTCGGCGGCCCCTTAGCGCTCTTCGAGAGGAGAAGGTGTCGGTACCGGGTTTCACACTCTCCCTTCTCTCATCATCTCCAACACGAACACGACACAACATTAGACACACACACACACACACACACACACACACACACACACACACACACACACACAAGGTGCGGCGGAATCTGCCCTTCGGAGTCTCTCATCCATTCACGCAAAAGCATTTATTTTCTGGGCAATCAGTAATTAAGTGTAAACAGTAATGAACTCCATCGCGGACACATTACAGACGACGGTGTGTATATGCCTCAACGTTGCGCCACGTACGGCTACGAGGGAAACAGTTGTATATTATGAATCCTGACCAGTTTAAAGATACGTGCCTCAGACACATTGGTCATTGAAGTCTTCAAACTGCCTTAATTATTCATTTCTGCCCACTTATTCCTCATTTAAAAATACCTAGTTTCGAATCCTCTATCATTCGTTATTTTTGACCCTGTGCTCAGGGACACTTTTTATAAATAAGGACGGTGCGAAAGGTTAAGCATTCACTTACTACGCAGTAGGAAGCAGTGGAAATAATAAGAAACTAATACACAGATACTTCGAAGAGAAACACTGAATATCTCGCGACAACCACTTATAAAATTTCCAGAATTGGTTTCAAAAAGGGTAACTACAAATCAAAAGGTATATGTAAAATGCAATGCTCATATTAATGCTTTCTGTAACGAGTCCATTGTACACCGAAAATATTTTTATTTTGCATAATTCACATATGACAAGGTTTCGGACGTTAGTCGTCATCAGACTTGTCAAAGGTGAGATAAAAATAAAATACAAATAGGAGAAACATAGATAAATGTATGTCAACTGTAAAATTATGCGTTACAAACTTGTTACGTTATAAAAATGTCCATAATTTTGTCACGATGACTGACCAAAACATGAATTACGACTCTCTGCCAAATAAAATGTAGGTAACAGTCGACGCCTAACTACGAAATTATGTTGTCCTTCTATCAGTAATATATACTTAGTCATTGAAATAAAATAAAATTCTTCTGCGAAGAAAACTAAAATAATCATATAAAATTATAAACATATCTAAGCAGTCAGTTCACAACATATAAAAGTATCAGTGACTAAAGACTCTATTCTGATATGATCAAAGACGACAGATATTGCAAATGAACCTATTTATAGAATAAATTTATAATATAACATAAGTAGTTGCTCTGAAGGTCATAGAATGATTTCATCAGAGTCAACTTGTACCTTCCTCTGGAGTTTACTTGTAACGACGTAATGGTTAATGCTTTCAATTAGAGGGACGCCGGCACGCTGCCTGCACTGCTTACCATTTGACTTCATTTATAGCTTCCTTTATCACTCTCTTTATCACTGTCTTGAAAACACCAACCTATATCGCTTCTGTTGACATGAGAGTTCATTTACAATTGTCAATGTATGTTGCCTGTTACGGTGTGTCAGGCTCATATATACCAGTTTTCTGCTAGTTTCGGAAGCTTATTACTGATTGTTGTTCTGTTTCTTGGCTTCCATTCCCCCGCATTTGTACAAAAAAATGGCATCTGCATTACCCCTTTTGTAACCTATAATTTTATTCTCTATATCAGGGTTAATTTAAAAGAAATTATCCTCTAGTTTGTTGATGAGAAAGTCAGCCGGAGTGCCTGCCAAGCAATTACACGTTAGGAGATCATTCCTTCGATTAAAAACTACATCCTTGAATGTTTCTTAATTGAAGGAGAACACAAGCTAATGGTTTCTAAAAGTTGAATTATTTCTCTTTCGTTTTTTTTTCATCTGTACGTGTTTCATGGTCATGTACAACGTTTCAATTGATGGGATGTCTATCAATTAGTTTCGTTCACTGATGGTAATACACAAATATAGTGCAGAGCAAGTGACTTTTATGAAGGCGGTGAACAACACGTAACGGCAGGTGTAGAACCATGTTAGCAGTCACTGTTCATTCACAGCATCTGTAAATGTAATGAGTATAAAAACATTTCTGCCAAGTAATTTATAGTGATACTCAGAAAAGATAAGAGTTATTCGTCGTCGGAGGTTGACGTTAGCTGATAGACAGTGTACCATTTCACTAAATAAAAACCAAAAAGAAAGTGAAGGGAGTTGAATGCCTGCGACGTCATGGAGCAGAAAGCCGACTAGAGAACAAGAAAAGAAAAGGGCTGTAGATTGTTTAAACAGTCAACAGACTATGGTCTGCAGTGACTGGGGGATACCAGGGAAAACCTAAATCTAGGCGGCTGATTGGAGAAATAAACCTTGAATCATAGTGAAGAGCTCCTATGCCGCTGGCTAGTAACAGTTTAAGACAACAGCGTGGAATCTTACTTTAAACATTCGCAAGACACGTATGGAAATGCATCGTGTTTGGTATTGTAGCAATACACTTCACGTATTTGCCTAATTCAGACGCCAAAAAACTCTCTATAGCGCACGAGCGAGACATGGATCCGTGATTTCGTTCTTTTTAGTTCTGAGCACACAGGGAGCACATAAAGATACCGAGAACAGTAGTGTCTCCCGCCAAGTACGAGGGCCTGGTGAGAAATTTCGCCTGAAGCTATGCAACCAAAATTGCATAACTGACGTACTTTTTCTTCTTCAAGACAATTCTCAGCCCCATTCTGCAGGGGCAATGAAGATGCACCTGCATCGTTTTCAATTGCAAATGTTTGATTACCCACAATAAAGCCCGTAATTGTCTCCCTCTTAGTTTCATCTCTCCTCACATGAACCGCTGGCTATGAAGACAACATTTTGGCACAGACAACGAGCTGTAGGCCAGCGTAGAGAATTGGCGGAAAGAACTGGAGGCTGTCTTCTATAACAAGAGTATTGGAAAGTTGGTACAACGCTACGACAAACGTCTAAGCCGGATCGGCGACTATGGAGATAAGTAGCTGGAAGTTGTAGCTAACTGTTGCAAATAAAATAGTTTTGATTTTCACTGTGGTTTCCATTTCGCGACCTATCGTTCCTTACTTTCCGAATAGCCCTCGTGTTTTCAATGGTCTAAATTTAAAGAAAACTGTTTAATTATACATTTTATGAGAGGTCTTTAGCGATTTTTAGCAGATAATTTGAACTATGCAACTATCTGCAAATGCATGGTTGTCTTTTTTACAATATTTTACACTCACATTCATTTTTATGTCCTTTTCATACACCCATGTGGTCCTCTGTTTATGTATTATGGGTGCATTTCCAGTTGACAGGCAACATTTAAATGTGCACACTCACACCAGAAAACTAATCCTTCAGCACAAACACAAAATGGCACACCACAACATACAGCAATTAATTCACACACGAAATTAGTAACATCTTCAAAAAACATAAAATAATATATCCTTCAATGCAAATAACACAATACAAAAGAAATTAAAGACTGTGACAGAAGGGAAAGATAAATAAAACAGTTCAGGTCTACATAAATTAACATGTAACAGCTGCTACTATAAATATATGAGGATTGCTGCAGGAAATTTTAATACCAGGCGCAAAGAACGTGTAAGTGCATCGAAGAGTGAATGTAGCCACACTACATATGCGGAACATGTAATTAAAAGAATGGGATGAAGACAGATTTGTCAATCTTATGCCATAACAATATAAGAACGCAAATTCTTACTCTTCAGGAAGAATATTCCATATGGAAAACCACAAACAGAAACTAAAATGTTCTCAGTGACCCAACGAGCAGTAACAGAAGAATAATATTAAATCTCATACACAACCTGCGATAAAAAAACCAAAGTAATGTGATGTATAAAAGTTTCACGCACAGGCACACAAATACACAATGCCCCACGCCCCATTCTGTTTCCATTTCAAGCTCAACACCACACTCAGTCTCGCACACTGTAGCTACGATGACCCGTCAGTCAGCGGGAAAGTATGTGAGTGATACCATTAACAGTGTGCTACTCTATAAGTTGTATGACGTGAAATACTTACATTGACCTATCAAATGGAAATGGGCATCTAGCACATACACAGAAGAACACATGAATACATGACAAGGGCCTAAAATTAATGTAAGTGTAAATAACGCAACCATTGCAAATATGTAATTTAAATGTGCTGCCTAGTATCACTATGCATCTCCTATCAAAATACCTGGAATTGACTCATTTACTTTTCATTATAGCCACGTGAAGATACTTTGTAAGAGTAGGTGAAACATGATTGATAGGCACAAATAAAATATTCATCAGCAAAAGACGGAATTTTTTATTATATGCACGACAAAGCACAGACAAAATATTACATTACTGCAGCGCACCACAGTAAGATGTTACAAGATAGATGTATTAAGAACAGGTCTGTTAGCGCTTAGCTGAATACGCCGCAACATTACACGACATATAGGACTGTGTCCTGTGCTTACGTATACGAGCTTTAGTGAAGAATTCACTGATACAGATGTTATATCTGCGATCAGCATTATCGTTTCAGCGGTGGAATCGTTGTTCCAGAGCAGACTAGCTACAACAGAAGTACTAACGAAGTTCATTGCCGGTACCTTCTAAACCACTTTTAGAATTAGGTATTGATCCTGTGTATCACTTCAGATGAATGCTAATTAAGCAATAAATATTCTGTCCAGAGTGCTGACTGGTATAAAGACCTATTTATCAGGAAATCTATGCAGACTTCTGACGACACCGTTGTCACGCGAGACACAGCGGGCGCGCTTTACGTTTTCCACCATACGTGTTTAAAATGTAAGTAGACGGAACTCGTTCCACGAGATTTGGCGAGGCTGCAGAAATGCTCAAATCTCGATTCTGCATCCAATGATCGTTGCAGTTCCGGTTTTACTCCAACCTCTGCATATAAATTTCTTCGTAACTCAGCAGAAGCAAACACGAGACATGCTAAAGTGAGTCCGATAATTACTGGACAATCAAGTAAAAGGTACGTACTAAAAAGTGGTTTACCTTTACAAGGTAATATCTGTTCAGTTTAACAGTTTTTTTGTACATTTCTCTGCAAACAAGCGTAGTTAACTTTTATGCGAGTATCCCTTTTAACCTACATGTTGGACGAAATTTAGGCGAACATCGATCCATACGGAAAACATAAGAAAACAGATTAACGCAAGCGAAGAAAGGTCTTCTTCATGAAAGCAACTTGAATAATGTAAAAAAGTATACAATACAGTTGTTTTTCAGGGATACTAAAAGTTGCTACAGGCGGCATCTAAATTTCCCCTAGTTATAAATGCTTCTACAGCATTACATTTGTACTTTAGCCATTCCTGCTTATCCAGTTTGCACTTTCTGTCAGTGGCATTCTTTACACGTCTGTATTCTCTTTCACCTGCTTAGTTTTCTGACATTTACATTTGCCTCTTTTGCCAATTTAATTCAATATTTGCTGTTTCATTCAGGGATTTCTATTAGGCATTGCATTTTCACCCATGTGATCCTCTGCAGCCTTCGACACTTCACCCTTCTTAGCTACTACTTCTTTTCTACTGAACTCATGTCCACTGTTTCAGTCAAACGTTGCCTATATTTCAATCCGAAACTCTCAACAAAGTCTAGTTCTCTTAATTTTTCCAGATCTTTACTTTCCTACCCTTTATATTTTCTTTAGTTTTAATCTGCAGTTCGTAGCCAATAAACTATGTACAAAGTGCACACCTGCCCCTTAAAATACTTGCACTCTAAAACCTGGTTTATTAACATCTTTCTAACCATTCTGCACTCTAAGAAAAAGAAAAGCGACGCAGTACGAAAGAATTATCCGAACGGGACGGAGATCGGTAGGCACGATGTATATGTACAGACAAACAAAGGATTACAATTTCAGAAATAGTTGATGATATGTTCAAGAGAAAGAGCTTCCCAAATTGAACAAAATACTTGCGCGTTGCTCCATCTCTGGCCCTTATGCAAACAGTTATTCGGCTTGGCATTCATTGAGAAAGTTGTTGGACATCCTCTTTAGGGATACCTTGCAAAGATCTGTGCAACTGGCGTGTTAGATCGTCAAAATACCGATCCGGTTGGAGGGCCCTGCCCATAATGCTCCAAACGTTCTCGTCTGGGGAGAGATTCGCCATGGTACGGTTTGGAAAACACGAAGAGAAGCAGTAGAAACTCTCGCCGTGTACGGGCGGGTATTTTCTTGCTGAGACGTATTCCCAGATGGTTTGCCATGAGGGGCAAAAAAAAAAAAAAAAGGCGTAGTAGAATACCGTCGACGTACCGCTGTGCTGTGATGCTGCTGCGGATGACAAGCAAAGGGATCCTGCTATGAAATGATATGGCAGCCCAGACCATCAGTCCTGGCTATCGGGCCGTATTGCTGACGACAATTTGGCATGATATCCCTCAGGAGGACATCCAACACCTCTATCAATCAATGCCAAGCCGAACAACTGCTTGCATAAGGGGCAGAGATGGACCAATGCGTTATTGACTTGCTCAGTTTGTGAAATTCTTTCTCTTGAATAAACCATCCAAATTTTCCGAAATTGTGTTCATTGTTTTGTCCACGCGTGTACATCTCATCCACCCATTTCCGACGCATTCGGATAATTCCTTGGTGGTGCGTTGTTCCTTTGCTCTCTTTTTTGTCTTAGAGTGTATAATCATTCTGGAACTTTCCATTATCCCCAGGTCTCTCCACGTATTCAACCTTCTTTCATTATTCCTAAACCAAGTATCAACTATGGTTAAGTTAAGCTCCGTGCAAAATTTTGGCAAGGCGGCTTCCTCTGTCTGTCCTTTCCTGCAGTCCACGTGCTCCTACTACTTTTCTTTCTCTCTCTTTTCATACTACCAAATTCCAGTAACTCATTAAAATTAAATTTTCGTCTCCCTTAACCATCTGATTAATTTTCTTTATCTCATTATACATACTTTCAATTTCTTACCGTCTGCGGAACTTGTTAGCACATAAACATTTACAACTGTGGTGAGCGTTGGCTTTTTGGTTACCTAGGCTACTATAACGCGTTCACGTAGGTGTTGATTGTAGCTTGCACACGTTTCTGTTTTCTTTTTCTTTATTAGGCCTTCTACTATAGTAGATCTATTTGATTTTATGTTGATGTCTCTGTGTGGACCTGACCTCAAGTCCTGTTCTTCCTGGCACCGCACTTCACAACTAGTTCCATCTACACATAACTTCAAACTATCTATTGCCTTTTTTAATCCTGCAGCTGCCCTACCCGATTAAGGGCTCTAACAGTCCACACTCTGACACGTAGAATTCCAGGTTTGCTTATCGTAATGATGACCTCCTGCTGAGCAGTACCCACCTGGAGGTTCGATTGTGGACTCTTTAACCTTCGGAATGTTTCAACTTCATTGTAGATCATTGTGAAAGAGATATATTCTGACGAACATAGTCCAGTTCCCTAATTTCGCTGACCTTAAAGAAAACACAAGGTTTGAAGAATTCATTCTTGCTTTCAAAGACTTCAGAGCATCTAGCGGACCCTTCTGGCATAGCTCGCGGACCCCTGGGGGTCCGCGGACCACCTGTTGGGCCGGCCGGAGTGGCCGTGCGGTTCTAGACGCTACACTCGGGAACCGCGAGACCGCTACGGTCGCAAGTTCGAATCCTGCCTCGGGCTTGGATGTGTGTGATGTCCTTAGGTTAGTTAGGTTTAAGTAGTTCTAAGTTCTAGGGGACTGATGACCTCAGTAGTTGAGTCCCATAGTGCTCAGAGCCATTTGAACCATTTTTGAACCACCTGTTGGGATCCACTGCTCTGTATCATATGGGCTCAAAACATGTCTGACCTGCCACATCCTCAACTCGTGGAAGTACATGCCTGAGATGTACCCTCAAATCTTCTGTGGCGACCATCTGGAGTCAGACAGATCCTAAACTGGTCGCTGAAGACAACCCTATGCCGTTGATCAAAGACGTATTCCAAGTGCATTAAATGTATTCGCTATTGCGAATATGGACAACCATCAGCTGCAGATTAGAACGACGACAGTAAAAATTTGTGCCGGACAGTGACTGGAACCAGGATATCCTGATTATCGCAAGCGGTCGCCTTGCCATCTGGCTATCCGTGGATGACTCACGGCTACACCCACGCTTTCATATGTCTTCAACCATGCGTCTGCAACCTGTACTCGTGTATCCATTGTATGCCGCGCGGGCCGACCGGGGTGGCCGAGCGGTTCTAGGCGCTACAGTCTGGAACCGCGTGACCGCTACGGTCGCAGGTTCGAATCCTGCCTCGGGCATGGATGTGTGTGATGTCCTTAGGATAGTTAGGTTTAAGTAGTTATAAGTTCTAGGGGACTGATGACCTCAGAAGTTAAGTCCCACAGTCCTCAGAGCCATTTGAACCATTTTGTGCCGCGCGGGGTAGCCGCTCGGTCTTGGGCGCTTTGCCACGGTTCGCGTGGTTATCCTGTAGGAGGTTCGAGTCCGCCCTCGGGCGTGGGTGACTGTGTGTTGTCCTTAGCGTAAGTTAGTTTAAATTAGATTAAATAGTGTGTAAGCCTACGGACCGATGACCTCAGCAGTTTGATCCCATAGGAACTTACCACAAATTTCCAATCCATTATGTATCTTCCCGTACAGGTGAGACACTTTATTTGAAAGTCACTTGCCGGTGTCGGTGGATAAATTCGATATTGCAGTGCCAATATCGTGTCTATCCGTCGACGCCGTACAATCGACTTTCAAGTAAAATGTCTCACTTATCTGGGAATATACACAAAGGATGTACGAGTACAGGTTGTAGACGCAATGTTGAAGGTATGTGGAAGTTTGGGTATGGCCGTGAGTCGTGCACGGATAGTCATATGGTAGGGCGACCGGTCGCGATAATCGGAGAATCGCGACCGGTCGCGATAATCGGAGAATCGCCTCCTAGTCTGGCACAAATTTTCACTATCGTCATTCTATTCTACAGCTGATGGTTGTCCGCAATTTACAATACATGCTTGCATGTCCAAAGGAACTTCGCATCGCAATTCAGAATAACACAGGCACTGGTATATTGTACTATTCCAAGTGATCTCCTGCCGACTTTCTTCACGCACTATGGTTCAGGGCGGTTTGATTGATGTTCGTAATGGACACAAAACGATAAAACTGACATTGTGGAGGCTGTCAATAATGTCTGGACCAACACAGACCTCTCAGTTGCCACTAAAGACGTGACTTGCATTCTTTGCTTGGCACCTAAGAGTCGTAATATATAGGCAGCTGTCATCAGCAGACAATATCAACTACATGTGACCATTGAGGGGAGATCATCAATAAATACATCACTCTGATTAAGCCCGATTGCAACAACAGACAAGATGTGACAAATCGGTCACATACGTGGAAGAGTTACACTGAAAATCTTCAATGTTTAGCATCTCATGATAGCCGATGATCGTTCAAATAATGTAAATGTGGTGTACACCAATTTTGTGGTTAACTTGCCCTGTTAAGAACAGTGTGCCCACGGTATAAGCTTGAAATGGCACTTGTTGGCATGCTAACAGACTAAACAGTGTATACACGCTGCAGGATTCCGTTCACTGTTGCAGACACAAAGCATTGTAGTGATCTGCAATAACCATGCAGTTTAACTTTTACCTTCATTATACCCAAAGCTGGACATAATGGTTTCCTGTGCTCTAAAGAGTACTGAAATTGTGAAAGAGGTTACCGATCAAGAAGTTCAAACGATGCAAGTCGTGAGTAAAGTTTTCGAAAATGAACTTCACTGATACTCTGGTTTATTCAACACTCAAATAAAAGTCATTGAACGGCAAGCGTTGTAGTTCGTAAACTGTCCACACCGAGTCGAAGTCCACTACAGTCCAAATCAGGATAATATACAGGATGGTAAGAAACAGTCTGTAGGCTTTGTAAGCGTGTTGCCTTGTAGGTTGTACTGAGAAATAATAGTTAAGAGAAAAGCCGATACGTTGAGCCGTTTTCGAGTTAATTAGCACTGAAGGCTCGTAGACTGAAGAGGCCCACCAGAGACGGCGTCGGCGAACGTTTGTTTCATTTGGTTACTGAAACCGTAAAAGAGAGTGATACGGAAGGTGGACATGCAACGGTAGTAAGGATAGAAACAGATCAACGGTTGAGCAGTCTCGTGTGCTATCACCTACGATATGAGAACAACGGACACTGATTATATCTGGCGGGCCGCTTGAATCTGTGAGCGATATGGCCTGATTTGCTAGCCTCAGGGCTAATTAACTCGAAAACAGTGTAACGTATCGAATTCCTTTCGCAGCAATTATTTCTCAGCACAATCTACCCTGCAATACTCTTAACATTTTCCAGACTGTCTCTGAACGCCCTGTATAAGTGGCGATCAAAAAGTTTCCGCATTGAGACAATCATCCCACAGACGCATCGGGAAGAAGATACCCGTTTGGTGAAACACCGCATCCTTCTGCGTATAGAAGACCGTAACCGCCTGTTGCACATCCTCCACCGACAGGAATAGTCGACCCTTCAAGGCATTTTTAAGCGGCAGAAAGCATACTGATAGCATGGGGAGAGATCGGCACTGTAGGGCGGGTGCTCGCACGTCTCCCACTTGAGAAGGCATAACTTCCGCGTTACGACATGTGCGATATTTGGACGCCCGTTAGCATGAATCAGCAGCACCCCTTAGCGCACAATTCCACAACGGAAGTCTTCGACATTACACGTTCTTCATTCTTCGCCGGCCTTGGTGGGCGAGCGCTTCTAGGCGCTTCAGTCCGGAACCGCGCAACTGCTACGGTCGCAGGTTCGAATCCTGCCTCGGGCATGGATGTGTGTAATGTCCTTAGGTTAGTTAGGTTTAAGTAGTTCTAAATTCTAGGGGACTGATGACCTCAGATGTTAAGTCCCATAGTGCTCAGAGCCAATTTTTCATTCTTTGATGGATATCCACCGGAATTTGTCCTACGTCAGCCATCAAAAGAATAACATCATGTTGGTCCTCTTTGGACGCATTTGGTAATAACATCGACATAGTTGACGTTTAGAATTTACCGCACGTACGCCTGAAAGACACAAATGCCCCACTAATCTCTTGCCTTCATGCCACTACACGTAGCTTATACGCTGTAGCAACGCCCCAAAACGGAGAGTGATTGATCGCCCCTAAGTTGAATGTTCAGGGATCCAATGCCAAGTAGTCGCACGGAATAGCAAAATCTTCCAATATTGTAATCCAGTATGTATCTGAGACCACAGGTAACAGAAGGTTTCCAAGAAAACTTCAGACTATGTAACTAGCTACTTGAAGATCCGAAGTGCCTTAAATGATTATTAATGGGTTCAAAATGGTTCAAATGGCTCTGAGCACTATGGGACTTAACATCTGAGGTCATCAGTCCCCTAGAACGTAGAACTACTTAAACCTAACTAACCTAAGGACATCACACACAACCATGCCCGAGGCAGGATTCGAACCTGGAACCGTAGGTGCCGCGCGGTTATTAATGGGTGAGTAGTTATCTGGAAAGTGATTTTCAAACAAAAACTGGGGGACATTTGCCAGTTTGGAACTCTGCAGTCTACTATAAGTTTCGTGTGCCACAAAACTATTTCTGGGTCGCCACCCAATTTAATTAATATTCAGAAAATTTAATACATGAACTGAATTAATCACGTGATTGGCAACATAACTGACGTGTTAATATTAATAAGAAGATCCCAGTGAATATAGGGAATGAGCTTATGGGAATAGTTTAATTACAAACGTTAAATCAAATAACTCAGAGTAAGCAGGAGCTTAAGCCTCGACAAAAAGAGTAAGGTAATCAAACAAAAGTCTACAAATAAAAGACCTGCCTTTTGCACTTCAGAAACGCCAGGTGGGATGTGTTAAAAGTAATCTTACAAAAGGGAACGAATTTGTCTGAAAAGCAGTCATCACGGATAACATAGTTTATTACAATAAAACATCATATTTAAAACCCACAAAGCAATTTTATACTATGATCAGTCGTTGCCTGTTATTTAATTATTTAACTCACTCATAATTTTCAATGCAATAGGGTCCGCTTGCAACAACTGCTCGGAAGTAACGTGCTCCTAAAATAGCATGAACACCTCGAACTAATTTATGAGCATAACATGATGTCATAGGAGTAACGACATATATGACATAATGTGGTACCAAACAATCATCCACAAAATACTTGAAAATGGCCTAAGGTTGAAATTGTACAGTCGTAGAGGAAATAAAGAAAATGGCAGCTCAAGGCTTCAAGAAATCATTCAAGGTATAACTCACTTATAATATTATTATTATATTGAGAGCTGAGGTGCATTGCGGTGATAAAGGAAAAGAAAATCTTAGGTGTGCATAGGAAAGGGTCACAGACATACACGATTCACACATACAAGAATAGAGATGGTTCAAATGGCTCTGAGCACTATGGAACTTAACAGCTAAGGTCATCAGTCCCCTAGAACTTAGAACTACTTAAACCTAACTAACCTAAGGACAACACACACATCCATGCCCGAGGCAGGATTCGATACTGCGACCGTAGCGGTCGCGCGGTTCCAGACTGAAGCGCCTAGAACCGCTCGGCCACACCGGCCGCCAAGAATAGAGATAAAAAAGAATTTCGCTTATCACAATAAGTCAAAGGCTCAGAGGTTCATCTCTATCACCGTGATTCAATTATTGTGAATAAGAATACTGTGAAACACTTTCCGACAAAGAAATTTATCTGCTTCACGTTTCACATGAAACTGAGGTACGCTGGTGTGAAATGCCCGCAAATGCTGTGAATATTTGTGAACAAAACAAAATTATTAAGACTTTTAAAAACTTCAAGAACACAGGTGTAAGCCGTGTAGACACAGATAGCAATAAAATATCACACGAAATTAAGAGTAAAACTCATTCAAGATGGTACTGAAATTACACACGGTGAAATCACCACGTGATATGATAAAAGCTACATCGTCGTAAAATTAAAACGAAATGAAAAGTAGAAGAAATAAAACACACATATGAGAAAAGTTCACACATACCTTCCACAACTGATTTTTAAACCTGTGCTGGCTTAACAAACTTCCTACACAACGTGTTTTGCTTATACAAAGCGAGGACCGGAAAAACTTACTACATACAGGAAAATATACTCGTGACTATATAATAATTCGACTACCGTACTTGAAAATGAACTAGCAGATCAAACGTGCACATTCGTTGGAATAGCTACACACCACCACACATTAACGCGCTGACCAGCGACAAGCCGCTGTTACGTGTCTGTTACCTGCGGTCTCAGACACGTACTGGATTACAATATTGGAAGAGTACCGTCTTCACTCATCAAAGGTCCAGTCCCAAGTGACGACAGAACGCTCTCCCTGCAACGAACTTCTCCAGTTGCCTGAACAGACTGGAGGGGTCCTTTCCGCCATCAACGTAACTACTGCTGAATGGTGACCGAAAGGGTACAAATCTCTTTGGCTTTACTGAGAAAGCTACGTTGGCGACACTGTTACAACCATAGCAGACAGCCAGATGCTGTACTGCTACCATATATAGGACAAATTCAACAAGCACACTCACTCACTCATTCAGAAATTGGTACTTTAATGTAATTCTATACCGCTGAATGGGGACAAACAGGAAGTACACACCTAAATTACAAATAGTTGAGTGTGGTAGCACGAAATACAAGTTAAATGGTATGAAAAGAATCTAACAGAGATGTTTCTCTTTTGCAGGTCCAGTACAGGTCTTTATGTACTAGGTATGTGTTGTGGCTGAGGACGCTACTTAGTACTACTTAGTATTACACCTAAATATTTATACGATGCTACATGCTCAAGATGTTCATCACTGATTTCGTGTTCAGACGCTGTTGTGTTGTATATCTTTGATGTAGAAATTTTCCTACTTTAAGCCATATTTAAGGAGGACTGTCGTTGCGCCACATGGAAATGTATGTCTAGTGTCTTCGCTAGATGTGCCTAGGCGTCCTGATGAGAAAATTAAGCCGATTTGTTTATTATGTCAAAGGATATTTGAGATGGAATGTTAGCTTCCTGTTTATAACGGAATCCTTTGATGAATTTTTTACTGTAAGGTGTATATCAGACGGGCAGACAGAGGTAACAACGACCAGCAATCTGCACGTGGTTCACCTACAACGTTATAAAATGCCTAGAAATCACGCCATTGGACGGCGTACAGGAGGCGTAGCGTTTTACGGTCTGAGTAACTCATTAGATCGCCTGCGTTAGGAGCGGCCTGGCTGTCAGTCGACGTGACCACCGTTGGAGTTGTTTTATTTCGCTCCTGTCTCCGCCATGATCCTAGGGGCCCCAAACCGGTTCAGCTCTGGAGTCCCAAAGCACCAGGCGCTCTTGTTTGTTCGAGCCCGGACCTTGCACAACGAGGAGCGAGACTTGCTGGTTGCTGCGCCGGCTCCTCACCTGCTGTGGCCTTGCGGCTGTTTCCACTGGACAGTTCGCCTGAGCAGGGGCCACGCGATGCAGCGCGGCCACCGCGGAAATGGGAACCACTTAGGAGGGTGTCCTCTCGTGTGACCGAACAGCAAATCGCCAATGCACGGGGGTGATCATAATGGCAAACAAAACTCCACGGGCCAAACGAGGTGAAAGAGAACTGATAAATTTTCACCTTCTTCATCTGCCACAGTTGTTACTAAAAATTCTGCGAAAGTTGAAGTGACAGCTCGTATCAATAGAGCGAGGATCGCTGAAGAGGAAGTCTGGCGGATAAGACATTCCAATGCTCAAATGTCGCACACTACAATCACTCATCGATCTATACTTAACAGAAATTTTGTGCAGTCCACCGTCGATTGCTTAGCGGTCGATCGCAGCTGCTTCGTGGTTGTCATCGAGGTCAACTTGTAAGACGAGTTCTCTAATTAGCTGTTTTTACACAAACGTCTAAATTGGTCTGATATATCGGTGCTTTTAAGGCTTGTTATTTCAGTGAACAAATATTGCTATTTCAAACCGGTTTGATTGCCTATCATATCCCAGACATCTATCACTCCTTTATAAGGAGAAAAACATACGTTTATAACTTAAAAATTAAAAATATCGTGTTTCTTACCGTACTCATTATCGTTTTCGTGCATATAATTTAAAACTATAAGCAGTACGATTATTACTTATATGTCAGTATGCCGTAACGTTCTCTATGCTTATGTACATTGTCCGTTTCATTAGGCAACACGCTTTCACGGTGATTGCCTACTAAAATAGAAACATCTGGCAGCTCACAGCTACATTATTTACCGTGTTTCGAAAGTAATTAGCGACGTTATACGCACACTTGTATTACAGGGAACAATCTTTCAAAGCTAGACGCTGCCACATCAGTGTTATTCGTGTTGGGTGTTTTTACCAGTGGCTATAAGATGTATATGGGTTGCGAACAGCGTCAGATGCGGAATGATCACTGGCGACACAGTGGCAGCAACTGTCTGCACCACCACTGCAGCAGCACTGTCGGCCTTCGTAATTTATTGGGTCTAGGTACGCAGCTGCTGTTCCCGTATTTTGAATTTTCATTGTCTATACCATCACTACAACGCACCAATGGCCAACCTCATTTATCGGATCATCCTTTTCCAGACTGAGTTTCAAGCGTCTAACTCACACATAAGGGGCCTTTAGGCCAACACACTATTTACACACTTATTCAGGACAAATCCACCAAATTTCAAGAAGCAACACATTATCATTAAAAATTCAGGACACGAACCACCAGAAACTTCTCACAAACGCCCAAAATTAATCCTTACGCGCCAATTTAGTGACCAGAAACACACAGACTAAACACCAAACCCAAGCGTATACACTGAAAACACTCACAAACACACAGGCAACCCTAAACCCTGATCTTCATGAAAATTTCCGGTGAATTATGAAGTCAGAAGGGGAAAACCAAATTGTACTTCATACACAACCATGTTCTTCGTCACACAGAGGCAGGAACAGTACGTCCGAACACCCCCGTCAATAACAGGAAGTACAAACACTCTTCTCCCTCGACGTTTATTTCCCGTTGTCACCGTCATCAGTACTGCTTGACTACTGGTTACCACGTCACAGCTCTCCTGTAAATGTGATGTTATTATCTGTGACGTACAGTATAAATGTGAACAGTGTGTAAAAGTAAAGAGTTCAGTGTGGCAATAATGTTCCAAAATCTCCAATTCAGTGGCATGAAAGTAGAGCTTTTAGGCTATGAATAATACGAATGAGGTCAGAATTCAGCGATGATAACTACAACGCTCAAATGCCTCAGGCGTTACTGGGCAGTGATACAAAATTCGTTGGGAACTCCGAAACAACAACTGAAATATACACTAACGAGAATACTGCAAGTGCACTCTCTTTCAGGAACCAACGTTCAGAAAGTTGATGTGTGCCAGCTTGGTCATCAACTGTGCTGTGGATGAGTAGTTCGTGTGGTTGGAGTATGTGTAGGGATTTTTTTGGAAATGTATGGTACGCACTTGCATAGCTTAACCATCAGAACACTTCAGAGAAAGTTTTTGCTAGTAATTTGAATGTGTATTTTGCACCTGTACGCAATACGTATGATGCATCAGCATAATCACTACCTACCGCTGCTAAAGAAATACATTCATATTTGTACTTATTTCATGTCAGTTCAAATTAAAAAAAGAAAATAGATAAATGTCTGTCACTCTAAATTGTCTCTCATTTCAACTAAAATCATACGTGGACCATCCATAATAGACAAAGACGTGCAGTCATTGTACCTCAGTCAGTAAACTACTTTCAATGAAATAAAATACAATGGCTTAATTACTATTATACAACCAACTGCCTAAACTAAAATGACTGCGCTTTCACATAAGAAATTAAAACATTTATAATTAATTTACAAAAAAATTATATGATATGTTCCATTTCATAACCAGCACAGCTCAGTTTAATAGGAGGAAGTCCGTCAAGTTGACTTTCCCCATTGAACTGTATAAGTTATTATCACACCAGTAAGCAACCTCTAATTTGGCCTCTCATCAGCTATTCTTACTATAGGTAAGGATTTATATATGTATAGTAAATATATATTTTTATCCACATACATTGTCTATACTGTGCACCCAAATATGTGATATAATTTTACCCCTTCTATACATCTAACGAATCAGAAACAATCATGTGCTGTTCCCATAGACCAATATGTGCAGAACGATACGCAAACTCTCCTGCTATTATTTACTGAGCTGAGTTACACTTCTCATCTGAAAACTGCGCTGCTTCTTTCTCTTTGTACTCATGCCTTTTGCTTTATTCATACTAACTGATTTCAGTTCATATCTGATGTGACACTTTTAAATGAAGGCATAAGTGTTATATTATTTTTTGTTTTTTAATTAATTACTTAATTTATTTGTAACTTTGATCAACGGGATATCAAATTTTCTTCTTTATTTAGTCACAATACATATGATAGAGTAACAAATTCATAACACTGAGATATACTCTAGTAACTGGAATAGTAGCTAAGATATATACATAACTTCAGATGTTCTTTGATAATAGTGACTAGAAAATAATACATATATATAGATATATATACTGAAAAGAATTTATAGTATATTTCCCCATTTCTCAAGTCAGTTTAAAAAAATTGCGTTGTTGGAATGCCACAGCAGACTTCCAATGACAGTGTCAAGATTTTTAAGGTCGTCATTTTTTCTTGATAGAGTCACAGTTCTTTTTAATGCAGAAGTTGCAGTATTACATTTTTTGTGATACTACTGTTTCAATATTACAGAGACTATTTTTATACGGGAAACGATAACCACTTGACACCATCAGTACTGACGGGGACATCTAGCAGCAGGTGAAAACTCTGTGCAGTATGTAGTGAGTTTCACAATTCATGTTGCACACTTCTATAGGCTGTAGAGGGAGCTTAGTAGATCTAGTTTCACATAGGAACCCATATAGGGAAATGTTATCATACGAAGGTACAGAGTATTAATGTTGCAGGCACTGGCGTCTGTAAGCGTATGTATATACAGGGTGACTCTGTGGTGATGTTACAGAATTTCAAGGATGATGGAGATGGATAAATTTACCAATTTGAGGTAAGAGTGCCTCATTCAGAAACGAATGAGTCGAAAGTTACAAGCGATAATTATTCTTATACCTCCGACAGTGGAATATATGTGCCAGTACTTTCGTTGCTAAGAACGTAGGGAATGTAACTTCCAGAGGTGGTAATATGGACCAAAACAAGTGAAAATGTCTGATAAACATGGGCTCTAAAAGGCACATCTGGGGCACTATCAGCAGTTGTTCATCTTCGCTAGCGTGAAATATATCTCTTCTGTTGAACAAGTACTCTTAGCTCTTAAGGTATGGATTTTAGAGCCCATGTTTACTAGACATTTTTTCGTTTATTACTCCATACTACCACCTCTGAAAGTTGCTTACCAAACATTCATAGCAACAGCGGTGATGGTGCATATATTTCACTGTCAGAGGTATCAGAATGATTTTGTCTTGTAACTTTCGAGTCGTTCGTTTGCAAATCAGGGGTTCTTACCTCAAATCGATACATTTACCCATCTCCAACTTCCTTGAAACTTTGTGACATCATCACGAAATTATCCTGTTTGTATATACACTTACAGATGACGGCTCCTATAACTTTGATGGTTTGAGGCGTCGTTGGATGACGTTTCTGGATATGGTTTCCTATGTAAAACTTGATTTACTAAACAACCTTCAAAAGGATGTAATACGAACTGTGAAACACTCTGTATACACAAGATTTACAATGTAACAAACAAAACATACTGTTCTGATACTGTTTTGTAAGCATTTTCAATCTATGTACAGCAAATAAATATAACCACGTTCTCTCTATCTCCTGAGTGAATTGTGTGAGCACAGCAGAGTTTCAATTCCATTCTCAGATACAGCCCATTAGTTTCATAGTGCGACAGATTGACTTTCGGTTGTGATACAGTGTCTACCACAAGCAGCCACGACTGAATGGTAACTTATAGCACCAAATGCAAAGGAGAAGATGAAACACTACTAACAGCATGAAGTACGCACTCCAAGTAATCATCAATCATGAGACATTGAAGTCGCATGACACCTTTGGATGACTACTGTCATTGTATAGTATGCATACATTTTCTATATAAGGCTTACAAACTCCACAATACGAACCCATTCGCCTCGTCTTTCATTAGGTCAATAACTTTATTTATCGCAGGTGCTACGCCATAACTACTATCGGCCGTATATCCAGATATGTCGGATCAGTCTGGGTGGCAACTTGTTACCTAATATCGACTTCAGTCCTTTGCCCAATAGATAATGCTCTCCATACCCATATAAAGTAACTTTGGATCTGTGAAATGAATTTCTGAAAGCTCCCAACGAATGTGGTAATTGTTAAATTCGGATAGGTCCAGTATCCACATGTCGATATAAAAAAGTTTCATGAACTGTGCCAGAAACTTAACCATCTCCAGAAGGACGAATTCTTGACTGAATACTGTGGCATTTGAATTTTACTGTGGTTTCTCACATTTATTATTTTTTGCTGAAAGTTTCATTATTCATAAGTTTAAAAATTCCTTGATGCCACTTGAACAAAGTAACACGGGTGACTTATCAGCTCCATTGTCAAACTGCTACATTACTGGAGCTTTCTCTAGTACGTTTTGTATCTCTTCTATCCCCAAGCATTTTCGTCAGTTTGGTGAACGAGCATAAATAGGTGCTCCAGATACAGCAGAAAATCGCTGTAGATGTCATACAAAATATTAGGGTACGCCATGTTCACTTCCACAACATATCCCACATCAGAATGCTTTGCCACATATCTGAAGTCACAAAATCCGACGATTACATCATGAGGTAGCCACTGAAAGCCTCAAATTGTCAGACATTGGGGACTGCCTTGCCAGCATAAATTGCTTACATCCAGCTTCGGGATGTGACTCGAATCGTCAGATGTGTTGAACTCTTTATTCGTTCAGGGGCTCTTTTACCTTGACAAGCCCATGGACACATTAAGAAAGCACCTCACAAATCCAGCATTCCAAAAATAATAACCTGTCAACATTGGTCAAAATTTTAATGATGAAACACGTCTTTCTCAACACTATGTCCCAAAAATTCCCTGGTGCGATGTAACAGAAGGTAGGATCCAGCATCTATGTTACTTTGCATACATACTAGAAATTCTCGAAAATATATGTAAGGAAACTTGCGTTAGTGGCCGCATTAAGCTTTGCATACACTCCTAAATCATAGATGTTGATTACCTGTCGGACAATCACTGCATCCTCCTGTTCTGCATCTGTTATGGCAGTGCCTGTAATATTACTGTAAACCGAGTTATGTTGGGTAGTTTGGTTTCGTTGAGTATGGGAAGCCTCCCTTCTTTGTCAAGAGCTGGAAGTTAAGATCATCGGACTGTGCACCTTGAATATATTATATGCTGCATTGATTCAAAAAGTTTCTGAAACAGAGCGTTATAACACTCCCTTTGTGTTGGCAAGACCGGTATCAGGCTCTATTTGTGCTGGGGAAACTGTACACGGTGAGGTCGTCGTTGGAGACATGCAAGTCCGTCGCATCTCACGCTTGTTGCTCTGAAATTCACTAACCTGCTTCTTTCAGATGACGTCGCTTTCACTGCAGTGTGTTCGCCGGACCTGGATGCGGAAATCCCTTCACTCACACCGTCCGGACGATTCACTGCTCTTTTCGGTATGTATTTTCGTATGGAATGTACGTGTTGCGTCCATCTTGAAGAAGTTTGTCGCTTGCACTTCCAAGACTGTTTATTGGTATTCAACGTCTAACCATGTACATTACAGTTTTGAATAGGCCTACATAATTCCGTTCCCTCAGAATGCATAATGTAAATAAAGACTTCAGCACTTGCCGTTAGCGGTTCGTACTCTCTAACAATTTTTGGCTGAATTTCAAATTCACAGTACTTGCTTACTGTTACTTCAAGTTTCTGTTTTCATGTGTGAAACCTCTCACATAAGACTGTATCGTTCCGTACGTACTTACCTTTCATTTTCATATCTTTTCTACTGGTTATTATGATGCTGGTTCACGACATCTTTTTTCTATCCTTCAGTGTATCGGCATTGTAAGATTTCTTTTAAGTAACGACACGTGCTACTCAGCCTGCATTTCACTTACCTTCTCTAGAAAAAGCTTCCTCTACCAAATGGCTTCATACAATCAGCTGAGTTTTATCTGGCTGCCTAACCAAGAACTTCACTTCTCTACTATACTTTATTATTAATGGGGGCACCTTACTTAGTTACCTGCCCCTTAAATCCTTTCGAACTTATCTGGACCATCAATGGTTCCTCGTCTTTTTAATCATTCATTTTTTTATCCTTTACGTGCTGTCTTCTTTCATTTTTCGTTACCTTCATAATCCAAGCTGTCTGCTTCAGCTGATTTCCCATCAAAACCTACATTTGTTATTTACCATGTAAGTATTGATTTTTAGCATTCGTAAGAGCATTCACGTAACTGTGAAGATCATTCACTTACCTGTGGGTTCATGCTTTATTGTTATGCCTATGATGTTTTGTTTGTATATTAAGCAGCCTGTGTGTGTCCCTAACACCATAATAATTTCTTGATAGTCGTCCGTCTATAATATTTTATATTTTTCGTCGTTCAGACATATGATTTTTACGTTTTCCTTTACAGTGATTATGTATTATTTTTTCTTTTGTTTGATTCAGATGTACTCTTATTTGCTTTAGTCTTTGAAATACAATTAGATTTTATCATTTTGCTTCAGATTTAAAGAACGTCTTATTAGGCACTACAGTGTCTTCACTATGTTTTTTCGTGTGGCCATACGATTGACTATTCACGTTCCTCTCGATAATTTTCGAGAGGGTGCGTTTCTGGATGAGGTATCGAATATATTGCTTCCCCCTACTTATACCTCCCGAGGAGATCACGAATGTAAAATTAGAGAAATTCGAGCGCGCACGGAGGCTTTCAGACAGTCGTTCTTCCCACGAACCATACGCGACTGGAACAGAAAAGGGAGGTAATGACAGTGGCACGTAAAGTGCCCTCCGCCACACACCGTTGGGTGGCTTGCGGAGTATAAATGTAGATGTAGATGTAGTTAACTCTTTGACTACCATCGAGACATATGTGCCCCGCGATAGGTTATCAGAGAACTACTGGGTGCTATTGTTATGTATCAGTGTCCCAATGGTAAGGAGAAGCCTAATAACAGCTAATAGAATTCTTATAATTACCGATTCCACCTGTATTCTGTGCTGTTCTTAAGTCTGATTGTTAGCCCTCGTCTTCGTATTATGACATCGAGTTAGTTATCACCTGCAGAGAGGCAACCCAATTACCAGATTCACAAAGTGGGCTTCTTTCGCTCCTTCTCCAACACATCGTGCCAAAGACTTGAACCCATAAATTGACGCTACCACATCACAAATAAAGCCTGTATTGAGCACCTGTAGTGTAAGTTACAAACTTTTAGATATGCTCTGTCCACTGACGTGTGTACTTTCAGTGTGTCCAGTAGATTTTGCACAGTCGTCTCCTGGTTTCCTAGACGTACTTATGAATAATATTGTGTATGTGCTGCCCCCCACCTGCCCATCCCTCTTGGGAAACTAAACGACGGGAAACATTCTATTCATATTGTAACTTTTAAAATGTTAAGTAATTCTGAAACTGAATTGGTAGTCGAAGGGTTAAAGAGTATAGCTGATCGGTATATGGACAGCAGAAGAGTAGACAGTAGTTCAAAAACATAAATGAGAAAACTACTATTGTAGCTCGATGCCCTGTAATCGGTACAACTAGTTCAAATGAATGACCCGAATGTATCTGAACAATGTGTAACTGATGAGTGACTTCTAGTACTCAGATACTGTTTGCGCTTCTAAAATATTTTGTTTCGTTAAAGCTTCGTCATTTATTTCTGACACACTGGTATTTGTCATTTCCAAAACATATTGTGTTACACGATTATCATCATAAATTTACGAAGCATTTTTTTCTGACAATTCTTCCAGTGTATCTAACGAGATTTTTTCCACATTATTTCTAGAAATTTTATACTCATCATTTATTTCACTGACGGAGTAGCGAACATCCCTGTTTCTCAAAACAACCACTTTTCCTTCGACACTCATTTTTACTTGCAAGTTAAAATTTAAATCTAATCTTTAATTTGAAAATTTAAAAGTAATCGTAATTTCTAATTGAGTTCTGCGTGCACTGCTTGACTATGGCGGTAATTGATGATCGTCTCTGTGCTGGTGTCATTTGGTTGTGCCGTTCAGCTGTGTTTTTGATGCGAGAGCTGTCACCTTACCGTTTTTCATTGTCATGGAGTGCCGATGCTCAGCTGGGGTGTGGGCTGCGGCACATTTCAAAGGATGACCGTTTTTTTCGAGTCGCCCTCTGAGAGGGCTGGTCGCTGCGGTGTACGCTCTGCTGTCGGTGCTAGGGGCTCAGCAGCTCGCCGCTACTGCGCCTGCACCTCGTCGCCCGCCGCTCTGCGTCATTGTGTCGTTCTACAAAGTTCCGACGTGTAACCGTCTTCTCATCTTGATGTACGTTTTTAATCCAACATCACAATTCTTTGCATTATACGCTTTTCACGATGTTACGGCCATAAAAACTACCACACTTCGTTACGAAAAGTGTCAGCAAAAATCCTCTTTTTTGTACTCATTCGTTGTCCGTCCTATTCAGCTATCCATATTTATACAGTTCTGCAATTTACAACACTTCTATTCCATTGTCAAGACCGGTATCAGCCTCTATTTGTGTTAGAGTAAACGTACACGGCGAGGTCGTACTCAGAGATGTGCAAATCCGTCACATCTCTTGGTCGTTGATCTGAAGTCCACTAACCTGCACTTTCAAATGCTGTTGCTGCAGAAGAAGTTCTACTACTGGATTCATGGGATCTGTATGCTGGGGTATAGGTGAATTGTGAAAGAATTCTCTGGCACATTCGCACAGTAAAGAGAGTACAGAATTTAAACTGTGATGCCATATAATATCATTTATCCAATGGTGTCCTTACATACATTGCACTTCACACAGTTACCTTCCGTCTGCTCTGTAGGCAGAATATAAAGAGATCTCTTGCCAAGCACAATTTTACACTCACAGGCCGCCAATTTATCACGTAAAAAATAAGTGTAGTCACTGAGAAACCACTTTCTACATGTTGATTATGGAGGACGCTGATAACGGATCTATCGTTAATTAGAAATGGTATGATTGACGTAATGAGTGGAAGCTATGACCAACTCATGATCACTCATGATGGCCTCCTCCAATCTCACTGCCCATACAGCTCTTGTGACACAAAGTAGGCAACTGCTTCCTTGTTTTTCGGTTGGTCAGCATGACAGAAATTTTGTCTGGCTACAAATACTGCAACCAAGTTCCGTCAATAGTGTCCTTTTACGTGGCTGATGCAACATTACATCATCAAGGTGCCACGAAGAAATAGAAGTGTTATCCTATGATATCTACCCTCTCACCCTCGCAATGGTCTGGCAACGTATTGCGCAACATTATGAAATAGTATGTAACACTTATCTACATAACTGTTACAATGTGCATGAAACGTAGTGAGTCAAGATAGTGCAGTGTAATGTTCATAGTCATTGTAGTGTAACGACGTAAGTTTTTTATAACCGATTTTCGTTTGATATATGACCATGTGCATAAGACTTCGTCACCTACGTCAGTTACAACCCACTTCAAAATGATTTATATGCTTTTTAAATTCTCATAGAATGGTTCTTGAACGAAACTGTAAAACATCAGTTGAGTCGTATGCAAAGAATTACATCACTTGGGCCAATTGGTTTTCGTCACTTTTTCGATTTAAATTTCGTTTGTTTCTCCTCAGAAATTATATAGACACACGTTATCTTGATCTAATCGATATCAGAATCACACATTAAATAAACTTTTGAGATTCAAAGTTTCGATGAACGCTCTCAGAATCAATAATCTTGTCAAATATATTATTAATCCGTTCACATAATTCTTCATAAATAAATCCTCAGAACACGTGTTTCAACTTTAGTAGCATACACTATTTTATTAGCTTCTTACACATACAGATGTGAACTTGACCGTTGACAAACAATGACTGACTTTTCAATAAGATTAAGCTCTATATGACGTCATTCTTGTACAAAAAGAGTATAAAAAATTCATTTTTAATTTTTAGAATCACGACGCAACAACTCGGTTCCAGGATCTTCTGTTGCTCCTTGGCTGTCGACCCGCGACGTATAGCGGCAAGCAATTTCCTCTCTGGTCGCGGCAACGAAAATGCTGTCTCCGTTCGTTGCGCCGCCCTCTCCGTACATGAAACATATAAAAAAATACAAAACTTTTAGATAATTCACAGCTATTACAAATATTAAGAAAAATACATAAACAAAACTAAATTAAACTTATAGTCACCTGCAAACTGGGCTGACATTGGTGGATGGGTGACGCTTAATTTCGTCCCACTACATACCCCACCCACAAGCTCAGTTTGTCAGGTTTTAACCGAAAATAAAACTTTTCAATATACAATATTTAAATGTTAAGACATTTTCCTCACATTTTACGTTATCTAGAGTCCTTGCTCTTAGATAGATTTAATCCCTTTAATATGATATTGTTGTGACTATTTGTCATTTACTCTTAATTGTGCTCTTATGGTTATTCATAACCTAATATATGGAGATTACTCTTCTTCATTTATTAGTTGCTAATAAATACTAATTTAGTACGTTCTTTAACGTTGTTACATTAGGACAGAGCGTTCAAATTATGATAAATTAGTTTCAGTTTTATTCACTTACTAGAGTTATTCTATCCAAAATTGTATATTACTAATAAGTTTCTCACAATAACTAATGGTACTATTTACTTTACGTCATTCTTTTCCCTCATGCCTTATTTATGCCTGAGGTCAAGAAGAATCTCGGCACGGCTTTCTTTACCTTCGGACACCTTGTTGGTTAATGGCTATTTATTTAGGAGAAACAAGCGAGAGAGCCCCGTTTGGTGTGTTCTATATTAACACTATTACAAACCTCTATTAAAGGCACTCTGCTATGTTCTCGTGAGCCATTTAGCTCTGGACGCCCATGGTTCCTAAAACTATTAACCATCCCCTTTGGTTCCTACTATCCGAGTAAATTTAAAATATGTAAAATTCCTTTTGACCTAAGAGCAAAATTTCTTCCATATAAATCCCCCTTTTGGTTATCTTTCTCTTTTTGAAGTACCAGTAGATTATTGTAGAACACTTGTTTAAGCTTTCTGTTTCATTCTTTAAAATAATACGTAACTATCACGAAAAACTTCACATGAATAAACTATGAGCGCTTTTCCGTGTGTAACATATACTAAAAATATACTTATTTAGGAATGAAGGGTTTCAATTGATCAACACTATACAATCCTTTAATTACACCTGATGAAGGTTCCATAAGAAGTAACGCTTTGGGATGTACAATCTTATGTACAACATATGGACCTTCAAAGGTAAAGAAGAATTTTCTACATTCCTTACCGATCTTAGAACTTTTAGGATGAGATCGTACTAACACAAGATCTCCTACCTGAAATGAGGGTTCTATAGCCTGTTGATTATAACTTTTAATTCTCCGTTCGGCATTTTTTACAATCTGTTCGCAAACTTTTTCGTCTGGAATGCATTGTTGGATCTCATTTACCGGTGGCCAAGGTATAGCAGCTAGTAAAGGCTCACCTATAATTCGTTTGCCTAAAATTTCTATAGGTGATAATCCCGTCGTTAGGTGAGGCAATTCATTTAATACCTTTTCGGATTCAGGCATTAGTTTGGCCCACCGAGTATGTTTATGTGCACAATAAGTTCTACATAATCGTCCTAATTCTTTCATGACTCTTTCTACTAAATTACTTTGAGGGTGATATTTCGAAATTAAGATATGTTTGATTCCATATTGTTTTATCATATCTTGAAATCTTTGACTAATAAAGGCACTACCGTTGTCAGACATAAGTCGTTTAGGACTGGCCCAGTTAACAAAGTAATTTCGGGTGAGGCAGCGTATAACGCTTGCTGTATCCGCTCGTTTCAAAGTATATAGCTTCACATGTTTGGACCAACATTCCATTACAACAAACACATAAGTTAATCCTCCTGAACTACGAGGCAGAGGGCCGAAAAAATCTAATGACCGTAGATCCCACAAACCTCGAGGAATTACAACATATACTTTATAACGCTTAGATTTGTTATTAACTTTAACCTTTTGACAGGTTTCACAAGCCCTAATAATACTTCTCACAATACGGGACATATTTTTGAAATAATAATACTTCATTAGATGTTTAATACATTTATGAATTCCAAAATGCCCGTAACCTTCATGAATATAAGTAATTAACTCGTACACAACAGTTTTCGGAATGCAGATTTTCCATCTTTGGTGTTCCCTCTGTGCTTTCCAATACAACAAGTCATTAAAATATAACCACACGCCCCGGGTGTTAACTGTTTCGTCCCCATTATTAAGGTTTTGTATAAGGTCCCTATATTGATCATCATTTCTTTGATTGCATCTAATAGCAGTTACTATCCGTTTAACCTTACGTTCGTTCTCCTGAGTTAAAAGGAAATAAACATGGTAATTTGTTCCTGGTTCTTCTGCAATGTTAATATTCTCCATTCCTACGGGAAGCCTCGACAAAGCATCCGAAACTACATTCTGAGATCCTTTTATATACCTAATTTCGTACTGAAATTCTTGCAAGCATAATACCCAACGTAATAGCCTACGGTGAAGAAACCGACAATTGTTCAAAAAGATTAAAGCCTGATGATCAGTATATACAATTGTTTTTCTTCCCATTAATAATCCTCTAAATCGTTGAAAACCCCATACCACTGCGAGAGCTTCCTTCTCGGATACAAAATAATTTCTTTCCTGTTTATTTAAAGTTCTACTAGCGAATCCAATAGGCCGATATAATCCCTTTTCATTGGTCAGATCACCTTGGAATATTACACAAGACACACCATAATCAGAGGCATCCGTACACATACAAAAGTCCTGATTGAAATCTGGGTGGTATAACATTTAGGCTTCGGTTAACGCTCCTTTTATCTTATTAAAAACTTCCTCTTCCTCTTGTCCCCAGAGCCTTACTGACTTCTCTTTCAATAAATCTAGTAATTTAGGATTAACAATATCCTGCCCTGGAAGAAATCTTCTCAGAAATCCTACCATTCCTAAGAATGATTTCAGTTGTTTCCGATTTCTAGGACTCGGGCATCGAGCAATAGCTTCAATACGTGCTGGGTCTGGCCTAATACCTTTACTGTCCACTATATGCCCCGAAAATCTCACTTCCTCCTTTCCGAAGTAAGACTTAGATAATTTTAAAGTAATTCCTCTATCAATTAAACGGTTAAACAATTCCCGTAGTATCGTTACGTGTTCTTCCCACGTTTTAGTAGCTACCAAAATATCATCTACATATAAAATAATCTTTTGTAACAATTGCTGACCCAAAGCAGAATCTAATGCCCTAATGAAAGTTGACACTGATATATTAAGTTCAAAAGGTAAAACTTGGAACTGATATGATCTGCCTTCAAAAAGAAAAGCCGTATATTGCCGTGAATCCGGGTGTAATGTTACTTGATGGTAGCCGGCGGTTAGATCCATTGTACTCATATAACGGGAACCAGCAATCTTAAGAAGTACGTCCTCCATAGGAATAGGTCTGTCTCTTTCCATCTCTATAATTTTATTTAATTCACGGGCATCCAGAACCAGTCGTACCCCACCAGTAACTTTCTTAACTACCCACAACGGACTGTTAAAAGCGCTACATGATCGTTCGATAATGTTTTGTTCTAGCATCTTACTTATTTCTCTACTAGCCGGTTCTTTGAATTGTACTGGAATAGGATAAGGTTTCTTAAAGAATGGTTTTTGATCTTTAATCTTAAGTTTACAAACGTAATCTTTAATTCTCCCCGGTTCATCTGAGAAGACGGCTCTAAATTCTAACAACAAAGATTCCAACTCTTCCTTTTCTTGTTCGGATAGACAATTCGTAGAATAACATTTTTCTTTCACTTCGGTTTCGATACTATTACTAGCCTGACATTGGTATACTGCATACTCAAGATCACTAAAATCTGTTAATAGGTTCATGGTCGGTGCGTACTTAATCTGTAAGGATTCGTAGCAATTTTCAGGTACTTGATTGTTAGAAAACCTCACTTTAAAAGCACATGCCTCCTTATGGATAGTTAAGGAAGAGTCTTTGAAATCTAATATAGCTCTATATTTACACAGCCAATCTATACCTAAAATTATGGCCAAATTTAAGTTGGCTACGACGAGTACAGAGTGAGCAATTAATTGTTTAGCAATTTCAAAAGTTAAATAAACTTCCTCACTAATATTTTGACTTCTTTTACCAGTAACTCCTATAATTTTCACCCCAGTTACGGGTAAGCTTGGGAAATTCCAATATTTTCTTTTAAGCTGAAATAATTCTTTAGATAAAATACTTACTTCGCTACCCGAATCAATTATAATATTTACTTCGGTATCTTTAATATAACCTTTAATAACGGGTTTATAAGTTATATTCTCCCTTATCTGATTGTCTTCCTGAAGTAAATCTTGTTGCCAGTCACCGTCCCTTTGGCAGCTTAATGATAAATTGCAATTGGGTCTTGTATAATCTTGACTAACAGTTCCCTTTAGTTGACCCGTACTAAAGGACTTTACTAGTTTTCCGAACTTTCTATGATAACGTCACCTACCACTTGGCGTTCATTAATTACTTGAGGATGATTTATCTCATGATCATTATTGTGTAATTTCCGCACTTTAGAGTTATTACCACGATTTTGTTGGCTCTCTTTATCTTTAGACTGACGTTTTATATAACAAAACCGGCTATGATTGTTGTTGTTAGCTTTTCGTGGTTCTGAATTATTATTATTTCAAGGATTATCATTTCTACAAAATCTAAACTTCTCGTCTTCCTTTTCTCTATTAAGTATATCTAACTGCTCTAAATATCCTAACAATTCGCACGGCTGTGACCATTCTCTTTCTATCATTCTTTCCTTTACATAATACGGTAACCTACTAATTAGGACTCGTATTAAATGACTTTCAATAATTGGTACTTCAATTAATTTAGCACGGTTTAAATGCCATTCAAAATAATTCCTATAACCTCCCCCCCGTTTAGAATATGGAGGAGGGTCTAACAACTCTAAAGTTAAGTGTTGTTGTTTTCCTCTTGACCAATAATTTTGTTTAAACTGCTTAACAAAATCATCCCAGTCCCTAAATTCAGTTCTATGCAGTACTGCCCATTCCGCAGCTTCTGCTTCTAAATGTCCTATTACAAATTGAATGCGTTTTTCATTACTCCATTTAGGAGATAATGATGTTTCAAAAGCTTTTATAAAGATTATAGGCTGAAGTTCGCCTCCTGGTTTGAATACAGGAAATCGACTTGCTTCATTTGAATTTGTCGTTATGTCATCCAAACATTCTGCGAGAGAAATAGTCGGATTTTGTTTAGATTGCAGAGACGGAGTTGCATCGGATTGGCTTGCCGTGATTTCTTTATTCATATTGTTGTCGTCCGAGCTAGCAAATTCGATGCGACTGTTGTCTCTGATTACGTTATTGCTTCTACTACTTGAAATGTTTTCATTATTATCTAATTCCGATAACCGTTTAGTAATTTCCTGTATTCGCATTTCTGTATTGGATACGCGATTAGCTAATATCGATTCTTCACTGTGTTCACGATGTGAACGCTCTGTACCTTCGTGAATGTTATTATCTTTGGCAGTCTCAAGGTTACTGCATATTTCAGTAATTCAAAATTTCATGTTTTCGATTTCGGTATGATCCTTTTCTACTTGATGAGTTAATGTCTCTAATTCTACATTATCTATTAAAGAAATCTCTACAGGTTTGGTAGAGACCTCTTTAATAGATTCCAATAATTCTCTACGAACAGTTTCTGTTTGCATAGAAAATTCATCTCGTAACATATCGTTATTTTTCTGTATTTCATTTACAACTAAGATAGTGACACTATCTAGTCTCTCGGTTAAGTCAGTAATATCGTTTCGCGTGCGAGCTTTTTCCTCGCGCGATTCCTGGATATGTTCTTCTAACCTTTTACAATTATCAGCAATCTTATTACTAAGTCCTACTAATTTTTCCTGCATTTCAACTTTAGAAGACTCTATTTTATCACTTAATTCTCGACTGGTTTCATGAAGATGTTCCTGTAACCTGTCTGTCGATTTTGTTAGCTCCCCTTTAATTTCCTCTTTTAACCTAGCCGTAGATTCGTCGTTAGACTGTTTTAATCTAGTAATAGATTCTTCATTAGACTGTTTTAATTCCTGTTTCAGTTCCTCTCTTAATCTAGCCGTAGATTCGTCGTTAGACTGTTTTAATCTAGTAATAGATTCTTCATTAGACTGTTTTAATTCCTGTTTCAATTTAGCGATCGTCCTAAAAAGGGATCTCATGCTCCTATCGGACATAGACTGCTCTTCGTCTGACATTTCACTTCCCGACATTATCGTAAGATATTAACTAGTTACACACGCAGACTTGTAATCAACAATCCTGAAAAAGCACACTCCCTATGTACAACACTCCACTTCCAACTTGAAACAAACTCACCGGACACTAATATTGTAATTTGTAGTTCTCGATGATCAGTGTGCTGCTATGGGCTGCAGATGTAACAGCCGTCGATGCAGCCGCTGAGATGCTGCGACCCCGCTTCCGCAACCGGCAGGACGCTGAGTCGAACACCGGAGACGTCACTGGCTGCAACCACGCCCGGCACCGCCGTAGACAGGCGAAGCCCTCAGCAACCCCTCTAATACCAGCCGGAGGAACGCCCCGCAGCTGACGTACTGGGCCTATTAGTTTAGGGAGAAAAAGGGTTGTCGGGGTTTGCAGCGTTCAGCTGCTGCCCAACAGATGCGCCTTCTCGTGGAACAACTGCGTGACCGTACTGCTTGGCTGCGCTCCGTCAGATGCCCACACCCGCGAAGTCGCCGCTGGCTGGTGAAGGCTCCACGAAAACTCGCGTTGACTTCCGAAGGGCTCTTGATGTTTTGTTTCGTACCTGTGTGCCTTAGTTGCACACAAGTCCTGTTTCTAAGGTCGCCACGGTGTAGTGTAACGACGTAAGTTTTTTATAACCGATTTTCGTTTGATATATGACCATGTGCAGACTTCGTCACCTACGTCAGTTACAACCCACTTCAAAATGATTTATATGCTTTTTAAATTCTCATAGAATGGTTCTTGAACGAAACTGTAAAACATCAGTTGAGTCGTATGCAAAGAGTTACATCACTTGGGCCAATTGGTTTTCGTAACTTTTTCGATTTAAATTTCGTTTGTTTCTCCTCAGAAATTATATTGACACACGGTATCTTGATCTAATCGATATCAGAATCACACATTAAATAAACTTTTGAGATTCAAAGTTTCGATGAACGCTCTCAGAATTAATAATCTTGTCAAATATATTATTATTCCGTTCACATAATTCTTCATAAATAAATCCTCAGAACACGTGTTTCAACTTTAGTAGCATACACTATTTTATTAGCTTCTTACACATACAGATGTGAACTTGACCGTTGACAAACAATGACTGACTTTTCAATAAGATTAAGCTCTATATGACGTCATTGTTGTACAAAAAGAGTATAAAAAATTCACTTTTAATTTTTAGAAGCACGACGCAACAACTCGGTTCCAGGATCTTCTGTTGCTCCTTGGCTGTCGACCCGCGACGTATAGCGGCCAGCAATTTCCTCTCTGGTCGCGGCAACGAAGATGCTGTCTCCGTTCGTTGCACCGCCCTCTCCGTACATGAAACACATAAAAAAATACAAAACTTTTAGATAATTCACAGCTATTACAAATATTAAGAAAAATACATAAACAAAACTAAATTAAACTTATAGTCACCTGCAAACTGGGCTGACATTGGTGGATGGGTGACGCTTAATTTCGTCCCACTACATCATTCAATTAAAAAGTGAAATGTACTCGTATTTTTCCATGCTATAAGGCAGTACAGTAACCTTATCATTACGCAAACCAGAATTATCCATGTGTTTAATAATTAAAGAAGCATCATACCCACTCTAATGTGAATGGTGGCAGGTATGTCTCATGGCAGTTGGGAGTTCTTGTTCCATTCAATGCTTACTACATCGCGTAACTTCCCCTTTAAATGACAGTGGTCCCAGGATAGAATTTCTGCTTCTGTATCTAACGGCCACCCAAAAATGTGACAGCTGTTATGATTTGTCATTTTCCTCTGATTTGGTTATCGGAATTTTGGTGAAATTCAGTCACATCAGCCTCCAATCAAGGTGTCTGAACATAAAGAGCAATCATCTCAAAAGGTTTTCCCCAAAATATGCATTGAAACAATTGAGATATGAGTCATATGCCCATACAGTCTGTTATACCAACATTTATGGTACCTGTCACGTCCTTAAGGCAGAGGGGTAACACTCACTGAGTGTCTTAGTGCTGAGGGGGCTCTTGAAATCAATGTGTATGAGTAGAACAAGGAGAAAAGCTCCTTGTGTTGGGTATTCTTAAATTCTAAGAATTTCTTTTCTTCAATGGGCATGTACCACTTACCTTGTAGAGAAATCCTGCAGATGCTTTGCTAGTTATACAATCTCAGCAAATATATTCAGACACCTGGGGCAAAAATGTCATGTATGACGTTCTTTACTTCCCTGGAAGGAAATTAGATGGAGCATCTTCTTGGTCCACATAGAGTGTTGTTTCTCCCCTTTCAAGAATAATAACAAATCTCCATGTATCTCATATAGACCTGCCAGTTAGGAACTACAGAGGGGTCTGGTGGCTTTATACTTAACTTTTTCCTCTGCACATAGTGCTCTTGTGACATGCTTTCTTCTTCCTTCAGGCTGTAAACGTTACTTATGTATAGTGATTCCGCGTCTCAGATTTAGTCACACTCTGAAGTTTAATGGGGAAACTGATGCCATCAAAATTATACAGTCCATAAACATCATGTGTGATACATCTACTAGGATGCTCATAATAATAAAAATATAATCTCCACCACAAGCCAGGAAAGACCATGTAAAGAAAACTTTGTCATCGAGATTCTGGACATTAAATACCGTAGATTTTAGTAGTTATATCCTTTGGAAGAGGGCTGTAGGAGGAATACCCACTTCGTGGATGAAAAACGTGTGAATGAATGTGCAGGCAGCATATGTGGCTGAGTGGCCCACCAGACGCTCTTTCCTGCATTTCAGAAAATTTACCTATTACGTTGCTTGGGATAAAGCTTTGGAACCATCCACCAGCCGAGATGTCCTCTGATATCACTCCGTTCCCTGCCCCCGAATACAAACAATGGTTTTCTCTACAAAACAATTCCCATTTCGTCTCGATAGGAACATGAATTTGCAGCATAAATCTATACTACACTTAATGGCAGAACACCGCGAGTCATTTTTAATTTAGCAAATTCCCCTTTCCAAAACTGCTATACAGACATGTGTGAAATGCATTAGGGCTCAGTAACCACCAATAGTGCTGGCATATTGGATACCACCCCCAACTGTAGTAGTTTAAAGCAGGTGTGCGGCCTAAATAGGTAGGACAGGCGAGGAAACTTCTGCTGACCGGTTGGTACCTATATTTAGCTGATGATGGTGACGCTAATGGTCGAGGGAAAAATGGGATCGATGGTCTGGACTGTGGTGAGCCTGACAATGAGAGGCCTGGTTGACACTCTGTGCCAAGGTAAGTAGTAGGGAGATGGTAATGCTGGTGTAATTTTTATATCAAACTGATATTTAATTTAATTAAATTGGTCAATTAATACCCCCCCCAAACACACACACCACGCCGACAACGTCATGTGTCTTTCTCAGCCTGCATGTGGTTGCCAGCCCACTCCCCCCTCTCCACCGTCCCCTCACTGCTCCCCACCTACCTTATAGGTGGAAATTTCGAATTTAGGCTGTAATTTCGAATTTTGGTGGGTATTTCGGAATTTGGTGGGATTTATTTGTCCCAGGACTGTGCTGACATCCCATGCCACTCCCCCCCTCCTCCATCCCCCCCCCCCCCCCCCGCCAGTGAATTGGCGGGATATTGAAAAAGGCCTTGCCCTTTCAGGGACTCAAACACTGGTCCTTCTGGCCAGATATCCCATGTGCACCCCTTCCCCCACAACACATGGAAACCACCAAGATGCAGGAGAGGAAGGCTAGGTATAGTGTTACTTTATTTATTGTGGTTCGGAAGCTAAAGTAAAGATCGTTCATAATTACGTAATTAATCATAACATCGGTCCTTGTTACACAACTATAAGCATAGCCCTACACGTGGACTTTCTAAATTCGCAATACAGCTCAAAAATTGATGACGCCATACAACTGGTGTTATCCTGCTGAGAAAAATTTCACAATACGACTCGAAACCAGTAGCAAATGCGCTCAAACTCCACCCTACACCAACAACTGACAAGATGCTGGCGCTGGACAGAGAGTAGTTTTAAAGTGGAATTACCGGTAAGCTTACAGCTGAGGGCTGTATCTATCGCTGTTTGACGCCAGACTTCGCAACAGATACCTGCTCGATAATTATCGGTCCTTGTTACACAACTATAAGCATAGCCCTACACGTGGACTTTCTAAATTCGCAATACAGCTCAAAAATTGATGACGCCATACAACTGTTGTTATCCTGCTGAGAAAAATTTCACAATACGACTCGAAACCAGTAGCAAATGCGCTCAAACTCCACCCTACACCAACAACTGACAAGATGCTGGCGCTGGACAGAGAGTAGTTTTAAAGTGGAATTACCGGTAAGCTTACAGCTGAGGGCTGTATCTATCGCTGTTTGACGCCAGACTTCGCAACAGATACCTGCTCGATAATTACCTTGCAGCCCAGGTAATGAAAGTCAATACACTCTAACCCAATTGCCATGAAAAAAAACAGCATTCGTAATGAATGGGTCATAATGCAAAACGTGTACTGGGGAAAATTGTTGTCCCAAAAGACTGCAGATGGGGCAGTAGTTGAACATGTGTTCCTCTCGATTGGTGCTCACGAACTAACCAACTTGGAGGCAGTCTTACCCCCGCTCCCGTCATCCCCCTCCCACCATACTACCCCTCCCCGCCGTATATAGGGATAGAGCCCCACTGGTGACCGACAGAGAGATCTTTCTGATGGCACTGACATACTGTCTCCAGTCTGCACAAATCACTCACAGATAGACAAAAGGCAGGAAGAGAACACTTCTTGCAATCTGTTAAATGTATTTCTCAGATCGACTTGACCCCAATAACGAAATTCCATAGAACTCTCCAGGTCGCTTATTCAAATTTCTGGTGCTTGGAAGACAGGCAGACTGCGTCCGCCGCCTCTACCGACTATACCCCTTGTCGTATCTTGAAAAGAAGATTCCACTATTTTGCTGCGAATACCACTGATCCAAAACGAGTTATCACTCACAACGAGCTGTAATTTAAGTGGTGTCTATTTTATAATTAGAGGTCATGAAACATGAAATAACTCAAGACTTGCGGTAACGCATGTTTTTTAAACACGAAATCGTAACGATAGTGATAAAAACAGTCATGATTCCACAATAATAGATACAGCTGATTTATATTATTTTTATGAGCAAAATCCGTATTGCTTTGAAAGAATTATCTGCATACAAACGTTATTAACCAGTTATATCACTCCTTTTAATAGAACCTCTTATAATATCTTACCACGTCTTTCTCATCCGATATACCGATAAAACAAATACCATCTACGTTTTGACATCAAGCAGATTACATATACATGCATTGCTCCATTGTAGCACGTGGTCAGTGCTCAAAGTCGCTAGCACAGATCTGTGTGAAGTTTTGTGAACTGTAGTGGAGGAAGACCATATCCAACAGACTATGAATCACAAGAGAGGGTTCCTGTATTGGACCTTCACAAGCAGTTTAATACATTGTTTTTTCGGCTGTAACACATCCAAGCAATGTACACTGTCCTACACTTCGTTTTTCTACCATGACTTTGAGGTCTGTGTCAGCTGCTAAACCGATATTAACAAGTTTCGATTCTTTGGCTCTCAAAGAAATCTGAACATTGCATAGTGTAAGCTATGCAGCTCCCACAACACACAGGTTGTTAGAAATAAAAGAGAGAGGTGGTGTTTCTCACAGACAAAAATGTGGAAGACATCACAAGATATGGAAACTGGAAGAGTTTGCGGCACTATAAAGCGTTTCCAACAGCTATCTGAATGTGGTGTCCTATAGAGTTAATCTCATCTTCCACAGTGAGGGGATAGCCGATGCTGTATGCCCATTCCACCATATACACCAAAGTATAACAGACAGCATCCTATGCTGATGCAATTATTTTATCTACATATTTCCAGCGGATAGATCATTGTGCAGAATTTACGATTACGACTGACCATCTTTCCCTGCGTGTATGGATGCAACAGAGTATTCTCGCATTTGTAGGATGAACTCAGAGATCGACGGATCCCTGTAGCACGGTCTCAAATAATGTACAAACAGTTGAAATTGAGACGTGGTTGGTAACATGCTTGCATAGTTGTATGTGTGTAGATCTGTCAGTTGCAGATGGTTGCAGTTGCATGCATAACTAGCTAACTGTTCGCCAATTAATTATGTTGCCAGGGATACGCACTCTGTAGTATGGGGAGGGGAGACTCTCAAGTCCAGGATGCTAAGTGCAGTCGACACGCTTTCAACTAATGAATAATTTGTTACTAGGATAAAAGAAGATACCTGATATCTACAGTTTTTAGATGACCTGACATGGTTGTGGGGACGTATCAGAGTTGGAAGGTGTAAACAAAAGTAGCTAAGTTAATCTGGTAAGCAATAAAAGCATATACTTACGGGAAAAATATGTTAGAGCACCAGTAAAAGTCAGTTCTATACACATTTTAACCCACTGTTGCATATTCCTACATGGTGTAGTGGGAGTATGATGAACTTGTGGAACCGTCCACACTTTGAGTTTACTTCAAGTGCGTCAGTACATGAGTCTGCAGACAAGCTCTCTGATGTGCCGTCGTCGAGTCACCTCTAGGCACAAGGCGAGTGTTACTGTACATTTCATTATCTTCCTATCCAAAATGCATGCATGTAGATCATCGGAAAGAGGGGAATTCTTAGGATTCCTTAGTAGCCTGGTGTGTAGTACACACAAATATCCTCACATAAAATCAAGCAATGCATGGTTATGCCAGTGATATGACCATATACACACGGAAAAATATAAAAAAATATGAAAAATGCCATAAAATCGGTAAAAATCGAGGAAAACGTGGTATGATTACGACAAATTGACGGTAAATTCGTAAAATTAAGGGATACGCGATGAAATACGTAAAATCGAAACTTACAAAATGACCTAAATTGTCTGAGAATACTTAAAATTTGAGAAAAAGTTTAACGAACTGCAGGGGACTGAGGTTGGTTGAGGGCACCCGGAAACACGAGACCGAGAAAAACTAAAAATTATGCTCTAGCTGCACTCAGTTTTATTCCTTCACCTCCACCTATACACTACGTGGGATTTCGTAACACATACTCCAACAAAGGCGATGTATGTGTTACACAGAGGTGCCATGTTGAAACAGGCAAGACATATGTATCCAAATCCATAACTGTCTTCTCACACATGCTTGCGAATATATATATTACTGAATTATGGCTGATTCTCTCACAAACGATGTTATTATGTAATTATTAAGGAGAAGAATCAATGCACTTAGGAGTCTTAAGTCATTCTCTAGAGTGTTGTGTAGGAGAGTGGACTGATGCCACACGTATCAACTTTAATAGTGTGAGTGGGGTGTACTCGAGAGATGTGGTGTTAGGACGAAACTGCTATATTATCCTACACATGAGCAAAACTAACATTTCACCACGACTTCTTTGTGCAACAGGAATGCTACCAGAGCTGTGGTGATGCTAATGTATACAGCAATATGACTGTTACACCTCCTTCGGCTACTCACTGTGGTGCTTACTCCCTCGTAAGAAGTTTCTACTTCTTCGTGTGCATTTTCGTGCAGCAGGGTGGGGGTGGTACCTCAATGAATCAGATATCGAAAACATCCGTGTCGGCTTTTCTTCTCTCTATTTCCTAGTGAGACATAGCCGTATCTTTCAAAACCGATACTACTACTACTAATGATATGCACGACTGATGCAGGAAGTGTGATTCAGGTTACATACGTTTCTGACTCAAAAAGACGTATAAAATCCATTAATTTCCTAACAGACAGAACGATAGTTACCAGACTTCATTCCAGTTGGTTTATATGCAGCCCTAGCAGTGGATATACACTGACGATGCCACCCTAGGACACCAGAATAGTGTAGAAGGGAGCAGTTTTTATCATTTTACGTTTTGTCACCTTAGTGATGTGGATAGAAAACTTGTGGGGTTTTTGTATGTCTGATATTGCACAAATATATCTTGCATTAGAGTATTAAGAGCGTTGCATTCCGCGTGACTAATACTTTGGAAACGGTACATCATTAACAATATAGCACTTTTAGGTGCAGGGCCGTGCAGTCATCGGAATGTGTGTTAATGCTCTAAGAAAATGTCCCTCATTTCCTGGTACTGATTCCAGACAGTGGAATAATGCTGTTCAGAATTGACAGCACAGTTGATTTACATGAAGTGTTTCAAACTCCATCAGTCTGGAACTCCATCATGTATAAACTACACGTTTCTTCTTAACTGTCTGTTATATCACCGCAACACTCTCATGTCTACTATACACCAATAAGACGTGGTACCCTCCTCGACAAGCATGCATCTGGAGAGATCTTGTGCTTCTGGATGGGTGCCGTGAGTAAGACTAATGTGGCAGGGAGGATTGGCCAAGGACAATGTGGGAGGGATCTGTCAATCTCCGACTTTATTCTTTATCCTACGAATTCGAGAATATTCCGTGACACCCAAACACAGAAGGAAAGATGGCCACTCCTTAATTCTGCATTACAATTGATTTGCTGAAAATATATGATAACCTATAAGCGCCGGTATACAGCGCTTTCTGATATACTTTGGTGTATGTGTTTGGAGGAGGAGGAGATTAGTGTTTAACGTCCCGTCGACAACGAGGTCATTAGAGACGGAGCGCAAGCTCGGGTGAGGGAAGGATGGGGAAGGAAATCGGCCGTGCCCTTTCAAAGGAACCATCCCGGCATTTGCCTGTAGCGATTTTAGGGAAATCACGGAAAACCTAAATCAGGATGGCCGGAGACGGGATTGAACCGTCGTCCTTCCGAATGCGAGTCCAATGTGCTAACCACTGCGTATGTGTTTGAATGGACGTACTGCAGAGTTATAGCTGCATTCGCAATCTAGTATATGGTACTTACGAAGTAGTGGAGGGGCTATTTAGTGATGATGCATAAATTGGGAAGCATTCTGCCCTGTCATTGTCTAGCATTAAATTATGGAACAACTGGTAAAATGACTAAAAACTGATTGTGTTATCAACTGCGATGTATATTATAGTACATCACCCCATATCAACAGTGTCTTTTCCATCCTCTCCACCGACTGGTACGCTCTTGATTACCACACAATGACTGACTGACACCACTTTGTTGAGATGGAGGGCGCCTTAGCAGAGCACTGTGTACCTGCAACTTGTCACTGTAGACCACAGGCTCAAGTGTAGAGGTTATCACCTTCTACATCTACATCTACATCCATACTCCGCACGCCACCTGACGGTGTGTGGCGGAGGGTACCCTGAGTACCTCTATCGGTTCTCCCTTCTATTCCAGTCTCGTATTGTTCGTGGAAAGAAGGATTGTCGGTATGTTTCTGTGTGGGCTCTAATCTCTCTGATTTTATTCTCATGGTCTCTTCGCGAGATATACGTAGGAGGGAGCAATATACTGCCTGACTTCTCGGTGAAGGTATGTTCTCGAAACTTCAACAAAAGCCCGTACCGAGCTACGGAGCGTCTCTCCTGCAGAGTCTTCCACTGGAGTTTATCTATCATCTCCGTAACGCTTTCGCGATTACTAAATGATCCTGTAACGAAGCGCGCTGCTCTCCGTTGGACCTTCTCTATCTCTTCTATCAACCCTATCTGGTACGGATCCCACACTGCAGAGCAGTATTCAACCAGTGGGCGAACAAGCGTACTGTAACCTACTTCCTTTGTTTTCGGATTGCATTTCCTTAGGATTCTTCCAATGAATCTCAGTCAAGCATCTGCTTTACCGACGATCAACTTTATATGATCATTCCATTTTAAATCACTCCTAATGCGTACTCCCAGATAATTTATGGAATTAACAGCTTCCAGTTGCTGACCTGATATTTCGTAGCTACATGATAAGGGATCTATCTTTCTATGTATTCGCAGCACATTACACTTGTCTACATTGATATTCAATTGCCATTCCCTGCACCATGCGTCAATTCGCTGCAGATCTTCCTGCATTTCAGTACAATTTCCCATTGTTACAACCTCTCGATACACCACAGCATCATCTGCAAAAAGCCTCAGTGACCTTCCGATGTCATCCACAAGGTCATTTATGTATATTGTGAACAGCAACGGTCCTATGACACTCCCCTGTGGCACACCTGAAATCACTCTTACTTCGGAAGACTTCTCTCCATTGAGAATGACATGCTGCGTTCTGTTATCTAGGAACTCTTCAATCCAATCACAAAATTGGTCTGATAGTCCATATGCTCTTACTTTGTTCATTAAACGACTGTGGGGAACTGTATCGAACGCCTTGCGGAAGTCAAGAAACACGGCATCTACCTGTGAACCCGTGTCTATGGCTCTCTGAGGCTCGTGGACGAATAGCGCGAGCTGGGTTTCACACGACCGTCTTTTTTGAAACCCATGCTGATTCCTACATAGTAGATCTCTAGTCTCCAGAAAAGTCATTATACTCTAACATAATACGTGTTCCAAAATTCTACAACTGATCGACGTTAGAGATGTAGGTCTATAGTTCTGCACTTCTGTTCGACGTCCCTTCTTGAAAACGGGAATGACCTGTGCCCTTTTCCAATCCTTTGGAACGCTACGCTCTTCTAGAGACCTATGGTACACCGCTGCAAGAAGGGGGGCAAGTTCCTTCGCGTACTCTGTGTAAAATCGAACTGGTGGTATTCCATCAGGTCCAGCGGTCTTTCCTCTTTTGAGCAGACAGTTCGTTGGAAGCATTCCTCGATGCTGCAATGCCCACCACATATTTCTTTTCTTATTTTTTTCCTTTCCACGAATGAGATAATTGTACGTCTATTTATTTCTATTACCTCACGCATGTTGTGAACGGCACCCTCCGGCGATGGTCAGCTCTTGGACAGTAATCATGTACATGACTCCAAAATGAGGAAACAGGACACTGAATCATCTGCTACCCCGTCGCTGTGGGAGATGAAGTTAACAGTATAGGACATCACCTTTGGATAGCTGTTGGTAACAATCTGCAATGCCGCAGACTATTCCAGTTTCGATATGTTGCCATGTATTCCACATGTTTGTCAATGAGAAACATCGCCCTTCTCTTTTATTTCTACCGACATGTGTGTTGCGGGAGCTGCATAGTTCACACCAGTCAATGATCGGCTTTCTGTGAGAGCCAAAGAACCGAAACGTGTTAATATCAGTTTAGCAGCTGACACAGACCTCGAAGCCATGATAGAAAAAAAGTGTAGAGCGATGTACATTGCTGTACTTTTCCACTGCTTGGATGTGTTACAGGTGAGAAAATAATGTATTAACCTGCTTCTGAAGGACCAATACAGGAATCCTCTCTTGTAATTGATAGTCTGTTGGATATGGTCTTCCTCCAGTATAGTCCACAACACTTCATGCAAATCTGTGCAAGCGACTTTGAGCACTGGCCACGTGCTACAATAGAGCAATACATGTTCATGTAATCTGCACGATGTCAACACGCTGATGTGGTAAAATCTTGTAGGAGGTTCCATTACAAGGAGTTGTATAACTGGTTAATAAAGTTTTTATGCAGATAGTAATCTCAAAACTATACAGATTTTGACATCTCGTAGAAATCGGGTTTTCTGCCGGATATCAGCGTCTTCCAAACACGATATTTCGACGTCATTACTTGACGTCTTCATCAAGTGTTCCCTGAGATTGGCTGCTTGCTGGACCGGGTCGCATATTTATGCCTGCCCGGTGCCTGGTGTTCTGTTTGCCGTTCGCTAATCGGTCCGCGCCCGCGACTCGCGCTATCCTGCCGCTCTAGGTGTTCCCTATTCCGTCCGCGCCCACTCCGGCCGCCTCCAACTGTGGTCGTGGCCTCCTCACTCGAGTGAGCGATGCAGTGCAAGCAGGACCACGCTGCTCAAGCGAAGTGTGTGGCGGATCGCCGCCAGGCGGGACAGGCTCGGGCGACTGAGTCCGCCCCGTCGGAGGCCCCATCCGGCCCCCCACGTACGACGCAGCAAACGACGATGTACTACGGGACGGCAATGCTAGGGAAGCAGGCCCGATTACGGCCGCGTAACTGTACCTCATCCTGCACCGAATGTCACTGGATACTGATTACCCGGAACGTGCTGCCGACGAACGAGCTCTCCAGTACCTAAAGTCACTCAGTTGCGTGGTCGATGAAGAGGAGAGGGTACCGTCGAGAGCCCTGACAGGCGTGTTGAATACAGACGACACTGTTCTGCCAGCGGCGGCCCCGATGAGTGTTGCGCCACCAGTCCCAGTTCCAGAAGAAACTGGTGCACTGCTGGCTGCCACTCCGGTCTCTTCCAGTGAAGAGGCCACAGATATACCGGAAACCGTACCGCCAGGCGTGACGAGAGAAGACGTCACCGTCCGGCCATGTGACGACACAATCATGGAGGCCAACCTTGGCGACCTGCTCGAGGCGGAAGCCATGGCAACACCGCAGCCCTCCAGGAAGAGGCCGGCAGCAATGGAGGAGGACGACTCCTCCACATTCTCTCAGTCTGTTGGCAGGAGAAGCCAGAAGCAGAAATTGGCAGACGACCCTGCCCCCACTGAGGAAGACCAAGCGCCAGACGATGGGTTCACCGTCCTGAAGCGGCGGCACACTGCTCGGGCCAAACGGCTCCAAACAGTGCAGCCGCTCCCGATGACGAACTCATTCATCGACGTTGACGAGGCAGAGGCCATGGAGGCCGCTGAGCCACCCGAGAGGCGGGCACCCGCCCCACCACCGATAACTGTCTCATGGACGGACACTTACCACTACTTCGTTGATAAATTTCAGACAGTTGCGTCCGCTGCCAAGGTCAAATGTGTCGGGCGAGACCTATACCGGGTTTCGACCGCCACCATGGATGACTACCGAGCAGCCATGAAGATCATTGAGAGAGACAAGCTACACTGCTTTACACATAATGCGGAGCCCGTGAAGCAGCTGAAGGTGGTCTTCCGCCGCCTCCCGCTGAATATGGAGCCCTCGCACCTCAAAGACGAACTGGCAGGGCTGGGCTACATGGCCAGCTACGTGACCATCCTGAAATCGCCCAGGACGAGGTGAGATATGCCTCTTTTCCTAGTTGTCCTCCCAGACAACTTCTAATACCGAAAAATCTTCCAGTTGCAGATGGTGGCCCAGATTGGGGTGGAAGTGAAGCCACTCAAGGCCAAGGGGAGGCGCGTCCAGTGCTTCTCCTGCCAGGGCCTTGACCACGTGGCGCCCATCTGCTCCATGCCGGCCCACTGTGTCAAGTGCGCCGACTCCCACCAGAGTCAGGACTGCACGAAGAAGAGAGAGGAGGCGCCAAAGTGCTGCAACTGTAGCGAGCCACATGTGGCGAGCTACAGAGGCTGCGCTACATTCCGACGCCGCCCACGGCAGAACGATCAGCACCTGCCAGGAAGGTGCAACCTGGCACCAGCAACGCCTCCGCCACCAAGGGGGAGTCCGCTGACGCCACCACGAGACTACAAGTGGCCTTCCCGCCACTTCCGCAACGAGACTCGAACGAGACCGCACCATCCACCGCGCCTGGCTCGTCAACCCCACAGGCTGACTCCCAGGCCGACCACCACAAGGGCGGACGACGCACTGCCCGTCCACTCATGACTCCCGCGCCGCAGGCTGCTGGGCGCGCGGTCCAGCGAACGGACGCGACGGCGACGTCGCGCCCGGCCCCACCCGTGCCCGCAGCTGCGGCTGCACCCGCACCATCAAAAGGACCAGGAGCCGCAGACCTGGGAGCCCTTCTGGGCTCCCTCTCTGCCCTGCTCCAACAACTGCCCGTGCTAGTCACTGCAGTCACGGAGGCCCTCCAGGCTGCTACCGTCACCATGAAGCCGCACCATGGTTAATCGACTCATCCATGGACTGACCGTTTGCGGTTTCATCGCAAACTGCCTGTTCCCCCAACAAGGTGAGTTTCCCCAGTTCATGCAGGACGAGGCCATTGACGTCTGCCTGGTCGGCGAAACTCACCTTCGCAATGACAGGCCAACAGCCGGCGGTGGCACCGCCATCTATGTTCGTGCATCACTCAGGCACCACCAGGTGCAACTCCCGGACCTGGCAACTCTTGAAGCCACTGGAGTGACGGTCACCACGACAGCTGGGCAGATCACGTTCGTGGCAGTATACAGGCAACCACCCAGTCACCTCCAGGAGGCGGACGTCAACGCGCTGCTGACAGTTGGGGGGAGGGTGTTCATTGCAGGTGACTTCAATGGGAAGCACCTGGAATGGAGCTCCCACCTCACGAATGTCAGTGGCCGCCGATTTTCCCGCGCTGCCCAGAGGAACGGCGCCCTGATCCTGGGCCCACAGGAGCCCACAATCTACCTAGCCAGGGGACGGCCGGACGTGTTCGACGTCGCAGTCATAAAAGGCATCGGGCACCACATGACCGCCTCCACACGGTGTGCACTGTCGTCAGGCACCTGCCGGTGGTCTTCGCCGTAGATGTCGCCGGAGCCACGCTGCCACCACGCCGACAGACATACCGGCGCATGGACTGCGAGCGGTTCCAGGAGACAGTCCTGGAATCGATCGCGGACACGCCCGATCCAGACGCAGTGGGCACGGACACCGCTCTGCGGGTCCTCTCCCGCCAGCTACTGCATGCAGCCGACGCAGCCAACCCCCCCCCCCCCCCCCCCCCCGAGCCACAGGGGCCCAGGGAATTCTCCAGCAACCTACCGCTTCCGATACGGGAAGCAATCAGGGAGAAGAACAGGCTGTTCCGGGAGTGGCAGCTCACCCACCAACCCGCGACGAAGCGCCGCCTCAACCGCATGCGGAGAGATACCAAAGCAGCGGCTGAGGCGCACAGGAATAGCGTGTGGTCGGCCTTCGTCGCCTCCCTCAACCCAGAGGACGGCAGCACGTGGCGCACGGTGAAGTCGTTCCTGCGCCGACGACAATGCATACCACCAATACTGGTTGGCAAGACGTCGTCTGCAGCCCAGACGGAAAAGCAGGTGTCCTGGCGGACCAAATCGAATCGTCATTCACCCTGGTGGACGACAATCTGGATGAAGACCACATCCAGCGTGTAGCCGAGCAACTCCTGGTGTTCCTGGAGGCAAGGGATGACGGGGACGTAATCAAAGCCATCTTCGAGGCGAAGGTGGCCGCACAGATGAAGGCGCTCAATACTAGAATGGTCGGAGGCGCTGAAGGGGTCACCAACCACCTGCTGAAGAATCTTCCAGCAGGGGCCAATCAGCTGCTGGCGGGTATCTTCAACCAGGTCCTTCGCTCGGGCGTCTACCCTTCTGTATGGAAACGTGCAGAGGTGGTGGCCATCCCCAAAGCGAACAAGGACCCACGTGACGCCGCCAATTACAGACCCATCAGTCTGCTACCGTCTCTCTCCAAAGTGTTCGAGCGCCTCTACGCCAGGCGCCTGCTTCGCCACGTGACAGCAGAAGGAGTGATACCGGACGAGCGGTTCGGCCTCCGGAGAGGTCACTCCACGGTCTGTCAGCTGATGCGGCTTGTGGAAGAGGCCATGCGCGCCCTGGATACGCGGGAATACCTTGGGGCGGTGTTCCTCGTCGTCTCCAGGACATTCGACTCTGTGTGGCACGATGGCCTCGTGTACAAACTTTTTGTGCACGGGGTCCCGACGTCGCATGGGGTCCTACTCCGATCGTATCTGGCCGACAGGACTTTCCACTTCCGCCTGGACGAGGGGACGTCCACGCACCGACCCATCCGTGCTGGAGTGCCGCAGGGGTCCGTTCTCGGCCCCCTGCTCTACTCCTTATTCACTGCCGACGCGCCGCGCGTGGCGCCTGTGAAGTTGGCACTCTACGCCGACGACACGGCGCTATTCGTGCGGAGTATGAAGGCAGTCGAGATGCGCCGCCTGCTCCAGCGTGGATGTGAGGCCCTAGGTGCGTGGTCGACAAAGTGGAGCCTGAAGCAGAATGCTGCGAAGAGCGAGGCAGTGGTGTTCACGCGCAGACCACTGACACCAGATCTTCCGCCAGTCACCGTCATGGGAAGCCCCATCGCATGGAGCAAGACTGGCTGCTACCTGGGAGTTATTCTCGATCAGAAGCTAACGTGGAAAGCCCACATCGAGGACGTCAGGGGCAGAGCAATCGGGCGCCTACGCGTTCTGTACCCTCTGCTCAACCCATCGTCCGCCTTGCCTCCCCACCACGGCATCACACTGGTTCGTCCAGTGCTGGCATATGCGACCGTGGTGTGGGGCTACGCGGCCGACACACACATCAACAAACTGCAGAGGGTGCAGAACAGGGCGCTCAAGCTCGCTCCGCGCCTACCGTGGCTCTCTTCGACCGCTCGGCTACACCGGCAAACCGACATCCCCTTCCTCCGCGACCGATTTAAACAATCGGTGCGGGTTTTCTACGAGGGAGCCGTACGGTCCGACAATAGGCTCATTAGGGACTTAGGCCATCCTATTCACCACAGGCCAACCACGCGTTGGCCTGACCTGTTACGAGAATATTATCTCGTGACAGAGAAAGGACAACTCCCCCCAGAAAACACCTCAGGCCAATTCGGACCCTGAGGAAGCCACTCCACAAATATAGGATTATGCATGACTAGCAGTATATGCTTAGCCTGCTCCCATCACGAGTCAGGGCAGACTCGTATGGATAAGTGACAGTGACAGTGGCCTCCTGGTAGAGCGGCAGGATAGCGCGACTCGCAGGCGCGGACCGACTAGGGAACGGCAAACAGAACACCAGGCACCAGGCAGGCATAAATATGCGACCCGGTCCAGCAAGCAACCAGTATCAGGGAACACCTGATGAAGACGTCAAGTAATGACGTCGAAATATCGTGTTGGGAGGACGCTGATATCCGGCAGAAAACCCGATTTCCACGAGATGTCATCAAATCGCCGGGAAAGTCTAAGAAATTATATACAGATTTTGCTCATAAAATTAATAGAAATCAGCTATATCTATTGTTGTGGAATCATGACTGCTTTTATTGCTATCGTTACGATTACGTGTTTAAAAAAACATGTGTTACCTCAAGTCCTGTGTCATTTCATATTTCATGACCTCTAATTATAAAATAGACACCACTTGAATTATAGCTCGATATGGAACTTACTAGTGATAGTGTTCTTTTCCGACAAGTGAGTGGATTGCATGAAACAGGCTATGATGATCAAACTGCTTACAAAACTAGACAGAAACATTATAGACATGTCGGCAGAGCAAAGTTATAGAGCAAAACTGCCAAATGTAAGCATGCAGACGGTGGAAGAGAGAGAGATGCTGTAAAATCTTGCAGGTGGTTCTATTACAAGACAGGCACTCATGACTTTTTTTTTAAATGCAGGTGTCATATGGCTTCACAATGATAAAACGGGACTTGCCATAGTGTGCAAAACAGCAATGCCCTCTTGAATTAATGCTTGCTGTTGTCGAACAAAAAATTATTGTGTTTTTTCCGACATGTGAGCCATTGATATGAAATATTGTATTCTACAACGTAATATCACATGACTGAAATATTTCTAATACACACATGTATGACAGTTATTTACAGACACTGATTGCAATGGAAGCGAGCGCTCAGGTTGTGTAATTTGTTCATCAAGCTAAAAGAAGTTGTGTTACATAGATATTTTTTCTTTGGAGTTTAAATTTGCTCTTTTTCTTTACCCTGATGACAGTTTCGAATTAATGAAAGTATTTTGCGGTGATCGGTAGTTTCCGCAGCAAAATAATGGAAGTTTTTTTTCCAGATTTTACTCGGTGTGGACGTGTGTGTGGGGTGTACAGACTGATAATTTGTAATCGGTGGTGGTGCACTTCAGTGGATGTTGCATAATACCGCGATGCGAACTGTATCCTGCAGTCTAATGAATAAAATATACTGATTTTATTCACTAGTTAAAAGAAAATTGACTATGCCTGTTTTCATCGAAAGAGGACATTTATTATCATCACAATCCTGTTTTCCATTTTAATAGATGCTCGATTATAATAGATGTGTTGTTGACGTTAAATTAGTGTTGTCCACAGCAGAACGGGAGTCGGGAGTCACTTGTGGTCAAGGTGTGGGGACAATCCAGTGTGTGTGTGTGTGTGTGTGTGTGTGTGTGTGTGTGTGTATGGGTGGTCACTCTAGGCAGGTATGCCTGACCAGGGGAATGGCGTGTATGGCGGGACAGTGCCGCTAAATTTCACTTTTGTGTTAGTCCCTGTTGACACAGTTGGGGAAGACTCTGCTCTCAGATACGACAGGGGCTGTGGTTGGTAGAGGCAGCAGACACAGTCTGCCTGTCTTCCAAGCACCAGAAATTTGTAAAAGCGATCTGGAGCATTCTCCAGAATTTAGTTGTTGGGGTCCAGTCATACAGAGAAATACGTTTAACCCATTGCAAGAAGCGTTCTCTTCTTACCTTTTGTCTATCTGTGAGTGATTTTCGCAGACTGGAGACAGTGTGTCAGTGCCACCAGAAGGATCTCTTTGTAGACCACCAGCGGCAAAATAGAGGAGGCCTCTCTCTCTGCCTGCAATGTGGTGACGGAGGGATTTAGGGTGGGGGGGGGGGGGGTGGTCAGCGGCAAAATAGAGGAGGCCTCTCTCCCTGCCTACAATTGGGTGACAAAGGGGTTGAAGGAGGGAGAGGGTTGTGGTGTGGGGCTAAGACTACCTCCCAGTTGGTTAGTTCGTGAGCGCCCATCAAGGAGAATGCACGTTCAACTACGACCACCCTCTGCTGTCTTTTGAGACGATGATTTTCCCCGGTACATATTTTGCATTATTACCCATTCATTACGAATTCTGGTTTTTTCATGGCAGTTTCGGTGTGTAATCAGAACAGTGATACATTCGACATCAGTTGTGGTTGAGTATGTTGGCTTTGATTACCTAGGCTGCAAGGTGATTGTCGAGCAGGCTTCTGTAACAAACTCTGGCATCAAACTGCCCACAGCTGTATGCTCACCAGTAATTCCATTATTAAACTCTTCTCTGTCTACAGTCTTCATCTCCTCAGATGAATGTAGTTCCCGCCAAAAAAATAAAGGTAGTACCTTACACCCTAGCATTTTTCCTGCCAGCTTGTAGGTGTAGGGTAAAGTCTGAGTGCACCTGCCACTAGTATCGAGTAGTTTTGGGAAATTTTTCGCAGCAGGATAACATCTGTTGTGTGGCGCCATCAATTTTTGAGCTGTATTGTGAATTTTGAACGTCCTTGTGTAGCGCTATGCAAATAGTTGTGTAGTTATGACCGAGCTTTTCTTTAGCCTCCAAACCAAAATAAATAAAGTACGCTACCTAGCCTTCCTCTCCTGCATCATGGTAGTTTCTTAGTTTCGGGGGGTGCACATAGGCTTTCTAGGCAGAAGGACAAGGGTTAGAGCCCTGGAAATGGCACCACAATTTTTAATTTCCCCCAATTTCCTGGTGTGGGTGTGACGGTAGCACAGCACTGGACCAAAGAAATTTCCAGCAAAGTTCTAAATTACACTCAAAATAGAAATTCCGCCGAAATTCGAAATTTCCACCAATAGTATAGGTGGTGGAGGGTGGAGTGGGATCGTGAGGAAGGTGAAGGGTGCTGGGACTCACGTGAAGGCTGAGAAAAATATATGACGTCATCAGGGGTGGGGGGTGGGCTTGGTTGGGAGGTAATTAAATGATCAATTGGATGGATTATTTGGATATCAATTTGATATTAATTTGATATCACAATTGCACTAGCACTGCCGTCTCCCTACTAATATGGTGTTGTTGTTGACATAAGCTAACTTTATGATGATCCCAAATTTCCTGCAGGGGAAAAATAATCATGTAGAGAAGTATCTTGCCTGATAATCCTAAATCTGGGCTCATATGCCAGAGTCAATAATTTTTGGTATATACAGAGGAATTTGTAAGCGTCTGTAGTGTTCAGTCTAGACATAATCTGCTCATCAGCTGTTGGTATAATGTTTCTGAATTTTTCATCAAATTTGGCGCAGCCTCTGCCTCCACCTCCTCATTCGATATAGCAATATCTAATCTCTCTTCAAACACTGAAGTACAATTCATAAACATTGTAAGTAAATCTGTATTATTAGTATTATTATTATTATTGTTGTTATTATTATTGCATATGAAATTTGAATTAGTACTACTCATGTATTCAATCACCTATAATGACACAGAGTGGTCACACCAAAGAACAAAGCTATTGCCTGTAACATACAAAAAAGTTTCATTCTAGTCCATTTCCATGGTCGTTGTTCAATCCATTCTATTATAGTGATATCGTTATCAAGTACATCCAGAAACGAAAGAAAAACATATTATACACAATTCATGTAAGCATAAATTATTGTTGTAGAAATGTGAGTTAATACTATTTAAGTGATTGGTGGTCTATATAACTGGATCCCAACTGTATGAAGTAATACTAGAGAATGGGGGTCATCATTGGAGATGGGTAAATCGCAGCCATATCGACATCGTTATTAGTAGCATCTAGAAATGAAAGAAAGAAACATGTCATAAGCAAAACATATTAGGGTGAATTATCGTATAAATTCGAATTAGTACTACCCAGATATTCGATCATCTTTAATTGGGCACCATCCTTGACACCCTGGGGCTGAAAATGAAGTCATAAACAGCTGTGGGACCCAGGGTATTACTATAAAGCATAACAGACGAAAGAAAAACATGCCATAGACAATGTATGCTAGCATCAATTATGGAGAGAGAGATGATCACATTACAACCATAGCTGATGTGCAACCAGCAAACTGGCCTCATTCTACCTACATCCCAGGCTACTAACCTCATACAGAGCCTGTGAACTGCGTGGAGTGGCCATGTTCTGGGAACATTCAGATAGTGGACTGGGATCAACGACTGCAGCAGTACATTCATACATACCTGTTTAACAACACTGCACAAAATTGCTATATTTATAGTAAAACAACTGTTCAAACATACGGAGATCTGTGCTTGACCATAGAATCAAACTACTTGGCAGTTAACGATGCTGGTTCAATCTTGACAAAAATGCAAGCTCCCTCCTCCTGAGAACCGATTATTAGCCCATGTGTCATGGCCCATTAATGGGAAAAGTGTCCTGCTATCTATAACATCAAAGAAAGTATTCGATCATAACAATGCAAATATACACAAGCACACGCAAGTATGACACATCTTCATTACATACTTACTGCATCATGTGGACATTTGCACCCTACAGCACTGGATTTATCACAGTAATGCTTCATAGTTCATGTTGTTGCTACTGCTACTGTCTATAGTCAGAATAACACTGAAGTGGATTATAGCTGCGCAGTAAGCTTTATACACTACTGGCCATTAAATTTGCTACACCAAGAAGAAATGCAGATGATAAACGGATATTCATTCGACAAATATATTATACTAGAACTGCCATGTGATTACATTTTCACGCAATTTGGATGCATAGATCCTGAGAAATCAGTACCCAGAACAACCACATCTGGCCGTAATAACGGCCTTAATTCGCCTGGGCATTGAGTCAAACAGAGCTTGGATGGTGTGTACAGGTATAGCTGCCCATGCAGCTTCAACACGATACCACAATTCATTAAGAGTATTGACTGCCGTATTGTGACGAGCCAGTTGCTCGGCCACCATTGACCAGACGTTTTCAATTGGTGAGAGATCTGAAGAATGTGCTGGCCAGGGCAGCAGTCGAACATTTTCTGTATACAGAAAAGCCCGTACAGGACCCGCAACATGTGGTCGTGCATAGGGTTTCGCAGGGATCAAATGAAGGGTAGAGCCACGGGTCGTAACACATCTGAAATGTAACGTCCACAGTTAAAAGTGCCGTCAATGCGAACAAGGGGTGACCGAGGTGTGTAAGCAATGGCACCCCATACCATCACGCCGGGTGCTACGCCAGTATTGCGATGACGAATACACGCTTCCAATGTCCGTTCACCGTGATGTCGCCAAACACGGATGCGACCTTCATGATGCTGTAAACAGAACCTGGATTCATAAGAAAAAAATGACGTTTTGCCATTCGTGCACCATCGCAGGCGCTCCTGTCTGTGATGCAACGTCAAGGGTAACCGCAGCCATGGTCTCCGAGCTGATAGTCCATGCTGCTGAAAACATCGTCGAACTGCTCGTGCAGATGGTTGTTGTCTTACAAACGTCCCCATCTGTTGTCTCAGGGATCGAGACGTGGCTACACGATCCGTTACAGCCATGCGGATAAGTTGCCTGTCATCTCGACTGCTAGCGATGCGAGGCCGTTGGGATCCACCACGGTGTTCCGTATTACCCTCCTTAACCCACCGATTCCATGTTCTGGTAACAGTCATTGGATCTCGATCAACGCGAGCAGTAATGTCGCGATACGATAAACCGCAATAGAGATAAGCTACAATCCGACCTTTATCAAAGTCGGAAACGTGATGGTAACTCCTGTCCTTAACAGTTAGAACTCAACAGCCGGCCGGTGTGACCGAGCGGTTCTTGGCGCTTCAGTCTGGAACCGCACGACCGCTACGGCCGCAGGTTTGAATCATGCCTCGGGCATGGATGTGTGTGATGTCCTTAGGTTAGTTACGTTTATGTAGCTCTAAGTTCTAGGGGCTGATGACCTCAGATGTTGAGTCCCATAATGCTCTGAGCCATTTGAACCATTTTGTACCCAAACATCAGGAAAGGTAGCACCACATCCCAGTTGCTCTGCTCAACATTGACGAACATTGATAGCATGTCAGCCAGGGTTTTATTAAGGCGTTCAGTAAGCTCTTTAGTTTGCGGGTGGTGGGCAGTCGTCATGTAATGAGTAATGTTGCCACAAGATTCGATTGAAAAACATTCCCTCGATCCGGAATTAACGACCTTGGGGCACTGTAATTTACTATAATGTCTTCCACGGTTAATTTGGCTACCTCGAATGCTTGGGCTGTTTTCACGGCTTTTGTAATGGCATAGCCTTTCAGATAATCAGTGCAAGCAATAATGCATGTATTGTCACTAGCAGAAGTTGGAAATCGTCCGAGGAGGTCAGTCCCAACACGCTGGAAAGGCGTTTCGGTTGGTGGAATTGGTAGAGTCGGCCAGGTGGTTTCTGAGGAACTGCCTTTCAACATCTACATCTACATCCATACTCCGCAAGCCACCTGACGGTGTGCGGCGGAGGGTACCTTGAGTACCTCTATCGGTTCTCCCTTCTATTCCAGTCTTGTATTGTTCGTGGAAAGAAGGATTGTCGGTATGCTTCTGTGTGGGCTCTAATCTCTCTGATTTTATCCTCATGGTCTCTTCGCGAGATATACGTAGGAGGAAGCAATATACTGCTTGACCCCTCGGTGAAGGTATGTTCTCGCAACTTTAACAAAGGCCCGTACCGAGCTACTGAGCGTCTCTTCTACAGAGTCTTCCACTGGAGTTTATCTATCATCTCCGTAACGCTTTCGCGATTACTAAATGATCCTGTAACGCAGATCTCGGTCTGGCATCTGCTTTACCAACGATCAACTTCATATGATCATTCCATTTTAAATCACTCCTAATGCGTACTCCTAGATAATTTATGGAATTAACTGCTTCCAGTTGCTGACCTGCTATTTTGTAGCTAAAAGGTAAGGGATTTATCTTTCTCTGTATACGCAGCACATTACACTTGTCTACATTGAGATTCAATTGCCATTCCCTGCACCATGCGTCAATTCGCTGCAGATCCTCCTGCATTTCAGTACAATTTCCCATTGTTACAGCCTCTCGATACACCACAGCATCATCTGCAAAAAGCCTCAGTGAACTTCCGATGTCATCCACAAGGTAATTTATGTATATTGTGAACAGCAACGGTCCTGTGACACTCCCCTGCGGCTCACCTGAAATCACTCTTACTTCGGAAGACTTCACTCCATTGAGAATGACATGCTGCGTTCTGTTATCTAGGAACTCTTCAATCCAATCACACAATTGGTCTGATAGTCCATATGCCCTTACTTTGTTCCTTAAACGACTGTGGGGAACTGTATCGAACGCCTTGCGGAAGTCAAGAAACACGGCATCTACCTGTGAACCCGTGTCTATGGCCCTCTGAGTCTCGTGGACGAATAGCGCAAGCTGGGTTTCACACGATCGTCTTTTTCAAAACCCATGCTGATTCCTACAGAGTAGATTTCTAGTCTCCAGAAAAGTCATTATACTCTAACATAATACGTGTTCCAAAATTCTACAACTTATTGACGTTAGAGATATAGGCCTATAGTTCTGCAAATCTGTTCGACGTCCCTTCTTGAAAACGGGGATGACCTGTGCCCTTTTCCAATCCTTTGGAACGCTACTCTCTTCTAGAGACCTACGGTACACCGCTGCAAGAAGGGAGCAAGTTCCTTCGCGTACTCTGTGGAAAATCGAACTGGTATCCCATCAGGTCCAGCGGCCTTTCCTCTTTTGAGAGATTTTAATTGTTTCTCTATCCCTCTGTCGTCTAGTTCGATGTTTACCATTTTGTCATCAGTACGACAATCTAGCGAAGGAACTAGAGTGCAGTCTTCATCTGTGAAACAGCTTTGGAAAAAGACATTTAGTATTTCGGCCTTTAGTCCGTCATCTTCTGTTTCAATACCATTTTGGTCACAGAGTGTCTGGACATTTTGTTTTGATCCACCTACCGCTTTGATATAAAACCAAAATTTCTTAGGATTTTCTGCCAAGTCAGTACATAGAACTTTTGAAAGTCTTTTCGGGTTTGCTGCCGGATCCTAAAATCAACTTGACTCGATATTTCGGCGATCCAACTGTTCGCCATCTTCAGGGAATGCTGCTTCTGCTGATGAGTCCCGCTGAGAACTGACGCAAGATTGCAATTCGACGTCCTATATAGGCCACCGTTCAGTACACGGCGCATGCGCCGCCCATCACGGTTTCTGACTTCCAAAACAGGGAGGTGGCGCCGCCCTTAGTGAAACACTGCTGGCAACGATATATCGCAATCAAGGCCGCACCGAAGAACGTTCTGTTTTAATGCGAGATAATACAGGATTCCACGTTTTACTAAGAGGAAACCCATTGTCCCTGTTGATTAAATTATCAGCCAACCTAATTTCGATCGCCTCTTTATACACGCTATTCCAAAAACCGGAAATGTTGGCAATTACAACAGTTTCCTCAAATTTCATTTTGTGTCTCTCATTCAGACAGTGTTCTGCTACGGCCGATTTTTCCGGCTGTTGTAGCCTAAGAGTTGTCATCCACCACACCAACGTAGTGGCGTCCTGAGGACTTTGGTACGGAGAGCATATGCCATTTCCGACGCAGACAGCTTAACCCCAAGAACTTGAACATTTGATGACTGTTTTTAAGGAAAATGGATACACCGAGAGTCAGATTCGTCGGGCTATGGAATTTGGACCATCTCCGGAGGTGTCCGAAGAGGAACATAGATCTGTGGCCTTTCTTCCTTATGCTGGAGGCTTATCGTTTAAGATTGGACGAATTTTAAGGAGTTTTAACATTAAGAGTGTGTTCCGTCCACCCTCTAAGATTAGGGCTCTGCTCGGCTCTGTGAAGGATGATTTGGGACTTAGAAAACCCGGGGTGTACAAAATCCCGTGTCAATGTGGGAAAGCTTACGTTGGTCGTTCTATTCGCACAGTGAATGACAGGTGTGTGGAACATCGCTGTCACACGAGGCTACAACAGCCGGAAAAATCAGCCGTAGCAGAACACTGTCTGAATGAGAGACACAAAATGAAATTTGAGGAAACTGTTGTAATTGCCAACATTTCCGGTTTTTGGAATAGCGTGTATAAAGAGGCGATCGAAATTAGGTTGGCTGATAATTTAATCAACAGGGACAATGGGTTTCCTCTTAGTAAAACGTGGAATCCTGTATTATCTCGCATTAAAACAGAACGTTCTTCGGTGCGGCCTTGATTGCGATATATCGTTGCCAGCAGTGTTTCACTAAGGGCGGCGCCACCTCCCTGTTTTGGAAGTCAGAAACCGTGATGGGCGGCGCATGCGCCGTGTACTGAACGGTGGCCTATATAGGACGTCGAATTGCAATCTTGCGTCAGTTCTCAGCGGGACTCATCAGCAGAAGCAGCATTCCCTGAAGATGGCGAACAGTTGGATCGCCGAAATATCGAGTCAAGTTGATTTTAGGATCCGGCAGCAAACCCGAAAAGACTTTCAAGACTTATTACGCCGGGAAAGCCTACGTAGTTACACATAGAACTTTACTTTCGAATTCATTGAACGCCTCTCGCATAGCCCTCATCACACTACATTTCGCTTCGCGTAATTTTTGTTTGTCTGCAAGGTTTTGGCTATGTTTATGTTTGCTGTGAAGTTCCCTTTGCTTCCGCAGCAGTTTTCTAACTGGGTTGTTGTACCACGGTGGCTCTTTTCTATCTCTTACGGTCTTGCTCGGCACATACTCATCTAACGCATATTGTACGACGGTTTTGAACTTTGTCCACTGATCCTCAACACTATCTGTACTTGAGACAAAACTTTTGTGTTGAGCTGTCAGGTACTCTGTAATCTGATTTTTGTCACTTTTGCTAAACAGAAAAATCTTCCTACCTTTTTTAATATTTCCATTTACGGCTGAAATCATCGATGCAGTAACCGCTTTATGATCGCTGATTCCCTGTTCTACGTTAACCGTCTCAATAGTTCGGGTCTGTTTGTCACCAGAAGGTCTAATACGTTATCGCCACGAGTCGGTTCTCTGTTTAACTGCTCAAGGTAGTTTTCAGATAAAGCACTTTAATAAATTTCACTGAATTCTTTGTCCCTGCCACCCGTTATGAACGTTTGAGTCTCCCAGTCTATATCCGGCAAATTAAAATCTCCACCCAGAACTATAACATGGTGGGGAAATCTACTCGAAATATTTTCCAAATTATCCTTCAGGTGCTCAGCCACAGCAGCTGCTGAGCTAGGGGGCCTATAGAGACATCCAATTACCATGTCTGAGCCTGCTAACCGTGACCTTCACCCAAATTATTTCACATTTCGGACCTCCGTCAATTTCCTTTGATACTATTGTACTTCTTATCGCTATAAACATGCCTCCCCCTTCACTGTCCAGCCTGTCTCTGCGGTATACATTCCAATCTGAGTTTAGGATTTCATTACTGTTTACGTCTGGTTTCAGCCAACTTTCTGTCCCTAGTACTATATGGGCATTGTGACCGTTTATTAATGAGAGCAGTTCTGGGACCTTTCTATAGACGCTCCTGCAGTTTACTATTAGCACATTAATATTGTTATTCCCTGTTGCATTTTGCCTACTCCTATCTTGCCGCGTCTCAGGAGGCGTCTTGTCGGGCCTAGGGAGGGAATTCTCTAACCTAAAAAACCCACATGTGCACTCCACACGTACTCCGCTACCCTTGTAGCCGCTTCCGGCGTGTAGTGCACGCCTGACCTATTCAGGGGGACCCTACATTTCTCCACCCGATAGCGTAGGTCGAGAAATTTGCACCCCAGATCTCCGCAGAATCGTCTGAGGCTCTGGATTAAGCCTTCTACTCGGCTCCAAACCAGAGGACCGCGATCGGTTGTGGGAACGATACTACTAATAGTTAGCTCATATTCCACCCCGCGAGCGAGGCTTTCCGGCTTCACCAATTCCGCCAACCGCCTGTACGAACTGAAGATGACCTCTGAACCCAGACGGCAGGAGTCATTGGTGCCGACGTGAGCAACAATTTGCAGTCGGGTGCACCCAGTGCTCTCTATCGCCGCCGGCAGGGCCTGCTCCACATCTCGGATGAGACCCCCCGGCAAGCAGACAGAGTGAACACTGGCCTTCTTCCCCGACCTTTCCGCTATTTCCCTAAGGGGCTCCATCACCCGCCTAACGTTGGAGCTCCCAATAACTAATAAACCCCTCCTCCCGTGTGACTGCTCGGACCTTGCTGGCACTCTACACAGTGCGACACGTAGTGACGGACACTCCTAAATAAACCTGGTCAGAAAAATCTCTTACGGATCCTATCACATGTCATAATAAATCCTAAATGTCCGGCCTCAGGTGTGTCATGGAATTTCTGTAGAACATCTGAGCGCATGTGTTTTAGGAATCACTTTCCATACGTATCAAAGTTTTTCTTGCAAAGTAATCCAGTACCTTAAATTGTCCTTTCACATCCTCTGACCGATTTAAGGCATGCATAATTTGAGATATCTTGGCGTCCTTCTTCTGCTCAGCAGAGATATCATGGAGTGCAGTGAGATATTCAGTATCTTCATCAAAGTCTTGATGGTCTTGCACAGGGTTTCTTGGGAGACAGTCGGCATCTAGGTGTTCTCTTCCACTTTTGTACACTATGATAATGTCATACTCTTGAAGACGTAGTTCCCACTTGGCGAGCTGTCCTGTTGGAGGTCCAGAGGTTGCCCCTCAGTCTGCAAGATCCGGGCAGTCGCAGAGGGTGGGCTTACTCGTAGTTGGGAGCTCCAACGTCAGGCGCGTAATGGGGCCCCTTAGGGAAATGGCAGCAAGAGAGGGGAAGAAAACCAATGTGCACTCCGTGTGCATACCGGGGGGAGTCATTCCAGATGTGGAAAGGGTCCTTCCGGATGCCATGAAGGGTACAGGGTGCACCCATCTGCAGGTGGTCGCTCATGTCGGCACCAATGATGTGTGTCGCTATGGATCGGAGGAAATCCTCTCTGGCTTCCGGCGGCTATCTGATTTGGTGAAGACTGCCAGTCTCGCTAGCGGGATGAAAGCAGAGCTCACCATCTGCAGCATCGTCGACAGGACTGACTGCGGACCTTTGGTACAGAGCCGAGTGGAGGGTCTGAATCAGAGGCTGAGACGGTTCTGCGACCGTGTGGGCTGCAGATTCCTCGACTTGCGCCATAGGGTGGTGGGGTTTCGGGTTCCGCTGGATAGGTCAGGAGTCCACTACACGCAACAAGCGGCTACACGGGTAGCAGGGGTTGTGTGGCGTGGGCTGGGCGGTTTTTTAGGTTAGATGGCCTTGGGCAAGTACAGAAAGGGCAACAGCCTCAACGGGTGCGGGGCAAAGTCAGGACATGCGGGGACCAAGCAGCAGTCGGTATTGTAATTGTCAACTGTCGAAGCTGCGTTGGTAAAGTACCGGAACTTCAAGCGCTGATAGAAAGCACCGAAGCTGAAATCGTTATAGGTACAGAAAGCTGGCTTAAGCCAGAGATAAATTCTGCCGAAATTTTTACAAAGGTACACACGGTGTTTAGAAAGGATAGATTGCATGCAACCGGTGGTGGAGTGTTCATCGCTGTTAGTAGTAGTTTATCCTGTAGTGAAGTAGAAGTGGATAGTTCCTGTGAATTATTATGGGTGGAGGTTACACTAAACAACCGAACTAGGTTAATAATTGGCTCCTTTTACCGACCTCCCGACTCAGCAGCATTAGTGGCAGAACAACTGAGAGAAAATTTGGAATACATTTCACATAAATTTTCTCAGCATGTTATAGTTTTAGGTGGAGATTTCAATTTACCAGATATAGACTGGGACACTCAGATGTTTAGGACGGGTGGTAGGGACAGAGCATCGAGTGACATTATACTGAGTGCACTATCCGAAAATTACCTCGAGCAATTAAACAGAGAACCGACTCGTGGAGATAACATCTTGGACCTACTGATAACAAACAGACCCGAACTTTTCGAATCTGTATGTACAGAACAGGGAATCAGTGATCATAAGGCCGTTGCAGCATCCCTGAATATGGAAGTTAATAGGAATATAAAAAAAGGGAGGAAGGTTTATCTGTTTAGCAAGAGTAATAGAAGGCAGATTTCAGACTACCTAACAGATCAAAACGAAAATTTCTGTTCCGACACTGACAATGTTGAGTGTTTATGGAAAAAGTTCAAGGCAATCGTAAAATGCGTTTTAGACAGGTACGTGCCGAGTAAAACTGTGAGGGACGGGAAAAACCCACCGTGGTACAACAACAAAGTTAGGAAACTACTGCGAAAGCAAAGAGAGCTCCACTCCAAGTTTAAACGCAGCCAAAACCTCTCAGACAAACTGAAGCTAAACGATGTCAAAGTTAGCGTAAGGAGGGCTATGCGTGAAGCGTTCATTGAATTCGAAAGTAAAATTCTATGTACCGACTTGACAGAAAATCCTAGGAAGTTCTGGTCTTACGTTAAATCAGTAAGTGGCTCGAAACAGCATATCCAGACACTACGGGATGATGATGGCATTGAAACAGAGGATGACGCGCGTAAAGCTGAAATACTAAACACCTTTTTCCAAAGCTGTTTCACAGAGGAAGACCGCACTGCAGTTCCTTCTCTAAATCCTCGCACAAACGAAAAAATGGCTGACATCGAAATAAGTGTCCAAGGAATAGAAAAGCAACTGGAATCACTCAATAGAGGAAAGTCCACTGGACCTGACGGGATACCAATTCGATTCTACACAGAGTACGCGAAAGAACTTGCCCCCCTTCTAACAGCCGTGTACCGCAAGTCTCTAGAGGAACGGAGGGTTCCAAATGATTGGAAAAGAGCACAGATAGTCCCAGTCTTCAAGAAGGGTCGTCGAGCAGATGCGCAAAACTATAGACCTATATCTCTTACGTCGATCTCTTGTAGAATTTTAGAACACGTTTTTTGCTCGCGTATCATGTCATTTCTGGAAACCCAGAATCTACTATGTAGGAATCAACATGGATTCCGGAAACAGCGATCGTGTGAGACCCAACTCGCCTTATTTGTTCATGAGACCCAGAAAATATTAGATACAGGCTCCCAGGTAGATGCTATTTTTCTTGACTTCCGGAAGGCGTTCGATACAGTTCCGCACTGTCGCCTGATAAACAAAGTAAGTGCCTACGGAATATCAGACCAGCTGTGTGGCTGGATTGAAGAGTTTTTAGCAAACAGAACACAGCATGTTGTTATCAATGGAGAGACGTCTACAGACGTTAAAGTAACCTCTGGCGTGCCACAGGGGAGTGTTATGGGACCATTGCTTTTCACAATATATATAAATGACTTAGTAGATAGTGTCGGAAGTTCCATGCGGCTTTTCGCGGATGATGCTGTAGTATACAGAGAAGTTGCTGCATTAGAAAATTGTAGCGAAATACAGGAAGATCTGCAGCGGATAGGCACTTGGTGCAGGGAGTGGCAACTGACCCTTAACATAGACAAATGTAATGTATTGCGAATACATAGAAAGAAGGATCCTTTATTGTGTGATTATATGATAGCGGAACAAACACTGGTAGCAGTTACTTCCGTAAAATATCTGGGAGTATGCGTACGGAACGATTTGAAGTGGAATGATCATATAAAACTAATTGTTGGTAAGGCGGGTACCAGGTTGAGATTCATTGGGAGAGTGCTTAGAAAATGTATTCCATCAACAAAGGAGGTGGCTTACAAAACACTCGTTCGACCTATACTTGAGTATTGCTCATCAGTGTGGGATCCGTACCAGGTCGGGTTGACGGAGGAGATAGAGAAGTTCCAAAGAAGAGCGGCGCGTTTCGTCACTGGGTTATTTGGTAACCGTGATAGCGTTACGGAGATGTTTAATAAACTCAAGTGGCAGACTCTGCAAGAGAGGCACTCTTCATCGCGGTGTAGCTTGCTCGCCAGGGTTCGAGAGGGTGCGTTTCTGGATGAGGTATCGAATATATTGCTTCCCCCTACTTATACTTCCCGAGGAGATCACGAATGTAAAATTAGAGAGATTAGAGCGCGCACGGAGGCTTTCAGACAGTCGTTCTTCCCGCGAACCATACGCGACTGGAACAGGAAAGGGAGGTAATGACAGTGGCACGTAAAGTGCCCTCCGCCACACACCGTTGGGTGGCTTGCGGAGTATCAATGTAGATGTAGATAGATGTAGATCCTTAAGACCTGTAAACCAACAAAGTGAATGATGGACTGTAAAAACTGTGAGTGGCCTTCCATAGAGATACTGTCGAAATTTGCACGTCGCCAAGATAACAGCAAGACATTCTCTTTCTGTAGTTGAGTAGTTTCTCTCGGTTTTTGTAAGTGTCCTAGAAGCATTTGATATAAAATTCTTTTTTCCATCCGAAATTTGCACCAGAACATCACCGATCCCATACGCACTGGCATCCGTGTGTAGTTTTGTAGGTGCTCACTCATCATGCAGAATAAGTATAGGGTCAGTCATCAGAGCATTTCTCAGTACGTCGAAAGAATTTTGTTGAGCACCACCCCAGATATATTTAGCATCGGCTTTTAACAACTCTTGGAATAACCTGGCTTTGATGAAACAGTCTTTGATAAAACGACGGTAATAAGAACATTACCCGAGGAAGCTTCTCACATCTCTAATACTTTTAGGAATAGGAAATTCCGCTATAGATCTCACCTTTTCTGGGTCTGGGCTCACACCTTCGTTTGACGCAAGGTGCCCGAGTAATTTGATTTGTTTTGCTCCGAAGAGACACTTTCTTGGATTAAGTTTCAGTCCACCTTGTTGGCGACACTTAAGAACGGCCCTCAGTCTTTTACGTGTCCATCAAATGTCTCTGAGAACACTATAATGCCATCTAAATAACGAAGACACGGCGTCCACTTCTGGTGACTTAGAAGATTATCCATCATCCGCTCAAAATTGCTGGTGCGTTACACAAATCAAAGGGCATTAACTTAAACTCATACAGGCCCTCAGGGGTGATGAACGCAGTTTTCTCACGATCAGCCTCATCTACTTCGATCTGCCAGTATCCCGAGTACATGTCCATGGTTGAGAAAAGCTTAGCCCCCTTCAGACAATCTAGTGTACCGTCAATTCGTGGAAGGGGGATTAACGTCATTTTAGTTACATTATTAAGCTTCCTGCAATTAACACGAAAGCGCCAACTGCCATCCTTCTTCCTGACGAGAAACACTGGTGACGACCATGGACTCTGCGAAGGCTGAATGATGTCATTCTTCGTGATTTTGTCTACCTCGTCGTGACACACAGTATGCTCTCTGGCTTATTGGCTGATGGTCTCCAGTGCTAAACCGGTGCTTGACCGTCGATTTGTCTAATTTCACGTGTAGATTGAAGCATTCAGAGAACTCTTGAGGAATGACAAGTAGCTTTTTCTGTTGTTCTCGCAGTGGTAGCGCTAATTTCGCCCACATACTCGGCATACGAGATTTGAATGACGCTCAGCTGTTCGGCAATTAAAGGCTCAGCGTTTGCTACGCACATGCGTCTTTGAAGGATCTGCGGTTCTTGGCGACAGTTAACTATCCACAATTCACCGAATCCCTTCTTAAAAGAGACGACAGAGGCTGGGATGGCCAAGTTATTCTTCAGTAGTATGCTTCTCTTACATTCCACTACAACATCCATGGTTTGATGCATGGTATGACACATGACAGTTACATTTCTAGCGCTCACTGCCGGAATGATCACTTCATCCAACAAACACAGTCTCCACACAGACGGATGCGCATCTTCCTGTCCACAGCATTTCATCTAGTCTAACATAATCTTCAAGCGACCACAATCTGCCTCCCGCAGTTGGCGAGCGGTTCTAGACGCTTCAGTCTGGAACCGCGCGACCGCTATGGTCGCAGGCTCGAATCCTGCCACGTGGAATGGACGTGTGTGATGTCCTTAGGTTAGTTAACTTTAAGTAGTTCTAAGTTCTAGGGGACTAATGACCTCAGATGTTAAGTCCCATAGTGCTCAGAGCCATTTGAACATTTGAACCACAATCTATAACTGCCTGAGAAGCTTTCTAAAAGTCCTATCTGTGAATGACGTCATGACCACACTCTTGTAAGACGATGAATTCTAAGGGCTGTATATGGCCACTTATACCCTCACAAATGGCACATATTCCTGTAGGTTTTACATATTTCCCATTAGGCACCTTCAGCACAGATGTTTTGCTGTCGACAAATACGGTTTCTGCAACTGGTGACTCTACTTCTTCGAAATGACTGAATATGATTCTCCAGAGCCCACCAGAGCTTGGGCTGGTCGGCCATCCATGAGGATATCGACGTAGCTTCCTATAATTAATAATAATAGTTATCGACGGCGGAGGATTTTTCTCTTCGGCGGCCTCACCTCCAAGGAAGGTCGCACCCTTTAGTTTTCCAGGTTGTGGCGGCTAGGTGATCGGCTGGAGCTTCTGAACGGCAATTGAGACCTTGATCGGCATGTTGGGGAGCGTCCTCTCCAGCGGCTAGCTTGCGGCGATGGTGACCTACGTCGTCCTGCACCCACATCTTCCTGTTCATCTTCGTCGTCCCGGAGTTGGCGTCGGCTAAGGTTGGTCTGCTGTCTTCTGACGCCAGCGTCATCAAATATCCGCCGCCTTTCTCGACAATAGCGCGCCACATGTCCCAGTCGTCCGCAGTGGAAACATACTGGCTGGTTATCCTGGGTCCTCCAGACGTCAGTCTTCCTTTGTACCCAAACAGTTTCCTCATGCGGCATTGGAGAAACGTAACTTCGCTTGGGTCTCGACTTTTTCACCGTTTTAAAGGGAAATGAAGGACGAGATATTGAGTTCAATGTCTTTCCACTTCCTCCCTTATGACCTCTAGAAGAGTCTGTTTTTTGCTCGCCGTGCAATCCAAGTGCCTTCTGAAGTTCCTCTCTCACTATCTGAGGAAGAACACTTGTGAAATCACTTCCTTCCTCCATCACAAACATCGATACTACGTTTGGAAGCCGTTCAGACTTCTTGCGTGTAATTGTTTTTTGATGAATTGTCTCGATATACAGGCACCATTTTATGAAGTCGTCTGCTGTCAGGAGTAGGTCTTAATACATGTCGTCAGCAACAACCTTCATGAGATGTGCTCCCTTCAATTCCTCCTTCGGTCTAGGATCCACTATTTTACACAGCTCCAAGATGTCTTGAATGTAGGATGCTGCAGTTTCTCCTGGACGCTGTTGCTCTGCACTTTAATTTACCTTCAGCCTTGCACTTCTGTCGTTGTGTGTCTTCGAAATACTTGCGCAGTTCCGTCTGGAATACTTCAGAGCTTGTGAACTTTTCCTCGTTGTTCTCATACTATTGTTTAGCAGTGCCCTCCAAGTAGAAAAATACGTTAGCCGAGCACACGGTCTCATCCCATTTCTTAAATTTCGCTATACGCTAACATACCTTCAGCCAATTGTTTGAATCTTGGCCATCGTCACCAGAGAACCCGGAAGGATGTCTCATGTGGTGGCACACAGTTGCTGTCATCGTAACGTCCTCTTCTTCTTCATTCTCCGATAGATTGCGATCTGTTGAATATGGCTCGAACTCGGGTTTCTCGCCGCGTAAACGGTGGCTCTGTCGTGGCCTGATGGGAGCCACTGTCATCGACAATGTGCGCTATCACAAGTTCCAATACCCAGCGTCTCCACCAGAATAATGTCACGTGGAAGAATGTGTAATTAGATGAATGACGAACACTAACGTCACTTAACGAAGGTTTATTCAGCACTTGCACATACAAGAGCGCAGAGAGAACTGCCTTCTGCCGCGGGTGTCATCAAATATCCGCCACCTTTCTCGACAATACCGCACCACATGTCCTGGTCGTCCGCAGTGGAAATGTACTGGTTGCGTTTTCAAATCACAACCCTCTACCCATTAACATCATTGTCTCCACCAACAGTTGGTTCAAATGGCTCGGAGCACTATGGGACTCAACTGCTGTGGTCATAAGTCCCCTAGAACTTAGAACTACTTAAACCTAACTAACCTAAGGACAGCACACAACACCCAGCCATCACGAGGCAGAGAAAATCCCTGACCCCGCCGGGAATCGAACCCGGGAACCCGGGCGTGGGAAGCGAGAACGCTACCGCACGACCACGAGATGCGGGCCCACCAACAGTGAAGGAGGACTCTGACATAACAGTTTTCAAGAGCAAGAGCATACTTGAAGATTCTTGGAACCATCATATACAGTCTATATTTACACAGGTGTATCATTCTTGCGCATTAAGGCACTGATAGCGTGCAGGAAGTCTGCTTAAGAACATAAATTTCCTGGTGTATTGCTGTTTTGTATCAAGTTACTGAATACAGCCACTGACATAAGACAAGAAGTTAACTAGAAGTAGTAAATTTCTAGGTGAGTGAGTACCATTCAGGCATTGAGGTGCACAGCAAGTACCTGAGTAAACATTAATGTGGGCAGATGGCATCGTGAAATATACACTTTCTGCTATACTGTGTAGGATGCAGTGATAGGTGTGGAGTGTAAAGTCTCTCATCACCCATAAAGTGTTTGCGATGACCGGTGGCCATGAGCAAAAAGTGATGCATGTCCAGTACATGTCTTATGACATATCTCCCATTATGACGCATAAGTTTGAAATTTGGCTCATAGGTGGCTAAAACCTTCCTCTGTCATGGTGTAAAAGTGTGGTGCTACGCGATGCCACCATATTACCACGTTCAAATATCGACAAATGGTTTTGAATGGTCCCAGAATGTCCACAAGAGCAAAATCGGCAGTTTTGCTGCACTCAAAAGGTGTGCCATCACGTTTGATGGGAATGTAGCCCACGTTTTAGTTAGAAAATGGTTGAAATGTCCAAGGGTATCCGCAGTGTCAAACGATATCAAGAACGTCTTTCTGTTTCTCATCTCAATGCGACTTTTCTTTTTTGCCTCAGAATGTGGGGGAATCAACGTCCCAGTGAAAGGGGTAGTTCCAATAATAACCTCTGTGCTACCCCGTGAGGCCCTGTTGAGCAAATTCTGAGAGGCAGTGTGTTTCGAATATTCTTCTTGGACGCTTATAAGATAACCATATGATTTCTAAGCTAAGCATTGTGGTTCTGATCCTCGTCGCAGAGGCATCAAAAGAAGGAGTCGAAAGTGAGTAGGAGGGGCTGTGCTGACCTCCCCAGCGTATCACATGTACGTATTGCTGTTGGGCGTGATATTGGTAAAATTTGGTGCCAATGTAAACATCACTAACCCACCTTACACATCATACAAACATCTGATCTGTGGCCTTTTTTTCTACGTGTCAACACATTGATGTATGAACCATTGTCGATTACGTGCCTGACGTCACAGAGCGCCACCCTTCTGCATCATTACAGAGGAAGATTGTAGGCAATTTTGAGTCAAATTTGAAACTTACTCATCGCAGTTATGGGGTTTTGAAAAAGGGATTCTCTAATTGTGTTGGACAGTGTGCTACAAGCGGCAATAAGTGCAGTGTGAAGCATTTTAACACACTGATAGTGTGAGAACTGTTTGCTTACGTTTTTATAAAAGTAACGATATCTCAGCACGTGAATGCGATGTATTTAATCACAGCGATATTGCGAGAACAGGTTCCTTACGTTTTTAAAACATTACAAACATGCATTAGCGCTGTGTTGGTAGATGAATGCTATATCACACATCCACTATAGTGTCAAAGTCTCTAGACACTCGTGACATCAGCATAAATTATTCCAAGTGAGATAATTCAGTCACTTGGGGCAGTTGCTTTCTCTGCTGCTGCTGGTGCTGCTGATCCTGACTCTTCATGGTTATTGACCAACATTCAGAGCGTAAACGACAAATCCATCTCATGATGATGGTTTCCATGCCTGGATAACTGGTTTGCATAAGCCACAATCTGGATTGTGGAGGAGGTCAGATTCCACCGATGGGGTGATTTTCCACCATTTATACATGCTCGATACCTCTACAAAGGTGGAGGACTGCTGGCAATCATGGGTCACAAATTATGACTATTAAGTTTGAGCTAAATGCACCTGTTCATAAATTAGACTTATTTAAACATAACTTGCGTGCATACATTCCATGTTTGTCTATATTAATGGCCATAAATTACACTAGAACAAACATAACTTAAGAGCACAAGTCAGTGGTTTCTTTACACAGGGACGCTGGGCGAAGTGGCTGGCTTATGTACTTAACGAGAACGATGGACCCTTTGTCCTGAAACGTAGATAGCCCTAACAGTATCGGCACCTGACTCAAGTTCTAAAAAGTGCCTCATTGTTGGTCTTCATCTGACCGATTGGTTGAATCGAGCAATTAATAGATTTGTGGTGTATTATGACGTGACAAAGGATCGATGCTGGATCACACGGGAATGTAAGGGCAGACCAATTCGTCGTCAAGGTTCCAGACGACAACGTCCAACTAATAAAAGGGAGGACTGCTATATTGTGCACCGAGCACACCATAACCATTCCAGTAATTTTCGGGTTTACAGCCGGCTGCAAACCCAGAAGTTACTGGAAGAAGAAATACGCAAGGAAAATTTCAGAAGTCTCACATTATGACCCCTTCACAACCGCGCTACCATCCGAAAACAAATAACAGACACCCCTTAAGGTACTGTGTCTTTCTGTATCACTCATTGGAGATTAGCAGCAGCCAGACTAAGGCATTACCACAACACAAACTAAGGCATTACCACAACACAAACGACTGCGTTTGGAATTACCCCTTGACTGGGAAGCATGGACAGCTGATGGATGTCATTTCATTGTGTTTAGCGACGAATTGCTGTTCTGCAGTACCCTATGTAACCATCATTGTATGCCTGTGAGTTTGGGAGAGGTTCCATTCTCCAGGTGTTTTGGAGACGCACGAGTCGCATTACTTCAGCAAGGTGTCATGGTGTGAGGAACCATCAGGTGTTACTTCAGGTCGTAGGCTCTCAAAGTTCAACAATATGTAACGGACGTTCAGAACCGTGGAGCTGTGCCACTCTGAGCACACTTTACATTGTTACCAGATTTTCTTTCGTACACAACTAGCTCCCAGATGATTCTCCGCAGAAACATGACTGCACTCTATGAGTCAACAGGCCTCAGCTGGGCCAGTCTGCTTAATCTCATGTGTCGTGCCCCCATGCATTAAGCAGCTGCAGCGTTATGAGATCGCCACCAGATTCTTCGAGCACCCAAGTTTTTTGCTTCAGTGTGTAAAGGTTCCTCCCACAACCTGAGACAGGGAGGCGCTGAAATAATACATATCAGATACACTACGTGATCAAAAGTATCCGGACACCCCAAAAAAAGGACCTTTTCCATATTAGGTCCCTTGTGCTGCCACCTGCTGGAAGGTACTCCATATCAGCCACCTCAGTAGTCATTAGACATCGTGAGAGAGCAGAATGGGGCGCTCTGCGGAACTCACGAACTTCGAACGTGGTCAGGTGACTGGGTGTCACTTGTGTCATGCGTCTGTACGCGAGATTTCCACACTCCTAAACATCCATAGATCCACTGTTTCCGATGTGATAGTGAAGTGGAAACGTGAAGGGACACGTACAGCACAAAAGCGTACAGGCCGACCTCGTCTGTTGACTGTGCTTTGCTAGTCTTCTGTATAAGTGACCTCTTTATTCCATTTCCGTTTACATATTTCCTGGTTTAATTTCTCTATCGCATTGGTATTATAACAGCTTCCTGCTGCTATTTCTTTTCTTGTGTTTAGCCTCTGTGTGTAGTTCGGTTTGCTTATGGGTGTTCTCTTTCATCCTTAGATCACCAACCTGAAGCATGCTTGTCTGCGTGCCAGTGGGTGATTTGATGAATTATTGTGTTTGGTGGTTGTCATGGTTGTCAGATTGCTGAATATTGTGAAGTCTTGAGAGTTCATTTTCCTTTGTATGGTGAGATCGATAAAAGTCGGTGTGTAAATTGATTCAGTGTGTAGCTGTTTTATATGTGTATGTGGTTTGTCAATAAGCAAAAAGAGTCGTCATATAACGATTGTGTGCAGTCATATGCCGGATATGTAGTTTTTCTGTGGGTATTCTGAGCTTTTTCTGTGTAGTGTTGTCTACCCTACATCTCATCTGAAGTCCCAGTTTCTTTAAAATGATGCAAATTCTGTGAAATATTTTATTATTCTAGATGTATTTTGTTTTTTGTGTGTGTCCTTCCTCCACTGTGTCATGCTTATAGTTACCGTCTTTGTGTTGTGTTCTATTGACAGTTGGAGAGGGTCGTTATGTGTGATAGGTAGACATCTATCCAGACCATCACACAGGATTTCCAAACTGCAGCAGGATCCACTGCAAGTACTATGGCAATTAGTTATCTGTGCTCCAGAGTGGTACAGTATTACCACAGTTGTTACTGGTTAGTGGTGGTGGTTCCATCATCCCCAATCAGCTGCGCTCCTCTGGAGCACACATAACTTCCGTCAGGAGGGTTAACGTATTGTCACTCATCAGTGTTCTGGTGTGCTGTCACCTTTATCATCAAAATATTTATTAGATCATATCCATACACAAGCCAACACGGAAGCACACACACACACGCACACTGTGATCAGATACTTAGAATGTCGTCATCCAGACGAGGACGTCTGGTCCGCGTTACCATTGCCAAATCGATCACAGGATTGCATCGTAGCAGTTGATAGTCAGTCTAATACGGAAGTGAATGCAGGTTGGGCAACTCTGTCCTACATAGTCACTGAGAGGTTCAAGAGAGGAGGGATTAAGGATGCTCATTAACCTGCCTTGTGGGTGGGACCAGATCTTTTGCATTTAGCAGATAAAGGAGGCGACACATCTATCCAATGCGTTAGCAACCACCACGCATAGGAGGGCACGCGTGCGCGGTGGCGGGGGATATGGGCACTTCTACCTTCTGGTCTTGAATGTCTAGTCTTCCTGACCTCTTCATGTCTAAAGGGCATCTTATCAGACAGGGTAATGCTGGAAACAAACGCAAAATAATTTTATTTAAGAAAGCAGATTAAGTGTCACTAGAAGCCTTCATAAGAGACAATATCCATTCCTTCCGAACTGACTATGCAAATGTAGACGAGATGTGGCTGAAATTCAAAGATATAGTAGCAACAGCAATTGAGAGATTCATACCTCATAAATTGGTAAGAGATGAAACTGATCGCCCATGGTACACAAAACAGGTCCGAACGCTGTTGCAGAGGCAACGGAAAAAGCATGCGAAGTTCAGAAGAACGCGAAATTCCGAAGATTGGCTAAAATTTACAGACACGCGAAATTTGGCACGGACTTCAATGCGAGATGCCATTAATAGGTTCCACAACGAAACATTGTCTCGAAATGTGGTAGAAAATCCGAAGAAATTCTGGTCGTATGTAAAGTACACAAGCGGCAGACGCAGTCAATACCTTCGCTGCACAGTGCCGATGGTACTGTTACCGACGACTGTGCAGCTAAAGCGGAGTTATTGAACGCAGTTTTCCGAAATTCCTTCACCAGGGAAGACAAATGGAATATTCCAGAATTTGAAACACGAACAGCTGCTAGCATGAGTTTCTTAGAAGTAGATACCTCAGGGGTGGCGAAGCAACTCAACTCGCTTAGTACGGGCAAGTCTTCAGGTCCAGATTGTATACCGATTAGGTTCCTTTCAGATTACGCTGATACAATAGCTCCCTACTTAGCAACCATATACAACCGCTGCCGGCCGAAGTGGCCGTGCGGTTAAAGGCGCTGCAGTCCGGAACCGCAAGACCGCTCCGGTCGCAGGTTCGAATCCTGCCTCGGGCATGGATGTTTGTGATGTCCTTAGGTTAGTTAGGTTTAACTAGTTCTAAGTTCTAGGGGACTAATGACCTCAGCAGTTGAGTCCCATAGTGCTCAGAGCCATACAACCGCTCGCTCACCGATAGATTTGTACCAACAGATTGGAAAATTGCGCAGATCGCACCAGTGTTTAAGAAGGGTAGTAGGAGTAATCCATCGAAATACAGACCTATATCACTGACGTCGGTTTGCGGTAGGGCTTTGGAGCATATACTGTATTCAAACATTATGAATCACCTCGAAGGGAACGATCTATTGATACGTAATCAGCATGGTTTCAGAAAACATCGTTCTTGTGCAACGCAGCTAGCTCTTTATTCGCACGAAGTAATGGCCGCTATCGACAGGGGATCTCAAGTTGATTCCGTATTTCTAGATTTCCGGAAAGCTTTTGACACCGTTCCTCACAAGCGACTTCTAATCAAGCTGCGGGCCTATGGGGTATCGTCTCAGTTGTGCGACTGGATTCGTGATTTCCTGTCAGGAAGGTCGCAGTTCGTAGTTATAGACGGCAAATCATCGAGTGAAACTGAAGTGATATCAGGTGCTCCCCAGGGAAGCGTCCTAGGACCTCTGCTGCTCCTGATCTGGGTGACAATCTGAGCAGTTCTCTTAGGTTGTTCGCAGATGATGCTGTAATTTGCCGTCTAGTAAGGTCAACCGAAGACCAGTATCAGTTGCAAAGCGATTTAGAAAAGATTGCTGTATGGTGTGCAGGTGGCAGTTGACGCTATATAACGAAAAGTGTGAGGTGATCCACTAGAGTTCCAAAAGAAATCCTTTGGAATTCGATTACTCGATAAATAGTACAATTCTCAAGGCTGCCAATTCAACTAAGTACCTGGGTGTTAAAATTACGAACTTCAGTTGGAAAGACCACATAGATAATATTGTGGGGAAGGCGAGCCTAAGGTTGCGTTTCATTGGCAGGACACTTAGAAAATGCAACAAGTCCACTAAAGAGTCAGCTTACACTACACTCGTTCGTCCTCTGTTAGAATATTGCTGCGCGGTGTGGGATCCTTAGCAGGTGGGATTGACGGAGGACATCGAAAGGGTGCACAAAAGGGCTGCTCGTTTTGTATTATCACATAATAGGGGAGAGAGTGTGGCAGATACGATACGCGACTTGGGATGGAAGTCATTAAAGCAAAGACGTTTTTCGTCGCGGCGAGATCTATTTACGAAATTTCAGTCACCAACTTTCTCTTCCGAATGCGAAAATATTTTGTTGAGCCCAACCTACATACGTAGGAATGATCATCAAAATAAAATAAGAGAAATCAGAGCTCGAACAGAAAGGTTTAGGTGTTCGTTTTTCCCGCGCGCTGTTATGGAGTGGAATGGTAGAGAGATAGTATGATTGTGGTTCGATGAACCCTCTGCCAAGCACTTAAATGTGAATTGCAGAGTAATCATGTAGATGTAGATGTAGATGTAGAATTCAGTATGGTGTTGACACACCCTTAGCCTTGATACCTCTCCTCAGTGCTGCATTCCGTGAAGAATATTCTGCCATTAATCAAGAAACCTTCCAGCACGTGATTGAACGTATGCCTGCGAGAGTGGAAAATTATGATTCTAAACACTTCTTGACACATTTCGCATTCAGTCCTGTATCTATACGATCAAATATTCGAAGTGATGTCAGCATATCTTCTTAAGCTATCTCAGGATCGACCCATTGTATTCCATGGCAATCACGCGTTAATCACAATGCAGTTTTTCGTGTCATGGTGCACTTCACGTTTCTGAATGGTTTCAGTGATACAGTGTCTGTGGAGAACGTTATGATACTATTTCCAACTTTTGTGTATGCAATGGATACAATAACCTCAAACAAAACAGGAAATAATTCATGAGTGTATGGCCAGTTATCACTATTCAGTGTGGACAGTATGTCAGCAAGTGGCTATCTTGTATTCATCACGTGCTCTGACGAACTGATAGCCTAGGTACTGGCTCAGGCTTATATCTCCTCTTCCCTCCTTCCAACCTGGCGTCCTGCATGGGGTCAACGACCCGCTGTCGACGGCAACCCTCGATCTCCTCCGTCCCCGACCAAAAATTCATTCCATCTGAAGTCTGTGTCCAGGGAAGCTGTTGCTTTGCTTAACCCCACTGCCTCTTTGTTGTGAAATATCTCCTTCCTCTTCTTAATCAAACTCAGTCTGAGGTTCCAGTTCTTACTAAAGACATAGCCCCTATTCATGAGTGTTTGCATTATTCGAATCTTGGTAGATTCCTCAATGACACAGTCCCAAAAGTTAAACCTATGCATATGAACCTTAGTGTGGTCATAATTCATTCAATGCAATTCGAATAGGCAATTTTCCGTCACTGCTGAATGTTTGGGCTGAAGCAGTCTGATGCGCCACTGGTGTACCCAGTAATGATGTCTGACAGTATACACTATTTGACCTCTGTGAGTCATCCCTCATTAAGAAAGGATCTGATAGTCCTTAGTTCGAGGTTGTCCTTGACATTGTCACATAGTGCCTGTGTTTTAGCTGGTGAGCAGAAGATGGTCTTCACAACAATATACAGAATGTCAGGCAGGGGAAGGGGGGGGGGCAAAAGATAAAAGCCCTAGGACACGGCAGATAACTGTTTTATCTTCATATACTTTTGTAAAGGGCTGTAAATGTTGAAGATTTTTTAATGTCTTGTTATTTCTTTTAATACTAATGTTGTGGTTCCAGTTAAATGACTTTCTCTTGCCAACACTTCATGCAGCTTTGTCATACGCTCTATATGTGGCGCTCCTGTGCTTTAGTATTCAGTGCTTTTTAAGTATTTGACTGCTTTTGGTAAGGATTTAGGAAGTATTAATTTTTTTGATGACTTGTACTCTTACTTTATTATTTGGATGATTGTAAAATATTGTAATAAATACAAATGGTCTCCTATATCCTGATAAGGTGCTCCCTTACCGTAGTTTCCTTACAGCAGCTGGAGGAATAGACACACTGTAACTGTTCATTATTTCCATTTCGTAATAAGATCGATTGTATTCTCTCTACAACAGTAATTTGCGAAGTCCCCTTACATGTACCCCGACTAATCAGTATATTAAACAAAATTTCCCAAAAGCTAAACAAACGTTAAACGTAAGATTCGAGGGCTTGTGAAAGACAATCAGTATGCTAACTTCCAGGTCCATAGTGTCAGAAGAAGATACGAAAATCATCCAGGCTGAAGATATCTGCAAAAATATCAGCGAAATAAATGTCTCACAAGAAAGCATAAACAGAAGTATCAGGGATGTAAATGGTCGAGAAGGAAGCGCAGGAAAAGTAGACATGATAAAAATTCCAGAGAACAAATCATGAGCAAAAGTGTCAGGGATATAAATATTCGAGAAGAAAGCATCGGTAAACGTGTCCAGGGGTGAGGAGAAAGCATCGAAAAATTTATTTAGGATACAAATGCTCGAGAAGAAAGCCGTCACAAATATGTCACGGATATGAAAGCAGAGCACACTGTAAATATAGAACCATCTTCACTTTACTCGATAGGTTAACTGAAAGGGCTGGTGGAACTGAAAGCCACGTTCCACATGGCCTATCCAATGATAAACAAATTGAGCACTACTTGAGGGTGGATTTCATTGGGAGCCATGTGCTCAATAACCGCAATGTTGGTATTGTAAACAACAAAAATTGCAGCACCAGTCATAAAAAGTTTGAAATCATTTATTAGAGTTAATCTATTTCAGTCACTGTGTGACGATCTTCAGTGCTAAAAAAGTATAAGACGTAAAATCAGATCTGAATACCATATCATGTAAGGTAGGCATAATCCACATGAGGTACATTATATTTATGACATATAGTACCCATCAAATATTAAAATCTTAAAGACTCATGTTATAAAAGCACATATTACATCATCAGCACGGCGTCAGTACAAAAGAACACAACAGCTAATGAAAAAATTTTGTACCTGTAAGCTCAGTATGACTGGCGAGACTTTCACTTACTGTGTTATCAGCCAGAGGAGCATCAGCCATCGCCCACACAGTGAAAGTTGCCCAAAGTGCACAGTAACAGTTCGACAAGACGAAATGACACAATGAGATGATGCAATCTATTACCATTGGAAAAGGACTATGCTTAAAATCTCACAGGAAAGGGCTTAGACTCTGCATAAAAATAGAAATGTACACCTGTAATGAGAATTGCGCTATTACTTTACCAACAACCATGTGTTGTACAATTTTTGATGCAACTAAAACTTCCATACATATATGGGTAAACAATTATTCCTGGAGTTTCTCCTAACGACATTAGAAAAGCAAGCAGCATGTAGATCGCAACATCATCTGAGGAAATATACGATAGAATACCTAATATCACTGAGGTGAACACTAAGCTGCATCTAGGAAAGGATACAAGTATAAGAATACCTTGTGGCTTGTGATTTGAACGCACTTCTAAAAAAAACAAATGTGAAAATGGGTTGGAGTTATGTACATGTGTTGACACACTTGAAACAGAAATTAAAACACCAGAGAGTAAAGTAGACTTTCGATATAAAGGTTCAATAGATCGTCTGTTAGATTTCCCAAGAAGTCAAGTTTGGGAGAAGAGTTTCGATAAAATTTATGAATCAGTTCAACCACTAGATATGTTTACGAACTTCCAGCATGCTGGAATACTTGCTGGTCAGCGACTTCTGTTAACCAGTTCAACGGGAAACCAACCAAAGTAGAAATTTCACTTCTTTTATTTACTTGATGAGTAGTTTCTGTCTGGGACTCATTTTTGAATCATCCTGCAGGATATAAAACCACATTTCCATTCATATACAAAACAGGTATTACCAAATTTTTAAGCAGACATCAAAAACACATAAGGTATCGCTTCAAGATTTATGCATCAGATATTCAAACTGGTATTGCCAAAAATACAAGAACCATGTCAAGCTACACACACACACACACACACACACACATATAATATATATATATATATATATATATATATATATATATATATATATATATGTATGTATGTATGTATGTATGTATGTGTGAGTGTGTTTGTGTGTGTGTCAATGTCGTTTGTGTCCATGATAGTTGCTTACCTAACCATTATCTCTGGTCTTACGTAGATAGCACTCCAATATAGTTCAGAAAGGCATTCTGTTACCACTTTCAGCTCTTCAGTTTCTGGTCTTCCATCGTTTACCCTTTTGAGTGTTTCTTGCAAATGCTAAACTGTACCATAAACGTTATGTGCAAGTGCCTCATAGTAAAACATTTTTCTCTGTTGATATTCCTTCAATATTTAATGAATTCGTCACAATATTTGGTCTTGAAAAGGTTTCTCTGATGTTTCCTGGTTGTAGAAGAATTAGCCGTTGACACTAGATCAACGTTTCTAGGGTACGACCAGTTGTGTTCTCTCCACAACAATTATTCGCCAAGTCTCCTTACATGTACCCCAACTAATCAGTATATTATATATATAATTCTGACTTCACGGTATTGCTGTTTATATGTGGTAGTATTCCATAAAAATTAGGTGTGTTTTATTACGTATTCTAAGTACTCCCGTGTGTGTATCTCGTCAGCGAGTAAGGTGTATACATGGTCTAGTCACATTAAAGTGACCTCTGCCTATGTTCGTCGTCAACGAGCAGTAACTACTTGTATACGACAGGTGACAGCACCAGTAGTGCAGGGTATATAAAGTGTGTTGAGAGGATGCTGCAAACACTACAGTCGCTGTTGTAATGCGGAAGCAGAGCCATTTATCTGACGTCCAAAAGGGCATGATGATTGGCCTTTGGGCCAATGATGGAAGCATTTCCGAAACAGCTACGTATGTAAACTACTCGCGGCGGATTAAGCATACTGTGTGTGGCAAAATGGCACGCAAAACCGGCACCGTGGCTAGTGAGGTACATCACGGGCCATAGATGACAGGAGTGAACTACGCTACGGAGAAGTGGGCGGGCGAAAAGAAGTGCGATTGATGAGCAAATAGTGAAGCAATAGATACCAACAGTGTCCCCTCAACTACCATTCAGCGAACGTTGTTGCGTGCGGGCCTCCCCAAGAGACGCCTTTTTCATGCACCCACACCGACTGCGGTTCATGTGCGACGAAAGATGGAATTTGGATGTCAGTACCGCAACTGGTTGTCCACCAAGTGGCGACAGGTGGCCTTTCAGATGAATCATGTTTTAAGCTCCATCGGACATATGGCCATCAGAGTGTACAGCGTGAAACGTCTGGAAACAAATACCCTGGAACAATCGTCGGAAGGGTTCAGGCCGGACAAGGAAGCGTTATGGCCTAGGGAATGTTTTCGTGACACTCCCTTGACGATCTCGTCATTATGGAAGACACAGTTTATGAGCACAAATATGCCTCTATCCTTGGGGACCACATCCACCTCTACATGCAGGTTGTTTTTCCTAGGCGCGATGGCATCTACCAACGGGATAATACAACGTGTCACGCAGCTCACGGTGTACGTTACTGGTTCGAAGAGCACCTAACCCCAACTGTTTAAGCCCAATAGAGTATTTTTGAGAACATTTCAATCATGCTGTACGCACCATGGATCCCCAACAGAGAAACCTAGCGCAACTGGCCATAGCATTTATGTCGGCATGGCTCCACATTCCTTTCGGTATCTTCCAGGACCTCACTGACTCTCTTCCTCCACGTCTCGTAGTGTTCACGCTGCCAAAGTTGTCTATTCCTGCTTTCGACGGGTGGTCATATTAATATGACTGGACACAGCGCTTTAGATGTTCCTATAGTGTCGAATGGGTAAATGGATTATTATAGACTTCCATGCCGTTGCACGTTCTTTGTTTCTCACGATAGCTTAGTTATTATACACCGGACATCTCTGGTACACAGAGAACGGAAAGGTGTGAATATCCTGTATAGAAACCAGACTGCTGTCGAAGGACATGAAAGGAAACCTGTGCAGTAAACCAAGGGAAGTCAGAGAAGGATATTAAAGTTCAGGACGACGAAATAATAATAGTAAAAACTGAATTTTTACGATGACGTTGCAATTCTACCAGATTCGGCAAAGTAGTTGAAGAGCATCTGAATGGAATAGACAGTGTCTTCAAAAGAGATGATAAGTATAAAAATCACCAAAAGCAAAAGAAGTGCAATGGAATGTAACTGAATTAGATCAGACAATACTGAGGGAATTAGATTAGGACCTGAGAGACTAAGAGTTGTAGAGGAGCTTTGCTCTTTGGGCAGAAAATAATTGATGATGCAGATAGCTAATAGCAGGAAAAAATTTCAGAAAAAGAAAAATTTGTTAGTAACAAATATAAATTTAAAGGTTTGAATGTCTTTCCTAAAGATACTTTGTTGTGTATTTTGCTTGTGGTTTCATTTCTATTATTACAGCTCCCGTCTGTTGTTTACCGTCATTGTACAGGCATGGTTGTTAGTTTTTCTAAGTGAATGGTGCGCTCATACATCCACTTTTCCTGTACATGGGCAAAGAAGGAGGAAATAAGGTTGTTGAATTCTACTTGTGACGAAAATGTGCAGGAGGTCGAGCGGTCAGAACTTGTGAGTGGGCATCCAGGGCTGCTGTTAAATGACAGAACAGAAAATCAGGTAAAATAAGGAGAATATATTTCGGTGTACGTTATACAATGGGCGCGCCTAGGGTCAGAAGTTACCAGTTTTTGGCTATTTTACGAGGTCAAACAACTAATTAAGTGGACAACAGCAGGGGAGGCGGTGCATTTTAATTGATGTCGGTGGCCGGTCATGGAACGTGGAGCCAGAGGTTCGGCCTCCCAAAAAGACGTCTGTTCTGATCCGGGTCTGGATCACAAGAGAGCGAGGCAACTGCGTTCTGCGCTGCAGAATCCTCCAGAGTCCATACACGTGCCCTGTACCCCACGCACGCTATTGGCTGAAACCGATGGCGTGAATTCACTAGCAGTTCAGGGCTCAAGGCGACTCTTGTCAGCAGCTTTAACTAGACAAAACTGCCTCGGTTCTGAAAGACAGGCAACTTGTGTCACGTAGGCACTGCGTAACTTGCCCTGGGAGAAAATTTGCAAAATATAAATTATTTAAACCAATTCCCTTAGATATTCCTTAACTGGCTGCCACCCTTCACATTCCTTTTCTCCCCCTGAAACTAGGGAACTTGTAGGTAGACCTCGTCCTTGTATTATGAGTTAATGTAGTGTTCAAAACAATTGTTTCATAATCATCTTCAAATTTTCGCTGTGCATTCTACGCAGCAGGGGAAATGGTAGAGCTGATTCTGTTGTGATAATTATTCTTTTTATCCGTGCATCTGATATAAAGAGGCTTTATGAACATTCAGTATGTCTGAAAACAAGGACGTTTAATCAATGCTATAAAAGCGCTCTATTTGATATGTTTAGAAGTCTTACGAAGTTTGCGTCTCATTGTTTCCAAAAGCATAACACCAGAAGAGTGCATCAGCTGTTTCATTTACCACAAGCAAGTTGTTCATTGAGTTCACAGATGTTGGTGGATTGCTTGATTATTCTCATACCTTAAGTAACTATGGTTTACTGGTATTCGGTTCAATCTTATCATACAGCAACGTGAATTTCAATTCTAATTTGTTATGCAAAAGTGGTTGGTTTGAAATTTAATATTATGTATATTTTGATTAAATTACTATGATCAGTATTGACGTTTGCATGCAGCGAGGATATTTATGCAATTACATCTGTCATTGCCATACTCTTGTAGTTATATGAAGATTTTAGTTGTATTGTTTATAAGCAGAGAAAACAGTTTTATATTTTTGCTTATTCTGACAATATTACTGAAAGCACTGTGATAACAAAACTAAACTGTCGGAAATAGAAATTAAGTGCAATGGCGCTAGTTTATAGGTATTTCTACAAATAGCAGCTGGCAGCTTTTTTAATTGTAAAAAATATAATTATCAGACACTTCGACTGCGTTAGATGAACCGTCGTTGTGATATATCATGCATTAAGTATTTATTATTCGCCAAAGCACTATTAGTGGAACAACTTTCCTGGATAGTAAGTTACCGCTTGCGGCGAAACCTTCAACCCGTCACATATACCCGATTTATTACCTAGTTCTTTAGGTGGCATTGGTTCAAGTGGATGTTAAGTTCCAGTAGTTTTGCAGAGATGAAGAGAATTCCACAGGATAAACTACCATGGGGAGCAGCATCAAATATGTTTTGAAACTGAAGAGTACAATAACATCATGTACAAATGTTGTTAGTATCAGATAATTAAACTAAAGTACTATGACGTTCACAACAATGCTGGCTTTTTAAAAAGATATGGGAAAAAATATTTTTGTTAATTTGCGCCAGAGTAACGAAGTTTCAGCTGTGCGACCATAAAAATTTTGGTCTATAGATTCCTTGCTCTAGTTAGGATTGTCCCATCCATGGGCATCCGCTGAAATTTTTCCAAGAGGGGGTAATATTATAAAATTGCAATATCTGAGATAGCTCATTCCATTAATTTCTGAACATATAGTACCCCAACAACAAAATTCGACCAAAAGTACAATAAATTCTTTTAGGTCAATGACTTATAGACATACACTTATCATTATTCAGGTAGACTGATACCTATACGGTAAGCAAATTTCAATGCTAGGGGAGGATGTTGTACCTTGGAACACTTCTCAGACTTTCGCCTGTGGCTGGTCCAGTAATAGAAGGTTAATGTATTTACTTCTTCCATTTCAGATAGTAACAGGCACTTTACATGAATTGCAACCTTTTTCTGAAATTACAAATATTTCTCTAGAAAACAAAGGTTTTTGTGAACGTGAAAAACTATTCCTAGGAACAACGTTGTCATGTAGAGAGACTGGAGCAGGTTTGTTCACTTTCCTTCTTCGTTTTTTCAACCTCTTGTTTTAAAGGTTTAGTGCGGAAACAGTGGTATATCGTTCCAGCACCTTTACAAGTAGTTAATGATTGTTACTGCTTGCCTTTTCATAAAAGAATATTTAGTACAGTACCCCACCCACGGGCCACCTTGACCCAGCAGTTGAAGTATGTCGGCTCACATAATTTGACTTTAGAATTCAGTTACGTCACTAGTTACCTAACTAAAACTTTAATTCTCACAGTTTATTTTAATACAAATTTTTACAGATTTATAAGAAACTTACAATAATAAACTGTGTTATCACTGTTATAATAACAGTTTGACAAAAAGTTTTCCAAAATTTATATCAGTCCTCGTCTGATTTCCCTGTAGGATCTTCATAGTTCAAACACTCATAAAAATTATTTTCACGTCATTTTTAACACATGTGCCACCCGACTTACGACCTGTGCATTTAATTCAGTCGTCAGATATATTGCTCTGATAAAATGGTTAAGATACCTAAGACACACAAAGCACACTCATTCTGATATTCAGCAGCTTGAAGAACCTTCTGATGAATGCCTACTTTCTTTATGGGTTTTATTTAGGGAGTTTTATAGTGTGGTTTTCCTTGAAACACGGCCACTTTTTTTTAGTAAACAGGTTTTTACGCAGAACATCCACATTTATTTTTAAAGTGTTTTGTTTTCTGTCTGTTGCAGCTTGTTCGCGTTGAGACACTGCTAATCAGATAGTTGCTTCAGAAACTCGGCCTCTTTCGGTTTTGTTCTTACAATTTTGAGCCACCCTAAAAACAAAACAATAGAACGCGGATGAGTAACAACATGATTAAATTCGAAGATACACGTAGGTCTTTTTACTTAAAAAAATATGTCTTTCAATGTCCCATTAGTAACAAAAAAATGGTTCAAATGGCTCTGAGCACTATGGGACTTAACATCTACGGTCATCAGTCCCCTAGAACTTAGAACTACTTAAACCTAACTAACCTAAGGACAGCACACAACACCCAGCCATCACGAGGCAGAGAAAATCCCTGACACCGCCGGGGATCGAACCCGGGAACCCGGGCTTGGGAAGCGAGAACGCTACCGCACGACCACGAGATGCGGGCTCCATTACTAACAATTTCAAATTTGTCTTAGAATCGCTTTAGTTGAACACTTGAACACAAGTTATGGCTTTTTGAAGGAAAAAATGAAATGTCGCATAGGTGGATAAAGTTGGAAAGTTGTGGTAAGTCCCGATGGGACCAAACTGCTGAGGTCATCGGTCCCTAGGCTTACACACTACATAGTCTAACTTACGATAAGGACAACAAACACACCCATGCCCGAGGGAGGACTTGAACCTCCGACGGGGGAAGCGGCACGAACAGTGGCAAGGCGCCTGAGACAACGCGGCTACCGCGCGCGCCTCGCATAGATGTACAGGACGTAATTTGGCTATATTAAAATTGCATTGGATATGATCTTCACTTTTACTGCGATGGACCTATTACGGTTCATGGCGCATTCTGACTTCAGTTTAACAGAATGATACCAACTGCCCATCGTGCCCCTACGGCCAATATGCACTCGTATTTCCTACCTAAGAACAAATATTCTGTTTAAATTTATGAGCGTATCAATCGAGAAAATCTTGTCACCACTGTAGTTAATAGTCGATGTGTTATATTTTTTTTTATCACATGCAAGTAATCAGTAACGTAAATCAGTTTAGGAAGGAATATTAACGAAGATAAGTTAAAACCTTAAAACATTTTGAAGCAGAAGCTATTGATAACTAACACTAATTTCCATTTTCGAGACAGGGCAAATTGTTGAGACATTAAAGAAACTGAGTTCATTCGTAAATATCACATGTTCTATGATAAAAAGAACTTCTATTTCAATATACAGGATGGTGTCTGACTGTCGAAATATGGTTTAAAGGTTCGCACGTTTTGTACCTACTTTCAATAACACTCAACATTTCATTCACCATAAAACTCTATAACTGGAGAATTAGCAATAACCTCAATACAGCTTTAATAATTCGAACATTGCTAAAATATGTAGAACTCGTGATACTCACAGACGCTGCACAAGCATAACCTTACGTCTCGCAACAACAGTAGCAGTAGAAAATGCCGGAATTTGTTTATGACGGTCTCTAGTGCCCATTCCTGCATATCATTGTAAAATTGGTCACTAGACTGAACCAACAAGGAATATCACCTGTTCCTAGGTACGATACTATATTCTGTATGCAAAGTATATCTTATGTTATCAATATGAAAATGGACGCAGCATTTTTGATTGAACTACCTAAAATTACGTCTTTATGTGACTAATTCCAGAGTATCTAACAAGTAATGGAATATGAAGCTTGAAAATATTCAGAAAAGTATATTGATTTTCTGATAATGTTCGCTTAACTCGAAACTCCAAATATGATATAGAAAATATAAACAAGAAGGCTTGAGATATTTTCTGTTGGATACTGACAAATTATATCGCATCAATACTCGTCGACGTGGAGACATAGGGTATTCATTTTAAAAAATGATTATCCAAACCTTAATGCCTTGTACAGCTCTTCGTTTGCATGAAACACTTAACGTCTGAATGCGTTTATTACACTACTTTTGTGTTTTCTGTTTTTAATGTTGCCTGCAGTACTACATTTGAACAAAACGTGTTTTGAAATCTACATTCTTGATGTTGCTTATGTAAATTGTAACCCAGGGGCAGCACAGTACTAAATGAACGTGTAAAATGTCCCAGAACCACCTTGTCTGGTAGAGAAGCTACAGCAAACTAAGATAATTGTGGTGTCACCGCCAGACACCACACTTGCTAGGTGGTAGCCTTTAAATCGGCCGCGGTCCGGTAGTATAACGTCGGACCCGTGTATCGCCACTATCAGTGATTGCAGACCGAGCGCCGCCACACGGCAGGTCTAGAGAGACGTCCTATCACTCGCCCCAGTTGTACAGCCGACTTTGCTAGCGATGGTTCACTGACAAATTACGCTCTCATTTGCCGAGACGATAGTTAGCATAGCCTTCAGCTACGTCATTTGCTACGACCTAGCAAGGCGCCATTATCATTTGCTATTTATCTTATGATGCATGTACCGTCAGACCGATGTTCACCAGTTATGGATTAAAGTTAAGTATTCCAGAAGCTACGTACCTTTTTTGCTAGTCTCTATTCCTTGCTAATTCTCACAGGCAGAATGTGTTTCCAGCCATGACATTTGATACTTTTTTTCCACTCTTCTACGGCAGAAAATGGGATCTTTGTTTCCCAGCTGACGTATTTGGGCCCATAGATTGAATAAATTTGTACGCACCTACAATATAGCATGGCAGCATTCTTCAGGGTCTACTACAGGTACAACAGCTTTTGGAAATTTGTGGTAAGTTCCTTTGGAACCAAATTGTTGAGGGTCATCGGTCCCTAGACTTACACACTACTTACTCTAACTTAAATTAACTTACGCTTAGGACAACGCACACACCCATGCCTAAGCGAGGACTCGAACCTCCGACGGGGGGAACCGCGCAAATTGTGGCAATGCGCCCTAGACCGTGCGGCTACCCCGCGCGGCACAGCTTCTGGATCTAAAGCTGAATGTATAACTAGTAAGGTCTTTTTCGTTCACAGACAAATGGTTAACTACTTTTGCGATTCTGTTGTGTAACAAGGGGAGGGGGCATTTTTGTGGGAACTGTGGACAGGCGATTGGTATATATAAACTGCTGCCATGTTTATGTTCTCATAAGTACCCGCGCGTCAGTGTGTTGAACCAGTCCCATTCTGCAGCTCGGAAGAGAGGAAGAGACGGAGAAAAGGTTGACAACTCTACTTCGGCACTGTTCTGTAAAGATTCTCATTTGCCCCCCCCCCCCTCTACCTTCCTTCCCACACTTTCCCATCCCTTTAGTCTTATCGGTATAACTGGAAGAAACAAATCGTTACAGTTCTTTAATTAAACCTTTAACTGAGCAATTGTGTAAAGCCCCTCTATCAACACACTCATATCTTAGAAATCTGTTTCACAATTCTGGTTAAATACCGTGATATCAAGTCAAGATTAATGTTGTTGTTGTTGTGGTCTTCAGTCCTGAGACTGGTTTGATGCAGCTCTCCATGCTACTCTATCCTGTGCAAGCTGCTTCATCTCCCAGTACCTACTGCAACCTACATCCTTCTGAATCTGGTTAGTGTATTGATCTCTTGGTCTCCCTCTACGATTTTTACCCTCCACGCTGCCCTCCAATGCTAAATTTGTGATCCCTTGTTGCCTCAAAACATGTCCTACCAACCGATCCCTTCTTCTAGTCAAGTTGTGCCACAAACTTCTCTTCTCCCCAATCCTATTCAATACCTTCTCATTAGTTACGTGATCTACTCACCTTATCTTCAGGATTCTTCTGTAGCACCACATTTCGAAAGCTTCTATTCTCTTCTTGTCCAAACTGGTTATCGTCCATGTTTCACTTCCATACATGGATACACTCCATACAAATACTTTCAGAAACGACTTCCTGACACTTAAATCTATACTCGATGTTAACAAATTTCTCTTCTTCAGAAACGATTTCCTTGCCATTGCCAGTCTACATTTTATATCCTCTCTACTTCGACCATCATCAGTTATTTTACTCCCTAAATAGCAAAACTCCTTTACTACTTTAAGTGTCTCATATCCTAATCTAATCCCCTCAGCATCACCCGATTTAATTTGACTACATTCCATTATCCTCGTTTTGCTTTTGTTGCTGTTCATCTTATATCCTCCTTTCAAGACACTGTCCATTCCGTTCAACTGCTCTTCCAAGTCCTTTGCTGTCTCTGACAGAATTACAATGTCATCGGCGAACCTCAAAGTTTTTCTTTCTTCTCCATGGATTTTAATACCTACTCCGAATTTTTCTTTTGTTTCCTTTACTGCTGCTCAATATACAGATTGAATAACATCGGGGAGAGGCTACAACCCTGTCTCACTCCTTTCCCAACCACTGCTTCCCTTTCATGTCCCTCGACTCTTATAACTGCCATCTGGTTTCTGTACAAATTGTAAATAGCCTTTCGCTCCCTGTATTTTACCCCTGCCACCTTCAGAATTTGAAAGAGAGTATTCCAGTTAACGTTGTCAAAAGCTTTCTCTAAGTCTACAAATGCTAGAAACGTAGGTTTGCCTTTTCTTAATCTTTCTTCTAAGATAAGTCGTAAGGTTAGTATTGCCTCACGTGTTCCAACATTTCTACGGAATCCAAACTGATCTTCCCCGAGGTCCGCTTCTACCAGTTTTTCCATTCGTCTGTAAAGAATTTGCGTTAGTATTTTGCAGCTGTGACTTATTAAAATGATAGTTCGGTAATTTTCACATCTGTCAACACCTGCTTTCTTTGGGATTGGAATTATTATATTCTTCTTGAAGTCTGTGGGTATTTCGCCTGTCTCATACATCTTGCTCACCAGATGGTAGAGTTTTGTCATGACTGACTCTCCCAAGGCCATCAGTAGCTCTAATGGAATGTTGTCTACTCCCGGGCCCTTGTTTCGACTCAGGTCTTTCAGTGCTCTGTCAAACTCTTCACGCAGAACTCCTGATAACGACATCCTCTTGAGTAGTCCCCGTCCGGAGATCCGAATGGGGGACTATTTTACCTCCGGTATATTTTACCCAAGAGGACGCCATCATCATTTAATCATACAGTAAAGCTGCATGTCCTCGGGAAAAATTACAGCTGTAGTTTCCCCTTGCTTTCAGCCGTTCGCAGTACCAGCACAGCAAGGCCGTTTTGCTTAATGTTACAAGGCCAGATCAGTCAATCATCCAGACTGTTGCCCCTGCAACTACTGAAAAGGCTGCTGCCCCTCTTCAGGAACCACGTGTTTGTCTGGCCTCTCAACAGATACCCCTCCGTTGTGGTTGCACCTACGGTACGGCCATCTGTATCGCTGAGGCACGCAAGCCTCCCCACCAACGGCAAGGTCCATAGTTCATGGGATTAATAAGATTTATGAATTTATCAGCATGTACTGTGAAATTAATCCTATTTCAACCAGAAACTGATAAGTATATATCCTTGCAACAATTTCTTACATCATTGCAGAATGAATTTACTTTGGAGTTAAGTTCCCGCTTAGAGCTGGAACCAAAGTGAAGGTTGTGCGCCAGTGATGATGGTGACAACATTTAACGACTGTGAACTCGCGCCGGCCGATATGGCCGAGCGGCTCTAGGCGCTTTAGTCTGGAACAGCGCGATCGCTACGGTCGCAGGTTCGAATCCTGCCTCGGGCATGGATGTGTGTGGTGTCCTTAGGTTAGGTAGGTTTAAGTAGATCTAAGTTCTAGGGGACTGATGGGGACTGATGACCTCAGATATTTAGTCCTATAGTGCTCAGAGCCTTTTTTTTTTTTGTGAACTCGCGGCACGGCTCTAGCTGACATAATAAATACTTCTCATTACAGGCTTGATACAGCCCTGTGTAACGTAGGATTCAGTGTGCCGTAAACACAGGTCGCTCGCCGTAATGGACTTTAATATCCACACAAAAGATAGAGAAGTAATGGAGCATGATTTTGTTGCAGACACTTCTATTACAAGGAACTGGACCATTTGCGAGGCCTTTATGACACCTTAACTTACTGCAGTCTAGAGGGCCAGTGCTGACGCACTGAAGTAATTTTGAATGCTCAAGCAATACCTGGCTAAAGTATATTACTTTCTTACTGCTGACCACAAAATAATTACGCTGAAGCATTAATAAAACTCACCGTCTGTAGTATTGTTGGAGGCATTGGATTTGCGCATAGTTCGTATTTAAATTTATCTCTGCCTTGAGTTACTTCACATCGTTCATTTATGTTCGTTAAAAATGTTTTATCGTAACAGGAACGTGACCCCCGAGACAATCCGATCTATTGTGGAAGATGCTGTATTTCGATTTCAACTTGCGGCAAAAACCGATGAACAGCATATTGAACATGACTTCCACCCCTCTCACAACAATTACATATCGATGTCTTTTTTTGTTTTGTTTTTTTGTTTTTGGCTCCAAGAAAATTAACAACCGAATTAATTTTGCTTTTTACACCGTTCTTGCCCCAGGACAATTAAAAACTGGTGTAATATTGCTGTTTTGTGGTTTTAGCCTCAGATCATTTAAAAACCGACTTTTACCATCCGATGTTTCACGATCTTGCCTTGGTGGATGGGCTTACCTAACTAATAGTGGCACAATTGTTGACTTCCGAACATGTGCAGTCATGCACATTGAACAGCACGGATGTCATAATGTAGAACTCAAACCACTCCATCGTACTGCGAATTATTTGTCATTTGTAGCCGACCTCATTTACGTAAGGACGCTTACAGCGTTCGGGCATTCACAACGGAATTAAGTGATGGTGGTGTGACCCTCTACTACGTACCCTCCGACTCAACGTTGAAATATTAAAAGTTTGGCTGGTTACGTTGTCTAGTTGCTCGTAGTTGCCGCATTACAGGCCAAATACTGCTGAGTCTACAGTATACGATAAGAATCCACACATGAATCGAATGGTCGAAGGTTTCTATCACTTGGCAGTTGCGAATTATGAATGTAACATACAAATTTATAAGTGAAAGATCGCAATTAAATAAAATCTTCAGGTCTATCTTAACGACTTTAAATGATGAGTACGATAGTAGAAGTACTATTGAGAAGGTGGTATATTGCTGCAAAACACTTATTGGTGTCGATGTCCAGCAATTAATTAAAATATTAGTTGAATAACAGGGAAATAATAGATTCCTAGAGGACGTAATTAGTTATGAACAACAATACAGCTCGGGAGATATTCACTTCTAAACGCACACTACGTCTTCACTGTAGAAGCCACGGAAATCTCACTAGTGCACAAGTCGGCACTCCAAAGTATTTCTATCTGCCACGTCCACGCGCAAACAGCTCCACACTCTCCCAGTCTCTCCGTCGACTCCCGTCGCGCCTTCACGTCCAGCACTTTCCGACCTGTCCCGTACTCTCCTGCACTCTCACCACTCCCCTCCAGAAACCATGCTCTCCTCCCTTTTCCATCCAGTCTCCCCATTTACGAGCGCTGTGACTGGCTAGAGCGCTCCAACCATATCTTCAAGCGAACGCACATACACAAACATAATGAAACACTTTCTAAATACTGGATTTACATTTAAGTAATTTGAAATTAAATAAATATTCCTACAGCTGGACCATAAACACGCTCTAAAACACATTATTAAACACATAAACAAATAAATAAACATATATCAAAAGAAATAGAACAACAGGTAGGCCAGTGGCCTAATGTCCCTGTGCTTTCTAAAACGCAGTAAATATTTAACCAATTTCTTCAGGAATAATATATATCGGATATAAACAGAGACATAGATGAATAAATATATTTATAAGCATGTTGATACCGTTTCCCCGTGTAACTGTGGAATACTTATGGCCTGAGGCGATCGATAGTAATCGGCCACTTTGACGTCCAATAACTCATGTTCTATTTAAGTTACATGCCTGTAGTTCATACCAATTTAGGTTTACACTAATAGCTTTTTATAAACACCTAGATCGACGAAATCGAATGAACCATTTATATTTGGGAAATTCGTTGCTGGGCGTTAAAGATATTGAAAATCTGATTACACCATCAGAATCATCCTGCAGATAATGGTAATTTACATGTTTCTTTTTGAGGTATCACGATTCATCTGGCTACTATTAATTTCTATACGAACTGTGAAATGTCTGCCATTAAGGTTTCACAAACTCCGCCATCTTTGGCATTCCCGGCGTGTCTCCTTCATCAACACAAAGCACCGTCCTCGTCACAGCTGAATTCCCAGCCACGCGGCTGGACCATGCGCTGGGGCTACCCCTCTCGTCCGGGCTAACGTTAGGCACCACGTGTTTGCTGCCGGGCCCCGGCTGGCCGAGCGGCCGCCCCAACTCCGAACATATAATATTTCCAGGGCGCCACAACTCGCCCGTTACCTCACAACCGCCATCTGTTGGCAAAACTTTCCTTATATATATATATATATATTTTGTTCCATGTCGTTTCCCCAAGCGTCAATAATATGCTTTTCAAATTTGAGGTCATTCTGAGCAGTGGTTCTCTTTCTACGCCGTTTTGAAACTGGATATTTAATTATAGACACCATAACATTCGCTATCAACAGATTAACAGATCAGTAATTGTATTGCCCAGCGGTTGCATATGTTGCGGCAATACCGCGAGTTTTCATTTATACTTGCGAACTCATGTACTCGCTCTTCTTCCTACGCGGTGTGGTTCACTTGTGCCCGACAACAGATTGATGTGGGGAATTTTCAGTTAAGTGGGCAGCTCTGAGGACTCGCGAGTCGAGCCTCCAAGCATACGCAGATGGCGTGTTCGGAGTTGACATCATACGATCCGCTGGGGAGTTTAAAGTGAGTATAGAGAGCTTATTGATGATGTCTAACACACTTTCTTCAGCGCATTGCGACACCAGAGCCAAAAATTTGATCACGTCCGTCAGTTTATCAGGATGTCGATCTACTTGTTAAGCTCTTTAGGCAAAGTTTCATTCGAGCTGCCCTTAACGTTTCGTGAAGCTCGAGTGAATACAGAAGCGAATGCAAGGGACTGTTTTAACAAACTGAACAAGTACTAACATTTCCAAGAGTGTAATATGATTCCGTCGATCCCATGAACGTGTCATAGTGACGCAACTTATTAGGGTCCTTGTGTTGCCGTAAAAATGTTTCAACCACTCACGCAATCTTGTGCTTTCCCTGTGTTTAATAGGCTGTCGACGGTGATTTCGTTCGAGAGAAGCAAACCTCGAACTGGACGTGGCTACGAGAAGTGGTCGGCAATGGCAGTTTCGAGGGAAAAATCGAGGAATTTCTCTGAAGTAGAACCATAGCATGAGCTGACGGTGATTTGAAGTGCCCTACATCTGAGCGCACGTTCAGTGCCTTAAACATTGGATCACTTCGTTTGGTCCCACGTAGTCACTACGAGTAAAGTAATCAACTTCGCTGCCGATGTATTACTTAGGTTACGTTCATTCCTACCTTTACACTATACTTGGCGCAGTCAGCTGCATTAAACCGGATTTGGAGGTTTACCAGATATAAACCGAAGACTACTATTAAAAGATGGAAGAAATATGCTATAAACGTAAGTCCAGAAACAGATACTTGTTGAACAAAAAATGAGTAGATTTAATCAGCCTGACAATCGACTAAGTTTGCCAGAAATAAATTTTCCAACATGTAAGACATTTCTGCGTACCTCTGACTCCTAAAATCCAAGACATTTGCAACTGCTTCTTGGCATTCTGCAACAGATAGTCAGCTTGTGGACAGCTTGTCCTTCACAAGGGGCCGAGTTTTAATTTAATGCTACTCTAAGAGGTCTCAGACTGCTCGTTCGAAAATTTTGTAAATGTTATCAGCATTTTCACTGGCACCCATACGCCAAGCGAAACGAGCGAGTTTTATGCTATCGTAAAAATTTTTGCCAGTAACAGATTATACAGTAAATAGTATATTTGTGTATATTTTCAGCCACCTTATAAAGGTTGCGCTTTTCTTTACATGTTACTCTAATAGACACTATGAGGTCGTAAAATTGGGTTTTAGTCGCATTTTAGTTTATCTTTTGGCACAGTAAACAAAGATATTACTGTATAATTTTTTCGTCTTTCCAGCATAATTAAGTAGAACTTCTCCTTTTATGACTTATTTCGTGTTGCTGTAAATTTTAATTTGTTAATATCAGTAAATATCTTCAAAATGTATGTTTAGATTCATTGCCGTACAAACCAAATTTTTATTAACCTTTTTTTCAGAAATTTAACTATCTTATTCTTGCCAGTTCATTGTAGACCATGAGTGAAAAGTACCTGACATGTAGAATTGTTACTTCCAGGGTAAGATGTGCCGGATGCATCAGTTTTCATTTTAAGTGGTGTGACTGTAATGGCATGAGAATTACGAAACTAAATTAAGTTATTCGGCAATTTTCTAGGGTGTGTAGATAAGAATATAGTAGAACAACAGTGGATAATCGCTGTTCTTCAGGCTGCTTTAGATAAGACCAAGAAAGATCTGGACAGGTTAAGAGTGCAAAAGGGTAAAGAGACGTGGGAATGGCAAGAGGTAATAGAAGACATAGGAATAGGACTGCATCTGGCAGGTTTTTGTTGCATGTGAAAAACAAGCTTGACCTGCTGCTTCTGTTAGAAACGAATCAGTCTCCAGCAGGTACAGGTGTAGACAGGACACAACAGACTTTCAGCATGGAATTGAAAGGTAAAATGCAGGAAAGCCAGTATAGGGAAAGAAAGTTTGTTGTTAGGTATTTATGCTCTGGATGTAACTAGAGCTGATTCAATATGAACTCGGATCAGAATACCAAGTCACGACGTTTTTCAAACCTAGCGCTGGTCTTCTTCTGATACCTTAGGAGTGTGTGGGTCAGATAATACTATTGACAAAGATCCTGTGTACAATATAGAGGGTGACCTGGGACAGATAGCGTCAGCATCGACATGTGTAAGTCTTAAACATTTATGTGTTCTAAAACGCCACGATCAACCTTATTTCAGCTCTTCGGTCAAGAGAGCAAATTTGGTGTGTTATCGTCTGCTAATATCGGATGTAGGGTCACACTTTGGCGTCGTTCCTGCTGAGTCTGCCAGGAGGTGGAATTACATTACGCATTCCTTCACCTCAAGAGAAAATGATAGGGTAAACTGCCTTAGCTAACAGCAAAAATCATGTAAGGGGAGCAACATTTATGGGTGCTAAAATACCAGTATTTACAGGTATCAGAGCAGCTCCTTTTTTAGGGTAGGAAAGGCAAAAAGGAACCAAGTTTTAAGAGGATCGAAATGAAGATTCAGTTTGAGAAAGAACCTTATCTGCAAAATTCTAATACACTTCATCACTACAAACAGCTGTTAGTTGAAAATTTTGGGCAATCACGATGAATTTTATTTGCAATAATTATACCTAAACCGCTTAACATTATTTAAGGACTTAGGAGGAATGTTAATAAACTACCTATTTGTATTGATGCATTAGAATAGTTAAATCAAGTTGATATAATGTGCTCCATGTATACATATCTTGGTGACCCTCTACAATCCACCCCCACGATCACTTCAGTGCTAATCTACTGACCCCTTGATGTGTCGGCCAGCCGGGGTGGCCGAGCTGTTCTAGGCGCTACAGTCTGGAACCGCGCGACCGCTACGGTTGCAGGTCCGAATCCTGCCTCGGTCATGGATGTGTGTGATGTCCTTAGGTTAGTTAGGTTTAAGTAGTTCTAAGTTGTAGGGGACTGATGACCTCAGAAGTTAAGTCTCATAGTGCTCAGAGCCATTTGACCCTTGATGTATCAAAATGTATGCTATCAACTGGCACCTTCTTTTAGCCATGTTACGCCACAGATTTATTTTCACTCCAATTATGTTCTATACATGCTCACTGGTTACGTGATCTCCCCCTGCAGTCTTCAGGATTTCTCTGTAGAGCCACATTTCAAAAGCTTATACAGCTCTATTGTCTAAACAGTTTATCATCTACGTTTAACTTGCACACAGGGCTACACTCCAAACAAATACCTTGAGAAAAGGCTTCCTGACAGTGAAATCTATATTCGGTTTAACAAATTTCTCTTGTTCAGAAACGCTTTTCTTGCCGTTGCCGATCTACATTTTGCCGGCCGGGGTGGCCGAGCGGTTATAGGCACTACAGTCTGGAACCGCGCGACCGCTACGGTTGTAGGTCCGAATCCTGCCTCGGGCATGGCTGTGTGTGATGTCCTTAGGTTAGTTAGGTTTAGGTGGTTCTAAGTTGTAGGGGACTGATGACCTCAGCAGTTAAGTCCCATAGTGCTCAGAGCCATTTGAACCAATCTACATTTTATATCCTCTCTATTTCGACGCCTGTCAGCGCCTCAACTACTCGTTTCTTTGGAAGTGAAATTATTACATCCTTGTCGAAGAGTGAGGTTATTTCGCTTGTCTCAAACATATTATACACCAGCTGACCGCTGATATAGATTTGTTAAGTGTTGCAGGATCAGGTTAGCATCTCCTGTTTGTTGAGTAGAAATGCAGAAATTTAATAACATAGAAATTAATAAATTTTGCATATGGCTTGTGCAACAGTAGTCGAACGTCTTTGGTTACTTTAATGTCATTCGTAGGCTGCCAATGTTGAGAAAGAGCACGTTGTGCTGCTAGATGTGAAAATGAACTGCGGAGGAGATTGAAACCGGTAATTTTTAATAGAAGAAATAGTTTTCGAGGTGGCGTTCGCTCGTTAACGTTAAACAAATATTTGTAGGGGCTAACCATACGCGACTGTTTTTGGGGTTTCTACCGTGAGATTACGATACAACGAATTCATCCAAATCGATCTGGTTTTCGGCAAATGACGAGGTTTTTCTATTAGTGTCTTCTTCTGCTCCTCTGGATGGCAGAAGCGTAGGAGCTACTGAGTGCCCTCACGAAAAACTACAATAACAGATATTCTATCAGCAGAAAGAGCAAATGCAGACATGTGTACAGTCAAATTGGTCTTACATTGAAGCTGATTAAGTAATTCTTACACACTGAAGCTTTGTAGCATCAGTCCCGTTTATTTGATGTCAGATCGATCACACGATATTTTCCAGTGAAAAAAAGGAAAAAGAAAAGATAATCAGTATCCACGACTTTTGTTGCTGTGGAGGAATGTAGTTCGAAGTACTGAACCAAACACAATCCAATGACCCATAACAAATAGTTCTCTAATAAAGTGAGCTGCCTTTTTCCTGTTTTGTCGAACGCTGTACTTCAGAAAAGATAATATATCGCCCTCCAGACCAACTGATAAAGGATGTATAGCAAGGTCTGTGACTGGATTTAAAACTTTTTCACAGAGGGAGCTTGGCACATTATCTTGCTTACAGCGTGATAGACGGACACAGGTGCAGTTTCGAGCGCGCCCAGGCAAGTTATTATAATTATGCCTATAGATAACTAGCAGATAGTGTTATTTTCAGTATGAAACATCCCGCAGAATACGGAGTTGTCAGCAAGAAAATGTAATCCACTAAAATTGGTTCTAATTGGCTGTTAGATGTTATCGAAATCTCACCTGGCGCAAGTACAGGCAGTTAGTCCTCAATATAGAGTAATGGATTTTGTAGGTATCACGAAGCGTAAATACCGTAGTGATAATGAGTCACAACTGGAGACGATCAAGCCAACCAAACACCTAGGTGTAGCGAAATGTGGATATGCACTGATTAACTCGTGTCGCTCATGGCCTGGTGCAAGCTTTTCTGACTGACGCCATTCAAGTTGTTTTTGTGTCGTTTGTTTTAAGTATAATTGCCTCATGTACAAAAGTTCTATGAGCACGTGTATCATGCAGTTTCGTTGTGTTGTCATTCATAGCGATCACGATGAGAGAGAGCAACCTCCTTGTAGTCAATTTCTCTCAAATAGCCCCAAGGGGCTGCGGAAAACAGCGTCCCCATTCGACGTAGCGATCATAGTCAACAGTGTCGTATATCCCCACTCTATGAGATAACTAGGACTTTTGTGTGAAGCGCGTCATCAGAAATTCTACGTCGACACTTTTTATCCCGCAGTCATCCAGATTCACGCAACGACCATTGTTCGATCTAGTGATGTCTCATCCGACTACCACGATAGGTGTTTGAGATCGCCGCTTCAGCGACATGGTAACCAATTCAGAGAGTGATGGCGTTAGTACCAGTGCAGCAGATAGTGCAGATAGAGGTCGGGAGAGACACGTCACATAGGGATGGCTGTTGTTCCACTACAGGAAATAAGTAAACAGCCCGGACGCTGGATTGGCAACTCATATACAGCGATTCAAAAATTGTTCAAATGTGTGTGAAATCTTATGGGACTTAACTGCTAAGGTCATCAGTCCCTAAGCTTACACACTACTTAACCTAAATTATCTTAAGGAGAAACACACACACACCCATGCCCGAGGGAGGACTCGAACCTCCGCCGGAACCACATATTCAGCGATTCTCCAGGCATTCGACAATCAAAAACCTTCTATAGGAATGGCACAGAGTACAGCGTGATTCAGCACTCTAAGTCATTCCTTTTCAATCATCCACTGCGCAGTGGAGTCGCCATTTACACCGCCTCAAGAGTGTAATTTACGATGACCTATTCGATTACTGTACTCTGTTCTTTTTAACTTCATATGCACAGCCACTGAGCTTGCTGCACTGCTGGTAGCACTTTGGAACCGACGACTGATTCCTTCCGCTGGTTTCATGAAATCTATTACAACTGTATTCTACAATGCTCGACTGCCCCTGTCGGTCCATATATGAGGTCTGTCTTTTCTGGACTTGCTTTAGCTGTGGTTGTTCCTTACCTTTTCCGCTTCGCAATCACATCCCCAACAGCCGACATGAGCAGCTCTAGAAGGGTTAAAATATCCCTGATGGATCTGTTACTGAGGTGACATCCAATGACTAGTTCACGTTCGAAGTCGCTGAGCTCTTCTAACGGACCAATGGTGCTCTTACTGCAGCTCTACTGACAACACAATACACCCCGTCTCCTTTTATACTGGCGGCTCCACCTTTTTTGTTACAGTTGGTGGTCAGTTCCGCATTAGATAAAGATGTCCAAATACTTTTAATCAGAAAGATTATTCTCCCCGCGCTTCATCAATGAATGGAGAGGAATGAAACCCAAATATGTCCTACAAAAACGGGTTGATTGAAGAATAATGAAGCAGGGTCGATGGAATTTGAATGAACAAATGGGATACATCTGTTCACTCGTAAGGCGTTAAATGTTTTCATACATTCCGTGCCTTCCCTTCACCTTTCTGTCCGTTGTCGTTTGCACTGAACCTAGGGGAGTATTTTCATACTTGCAGCTTTGCATCACATTGGGAGTAGAAATACAGTGATGGAGGTTGCTTTCGGACTGGGGTAAGTGGGGGGTGCGGAGAGGCTTCGCCTTTGCCATGTAATTGGATTAGTGCGAGGCTCGAGGCTCGCGTGATGCGGGCGGCCATCATAAATTAGCGCGGCCTGCCGTCGCCACGGCACTGCTTTCACAATTTATAATTCCAGGTTGCTGCACGGAAACAAGTTCGTGTATTTGTCTGGACGTACTTTTTTTCTGAAACACGATAGAGTGAGAAAAATACGTGATTTTACACTGTTCACTAAGCCCAAGGCAACGTTAAAAACGTCAGGACTTTTATTTCAGAAAACAATACCAAGCCGTTAGACTCATTTAGCCTCTCGAAGTTCTATATATTGAAAATTACCAGGTACAAAATTTTTGAGGTTCCGTGACCACTCTTTCACGTATTGCCTCTTACCTTTCGCTCGGACATCCACGGATATGTTTCTTTAATTATTTTCTTTTGACGCTGAGCCAACACGAATGGCTGACATTATCAGAGAACCATCCTCCGTTGCCGGTGATGAAGTGGTGTCTAGCCCGCTACCGGAGATTGTACACCATGCTTACAAAAAGTTAAAAGACTGATTTTATTCAGCCGGCTGGAGTGGCCGAGTGGCTCTAGGCGCTACAGTATGGAGCTGCACGACCGCTACGGTCGCAGGTTCGAATCCTGCCTCGGGCATGGATGTGTGTGATGTCCTTAGGTTAGTTAGGTTTAAGTAGTTCTAAGTTCTAGGGGACTGATGACCTCAGAAGTTAAGTCCCATAGTGCTCAGAACCATTTGAACCATTTTTGAACTGATTTTATTCGTGGTGTATACTGCATCAGCGTAGTGGTTACAGTGACCCTTGAACTAACAACTGTACGCTATACATGTGCTTTGCAAAGAAGGAAGGAGGGAAGATTGGTTTTAACGTCCCGTCGACATCGATGTCATTATAGACGGAGCACAAGTTCGAAGTGTGTCACGGATGGGGAGGGAAGTAGGCCGTGTCCTTATAAAGGAACCATCACAGTATTTGCCTGGACCGAATTTGGGAAATCACGGAAAACCTAAATCTGGATGGCCGGACGTTGGTGTGAACCATCGTCTTCCAAAAGCGAGTTCAGTGTGATAATCATTGCGCAACCTCGCGCGGTATTTGCATTCGACCAGTCAGTATTGACCGTGCAATGTTAAGTAACGCACTTGCGACAGTAGTGTGCCAACGTTGCCGTGTCACCAATCACAATGTAGCAACATCTCTGAATCAAGTGTTGAAGACATTTTCCAGAATATTTTGAAGAAGAGAAAGTATGTGATAACTTTGTCCGTCACTCATTGACTCCAAAGCACTGACGTTTGAAATGCAAAACGTGGACAAATCTTCTTCGGGGAAAAAATCATCATTGGTGAAGAAACTTGTTGTTACCAATACAAACCCACGAACGATAAAGTGCAAAAATTCATTTGAAGGGTCAACGCTGTGACGACGGAAACGACATTCAGTCCAATGTGACGCGCTAGGTACACAACATCCCAAAGAAGGAATTTTCTGACAGTTTCACATTGTTGTATGAAAGTTTTGTGCGTTATATTCAAGTGGGGGATGGGACTATATATAACACCTGAACCACTAAGAAAACATCTTAACGTTTCTCTGAATTTTACTATCTCGAAACTTTTGAACTGACGGGGTATGTACCTATCGCTCACGTCTGATGAACTTTGTTTGATTATTGCCGCTGTTGTTCTCCGCTTCTTACTTGGAAAGGTCGATCCCTGCTGCACGGGAATCCAGAATCTGTATTCCTTGAGACATTCTTCTTTCTTCGTAAATCAATTGTCATGTTTATGAATTTCAGTGGCTTCCCTGAGCAAAAGGCGTGGTACCTTTCTATACAGCGAGAAACTGCGTGTCGGTGTATTTTATTATGTGGTCGGTCTCACAGAGCGTGTGCTCCCCGCCACGTTCGCTTTCTCCACCTCTCCCGACCTGCCATACAGTCTACATGTATTTTCGATGATCATGATGTTGATGGATCATTTGGTCGTTCTAATAACAATATTTTCTACATACACACGCGAAGTGGTGTATGCTCTATATTGGGAGCGGATCATTTTTGTCCTTTGACTCTCTGTTTGACTCTCTGATCTTCTTGATCAGTTTGGAAATAGCTTTTACGTCGGCTCTGCATAACACACAGTCAGTATTGTTTGTTACCATGGGGATGTATGGTAAAAATATCGTACCCAACATTTCTTCTTCCGACGTATCAGTTCGATGAGTGCTCGGTTTCGTGAGACTTCTTATGCAACTGGAGGAGCACGCATTGATCTTCAGTACGCATTCCATGTGTTACATACCGCTGCTCAGATATTCGTCTTGCGTGCGTTACGAGTGTTCACTCATAAGCAAAAAAAGAAAAATAATTGGAAATTTGTGGTAAGGTCTTATGAGACCAAACTGCTGAGGTCATCGGTCCCTAAGCTTACACACTACTTAATGTAACCTAAACTAACTAACGCTAAGGACAACATACACCCATGCTCAATGGAGGACTCGAACCTCCGACGGGGGCGGGGCGGTGGGGGGGGGGGGGCAGTCTCAGGGACCGTGACAAGGCGCCATAGACCGCTCTGCTACCCCGCGCGCTTCTATGGTTCGAGTGAAGATTTAGAGGTCTGTGGAAGTTTTGATCCGTGTTTATCGGCTATCGATACACGCTGTGGCCCAGATTCTCATCATTCCTCGCCACCAGCACATCTACAAAGGGCATCTGTTTATCCTTTTCCCCAGCCTTATTTTATTTTGAGAGGGAGACTGTTGAGGTGTGTTACGAAGTCATCGAGCTCTTCCTCACTATGTCTGCCCACGGCGAACGTGTCATCAGCATACTATAACGACTCGTTAGGTTTACAAGGTGGTTAGTCCAGCGCCCTTCTTTGACAATGGTCAATGAAGAAACTGACAATCACCGAACTAAGTGGATCTCCCGAGATTCATTAAGTAGCTCTTTGGTAAACAGAGGAACAACAACAAAGCTGACATGGATGTCATTTAGTCCAGGTTTCTGTTTCTTCAATTTATCAATGAATTGTCCCAAATGCATCGATATATCTCGAATGCAGCTGAATCAGAAAGATCAAATATTTTATTAATTTATATGTTGGTGACATATGAGCTCTTACGATCGATCTTAATGCTACGCGGTCTTTGTGCATTTTTGGCCACCGATTCAACGGGGATTGTCCGGCTTCTGTGTTGTGCGGCTTCCTCTGTACGTCTGCAGACAGAGAAGACGCCTTGGTTAACCGATTCGTAGTCCGTGTTTGCAGTGTTTTGTTTCAGTACTTCATGAAGCTGACTACAACTTTAACAAGAAAGAACAAAGCCGCAAGATAAACGGATTCTGGATTCCCGTGCTGCAGCGAACGACCACTGCAGGTAACAAAGTCAGAAGCAGAGCGATAACTACCAGGGAAAGGCTGCCAAACGTCGTGACAGGTGCATATTATCTGCAGGTTCTGGCATGACCTCAGTCTGCCATTAACAATAGTGGTAAATCCTAGAAGACGACAGGCACTTGTGCTGGTAAAACATCAAAAAGTTCAGTTAACCAACCTCGGTCGATGATCCAGAGACGAACTCAAACAGGTAATACGTTGCCAGGTAAATACCTTCCTTATAGGCTTCTTCCGTATGGTAAGATATAAATTCTCCATCTCCCTCAATCTTAGGATGATAAATCAATATGTATCACGGGCTGATGTTACCTTTCCTCCCCACACCACTTTGCATATCTGGTCTTCAGTGTCACCTCTTATCTGACTTAACGACCGTGCGTTTAGTGTAGTGTGGTATTTCTGTTTTGATGAAGATAGAACAAGGAGGGTGCATCCTGTGGAGACATATAGACCGCTCCACTTGAAAATTACCAAGGGAGCCACCGCGCTTAAATTAAACCCAGCAATTTAGAATGTAGTACCTTAATGAAGAACTGTGCGTCACTACATCTCTTCCCCTTGTCGGGTGAAAATTAGTGTTGAATATATCTTCTATCGTAAGGGTACTAACCGGTAACATTCCAGTCCAGAATCACAGAACAAGCATTGTTAACGAGCTCAACTATGGGAGACTGTAGTTTTTAGAAACAAAATCTACCTTCCACGCTCCGTATGAGTGAAATGTCGCTGCATCATTTAGGTGCTTTTGAATACATAGATCTATCCCAGTTGCTTGCGTATGTCGAGCACAGACTGCATAATCAGCTATAGTGAGAAGAGACTTAAAATTTTCGTATTACTTATCAAAGCGAATTCCAACTGGATGAAGGATGTCAGTTTCAACGTCATGTGGCTATTCAACATTCCTCCATCACTGTTGTCCACTGATACTACGATTAAAACATTTGACTGCCTTGCTGTGACATCTGATTCTAAAGATTATAATAACATCGAAGATTAAAATAACATCCAAAACAGAATTGACCGATGCTGGAGAGAAGTGAGGTAAATGTACGCAGCACTTTGAAAATATGTTTAAAAACCGTATCATGGACATGAAGAGCATGTGAAACTTCCCTGTGTTAGATGCGCCATTAGCCCACTAACGACACACGTGCACCACTGATGGGTGCGAAGAATTCGTAAGCTTCCTGTTCCGTAAATACTGTACCTCTTCTCCGAAGCCAGTATCTTCCACTCTCTGCAACTGAAATAGATCACTCTGATAAGCCGTGAAAACAGATTCAAAATTTACATAAGCAACTCATCAGTCTTCTCAGGGAATTACTTGCTCAGTAACTACAATATGCAAAAATTAGCACTTACGCACGGTGGAGTATAAATGCGACGTACATGAAATGCTCTAAACAATGTGACATTACGATGTATGTCTTTATCTGGTTACAGGGACCGTAATATTATACACATTAATAAACATTTTACCTATCAAAATCAGGGTCTTCGAGTTCTTTGTTGCATGTGACAAGGACTGCATAGATATTCTTTTTACAGTCAGTATTAAAGTGCTCACTGTGCATTAAGTACACATAATAATAACAATAATAACAATAAACACAGCATATCAAATTACAATGCTGGATTTATTATTATATCATTTGTCGAACATTTCACAAGAGTATAGGACAGTGCAGGATATTGGCGGTTAAATCATGCAGATCCCAGTGGACTGATATTATATAAGTGCTGACGGTTTTCAAAGGGCCAATAAGATCTTTCGCCACTGCCCTCTGTGTGTCGTGAGTTAGATGAGTTAGTGGGACCACTTTCACTGGTTTACGCCAGGTCACTGTAGTTCGATTTCAAGTCTTCCTATCTGTAATTTTTTGCACTTGTTTGTCGTCGAGTCGACTATCACATGGAATGGAAATGCAATGATCCACACTTTCTTATTCTCCGCAACTGTAATTCTGCATTCGATTTGTCTCAAGTTGGAAATACCACTTTAAGTAAGCATGTTCGTTATCTACAACATTTCTCCTGGTTTGTGGTTCCACCAATTATTTAGCACTGGCAATAGTAATTTTGCGATAGTTTCCAGTGGATCATTTGTGCCACAGCAATGTGCCTCTGGCTCTAATCGGTGTGAGTGGCCTTTCTGGAAAAATTCAAAATGTGCTGAATATTTCCTCTGTTTCTTTTGCAGAATCTACATTCTTATTTCTAGATTCTGACATTGGTGGCGTTCGTTCTTACAGCTTATTATTCTGTAGAAAAAAACCAGTCCTTCAGTTTCCTTATTGAAGGTTGTGTTCATCAACTTAGAGCAGGCTTTCTCATGATCCATTTCGCTTTCAGTGTTCTCCAAAAACTGCTCATACAACGCTTTATTGTATCACTGTCAGCCCAGCATTGGAGAGAGGCTTTCCGGTATTGAATCGTGGTTAGCTGTAGGTTGAGACGCTTTCTGTTATTTACTTTAATCAGAGCCAATCCTAATCTGTCTTTCATATAGGCCGCTCGTATGTTTCTCTTTTTCCACTGCTCCTCTCACTTGCAAGAGTCCTCTACCATCTCTTTTTCTGTGTAAGTGCAGACTGTCGACCTCTGTTGGAGGGTAAAGTGATTTCTGAATGTTCAAATGTGTGTGAAATCCTATGGGACTTAACTGCTAAGGTCATCAGTCCCTAAGCTTACACACTACTTAATCAAAATTTTCCTAAGGACAAACACATACACACACCCATGCCCGAGGGAGGACTCGAACCTCCGCCGGGACCAGCCGCACAGTCCATGACTGCAGCGCCTTAGACGGCCTGAAGTTTATCAAATGACATGTATGGCTAAGGTCTTCATTGTCTTGATGTTATTGCCGCCATTCAGTTTGATTTTCAATGTTTTGCTGACGCTCTGGGGGTGCTATTTGGAGACCACACGTTTTACATTCCTAACTTGCATGTTGTTCAAGTACAAAATGCCATGGTATTTGTAAGCTTCCCTGTGTGTAAATTTGTTATTAACATGCCTTCGGCTTTTAACGTTTTGTTCTTTTTTAGTGCCAGTGCAGCTCACTTGCCTAAGCCAAATTCCATGCTGAAGTCATTGCTGAGTTTTCGTGCTGTACTCGTCACCGTCTGGACATTAATATTCGATTTTCCGTAGAGCTTTCGGTCATCCCTGTATAACAAATCGGACATTTTCTGAGACTTTCTATCTGTTTGATAACACAGAATAGTTTTCTGTAAGAGGGTTGATAGTGGATCAAGGCGATGAAGAACAGTAGTGCGCACAATGAGTACCGTGCAAAATGCTTTTAACAATAGTGACTTCCAATTCTCCAGCGCAATTTGTGCGAAATTACTAATGTATTTGCTAAACCCGGTGGATTCCAGGCACTTAATTATCGAGCTGTGTAGCAATGAGTCAAATGCAGTTTTGTACGCAATCCAGATCATGTGTAGCTTTGTTTCTCGGCGCTTGTGGTTCTCCGGAATCATTTTATCTGCCAGGAGCTGATCTTGATGCCTCTGTTTCTACGCTTGTTTCCTTTTGGCTCTATTAGTGTGATGATTTTTCCTAGAAATTCCTCAACTCTTTCGGCTATAATTACTGTTGTTTTTTATTTCTGCTTACGATAATAATCGTTATGATTATTATTAATACCGTGTTTAATTAGTTTTAAGTGTACAAAGAATTAATAACAGTGTCCTAAGGTCCTAATTTTCTTAGGTAAAATAAATGTGTTATCATTATTATTACTATAATTATTATAATAATACGATAGCAAAATGTAAAACTATTTGACGCAGTATTATCAGCCCTACCAACATTGTGTTAAGTAAATACCGCGTAAAATTTACAGCGTTTCACACTAGTAAGAATAGCGTTATACATGGCTGTTACACCGCCAGTTATCAGCTTTCGGGAATAAATTATTTTGACCCGAGGAGGAGCAAAAATAGCGAAAATTTCGCAGAGGAAAAATTTAAATAATAACCAAGAGTGACGTAATGAAAAAAGGAGCAATAAAAGAATTGCAGGAGCAAGACTGAGAGAATGAGAAAAAGGGGATACGTAAAATAGTTTTATTTTGGATTGGCAGCACATAGTTTATACCGAGTGTCCCTACTAAGAATTTTTTGTGGTGCCAGCCGTTGTGGCCGAGCGGTTATAGGCGCTTCAGTCCGGAACCGCGCTGCTGCTACGGTCGCAGGTTCGAATCCTGCATCGGGAACCACGTGACCGCTACGGTCGCAAGTTCGAATCCTGCCTCGGGCATGGATGTGTGTGATGTCCTTAGGTCAGTTAGGTTTAAGTAGTTCTAAGTTCTAGGGGACTGATCACCATGGATGTTAAGTCCCATAGTGCTCAGAGCCATTTGAACCATTTGAACCTGCCTCGGGCCTGGATGTGTGTGATGTCCTTAGGTTAGTTAGGTTTAAGTAGTTTCTAAGTCTAGAGGACTGATGACCTCAGATGTTAAGTCCCATAGTGCTTAGAGCCATTTGAACAATTATTATTTTTTTTTTTTTTGTAAGGTCTTATGGGACCAAACGGTTGAGGTCACCGGTCCCTAAGATTACGTACAATCTAACATAAACGAACTTAAGATAAGGACAACACACACACCCATCCCCGAGGAAGGACTCGAACCTCCGACGGAGGGAGCCGCGTGGACTGTGACAAGGCACCACAGACCAGGCGGCTACTCCACGCAGCCCCTACTAAGAGCTCTCAGGAGCATTTTCCCTGATGTTTCTGAAGATATTTTCAGTTCAGTTTTTGCGATGTGTAGGTGGGAATAAAAATACTGTTCATCACGTCTTCCCTGTGAGACTCAGTGTGGACCGAAAGGGACGGTTTGTTTTCCGTTACAAGCAAAACCACTTTTAAAGTGCAATTTTATCTGTTCATTAAATAGAGCGGTCACAGGTTAGTCTAGTGTGATATTTGTTTTATAGGTATATATTAACACGGACAACAAAGTACGAAGAATAACTCCATCAGCGACTAAGCAACGTTGATACATGGCGGTAATAGCGTGGGCCACGGCTGTGCTGTCACTGCTTCCTGTTAATAGACAGCGATAAAACAAATATTGTCCTAGACTAATCTGAGACCACTCTATCAAATGGGCATGTAAAATTCCTCTTTAAAAATCATTTTGTTTGAAAGGGGAAACAAAACTACTGTTTCGATTGACAAGGGGGCCTCGCATGAAAGAGGTGATGAATAGTACCTGTTTCGGCTGACCCGAGGTATACATTGCAAAATCGGAATATCTGCCGAAACACCAGATAAAATGCACCTGACGACTCTTAGGAGCGACACCCTGTATAGATAAAGAGGGAAGCTACACTGAACGCAGTGAAAATGCTTTACTCTCCTCTTGAATAAGGCATAGTTTTGGACCAGACGCAGGTCACTTGGTAGTTTGTTCTTTTCTGTTCCCTGATTCATTTGTTTGTTTACCTGTCTCTCCTACTGATTCCCAACATACATCTCTTGATTAGTCACAGAGCAGTTTTAAGATTTCTCTCAGTGATATAAGGGAAAAATTGTAATACATAATGTTGGAAACTTTCAGTTCCTGACACAAAAGACATTTAGTTAATGTAAGGCACTCCAGGTGACCTATACTCTTACGCCTATTAATTTTTCCGTCTGTATAGCTGAAATCTTCAACTCTACTAACAAAAAAATCATTGCTATTTCGTAGTATTTTCTTTTCGACGTGTTGATCATGCTTGATTTTTGTCTCATCATAATTGATTTTAAGACTTAGAATCACTAAAGACAGAGAATACAAAGTCTTCACCATAACGAAGACGATTCAAGTACGTCCCTGTATTCTAAACTACTCCATTGTTATATGATGTTATTTGCAATTTTGTTCTTCAGTTATTGTTGCGCTTGTTGTATAATTTTCGGTGTTTGCCCTTTCATGTTTTGTCTTCAAATTTAAGAGCATCTACATGTTTGTCTTTATGTTGCATATAGTGCTGTTTTAATTCTGCTCCAATATCATTGTCATCACTGCCGCCGGCTGTGTGGTGTTTGTCTAATTGCGCTTTATTTTACTTCAAGAGTGTGCTTGTATGCTAACTTCGTACTTTTTATACTTTTCAATGGTTATTTTTCTCTCGCACTTCTATAATCGTTGTGGGCTGTATTTTCGTTGTAACCCAGAGCCATAATAGAGAACTAAAAGATGAAGTATGCCTCATTAAGAACCATTCTTTACACTTTTTCTCAATATACATTTCAGGAAACTTATTTAGAGCAGCTAAAAATACTTACGATGTTAAGGAATCCCCTCACCTGCTTTGATAATATGAAATACTGTTGCTTGAATCCTCTTTCAGTTATGAATAGTTATGAGAATATATGAGTTTACTGTATACCAGTATACCAGGTACAACAAATATGAACTTCGACACAAATGTATAAGCAAACTGTGCTGATTGAAGGTTCCTGAACAACTCAATTTTTGTAACTTTATTCAAAATTTGTTCTACTACCAATTTGAAAGATTTCCGTTGCTTCCTGGTGAAATACTAGAATGATGAAGTGAAAGAAATCGGTTTCTGAAGCTCATGGTGTTAGTTTGAAACGTAGTACAAATGTAAGAACTTAATCGTTAAGAAGACACCTAAATTGGACCGTCAGCGTGACCTAGTAATATCAGAACTCAGGGTAGGGTATTAAAGACGAAAGACACAGAAATTCCGACCCATAAAAAGAACACGCGGTAATGGTACATTGTGTATTGAACTGTCGGCGCGACTGAGTGACAGTGCCGCCGCCAGGATTCCAGAGCCCATAAAAATCGTCCAGAGACAACAAAGGCAGCAGATGGCCCAGTTCTCCACAATCAGCCGTCAGTCGCCAGCTGCCAGCTTCCAGCTGCCTTGTCACGGTATTCGCCGCACAATTAGCGATGCTGTTGCTTTCTTTCGTGTGGACGACTTCTTCGTAAACTTCACTCCAAGGATTTTCTCTACCCTAGGAACCCGACTATACAGCAATTGCGTACCTTTTTATGTTCTAAATGTTCTAGTGTCAGCTGTGCAGTACCATACGGGATCCGTAAAATTGGTAACATTCTGCAATACCTAACATTTCATCAACCAGCGGTAGGCTTAAATACAGCTAGCCGCTCCATAGGATTTTAATGTATTTATCAATTTCTCGTGCACCATGTTCTGCAAATTATTTAATTTTTTACACAATTTCTACGTTACATTTACATCTATAGTTTGCATGCCTCCTTATGGTGTGTGGGAGAGTACTTTGTGTACCACTGAAAACCGCTGATCCTAAACCACGTTGTATTCAAGAGACAATCTGCTACAGTCGGTATGGCTTCTCTACCAGAACATCTGAGCTGTCTTCTTCCTGTCCAACAGCGACTTAGTAATTTTCTCAGAATATCAACATATTCCCTAGCAATTTTCCTCAGCCATAACTTTTCTGTTCTTTATTCCTTCATTTCTTCCGATAAACCAAGCAAGGTGGTGCAGTGGTCGGCACACTCGACTCACATTCTGGTGGATGACGCTTCAAATCTGTGTCCAGCCACTCAAATTCAGATTTTCCGTGATTTTCCTAATCGCCTCGGGCAAATTTCGGCATGGTTTCTTTGAAAGGGTATGGCCGATATCGTTCCACAATCTATTTTATTTTCCTTGTTCTTTTTAGTGCTTGTACTAGGTCTCTAATGACCCCTTTATTGACGGGGTGAAAACCCTAACATTTCTTCTTTCTTCTGCTACGTTCAGCCTATTATTTCTCACTTCTTCCCACGTCTGTTAGCTTTTCCAGATTGGTTCTTTCTTATAGCTGCCAATTATTACTGTTAGTTAATCATTACTCCTAGTCTAGAGCAATTTTATTTTGTGAGAAACGTTTTTAAACTACTATTTTCCCTTTTATTGTTGCTATTATGTATATGTCATGAACTTTTGACGTTTCAGTGTTGACTATAAACAAGGTGATGGTGGTGGTCTAGTGAGTAAATCACTGGACTCGGCTCTGGAAGTTCTGGGTTCAGTAATGGATAGGGTAGGGTTTCATTCCCTAGTTCCAGACCATCGACGGCAACCCCAATTTACTCAACCTGCTTTCAAATAACCAGCGGGGATCTTTTCTGGGGATAAATGGCGACCAGCGTGATGGGTTCGCCTTCCTCCCCCTCCTAGTGCCTCAGCGACGGAAGGCTGTGGTTCACCTAGTGAGGCCTGTATCCCAGTCACGGTCTGTGTGCCACTGACGTTACCTTTAACTGCCAACGATGTAGAATGTCAATAACGGAAGTTCTGTTTAAAAGGTTCAGGACTTTTCAAAAACAAATGCGGAGGCGTCACTTTTTCAGCAAGGCCTAGTGGATAAATTTTCCTCGTTACTTGTTGAATTCGCGAATGGTGCATAGGAAGAAAGCTTTTCAGTAAGCCTCCGTGTGAGTTCGCATTCATCTGATTTTACCACCTTTGTCATTTCACTTGATGTACGACTATGATGGCTGAATAAAATGGGTACATATTATGTCAATTTCTACAGTAAACCAATATATGTTTCGTAGTGCCTTTCTTGTAGCTTCTGCCAGTTGGAGTGGATGAGTATCTCTGCAACGGTCTAGTACTTATAAAACGTAACCGAGATTAAAATACCACTATTTGTTAACTCATCGCTATCTCCTCTATTAAGCCTATCTGAGAATGATCCCAGACCGACGAATAGTTCTCAATAATCGGTTGGACTATGTTTTATAACGTATTTCTCTTGGTCGAGAATTACTTTTCTTTCGTATTTTTCCACTGAACCTCTTACATCTGCCTTTTCTGAAATAAATTTCATGTGTTCCGTCAACTTCAACTTTCATCGGACGTATACTTATGTATATTTCACCGTTCTGACTTTTTCCAGTGGCTGAGCACCAGTTGTGTAGTTAAATAATAATTGGTCGTTCGGTCTATTTACACTGAGGTCACAAAAGTTATGGAGAGCGATATGCACATGAACAGACGGCAGTAGCATCAGGGGAACAATGTATAAAAGGGCAGTGCATTGGCGGAGCTGTTATTTGTACTTAGGTGATTCATGAGAAAAGGTTTCCGACGTGTTTATGGCCACACGATAGGAATTAACAGACTTTGAACGCGGAATGGTAGTTGGAGCTAGATGCATGGGACATTCCATTTACGAAATCGCTAGGAAATTCAATATTCCGAGATCCACAGTGTCAAGACTGTACCGAGAATACCAAATTTCAGGCCCTACCTCTCACTACGGACAACGCAGTGGCTGACCACCTTCACTTCATGACCAAATTGGGCTGCGTCTTCGAAGAGCTGTCAATGCTAACAGTAAGTAACACAGCGTGAAACAACCGTAATCAGTGTGGGAAGTACAACGAACGTATCCGCTTGGACAATGCGACGAAATTTGGCGTTCATGGGCTATGGCAACAGGCCACCGACGCGAGTGCCTTTACTAACAGCACGACATCGCCTTCAGCTTTAATCCTGGCCTTGTGACCGCATTGGTTGGATCAGTTTCGTTTGGTAGGAGCGGATGGTAGTATTCGAGTGAGACGCAGACCTTATGAAAGCTTGAACCCAAGCTGTCAACAAGGCACTGTGCAAGCTGGTGGTGGCTCCATAAGGGTGTGGTCTGTGTTTACATGGAATGGACTTGGTCCTCTGGTCCAACTGGGCCGATCATTGATTGGAAATATTTATCTTCATCTACTTGGAGACCATAATCAGCTGCTGATGGATGTCATGTTCCCAAACAGCAATGGAATTTGTATGGCTGGCAGTGTGCTATGTCACTGGGCAACAAGTGTTCGCGATTGACTTCAAGAACATTCTGGACAATTCGAGCATATGATTTTTCGACCGAGACACTCGACACTAATCACATAGTACATTTATAGGACATCATAGAGAGGTCAGTTCGTGCACAAAATCCTGCACCGGAAACATTTTCGCAATCATGGACGGCTATAGAGGCAGCTTAGCCTTAGATTTCTGCGGGGGTCTACCAACGATTTGTTGATTCCATGTCACGTCTAGTTTCTGCACTACGCGTTATCAGAACAGTGAGACCAGCTTTCAATGACTCTCAAAGTAAAATTTTGTCAACCGATCAGATTGAAAGCCGTAAGAGGTCTTGATCTTTTGTAAAATCAGTAAGCAGTTAAAAATCCTCGACTGGGATTCACTCACTGACCATATTGGCACCGAAACGGAAGATAATAGAGACAAGGCCGAAGTATTCAACCCAGTTTTGCGAAATTGTTTCACCGCAGATAATCGTAATACGGTCACTCCTATCAGTCTCCGTACGAATATCGAAATGGTAGATATTTATATAACTGAGCGTGGAATAGAAAGGCAAGTACAGTCGCTGAGTAGTAGAAAGGCATCAGGAACAGATGAGATACACGCGAGACTCTACAAAGATTATGTGAAGAAACTTACTTTCCTTCTAGCAGTCGTTTATTGTAGTCCGCTGTAGCAAGAAAGGTATCTAGGGTACCTAGCATCTGGAAAAAAGTGCAGTCATTCCAGTTTTCAAGAAGTATCGGAGGACAAATACACATAATTATAGGCCTGCATCGTTGGCGTCAATCTATTGTAGAATTATGTTGCGAATCTAAGCTCGTTCTGTTCCTCCAAAAGATCCGTAGAGCTGCATACGAGTACAACGACGCTCAGGTTGACGCCGAGATCTTTGATTTTAGGACGGCATTTTACACCGTCACGCACTGCCGTCTTGTGAAAAAACACGAGCTTACCGAGTATCGGGCCAGATTTGCGATTGACTTCAGCACTTTCTTGCAGACAGAACTCAGCACTTTCCTCTTAACAGTACAAAATCGGCAGATGTAATATAATTTTCGGAGCACCCCTAGGATGTGTGATAGGACCGCTGCGTCGCCAAGCCCTTGAAGTGTGTTTGCAGGTGATGCGGTTGTCTATAAGAAAGCAGCAGCTCCGTATTATATGTCTCAATATACTATGACGTCCATCCAAACATCGTTCCCAGTCTAATTGCGGCAATACGTGAACGTCTACGGTGACCCCATTTCCTCCTGACAGCAACGCCACCAGGTTGAATAATGCTTTTCGTGCAGCCACAGGGCATCGTGCTATGTCTCAAACTGTGCGCAATAGGCTGCATGATGCACAACTTCAGTCCCGACGTCCACGGCGAGGTCCATCTTTGCAACCACGACCCCATGCAGCGCGGTACAGATGCGTCCAACAACGTGCCGAATGGGCCGCTCAGGACTGGCATCACATTCTCTTCACCGATGAGTGTCGCATATACCTTTAACCAGACAATAGTTGGAGACGCGTTTGGAGGCAGTCCGGTCAGGCCAACGCCTTAGACACACTGTCTATCGATTGCAGCAAGGTGGAGGATCCCTGCTGTTTTGGGGTGGCATTATTTGGGGCCGACGTACGCCGCTGGTGGTCATTGAAGGCGCCGTAACGGCTGTACGATACGTGAATGCCATCCTCCGACCGATAGTGCAACCATATTGGCAGCATATTGACGAGGTATTCGTCTTCATGGACGACAATTCGCGCCCCAATCGTGCACGTCTTGTGAATGACTTCCTTCAGAATAACAACATCGCTCGACTAAAGTGGCCATCATATTGTCCAGACATGAACCCTATCGTAAATGCCTGGGATAGATTGGAAAGGGCTCTGAGGGATCAACGCCGAATCGTCGTTGAGGAATGCGACAATCTGGACGTACAGTGCCTTGATGAACTTGTGGATAGTATGCCACGACGAATACACGCAGGACATGCTACTGGTTATTAGGGTACCGGTCTGTACAGCAATCTCGACCACCACTTCTGAAGGTCTCGCTATATGATGGTACAACATACAATGTGTGGCTTTCATGAGCAATAAAAACGGCGGAAATGATGTTTCTGTTAATCTCTATTCCAGTTTTCTGTACAGGTTGCGGAACTCTCGGAAACGAGATGATGCAAAACTTTTTTAGATGTTTGTATTAATGCTGTCTCCAAAGAGCTCTTCGACTAAAATAACGTTATGAATACGACTATTGCATTCTTCAAATCCGAACTCAGAGCGAAACGGTGTAAATACATGTTGTCATTTACCAACATCCTTTTCAATCAATATTCGTAACACTAAAGACGTACAACGGCTGTTTACGTACCTTCTACATTGAAAGGACGCATTGTACCAATCCACTGCTTTCTTAGGCTAACCACTATATACTGGATCACACTTCGCCAACATTATATTATTCTTATCCTTTGCACGATATCATTCAAAATATTTCTCAATTTTTTATTGAGAAATATTAAAAATCATATCGTGCAAACGATAAGGAAACTACAGCGTTGACGAGGTATGATGTAGTACATAGAGACTGGCCGAAGAAAGTAGTGGATTGGTACAATAGGTCCTTTCAGTGTAAGAAAGTACCTAAACAGCAGTTGTACCTCTTTGGTGAGAAATGACTGTATTGATTTGCAAAATGACCTAAAGAAAATTGACGAATGGTAGTACACTCTCTGGCAGTTGACCCTGAGCGTAAATAAATGTAACATTGTACATACATAGGAAAGGACATTCACCACTGTACGAGTTCACTATCGATGACAAATTACTTGAAAAAGTATCTACCGTAAAATATCTAGGCGCAGCTATACAGAGAGACCTTAAATAGAATGACGACAAATAGTAGGAATATAAGACGCTAGGCTGTAATTCATAGGACGAATATTAAGGAAATATCATTCATCCACAATAATGGGAATCATTAGGTGACTTACTAAACCCTTTTCGGCCAATTAAACCTAACTAACCTAAGGACATCACACACATCCATGCCCGAGGCAGGATTCTAACCTGCGGTCGTAACGGTCACGCGGTTCCAGACTGTAGCGCCTAGAACCGCTCGGTCACACCGGCCGGCTGTTGAGTTCTAACTGTTAAGGATAAGGAGTTACCACGTACTCGTGTGAATGTTATCGGCACCTGACAGGGCGTGTGACAGGTTTCCCATTGAGGGTCTCAATTTTCGGGCTGGTCGAATAGTGGAATATTCAGATCTGTGGGACTTTCGAATGTGACAGTGACCCGATGTTGGACAGCATGAGAAAGTAAGGGCAGGGATTCCGGTTCTCAAGGTTCTGGTATGCCACTTCTGACCACCAGAAGAGAGAAGCGCCGAAGTATGCGCCACACATATCGCAATCTACTAACATCTGCCGCTGTCATTCGATAACAAAGAATCGAATCGTTGCAACATTCTGTGTCATTCGGCACCTTTGCTCAGAGACCAGCAGCAGACAGCTTACGGAATTACGTCCATACATAGGCTTCTGTTAACACCACAACACAAACAGCTGTATCTGAGATAGTGCCACGACTGAAGCATGGACTGCTGATAAATAGCGTAAATTTTTGTTCAGCGATGAATCGCATATCCGCACTACCAAGGATGATCATCCTTGGTGAGTATTGTGACGACAGGGGAGAGGTCCCGTTCCTCCAAAGTTTTGGAGAGGGTCAGCAGTGTTAATCGTGGTATCATGGTGTGGGGAGCCACCCGGTGTTTCCTTAAGTCATGGAACTGGGGGAACACTGACGGCACAACTGTACGCACTGGACATCCTTTGCTCTCATGTGTTACCTCACATGCGACAGAATTGTGGAGCTACGAGGGCTGTTCGGAAAGTAAGGTCCGATCGGCCGCGAAGTGAAAACCACAGTGAAAGTCTAAAATATTTTATTTGCAAGAGTTAGCCACACGTTCCAGCTACCTCTCTAAATAGCCGCCGCTCCAACTTAGACATTTGTCTTGGCGTTGTACAAACATGCCATTACCCACGTCAAAGAAAGCAGCCGCCTGTGCTTTCCACCAATTCACTACGATAGTCTACCTTTCGTTGTTTGTGCCAAAATGTTGTCTTGGTAGCCAGGGGTTGATGCGAGCAGAGATGAACAACGGAGGCAGCCAATTAAGGGCTGTATTGTGGGTGAAAACGTTGCAGGAGCGTCTTCATTACCCCTGCAGAATGTAGCTGAAAATTGTCTTGAAGCAAGAAACGCATGACAACGTGACATTTATGTTATGTGAGCTGCATAGTTCCAGGCGAAATCTCTCACCAGATTCACATACTTGGCGGCAGGCACTGCTGCTTTAGGTATTTCTAAGTGATCACTTTGCGCTCTGAACTGGAAAGAGAGACTTGAAGCGATCGACAGGTACACTAAAGACACTGTCCAACACGTCGGATTTTCACAATGGATTCCATTTCGCGCCTAATCGGACCTTGCTTTCCGAAAAAGCCTCCTATTTTTCAACGGATAATCGTCGTCCACTCACGGCTCATGTTTCTGTGAACTATGTGCGTTGTGTTAGGTTCTTCAATGGCCAGCGAGATCCCCATATCCGTTACCGATACAAAATATGTGGGACCTCCTCGGAAGTCAACTCCGTCCTAGTGTCAGTATTCAGGATATCAGATACCAGTTATAAACACTGGTGGGCGAGCTTGCCTAGGAACAAGATGTGATAGAATTATGAAACCTTTCTCAATCTAATCAATGGATGTATTCAGACCAGAGGGGTTGCAACGTCATACTGACTAGTGGACTCATACGACAAAAACATGTGTGGATAAAAAAACCTACGTCATGATCGCATATTTTCTTTAGTGATTACCGATTTCAGCTCATTACCGAGCCATCTTCACCTCAGTCTAAAATATTGTTCAGTGTGTGATACTAATTACACACTATAGTATTCTTTTAGAGCTAAGTATCCCGAGTTTCATGAAAAGTCCTAAGGTGTAAATCTTAATTGGTTATGTAAAATGAAAACGGTAATCGCTAATCATATGTTATAGGGCCAATTTTGTCACACATATGAACAAACTGTTGAAAGCAATGACAGCTGCATAACCCATAAGTGGATGTAAACAATATATCATTTCCAATATTCGTATCAGGAACAAGGAAGTGCCAGTGTGATAGCTATAAATTCGACTCGACTTGTAATAACTGAAATAACATCACATATTATCTCAAACCCTGAAATTTCATTTCGTTTGCTTCTCCCCATCTGAGTCCTTCGCTTTTCTTGTCTGGCACAGTATTTAGCAACCTGTTCATCCAGCCATAGACGCAAACAAGTCACACACACACAGCATGTAAAAAGACTTATTTCACATTCTTTCTGCAGAAATTGTGTAAACTGTCTATTATAATGTGGTATGACGTAGTAGAACGTACGCCTTAAGCTAAGGTATCAAATTTCTACGTTCTCCTTTGAACATTTTTTGATGAGTACATGATTTATTCTGATATTTTTTATAATAGTTCCAATGGAGAATTCCGTTTCCTCTTCTGCAGCACTTGGAGAACTAGATGAGTCATAATGTAAATTCGATTGTAGTCGCACCAACCCTCTTCATCACCACTGTGCCTTCTCGTGGTCGTGCGGTAGCGTTCTCGCTTCCCACGCCCGGGTTCCCGGGTTCGATTCCCGGCGGGGTCAGGGATTTTCTCTACCTCGTGATGGTTGGGTGTTGTGTGCTGTCCTTAGGTTAGTTAGGTTTAAGTAGTTCTAAGTTCTAGGGGACTTATGACCACAGCAGTTGAGTCCCATAGTGCTCAGAGCCACCACTGTGCCTCTGTAGACAGCTGAACTGTAAACGGCTGAAACCTTTAGCATCTAATGCATTTAGTGTTTATTCTAATAGGTAATAGGTTGATTAGGATAGGTATTCTATTTTACAGTCCTATGTTGCCACTTGTGTAATTTTTCATTCTCATTTCATTTATTCAACATGTTCAAGTACAATAATTGTAATACAACATGTTTAGATACCAAGATACGTCAAGAAGAACTCCAACTATAACGAGTTAAAATAATACGGATGAAAAGTGTTCACAATAGAAAACTTCTGTATAATCGAAATGAGATATCCAGGTAGAACATGATAAGAAGTGTATTAATAACCATTTTTACAACAGTTAGCTTCTAAATGATCGATATAAGGTTTCCAGGTAGAACATATTTTTTTAACTTTTAGTAACATAAACATTACTATACTGGGAAATATAATTAAATTGCAAAATTCGTGAAATTCGTTCGTGTACAGCTTTACTAAACGTGGTTTTTCAACGGGGCAGCTGCCTCCCTTTCCTGTAAAACCCTTCCTTAGGTCATTTCTCTCTGTATTAAGTTTGCGACGCACCCATAACAGCTGATCGCCCGCTTCGCACGGACAAGCAGCACTTAGGGCTGGTCTGAACCGATGTTAGTGGGACATTAATTTTCCAAGCCCAGTTAACATAGATGACTGCGATAACTTTATGGAAAGACGAAGTTGAACAATTGGAAAAAAATCTTTTGCGATTATCCCTTCTATAGTTTCAGTCCATTTTCTTTCCCATTTTTCTTTCGAAGTGCATCTTAATTTTCTTTTGATGACAGACGAAGGGATTCAGTTTTAGCTTCCTGTTGCATTTTCTCGAGCTGCTTGTTTGGCAAGATTGTCCTCCAGTTCAGTCCCAGGAGTTCCTACATGTGCTTTCGTCCATTCGAAGTTAATATGCTATTTCCCCTGATGCAATTCCCTAATTTTATTTCTGATTTCTTATATCAAATATTTATGATTCCTGGGATCTTTTTTAATGAATAGAGTAATGCGACTGTCCGTGCGTATTACAGCTGCCATTTTAACTTTTGTTTCTCGTAAGTCCTCTAGTCTCTATAGCTCGCAAGATTACTAACTGCTATGCTTTGTTAATGGTGCACCCATTCTTTAGTGTGTGTTTTAACTCATAGGCAGTTGTGCCATTGACGATTATTGCCACATCTGAACCTGTTCCGTTCTCTGAAAAACTCCCATCGGTATAAACCTCTATTGGAAATTACTTGAATTTGTAATTTCCTTCAAAAATTAGTCTACTTTCTGGATGGGGCCACTGTTTATTATCTAAATGAGTGTCTATAGAATAGGCCACGTGTTCAATTTTTGCTGTTTTATATTATTCAGGTATTGCCTGGAGCTTAATAATGATTAATGTGAGGCCTCTAAGAATGCTCAACGCTTCAGTAGACATTATTCTGCAAGTCTTAACAATCTTTATGTTGATCAAGCGCTGGGCTCTTCGGATCTTCAAGCAGTAATATTTTCTTCTTAGTGCGTGAATCCAAACAGGAACTTCATATGCCAATACTGGTAGTATAGCGACTTTGTAGATTATTTTCATTGCTCCTGATCAAGTCCCCAGATGGGCCTTGCTGATTTAAATAAGGAATGAATAAGTTTCATGCATTTTTCAGTCATGCACTGCATATGTTCATTAAACAAAAATTTAAAACAAATAATTATGCCCAAGTATTTTAATCATTCAACTTAACACAAAACATTATTCTTTAGAACGATGCTAACTGTTGCCTTGCGTTTACGCCTGTTCCTTGTTATTAGCATTACTTTCGATTTTTACTGATTAAAACGTTGGGACCAAGCAGTATCTTTCTCCCGTTTCTCTGTTGCATAGCTCCTCCACAAGAATACCAGTATCTGCTTTGGTCAACACGATTAAGGCATCTGCAAATGCTCCCACTTTTGTGTTAGCTCTGTAATCCTAATTCAACTGGTCATTCCAAACACCCGGGTCACAGCAAAACCCCTGGGAGCCCCCTTTTCTCACCTTCTTTTCTAATTTAATGCTGTTAGATGTCTACTCTACTGTTCTGTCACTGAAATTTGTTTTTGTTGTATGGTATAACTTCCTGGAACATTCAAATTCTAATAGCGCTTTAAGGATGCTGGGCCACCAATCTGCGTCAAAAGCTCCCTGAACATCAAGACTGACCATTATTATGTAATGTCTTTGTGATGTGCTTTCCTCTATGAAGTTCCTAACAGCCAACAATTCATCGACTGTCCATTTCTGTGGACCAAATCCATACTGATTGTTGCTTAGGAGATCCTTAGAGAAGACATGGTGCGTAATTCTGTTACTTAATAGCTTCTCCAAATATTTCCCTCCGTGTACAGAAGTCTGATGGGACGAAATTTTATAATTCCATGCTGTTGTCTTTACGATGTTTGAAAATGGACACTATTTTGGCTCTTTTCCACAATCTCGGAAAGCAAAAATTCTTTCGGCAACTTTTATATAAAGCGGTAAGATAGCTGAGAAAAACGCTGTACAATCGAGGAAGGAGTCTTGTTTGAAGGCAAGCTCGTTATTATTTCCTCTATTTCTGTCTAATAAAAAGCTACATCATCTACCGTTCCGTTGGATCGTAGCGTTTGTGATCTTATTGGTTTGTGGTATTCCGTGTCTTGAGTTTAACTGTCCTCAGGCACAAAATGTTCGACAATATATGTGGCAGTTTCGGCTGAACCTGTTGTTGTCGTGTTATCACTTTTTCTTACAGTTGTCATGGGAGTATTGTTTGTGATTTTCCCTAATGCGTTTCGTAGACTGCGTTCCAAGGGTTATTTGTTGGCGTGAACCAGCAGTATTGCTTCCAGGACTGTGTTTTTGCTTTCTGTATAGCTGTGCCCCTCGTTCAGTAGGTGTAGATTAGTGGAAGCCAGAAATTCTTCCATCTCCTTTGCTCTGGAGTATGTTACTGTATCATGCCACTTACCAGATATTGTATTTCTGTCCATCGTAGTTACTAAACCTATTACTTTATTGAAGGCTATCACGTCGTCAATTTTTCGCAGTTAATCTTTGATGGGTTTTGTGATATCTAAGTGCACGCTGCACGTGAAAAACTACTTGTTTGTTACCCGAACGCAGAGGTAACGAACACGTAAGCCAACTTAGCAGGTGTTTCTTTCTTAATCGCACTTAACAATCGCTCTATGGGACGACGTTCGTCGATTACTTTGGTTTCTGTAAGTTATCAGTTAACTGCCGCAAAGCTAAATAATTTTCAGTGTACTGTTTAGCAATTTGAATTATTATTTTATGATTTCTTGTCGCTTTCAATAACACTTTGAATTCTTTGGAAGACATGAGATAATCTTTATGGCTACTTTCCGCCAGTGACGCACCTCTCATCGAGGATTCTAATACTGAGAACCTCATTCGGATCCCGTATTTATCATGCCATGTTTTTGTTGTGAAGCACCAGATGCAGCTAGCGTGTCAGTAGAAGCTGATGGGTCTGACGCCATGTGAGCTTTAGCATTAGATTCGTCAGTCTCGCTAAATTCACGTTAGTCGTTAGTTTCCGTAAGAAGGACATTGACAGTTTCATTTGACAGATGTTCACTGGTGGATATATTGTTATTAGTGACGACTGAACAGTTGACAGTATCCTTATTAAAATCGAAAAGAGATTAAAATCGAAATTAGTTCGATGTATTTTAATGTGTTCAGGAGGTATTTCTGCAACGGTAGCGCCAGAGTGAGATGTATATTGATCTTTTACAGACCGTGTGGGAGGAAGAGGTACTTTAGGAACTATTACTTGTAGCAATGGTGATATTTCTAGTACTGTAGAAGTGTCAGATTTATGTTGCTGTTTTGCAGACTGTGTCAGAGTCTCTGGAAATTTCGGAGCTGCTTTTTGTACCAATGGTATGAATGTTAGTGTAGCAGCATTATGTACTAGAGGAGGAAATTTGCTTTCACATTTCCGAATATGACCAGTGGCATGCAGCGTCATCCATGGTAATACACACAGAAATAATTGCCTTCATAGGCAATCCGTATCGTGGATGGTACTTTGCTTAAATCGTCGAATACGTATTGCGCAGAGCGACGAAATGATTTTATATGAGAGCATTCATGAACTCTGGAGGAGGTTGAAATATCTCTGACAGGCCCTAGTATATGTCCCCATTTAGATACTTTGTTGTCTTTTACATTATTACTAATAAATGGAAACACATTAGAAAAAATAACTCGTGTACTGGCGCTTTTAAAACGCCGTACTGGCGTCATTATATCTTTAACATACAGATTATCCTCTAGTACGAATAGATCTACATTTTCGACAGTTCTTGTAAAAATACAATCATTGCCTCCAGACATGCGCGAGCAATGCGTAATATTGATTCGAGAAATTGTATCACTTAAAAATTTCACATAATCATCTGTTACGGTATAGAGACATTGTTGATGATGACAGCTTTTCCTGCTGAGACCACATTTTCGGTAGAAACAGAATACTTCCGTTTTGCAGGGCCAACCGGTGTTTGCTGGACAATTCATTCGATTACACAGCAGTAGTAAGCTCTGCTCTAAAACGAATTATACTACAGTGATTCTTATGAACTGGACTATGGTTCAAATGACTCCAAGCACAATGGGACTTAACATCTGAGGTCATCAGTCCCCTAGACTTAGAACTACTTAAACCTAACTAACCTAAGGACATCATACACATCCATGCCCGAGGAAGGATTCGAACCTGCGACCGTAGCCGCCGCGTGGTTCCGGACTAATTGGACTATAACACAACCAAGTTCATTAACTGTAACAGTGACTGCCAGACCTGTAAGAGTTGGATAATAGGCAGCGAGAAACGGCGTCAGTGATAAAGAAATACTCGTGATACGATGATCATTCAACGGGAGCCAATATCATTTTCTGAGTCTCGTCACAGTACTCTCATACATTGTTCCCTTTCACCGAAACCAAACGTAAGCAGTCACTATCGGACGCAACCACGAATTAGCAGAACCGGATTAGACATGCCTAGAAGCGTTTCAATACGCCACCGCGTCAGCAAGATTACTTACGTCTGAGCGCACTGCCGCTCAGCCCAGTGTGCAATCATCGCCGAAAACGCCAGCATCTTCTCTCCACCGAGACAGCAGTGTTATAGTTGTACTAGACAGAACGCTGCATAACTGTTTACCGTCAATTAAACTCTGTGAGAGGAGGGTAGTATCTTGTTCTGTATCAAATGTTACATAAATGTTCAGTGACAGTAATAAGTACTCATTGCATTGCTGTATACATGAACTGTTACGAAGTTAACAATTTCATCATATCCAAGTTGTAATAAAGTGATCTAATATTTTATGTGTTTAGTTTCAACTCAGCCTCCTCCAGACGTAAAGCTTAGAACCCACCACTGTACAGACGAACGTTATTTTGTCTGTTGCAACATTAAATATATAAATTCCCGATGTATGGGTAGTGAACCAGATAATTGGCCTTCACACGCCACCAACGAATTGCAGAGTACTGAGAGAAAGAAAGACAGGACTTAATAATAATAAACGTTGCCCGCCTCGCATTAATTACATTTGTATTTCTCTTGCGTGTTCCGTTATTATAACTGTACAATAAGCACAGCGTATTCAGACCCTGTGGGCAAGACATCAATCACCAAAATCAAAACTCTGTGCTGACAGTTCATTGCAACTGTTGGCCATACAAGGGACCGCAAGATACTGCACGAGCAATAGTAGATGTGTGTGTCGAACGATAATGGGTGACGTCGAAAAGCATGCAGAATTTGATTGGCTTGCTGTGACGACGCATTGACAGTGTGTCAAGGCGCCATGGTTGGCGTGACCTTTCTCAGCGCTAGTTGCCATCGTGACAGCCAACTGACAGGTACTGCATTTCTCTTAATTAGCTGCCAGCTGTATTGCGTCATTCTGTCTTACACAGACGACATACCGGAGAAGAACTCAATTCGGAATGTCGTTTTACTACGTAAGACACATACAAACGCAAAGCATCATCAGGTACCTGAATGATCGGAATTTAAAAAGTTATACCCTGAGTTAACTTCAGACATAAAGATGGTGTTAACGAGTGTGTTTCCATCGAAACTAGTTGTCACGACGCGGCTTTCATCACCGTGATAAGTAAATCCTGCATGAGGCAAGGTCAATTGCCCGTCCGCAAAGCGCAGAAGGAGCAGCGATTACGAGTGATTGCTGCCAAACTACACTGTGACTGCAATTACATCGTTGAAAGATGGTTAAGGTGAGTTTTCTTTGTTTCTTTCCCTTGAGAGAAGACAGAACTAGCAGTAGATTCATTAACATGGTATGACAAACACTAATCGCCCGAACTACGTGAGGGCTCCTGTCCACGGTATCAACATTTATTGGATGCAGCCATTTGTTCTCCGAATGCTGGTTGGTGCGATCCTTTCCCTGTTCATAGTTAGCTCATTTACTTTGGAATTTATGGAACGTTTTAACTGGTATCTGTTTATCGTCAGCTTTATCAACTGTGCTACGTACGAAGGCAAACCAGGAACTAGACTACGTTGACGGTCAGATAAAGCAAATCGTACTCGATTTCCTCAATTATTTGAAATTTGTACCAAGAGCATCAGCTGTTCAGTCATTTCTTTTACTTTTTGCTTCCATGTATCAGTGCTTCGATGCTGCTGAGCTCTCATGAGATGTCGGTAGAGGTCCTGAGGTATGCGAAGCTATGCCAGGTGTAATATACGCTTTGCTGACTGCATAGAAACTGCTCCTGCCTTCACGTGACTGAGACGTCTGCGCGACACACAAGTTCTGGATGGGCATACGGTCATTAGGTCATTACCATCGTGGCCAGAACGTCAGTGTCCGATGCATGTGACACTTCAACTCTGAAGAGGTGTTGGTACTGCGCTTTTCTCGTCAAGGATGTACCGTGAGCACTTCGATAAGTAAAAAATCGCCAATCCCCGAAGTCATCTATAGCCTCCAACAACGTGTCGAAGGCAGTACTCAGCGTCGACTGTCGCGGACTACAATAGTGGACAGAAGCCCCAAAGTGCGGCAAGGCACTCGCCACTTCAGTGCTGAACATCAACGAGTGTGCATTCTTATCATCTACACAGAAGCGCCAAAGAAACTGGTACAGCCATGTGAATTAAAACACAGAGGTATATAAACAGGCAGAATACGGCGCTGCGGTTGGCAACACCCATATAAGAGAAGAAGATCGGTTAGAGCTGCCACAGTAGCAGGTTATCACGATTTAAGTGAGATTGAATGTGGTTTTATAGTCGACACACAAGCAATTCCCCTTCGTATCTCTGAGATAGGGGTGCATTGGGGATTTTCCCGTACGACTATTTCACGAGTGTACCGCGAATATCAGGAATCCGGTAATACATTACTGACCATTAAAATTGCTACACCACGAAGACGACGTGCTACAGACGTGAAATTTAACCGACAGGAAGATGATGCTGTGATACGCAAACGATTAGCTTTACAGAGCATTCACACAAGATTGGCGCCAGTGGCGACACCTGCAACGTGCTGACATGAGGAAAGTTTCCACCCGATTTCTCATACACAAAAAGCAGTTGACCGGCGTTGCCTGGTGAAACGTTGTTGTGATGCCTCGTGTAAGGAGGAGAAATGCGTACCATCACGACTTTGATAAAGGTCGGATTGTTGCCTATCGCGATTGCGATTTATCGTATCGCGAAATTGCTGCTCGCGTTGGTCAAGATCCAATAACTGTCAGCAGAATATGGAATCGGTGGGTTCATGAGGGTAATACGGAACGCCGTGCTGGATCCCAACGGCCTCGTATCACTAGCAGTCGAGATGACAGGCATCTTATCCGCATTGCTGTAACGGATCGTGCAGCCACGTCTCGATCCCTGAGTCTACAGCTAGGGACTTTTGCAAGACAACAACCATCCGCACGAACAGTTCGACAACGTCTGCAGCAGCATGGGCTATCAGGTCGGACACCATGGCTGCGGTTACCCTTGATGCTGCATCACAGACAGTAGCGCGTGTGATGGTGTACTCAACGACGAACCTGGGTACATGAATGGCAAAACGTCATTTTTTCGGATGAATCCAGGTTCTGTTTACAGAATCATGATGGTCGCATCCGTGATTGGTGACATCGCGGTGAACGAACATTGGAAGCGTGTATTCGTCATCGCCATACTGGTGTATCACCCGGCGTGATAGTATAGGGTGCCATTGGTTACACGTCTCGGTCACCTCTTGTTCGCATTGAGGGCACTTTGTACAGTGGACATTCAGATGTGTTACGACCCATGGTTTTCCCCTTCATTCGATCACTGCGAAACCCTACATTTCAGCAGGATAATGCACAACCGCATGTTGCAGGTTCTGTACGGTCCTTTCTGGTTACAGAAAATGTTCGACTGCTGCCCTGGCCAGCACATTCTCCAGATCTCTCACCAACTGAAAACGTCTGGTCAATGGTGGCCGAGCAACTGGCTCGTCACAATTACTCTTGATGGACTGTGGTATCGTGTTGAAGGTGCATGGGCAGCTGTACCTGTATACGCCATCCAAGCTCTGTTTGACTCAATGCCCAGGCGTGTCAAGGCCGTTATTACGGCCGGAGGTGGTTGTTCTGGGTACTGGTTTCTCAGGATCTATTAACCAAAATTGCGTGGAAATGTAATCACATGTCAATTCTAGTATAATATATTTGTCCAATGAATACCCGTTTATCATCTGCATTTCTTCTTGGTGTAGCAATTTTAATGGCCAGTAGTGTACATCAAATCTCCGACATTGCTGTGGCTGGAAAAAGATCCTGCAAGAACTGGGGCCAAAAACGACTGAAGAGAATCGTTCAACGGGACAGAAGTGCAAACGTTCCACAAATTTCTGCACATTTCAGTGCTCGGCCATCAACAAGTGTCAGCGACAGAACCATTCAACAAAACATCATCGATATGGGCTTTCGGAACCGAAGGCCCACTCGTGTATCCTTGATGACTATATGACACAAAGCTGTACATCTCGCCTTGGCCCCTCAACGCCGACTTTGGACTGTTGATGACTGTAAACATGTTGCCTGGTCGGACGAGTCTCGTTTCCAATTGCATTGGTCAGATAGACGTATGGAGACAACCTCATGATCCATGGATGCTGCATATCAGCAGGGGACCGCTCACGCTGGTGGAGGCTCTCTAATGGTGTGGGCGTGTGCAGTTGGAGTGATATGGGACCTCTGATACGTCTAGATACGACTCCGACAGATGACACGACGTAAGCATCCTCTCTGATCACCTGCATCCATTCACTGCCATTGTGCATTCCAACGGACTTGGTTAAGTCCCGCAGGACAATGCGACAACCACACGTCCAGGTTGGTACATAGTGGCTCCAGAAATACTCTTCTGAGTTTAAACACTTCCCCTGGCCACCAAACTTTCCAGAAATGAACCTTATTTAGCGTATCTGGGATACTTGTTCAGAAGAGATCTCCACCCCCTGCACTTCTGCGTGCTCACGGGGGCCCTATACGACATTAGGCAGGTGTACTAGTTTCTTTGGCTCTTCAGTGTAGATGACTGCTGCCTACGGAACAGTTTATCCGGACGCGAAGCCAGGTGCGGGACCAGGGTTAGATTTTCAGGGAGGATCACTATTTGTTAGTGATTTAGGATGGTTTTCGGTCCGCCTCCGTAGCTCATTGCTCAGCATGTGCTGTTGCTATGCCAGGTACCCGGATTCGATTTCTGAGACTGCAGGGAATTTCCCTTGGTGGGAATATTGGATTAGTGTGTATTTCACTTCGTGGAGGTAATTAAGGAGCTACTTGAGAGGAAAGTAACGGGTCTAAAGTCACAAAAGCTAACAAAGACCTGGATAGCGGTGTGATGGCCCCATTCCCCTTCGTACCGTATTCGAACGAAGCCAATTTTAGCGAATGACATTGCGATCGGTCGGTCTCGTTATTCCGTCTGGGCCAGAACGTGGAGCTTTGCTTTGCCAGGATGATTTTCTAAATGATCTATCATCAGCATCTCATTTGGGGAGGAGGTGGATGGGGGATGAAAGTAGCGCGTACGCCACCATTGTTCGTTTTTGTCTATATACTCTCCATACCTACCTTCATTGTATATATAGTAAAAACAATAATGTGTTTAATTTCACAGATAAACCTCTCAGTGACGCTTCGATATCGGTTTTGGAAAAGGGACTAAATTTTATGCCTACTCCAAATACCTTGCCTCTTAAGGATTTCATCGGTGCTGTTGAGCAAGTTGTCTTGAAACTCCCGAATGAGACTGCTGAAGAAATAAGGCGAGAAGCTTGCAGAGCCATAACCCGGATGCCCTCGCCAAAGTAGAACATCAACTCTGAAGAAAGGAAAGCTCTCCGTTCCTTAATACAAGACTCAGAAATAGTGATTTTACCTGCTGACAAGCGAAACGCTACTGTTCTTTAGTCTGCCACATCCTATTTCGGCAAGATGACGGATTTACTGCAGGACTCAGCGTATCGCCGTCTCCAGAAGGATCCAACTGACGCAATACAACGGAAGACATCCGCCCTCCTCAAATCCAACCAGTTTCCAGAACATCTTAAAAGGAGCTTAAGACTGCCAGGGCCAGTTCCACCACTACTTTATGGGCTGCCTAAGATCCATAAGGAAGTGGTTCCTCTTCGTCCCATCGTGAGCAACATAGGATTCCCAACATATTACCTGGGAAAACATATGGCTTCTCTTCTAAGCCCACTGGTAGGGAAATGTGAAAATCACATTCGCAACTCAGAAGATTTTATGCAACGACTGAAGAATTTGCGTCTCGAACCAGCTGACATTTTAGTGAGATTTGATGTGGTCTCTTTGTTGACACGAGTACCCTTGGTGGATTCATTACAACTTATAGGAACTATGTTGGAGGATGACATCTTACAGCTATTCAAACATGTGCTTATCTTGACGTTCTCTTTATTTAACGAACAATATTTTGAGGAGACTGACGGTGCTGCTATAGGTAACCCTTTGTCAGCCATAGTAGCTAACCTTTTTATGGAAGACGTCGAAGAAAAAGCACTTCAGTCAGCGGTGTTGAAACCTAAATGATTCCGGAGATACGTGGACAAAACTTTTGTAGTTTGGCCACACGGAGCAGCAACGCTTCCTCCATTTATGCAACACCTTAACTCCCTCCATCCCAGCATTTGCTTCACCATGGAAGTGGAGAAAAACAGAGAGCTCCCCTTTTCTTGATGTCTTGGTACGCAGAAAAGAAGATGGTTCCTTGGGTCACAGTGTGTTTCGCAAACCGACTCGCACTGACCTATACCTACGAACTACGAGCTGTCATCGCCCATTTCAACGCAGTGACGTGTCGTGGACTCTCGTTCATGGGGCTAGAATTATCTCTGATGCAGGGAGCTTATCAGCAGAGTGTAGCTATCTGCGCTCCGTATTTGTACAAAACGGGTGCTCTGATAAACAGATTCGTAGTGCATTTAAACCTGCATGCACTAAAGCTCAAGAACAGCCACAAGAAACAGATAACTCCAAGAGGATGTTTTTTCTACCCTATGTTGGTGGCGTGTCCTTTAAGATTGGCAGACTGTTCTAAAAACGTCAAATAAAATGTGTCTTCCGCCCTCCAGCGCGTGTGCAAGCTATGCTGCGTTCTGTTAAAGACGACCTAGGTCTAAGGAGGCCAGGGATATATAAAATTCCGTGCCAATGTGAGAAATCATACATTGACCAGATGTGTCACATTGTTAAGGATAGATGTGCTGAACATAGCCGTCACACCAGACTGGGTCAGCCAGAAAAGTCTGCTGCGGCTGAACACTGTCTCGACACGGAACACAGCCTGAACTGCGGAGAGACAAAGATCCTTTCGTCCGCTTCCACATACTGGGACTCCATCGTTACAGAAGCAGTCGAAATTCGTATATGTGACGACCTGACCAATAGAGACACGGAATTTGAACTCGGCAAGGCATGGGAATCAGCACTGTTGGTACTAAGGTATCGTCGGCCGGACTCAGACAAATCCGAGAATCAAAGTCCGAACATTTAAACTGGGCGCTGACACTCTTCCCGCGTCGCGAATAAGAAGCCCGTGACCAGTTTATACGGCAGGGGGCTCTGAATGTCGCTGTGCTCTATAATTCTTCCTCGATGACGTTATAGCCTTACCTCTTAGCACCTGCACTCTTCTAGCGAGTCAGCGCATACGGGGTGAGTAACTATTGCCGCCTAGAATAACTCCGGAAGTATAATAGTAGCTGAAAAGATTGTCGGACAAATGTTGTATGGGACAACGGGGCCACAATAAGATGTCGGTTTTTTGTTACTAGGTGGGGTCGCGTTAGAGATATGAAATTCAACTTCGTTTTTTTAAATGGGATGCTGTAGTTTGGTACTTATTTTCTGAGAGCAGCTATCGAGACGAATTCAATTATGTGTAATAGTCCCGCGAGAGCTTCTGTAAAGTTTGGAAGGTAGGAGACGAGGTACTGGCAGAAGTAAAGCTTTGGGAACGGGGCGTGATTGGTGCTTGGGTAGCTCAGTTGGTAGAGCACTTGCCGGCGAAAGGCAAAGGTCCCGAGTTCGAGTCTCGGCCCGGCACACAGTTTTAATCTGCCAGGAAGTTTCAAAAATGAAACCATTTTAAACGAAAAGCAAAACTGGATCTCAAAAACAATCATCTATATGCAATACTATGAAATCACAATTCACTGATTCCTGAAGAAAATTACTAACTGAGCAACCATGGGCCTGTACCCTTCCATGATCCTCCGCACTTATAAATCCTTGACCAGACTCATCCTCAGCTCCTCCTTTTTATCACGTCTTACAGATCACCGATGGCGACGCACTCCACCTAGCCTTTCGGAGCGGCTTATCCTCCCCTACCATAATTCACTAGCAACTTATAAAATTCCCCACTCCGCTCTTCCATTCTGGCCACTTCCGAGTATCGTACAGTACCCACAAACTTGACACTAACCACGTGCTGGCTCCCCTCCTACTCTGTAATAGTGGTACTCTGCCGCGTCCAAGTGGCTCTGAGCACTATAGGACTTAACATCTGAGGTCATCAGTCCCCTAGACTTTAGAACTACTTAAACCTAATTACCCTAAGGACATCACACACATCCATGCCCGAGGCAGGATTCGAACCTGCGACCCTAGCAGCAGCGCGGTTTCGGACTGAAACTCCTAGAACCGCTCGACTACAACGGCCGGCTCTGCCGTGTCTCTACCACCACATTTCCCCAACACTATACCTCCACACTCTTCACATCCTCTCCCAGTTTAACTTTGATCACCTCCCTTTACCCGAACATCATATCCGCAGTGATATATACCCATCCTACCAAATCTAGGAGAACACACACCTTCTTCGCGTGTGAGGGTTTATTTCCTAACCACTACCCTTCACTGACATCCTAAGGCTTCGTTCATAACCGCATCCCTCCTCACTCTCCAAAACCAATTCTCCAACCATCGACCCACACAAATCCACCCCTACGCACTACTCAATAAGCTAAAATTCCCAAGACACCACTATCCTTGGCAGTCTACATCCACTCACCAATTTCTCTTCTTTCTGTATCTCTTTTAAACACACGCCCTACTGGGTTTTTAAATTTTAACTTTTGTAACTGACCATCTGTTTTTTATATTGTGTGAAACGTTAATTTTCTATTCATTTGTGTACATATTTCAAACAATCGATGGCCACGTCGTCTGAGGCACCACGTCACGGATTGCGTGGATCCTCCCGACTGCGTTTCGAGCCCTCCCTCAGGCATGAGTGTGTGTGTAGTTCTTAGCATAAGTTAGTTTAAGTAGTGTGTAAGTATAGGGACCGATGACCACAGCAGTTTGGTCCCTTAGGAATTCACGCACATTTGAACATCCTTTAAATCAGTTTCATTTTTAATTCATTTTGTTCATTATTTTACTTGCATATATTATTTAAAATTTATCATATATATATATATATATATATATATATATATATATATATATATATAGATATATAGATATAGATATAGATATACGAGGGGCGTTCAGAAAGTAAGCTCCGATCGGTCGCGAAATGGAAACGACTATGAAAATCCGAGAAAGCTTTGCACAGATGTGTTGGGTAGTGTCTCTAGTATAACCCCAGTTAGCATCACGTCGCTCTTCTCATTTCTGAGCTCGCAGTGAGTGCGTAAAGATGTCTAGAAAATAGTGTCTGCCGCCAAGTACGAGGGCCTGGTGAGAAATTTCGCCTGAAGCTATGCAGCTAACATTACATAACTGTCGTGCTGTTTCTTCTTCAAGACAATTCTCAGCCGCATTCTGCAGGGGCAATGAAGATGCTCCTGCATCGTTTTCAAATGGAAATGTGAGATTACCCACAATACAGTCCGCAATTGTCTCCCCCTGAGTTTCATCTCTGGTCACATGAACCGCTGTCTTTGAAGACAACATTTTGACACAGACAACGAGGTGTAGGCCAGCGTGGAGAATTGGCGGAAAGCACTGGCGGCTGCCTTCTATGATGAGGCTATTGAAAAGTTGGTACAACGCTATGACAAAAGTCTAAGTCAGAACGGCGACTACGTAGAGAAGTAGCTGAAAGGTGTAGCTAATTGTTACAAGTAAAACATTTCTGATGTTCACTGTTGTTTCAATTTGGCAATCAATCGGAGCTTACTTTCTGAACAGGCCTTGTATATATATATATATATATGATGAAATATATCCAGCACATATATATCCAGCATATATATATATATGATGAAATATATCCATATATATATATATATATATATGATGAAATATATCCAGCACATATATATCCAGCATATATATATATGATGAAATATATCCATATATATATATATATATATATATATATATATATATATATATATATATATATATATACAGGATGAGTCACCTAACGTTACCGCTGAATATATTTCGTAAACCACATCAAATACTGACGAACCGATTCCACAGACCGAACGTGAGGAGAGAGGCTAGTGTAATAGTTCGGTCTGTGGAATCGATTCGTCAGTATTAGATGTGGTTTACGAAATATATCCAGCGGTAATGTTAGGTGACTCACCCTGTATATATATATAAAGTGTTTCCATTAACTTCGCAAGTAGAATAATACCCTTCACCTTGTGCGGCTCTCTTAGTGCTCATTGAGCTTCTACAACTCCTTGATACCTGAACGAAGCTCCAGGGAACTCAACCGGGATACACATTTTACACCACTCGTCTATCAAACCGCATACACCGCATATCCTTCACGTGCCATCTTGCTGATGGTACCCGCACTGCAGAAGCCTGCCCATGGTCTTTTCAGACCATGAAGCCACGTCACTCGTGCCCGACAACGTGTGTGCCATAGTCGTGGTTTCTTTAAATTCAATGTCGCCCACGTGGCCTCCCAAGACTGTTGCCATATGGTTCAGGATGGATGGATGTTGCTGGCGTCGTCGTGACGCCTACGACACCACCTAATCTTGGTGGCTCTATTGTATAAAGCCGACCCTCCATTAGACATTGTTGAGTTAAGCCATGGCGAACTAATATCTTGCACATTTACCCTGTTCATAGTGACTGTGCGACGGTGCCTTTCTCGCCCGCCCAGCAGATGGTGGTACTCTGAACAAAGGCGTACATGTCCTTGATCATGCGCGATCACTTGGAAGTAACTGTAGTCGAATAATACCTCTTAATGACCGATCCTCTCTCATTCCAGAACTTCTATTCAATCCTACCAGTACATGAGGACGACGGATCCCCCACAGCTTTTCTTGTAGCACCCGCATCACCCACTCCGAGCGTTACGAACGTCACATGTCTCGATGATGTTGAGGAAGAAGTAGATCAGACCGCCAGCATGTACAAGCGGGTGAACCCCGACGGAAGCTCCTGAGCTGGTGCATTTCCAGTAACCATGACCACTGTGGCAGATCTGGAGAGTCTACACTTGCCAGATGCTTACATCACGCATTCTGTATGGACTGCAAGGGTCTGTACACAGCAATATCGTGTCGCCACAATGAATTTTGCCATTATTCGAACCCCTCAGAAACTGGTCATGTTCCGAGACAGCATCAACTTAACTTTGTGGATGTTGCACTTCTAAAGGAGATGTTTTTCACTGACTTCGTAGTGCCCATCACATCAGGTACACCCCCCCGCCTCCTCCCCCCCCCCCCTCCCCCGTGTTTCACATGTATCCGAAACCGGTAGCTGCGTCGCAATCTTCTCACACGACAGGCTCTCTGCAAAGGCTGTATACCTCCCAACTCTGGGGGGTATGGCTCTCGTCCTATTTGGCGTGCATATATTTAACATCTATGCACGGTCTGGCTCTAGGTGCCGTCATGAGCGACATGCATTCTTTGCGGAGGAGACCACTCTGCTCTTCACAAGCCCACAAGACGATATGGGGGGGGGGGGGGGGGGACTTTAACTCAACACAAGTGTCTGCCGGAATTGCTGCTGGAGTTGGCCAACTACAGCTGAATTCATCTTGTGCGGCTCTCTTGGTGCTCATTGAGCGCCTACAACTCGTTGATACCTGGACGAAGCTCCACGGAACCCAACCGGGATACATATTTTACACCACTCGCCTATCAAACCGTATACACCGCATGTGCCTCACGTGCCATCTTGCTGATGGCACCCACACTGCAGAAACCTGCCAATGGCCTATTCAGACCATGAAACCACGCCACTCTTGCCCGACAACGTGTCTGCCATAGTCGTGGTTTCTTTAAATTCAATGTCGCCCACTTGGCCTCCCCAGGCTGTCGCCATATGGGTGGGGATGGAGGCATGTTGCTGGCGTCGTCGTGACGCCTACGAAACCACCTAATCATGGTGGCCCTATTGTACAAAGCCGATCCTCCAATAGACATTATTGAGTTAAGCCATGGCGTACTAATACCTAGCACATTTATTACGCTGTTCTTAGTGACTGTGCGACTGTACTTTTCTCGCCCACTCAAAACATGGTGGTACTCTGAACAAAGGCGCAGATGTCCTTCATCATGCGCCACCACTTGGAAGGAACTGTAGTCCGATCTCAGACCTCTAATCGTCCACCTCAGGAACAAACAAACCATCAGTGGTGCTCTCCACAATCATTTCGCCATATTGTATGCCACTGTACCGCATTCCACTGAACTGGTCACAGAGGTCGCACGACTTACAACGAGCACTCTCCCAGTGGAGTTAGCGCACGAACTCTAGGAAGACGTGACCTCAGATGAAGTACTCTATGCTATCAAGGCGGGGGCTGATAATAGATCCCCCGGACCTGATGCTATCCCCATCGCATTTTACAAAGTTTTAGCTCTTTGTTGGCTTCAACATGGACCACCATTGCACAAGAGCTGATGCACCTGATGACAGCATTATTATCCCCATTCGCAAATGACATGGATCATCAATGATCCATAATCACATAGCTAACAGTGATATGAAAGTACTTACACAGCTGATGGCATCGGGACCCAAGAAGGTCGCACATTATGTAGCATCCTGCGACCATACTTCCCCAGGGGACGACAACAGTATCGGTATTTTCCTTTCCTATTACCAAAACATGATAGTATTTCTTCGTCACAAACGTCACCCTGGTGCCTTGGCCTTCGACCATTATGATCACTCCTGTTTGCAGATAGTCCTTCAGCATATGTGTTTCCCTGGCGTTATTGTCACGATAGTTTTACTTGCTTTTGACCTCCAAAATTATGTACAATTGGAGCCTCACGCCGCCCATGGTCATAGAACGATCTATCCGGCAAGGCAGCACCCTTTTCACGATTTTATATGCTTTCTCTTTGGAACCCATGCTACAGGGGCTGCGCCAACGTTTGGAATGTATGACATTACACGGGCACTATTCCTGTTGCATGGCCTATACGGAAGACCTAATCCTTTTTCTGTGCAGTGAGGATGAAGTTCGAGCAGCTCTGACATGAGTGGCGACTTATGGCGACGCACCGGGCAGCTCTCCCAACGTGTCCAAATCCAGAGTCTTGCTCATTGGTGAGGGCCTACCGGAGAGGAGCGTCGCCCTCCTTAGCGTCACCGCCATTGTCCGATGTCTTGCATTGAATTCACAACGGATCTTTCTCGCTCAGCGGCTATTAACGGTAGGCGTTTCCTATAGACCATCAGATCAAGCCTTGCAGTTCACCGGCTGTGACCCCTCGACATTATCCAACAGGAGCCATAACATCTATCATGCCTCCTGTTTACCGCACGTGGCTTAGTTACTACTGGTCCCAACTCTCCTGGCCCGACGTCTGTTGATGGCATTGGGCTCTTTCGTCTGAACAGGGATGTTATTCAAAGTGCAGTACAACTCCCGGGCACTCCCATGTGACTGTGGTGGGGTGGTACTAATACACGTGCCGACCAGAGTCACAGCGATGTACGTCAGCTCCCATCTCTGGCATCGTGGCCCGTCGATCCTGTCTGGACTCATATTCCAAGACTTTGCGCCGGTCTCTTCGTTCATCCCACTTATATTATCGACCATTCCATCCCCATTTTATCATATTCGACGATTCTACCTGGACTTCAGTTATGTCTACAGGTCTCCACCAATTACACGTTTGTATCAGACGAAAACAGTTTACCAAGTGTTACAACAGTGCTGCCCGCCCAAACCTATCAAAATTAAGTATCCCCATTATGAGTGGCGGCAACAATGGAAAGCGGTCCATGCCTGCTTTCTTTGGGACCGATGACCTCATCGTCTGGACCCGTCTCCCAAACCAACACACCAACGCGCTTTCTCGAGACCGACGTCCAAACAGCGTGATATACCACAGCGAATAGCAAACAAGCTGACCGACATCTACTCCATCGCATCCATCTAGCCAACTCGCCGCTCTGCTCCCACTGTGGAGTGGACGACACAGGCAACCACCGGTTCCTCTATGGTACAGCGTCTGTCTGGACGCTTACGCTTGGCGTTTCTTACACACTAAACACCCGCTCAGATCGACATCAACGAACTTCTATTTCCGGAGGGGACTTTTTACCCCACCACCAAAACTCACTCTGTGAACTAGATCTGTGGCCACACGATCCATCTTTTTAATTCTGGCAATAACTCGGTGCTACGCTACTGCAATTTTCTCAACGAATTACACTGCGTCCTAACACACAACCCGCACTATCAGCGGTACTTCTCCAACTTGCTAGGGAACACTTTTAATGATACGGCTCGCTGCTGGAGCGTTCAAGTCATGGGCAGCTGAAAACTAATCTGAACCTACCAAAACCGAACAGAACTGATAACAAAATCTACGTCCAGTCAACGAGAAGACACGTTTCGTGTTCAAAGAACGTTAATTCCCGTCGTGCGGCCATAATGACGTCGGCCACCTTTTCACATGAGTCACCTTCGTGCAAACGACGGCTCCACCAATGCACTGCCCTTTTATACCTTGTTTACCCGATACTACGACCTTCTGCATATGTGCATAGCGCTTTTACATGGCTGTCGTCACGTCAGTGTTCATGACATGGCAGACGACGTCCACGGTCAGCTTCCAGCTCTTTGTAAAGATTATGTTGCACATTCTTTAGCGCTCGATGAAAGTGTAGATATGACGGACATAGTCCAACTAGCCATGTTAATACGAGGCACAAACTGTGGACGTTGGGTCAGAGAGGAGCTCCCGGAGAGGACAACTAGATGTCACATTCTTAGTAGCGTTGCAGAATGTGTACAAAATATAGGTTTATCACGGATTTATTAATTTCCGTGTGAACAACAGGAAAGCTAGCCATAGTGGGAAATAAATCAGGATTCGTAAAGCAACTTAATGACGAAATGAAGAAACATCCAGCACCCAATGCAATCAGAGACGTACTTCGTATATTGCATGATTCGCCAGCAGAATTTGTGTGCAAAGAATGTCTCTATGAAAAATGAAACGTGCGCTGTCCGAACCACTAACCTTATACGAGAGCATGTATTTTCAGACCTCCAGTTTAAGAATTGTCTTGAAGATATCGACAACCTGTACGGAGGTATGCCCTTTTAGAAGTGGGCTAACTCAGTAGAGGCCAGTACATAATTTGATTGTTTTGTCCACACAAAGAGCTGTCAAAACGACTTGAACACTTCACTTCATGTTAAGGATCCGCTGATGCGGCATTTCATTGACTTTATATAAGCATTAAGAAAGAAAGTGTCGCTTTTGGAGAGTCAGTTGGACAATGGAAATGCAGTTAGTTTTAAAAAAATTATGTTCAATGAATAGCTGTGGTATTAAATTATGTAGAATTTTATCGAGCTATTCTAAATAACCTTTGGGGGTCATATCCGTTACTGTTTAAGGAAGTGGAGCACCTGAGTGTGATTTCCATCTATTCTCCTCTTCGTATTCAGTGAATTTTTATGGTATTTACGCTGATCTCATCCTTGAAGTAACTGATCTGCAATGATACAGTAAATACAAAGACATAGTATTTGACAACAAGAGAAACACTGAAGGAATCTACAAGGATTTCCCACATGACAGATTTCCTCATTTACACAATATGGCTACGTTCGGGTACACATACTTATGCGAATTACTGTTTTCAGCAATGCAGTACCACAAAATATGTTAGGGGAGCTCGCTGTTAGGCTGTAATCTGAACTGATCACTACGTCTACAAAGCATATGAAAGTCAGGACCGAAAGTGGATGCTATTGCAAATGGAGTAAAAATATCGAGAACTGGTTGAAAATCATTGTCTGTGTAATGTCTGATTAAGCGAGATAAGAAATACACACACCAAAAAAAGTTTTGTATCACCCCAGTTCCCAGAACTCCTGAAGATAGACGTTGACTGTGGATATTGTATCATAGACACAGTCCCTTTGACTGTTCAGAGATGTCAGTAAACCCGCCCATAGATGTAAACAACCTTTCACGAGTAGCACCTATTAGACGGAGGGGGTCCGACAGTCGATCAGGTCCAGTCATTCCACCAGGAAGGAGGTACACGGCTCGTGTTGTCTGTAGTTCAACCATGAATAGACGGTCAACTCCTCGGTTCGATTGCGTCCGCATTCTTACTTTGTGCCAGGAAGGGCTCTCAACAAGGGAAGTGTACAGGCGTCTCGGAGTGAACCAAACCAATGTTATTCGGACATGGAGGAGATACAGAGAGACGGTAACTGTGGATGACATGCCTCGCTCATGCCACCGACGGGCTTCTACTGCAGTGGATGACCGCTACCTACGGATTATGGCTCGGAGGAACCTTGACAGCAACGCTACTATGTGGAATAATGCTTTTCGTGCAGCCACAGGACGTCGTGTTACGACCCAAACTGTGCGCAATAGGCTGCATGATGCGCGACTTCACTCCCGATGTCCATGGTGAGGCCCATCTTTGCAACCATGACGTCATGCAGCGCGGTACAGATGGGTCCAACAACATGCCGAATGGATCGCTTAGAAATGGCATCACGTTCTGTTCAGCGATGAGTGTCACATATGCCTTCAATCAGACAATAGTCGGAGACGTGTTTGGAGGCAAAATGTTCAGTCTGAAAGCCTTAGACACACTGTCCAGCAAGTGCAGCAAGGTTAAGGTTCCCCGCTGTTTTGGGGTGGGATTATGTGGTGCCGACGTACGCCACTGGTTGTCATGGAATGCGCGGTAATGGCTGTACGATACGTGAATGCCATCCTCCGACCGATAGCGCAACCATATCGGCAGAATATTGGCGAGACATTCCACTTCATGGACGACAATCCGCGCCCCCATCGTGCACATCTTGTAAATAACTTCCTTCAGAATAACGACATCGCTCGACTAGAGTGTCCTTCATGTTCTCCAGACATGAACCCTATCGTAAATGCCTGGGCTAGATTGGAAAGGGCTGTTTATGAACGACGTGATCCACCAACCACTTTGAGGGATCAACGCCGAATCGTCGTTGTGGAATGGGACAACCTGGACGAACAGTGCCTTGATGAACTTGTGGATAGTATGCCACGACGAATAAAGGCATGCATCAATGCAAGAGAGCGTGGTACTTGGTATTAGAGGTACCGGTGTGTACAGCCATCTGGACCACCCCCTCTGAAGGTCTCGCTTTGTGGTGGTACAACATGCAATATGTGGTTTTCATGAGCAATACAAATGGCGGAAATTATGTTTATGTTGATCTCTATTCCAATTTTCCGTACAGCTCCGGAACTCTCGGAACCGAGGTGATGCAAAACGTTTTTTGATGTGAGTGTTTACCTACTTAATAAAATAATCATGAAGCAGCACACCTTTTTTATTTTACGCGTTTCATTTATAGGATGGATACCACATTTACCGGACTTATTTGTATCTCGCAGGGAAGGTAAGTAGACTGAGAAATACACGGTGTCTGCATCGTCTCCTCTCCAGTCTCCAAGCGGTTCCCCACTCTCCACGTCCTACTCCGTGCTGTGACGATGGAGGTGGCACAGTGCTCGCTGCTCGCTGATCTGTGCTCACTTTTGCTCGCGGAGAATGTTGTCTTTTACTCTCTGCTTCACTTGAAAAGGAATTAAACTACCGGCCTCAGTATGTTGGGGTAGCGTCTCTTCCTCTAATTCCACCTACAGGGTGTCCCAGGAATGTTGCGACAAACTTTGTGAGGTTGTAGAAGGTGTCTTAAGTAACCAACATGTGATAGCGACCCGTGTCCAGAAACTTCTTGGAACTACGCTACGAGATTCGAAGATATATATGCGTCGGCGCCTGCCAGTAGGCCACCTCTTCGGCAGAAAATATAACTTTGTACGCTGACGAACCGTAGATGGAACGTCTCTTAACGTTGTTTGTTATTCAGTGATCCCGGCTGATTGCCACAATCGCTAGAGGATAAGATGGCGCCAGCTGCAGCGTAGATGGCCTTGTCCCCAATGAATGCGATGCTCTGTTACCTTGGTGGATGACGGTTTTGAACACGAGTTCGCATCTGCAGTTTATTTTTCTCCTTCGTACCTAAAATCACTGGAAATTTTAGAGGTGTCAGGAGAAAAGTAAACTGCAGATGGGTATGTGTGTCCAAAACCGTCATTCACAGAGGCACCAGAGCATCGCATGCGTAGCACACAACGCACGTCTAAACTCGCTCCATCTTCTTCACTGGCGATCGTGGCAATGAGTCGCGACCACTGAATAACAAACAACATTGTGAGACGTTCCACCCACTGTCCGTCAGCGTACAAAGTCACGTTTTCTGCCGAAGGGGTGACCTAGGGACAGACACCGGCGCCTATAACTTCGACGTTCTGCAGCGTCGTTGGATGACGTATCCTGACACGGGTCCTTATCTTCTATTTGTTCATCAAGACACCCTCTACAACTCCTAGAAGTTTGTCACAACTTTTCTGGGACATACTGTACAGTGCGAAGCATTTGTTTCACTTTAAATGCTTTTTGATGTACTGAAGATAACGATTCTCTATTTTAACTTTGACCAATAGCCATTATGGCCTCATAAATAGCGAGTAGCTTGGTATTGCAACCATTTTAACTACCAACATGTTGAAGCCATTTTTTTTTTTTTTTTTGTCAAATGAGGTTGGTGTGTTTTGGTTACTGAGTGGTATTTCCACAGGATGACAGTTGTTGAACTATATGAAATAAAATCGTCATAACTTCTGAAAAGCGTTCAAACTGCACGGTTGGCCGCGGGGCATTATGGGAATTAGTATGTTTTGGTTTAGCTACGAATCCCACTTTCATTTGGATGGGTTCGACAATAAGCAAAATTGGCGCATTTGGAGGACTGAGAATCCACATTTCGCGATCGAGAAGTCTCTTCACCCTCAACGGCAGAATGTGTGGCGTGCAGTGTCAAGTCACGGAATAATAGGTGCGATATTCCTTGTTGGCACGGTGACTACTGAACGGTACGTGAAGGCTTTGGAAGATGATTGCATCCCCATTATGGAAGAGATGGTTCATGCAAGACGGAGCTCGACCCCATCGAAGCAGGAGAATTTTTTGATATTCTGGAGGAGAACTTTGGGAACCGCATTCTGGCTCTGGGGTACACAGAGGCCACTGACGTGGGCCTCGATTGGCCTCCATTTTCTCAGGATCTGAACACGTACGACTCCTTTTTGTGGGGCTATATTAAAGAAAAACTCGAAAACAATTGCTGAGCTGAAGTAATTCAGGAAGTCATCCGACAGCGTCAGTGTTCCGACACTATAGCGTGTCATGCAGAATTTCGCTATTCGGCTGCGCCACATCATTGCCAATGATGGCAGGCATGTGTAACATGTCATTACGTAAATCCGAATATCTGTAGTCTGTAGGGGGCTCTGCCGCTCGGTGCATTCTAAACTGCCAGACTAAAGTAAATGAAGCACCCAGTAAGCGAGGTGGAAACGAACTAGAAATTCACAGATTGAGAGCATTTGTGATGTTATTGCACTTGTAACAAAAATCTAGAGAAATTTACAAATTACTTGGCAGTATAATCCTACATATCAATATTATGCTGCACTCCCTATGGCCTGGATGCACCCACTTATTCGTTTTGAGAGTGTTTCATAAAGCTGTTGTATCCACTCCCGAGTCTATCTGGCCAACAACTGTTGCAACTGCTCGTTCATATCCTGGATTCTGGCACTTGGATAGAGATGACATATGAGACGCTCGGTCCCACACACGTTCTATTGGGGACAGATATGGGGATCGTGCTCGTCATGGGTGTACCTCAAGATCATGCAGACGGTTCATGGAAACAGGTGTCATGTATGGACGAGCACTATCCTGCTGAAAAATGGCAGCAAGATCGCATGATTAATAACAAATTAGGATTCAGGATATTCGTGATATAGCCGGCCGCGGTGGCCGAGAGGTTCTAGGCGCTTCAGTCCGGAACCGCGCGACTGCTACGGTCGCAGGTTCGAATCCTGCCTCGGGCATGGATGTGTGTGATGTCCTTACGTTAGTTAGATTAAAGTAGTTCTAAGTTCTAGGGGACTGATGACCTCAGATGTTAAGTCCCATAGTGCTCAGAGCCATTTTTATTCGTGATATACCACTGTGTCGTCAGACTTCCCTCAATCAGCACCAACCATCGTCTGAAGTTACATCCGATGGTTCACCACACCATGACGTCAAGAGTAACACCACTGTGAATCTCCAAAATGAGTCTCCGCAAGACTCTCCGACGATGGTTATCTGGAGTAGTGCAGAACTGCGATTCGTCACTGGAAATAACATGACACCATTCATCAGCAGTTCATGCTTCCGGAACGTTACCGTTTGTGTTTTGGTGTCAATGGCAGCCCGCACATGGGACGCTAATCCCCCTCTTGGGCTGTTGCTAGTCTGTGACCAATGGTGGGTGATGTCACAGAATGTTGGAAGGAGACATTACTTCTTATCAAATGGCAGTGGCAGATGTGAAGTGATTAGGAACTGTTGATCCTCCCTCGTGGTGTTCACATGTGGGAGCTTGTGGATGATAGGAAGATGGAAAGAAAATTACAAGGCTCTCCTGTTATAATCACGGTTCATAGAATGTAGTCCAATTAAATGAGATGATAGTGAAGGAACTGGATTAGAAAATGAAACACGGTGAGCAGTAAGTAGCTGCATAAGAGGAGACGTGAAATGCTGACTTGTAATAGCCAGAAATGCATCTCTGAGAAGGAGATATTCGTTAACATCGAAAATAAAATTAAATCTTATGAGCCTATTGACAGGAGTCGTGTAGCGATGTGTAGAAGCTAAACGTGGGTGATAAAGAGTTCAGGCAAGGAGACATATTTTTGTAACATGATACTACAGATGAATGCAGAAGACTAAGTGGACAGTTGGATAATTTCCGAAGAGGCACTAGATTGAATTGATAAGAAAAGAAATTTATGAAAGAACCTGAGCAAATGAATGAATACATCAGCGATTCATCAGTTCTGCAATGAAGCATAGTTTCTTTTGTGTACGGAGGAGGAGGGGAGATAGACTGACAAAAACAGACAAGTTGAAATACGTGTAAGTTGCGGTAATTATACAGAGATGCAGATGCTTGCGCAGGATTAAATAGCAGATAGAGGGACATAAAAGCAGTCTCGGACTGAAATCCTTAACAAGTCCATCATAGTGGTGTCATTAGGAAGCTTGCTAATACATGGCGAATATCTGTGGTTTAAATGCTTTGCAAATACAAATATAATATTGACGATTTCATGAAGTGCCAGTTGTCAACAAAAGTCAACAAAAGAAAAATGGAGTGTACGTAATTTCAGTTTTGTTAAAGATAAATTATGTTTTACGCAGTTGCGCTATACAAAATGGATATATACTGAATTTTGTTAAACAAATATCTTTCAAAATATCTTTAAAATAACACAAAACATACTAAGTGTTTTTACGACCTATCCGTGAGATTTTGAATACGCATTAAGAGAGACATCGCTTCAGATTTTAATTGTGCAATACATTAATGGAAAATACTTGCTACGTGCAAATGTACTGGAAGTAGTTTGTAATGTACTCGAAAACAAAACGCGCTTACTATTTATCCGACGTTGGGTATAAGGGAATTATCTGAGAGCACATTGGTGAATATTTAGTTTCGTTTCACAACTCAACCGTACCATAAAATGTAGAAATAGATGCATTCTGAATAAGTAAATACGATGGCTAACGTAAGACTTGGACGATTTCAAACTCAGTTACATGCGTCTGCATCTCAATCTGTGCCCACAAGCCATTGTTAAATGACTCCAAACGGTGTTCTGTATGTTTAATCTGATGCATCTGCCCTTAAGCTGCACTGCCTGACGTACCATACTGTGCTACGGTGTTTTATAAATTCCACTTGCTTCTCGCCATCCAGTAATCACTAATAAAACACATATTTTGTTTTAGGCTGTATGGTAGAAAATATTGTGTAAGTTATGGTTAATTTTTATTTTTATTTTAGCTCAGGAAGCAAACAAAGTAATGTATGTGTGTCAGTTGCTTGTATTAATGATCTGTACCTTTCAAGGTCATCTAACTACTCCTATTCCTCATCCTTCCACTTTCCTCATCTCCACCGATCGAGACCAATTGACTAACATATACACTGAAGTGACGAAACGCATGGGATATCTCCCAGTACGGTCTCGGACCTACTTGTGCCCGGCCTAGTGCAGCAGATCGACGTGGCATGGACTCAACAAGTCGTTGTCAGGCCCCAACAGAAACACTGAGCCATGTTTGCCTTTACAGTCAACGTAATTACGGAGGTGTTGCCAGTGCAGGACTTTGTGCACGAAAAGACCTCTCGATTATCTCTCATAAATGATTCATGTTGGGCGATATGGGTGGCCAAATTATTCGCTCGAACTGTCCTGAATGTTCTTCAATTTAATCACAAACAATTGTGGACCAGTGACATGGTGGATTGCCATCCATTGAAAACCATCCTTGTTTGGGAATATGAAGTCCATGAATGGCTGCAAATGGACTCCAAGTAGCAGAATATGCAGAAGTCCATTCAATTTAAACACAGCCCATAGCATTACGGAAGCATCACCAGTGGGCACAGTACCTTGTTGACAACTTGTGTTCATGCCTTCGTGGGGCCTGTGCCACACTCGAACCCTATAATCAGCTCTTACCAACTTGGGACTCATCTGATCAGGCCATGGTTTTCCAGTCGTCTATGGTCCAACCGATATGTTAACGAGGCCAGGAGAGGCATCGCAGGCGATGCGTGTTGTTAGCAAAGGCACTCGCATCGTCGTGTTCTGCCATACCCAGTAACGCCATATTTCGCCTCACTGTCCTAACAGACACGTTCGTCGAACGTTCCACATAGATTACAGCGGTTATTTCGCTCTGAGTTACTTGTCTGTTAGCGCTGACAAATCTATATAAACACTGCTCTGTCGGTCATTAAGTGAAAGGCGTTGGCCACTTAGTTGTCCGTGGTGAGAGATACTGACTAAAATTTGGTATCCCCCGTTCGCTCTTGACACTGTGGATCCTGTAATACTGAATACTCTAACGTGTTCCGAAATGGAATGTCCCACGCGTCGAGCTCCAACTATCATTCCATGTTTTAAGTTTGTTAATTCCCGTCGTGCGGCCATTATGACGTCGTAAACCTTTGCACATAAATCGTCCGAGTAAAAATAACAGCTTCGCCAATGCACTATCCGTTTATACCTTGTGTAAGCGATACTACTGCCATCTTTAGATGAACATATCGCTATCCCATGACTTTTGTCATCTCAGTGTAATTGGTAGGCTGTTATATTACTGCCTGGGGCAAGCTCTGAGAATTAGTAATCAATCCCTCCCCCCATCTCTTTCATAGTCAACCTCTCCCACATCCCCTACACCTCTCCTTCCTGTTGTGCCTCTTGGGTGACTAACAAATGGTGGGCGAGTCTGTAATTTGCTGGGTCATACTGGCTAAATGTTGCATGAGCTGCCACTGTAAGCAGTGCTGTATACCATTTGAGCTGTTATCGCTATAATGTAACTTCCAATTACTGCAATTTATTGCCCAAAAGTGACTGAAAAGACGTCAGATACATAAAGTTTTGTACCAGTCTGCCCACATCATTACTATGATATTATAGTGTATTAACCGCGGAAAATTTAAGAAAATACGTATATAAGATTGTTTATGGCATGTATATATCAGTATCACGTTAAACAACCATACTACACGGCACACACAAAGTATCCCAGGTGCAGCAGTAAGTACAAAACGCTACACAGTTAATAATTATCGATGAGTTTTATTTCAATACTGAAACAAGAATTGTGAACTTTTCAAAAGTGTAGCCACTGTAAGACACATGTGTTATCATTAGACAACGTTGTCAATACTAGCTGCATACTTTGTTTAACTTCATCGATTTAAGTAGGACAAGTATTACATTAATATATGTAATAGATCACATACAATAAAACGCTAAATTATACTGTGGAGTTGGATAAACCATTTACACTGACATTCCATGGTTCCTGTTTCCTGCTGACACCCAACACCCTCTTGCAATGCCTAGTGTGGAGGCTGCGGCCAGCCCACCACCACGTCAAAATGATTTACACAGATGGGGGAGCACAACGTCCAGAGACATGTCTTTGCTTATAGAAAAGCAAATGCTTCATTCAACTTACTGCTATGAGATGGCTGTAGAGTAGTGTTATTTTAAAAGAAACCACAGTTCACATAGGAAAATATAACTGTGTAATACATTCAGTTTTTACATCGGATTTAATATATACTAAAAATGTTTCGATCTCTCAGCCTTGTACTACATGTAATTGTAAGTAAGAGCTTTGCTCTTATTCAGTCTATGGCAGCAAAATTGAGGGACAATTTAAGAGAAACTGGAGCTCACATAGAAATATTTATCAGTGTAATTCACGAATTTTTTACATCGGCTTTACAGTATGTAACACCATAGCTTAGACACTACATACCTTTTGTTGATTCATTTTGCTTTCCGTTTTGTTCAACATTCAATTGTTGAGCTTATGTAAATGTCGTTTGTTTGAATCGATAACACAAAATTGTATACTCCTTTCTTTGTAAAAACTTTGATGTCATGGTTTGATTCTATGCGATGTAGTGTATCTATCATTTAAATTCTTTGTCTCATATGGAGCGAAGAAAACTTAATGTATGTAATTGAATAATTTTATTTAAATAATTTTGTGTAGAAATATCAATATGTGCAAATGTTCTGTTTTATTTAATATGTTTGGTTGCTGTTATGTAAACTGCTGACCTTCACTTAGGGTTCTTAGTTATTTTGTAGGTAAAAGATGTTGTGATTCCCCTCGGAAACGGAACTTTGTAGCGTGCGCAAAATGTGGTTGGCATGGATAAAAAGGTGGAATCGAGAGTCATGCGGGGACAAGCTACCAAACTATCAACTGCTCATGTAAAAGTTGTGTATTGTTCTGGTGCCGACAGAGGCTTTCCGTGCCGCTTTCCAATGCCTCGAATGGATGGATAAAGAGCTGGAACTATTCTGAAATTGATATCTATCATCGCCATCAAGAAATGACACAGTCCCGCATTTCCGCCTGCAAATCCACCCACCGACATTTACTCGCCACCACGTTGCGCAATCGCTGAAAAGGAACCAAGCAATCGTAGAAATGTACAGTGAAGGATCAGCTCATGTGGATGATTTATTTGTTTTCAATAATAAGGTAACCAAAAGACTATTTATCAAAACTTACCTTGATTTATCCTATGTCGCATTTCCACTTAGGATCCTTCCCATGCTAAAGTGATTACCGAGTGTCCTTATTGAAAGAACATTAAAGCTCAGTGTTTTACTAATTAATGCCACTTGACGATAGTAAGAAGAAACTAAGTTAAAGTTTATGTAGCAGAACTGAATAATATAGTAAATGATTCTTGCTGAAAATAATTTTTCTATTAAAACTGCTTATTAATATTTTGTTGCCAACTTCTAAAGTGAATGTTCTCAAAACGGTGGCTTATAGAGTCTTGCAAATTAAATGATCACAGTGCACTCAGTTGAAAATCACCCAAAGGTGAGCTATTGTCTTGTAACCACATCAAGTTGCGTTCTACTGCAGTAAAAGTTGAGAGTTGTTACTGTTGAAAGTTACATGTTCATGCTTGTTAATGCCTTGTTTCTTTAGTGTATAGAAAGTGTTTAGTTTGGTCTGCTACAGTGGTCAAGATTAAGGGCCCCCCTCCATTGAAAGTAGTTCAAATGCACAAAGTTACTTAATTATATAAAGTTTTAATTACTCTTGCTATTCTAGTCTAATTCTGTACAACATTGTGTTCCTCTTGTGCATTAAAAGTGCATATTAACCGTGTAACAGGAACCACAGTTTGTCTATTATGATCATGCCAGATAAAGATTAATAGAAAGACCACTATCTATGAACACAGTAACTTCTTTATTCAAAAGACAAAGCGAAATAATCTGTTAGTGAATTACCATTTAATTTTTCATTCTAAGTAGAAAGGTGATTAGTAGTGAGAGACTTAATCTATGCACAATAAGTAATTTTGCTGTGAACCACATCCATATTTAATGTCAGATAGGAATATGTTTGAAATGTAATATGTCCGATTTACGGTTCTACAGTGAATATTAATAGTAACATTATTGAGACCATTCAGTTGGACTAAGTCCTCAAGGTAATAGTGTGTTTCGTAATCCGTTATACACCACTGGCCATTAAAATTGCTACACCACGAAGATGACGTGCTACAGACGATAAATTTAACCGACAGGAAGAGGATGCTGTGATATGCAAATGATTAGCTTTTCAGAGCATTCACACAACGTTGGCGCCGGTGGCGACACCTACAACGTGCTGACATGAGTTTCCAACCGATTTCTCATACAAAAACAGCAGTTGGCCGGCGTTGCCTGGTGAAACGTTGTTGTGATGCCTCGTGTAAGGGGGAGAAATGCGTACCATCACGTTTCCGACTTTGATAAAGGTCGGATAGTAGCCTATCGCGATTGCGGTTTATCGTATCGCGACATTGCTGCTCGCGTTGGTCTAGATCCAATGACTATTGGCAGAGTATGGAATCGGTGGGTTAAGGAGGGTAATATGGAACGCCGTGGTGGATCCCAACGGCCTCACATCGCTAGCAGTCGAGATGACAGGCATCTTATCCTCATGGCTGTAGCGTATCGTGCAGCCACGTCTCGATCCCTGAGTCAACAGATGGGAACGTTTGCAAGACAACAACCATCTGCACGAACTGTTGACGACGTTTACAGCAGCAAGGACTATCAGGTCGGAGACAATGGCTGCGGTTACCCTTAACGCTGCATCACACACGGAAGCGCCTGAGATGGTGTACTCAACGACGAACCTTGGTGCACGAATGGCAAAACGTCATTTTTTCGGATGAATCCAGGTTCTGTTTACAGCATCATGATGGTCGCATCCATGTTTGGTGACATCGCGGTGAACGCACATTGGGAGCGTGTATTCGTCGTTGCCATACTGGCGTATCAACTGCCGTGATGGTATGGGGTGCCATTGGTTAAACGTCTCGGTCACCTCTTGTACGCATTGACGGCACTTTGAACAGTGGACGTTACATTTCAGATGTGTTACTACCCGTGGCTCTACCCTTCATTCCATCCCTGCGAAACCCTGTATTTCAGCAGGATAATGTACGACCGTGTGTTGCAGGTCCTATACGGACCCTTCTGGTTACAGAAAATGTTCGACAGCTGCCCTGGCCAGCACATTCTCCAGATCTCCCACCAACTGAAAACGTCTAGTCAATGGTGGCCGAGCAACTGGCTCGTCACCATACGCCAGTCATTACTCTTGATGAACTGTGGTATCGTGTTGAAGCTGCATGGGCAGCTGTACCTGTACACGTTATCCAAGCTCTGTTTGACTCAATGCCCAGGCGTATCAAGGCCGTTATTACGACCAGAGGCGGTTGTTCTGGGTACTGATTTCTCAAGATCTATACCCCCAAATTGCGTGAAAATGTAGTCACATGTCAGTTCTAGTACAAAATATCTGTGCAACGAATTCCCGTTTATCATCTGCATTTCTCCTTGGTATAGCAATTTTAATGGCCAGTGGTGTATTTATGCAAATAGTTTGTTCAACTCTGTCAGTTCCAACTTTAACTCATTTCACTCTCGTGTGACAAAGTATAGGCTCTGGTCGCCAATTGAAGTTACTTATTTTCAGTTTCTTGAACAAGAATATTACTCATTATTTTGCCTAATTACGCTGGCGACCTTTTTGATTATTATTTGGACACTGTGGATAGGCAAAATATTGTTTGTTACTGTGTAAATATTTACGTAATTCTGACTATCACTTGCGATAATCCACCTCCGTTAGGTAAATCGCCGTCAACACAACATTCCTTTCAGAGGGTAACACTGCTCTTCTTCTTTATACTGCAATTGCTTTAAAATAAATGATTTCATTTATACGAACTACCTCCAGCTTTGAGGTTATGGTATAGCAGTGGCGGGCAGAAGTGTTATAAGTATACTAAATATCTCCTCATTCTCTCAACCTTGTACTGTACACAGTTTTAATTAAGAGCACTTCTATTAATCATGTTAGGGAATTGACTTCAAACTTGGTACAATCAGACATTAACAGCCCTCTCACTACTGTTATTAAAACAACTGGTGTGATGAAGGAAATGTGCAGTTATTATCAAAACATAATATGATAATCAGGAAGTGAATGTGTGGGTTCACCTTGACACGCTGCCTCACAGAGCTTAGCATGGATAATTTACGACATAGATAATTGGTAATGGCACCACAAATTCCCTGTCTCAGATGATGCTATTAGACGCATAGCACCCAAATGCCACACTACAGTGTGTGTTATAATGACTCCCATCATTGAACCCTTGTCGCTGCTGTATTCGTAAAAGGTGCTTGGAAAGGATGATCATTAGTGAAATTCTGTATTTGTTCTAATTTCTTAGAATTCCTCATTGTTGCCATTTTGCAAGGCATCTGTGGGAATAACATGTTGCTTGGAACGCAATCTCTCAGATATTTTGTTCAGCAGTAAACGTCTTTGTTATGCAACACTTCTCTTGTAGCGTCTACCATGGGAGTTTGTATAGCATTTCCATAACACCTGCTCGCATGCCGCTATGATTGTATGTTTGATGCATTTTCTATTATTAAAAAACTAAAAACCCGCCTCGATTGCGAAAAGAGCACCTAGTGTTAAGTGTTAACCCAGGTTTCGGCGTAAATAACTACACCTTCTTCAGAACAACACTAAAACCCACAAGTGCCTAAGAAGACCTTTGTCAATGATTAAAAGAACACCATAGCTATACATTTATAAACGAAAAAGAAAAGGAAAACACAAACAGTACATATGTAAAAAGTCAAAACCACTACCTAACTTAATTGTATACGCTCCACCTCATACCGGCCTATGTTCGATGGGCCATGACCCGCCATAAACTGCAGTTTTTTCTATCGCTGGCATGCGAGGAGTCGTGCTGCGGAGCCCGAGTGCGCGAATTTCACTTCACCCTGTATATATGTGTGTGATCGGTTTTCTAGGAGGATTCTGCCTGATGTGCGAGGAATACGTGGCGGCGGTGGCCTGCGGCGGGAATGATTTGTTTCCCGCTAACGGCAGGAGCCGTCCTAATGGAAAGGCCAGTTGGAGTACAGGAATGTAGCTGGCCTAACCGTGTGGTCCTCTAGACGGCTGAATATCTAACTAATACTTAGTATGTGTTGTACAGCCTTCGTGATAGCGTGTGTTCTCTGTAGAAATTAGAGAAGATTCAGTATGTTCACGCTGGACCATTATTCCCTCCCATGTAAATTATACGGTTGACTGCTTCTGCACATTTCCCGTCTTTATTTGGTTGACAGAACATCGATTGTGGTGTGTGTTATGTGTATCTAGTTGGTGAAAGACGGGTGGAAGACACGTTTCTCTAGAAATGAGAATCACCTTAGTTGACTTTGTAAATTTTAAGGATGATTAAGTATCTGGTATATCGGTATCGCGGGTGGAAGTATCACTTTCCTCTATTTTTTTCAAGTTTTCACGTAAAAAATTTCGCAGACGAGATAAGTTTCTGCTTATTGAGAGGTTTTCTGCACGCAGCAACTAGCTGAAGGTTCGGGTTTCTAGTGAAATAATTTCCAGTCTATATTTATTTATTTATGTATTTACACGTCTAGTTCCTTAGGGCCAAATTGAGGAACCAATCTCCAAGGTCATAGTATGTGTCAGTACTTGGAACTACAGCATAAAATAAAGTTAAGCCACAAGTTTAAGTAAACGCAATCAACAATATAACATAAGAATCCGCTTAATTTTGAAAGGTACTCCTCAACAGAGTAGAAGGAATTACCCATGAAGAAACTCTTCAGTTCCGTTTTTTAAAGTGCGTGAATTACTGCTACAATTTTTAAGACTTTTTATAGATTATTGAAAATTCATGCAGCAGTATACCGTATACCTTTCTTCCCAAGAGTTAAGGGAGTGCGATCCAAATGCAGATTGGATTTCTGCCGAGTATTAACTGAGTGAAATCTGGTAATTCATAGGAATAAGCCGATATAGGTAACAAGAAACGACAGTGAGGAATAGATTAATTGAGCGGGCAATGTCAAAATACCTGAAGTAGTGAACAGGGGCGGAGAAGAGGTTCACGAAATTACACCTGTTATTGCCCGAACTGGCCGGCCGCTGTGGTTCAGCGGTTCTAGGCGCTCCAGTCCGGAACCAGATGGCTGCTACGGTCGCAGGTTCGAATCCTGCCTCGGGCATGGATGTGTGTTACGCCCTTAGGTTAGTTAGGTTTAAGTAGTCATAAGTCTAGGGGACTCATGACCTCAGATGTTATGTCGCATAGTGGTTAGAGCCATATGAGCCATTTATTGTCCGAACTGCCCGTTTCTGAGCCAAAAACATCCTTTTAGAATGGGAAGAGTTACCCCAAGATATAATACCATACGACATAAGCTAATGAAAACAGGGAAAGTAGATTACTTTTGCTGTCGCCCTACAGCTTACTTCAGATATCGTTCTAACAGTAAAAATGGTATCATTACGCCTTTGAACAAGATCCTCAACATGGGCTTTCCACGACATTGTACTATCTATTTGAATGCCTAGAAATTCGAACTGCTCAGTTTCACTGATCTTATGCCCATTCTGTAAAATTAAAACGACGGGTTTTGTTGAATTGTGTGTTGGAAACTGTAAAAACTGAGTCTTATTGTGATTTAGCGCTAGTTTATTTTCTACAAGCCATGAACTTATGTCATGAACTACACTATTTGAACAGCGCCAATGTTGCACACAACACCTTTTACTACCAAGCTAGGGTCAGCAGCAAATAGAAACATTTTAGAATTACCCATAATACTAGAGGGCGTTTGATTTATATAAATAACGAACCGGAGTTGCCCCAACACTGACCCTGCAGCACCCCACCATTTGAGAGTACCGCCTAAGACCCTACATTACAGCCATTACCAACACTGTGAATGATGAACTTTAGCTGTCTGTTGTTAAGGTAAGAGGTGAACCAGTTGTGAGCTACTCCCTCTATTCCGTAATGGTCCAAATTCTCGAGGAATATTTTGCGGTCACCACGATCATATATCTTAGTTATACCAAAAAATATGTCTAACGTTCTAAACCTTCTGTTCAATCCATTCAGTGCCTCAAAGAGAAAAGAGAATATAGCATTTCCAGTTGTTAAACCACTTCTAAAGCCGAACTGTACATTTGATAGTAAATTATGTGATATAAAATGATCAATTGCCCTTACATACACAGTCTTTCTAATAACTTTAGCAAAAACTGATGGCATAGTAATAGGTCTGAAACTGTCTACATTATGCATTTCTCCCTTGTAAATAGAGTGGGTTTACTACTGAGTCCTACAATCGTTCAAGAAACTGCCCATTCTTAAAAGAAATATGGCTAAGTACAGGGCTAGCATGTGCAGCACAGTACTTAAATATTCTGCTAGGCACTACATCCTATCTATGAATGTCCTTAGTCTTCAATGATTTAATTATTAGTTCAATCTTCCCAATGTCAATATCACAGAGGTACATTTCAGACATCAGTCTCGGAAAGGCATTTTCCAAGAGACTTATATGATTCCCTGTAGGAACAAAGTTTTTATTTAATTCACCATCAATTCTCAGATAATGATTGTTAATTACTGTATATATATATGACTTATCAGTAACAGAAAATGTTTACTACCAACTAATATCATATTGTCGACCTTGTGGTGCTGACCAGACACTTCCTTCACAACTGACCATATGGTTATAATTTTATCCTGTGAATTAGCTATTCTATTTGCGTACCACATACTCTTTGCCTTCCTAATAACATTTTTAAGCACATTACAAAATTGTTTGTAATGGGCTACTGTAGCATGATTGTGACTACTTCTAACATTTTTATGTAATTCCCACTTTTTTCTACATTATATCCTTATCCAACTAGTCAGGCACCTGGGCTGCCTTTTACTGCTAGTTCTCCGTTTAGAACGTTCTAATGGAAAGCAGCGTCTGAAGAGCATGAAAAATGTCTGAAGGAACTATACTGTGCAAGCAATACTGCTATGCAAGCAAATGATATGATGTTCTGGAAAACCATCTGAAAATACATATGAGTGTAGAGATTGATGTAGAAAGCAAGCAATCTAGCATGTCAGGGCAAGAAACAGCAACGCCTTAGTGCTGAGGGGAGCCGATCCAGCCTTTGTACAGCAGTTCCGAGAGTGATCTCGGTCCACTGAGGGCACTCTGTTCACGCATAGGACTAATTTGTGTGGGCGGGCAGATGACTTGTCACCATCAGCTGTGCTGGATGACCTACCGAGCTTGCAGAAAATATCTAGTGCTGTGACGGCTATATACGGTATATGTGCTTATCCTGTCTCTCTGCATTGTATATGTACCAGTGTCTGATGGTCGATAGCTGTTTGCAGCATGCAGAAGTATTCATTTTGTATGGCACAGGATACGAATTGTGTGTTAAGTACATCCATATATTGTGTGGTGATATAGATAGCAGGGCTGGAGATAGGTTTCACGCTGAAATATTCAAGCTTTCCTCGACAGTGGCAGAGCAGTGTGATTCAGGGAAAGTCTTTCCGTAATTCATGACAAAATAGTTTTGCTGCTGAAAGTCTCGCCTGCGGAGAAAAATGGCGGACGATGCTTCTACACCGACAGCATCAGTATTTTGGCGGGTATATTCAGTAATAGCCAATCAGAATGCTCCATTCATTGACAAGACATCCTTTGTGCTGGGGCATAGGAGCCTCCACAGACTGGTTCGAACAAGATGGGGGTAAGGCATCATTCTGAGAGTAACGTGATATCTTCTTTGTTCAAGTGTTCCTATGACAAGTTGAAGCAGTCTATCCATCTCTGGCGGGATGCTATCCCTCACTCACCATTGTGGCATTAGGACATCTCCAGACCAGCAGCTGTAGGATACCGATAATTCCAGCCATTTTTCTCTCCTGTAGGACAGTGCTTAGAATTCTGTTTGCGTAATTGTTCTGATTTTCCCGTCTGTGCTCAGACAGTGCTCTCTTTCCAGACAACAAGAATGCTTTTATGATTAATGGTGTTTTTGCAAGCATGGACATACATGATGAAGGCTTTTAGCAGTGAGAACGTTTACCATTTCTGAGACACATGTTGGCCGCGCTAGATTAGCCGAGCGGTCTACGGCGCTGCAGTCATGGACTGTGTGGCTGGTCCCGGCGGAGGTTCATGTCCTCCCTCGGGCATGGGTGTGTGTGTTTGTCCTTAGGATAATTTAGGTTAGGTAGTGTGTAAGATTAGGGCTGATGACCTTAGCAGTTAAGTCCCATAAGATTTCACGCACATTTGGACATTTTTGAGACACATTTTGAAAGGAGGACTTACGATTTCTGGGAATGGTAACACATGATGGATGGGGTGCCTCATTAGGACCATCAAGAAAAAAGCATTTGGTGTTATTCTGGGCTATTTTCGTAAACAGGTCCTGTTAGGACAAGAGTTTCTATGCAGACAAGTTGAGACATCACAAAAGATCCAACAACAACAAAAGTCACTGTTACCTGTTTCTGTGACACGAACGAGATCTGAGAGGATTTACATAGACATGCACCATCAGTACATCACTGACATCCCTTTAGCAGCACTTGCAATGATGAGTCGCTGGGTAAACATCCCGTGGCTACCCGTCATCGCGCTAACAACGGTGCCTAGGTAAACATGTGCACGCGGTCATAGGCGTCTAGCATATGGAACATGGCTGGAATGCCATGGTAAAATGGTAAAAGCCACCTTGGTGTGTGCACCTTGGGGCCCTGTAGGGAACAGTTCGCTGATATGTCACAATTGAATTTCTTAACGCTAGTTTGAAAGTGCTTTTACATGCAATGAGTGTTTGTGCACTGCATTATTTTCTGTTGTTTAAGCGTTGTGAGCGTGTTAGCAGAGCGTTATGCATGCTTTATTTTTGACAGTTTTACGCATAGTGAACATGTCTGTGCATCTGTGTACTGTATTATTTCGGTAATTTACGAGTAGTGTGTGGGTCTGTGGACAGTGCAGTGCATTATTTCGACAGTTTATGATTAATGGGCATGTTTGCATAGCGTTTCACATTCATTATGTTGACAATTTACGAGTTGTTTACGTGTCTGTACGTCAGTGTATTGAATTATTTCAGTAATTTACGAGCAGTTTGTAGGTCTGTAGACTATGGTTGTACTCCAAGCACGTCAGGAACCCATCCCTAAATAAATTGTTCAAACTTCCCACTGAAAATAACAAAAGTACACTCCTTCCTCTCTCCAACAGCTCAACACAGACTGAGTCCTTTTCCCGCCATTTTTCCCAGACCACGATGGGACGACAGATATCTCTGGTTGTGGTTCTGTGTAGTAGGTCAGTTGGACTCCAAACCTCATGGTGAGCACACGGGATGGGGCTGCTGCCTATGAAAACTCAAATTATTTAAATTAGCACTGCGTGCCAAATAAAGACTTACGTCCATAATGTCTAGCAATCCATCACAGACTGAATCCTTTTCTTGACAGTTCCTTTGAAGAGGTGGTGGTTGGATGACTTACGTTGGTGGTGGTAGCCCAAGTGACTTTCCCACTATTTTTCCCTCCATTTTTTTCCACAAAACTTTTCCTGCTGTTTTCTTGGGGAATGGAGGGGAAGGGGTTAGGTTGGTGGAGGTAGCCCAACTGACCTATTTTCCCGCCAAAATTTGAACTTCCCGGCATGACAGCTTTGTGATATTGCCATATCTATCGGTGCCATCTTGAATCCGCCATCGTAAATTAATATGGCAACAATGCATCGTGGGACGACGCTATCTTTACTCTACTACCACTACGTAGCAGTACTCCAAAAAAGGACGGAAAAGGATTTAGTAGGTAGTCTCTTTAGTAGATCTGTTACATCTTCTAATTGTTCTGCCAACAAACCGCAGTCTTTGTTTGCCTTTCCCACACTATTTTCTATGTGCTCTCCCCATTTAAGTTGTTCGTAATTGTAATTCCTAGGTATTCAGTCGAATTTACGGACTTTAGATTAGACTGATTTACCGTGTACCCGAAGTTTAACGGACTCCTTTTATCACTCATGTGGATAACCTCACACTTTCCATTATTTATGGTCAATTGCCATATTTCACACCATTCCAATGTCTTTTCTAAATCGTTTAGCAACTTGTTTTGCGATTCTGATGAGTTTTGTAGACGCTAAACGACAGGATCATCTGCAAACAATCTAAGACGGTTGCTTAGATTATCCCCTGAATCGTTTATATAGATAAGGAACAGCAAAGGGCCTGTAACACTACCTTGGGGAACACCAGAAATCACTTCTGTTTTACTCGATCACTTTCCGTCATTTACTACGAGCTCTGACCTCTCTGACAAGAAATCACGAATCCAATCACATAAATGAGACAATATTCCATTAGCACGTAATTTAATTAAAAGCCACTTGTGTGGTGCAGTGTCAAAAGCGTTTTGGAAATCTGGAAATACGGAATCAATCTGAAATCACATGTCAATAGCACTCAACACGTCGTGTGTGTAAAGAGCTACTTGTGTTTCACAAGAAGGATGTTTCTAAATCCGTTTTGACTGTGTGTCAATAGACCCTTCTCTTCAAGATAATTCATAATTTTCGAGTATAATATATGTTGCATCAGCATACTCGGAAAGAACCCATCTGGTATACAGTCTGGACCAGATGACTTGCTTTTATCAAGTGATTTACGTTGCATCACTACTCCGAGGATACCTACTTCTAAGTTACTCATTTTGGCATCTGTTCTTGCTTCGAATTCTGGAATATTTACTTCGTCTTCTTTGGTGACGGAATTTCGAAAGGCTGTGTTTAGTAACTCTAATTCCGCAGCACTGTGGTCGATAGTTTTTCCATTGCTATCGCGCAGAGAAGGCACTAACTGTGTCTTGCCTTTAGCATACTTTACATACGACCAAAATCTCTTTGGGCTTTCTACCAGTTTTCGAGATAAAGTTGCGTTATGGAAACAGTTATAAGCATCTCGCAGTGAGGTCCACGCTAAATTTCAAGCTTCTGTAAAAGATCACCAACCTTGGAGATCTTGCGTTCGCTTAAATTTGGAATGCTTTTTTTGTTGTTTTTGCGATAGTGTTGTGACGCGTTTTGTGTACCAAGCGGGATCAGCTCCGTCGTTTGTTAATTTAATTGGTATAAATCTCTAGACTGCTCTCAGTACTATTTCTTTGCATCCAAGCCACATTTGGTCTACATTTACATTGTTAATGTGGAAGGAGTGGAGTTCGTCTCTCAGGAAGGCGTGAAGTGGATTTTTATCTGCTTTTTTGAATCGGTACATATTTCGTTTATTTTTGGAGGATTTGGGGGTTACAGTATTCAATCTCGCTGCGACAACCCTGTGTTCACTAATCCCTGTATCAGTCTTGGTGCTCGTTATTAGCTCAGGATTACTTGTTTCTAAGAGATCAAGTGTGTTTTCGCAACCGTTTACTATTCGCGCGTGCTCATGAACTAACTGCTCGAAATAATTTTCAGACAATGGTTTTATCACAATTGTGGATGATGTTTAATGCATACCTACGATTAAACATATATTTTCGTCAACATATGGAGGGTAAATTTACGTCACCACCGACTATAATTGTATGAGACGGGTACGTATTTGAAATTAAACTCAAGTTTTCTTTGAACCCAACACAGCTGCGGCAATTTACAACTGTTATGCCGATGGATCCTGTATCTACGTTCTTCCTATGTTCGACCTCCTCCCTTTAGGCCGAAGCCCTTTTTATATTTCCCCGAGACCCAATAACCTAAAAAGACCACCCAGTCCACGCCACACATCCCCTGCTACGCGTGTAGCCGCCTCCTGCGTGTAGTGGACTTCTCACCTATTCCGCGGGAACCGATACCCAACTGCCCTACGGCCCAAGTCGAATAATCTGCAGCCTATAGATCGTAGAACCCTCTGAACCTCAGATTCAGACTCTCCACTCTGCTCTGTACCAAAGGCTGGCGATCGGTCTCGTCGCCTATGCTGCAAATGGTGAGCTTTGCTTTCATCTTGCATACGAGACTGGCAGCCTTTACCATTTCTGTTAGCCGCTTGAAACCAGAGAGAATATCTTCCGATCCGAAGTGACACACATCAGTAGTACCGAAGTGAGCCAACTCCTGCAGTTGGCTGCATTCTGTGCTCTTTACGGGATCTGAAAGGACCCTTTCCACGTCTGGAATGACTCCATCCGGTATGCACACGGAGTGCACATTGGCTTTCTTCCCCTCCTTGACAGCTATGTCTCTAAATGGCCCCATACTGTGCCTAACATTGTAGCTCCCATTTAACAATAATCCCAACCTCTCTGATTGCCCGGATCTTGCAGGCTGAGAGGCTGCCTCTGAAACAGGACAAGCGACTGCATCTGGCTGAGGGACAGTGTCAATTGTAGAGAGCACCTGGAACCTGTAATATACCACACAAAATGGGTTTACCTTAAAACGCGAGAACTGTGTTTGTTAACTATTAAATTAACACGCAGAAACTGAAGAAACTAAAGTACCAAAGCAAAACATATGAAACTATTCAATTCACTCTTGGTTAGAAACTCGTAAAATGTATAAAATCGGTTACTTCCCTGTGGCTATTTGTGTCTCGGCCGGCTGCTGCTCACTGACTTTCGTTTCCTGCATATCTTACTGCTTTTGTGTCATGTTTAAGCATAGTAAATTCTCGTGTCGCATGTTTGTTCAAATGGTAATGAAAATCAGCACTCCTTTGTGATCAGTTCGGAACAATATGCCTAAATAGACGGAGATATCTAGTGACTGCCAGTGTCATTCACCCTCACTCTCTCGTTCTGTTTTTCGACTAAGAGTAGGAAAAACGCAATCATCATATTATTTTTGGGTGTTGTTAAATAACCATACACCTGCTGTTTTTTTACAGGACTTGAGACGAATTGTAATTATCAACCTGGGGTTTTCTGTCCTTTCATTAATTTTTTGAAGATTGTATTGCCGTTGTAACATAACATACGGTCATCTTTTCATTGCAGTAAAGGTTTCCTTTGTATGAATATACAACCACGAGACTTTGTATAGTTGCACCAATACTGGGTTTCCTCATTGTACTGCACCAGTTTAATAGTCTTGCTTTAATAAGAAATACACTAGCCTCACACTGCCAAGCACTTTTCTTCTTTCTTTCATAATAATTCAGCTGTCATACAAGATTACGTGATTTCGGACTACTGTGTGTGTAAATAAATGTCGTCACTGTCAGGATTAAAAGTTCTTACCAAGAGTGCTTGGTTTCAGATCGTACAGGTTGCAAATAAATTTGTCTTGCACATGTTTCGTCTACAAGACGAATCGCATTATGCACCTATTCACGAATGCAACACTATTTGTCGTTAAACTTCATTAATGTGTCTCCTTTAAAGAAATTTGCAATGAAATTCCCGTTGAGGACCGAAAACGCTATCATCATCATAAAAAATTTCGAAGTCAAATTGAATTATGAGGGTCTCATACGTGAAAATCGGTTAAGGATTAGCGTAAAAGTGGTCTCAAAATTTTAATTGCTAATTTTACTCACTTTTTAAATTCATCTGCAGACTTTCAGACTGTCTTATGTCAATCAAACCTTTTAATCAAACCTGCTGTCCAATTTCGAGCACATTATCATAATCAAGTGTCATGTAAGTATGATCATTCACAAGGTGATTATAATTAAAGTTAAACTTTCAAAACGCTGTAGAAATAACACCACTGGTCAGAATGACGTCAAATTGCAACGGAATATTATCGGAGAAGGGGAGAAACGTATTGCAGAAGGAAAGAAAATAGGGTTAAAATTAATCAGTGGATGGTGCTGTATGTGTCAGAACACATGTCATGTGCACGAGCCATTGAAGTTGGTATAAACACGCCCTGTACACGGCTTTTCAACCTTTCGCGTCTGCGACGTTCGCCATGACTCTCACAATGCAGGATCGCGCTCTGCTTGTGAAGCTGTATTACAAGAATGATGACTGTGCACACGTCGCTCTGCAGAAGTTCCGGGCACTGAAGGGTTTGAAACAAGGCGTTGGTCTGATGACTGTCGTGGGTCTGGAGAAAATGATTCGGAAATTCGAAAAGGCGGGATTTTGGTGTGCAACCTGTTAGAGGGAGGAAACGAATTGATTCGACGTCAGTGGAAGCAGTGGCCACAGCAATGCAGAAGGAGACGAGTGGTGGTCTGCAAACGTGTAGTGGGCGGAGAATTGCCATAACTTTGGACATAACCGTGAGCACGGTGCGCAAAATCCTACGAAACATCCTTCTTTGATAGCCATTCAAAATTACCCATGTGCACGAGTTGTTACCTAACGACCTACCAGCAGGAAAGACCTTTGCTTTAGCATTTCATGCTCGCACGTAAGTGGACAGTGACTGGCAGTGGAAGATTTTTGGGAAAGACGAAGCCCACTTCCATCTGATAGGATATGTCAATACACAGAATTACCGAATACGGACAACGGAAAATCCACACGCAAATCAACGAGTACCACTTCATCCTGTAAAGGTCACTGTGCGGTTTGGGTTTACGGATCATTTATCATAGGGCCATATTTTTTGGAAGAAACAGGTGCTTCTGATCCTGTTACCTGTATCGTCACTGGTAAGTGCTATGAGTGTCTTTTGCGCAGGCACGTCATTCCAGCGCTCCAACAGCGTAGATGTGTGGATGGGATCATTTTTATGCAATATGGCGCACCTCCGCACATTGCAAATCAAGTTAAGCAGCTGCTGAAGCGCCATTTCGGAAATGCTAGAATTATCAGCCGCCATTTCCCTACAGATTGGTCGTCTCGATCAGATGATCTTAATCCGTGTGACTTCTGGCCGTGGGTCTATCTGAAAGATGTTGTGTTTGGTGCTCCGTTTACCAACTTAGCTGAATTGAAGGCACGCATTGCGCAAAACATTCTGAACGTGACCCCAGAAACACTTCGATCAGTTGTGGAACATGCTGTTTCTCGATTTCAACTTGTTACAGAAAACGGTGGACAGCATATTGAACATGTTTTGCGCCACAAGGAGGTGATTTTGATTCAATCTTTTTATACGGTTTTTGGCCTCAGGAAAATTAAAATCCGATTTTTCCCATTCGATGTGATATGACCTTGCCGTGGTGGATGGGCTTACGTAACGAACAGTATCACACCTGTATACCCACGCACATTGAGTAGTACAGTTTGCTTAACGTTAAACGAACACCTTCAGCATTGTTGTATGATTCATTTGTCATTTGTAGTCACCCACTATTAAATTATGATGCTTACAGCGACATCTGTTGCTACATTTTGTAGCTATTTATTTTTCTTCCACCATACGTTTTCCCCCTTCTCCGATAATATTCCGTTGCAATTTGACGTAATTCTGACCAGTGGTGCTATTTCTACAGCGGTTTGAAAGTTTAACTTTAATTGTAATCACCTTGTACATAGGTCTTTATACTTACAGCAAATTGTACATAGTCATCAATTAAAACGAAGTTCCCAGTCATGTCCACATGAATGGTTTACAAGTCTGTAATTGTGGCAACATCGATAGACAACAGAACATTGAATACTAAAGACTCTGTGATATGTTGAAAAAAATCTGTGGTAACGACCGTATTTTTGCAGTAGTTATTTTCTCATAAAGCATTCAGCACAGTGTTTGGCAAGTAGATATAGCTATAAATTAAAAAATTTATTTTACAATAAATGGAGAATAATAATGGAATAGAAAAGTTAAGAGCCACATATAAAACTGTTAAAAATCTTCAGGCAGATGGCCTGGAGAATGCTCATCCTGTAGGTCGCAGCTTTGTCCTGTTGTCTTTAAAGTTGTTTACTTGTGATATTGCGAGAGGCGCACGCGGCACTACGCATCTCTGAGATCGTAGGTAGCGCACACGCTCGGTCCCAGCGTCGAGCAGCACGTCCTCGTGGTCTACTCACACAAGGAAGTTTTTGAATACATCGAAATAACCGTTGTGATTAAATCTGTTTCGTTCATTAACCAGTAGATGTGACTGTATATTCATGTGGTTGGAGATTCCAATTTATTGCATTAGATCCATCAAATATCGTCTCGGCCCCTTGTTTAAGATCTCTAGATGTTTTTAACGCCACTTACTGCGTGTTTTTCAGCCTGCAAGGCCAAGAGCGCACGCTCTTACAGATTGAAAAGTAAAAACTTGCAAGAAAAGCAGAAAAAAGATTTTTATTAACATTTATGCCGCAAAAAAGTTTCTTAATGTTCGCCAGAACCAAACATTTGGTATTTTTGTTCTTCATGTAGCTCATTTCTTCTAGTCTCATCTTTCTGGCAGTATCCTTTACAGATGTATTAGTAATACGCACATCATCAATCTCCTTCAACCGGTTTCCAGTGAATCAACCTGCATCAAATTCTAGTCTCATAAGGGTCCTGATTCTTCTAGTGTTATAACCAATTAACACCAGACAAGCATCACCTGAGAAAATTGTAACATTAGCAATACGCACATCATCAATGTTCTTCAGTAGGTTGTCAGTGACTCAACCGGCATCAAATTCTAGTCTCATAATGGTTCTGATACTTCCAGTGTTATCATCAATGAACACCAGACACGCATCACAAGAGAAAATTTTAACAATAGTAGACTATCAGAATTATTTTCTTTGGGTGTCTCTTATAAATGAGGTGTTAAAGGTTTCGTTCCTGTTTTGTGTTCCTACATTTGTGCAGTTCTTCAATAAGTCGTAATTAATCGCATCGTAGATCGACCCGAAGCCTTTTGTACTTCACAGATATGTTTTCTAATGACAATAAATAATAAAATATCGTAAATAAGGACAGAGCTGTGTAGAAATTGGGTTGTGTCACGGCGCATTGGTAGAAACAAGATGGCTTTTACGTCATTTGTAGCTCGAATTGACATCTGAAAATATGATACAATATTTCTAACATGCTACAGAACTGTATGGTGTCACCAAGCTTTCAACATTTTTATCAGTTTTAGTACATCCCTCTATTTTGACTAAACAGTTTAATAACGTCATTTCCTTATTTGCCAAGTGATTGAGATGCGGGCGAGGTCCGAAATGTGTGGTGTCCCTCTCGCAGTCTCACAAGTAAACAGCTTTAGAGACGACAGCACGAATCTGCCGGCCTCCAGGATGAGCATTCGCCAATAGCTAGTGATTCTTAATAGTGTTATATAAGGCTCCTAACTTTTCTTCCTCTTTATAATTCTCCATCTAGTAAAATTTTATGATTTTATGTACAACTTTATCCGCTTCCTGCACACGTGTGGAATGTTTTGTCATATGGTTGGTTGGTTGTTTGGGGAAGGAGACCAGACAGCGTGGTCATCGGTCTCATCGGATTAGGAAAGGATGGGGAAGGAAGGCGGCCGTGCCCTTTCAGAGGAACCATCCCGGCATTAGCCTGGAGTGATTTAGGGAAATCACGGAAAACCTAAATCAGGATGGCCGGACGCGGCATTGAACGGTCGTCCTCCCGAAAGCGAGTCCAGTGTCTAACCACTGGGCCACCCCGCACGGTTTTTGTCATATGAAACTCATTACTGTGTATATACGGTCTAAGTACGATAGGGTACACTCAGGTGACAAAAGTTTTGGGATACTGATATGCACATATACAGATGGCAGTAGTATCACATACACGAAGTGTAAAGGGGCAGTGCATTGGCGGAGCTGTCATTTGTACTCAGGTGATTTATGTTAAAAGGTTTCCGACGCGATTAAGGTCACACGACCGATTTTAACAGACTTTGTACGCGGAGTGGTAGGTGAAGCTAGACGCATGGGGAATTCCACTTCGGAAATACTTACGGAATTCAATCTTCCGAGGTCCTCAGTGTCATAAATGTGCCTTCAATACCACATATCAGCCATTACCTCTCACCAAGGACAACGCAGTGGATAACGGCCTTTGCTTCAAGACAAAGAGCAGCCGCGTTTGCGTAGAATTTTCAATGCTAACAGACAAGCAACACTGAGTGAAATTACCGCAGAAATCAACGTGAAACTATGAGGAACGTATCCGTTAGGACAGTGCGGCGAAATCTGACGTTAATGAGCTATTGCGGCACACGACCGACTAGAGTGTCTATGCTAACAGCACGACATCGCCTGCCCCGCCTCTGCTGGGCTCATGACCATATCATTTGGTAAGAGCTGATGTTAAGGTTCGAATGTGGCGCAGACCCCACGAAGCCAAGAACCCAAATTGGTCTGGCGTGAGGTCAGTCGTTTGACGGCGCGTTTCGGGGCGGGCCCGCCCGTTGCCGGCGCGCCGTAGGGCACGGAAGCTCGCACTGGGGCGTATCGCTTTCCAGTCGGGTGTGCCGCGGCAGTCCTCACAGGGGAAGTGAAGCATCTCTTATAGCCTCTCCTTCCCAAGTGGCTCTTTCCGCCTTCCCGTGGTGCCAGATGTTAAGCTTGGCGTTCTGCCTTGCGACAAAAGGGAGAGCTGCGACCCAACCCGATGCGAAAGCGAAGGGTGCGTGGCACAGGGGGAGCTGTGTCAAGGGACCGAACACCAGTCCCTTTCTGTTCGCAGGGCACAGACCAGCAGGTGCTCTGCATGCCGGCGACCTCGTTTGTCGGCGTGGGATCACGGCGCGAGTCGGCAAGGGTGCTTCGCCGCGCCCCTGGGTAACCGGGGCGTGTTCTGCCAAACCCAGGAGGTGGTAACATCGCCTGGGCTAGGTTAGATGGGCCCAGACCGCCGAACGACTGGGGGACCGACCCACCACCTGAGTAGGAGTGGGTCCTTGGCCTTCAGGTGGAAGCTCGGGCAAGTAGGCGGCGAAGGGCGAGGGGTGCATCCGCCTCTGCGGAGTGCGGGGTGCAGTTGCCGAGGAGCGTCGTGTGAAATCGTCGACGACGAGGCCATCGATGGGGACCAGTGCGCTGGCGACGGCGCGCTGAACCCTGCAGCTCGAAGAGTTCCCTTGGCCTTGGGGCGAGCGAGTGATTCTTGTGCGACCAAACGCGCTTCAACTGTGCCTGATCCCTCTCCCCAGGACGAGATGGGACAGGTAGAAGGTGAATCAGTTACACAGAGACATGGTAGAATCTCACTGCTCTTAGAGCAGAACGTGAAAAATGGGAAAATAAGCCAAGCGGCCTTAACAATCATTAAAAACGAACTTACTGCATGGGCCATCGCCCACGCAAAATTAGAAGGCAGAGTGGAAGAACTAGAAAAAGAAAATAGTAGATTGAGAAACCAACCAACCAAGACTTGGGCGGCGGTGGCTGCGCGGGCGCCAACTAAGCCGCACACAACAAAAGAAAGCATTGACAAAGCAACCAAAAGAACAGACACTGCGGTCTTTCTCAGGACTCTGCCTGGGCAACACACCAGTGTTAAAAAAATACAAGAGCTGTTCACTAAAACTATAAACCCGGCCAAAGATAAAATAAAAATAAAACGAATCAAACCCAGTAGAAACTCAGTAATAGTAGAAGTAGCCTCAGAAGAGGACAAAGATAAAATATTGAATAATCAAAAATTAAACTCACTAGACAAGTGCGAACCACCCAAGAAAAGGAATCCCCTTGTAATTCTCTATGACGTACCAACTATCATGACAGATGACGAACTGACGAATACTATAAAAGAGCAGAATTTTGATGACATAAATGAGGAGGAATTCCGAAAGAGTTTTAAACTGAGATTTAAGACGGGGCCTCGGGGGCGTGATGTGGTGCATCACGTAGCTGAGGTCACGGCACCGATGTGGAGAAAAGTCACGGCAATGGGCAGATTATACATAGGTTTCCACTCCATCAACGTCAAAGACTACATCGTGGTACCTCGATGCCACAACTGTGGTGACCTGGATCACATCCTAAGGCTGTGTACCAGGGAGTCGGCTTGCACGAAGTGTGGCACAAGTGGACACAACCGCAAAGACTGCAAAGCAGCAGCGGTTTGCATCCCTTGCAAAAACCGAGGGAAGAAGTCGTGCGGAGCCTCGGGACGCAGTTGCCCAACATACAGAATGTTGGAACAACGACTTATCTCAAAAATCGATTATGGCTGATCACAGCCCACCAAATAGGATGCCAAAACATAAATCCCCAAGTAAGAGGAGGCGGGACGCTATGAGAGCAACTAATTTCAAGAACTTCCTAGTGGCGCTTTCAAGTGCCAATAAGATAGAAATAATAGACAAGGCCATACAAACGAAGCCTTATATGATAGATAAAAATATACAAACAGATCCCCCAGTAATGAACATAGATCCCGCCCCTCGACGATGGGAAACAAAGCCGACAATCCATCCAAAGCGGCAAGAGCATCCTAGGACAGAAATATCTCAGATAAAACCTAGAGAAAAACCCGTCCAAGACAGTGCTGTCACAAGCACAAGCTCGAAGCCCACAATGCAAAATACTCCTGTGGTCAGATTGCCACCCGTGGACCCGGTAAGGGTATATCCCAACATCGAGTACACGAAGCAACTGGCCGGACTGGAAGAGCCGATTATCCTGGCCACTGCCTTACGGCATGTGGTCCGTGTAGGACACGAAGAGGGACGAAAGGTAACCTTCTCGGTGATGGAGGCTGTAGATAGAATACAGCTCAAGTCAGTGAATCTCCCCACTGATTTCGGAGCCCTGCGGGACTTACTGAAAAAAGTTTTTGAGAGACGCGGTGAAAAGTTTGACCTTCAGGACATTTACGTACAGGCCGTACTGGCAAATGGACGAATTGTTTTCGACTGGAGTAAGACCTGGCCAGACGACCATATGCACACATATTTTCCATGACGACAGAAATAACAATTGGACAACTGAACACGCACAACAGTCGACTTGTTATGCAGGAGCTCCGTAAAGAGGTGGAGGAGAGGAGACTAGACGTGCTCTGCCTACAGGAGCCGTACTCCCAAGCTGGAAAAATAGCTTTTGCTGCTACAACTTGGCAGATTGTCAGCGGAGATGAGGATCCTAGAGCAGCAATAGTAATAACAAATAAACTCCTGAGGATAACTACACTCGCACAATTCGCAACTCGTCACTGCAACGTCGTGGAGCTCCAATCACCAATGGGAGTAATAATACTCATAAACATGTATTTTCAATACGGAGATGAAATAGAAGAACACCTGGAACATCTGGCAAGAGTCACCACGGCGTTGCGGGGACGAAAAATAATAATAACAGCTGACATCAATGCAAAATCCCCCCTATGGTACAGCGGCACCAGAGACGCGAATGGTGACAAAGTAGAGGACTTTCTAATGGCTTCACAGCTTGTGGTGGCCAACAAGCCGGGCAATCCTCCTACCTACACAGCAGGAGGAGGACAAGGCACGAATATAGACGTTACCCTTACGTCACACAACGCAGCCAATCTAATAAAGAATTGGACAGTTATAAGCAATGCCACCACGAGCGACCACAACTTAATAACCTTTACCTTAAGTGAAAGAGAGTGCCGCTGGACCATGGGTTGGGAGGTGCAGTATAATTATAATAAAGCAAACTGGGAACTTTTAGCGAGGGAGTGCGACATTCCTGCATTACCAGAAGGTGATGGACACGAAGACCTAGACGTAGACAGAAGAGCCGAGGAACTGGTGGCTGCAGTACATAGAGCGGTGAGGGCTGCCGTACCAACCAGGAGGAAGGCCGTGGCGGCCTCGCCAGCACCATGGTCGCCCGAATTAGAGGAGTTACGTCAATCTGTTAGAAGGCTAAGAAGAAACTACCAGCGCAGTGTCGTCTGGCTGGAGAGACAAAGATGGCAGTTACGATACAGGGAGGCAAAGCAAAGTATTCAGAAGGAATTACGCGAGGTGAGACTACGTAGCTGGGAAAGCTATGTGCTGAACCAGTTGGCCTTAGATCCGTGGGGTCTCCCTTATAAATTGGTACGGGAAAAAATCCGCTCTCCCCTGGAGCTATCAACTGTCAGGCGAGGGGATGGGATGACGGAGTCTTGGCAGGAAACTGCTGAGGTCCTTCTCCAGTCCCTGTTGCCTGACGATAATACGGATGGGAAAACTGAAAACCAGAAGCAACTGCGTGATGCATATTTAATGGATTACAACAACAACACGGCAGTCTACCCATTCTCGGAAGAGGAGGTGGCTGTGCAAATAAAATCCCTCAAAAGAGGGAAAGCTCCAGGACCAGACGGCATTGTGGCTGAGGTGGTGCAATTTCTGGCACCCCAGTTGGTCGCGCCGCTAACTCACCTCTTCAATGAATGTCTCCGACAAAGAAGGTTTCCCAAGAAGTGGAAAACCGCTAACGTAATTATAATTAAAAAGGCACCAGAGAAAGATCCAACTGAAGTCAAATCTTACAGACCAATCTGTCTATTAGACCTATTTGGGAAGCTCTTGGAGAAACTGCTGGCTGACAGATTGACGGCTCACCGGATACTGTGGGGGATGAGCAGCAGGCAGTTCGGCTTCAGGCCGGGGCGGTCGGCATCTGATGCCATCGCTCTGGCGGCCGAGGTCTGCGGTTCGACCCCGCATAAGTATGTCGTCGGCATCATGGTGGACATCAGTGGCGCCTTTGACAACCTGTGGTGGCCTTCGCTCTTCTCCTGTTTACGGGAGAAAGAGTGTCCAGGGCCGCTATATGGGTGTCTGAGGAGCTATTGTAAGGATAGGGAGGTTTGGCTATCATCCCCTAGCGGGAGAATTGGAAAAATAATCACTAAGGGGTGTCCCCAAGGTTCTGTATTGGGGCCCCTGTTCTGGGACATGCATATGGAACCCTTATTAGACGAACTGCAACAAAGTGAAGAAGTGCTAGAGGTGATAGCCTACGCAGATGACCTCCTCCTGCTGGTCGGTGGTCGTAGCCGAGAGGACATAGAACCGAAAATCGAAAGGGCCATTGACAGACTGCACCAATGGTGCCTCAAAACAAAAATGAAAGTTTCCCCGACTAAGTCTACTTATCTACTACTAAAAGGTCAGCTTATTAGAAATCCCACTGTGAGAATTGATGGCTCACCAGTTCTTCGGCGACGTGAGGCGCGATATGTGGGTCATAATTGACGAGAGATGGAACTTTGGAAAGCACATAGAAACCGTAACACAGAAAGCCTTACAGTTATTAAATAATCTCATTTCCATCGGACATAAACGATTTCATCTCCCCCCTCACCTCATCAAACTTTATCATAATAGCATCCTGACATCAGTAGTGGGTTACGGCTCGGGAGTCTGGGCGCATAGGCTCACGCGGGTCGTGCCCGCCATGATAGTGAGAAGAGTCCAGAGAAATATGATATTAAGATCAGTAGGGGCCTACAGGACATCACCAGGGGGAGCTCTGTTAGTTATAATGGGGCTCTGCCCGTTAGATATCAAAATAAGAGAACAAGCAGCATGGTATTGGGCGAAAAAGGGAGATGGGGGAAAAATAACAGATATCATGGGTGTGAGAGTAGAGGATAAGAGGGAGATAAGAAACAGAGGGGAGGAACTGTGGCAGAGGAATTGGGAGGAAGATGAAACGGGGAGAAGAACATTCCAGTTCCTACCCAATGTTAAAGAACGCGGGACCATGAATTATTTCGAACCCACACGAGGACTCATCCACTTTCTCACTGGTCATGGACCCTATCCGACATACTTATGTCGGTTTGGGAAAAGGGCAACCCCCGAGTGTGACTGTGGCGCAGCAGAAGGAACTCCCGAACATGTGGTTTTCGAGTGTCCTCTCTTCAACGACGTGGCGACAACATATAGAGATAGACTTCCACACAACGAGACATACGACCTTCTGAGACAGGAAGACACTTTTCATACCTTGAATGCTCTGGCAGAAGAGGTATCACGAAAAGTTCTAATAGAGTACCTGAGGGATCAAGAGTAAATACCAAATTTTCAACCAACCAACCGATTAAGACCTGATCCCAATCCCATACCGCCTGTGCGTGGAATGGCCGACTTCCATCAGTTGGAAACCGCCACGTACGGGATTAGGGGGATGGGATCAATCACACCGACTATGACAAAGCACCAAGTATGACGTAGGTTAAGTTAGTAGAGTAGGACGTAGATTAGAATACTAACATAGGAAACTGCAGCGATTACTAACCTCGGCCGGCCCAGTGCCAGGGGCACGCTCCTCGGGATCAGCTCGGGGAACCAGGCCATTCCAAGTAGGTTTGTACTTACTGGCACACCTGTGATGCTGCAGTTAGTAGTCATTCTTAGTTTAGAAGTAGGTAAAATTAGCTGCCCATTGCTACCGTAGGAAATTAACACTAGATCAGGAACTTAACAAGTAGTAGTTCACTAATACAAATTGTAGGTAAATTAAAGTGTCCATAGTTACTGTAGGAATTAACACTAGCTTAGGAACTTAAATGTAGCTCACTAACACAAATTGTAACATTAGCTGCAAAAAATTTTCCTCAGATTCATGTAACAATAATGGCCCACTAATCATATCAGGAGGTGGGCTAAATATGTATAATTAATATTGTTGTTAATAAAGAATTTTTAAAAAAAAAAAAAATTGTCTACAAGGCACTGAGCAAGCTGCTGTTGGCTCCGTAATGCTATGGGGTGTGTTTACATGGTCCAACAGAACCGATCATTGACTGGAAATGGTTATGTTTGTTTACTTGGAGACCTTTTACAGCCGTTAATGGACTTAATGATCCCAAACAATGATTGAATTTTTGTGGATGATAATATGCCATCTCATCGGGCCACAATTGTTCGCAATTAGTTTGAAGAACATTCTGGACAATTCGAGGGAATGGTTTGGCCACCCAGACCGCCCGAGATGAATGCCATCGAACATTTATGGGACATAATCGAGAGATGAGTTCGTGCACAAAACCCTGCACCAGCAACATTTTCGCAGACATGGACGGCTGTAGAGGCAGCATGGCTCAATATTTCTGCTGGGGATTTCTAACTACTTGTTGAGTCCATGCCACGTGGAGCTGCTGCACTACGACGAGCAAAAGGAGGTCAGACACGATATTAGGAGGTATCCCATGACTTTTGTCGCCTATTATGTAAGGATTTTACAACAACCACACACTTGTTTTAACTACATTTTTACGACAGTCATGTGATCTTACCACTAACGCCTCCAAGGACTGAGAGACACTTGAATTTTAAAATACCTGTGTACACGGCACTTCTGTATTTTGTGTACGTCTATTTGGATACAACCTCTCCGAAGGATCACGCGTAGAGGTGGTATGTTGCACTGCACATATCCAGTAGTTTTTTAAAACTTTTTTAGTTCGTTTCTAATGTTCTGTTTTCAATTCATGTTTTAACAGATTCTCATAATAACTACAGACGAAGCCAGTTATTAAAGAAACTGAAATTGCGATCATCAACGATCGTCGTAATGAAAAATCTAAAATAGTTATAGCGGGCTCTTACTCATACTTCATGTCGTCAGTTGCGTTACGTTGTTGAAAGAATGAGTCATGGAGATCTCAAAGACTAGGTACAGCCGTCGGCCTTCATTCGTCGAAAATATAAGCACTACAGTGTGGCTATGCGACCCAGAGCTGGTCGTGTAGTGTACCCACTGGCACCGCATAGCATCATGCATGGTGCGGTGCCTGTGCGACGATGACGAATGTAGTCAGGTAATGTACTTTCCCCTTGAAGCCTCCGCACACGGACACTTCTACCATGGTCAGCGACTCCTCAGACCACATGGCGGCATTCATGCGTCCACTGTTGTCGCTCCTCTGTCTACTGCCAAGTCAAGCGAAGCAACAACAATGATTGGCGTACTGACTCCTTTCCGCTCGAGATCCAGCAGCACTTGTCTTGCTGCAAGCAAATCCATTTCCTGACTCAAGGTAGGTGACGGGGCTGTATCATACCGTGTAGGGCCGCGTGATCAATGTGTACAGGCTGTTCGGGAATTCCCCGTTACAAACTTCTAGGTCTTGTAGAGGAGAATGAGTTGATACTATTTTGAACTGAATCTCATGTCCGGAAAGGTGGCGTTTTCGTGCTACAAACATTTCAAAACATTTTGGTAACGCGATCACTTTTACAAGTAGTTGATTAGGTGTCCCAGTGCATCACTAGTTATACAGTTCCACTCACTTACAGCCAAAGAAACTGCTCGCGTATTCGTTGATTTGTTCCCTTCAACGTGATGCAGCACATCCTCTTCCATTTCGTGTGTGTGGCGTCTCCTTGGAGCACCACAGTCAGACCTGTTGAAAATGAAGGTACCCTTTCTCGAAGCCGTTGCGTGACTGTGGTGAAAAGGGTATGCGATGGAGTCAGGCGTTGTGGACAACGATCTTGATAAAGCCGACACGCAGCTCTTCCATGACAGCGAGCTTCACCATTCAGACGGATTATGTCGATGTGAGCTGAAAACATGTAGGCAACAACGTGGCTCTAATACTCAGAGACACGTGAAAGAGGCTCGAACCATGACATGTTTTCAAACGGCTCTAACACCGAAACTATATGCTTCTCAACATGAGTTCCTATTAAAAATATGAAGTACTCCCTCTCCTTTACAAGTCCTAGACGTTTGTAATGGGAATTTCCAAACACCCTGCATACTCCCAGACCGAGCGAGATGGCGCAGTGGATAGCGCACTGGAATCGTATTCGGGAGAACAACAGTTCAAATACACCTCCGACCATCCTGATTTAGGTCTTCCGTGATTTCTCAAAATTGTTACAGGAAAGGGCTGGGATGGTTCTGTTGAAAGGGCACTGCCGATTTACATTCCCATCCTTGAAACAATCCCAGATTGCGCTCCGTCTCTAATGACCTCGTTGTTGAATGGACGTTATAGCCTAAATATCCTTCGTTTTGCTCTCGAGAATTAGTCGTCTAGGGTAGCTGAGATACTGTATGGTGGTAATTACGCTCCCCGCCACCCTTGAGCTAATCTATTTCGTACTCGCATGACTGTCACGGAATCCCGATCATTGCATGCAGCAATGTCACGGACCGACGAACTGCCACATAGACCACGGACCTGCCGCTGGCAAATTTAGACATGTGCTAGAGGATATTTGTCTTTAAAACGAGGCATAGCACGGTCTTCTCGCAAACTATCAATATTCAAATGTGATAAATGCATGAGAAACCCATCACGTATTCAGTCCTGTTATAAGAAATGTAGATTGCTTTACTCCTACCTACTTACAGGGGTCCACATCATCAATTCGTCATCACAATTTTCGTCCAAAATTGCGGTATAGGCAGGACATGGTCACAAATGAAAGTAACAAAACTAGAAGCTTCAGATGGCCAAGCGCTTATGGGAAAAAATCACTTTTGGTGCGGGTGGTTGAGGCAGGATCCCTTTATGTTAAGGTAGTTTTCAGGCACCTACAGGCGTCGGAGAAGAGTACTGTGCGGTTATCCGGGGGTTGGGGGGGGGGGGGGTTCGAGTCCATTTGGAAAATATACTTTTTTTTTCATTTTTTGTTTCCGATTTGTACGGTACTTACACTGTATATAAACCGAAATAAGGGTGATGGTAAGTTCCTACGGGACCAAGCTGCTAAGGTAATCAGTCCCAAGGCTTACACACTACTTAATCTAACTCAAACTAACTTACACTAAGGACTACACACACACTATGCCCGAGGGAGGACTCAAACCACCGACGGGGGGAGCCGCGCGAACCGTGGCAAGTCGCCCATTAGGCCGCTTGGCTACCTCACGCGGCTCCGAAATAGTATTTATTAATATTCTCATAAAAATCATATACTAAAAGGCAAAGGAAAATTTGTGTTTCCAAACAAATTTCCAAGAAGAGATTGTAATTACAAGGATTCCAGTTAAAGCCTCTGATCAAACAGATAAGTCCAGAATTCTCATTAAGTGACATCAATCGTAATACTGTTTTTAACGTAACTGGTAATAAAACATTTTCATTCATACTTATAACCGCCCCCCCCCCCCCCCCCCCCGCGGACGATCGAGGGACAAGAATAGTTTTCTGAAAACCTATTTCCAAATGCTTGGAGAATTATATGGGCTCCTTAGGACACAGGATTAAAAAATCGGTGCTTGTTCAAATTCAAATGTGTGTGAAATCTTCCTACGTTATTAATGCCATTGTAACTATTGTTAAAGTCGATTGAGTAGCTATTATTCCCTCTACCATTGTTTTCTCTCACTGTACGTTGTTTCTTCGCGTCATCTTCACTGAAGATGAATTGAAGTTCTCTTAATATCCCTTTAAATGACTGTATATTATCTCCGTCTCTACCAACTAATAACGGTAACTTCATTGTGCACATACGTATCAGTTCCCCATCACTGTATGGATTATCTAAACACTGATTCTTTTTTTTCATTTCTTCGAAAAATGTAACTGGTTTCTTTTCTCCTGAATTTTCGAATAACTCTTTCTGTAACAATTCATACTTTATTCTATTTTGTGTTTCCGTGGACCAATATCGCTCCAAGAATGCAGATTTAAATTCCTCATACGATTGACAGTTTGCAGCTGCTCGTTGCATGGTTTCCGCAGTTGTGCCGTCCATATGCCCTCAAGTTTATATCTAAGTGGCCAATGCTCTGGTAAACCGACCAGGAATTGATTCATAAACCTGCGTGGGTGTAAGCCTTTCCCGGTTTCTTTGTAATTTTGTAGTTTTCTGAGTGTCAAAAAGTGATCATTGTCAAATCTTTCTGTTCCACCATACGGAATTTGTGTTTTCTTAGCCTTATCCGTTCCCTTCAACTGTGTCACGTTTTCTCGTGTTCGTTCTACCATATTTAGGTCCTGAGATGACAGATTTACGTCCCATCTAGCATTTTATCTACATAGAGGCGTGCAGTTATCTAAACCGTACCTTTCCTCGTGTATCGGACTGAAAGATTCGGTTAAATTTCCCGTTAATGTTCAAATGTTCAAACGTGTGTGAAATCTTATGGGACTTAACTGGTAAGGTCATCAATCCCTAAGCTTACACACTAATTAACCTAAATTATCCTAAGGATAAACACACACCCATGCCCGAAGGAGGACTCGAACCTCCGCCGGGACCAGCCGCACAGTCAATGATTGCAGCGCCTGAGACCGCTCGGCTAATCCCGCGCTGAAAACCGGTGCTTGAGTATGCGGCAAAATGTACGAATGGTATCACTACTTCATTAAAATCTGGAAAATTTACAGCAGCGTTACACAAACCAACAATTATGAGGATAAATTTTTCAGGGTGAAGGAGGACTGCGATCGTGCAGTATTAATGTGATTCTCCCCACATACACTCCGCTATAGCAACTCCGCGGTGTCTGTTTTTATCGTCAGGTAAAGAAGTTGATGAAGAAGTTTCAAAACTTGTACTGTCTCATAGAGAGAAGAAAAATACCATACCGAGAACACTGCTGTAAATTATACGTCACCAATTATGCTCACCAATATTAGGCGGCATGATGGATTAAGCGTGGTTTGCTGCCATACTGTGGATGAGAGAAACCTTTCAATAATGTAAACCAAATTTATTTTTCCATAGAAGCTTTAAAACACCCATGTAATTGTAAAGATGTGGAATTTATAATGTGTGCAAGACGAGGAGAAAATTTCTGTTTTCCCTATTTTTGCAATGAATTACACCCCAGCACTTGTACATCATCAACTGCATAATATTAAAACAATGCAATTTTATACACGAAGGCCTCTGGTAGTCCTTACAGTCCACTCATAAAAAATTATTTCCAATCCATAATTTTCCTTTGCCTTTCCGTTTCATGTCTTCTATGAAAACGTTAAAAAATACAATATATTGAGTATTATTTCGTTTTGTTTGCTGTGTAACTAAAGTAAAAACTGGAAAGAAAAGGAAAAGGCTTCCGCATAGAGACTCGATTCTACAACCCTCTGATTACAGTGCAGTACTCTTCTCCATGGCACCAACTGCTACCTGAGAACTACAGTAGCATAAATGATCCAAACCTCGCCCCACGCAAAAAATGGTTTTTCGCCGAAACGCCTGGCCATTTGAAGCTCGCACTTCTGTCATCTTCATTTCTAGCACAGCCCTTCATCTACCTCAAATTTGGACGATATCCGTGATGACGAGTACGTGCGGTTCCCTCGTTACTGCTGTTGTGCTGATTTGCTTATTATATGCGTATCCCAGTTCGTAGTACACTTTATGGCTATTTCTCATTTGTTGCATGGCTTCACCATCGTGTTCCAATTTTAATGCTAGCAGCGTAGAAACATCGAAATAGTTTTAGTTTTCTGGTTTTGTTCTCTACAAATCGTCTGTAACGGACTTGCTCCATTTTAATTCTGAGTGTTGCATACTTCTAACGAAAGATCTTTAAAGTAAGATTATAGAAATTCGAATTTAATCAGAGACTTACCGACATTCTTTCCTTCCACTCTCTGTGGGCGTAGGTTTGTATAAGACAGAGAGGACGACGGTTCAATCCCGCGTCCGGCCATCCTGATTTGGGTTTTCCGTGCTTTCCCTAAATCGCCCGAGGCAAATGCCGGGATGGTTCCTTTCAAAGGGCACGGCCGACTTCCTTTCCTATCCTTCCGTATTCCGATGAGACCGATGACCTCGCTGTTTGGTCTCCCCCCCCCCCCCCCAAAAAAAACAAACAAACAAACCAATAAGACAGAAATTTCTAATGATTTCCCCTTTGTTATGGCCACGTGTGTGTGAAAGAGAGAGAGAGAGAGAGAGCAATTGTTAAATGCCGCTATATATCTCTACTCTAGGTTACAGTTAACGTCTGCAGGAAAACAAGAACTGCGCAGAAATAAATTTGTTCGTATATTCTGTTTAGCTGAACAGTCTGTGGGAATTAGGGTTAGCTTTGACGTTTTATACCTAGTGTAACACGTAGTCTTATTTTAAAAAGAAATTTTTGATATGTCGTAATAACAATTTCGAGACAGTAAATTTCCGAAACGCACGCATTTCTAGTCCATGTTACGCTTCTTCAGATGAGCTGGACAGATAGGCGGCCCCTTTCAAGTCAACTGGACTCTGCCTGCTCTCGAATATTTCTATAAAATATGTTGGGAGCCTTAATAGTTTTTAGGTAGCGGCGGCGGGCAGAACGTAGGAGCTGCGGATGATATTAAGATGCGGGAAATGGCGCGATTTCGCGACCTTGAGCCGTAATAACGGGCAGCGTAATGAGAGCGGCGCTAACTGCCGCAGATATTTATGGTCCACTATTAGCCCGCGTACATCCGAGGTTGCCCAGTCGACAGCCTCTCCATCAGCGGGTCGGGAAAAAAGTGTCCAATTTCCGAAGCCTAGCGCAGAACTCGTCGCTGCCGGTTTTGGGAAGCCGCCGCGGAAAAAGAAAAGAAAGTGGAAAAAGCGAGGCTGGTCCGGGAGGAAAAAAGGTGGTCGACGGAGCGTGGCCTTCCTCAAAATGTCCCCACCTCGCCGTGACTTCCTATCATCGCTATCTCGTAGCGTCATCTATAATGGGTCGACCCAGCTGCGCCACACTAGGTCGTTAAAACGTACCGAGAGTTATAAAGATATTTATGACACGTAGCGCATGCATAATTCGTATTTACATACAAATTATAAAAAAACGTGCACGTGTTGCACCGGAACCGTGTGGCTGACTTCTTCGAGGGTACGCAGCTCGTCACAGGTTCCGAATTCGGCAGAAACTAGTTCGAGACTGCAAGTTACGGACGAGCACTTTTCGTCACGACGGCGATCCTGAGGGTTCCATTTGTCTTAACGCCAGCCAGCAGCACTTTGTTAGGAAACAAAGTAGTCAGCATAATGTGTGCAGTTGCATTCGCGTCTATGGTAGTATCTGGTGATTAAGTTACAGTTACACCCTTTTATGCTGCACGACACTTATTTTCTAATTCGACAATCAAAGTGCTTCTCTAGGATTCAGAGTATACAACACAGACTGTATGCCGGGTTCTGAAGCAAAATTCTGTGTATACAGAGGATTATTCAAGTGACAGAGTGGAAAAGTATGTTTAACCTTCGTTCTGTGCGTTACTCATCTAAGTGTTGTTAACAATGTTTTCACTGTAGATAATTCTTGCTGACAAGAGGCTGATCTGTCGGTATGTAATGTTTGGATAGAGGTTTGGTTGTATGTGCGTGTGTGTGTATGTGTGTGTGTCTGTGTGTGTCTGTATGTGTGTGTGTGTGTGTGTGTGTGTGTGTGTTTGTGTGTAAAACAGAGAGAGAGAGAAAAGGAGAGAGGTTCCAGGGAGGGATGCGGAGATGGTGTGCACACTTTCTTGAATACAAGCACGAGTTTGCTGCGTGATACCATGTGAGCCTAGAGCCTATAATACACGGACATGGAACGAGTCACTATATACATAACATTAATAGAATGGTGGATAGGAAAGAAGCAAAAGCAAGTGATTTACGACACTGTAATCACTCAGGTAACAGATTATAGAGACAAACCACGCGCTGCTACGGTGAATGCCCGTTCAGGGTAAAAGCAATATATCACAATAGCACGGATGCAAGAATGAGCTGCGAAGAGTTTGAAAATGTACATTGATTCTAGGTAAATGTAATAAGAAAAGCAACAATAAATAAGCTGAAAGTGTACATTAATAACTTACATTAGTAGTGGGATAAAGAGAGAATGAGCCCTCTTTTGATTTCAAATTGATATCAAATTATTAACTCTAATTACTGAATCAATTAATTACTCCACTCCTGATGACTTCATTGGTTTTCCCCAGCTGGCATGTGGATCCCTCCCCTCCCCTCCCCTCCCATTCCCCCCCCCCCCCAATCTGGGAATTGGCGGGGAAAGGACTTAGACTGGGCTGACGTATTGGACAGGTCTGACGTAAGTCTTTATTTTGTGTGCAGTGCTGTGTATTGTTTATTTAAACAATTTGAGTAGCCATTGATCGATCACTAGACAGTAACTCTGTTCAATCTTGTCAATAACTACTAAATGTGGAGTGGATATTTACGCTATTTCTCTAGCACTGGAGAATTTCTCCAGCCAGTGCAGCCAATAACCCTATATGGGAAATAATAATAGGACAGGAAGCTATCACTGAAGTTCAGGGGAGCAGCCTCCTGCCAATCTAAAAGTGAATAGCTGCTGATGGGAGGAACATAGGGATGAGTAATAACATTAGAACCTGCGCCTTTATTTTTTGTTTTATTTTATTATTATTATTTATTTATTTTTACATGCTGTTAATCGATGTGCCATCGTCGACAGCGATCCAAACTTAATGGTAGAAGGTAAGAAAGTACTTAGGTCCAATTTATTATGAAAAAACTTTTGGGGGCAATTTCCGAGGACCTGTATATCGATCTGTAAGATACGGCCAGTTGGTGGAATGGGTTAGGATGTCATAATACCAAAGAAAGTGGTACATTATACCGATGCCTGCCATGGAGGGGTATTGTCTTGCCCAGAGTTCTTATGTGGTGCACTGAGTTACGCAGAGTATCTACTCTGTTCTGGAGAGTAGTCATCCATTTTCGAACTACTTCAAGTACTTTATTCATATGGAGGGCAGCGTGCATGTCAGTGATGCGAATATACGAGCTTGCACGAAGTATCCATCTTAGTACGATGATATCTTGTAAAACTTGTAGATGGCCAGTTTGTGTTGGACTGGCAAGACCCCAGACCAAGCTGCCATACAGCATCTTAGAGATAACTGTTGCCTTTGATGTGGTACTGAGGGAGTTTCCTGGCCATACCAATAGCTTTGTTCCTCAGCGAGTCAACATGTTTATGGAGAAAGAGGTGTTTATCCAAAGTGACCCCCAGGTAAGTCACCGTTGCCCCCCCCTCCCCCCAGGGGATATCCCACCCATGCAGTCTGAAGTTGGTTGGCACCAAGGGGCATTTGTTGACGAAAGAGATGGCTTTCATCTTTGTGGATTTTATTTGCACTTTATTGGTCTTACACCAGATGGCTGTGACATTTGTTTGATATTGAAGGTGTCGAATGTTGGCATGATATGTCTTCCGCGCCGGCCGCGGTGGTCTAGCGGTTCTAGGCGCTCAATCGGGAGCCGCGCGACTGCTACGGTCGCAGGTTCGAATCCTGCCTCGGGCATGGATGTGTGTGATGTCCTTAGGTTAGTTAGGTTTAAGTAGTTCTAAGTTCTAGGGGACTGATGACCATAGATGTTAAGTCCCATAGTGCTCAGAGCCATTTATTTGTCTTCCGCTGGTGAAAAAAGTCGTATCATCCGCAAACTGTGCAATTTGTACTCCTGTGACAGTTGGCATGTGATTTACATAGAGATTAAATAGTGGTAGGTATAAAACGGATCGTTGAGGTAGCCCCATCTGCGCCAGTCAGGTATTAAATGCTTGGCGCTCTGCTGTAACAATCATCTTTCTCTCTTTCAAAGAACTAGCTGTAAGTTTCACATATCATGTTCCACCAGACGAAGCAGTTGCAGCCATGTGGCTAGTTTATGTTGGAAGCCATACTGTTCTGCCCTGATCGTACCATCTGTCACCAGTGATTCCAAAATGTGGGCCTGGATGACTCTCTCGAAGGTTTAGCCCAATCCACTAAGAATACTAATGGGTTGGTAATTTGTGGCTAGGGTAACATCCTTCTGTGGTCTGGGAATAGGAACTATCTTGGCGATCTTCCATGCAGTGGGGAAATGCGTCATCAAGAGACAGCCATTGTAAATTCATGTCAAGAGCACCAATGTTTACGTGGTAAGTTCTAAGGTGTACGTTATTGATCTTGTCAACACCATATGCCTTGTGCCCATATAGCTTCCCGAGTATGGTTCTAATTTCACTGGATGTAGTTAGACAGGGCATAACCAGTAAGGAGCAGGGATTATCCGATCGACTAGTTGGACAGTGAAATACTCATGTTCTCTCTGGGCTCTGTTTGGAGCCCTCCCCCCCTACCCCCATAAGCGTCATTTGTCGGTTAAACGCCGTCGTGAATGTGTCTTCTTTAGTGAGTGTGTCTTCTGTTAATCCCTGAGGAGTCTGAAGCTGCCGTTTGGGCGTTGGGTCAGCCCTCAATCTTTAGACTAACCACCATTCTTTTCTAGTTTGCAGGAGGAAGGATGACTTCTTATCCTCCCACGTTTCTACTCACCAGTCAAGTAACCATCATCCAAGCTGTCTTTCCAGGTGATGTACCCCAGTAAGCTGGGTTGCGAGCCCGTTGCCATAGCTTCCGGAACCGGTTATTATGTAGCCGTAGTTCTTCAAGTAAGGGAGGCAACGGATCGCGTGTCCGGAAGTCATCAACAATCGTTATAGACGACATTTTGTGGACCTTCCGTAGTTTCTGCGTTAAGTAATCCATGGTATAATCGTTTTGGGCCATCGTCTGAACGTTTAGCGTAGGTACAATGGGATTATTTAAGTACCTCTTGAATTGGGACCAGATATTTTCCTGTTGAACTTGTTGATTCCGTAGGTGACTCGTCCTTGGTAGCGTCAACAGAACAAGATCATGGTTCGACGAAAAGTCATTCATAGTAACAAGACAGGAGACAATCCCAAGTCCTTAGGGATAACAACATCAAGGACATCTGGACGTTATTGGCTGGGGGAGGGAGTGTGAGATGGCTGAAGAGTTCCCCAGACCTCCAGGTCAAATTCCTGTTCCGGGTGGTGAAACACCAGTCCCCAGTGCACCTGTCGCAGACTGTCCTTCGTATAGAACTCATGTGACAACATCATACATCATTTGAGAACGAAACAAAATTATGCCTATTTGCGAGTCACATGTCGAATCCTAGCCAACAGAAACATGGGAAATGTGTCAAACGATATTTTTTAGGAATGTAGTGCTGATTGTCATATCTTAACAAAGTGTCTCAAGGCGAAAAAGAAAACTGACCAGTCATATCCAGACACCTCCAGTCTAATGCAGTGGCATCTACCGAGTGTATTGTGTACCGGTGAGCCGGCCAGCTGAGAAACCGCCGTTCGCCGGAGGCCAGGCTAATCCGCAAGTTCCTGTCACTGCCCGAGCACACCGGCCACTAACTGCTGCCCACACATCAGTGGTTGAGTTGTATACAGTATTTCCATCTTTGACATAGACTCCCTAGTTTAAAAAAAAATCGGAGATAGGGATGTTGTCGACCACACACCTCGAATTTCTCACTTGAAATATAGATTCCTCTTTTTTATATGAGTTATTTTCGAAGACAAAATAAATCGGACCATACACGCATTTTCGATTCAACTAGCATATTTCTCTGTATTATTTCTCGGTATTATTAACTGTGTGTGAAAATTCAAGTACGGTAGTCATGGAGGTGTGTTAATGTAGCGATCCTCATCGAGGTGTTGTGGTCAACTGGTTAGTTCACGATTTTCCCCTCTAGGTAGCGCCGGAAAGCAACCATCTTCACAGGTTTCTCCTAGAATGCTGTGTTCCTATTGGTTCCTGGTGGGCGAAACCCTTGATCATGTGATCAGACGTCACAGATGGTACACAAACCCAAACCCCACCCCCATCGACCGCAGTCTGATCTAGTCAGTGCTAGCAGCCAGTTTTGCGTGTCAGACTACTTTCGTTTGTTTGGTCCATTGCTGTTTAGTTTAGTGTGCTCCTGTTCGGTTTTGCGCTAAGATGAAGTGAGCAAGCCCGCATCTCGTGGTCGTGCGGTAGCGTTCTCGCTTCCCACGCCCGGGTTCCCGGGTTCGATTCCCGGCGGGGTAAGGGATTTTCTCTGCCTCGTGATGGCTGGGTGTTGTGTGCTGTCCTTAGGTTAGTTAGGTTTAAGTAGTTCTTAGTTCTAGGGGACTTATGACCACAGCAGTTGAGTCCCATAGTGCTCAGAGCCATTTGAAGTGAGCAATATCACCTTCGTCAGCAGAAGATAGTGGCAGCACTTAATGCTCTCGTCCAGACACTCTACTTTTAAAGTTAATTGTTCTATTCATTCAATGTACGTGTGTCTTCTTTAATTTTAGTATCCTCCCACAGCAAATGTTTAGGTCGCAGGTGGCAGAGGGACTCCTCTGTAGTATCGAGCTTTGAACAGTTTGCTGACGTAATTTCTTTAGTACCTCACCCCTCCCAGCAATTGTGTAGGTCGTGGGTTTTCGACGGGTATTTAACAGAGGGTGTCGAATTTTTATTCCATAACGAGTATTACAGTCTTCTCTTTTTCTTGTCTTTGCAGCATTCATCCCTGAGATGTTGGCCGATCTAGATCGGCTGCTCGAGGCTGAGGGACTATTGCAGCATATTGTAACATGTAGCTGTTAGAGAAAATATTTTTTTTTTCATGTAATATACTGTGGTTCTAATGATGAGGGCTTTTTATTTTTCGTTACGTGTTGCATTCAGTTGTCTGAGACTTATTCTCTGTTTTTCTAGGTATATCTATGAACGATGAAATAGAGTTCTGTGTCGAGGCCGAAAGTCAGTGGCCATCGATTCAGTCTTGTAAGTATCAGACCACGATATACAAATTCAATGTGTGTGCGCGCGCGCGCGTGTGTGTGTGTGTGTGTGTGTGTGTGTGTGTGTGTGTGTGTATGTGTGTGTGTTTCTCATATAGGTAATTCCAGTTAACTACAGACTTCGATTTTCTGTTTATATTTCAGTGAGGTAAATACTACGCTTTTCTGTTTATACACACACCAAAAAATGTTTTGCATCACCCCGGTTTCCAGAACTCCTGAAGATAGACGTTGACTCTGTATATTGTATCACAGGAACACTCCATTTTACTGTTCAGAGATGTCACTAATCCTGCCCAAAGATGTAAACAACCTTGCATGAGCAGCGCCTATTAGACGGAGTGGGTCCGACAGCCGATCAGTTCCAGTCATTCCACCAGGAAGGAGGTACATAGCGCGTGTTGTCTGTTCAAATGGTTCAAATGGCTCTGAGCACTATGGGGCTTAACTTCTAAGGTCTTCAGTCCCCTAGAACTTAGAACTACTTAAACCTAACTAACCTAAGGGTATCACACAAATCCATGCCCGAGGCAGGATTCGAACCTGCGACGGTAGCGCTCGCGCGGTTCCAGACTGTAGCGCCTAGAACCGCTCTGCCACTCTGGCCGGCCTCGTGTTGTCTGTACTTCAACCATTGCCTATATGGTCAATACCGCAGTTCGATCTCGTCCGCATTGTCACATTGTGCCACGAAGGGCTGTCAACAAGGGAAGTGTCCAGTCGTCGCGGAGTGAACCAAACCGATTGTGTTAGGATATGGAGGAGATACAGAGAGAGACAGGAACTGTGGATGACATGCATCTCTCAGGCCACCCAAGGGCTACTACTGCTGTGGATGCCCGCTACCTACGGATTATAATTCGAAAGAACCCTGACAGGAACGCCATCATGTTGAATAATGTTTTTCGTGCAGCCTCAGGACGTCATGTTACGACTCAGGCTGTGCGCAATAGGCTGCATCATGCGCAGCTTCACCCCCGGTGTCCATGGCGAGGTCCATCTTTGCAACCACGACCCCATGTAGCGCGGTACAGATGGGTCCAACAACATGCCGAATGCACCGCTCACGATCGGCATTACGTTCTCTTCACCGATGATTGTCGCATATGCCTTCAACCAGACAATCATTGGAGACGTGTTTGGAGGCAACCCGGTCAGGCTGAACGCCTTAGACACACTGTCCATCGAGTGCAGCAAGGTGGAGGTTCCCTGCTGTTTTGGGGAGGCATTATGTGGGGCCGACGTACGCCGCGGATTGTCATGGAAGGCGCCGTTATGGCTGTACGATACGTGAATGTAATCCTCCAACCGATAGTGCAACCATATTGGCAGCACATTGACGAGGTATTCGTCTTCATGGACGACAATTCGCGCCCCAATCGTGCACGTCTTGTGAATGACTTCCTTCAGAATAACAACATCGCTCGACTAGAGTGGCCATCATGTTGTCCAGACATGAACCCTATCGACCATGCTTGGGATAGATTGGAAAGGGCTGTTTATGTACGACGCGGCCCACCAAACACTCTGAGGGATCTACACCGAGTCGCCGTTTAGGAGTGGGACAATCTGCAACAACAGTGCCTTGATAAACTTGTGGATAGTATACTACGACGAATACAGGCATACATCAATGCAAGAGGACATTCTACTGGCTATTAGAAGTACCGTTGTGTACAGCAATCTGGGCCACCACCTCTGAGGGTCTCGCTGTATGGTGGTATAACATTCAATGTGTGGTTTTCATGAACTGTAAAAGTGGCGGAAATGATTTTTATGTTGATCTCTACTCCAATCTTCTGTACAGGTTCTGGACTCTCGGAACCGAGGTGATGCAAAATTTTTTTGATGTGTGTATTTCAGTGACATAAGGAATACGATTTTCGGTACGACTTTCTGTGCGTATTACTCTAACATTTTAAAGAAATAATTGTATTCAGTATCTTATTGTTGTAGACAGTATCAGTGAGAAAGATAAACAGCCTCAAGGCGAGGGAGAAATACTGGAATGGGGGCATAAGATGGTGGCTGCTGGGGATGCTGAAAGGTAGCGTCATCTCGCCCTTTTGGAGGAGGATGAGGAAATACTGAACTGGGTGGGAGAATCACCAGAAAGCCCGACTGAACTGCTCGATCCTTTGACATAGAGTAGAGGAGGTAATTATTATGCAACCGTCGCCGTTACAGCATGTAATTATTGTTATCCTGGAATGTAGTTATTTGTCTAAAGATATATTTTTTTATATCTTGAATGTTGTACTTCTTTTTTTTCCTTATTCATATGTTACAGAGGCACCACAGTCACCCACAGCACCACAACAACTACCTGTGGCACATGTGCCTAGAACACTGGTTTCTGGGCCAGCAATGAAACACAAGCCTGAGCAGCATGCACTGTTGTGCAAAGCACCAATCGTGGCTGCACGAGAGGTGGCATAATCAACTGCGGCTGGAGCAGCTCCAGCCCCCTGCGCCATCGCATACCCTCTGGCGTCCGTGGAGGTTCAGTAGGAGCAAGAAGAAGAACAGCAACGTCCTCCCACCCCCTAGGCTGGTGGTTGTGAAGACTTCAGTATGCAGCAGCAGCAGCAGCAGCAGCAGAGATGGACACCGTCACCGTAACCTGGGTGCTCCCACTTGGTCTCACCGCCTCCGCCTCCTTCTACTCTGGCTCCAGCTGTTCGCCCTCGCCGTCAACAAAAGGTATGCCTGCCTCAGCGTACATCCCTCACCCCACAAGGCGCCTCCTCTCCTATGCCGTCGTCCACTAGGTGGACGCAGTCGTCGGATTCTGCTATACATAGTATTAATGATAGTGTTAATGATAATGAACCTGTGGCTAGCTGTAGTGCACTCCTCCGTCCTTATTGTGAAGGACATCAGATTATCAGCGTCAATACACTCTAAAATACTCGGCGGATACTAGGATCGTCGAGGGGTGTATCTCATTCACAAGGATTGAGAAGCTGGCCAGGCGGTACCGCGACACACTCATGTTTCTAGAAGCATGCCTCCTGGTGCTGGAGACAGAGCCACTCAAAGCCTAGTAGATCTGAAATTTAATGCCATTAAATGTAACACAGTACTCTGCTGTGAGATGACTCACCGTCCCAAACATCAGGGTGCTGTGTAGGAGAAAAGTATGCACTACATTTGGGGTAATAAAGGCTTTATATTTCTGAGCTTATCAATCGCTAAGTGGTATTGTGAATCTACCTTCAGTGCTATAGTGATCCGATTTTCCGAGATGGAGGTTAGAGGGTCAGATAAAGCAATAAGCCAAATTCCACACTTCAAGATCCATATTCATGTCTATGATCCGTTAAAAGCAGTCCCCTATAACTCAGAACTACTTAAACCTAACTAACCTAAGGACATCACACACATCCACGCCTGAGGCAGGATTCGAACCTGCGACCGTAGCAGTCGTGCAGTTCCAGACTGTAGCACCTAGAACCGCTCGGCCACCCCGGCCGGCCTAACTAGTGCAGATTATGAGCATCCCGTAAATGTCTGGTGGGAATTCAGCAATCCCAGTTTCGATGACTATGCAAGACCGTACGCGGACACTGACGTAAGCTTGCTTACGGAAGATTTTGAAAAGTTCCGGAGTGTATGCATGGCCACATACCCTCTAGATTATGCCTTTCAGTACATAGCACCACGGTTGTCTTGGGACGAAATGCTCAAGAAAACAAGGCGCAGCATCGAACTTTTGACCAATACCCATATGCTTTTTTTTTTTTTTTTTTTTTTTTTGAGTGCAGGATCTGTGGGGGACATCGCCAGTGTGTCCATAGGCACACCAAGGCAAGTAACCCATGTGTCGGAGGGATGTTCAGTGCAGTCCTCGGTTCAAGTTATATTCTATATTTAGATATGAATAACTTACACGGGCACGCCATGATGCAGCCACTGCCTATTTGTGGGTTTTAGTGGGTGCCCGAAAATGGATAAGAGGGATTAAGTGAAAAAATAATGAGTCTGATGGCTGATTCTGATGTAGAGTATGTGGAAGAGGGAAATCTCATATACCCTGTTGGTATGCATGGAATGACAAGCAACTTGCCATTATGTCCAGAGCAACATGTTCCATGAGGAAGCATTGTCCCTAAACTGATGACCACTGTTGGGCACAAGCAGAGGTATACAATTCATTATGGTTATCTCCAGCAGTGCCTCAGCTTAGGAATGGAGCTAGGTAGAATCACCCAGACCATCCACTCCAACCAGTTCCCATGGTTAAAAGAGTGTATTGAATTAATTAGCGAAAAGACGATGGACGCGATTAGTGATTTCAAAAAAGTTATTTATAAATCAACAAATAATTTCATTTTAGGTAAAACCATGCAGAATATAAGAAATGAACATTGTAGTTTTATTAGGACTGAAAGGGAGGGGCGATGGGAGTAAGAAATTGCATTGCCAGAGCAAATTTTAAGTAGAAAGCAATTTTCAACGAGAACTTTATTGCTGATGAGCTGTCGAAAGTTTCAGTAGAGTTTCGGAACATATCTATTTGGGGACGTGTATACTGGTTGTATCCAAACTCCACGTGTATCAGTACCACTATGGGTTTGGTAAAAGTCATTTCGAGGAATCATAGTTACTTTGTATGGATAGTGATAGCTTCATCTATTGGGTTAAGAAGTGCAGCCCATATGGAATAATGAGGTGTCACAGTAATAAATTCGATACATCTGCATATGCAGTCGATAACCCCTATGGTATCAGCTTAATGAAAGATTAGGCGAATGGACTGCCGAGTGTGGAATTTGTGCAGGTAAGATCCAAAACGTATGAATATCATACAATAGTTGACGCCACCCACAGGCTGGCTAAGGGTGTGTGACATGCAGCACCGTGTGTCCTCATGGTCGAAGACTACTTGCAGTGCCTGTATGGTGGTGTTTGAGGTGCTCCACTGCAACCTCCGCACATGATGCAGCAAGCTAGTATTCCATCGTGAGGTGTACACTGTAATGCAATCTAAAGTCAGATTGTCACCTTATGTTGATAAAACCCCTTAGTTGAAGCACGAAGGGGGGTGGAGTATTCCAGTAGTGTGAATGAGAGAGAGAGAGAGCTGAGTGAGAGCTTCTGCTGAATAGTCTGGCTCTTTTATCATACTTAATATATAGCATCATGTTCAGGAAAAGCTTAGAAAATTATAAAAAAGGTAAAAAATTGTACAAAGTATATATAAAAAAGGTTACAAATTGTAGAAAAATCATCAAAAAGTTAAAAAAACTGCAGATGGAGAAAAAATATAGTCTTATAGTATTTCTCTCTTTTGCACTTCATGTGTGTATGATTGTATGAGTGAATGTGTAAATAGAATAGTTTGTAAGCTTCCCTTACTGCTAGCTGTCAAGTCGTACTATTTTTAAGTGTGAGCTACACCCACTTCATTTTAGTGCAGCTGTTTAGTATGGATATTTGAGAGCTATTCACTTCATTGTATTATTAAATTAATTCAGGGGCTTGAGGTGGAAAATGTTTAGAGGTGTGCACTTCAACATATAAATTAATTTTTCTGTTTGGATGGAATTTCACTAGTAATAGTAATAGTAATAGTGTTAGTGTAAGAAAAAGTGTATCTCTGCAATAGCTTTAACCAGTACCGCAATGTAATGTAGAAATTTTCACCCAGAACTGTTAGTGATGTAAGAATAGTCAACCAGTACTGCAATGTAAAATATGAATTATTTTCACCCTATACTATTATCTGTAAAAGCAAGAACTGTGAATGTGCATGTAAAAAGTTTGAACACTAACAAGAACTATTAATTTAAAAGCGATTTAATTTGTTTATTGCATAAACAACGAGATTTGTGAATGTGAAGCAGTATTTATGTCTGAAGAAAATAATAGTTATTCGCCACCATATGTCTTTGTTGTTATTTCACAAATCCCTACCTTCACAAATGTATGTAAGGGCTGTGCAAGACGCAACAGGTATTAGTCTCAAGCATGAGGAAGGTGACATTTAAAATGGAGAGAAACGAAATATTTGAAATTTTAATATGGGACTTTCTCTTTCATGCTGCCCATATCGGGTTATGGGAGCAGACAGCACATGACTGTCTCCACTTCCAAAGACATAAAACTGTATTGCCAATGCTTGAGGAAAATCACAGTGGCAATATGTGGGCTAAACTACATGAATTACGGCGAAATCAGTAAAAAAAGTAGACACATATAATTAGGTTAAAATTCATTTATTTCGCATCCAACTTAAAAGAAATTTTACATTTTCATAACAAGACATGTCGATACTATTTTCACACATCTTCTTCTTGAGTCGATGAAGAGCTGGACATATGTAGAGTTTCAGGTCTTGAATAGCAGCAAACTTGAAGATTCCACACATCCATGAGGTCTTCTTATCCCCCTGCACGTACATGATGGTATGCATGTGGTCGAATAACTGAAGCCATGTCACCATATAATTACAAGGTATGCTGGGATCATCCCAGTGAATTCCATAGTAGAAATGTGTTAACCACTTTTGACTTTACGGTGTTTTAGAACACTTCAAAACCTTGAAAGACCTCGATGATGCAATGTTTGTTGAGAATGATTCTGTTATTCTGGCATCTTCTATGTATCCTACAAATGCAATCTCTTTAAATATGAACTGTCTATGCTCATCATCATGGAAAACCTGAGCTTCTGCAATGGTGTTCATACCTTGAGATACCACTACGGAATGCTCTGGGTATGGCGCAGCACCGGTTTATTTACACAGCTCATTGCACAATACCAGTGAGCGGGTAGTAGCTAATCACAGAACCATGTAAAACTAGAGCATACTCTGCAATGTTGTCCAGGAAGTTTGTCGAAGATTTAAATTCAGTTCATATATATATACACCCAGATTTAATTATCTCGTTCTGCTTTCAGCAGTATATTGTGATATTCGATGATAGCTCCCTGAATTTACATGGAGACGAGTAGAAATTCTACTCCTCCTTCTTTAACACTTTCATAGTAAGAGGCATGGAACATCGCATACGTGTCAGATGCTAGGCTGTATACATTTTTATCCAATTGCAGAAGTAAATTGTCGTATAGGTAGAATTCTGAATTCGCATAGACTTTGGTATTAGTTAACTTGCAGTTGTCGAATACAGTAGAATCAACTGCTATATTACCCCTTCTATGAGTCTGAAATGCAAGTAAGGTGAGTCTTGATGTCTCCACTTGAACAGAGGTTTTAATAGCCCACATTTCTCTGGATGACAGGGTATTCAAAACTCTACCAACAGCAGAATGTTAGTTATAGATATAAACCAGCATTCAGACCTTTTAAAAGCTTCAAACGCTCCACGTCTGATACACTGATGCGAGACATTTTCCGTGTTATCTTGCTGATTGTGATCATGTTCTCCTCTTGAGCTCCTTGCATGAGTGTGTTGTTATGTGTTGCACTTCGTACCAGAATGAGTTCCTGTTTAGCATTCATAATACTGAGCTTCATGTCCTCAAAGTAGACCACAATCATTTGTAGAGGTATGTATGCAGTAAACCATTTATACTCTGCAACTGTTCTATCCACCAGTCGCGGATGAACTATCCTGAATTTTCTAAATCATTCAGATCCGTGGGTTAGAGATGCATGTTTTAAGTGATGATATTATGCCAACATCGCGTGTACAATCAATCTCAGATACGCTGAGACCCTAGTGTATCTCTTGAAACAAGAATGCTAAAGCATAACGTTAAGCTTGAATCCCACTGTAGCACTGACACCAGTTTCTTTGAATGAGCCATCAAAATGCGTGAAACTCTTGCGTGGAAGGGTTATCGCATTTTTGTGCTGCATGACTATCATAATTTCATCTTTATTGCTAAATGTGTTTGAAATAGAAAGTTTATGCGAGAAGTATTCCTGACGTATAATTCAATCGTCGTACTCTACTGGTCTGGTTATATTGAGCGAGGACCTCATTGTGAGGTTTGAAGCCAACTGATTTAAGAAACTCGTAGGTCGCACATCACTTTGCGGTCCGGCAAAGAAATGGTGTGTTGTGGATTGTGTGCACTGATTTTATGCCTCACGCCCATCCTACCTTGGATGTAATTGTACAATGATTTCCTCAGAGCGGAAGTCAACAAGTTGATTATTCTAATCCACAATACGCAACTTCAAATATCCCAATGTCTGAGGCCATTTGTGGGAGTCCCTAAAGATCTTACATCTGTAGCAACTGAGAGGAAGAATCCGTAAATAGTATGAATCAGACTGTCGTTGATATAGGGGTGCGTTGCAATGTTGCACGATGCCCGCTGAGGTCTGTATTAAAATCCTGATAATGCTGAAAATCATAGAACACACGTCTTCGACGAATAAAATATCGTTATAATTCTTCTGGCAGTTGCAGGCAACGAAATGAGTCGCAACAGTAGACGGTATTTGCAGTTTTCATAACATATGGCACCCACTAGGTGCCGGAACTTCCAGCAAGATCTAAATTCACAGCATCACGTTCACCAGTTTTCCACATAGTCTTCGGTAACACCACGGAATCTTGCAATGTTGAATTTTTTTTTCTAACAAACTTAAGTGTTCTTGAGATGGCGGGACTTCTAACTGCCATTTTTCCTTTGTTTATGAACTGACCTAGACCTTTCTGTGCGGTTTCAAATATAGTCCTTTTCTGATGGCAGCGGTTTCCATCATGCGTTTATGTCTGCTTTTTTCTTCTAAGTGCGATTAGGAGTCTGTTCGTTCTTGACAGTTCGAGAAACAGTTGCAGCACCACCAGCGAGAACACCACCGCCGAGGGAGCGGAGAGAGCTGGGATGATGAATGGAGAAAGCCACCAGACGTCATGGGTATTGGTAGAACTCGAGGTGCTTTCACCAATCCTCCTCTTCTCCCCACTCTTTTCTGCTTCAGAGCGTTTTTGGCTGCATACATCGCTTTCAGGATGCAGTTCTTCGAAAACCTGTGCTTCCCATTCCTCTTCAGTTTACTACTTGTGGCGTTCATAACTCGCTTCAAATTCATCACTCCTAAAGCCAACTTAATTTTTCCACGCATGGTTTTATCTATTGCAAATGCTGCAATGCGTTGACCTATACCGATATCCTTTCTGCTGCCTATCGCCCTAGCCTTAACAACTAAAATCGATCTGCAATGTGACAACTTGGGAGATATTTATTTGCAGCGTATGCAATGTTGTGCCCCTTACACGCTTCGTCGCGCAGGTTAAACCTCTTATCACCTTGTGCCAAGCGTTTTTGAAACTTTGTCCCAGGTCCATAGTAGTCGTATGCGGGAATGTGTAATTCCGCTGGGAGTTTGTCTATAATACCGACAACTCCTCTTACGCGTCTCCTAGCATAAATGTTATGCTACTGCGGTGGTTGTGGACTGCACACCCCACTATACAGAAAATCGTTAGCATCGACACAACTGTTTTGTGCTGCAGGAAAACTAAGCCATTCGACTAACGCTCTGTTTTCTTGATGTCTTATGGCTGTCTCCACGAGAAACGCACCCGGTTCTGAGCTTTCCTGCTGCTCTTTGGTGTAGAAGCAACCTGCAATTTATTCCTTTTATTATCCTTCAAGATATAAGCTCTAGAATTTGCTGTCTGCTCTTTGGAAAATGTAAATATCTCTGTTGTCCAGTTTGACAAGTATAATTTCTCAAATGCTGCCTTATATTTTGAGAAACGCACCAGATCACCTACGTTAGTTTCTGCTTTCGTGGATCCTTCATTTTAATTCGATAGTACACCGTATTCAGGAGTTCATTATCACGAACATCGATTGTTCTCATTTTTAGTTTGCTATTTTTCGTTCGATTACACTGTGCAATTATTTCTGGGAGTATATCTGTCCATTTGTATGAACCGTGAAGATTAAAACGCATCCACATTTGACTCTTCATTGATCTGTTCAGACGTTCCAGGATACTCGACTTCGGGTGGTTGAATGTTGCGTAGTGATTTATTCCACACCACTGCATCACGTTCTTGAAATACGTATTGTCAAACTCTCCACCGTGATCTGTTTGGAGGTTATCCAGACATTGGTGTGCCCCTGTCTGCAGCAAACGCCCAAAGACAAGCGAGACATTTCTCCCCATTTTTATTTTAATGGTTAATTTGGAATTTGTATCAGTAAGCATTAAAATATCTTTGAATCCAATATTCTCACGCAAATATTCCCTCATATCTACAAGATCAGCCTACCATGAGTATTCCAAACCTCAAACCATAAGCCACCTACAAGGGTATGTTTTGCGTGCTGTTTTCTGCGGTTCTCGAACTGATTCGATGGTACCTGCGTTATCTGGAGCAGCTGAGCAGACGTAGCCGATCTGTTAGCTCGTTGGGATCGTCATTACGTTTATAGTGCGGGATTTAATTGTTCACTGCTTTATGCTCAATGTCAATACCATAACCACAGCTGCTGTTGTTGTTTTCACTATCGAGTATTGGTTTTGTAGTGGTTTTATATTTCTTGTTGCTCTTGCTTTTTGCTATCTAATGTAGATCAGTCAAATGCAGTATTTCAAGGTACACTTCTTTACCATTACCTGTCTCTTAGGAAAATAAGGTTCACTAAGCCAGGTGTTCTCTCAAACTACCATCAATAAATAATGCCATCAGTTACTTATGTAGGCAGCGTGCCCAGCATGTACGGTCTTCCCCTGTTGACGCCGGCTGTTCTACGTATCAGGCCAGGGGCGTTACGGATAATGAATTTGTCACTGGTAACACCGTCGTTATTGTGGTGGTTTGGTTATTGCTGAGAGCTGTGTGAGATGTTCAGTAACCGGATTGAATGTACGGTGTCTCCAGATTTCTTCCACGTATAAACCCTTATCTCACGATTCTTAAACCAAGTGTTAGCTACGATTAAGTTGTGCTCTGTGCAAAATTCTACCAGGCACCTTCCTCTGTCATGCCTTTCCCCCCAGACCCTATTCAACTACTACTTTTCCTTCTCTTCCTATTCCTACCATCGAATTCCAGTCCCCCAAGACTATTAAATTTTCGTCCTCCTCAACTATGTGAATAATTTCTTTTATCTCATCATATATTTCCTAAATCTCCTCCTCATCTGCGGAGCTCGTTGACATATAAACTTGTACTAATGTGGTGGGTGTGGGCTTCGTGTCTATCTTGGCTACAATAATGCATTCACTATGCTATTCATTGCAGCTTATCAACGTTCCTACTTTTTTTACTCATTATTAAACCTACTCCTGCATTACCCCTATTTGATTTTGTATTGATAACCCTGTGTTCATCTGACCAGAAATCTTGTTCCTCCTGCCACCGAACTTCACTAATTCCCACCACATATAACTTTAACCTATCTACACTCCTGGAAATGGAAAAAAGAACACATTGACACCGGTGTGTCAGACCCACCATACTTGCTCCGGACACTGCGAGAGGGCTGTACAAGCAATGATCACACGCACGGCACAGCGGACACACCAGGAACCGCGGTGTTGGCCGTCGAATGGCGCTAGCTGCGCAGCATTTGTGCACCGCCGCCGTCAGTGTCAGCCAGTTTGCCCTGGCATACGGAGCTCCATCGCAGTCTTTAACACTGGTAGCATGCCGCGACAGCGTGGACGTGAACCGTATGTGCAGTTGACGGACTTTGAGCGAGGGCGTATAGTGGGCATGCGGGAGGCCGGGTGGACGTACCGCCGAATTGCTCAACACGTGGGGCGTGAGGTCTCCACAGTACATCGGTGTTGTCGCCAGTGGTCGGCGGAAGGTGCACGTGCCCGTCGACCTGGGACCGGACCGCAGCGACGCACGGATGCACGCCAAGACCGTAGGATCCTACGCAGTGCCGTAGGGGACCGCACCGCCACTTCCCAGCAAATTAGGGACACTGTTGCTCCTGGGGTATCGGCGAGGACCATTCGCAACCGTCTCCATGAAGCTGGGCTACGGTCCCGCACACCGTTAGGCCGTCTTCCGCTCACGCCCCAACATCGTGCAGCCCGCCTCCAGTGGTGTCGCGACAGGCGTGAATGGAGGGACGAATGGAGACGTGTCGTCTTCAGCGATGAGAGTCGCTTCTGCCTTGGTGCCAATGATGGTCGTATGCGTGTTTGGCGCCGTGCAGGTGAGCGCCACAATCAGGACTGCATACGACCGAGGCACACAGGGCCAACACCCGGCATCATGGTGTGGGGAGCGATCTCCTACACTGGCCGTACACCACTGGTGATCGTCGAGGGGACACTGAATAGTGCACGATACATCCAAACCGTCATCGAACCCATCGTTCTACCATTCCTAGACCGGCAAGGGAACTTGCTGTTCCAACAGGACAATGCACGTCCGCATGTATCCCGTGCCACCCAACGTGCTCTAGAAGGTGTAAGTCAACTACCCTGGCCAGCAAGATCTCCGGATCTGTCCCCCATTGAGCATGTTTGGGACTGGATGAAGCGTCGTCTCACGCGGTCTGCACGTCCAGCACGAACGCTGGTCCAACTGAGGCGCCAGGTGGAAATGGCATGGCAAGCCGTTCCACAGGACTACATCCAGCATCTCTATGATCGTCTCCATGGGAGAATAGCAGCCTGCATTGCTGCGAAAGGTGGATATACACTGTACTAGTGCCGACATTGTGCATGCTCTGTTGCCTGTGTCTATGTGCCTGTGGTTCTGTCAGTGTGATCATGTGATGTATCTGACCCCAGGAATGTGTCAATAAAGTTTCCCCTTCCTGGGACAATGAATTCACGGTGTTCTTATTTCAATTTCCAGGAGTGTATTTACCTTTTTAAAAGTGAAGTTACTAGATGCAGGGGGACTGTCTAAAAAACAGCGCTGGAGTTTTTGCTGTATGGGATCCTTAGAAGATAGGTTCGAAATATTTGATTCATTTCGACATATGAGAGTGACACGAATATGATTCACCAGTGGCTGAAATCATTGAAAGACATCTCTACAGGATCCAATACAAATATAGACTTGATTCTAAATCGCGAACAGAAGTTCTTCCAGAAATCATAACGCTGTCAGCGATCCATGCGTGTCTGTAGACTCAAGACCGCTTTTTATGCAGGGTGACGGTAACATAGTCATTTTGATCATGTTTATAACAGCGCAGTCCTTTGCGAAACGTATGTTGTCGGCTGTAGAACCCCACTGTGGTCAGCTTCATATGTCATTTCCCAATAGTGTTCCTCAAAAACAACATCGTGTTCCTTCCATGGATTCCCATTTGTCCTACCAGGTGAGTGTAATCCGACTGAAGAACAATATAAATTATTCGCCATGCAAAGTGACTCACATGATCTACATCATTACTTTGCTTATCAATGAGGTAACAATGACATGACGCTTGGCGAGGGCTAAGGCGCCACGGAATGATTCTAGACAAATGGTTTTTTTATTTTTTTCGTCGCAGCGATATCTTTTAACGACATTTCAATGTCCCACCTACACAGGGCGAGACAAGCTGTCACGATTTGTTTCGTAAATGGTAGTATGATATAACACACCATTTTTAAAAAGGGACCTGCTATAGTGTGCAGAACAGCTGCGTTCTCTGGAATTATAGATTGTTGTTGTCCAACAAAAATGATAGTATTTTTTTCCAACATGTGAGCCAATGAGGTGATAGGTTTCATTCTATCATGTTATTTCACACGTCTGAAATCTTTGTAAACAAATGTGCATGACAGTATATTTACAGACATTGAACGCAAGAAACGCTTTCAAGTCGTGTAATTTGTTCATCACGCTGAAAGAAAATGCTTAATGTAGATGATTTTTTATTCAGTGTTTAAATTCTCGCTTTTTCTTTACTCCGATGATGGTTTCGAAATAATGATGACATTCTACGGTAATTGGTAGTTTTCGCAGCAACATAGTCGGAGTTTTCTTTCCTGATTTTATGCAAGGTGGACATGTCTCTGCTGATCGTCTGTGATCAGCAGCTCTACACTTCGCTGGATGTCGCAAAATAATGAGATGCGAATTACATCCTGCAGTTGAACGTAAAAGCACAGATTTTGCTCATAAACTACAAGAAAATCGACTGCACCTATTTTCCTGGGAAGAGGACATTTATAATCATAGCAACTGTGTTTTTCCTGTTTTAATAGATTCTTGTCATAGATGCTTTAGCATGAAATACAATTGTTCACCATCGCAGAACGGCGGGCTGCTGGGAGCGTGGGGGGCGAGTCTACTGTGGTTGCTCGCGGGACGTAGCCACACTTTTGCTGCTAAATTTCCCTTTTGTGTTGGCGAAGGGCCGTCGCCTCGAGGTAGGTCAACTTCGACGTTTTGCTACAAATATTTAAATTTACTAGACTTTTCAGGTTTACCGATACTTCCAATAAACTCCATAGAAACATTTTGAGCTAGAAACCGACAGATCTGTAAAAATGTCATTATCTTCGAAAAATAATATAGATAAAATTGTAACTATCACTTCTCTGAAATAAAGTTAAATAATTAATAATTACATATGCTGCACATGCCTGCAGTTCTGGAACACTCTGAATTCTCCGCAACACATTATCGTAGAAAGCCGATACAGCAACCAAAATAATATGACGCAGAGCATTAATAAAGTGGTGTATCGTACTATAGTTCGATTCTGCATTTGTAGGGGAACAACGTTGCAATTATTCATGCTGATCTGGTGAACTACGGCAACAATGGACCATCATATGACACAGCATTTAAGTTCCAATTTGGTCAAACAAGCCGGAATAACGAAGAACGAAGTGACAAATGGTTCAAATGGCTCTGAGCACTATGGGACTTAACATCTAAGATCATCAGTCCCCTAGAACTTAAGAACTACTTAAACCTAACTAACCAAGGACATCACACGCATCCATTCCCGAGGCAGGATTCGAACCTGCGACCGTAGTGGTCGCGCGGTTTCAGTCTGAAGCACCTAGAACCGCACGGCCACACCGGCCGGCAACGAAGTGACAGGCCACCTCTCTGTCAAGAAGAGAATCGCCTCAGCTTGAGGTTCTGATGCTCTAAAATTGAGTATCACAATCCAGGACATTGAGCAAAAAGTGAAAATCCGTCATGGTCAATTTCCAACGTATTATACGGCCTCTGGAACACATCAAATGTCGCCGCTCACTGTTTTCCACGACTGCTCACACTCATTCACTCATTCGGAAAGCCACCAAAGCGAGCCAGCAATGCAGGTGATTGAAGATGACAGCTTTAGCAAACGAGCAAAGACAACAGTGGATAGGGGAGAGTCATGTAAGACCGGATAATGGAGTGAAACTGGCTACCGCGTTTCTGATGCCTTCTGGTGGAGAGATACAGAATTACGCTTCATTAATGAAGAAGAAAGATCGGCCATATGGCGCGTTTCTACTGTTCACGTCGCTGCGCCTGTGAAGGTAAGTTTGTTTTACAGATTCAACTGACTCATGTTCTTCTGTTTGTCAACCTTGATTATTTTGTAGTGATTACACTTATAAAAACTCTATTTGGTAAGAAATATTAAGATGATTAGTAAATATTGATACACTTTCGAATAATATCGTGCTTTTATTTAGCTTTTATAGCCTCTGTAGTCAGGATAAAACCGGGTACACTAAGTGTGAGCAGTACGCGATCTCGCCTCACCATATAATACTGTACCAGAGAGAACCACTGTTCCTAACAGACCATCAGCATTTATTGTTTTACGAGGGAAACAACAGGTTGGATCACTGGTATCATTTGAGGCTGGTGTTTTAGTTGTCACTGATATTTGTTTGATCACAGCCGCCAAGTTTGTGCAAATGACGTTTATTTTTCCCAACAAGAGAGAAAATTCCTCGATGAAGCGGCGCTAGGTACCTATGCTGAATATCACCCTTCTGAGTGGATCCAAGCTGAACTTTTTGTGCATTAATTTCGAAAGTTTACTGAGTTTTCTGAGCCTTCTGCAGGTAACCAGTTCTCTTGATTTTGGATGGCTATACCAGAGAAACAAGAACCCTCAATCAGATCAACTTGTCCCGTGAAAACGATGTTACTTTGTTGTGCTTGCTACCGCATTGTACCCACAGAATGCAACTGCTGAATTCGTCGTATTGACTCCTTTGAGCACCTATCACAAAAAGGAGGTTCGTCAGTGGCTCGAAACATTCTGGAATGGCTGAGCCCATTCATCAGGTACCCAAATTGCATGATGCTTCTTTCCGTAAAGCAATATGAAAGAAATAAGCAGTATATGGCCTCAAGAAAACAGGAATTTATCCACTCAACAGAAATATGTTTCCTGATCACTTGTTTGCCCCTTCAATCACCACAAATAGACATCCTCCAAACGTGACTATCATTTCAGACGAGAGGCTATTTCCAGAAGAAAACCGTGTTCTGGAAGAGAACCCACCACCATAGGCCAGTCTCATTCCAGAAGAGGATCCAGCCGCAACAAGAAATCCTGCACGACAAACAAAGTATGAATCTGAAACTGTAGGTATGCCTCGGTGTCATTAACAAACCAAGACTGCTGAATCGTTTACGAATGAGCTGTGCTGCTCTAAAAGTTGGGAACCACAAGCTCATGATAGTGACACTTTGGCTAAGTCCTCGCTGTTGGCCACATTACTCAAAGATATAACGCCACTACCTTGAGTTGCAAGAAAACAGAAAAAACGGTAAAAGATGGGGGAAACTGTCATTTTAATATCCTCACTATATAAAACTGAAATGGAATTTCAAATAAAAAAAAATATATGAGAGAATGGTATCTTGGAAGAGAAAGACGTTTTCTAGGATACTCAGAAATCAGTAAAAGATATAGTCCAAGAAAATCTTCCAAAAAGAGACGCATGTGAAGAACCAAAATAAAAAGGAGTATCATCAAAAAATTCTCAGTCTTTCGACAATGTTTCTACGGATGGAGACGGTAAAAACAAATCAGACGTCAACTGTTTGTATTTCGATGGCGTATTTTCAAGCACAAAAAAGACACTTGAATTCAATGTTGAAAATATCTTTGATGGGCCCACGGAAGATGCTGTGAAGCAGATGATAAGGACTGTTACCTTATATGAGAATTTTGTGGGTACTTCAGCTGTGCTTGTTTTCCACTGAATATCTTGTTTTTCTATATTTTCGTAAAGTTAGTATGTGCACCCGCCCTTAGCCCACGATGTGGATGAGATCGGGTTATTTGACTTTTTCTATAAAAGAACTTCTCATTAAAAAAGTAATGAAACTATGATTTCCAAGGAATAATATATTGTACCTAATTAAAGAATGAATATTTTTACGAAATCTGACAATCTCTACGTTAAACAATTTAGTTCTAAAGGGTCTTGGAGTATTAGCCACCCAATGTTACCCAACATTCCCCTACACGTGCCGAAAGAGGCGAAGACCCAACAATCTCTGGGGAAGTTAATGCCGAGGGTTCTGTGGGACTACCATGGTGTGGTGCTAACAGATTATGCCCGGAAGGAGAAAACCATCCCAGGAATATGCCACTCAACTCTGCTGACAAGGCTACGGGAGTCTGTTAAGACGAATCAATGCGGAGGATGTCCTCGATTGTGTTTTGTCACATAACAACACCAAAGATCTCTCTGCACAGAACATGGTTACACGTTATGCTTCTTTGCAGTACCATATTTGGTTTCATTCGCTGTACTTTCTTAACATAGCTTTCAGTGACTTCTTCCTCTTTGTACGGATAAGGAAAACATTACGTGATAGGTATTTCCAGATCGACAACGAGGTGATTTTTGAGGTGGAATGCTTCTCAAACCGACAGAACGAAGACTTCTACAAACAGTGTCTTCGCCAAGTCACATATCTTTGGGAAAACGTGTCGTATTGAATGGTGAGTATCTAGAGAAAGACTACAAACACTGCTAGCTTTCATGCTCGTAACTTGATTTTCTCAAGAAGAGAGCTGAAGTTACACGTCGTAAAAACTGTAGCCTGTGGCCAGCTGATGTGTTTACCTTGTCATGCTGGAAAAAAATTTAGACTCCTTGACTATATCTTATCGGATAATACTTGTCAGAAAAGTAGTATATACGTTGAACTTGTAATATCCGGTATACATCTACAGTGTACACCTGGAAGAAAGTAATAGTTCTAAAACAGAGAGGACATGACAGCTACGATGTTACATGTAAGAGCACCTGACGATGGCAATTTGCCTAAATGCGCTCATCGTGAATGAGATGAAATACATACAATTTACATAGCAGTGTATCTGGCTATTATTCGTAATAATCACGTCATTAAAAATTTGGGTCGAGTGGAGCTTGTGTTAGGCACTATGATGGTGAAGGAGTATCGTACCCTTGTTGCAGACCGCATACACCTATTTATGACGATCATGATTCCCGAAGCCAGTGACATTTTTCAGCAAGATAATGCGCGATGTCACAAGGAAAGGAGTGTGATAGAGTGGTTCAAGAACACAATGGAATTAGTGCCTATGCACGAGACGAAGTGTTTACATATCGGTACCTAGGGAAATAGTATCTTAGCACATCCAGAAACGACCAAGATCTGTATTTGTTACAGGTTCAGATGTAGGCTACTCAATGTTAATAGGAAGAACTAATGGACATATTTACCGATAAGAGTGTTTGGCAGTAATGGCCTTTCACAATAATACTAGCCCCATGCTCGAATACAACCTAAAAGACAGAGGAATACTTAATGAAAATAATTTAAAGATTTTTCTTGTAACTTTTCTTCGTAGAAAAGCACTCAAAATTATACCTACATCGTATTTCCACAGCGCTGCAGTTGTTGGACCGTAAAGCTTAAGAAAGGCTCACCGGGAAAAAAACATAAATCACCCCGTTAAATGAGCGCATAAGGCGCTTCGGAGCGCTGCAGATTGTGCAGAACTGCTACCAAACTGTCATGTGCCTTTCCATCGTACACGTAAGTCACAGCAATGAAGTGGTGTTTTTGTGTTAGCCGGTTGCATGGAATTAGCAGACTAACATAAGCGGACGTTGGGAAGCGGCAGAATGGCAGAAAGGAGCTATCATACTTCCGCCACCCCAAGACCACTCCATGGTTGAAACTGCCCGATTCGGTCACAGGTTCGAATCCTGCCTTGGGTATGGATGTGTGTGATGTCCTTAGGTTAGTTAGGATTAAGTAGCTCTAAGTCTAGGGGACTGATGACCTCAGATGATAAGTCCCATAGTGCTTAGAGCCATTTGAACCATTTGAACTGCCCGATTTGTTGATGCATCAGTTCTAAATGTCCACTGTGTCTACATGGAATGTTGTATCAATAGCAGCCATGTAACTCAGCTTATGAACAGTAGTCATAAAAAGATCCGAACCGTCAGGCATGAACCACGAGTGTTACATCTGGCCACTGACAATCCGTTTCAAAATGTCCTAGAATTACTGCTGTCGGCGAGTACAAGTCTATCTCAACCAGTTTCCGAGCAAACATTACAAAGGAGCAGTAATAATTAACAGCATTCAACCGAATTTCTGTCATACACACAGCTCAAAAACGCGTTTCGAGAGACAGTGCTCTCATCATCAGGTTTTAAAAAGTTATCCCGTGAGATTAATCCTAGATTGCTAAACCCTAGTAAAATTTAATACTGCAGTTTGTACCAATTTGTGGTTCCCGCCAATATGATATGGTGAGTATGTGGTGTAAAACAGGACACTTACTGCTTATTTGTATGTGGCGTACCGTTGGAGATCTTATAATTGTAATAAACTAGAGCGTAAACTATAAATTATTACTTCTTTCAATAAAATATGAAGTACTAAAATTTACGAGGGGCGTTCATTAAGTAATGCAACAGTTTTTCTTCGGTCAATTTCGGTTGAAAAAAATGCCGAATTTGTTGTGGAATATCGTGGAATACTCCCGCTTCTTCACCTAGAGTTTCATGAAGTTCCGATAATTGGCGGTGCTATATATAATCTTCAGAATGGTTTCTGCAACAAAGGTGCGTTAAAAGCAGAGAGCTGTCATTAAGTTTCTTTTGACGGAAAACCAGAGCATCTCAGATATTCATAGGCGCTTGCAGAATGTCGGCGGACTCTTACAGTGAACAAAAGCACGTTGTGTCGTTTGGCGCGGTGTCTTATCAACGCCGAAGGTCGCACAAACCCGTCCATTCTCCTGCGAGCCGACCGACCGCAGATTGATGTGACTCCTGTAATGTTGCAACGTATGGACACAGTCATTCGAGGTGATCACCGTATCACAATCAAACACCTTGCTGCACAATTCGACGTCTCTTTTGGTAGTGCTGATACACACTTCCACCTGTTGCGGTACTCAAAAGTGTGGAGCCCTGGGGCCTCGCCACCTAACACAGGACCATGAAGATCAACCATCTGTCTGAAATTACTTGCAAGCTAGGAGAATGATAGTGACAATTTACTGGCGACCATTTTCATAGGTGATGAAACATGGGTTCATTACTTTGAATCGGAAACAAAAAGATCACACGACCTCTCCTCCGAAGAAAACGTTTCAAGCCGCACCTTTAGCCGATAAAGTCGTGTGTTCTTGACCTATGAGGGGGTTATTCAGTCTGACGTCCTCCCTCGTGGTGGAACTATAAACTTTGAAGTGTATTGCGTTACCCTCAGGAAATTGAAGAAATGACTTCAGCATGTTCGTTTCAACAAAAACGCAAACTAATTTCTCCTTCTCCACGACAACACAAGGCCTCGCACAAGTCCAGGCACCAGCGAGGGGACTACAAAACTTTATTGGACTGTTCTTCCTCATCCACCCTACAGCCCGGTTCTCGCCCCTTCCCACTTCAGTCTTTTTGGCTCAATGAAGGATGCATTCAGCGGGGAGCAGTACGTGGAAGATGATGATGGTGTTTGGTTTGTGGGGCGCTCAATTGCACGGTAATCAGGGCCCGTACAAAGTCCCAAACTGAACACAGTCCAATCTAGCCACTTTCACGAATGAAGATGAAACGATGAGGACAACAAATACACCCAGTCTCCTGGCAGAGAAAATCCCCAACCCGGCCGGGAATCGAACCCGAGACTCCGTGATCAGTACGTGGATGACGGAGACGTTGTTGATGCAGCAAGACATTGGCTCCGACGTCGACTAGTAGAGTGCTCCCCTCCAGGCATACAGAACTTCCCAATAACTTGGCGTAGGGCTGTCGCGTTGAACGGAGATTACGTTGAAAAATGGGGTTGTGTAGCCAAAAGAGTGGGTAATAATCTGATGTAGAGGAATTATGAATAAAAACAGCCTGCTTTCAGATAAAAATATGCCACATTACTTACTGAATGTCTCTTGTACGATCATTTACTAACAACGTGTTATTTTCCCCCCTTTTAGTGTTCTAGGGCTAAAACACTAAAACATCTACCAATTTAATTGCAGTATTCCTAAAATAAAAACAACAGAATGTAAATGCATTAGGTTTTTAGTCCTGGTCTTACATTTAAATCGTCATCTTCCGTCAGTGGCTGTCCAGTCTCACGCCGCACACTTCAGCAGGTCGAGTCCTACTGATCTGCTGTGGACTCCAAGAATGTCAAGTTTTCGCTCCTACATAGGTCCGGGGCTTGTTGTGTACTGACATGTCAGTGCTATTACTGTGCAAGCGCAGCTATTGGCTCAACCATAATGCTGTTTCATCAGTCGCCTACTTTTCCTCATTTTCTAAGATTACGACCGTCAGCATCTAGGTACTTCTTGAAAGAGGTATTGATTATTTATAGTTATGTATGTATCTTAAAATAATTCTATAAAGTCGCTAAGAAATGTCGTTCCGTTGTCTTTCGCTCGCGTGTTCACAATCTTGAATATTTCTTTTCATGAATGACTGTCTCCTATTCTTTCAGCAGTTCGAGTTTTCTCTCTTTTTTTTTCTGTGTATAAGGTGTCGAAGTCTTCCTTTAACCACATGAGGGCGTGGCCTACATCTTACACATGTTTAGCAGCAACTGATTTATCAAAATTACTTAATCCGGTTGCACCATCCTGTTCCTTATAATTTTGCAACCTGATGATGAGAGCGTTGGCTCTCGAAACTCGTTGGTAGATGTACGTGGGACAGAAATACGGTCGAATGTTACCAAGTGTTACTCCAAAAACGTAAAACCGTTACCTCACATCTTTAATGGATAATATTTGATTAGGATGAAAACTTCATGCGATTGACATTTGGGGTTGGGTAACACGCAAGAGATCACATTAACGTGCAGGTCTTCAAGGGGTCAAAACTACAAAGTTAGTGGACAGTAGGTGACTGCAGGTTTGTAGCCTTTTCTGATGTCACACAGTTATGAAAGCTTCTGTAAAGTTTGGAAGGTAGGAGGCGAGGTACTGGCGGAAGTAAAGCTGTGAGGATGGGGCGTGAGTCGTGCTTGGGTAGCTCAGTTGGTAGAGCACTTGCCCGCGAAAGGCAAAGGTCCCGAGTTCGACTCTCGGTCCGGCACACAGTTTTAATCTGCCAGGAAGTTTCATATCAGCGCACACTCCGCTGCAGAGTGAAAATCTCATTCTTCTTCACACGGTTATGTCTCTTTCCAAATAATCCGAAGCACTGGGTGCACTAACCTCCCAGTGAGACGTTTAATCCACACTACATGGAAGTTCTAGTTCAGGTCAGAGACAGTTCTTTGATATTTTGGTTTTTTTGTCGTCCTATGAGTTCGGCTCACTTGTACAGGTTACCATAAACATGCACGAGGATGTTTATTTTAATACTCTCTGCGACTAAGCGTTGTCCTTTCTCCTACATTTCCTGATAAGTATGCTGTGGACAATCCTGTCTTCCTGCATAAGAACAGCAGTATTCACATGGCTGAACGCAACTGGCATGCTAAATCGTGCACTCCTATTTCCACAGATAATGGAAGGAACTCTTTGAAACAACGGAAAATCATAGCAAACTAAAACATCCTCACAATTTGCTTTCTCTGTGATATCTAATCATCATAAGTGGCCTCAGATGTATGTGACATGCCAGAAAAACTACTTGTGGACTCTCTTCCTCGCTGAATTGAGGCCTTTGTCACGGCTGGAAGCAGTGTTAGTCGGTATCAGCATCATTTATGCTAGGGGCCACTAATGTTTTGTCTCGCGTGCTCAGTTGCTTATGTTCATTCTTTACCTTGAGGCAAAGTGAAATCTCAGAGTCAGGCCCTATTACAAAGATTGTAAAACCAAGAAGAACTGTAATATGAAGTTGATTATAGACAAGATGAAGAGTGAAATCAGCACGGCGCGCTCTACAAGCATATTTATTCACTGTGTTACGTAACATTTTAAAATAAAGTGTTAGAAATGAACGGAATGTCCAACAACGAACACTGCCACTAAGCATTTATTTGCTCCTGCTATACACAAATGCTGCTATTACCGTACGCAAGCGAACAGACAGCTGTTTTCTGACGATCAGCTAACGCATTTTTGCACCGTGTGTGAATGGCAACTGTACAAGTATGTAGCAAGCTGTTTTAACACAATAAACGTAAGCTAGGAATGAATAGCATGTAGGAATGCGCTACTAACTGAATCGAGCATTTCCTTGTGTTTAAGTAACCGAGTCCTGTGTCGATAATATCTTACCACACGAGCGTAAGGAGAAGTTATTTGTTCTCTGCCTCACTGCCTCTCAGCATACACCCGCAGCTATTGAGGGTCGAACACGCTACGGGCGACTCAACTCTAGCACCAGCAGTACGTCTACATCCACATCAATACTCTGCAAGCCACCTGACAGTATGTCGAGGAGGGTTCTTTTGGTATCACTGACTAATTACGCCAAACCTGTTCCAATCACGTATGGCCTGTGGGAAGAATTATAGTCCGTAAACTATATTAGCTATAATTTATCGAATTTTTCCGTTGTGGTTATTTCGCGAGACGTATAGAGGATAAAGTAATGTGTTGTCCGACTATTCCCGAAACGTACTCCATTGAAATTACAATAGAAAACCTCTCTGTGAAGCATAACATTTTTCTCGTATTGTGTGTCTATGGAATTTGTTGAGCATCTGTGTAACACTCTCGCGTTTACTAAACGTCGTGACATGCGCGCTGCTCTTCGTTGGATCTTCTCTATATTTTCTATTAGTCCCACCTGCTAAGGCTCCCAAAGCATTACGCAGTATTTGAGAATCGGTCGAAAAAGCGTTTTGTAAGCCACTTATTTCGTGGATGATTTACATTTCCTTAAGATCCTTCCTATGAATCTGTCTGGCGTCTGCTTTTCCTGCTACTTGTTTTATGCGGTTATCCGTTTACGGTTGCTCTGGACACTTACTCAAATGGTTGAAATGGCTCTGAGCACTATGGGACTAAACTTCTGAGGTCATCAGTCCCCTAGAACTTAGAACTACTTAAACCTAACTAACCTAAGGACACCACACACATCCATGCCCGAGGCAGGATTCGAACCTGCGACCGTAGCGGTCGCGCGGTTCCAGACTGAAGCGCCTAGAACCGCTCGGCCACACGGGCCGGCGGATACTTACTCCTAGATATTTTACAGTAGATACTGTTTGCAGCAATTTGTCATCGATAGTGTAGATGTAGGTTAGTGTATTTCTTCTGCAGTGAATGTGCAATTTGTTTCATTTATTTATGTTCAGGGTCAACTCCCCGTCTCTCTACCACTCACCAATCCTCTGCAGGTCCTTTTCCATATCGCTACAGTCTTTTGGCGTTGCGACTTTTTGTAGACAACTGCGTCACATGTGAACTGCCTTGCAGAGCTACATTTATGTATTTAGTAGCTCGGTACCTGGCGTTATCCGGCTATGCATTTATCCGAGTCTTTTGTTAGTACTTCTACTACTTCCCCCTCCCTTTGTTCAACTCTGCCTCCGAATTTCTCTGTCCATCTGCTCCTTCTTGTACCTGTCCATCTGCTCCTTGATCTTCTGTCCATCTCATGTTCCTCCTCTTATCTCGTCCTCCCCCTCTTATATCCTCTCCTCCTCTTATCTCCTCCACCCACTCTATCTTCTGCTCAGCCCCTCTTTCTCCTTCTCGCCCTCTCTTAGTCCATTCCCCCTCTCCTGTATCTACGTCCGTTTCCTCATCCCCATTTACCTGACCATCTTTTCCTCCTCTCTTAGTCCATCTCCTTCTCCCTCTCTCCCTGTTCACCTCCACCTTCCCTTCTCTCACTCCATCTGCTCCTCTTCCTTCTTCTTGTCCATTTTCTCTTCCCCCTTCTATATTTCTACCTCCTGTCTCCCCTCCTTGTGTCCATCACAATTTCCTTCCTCCATATATTTATCCTTCTCCCCTATCTGTGTCCATCTTCTGCTAGCCCCTCTTTGTCCATCCATCTCATCATCCCCCTTCTCTCCACATTATGACCCCCATCCCAATAGGAGGTCGCTGGTTCTTACCTTACAGTATTTCTTTCCCGATAGTAAGTAATAGGTATATCAAATTGGGTTGAACTCGATCCAGGTGTTTTGGAGGAGCTTCTCACCCACGAGTCTGTCCATGTACGCACTTCTCACATATATTTAACATATTTCACGCATGTCGATAGACATATTTCACATGTAGCGAATTTCACCTACAGTATTTTTTTCACGTGGTTCTACGTTTATTACGTCATATATCTGAACTATGTGGCGTATAATAATATAATAGTGAAGACACATCCAGTGGTACATGTAGATACTGTCTGCGAAACGTCTTGCGAATAGAGTTAGTAGTAAAGGAGTAACATATTAAATCGTCATGTATGATGTGGCAGTTTTCCACACATCACAGTGTTTATGACGTCATAGGTCCTGAACTACTTGTCGTAAAATGACAAAATCTTGCAAGTACATTTAGCGGTATATGTGAATACTGTCTGCAATTTTTATCGTGAATACAGTTAGTAGTGTTGAAATAATAAAATAAACGTTATGTCTGGTGTGGGAGTTTACTGTATGACCAGTGAAACTGTAATAAGAGATAAACTTTTTTTTTTTGCTTTCATCATTTTGAAAAGGTTTGAAACTATAAGTAAAATTTGTTAGAAGTCACTGAGTGCTCTTATTCTCAAATACTGAATGAATAAAGTCTGAGTAAACGCGCGTCATGGACTACACTAATTTCTCATCCTCACCCCCACCCCTTTGCTAGGTAAGTGGTTCTTACCCAGACAGCATTTCCTTAACAGCCCCATCATACTTTCTTGGGATACTCCCGCAATTATCTTTACATCTGTCGATTGTGTTACATTAAGGGCGAGGTGTTGAATCCCATCTGCAAGGAAGTATGAAACCCAGTACAAATATGATCTGATACTCGGTAACCTCATTTTTTTCTCGCTAAACAGCAGTGCGGGATAGTGTCGGATGCCTTCTAGAAGTCAAGGAACATGGCATCAACCTGAGCGCCTGTATTTACAGCGCTGTGGTTCTCATGGAGGTTCAAAGCGAGCTGAATTTCTCAAGAACTCGGTTTGCGCAAGCCATGTTGATTTTTATGGAGGGCATTCACTTTCTCGAAAACCGTCATAATGGAACCTTTATAGCAATGATTTAAAGTTAATAGCACACATCATCTAATGAATTGCTCAGGTGTGTCCTAGGCAGTCTTTGCATTGATCTTTGCACAATGAATTGAATGTGTGAGCAGCAGCACTGTTTTCGTAAATATCCATCTTCTGTTTCAGTCCTGAAGAATAACGATAGAATAGTGCTGCATACGGTGTAAGGTGGCACAAAAAGTGAAGGTCAATTTGACACCTTACATAAGAGTTTTATTGTACTTGCTTGAGCGGTAATGAGCAGATTTGCCTATACATCTGTAATACAAAAGGGATGACAATCAATCGATGGTATTAACAAACCGCTCCCATGTAATGCATGTCAATGAGCAGAAGGTGAAACAAGCAGCGAGAGGAAACGTTGTGTGTGCAGAGGCTGCACCGCAGAAGGCACCACGAAAAGCTTTTATGGGGGCGTCCTGCGGCGGGATTCAGCGACCGGACAGGTGACACATTGCAAGTAATGGGCCACCAGAAGTAGGACAGAAACAAGCTTTAGAAAACTACATTTCGGAATTCCAAATGGGTACGAACAAAACCAGCAACACAGTTGATCACGTGAACAGCGAATGGTACACATGTGAGCAGGCACGAAATGTCAGATTGGCGGAAACGAACTAGGAAAGAGTAAAGTGCCGAGATTTCAACGCAGTCCACTGGTAGGTTGGGTTGGGTTCTTTGGGGAAGGAGACCAGACATCGAGGTCATCGGTCTCATCGGATTAGGGAAGGACGGGGAAGGAAGTCGGCCGTGCTCTTTCAAAGGAACCATCCCGGCATTTGCCTGGAGCGATTTAGGGAAATCACGGAAAACCTAAATCAGGATGGCCGGACGCGGGATTGAACCGTCGTCCTCCCGAATGCGAGTCCAGTGTCTAACCACTGCGCCACCTCGCTCGGTCCACTGGTAGGGACCTTGCGATTGGCAGAGAGAGTTCCTACAAAATAAGAGGAACGCTCCTACTGGTCGAAAAAAGCCGTGATGTGGAAAACGAAAGAACCAAGGTCAGGAGAGAGTTTGTAACAACACCAACGCTATACTATTTTACAGATAATAAATTTTTTCTTCTGATTTTCGATAAATTAGTGTAAGCGATGTTCTGATTTCATGTCTTTTTTCTTTTCATGTTATTATGTTAAAGAAACTGTAAACAATTTTCGATGTGAATATTAATGTTTATGTCAAATTGCAAGCAATATTATAACAAAATGGAAATGTAAGAAATGTTGAAACTGTTGTAAGATGTCAAAGTTGTAATTGTGCGTCTGGTCCATACGTAGGCAATGTATTAGGATATGTAGAATGCAAAACCTTTGGTGAATACCCTGTCTGTAGGGGAGCGGTAAAAGGTGGATGGCAGGCGAGCGCGGGAAAATTCACACGGGCACGGCACGGCATAACGGGCTCAGCAGTAGTAGTCGGAACTGGGCTTTGATCTGAGCAACACGTTCTGGACCGAGGAGGCTCTCCTGGAAAACGTAGTTTCATTGAGCCTCGGTTGTGCCGTTTCCGACGACTAGACAGCATGGCAAAATTCCATAGGCACTAAATGGAAAAATATTGCGACGCTATGAAGAAGTAAAGTGCCAATACATCAAGAGCCATAGTCGTGTGGACCAGTGTTACTTTTGTTCCTTACTGTTCAATAACAACTTGACTTTTACCAGAACTGTACTATCATTTAATTATCCTCATCACTAACCTAGACAGGGTCCTTTCCACATGTTGTGCAACCCGAGTGTCACGAAATGAAGATTTAAAGTTTATGTTAATAATAATTACCAGTAGACCTATCTATGTTAGAATGATGTTTAAAGAACTGTGTTTTAATGAATATATAGGTAGATAATATAGGTCTGACGAAGTTGGAAGATAATGTTGAAATTGGTTTAGTAATGAAGTTTATTTAATTTGAGACAAAAATAATGGTAGTTAACGGAGCAAGAAATAAGACAAAAAGAGTAGTAACTCATATATTGGAAATCTTGAGTGCTTAACGATTTCAATAATCAAAATTCTCAGTACAGTGATCATAACAGTTTCAGGGTCCCCCCCCCCCTTTTTCTTTTCTATTCATTTAAATTCTGAAGTGTATTCTGAAGTGTACTGAACTGATTTGACCAGCAAAGTTAAAGTCAATATAAAACCAAAATTTATTAGTGTTTTATCTTTTTCAAAATTGACATTGTATGTGTGTCTCGAAAGTGCTATTTCTAGGGTAACCTATGCCCGATTTTAATCAGATCAATAGATAGTACGAAGTTCGTAGTAAACATTATAGTGTATTGTTGTGTATTTTTGGCTTGTCCATATTAGTACAGAAAGTGAAATTATTAGTTCAGTAGATTTTCTGGTTCTAAAATTTACCATATTATGCAGTGCTATTACGTGTTGTTTTGTATGAACGTACATCAATTTGTACTAGGAAGAAACTCGGTTAATGCCTAATTAGGCTGGCGACCGTATTATTAACAATTTGGTAGCATCTGCTGTGTCGTTTCTTGTCCGTTCCAACGTGTAGTTGCACATCAGACTTGCTTGACGTATCACTGTTGTTACTGAGTGGGTGGAAGTCTGATTTTGCCTCCATTCAGGTACACGCGGTCAACATACACTCCTGGAAATGGAAAAAAGAACACATTGACACCGGTGTGTCAGACCCACCATACTTGCTCCGGACACTGCGAGAGGGCTGTACAAGCAATGATCACACGCACGGCACAGCGGACACACCAGGAACCGCGGTGTTGGCCGTCGAATGGCGCAAGCTGCGCAGCATTTGTGCACCGCCGCCGTCAGTGTCAGCCAGTTTGCCGTGGCATACGGAGCTCCATCGCAGTCTTTAACACTGGTAGCATGCCGCGACAGCGTGGACGTGAACCGTATGTGCAGTTGACGGACTTTGAGCGAGGGCGTATAGTGGGCGTGCGGGAGGCCGGGTGGACGTACCGCCGAATTGCTCAACACGTGGGGCGTGAGGTCTCCACAGTACATCGATGTTGTCGCCAGTGGTCGGCGGAAGGTGCACGTGCCCGTCGACCTGGGACCGGACCGCAGCGACGCACGGATGCACGCCAAGACCGTAGGATCCTACGCAGTGCCGTAGGGGACCGCACCGCCACTTCCCAGCAAATTAGGGACACTGTTGCTCCTGGGGTATCGGCGAGGACCATTCGCAACGGTCTCCATGAAGCTGGGCTACGGTCCCGCACACCGTTAGGCCGTCTTCCGCTCACGCCCCAACATCGTGCAGCCCGCCTCCAGTGGTGTCGCGACAGGCGTGAATGGAGGGACGAATGGAGACGTGTCGTCTTCAGCGATGAGAGTCGCTTCTGCCTTGGTGCCAATGATGGTCGTATGCGTGTTTGGCGCCGTGCAGGTGAGCGCCACAATCAGGACTGCATACGACCGAGGCACACAGGGCCAACACCCGGCATCATGGTGTGGGGAGCGATCTCCTACACTGGCCGTACACCACTGGTGATCGTCGAGGGGACACTGAATAGTGCACGGTACATCCAAACCGTCATCGAACCCATCGTTCTACCATTCCTAGACCGGCAAGGGAACTTGCTGTTCCAACAGGACAATGCACGTCCGCATGTATCCCGTGCCACCCAACGTGCTCTAGAAGGTGTAAGTCAACTACCCTGGCCAGCAAGATCTCCGGAACTGTCCCCCATTGAGCATGTTTGGGACTGGATGAAGCGTCGTCTCACGCGGTCTGCACGTCCAGCACGAACGCTGGTCCAACTGAGGCGCCAGGTGGAAATGGCATGGCAAGCCGTTCCACATGACTACATCCAGCATCTCTACGATCGTCTCCATGGGAGAATGGCAGCCTGCATTGCTGCGAAAGGTGGATATACACTGTACTAGTGCCGAAATTGTGCATGCTCTGTTGCCTGTGTCTATGTGCCTGTGGTTCTGTCAGTGTGATCACGTGATGTATCTGACCCCAGGAATGTGTCAATAAAGTTTCCCCTTCCTGGGACAATGAATTCACGGTGTTCTTATTTCAATTTCCAGGAGTGTATATACCAAAATCCTTTCCTATAAGGTGAAGCCCGTCAACTTACCATAGTACAGGCTTTAATAAGTATCGTGCGCCGTAGCGTAGTGTTACAAGTTCGGCTACGAGAAAGACGATATCGAAATTTTGGGGGACTCTTCTCTGAAGTGGCGTCAAGTGCAGAACGGGTGGCATAACGCTCTGTACGACGCAGAGGAGAAATTTGAGTGAACACTGCGTCCACTGCGGCTGACATTTAGCTGAAGCGTTGTTGAGCTCCCACTGTGGAGAAACGAACCAGCCAGTTAGTTAATTGTCCTTGCGAGGACTGAGAGGGCATTTTAGCATGCACGTTGCTCCAGCCATGCACGTGCATATCGCCATATTCCAAGACTAGGGATGAGTGCGTGATTCCTCATGTAATGAGAAACATAGGAAGAGTTTCTGCTAGAAAAATCAACAAAGGCTTAATTAGTTTTTATAGGAATTTCAGATGACGTGAGTAGCCATGCAGATGACAGCTCATCGCAGCTAAGGAAATACCGCAAGCAGAGGCGTAAACTTGTTGGTTCACCAGGTTGGGTCCACTGTAAACTCGAGCGACCTTGGGTAATCTTCTGCTCAACTTGTCACAAAACTAATCATCCTCTGTAGACTTGATTGTCATGCTAAATAGTACCGATCTTTGAACTGGATTCGGATGATTTATCGTAGTACTGACCAACATCATGACATAGTCGTAAGAATAATTTTGTAAAGAAGCTTGTAGTTAAATTTTGCCACTGTTGTGTTTATGATTATTTCACTGTCGTAACACTGTCACATTGTAAATTGTGTAAATGCGTGTTACGATTAAACCAAAGCTATTTACAGCTTATACAGTTGTTGTTCAGACCCGAAACCTTACAACGATAATTTGATTTTGTTTGATTAACGTATACCGTAGTTATTTATTGTCATCTTTTATACAATAATACTAGTAATATGAGTAATAATTATAATTAAACGTCGTACTTTTACTTGAGATGCAGAATAGGCTGCAACATTTCTACAACCGATTCAGTAAGAAGAACCTACCTTTAAGCGTGCGGCGCCCCATTTCATGTTGTGACACGTCGTAAATACGAGCTCCACGACTCACCGACCGCGTTGGAGAGTCATATTGACCATGACCACTCAATAAATGTATACATACTTAGTGACTGGGAGATGGACGTAAGAGGGAGACATTACGTTCGTTGAGTCCCATATTTGCTTAATGGGACTGAGGTCTGTTAAATCAAAGTCCACCGTGATTGGTAAGTGCAGCAGATATTTTTCCATGATTGCAGCGTCCGATGACGGTGTCCCTGTACTGTATATCTGTATGGGGTGTAGCCTCCACGGGCGGAAATGCAGGTGCTGACTTAGGCATGCAGTCGATCGTGCAGATGCGAATACTGTCCATGGATTCGTTATGCAACCCCTGCTCGATCAGTGACGTAGTTCTGTAGGAAATGTCGGTTGACGAATTGCACGAGTCACTTCTCCCCCCATCACATCCCACACATGCTCGATTGGAGACATGTCCGGAGATCGTGGTGGCCAGGGAAGTTGCTTGCACGTCTACGACAGCAAGTTGAGTTTCATGGCAATGCGTGGGTGAGCGCTATCCTGATTGAAAAACACATCACCTTCCTGTTGCAATGACGACAAAAGAACAGGTCTGACATCATTCTGCATGTACCGCAGTATGGTTAGCGCCCTCTCCAGAAATACCAAATGTGAACGATAATTGTTGCTTATCGCACCCCAGACCATAAGGCCTGGAGTGGGGCCAGTGGCTGAGCGGTTCTAGGCGCTTCAGTCTGGAACCGCACGACCACTACGGTCGCAGGTTCGAATCCTGCCTCGGGCATGGATGTGTGTGATGTCCTTAGGTTAAGTTAGGTTTAAGTAGTTCTACGTTCTAGGGGACTGATGACCTCGGATGTTAAGTCCCATAGTGCTCAGATACATTTGAACCAACTTCGGAGCCAGTGTGTCTTGGACGAATGCACTCTACGAGGAGACGCTCACGAGGTCTACGTCGTACGTGTAAGCTACCGTCACTTGCGTGCAGGCAAAATCTACTTTCATCACTGAAGACCACACATCACAATTCCAACTTTGAAGAGAATATCTAACGTCACCAGTCGAGCGGTGCAGGACGATGCTGTGGGGAGAGTGGAACATTGGCTAGAGGTGTGCATGCTCGTGGACACACTGCTAATAACCGGAACGATCTGCCACTGCCGCCTTCACAATACGACAATCCTGGAGGGCGTCTGCACTGCGTGGACGTCCAGAACCACGCCTATGAGTTTTGCGCTTTAAAACCATAACCACGCCTACGGCTGTGTGAATGTTCATTTGACCACTGATACCGGTATCGTCACACAACTAATGCAGCAAGTCTAGATTGTGTAATAATTCTCCAAAACAATCATACCGCCACAATGTGACCACTTTCAAAGTCATTCAGTTGGCTGTAGGAATCGCGAGTGCTTCATCGTGGCATGGTTGCCTGCTTGCTTCGCACGTTTACACCACACCGAGCTTTATGGCTGTGAGCATTCCCTATTAAAGTGTAGACACGGGTGGTGCTCTGGTAGCTGTGTCACCACAGTATCTAATGGCGGACGGCGTTGGAATCATAATCATTAAATGTCGTGTGACTAGGGCCTCCCGTCGGGTAGACCGTTCGCCGGGTGCAATTCTTTCGATTTGACACCACTTCGGCGACTTGCGCGATGATGGGGATGAAATGATCATAATTAGGACAACTCAACACCCAGTTCCTGAGTGGAGAAAAATCTCCGACGCAGCTGGGAATCGAACCCGGGCCTTTAGAGCTGACATTCTGTCGCGCTGACCACTCAGCTACCGGGGTAAAACATCATAATCAGTAAGTTACGGAAAATGCCATCATCGGACTAAAATCGACGTCGTATTTCCAGGTGCACAATTTTTTTTCGGCATTGTATATGGACTGCCTATCAGAAACTGTTCCTTAAGGCATCTAGGCGACTACAACTGTTCAGTATGATCCGTACACCTCTTCACAAACTGCCTTATACGGGAAGAGGCTTCCCATAACGAGCGTTATTTTGAACCGAGAGGACTCTACTGATAAATCTCCTGAGATCACTCCCTTTCTGTTTGATTTTAAAGCAGCGGGGGTATAAAAATGAATTCCGATGGAAATATTGTTCGCTGCATAAAGTTGTTCCTAAAATCACCTCACCAAGTCATATGAGGTGTAGAGGGGCTTGGTATTTATGGGTCTGAATAGAAATTTGTCTCTAGAGACGGTCAGTTAACATGCTGCACCTGCGGTACGTTCTACGCCACAGTGACGAACAACAACCAACAACGCTAACAATTGTTGTACTGGGACGGGGTACAGACCGCCAATTGAGAACACACACGGAATACCTAACGTTACATGATGTTCTGTAGGTTTCGTGGTACGGGGAACCACCTTCGAATGACTTAGTTGGTGACGGAAATAGTAATTACGAGAGTCACAACAAACTGTTACCGTTTTTTCATCAAGCAGATGTGGAGGACTTGGACACATTGTTTTAGAAGTTTTCTCCTGTAGCAGGAAAACTGTTCGTCCCTGCATATGGGTTCCTCTTACATGCTGGTACCCTTTAGGGCTTGAGAAGGGGAGTTTTATAAATTGGATCGGTAATGCAGTGATGTGTGGGGAATTCATTCAGGTGGTCTAAGGCTATATCCCTCATGCTCCGTTCCGCCATACTAGATTAATCACAAGTTTTCCCTCGGAATATATACATATATATTTTTGCACTACATACGCATCACGCCCTATAAGGTGTCACTATGAACGGTAGAAGAGCAACAAGAATCGTTCAATAAATTCGACAGCAATACCTCATCTGTCGAAAAAACCAAAGAAATTTTCGTCGTCCGTAAAGTCACTCAACGGGTCAAAGTCATTTACCAAGTAACCTGTTGATCACCCCGAAACTGAAATAAAGCAGAGAAAAGGCATAATACTGAAATATGCAATTAGAAATAAAAACAGTGAGGAATATTGTACTGCAGTTCCACCTGCCAAGCACTCACTGCACAACCGCTGATATGACCGGTATAGAGATCATTTTAATGCACTCGCAAATCATTTAAAATCGCTGAATAGTTGTAAATACGTAGTATATGGTGCTATACCAGTGTTACTCTATATAGATTTTGCTCACCGCCTAGCAGCAGCTCAACGTTCATTGTTTAAGCGGCAAAGAGTTACAGGCGTTAGAAAACAGACGTAAGTCATCACGTTGACAATAAATCTACACTATGTAATCAAAAGTATCTGGACACCTGGCTGAAAAGGACCTAGAAGTTCGCGGCGCCCTCCATCGCCAATGCTGGAATTCAATATGGTGTTGGCCCACCCTTAGCCTTGATAACAGCTTTCACTCTCGCAGGTATACATTCAATCAGGTGCTGGAAGGATTCTTGGGGAATGGCAGCCCATTCTTCACGGCGTGCTGCACTGAGGAGAGGTATCGATGTCGGTCTGTGAGGCCTGGCACGAAGTCGGCGTTCCAACGTTCCATAACATCCCAGAGGTGTCCTATTGGATTCCGGTAGGGACTCTGTGCAGGCCAGTCCATTGCAGGGATGGTATTGTCGTGTAACCATACCACCACAGGCCGTGCATCATGAATAGGTGCTCGATCCTGTTGAAAGATGCAGTCACCATCCACGAATTGCTCTTCAATAGTGACAAGCAAGAAGGTGCTTAAAACATCAATGTAGGCCTGTGCTGTGATAGTGCCACGTAAATCAACAACGGGTGCTAGAACCCCTCCCCTCCCAATGGAAAACACGACCACACCAGAACACCATCGCCTCCGAATTTTGCTGTTGGCACTACACACGCTGGCAAATGACGTTCACCGGGCATTCACCATAGTACACCCTGGCATAGGATCACCACATTGTGTGACGTGATTTGTCACTCTACACAACGTTTTTCAACGTTTTTCCTCTGTTCAATCGTCCAATGTTTACGCTCCTTACACCCTTACACCAAGCGAGGCGCCTTTTGGCATTTACCGGCGTGATGTGTGGCTTACGAGCAACCGCTCGAACATAAAATCCAAGTTTTCTCATCTCCCGTTTAACTGTCATAGTACTTGCAGTGGATCCTGATGCAGTTTGGAATTCCTGTGTGATGATCTTGATAGATGTCTGCCTATTACACATTACGACCCTCTTCAACTGTCAGCGGTCTCTCTCAGTCAACAGAAGAGGTCGGCCTGTACGCTTTTGTGCTATTCATGTCCCTTCACGTTTCCTCTTCACTATCACATCGGAAACAGTGGACCTATGGATGTTTAGGAGTGTGGAAATCTTGCGTACAGGCGTATGACACAAGTGACACTCAATCACCTGTCCACGTTCGAAGTCCGTAAGTTCCGCGGAGCGCCCCATTCTGCTCTCTCGCGATGTCTAATGACTACTGAGGTCACTGACGTGGAGTACCTGGCAGTAGGTGCCATCACAATGCACCTAATATGAAAGACGTATGTTTTTTTGGGGTGGGGGGGTGGAGGGTCTGGACACTTTTGATCACATAGTGTATATCGCTGGTGTCAGTCTGTATAACAATGGAGAAATCTTTTAGGTAATCGCAAATCTACACTGGATGAACCTACGTTTATTTGATAAGCGGTGATCGTCTGAAACTAGGCTCTCCATCCGTCCATACGCTTGTGTAGGCAGCAGAAAGCAGCGTCGAGGTTGATGTTTTGGTATTTCACTTTCGAAAGGCATTCCATAACGTTTCGCATTGTCACCTGGAGAATAAACTACGGGCTTAGAAAACATTGGACCAACTTAGGGAAGTCTCAGTTGAAGGAGTCTCAGCAAATACAATGATGTATGTTGGAAATCTGGGATAGGTCGTAAGCGCCATGAGGATTCTCCTACAAAACACCTTTGTGTATAGAGAAGACGCAACGTTAGAATAGTGTAGCAAAATGCAGAAATGCTTGCACAAGATCGACGATTGAGGCAGCGACTTGCAAGTGACACTAAACGCTGGATGTTTAAGATGCTCTCGTAAATACTTACTATTACTTTCTTATACCAGTAGTGATCTGTCTGTAAAGGCAATTATGACACTAAAATATCTATGGAACTAAGCCCGGGATGACTGAAAATGTCCCAATCACATAAAACAATTTGCAGGAATGGCAGACATATAAATTTTAAAAATCTCAATGAAAAATAATTCTTTCACAATGGAAGAATTTTAGACAAGGAATTTATTTGGTCGATTCTTTAGTACTGTTCGTTAGTCTGTGTCCCCTAGCGGATTGGATTTTTTAAGCGGATAGAGACTATTCAAATCAGAGCAGTGCTTTTGATACGCACCAGGTGCTGATGTAACTTATTCTGATACTCAGTTTTAACCACGGAAGATACAAATTATCCGTGATGTGGGTTATCCGTGTACAGCCCAGCGACATTTAGGAAAAAAAACGATAAGACCTGGGGTATTCCGTTTAAGTTGGAGGGAATGTTTTCATTTATGATACAAATTTCTGAGTGGTTAAATAGAGACAACTATTAAGCAGCAGTTGAGCAGATAAGTAATACGAAGGTAGTGAACAAAATTTGTTTGACTGTACTGATGTTTTGAATCTCCGTAGAATTAAGATCGTCATCAGGAACAAAGAAAAAAAACAGGAATAGCAAAAAATGGAAGATTATTGTCCGACAGTGAACTAAAAGAAAGCGGTGGGAAGTATGTTGTGTTTTAAGAGTATTTTTGTAAATAAGATGTCAACTTGTGACGATTAACAGGTAAGTAAGTCAGTGTGCTTCTGAATTTTACATTTAGCACGCTTTGTAAATAAAGTAAATAAAAATTTCCGGTAATAATATGTATTTTGGACAATCCGTGTTTTTTGGTTGTCAGTGCAGTTCCGATGGCTTAATGTGAATCATTCTGTTGTTTTTCGGATAAGACGACAGTTTATAGAGAACGAAACTTTATCCCGAAGACCTGGGCGGGACTCACCACGTGTTTAACATCGGAAAGAGAGAATCGTTATTTGGCTGTAAGGGCATCACGGTACCGCTATAGTACTGCACGGCAACTGGCATCTAACCTCACAGCATCCACTGGACGTGTTGTGACGTGTGCAGAAGGTTCCCGCAGGGTTGCCTTTATTGTCGGAGACCTACTGCATGTGTAAATATGACGTTTCTTCACTGAAGGGAAGGTCTAAAGCGGAGCCTTCAACATGCCACCTGGACGGTCGAACAGTGGGCCAATATTCTTTCCACAGATGAGTCCCGATTTTGCCTGGAGAGTGATTCTCGACGGATTCACATCTGAAGGGAACGTCGAACACCATTCTGGAAACAGACTGATATCGAGTATGTTCCCTAATGGTGTGAACAGGGATTGTGTTGACCACTCGAATACCTCTTCATGAAATTGTACGGTAAAATCGGCAAGGTTTAATTGCTGTCAGGTATCGTGACGAGTTCTTGGATCCTCATGCACGGCTGTTGAGAGGTGCTGTGGGCCCAGACGTCGTACTGTTGGACAATTATGCTCGATTCATAGAGCACGTGTGGTTGATATTTTCTTGGAAACGGAAGTTATTGAAAGCATGTCGTGGTCTGCTCGCTCTCACGATTTAAATCCCATAGAACACGTCTGGGATGCATTCGGGACACGGGTTGCATCACGTCAGCATCCACCAGCCACTCTCCAAGACTTGCGAGCAGCGCTACCGGAAGAATGGGCGTTATTGCCTCAGCATGAGATTGATGACATCATTCACGGCATGCCCCGTCGTTTGTCAGGCCTATATTGTCGCCACAGGTCGTCATACCCCATACTGAGCGCGTTAAGCACTTGTCGGAATGTGTGTGTAAATCTGTTAAGTTGGAAAAAACGAAAAACATTTTTGTCTGCCGTTATGTATGTTGCAGTTGTTTACGTTCTGTTTTCTTTATATTGTTTCTACTTTACTGACACCTTATTACGCTGTTTTGTGGCAAAATAAAAGTGACACTGCAAAATTTCGGTTTGTTGCTTTAATTTTGGAGACCGGTATATTTTACATTCTCCCTCTTGCATTGCGTTAGTTGACTATCCATTTATGACTCTCCATGTTCATGATAAGTGCGTATGTACTTGGAAATGAGTGGCAACGAAATGATATCGTGAATGTGTGAAATAAATCAGCTCGGCGTTCAGTAAATGTGATTTTAAAAATCTTACACGGAATTGATATAAGTGCGCATAAACTGGAACTCGAAAGACTGTAAGCCAGTGTGCTACCTCTGCTACAGCCACCATCAACTACATGTCCGTTGACATTCTACTTTTTTTTTACATACAAAATATTTTATCCTGTCTTCGGAACATTTGTATGCATCGTGCATTAACATAACTTGAGCTGTTCACGTGACGTATTACTAAGACGTAACTACTCTGTTTAGTAATTTACTCAATAATTTATCAACAACAGCGGGATTAATCCATTAACGCAACGCTTTCTTGTCGACACAAGCGTATAGCTTACGTGACGAAGCGCCGTTCACAGCTGAGCTTATCTCGCGGCACATTCCCTCAACGCAATTAGATTCTGACGGAAGACGCGTACGATTCTTGTTCACAGCACAGCAGGGTACAATTACTCACCGAATTCTCGCCATCACCATCTGTGATCACACGCAGAGAACAAAGTCGGAGTACGTACTCTCTTTACGTAGTGTCTCTGTTGTACGGAGAGCCCGGCCGGACAGCGGCCATAAATATCGGCGTGCAGCCGCCTTGCGCAAGCGGCCGAGCCGAACGGCAAATGCAGTCACGAGAACAGAAGGAGGCCGCCGTTTCATCATCGTAATAAACGGCTATATCCGGGGGGATGTAGACCCAGCCGCTACACAACTAAAAACACAGTCTTCATTAATAATGCGCGCGAGGCTGTGATTCAGCGAACACAGGGCTTCGCTGGTTGCGAGACAGGGGAGAAACATTAAGGATTCTTTAATGACCCACAGCGCAGACTTACGGCCGTGTGTGTGTGTGAGTGCTAGCACACAAAGCAGCCTAGAACAAAGAGACAGCCTCTGCAGCCATCACGTTAATTAGCGGATCTACATTCGAGGACATTTGCACTCGCCTAGCCTAGATTAAAATAGTCGCCATCGTGTGTACTAAGAAATTCGCTACAGGCCGTCCGTAGTAACGAGATAAGCTGTCAGACAAACGGTAGTACCTTCAACTGACTATGTGTCAGCACAAAATGGTTGCTTCTACAGTAGTCCTATTAAATGAATGAGGTAACAGAAGCGAAAGTGGTTTAGGTACGAAGGAAAGACTACCTGCACTTAGCCGTGAAACATCACAGCATTCTCACAAATATATCGGTAAGAAATGCAACTCAGTATGTCATTGATGAGAAACAGAGTTTAAAATAATTAATTGTGGGGACATCGTAAAATTATGTATTCATATTTTTTATTTACTATTTTATTTCCACATAATATACGAAGAGGCGTCGCTTAAAACTTCGTTTCACTAATTTAAGCACTTACAGATGCTATACAACTTGATTTTTGAATTGTTTTTCTATCAACATCGTATACAATAGTAAAAAAACTACAATTGCCCGTCACAGTTCAGTTATTAGTACCGTTCAGACGTGTCGCTTCCCATTAAAAAATTGGTAACGCACTGGGGTGGCTACGCAATAGCCTGTCAAGACTGTCAGATTATAAAGGCGGGTGTTATACCACTATGACACTAGGTCTTTTCGAGTCGGTTTTGTGGGCTGCGTCAATGTGATTATCTAGGCAGTGGTGGGCGGGATAAGCTTTACCACCTTAGTTACGCTTTACACAAACAGCAATAATACGAAAAAATACTACATTAGAACACTAACACGTAGACATATTTAAACAATGGTATGCTCACCTGCAGATTTACGTATTAGTTATCCTGTTTCGAGAAAGCACACAGAAAAGCATATTGAAACAGACAAAAAAATAGACATGAGTAAGTCGGATTGTGCAGTTCCGCAGCTAATGTCATATATCTCAGCGCTCAAATAAGGAACTGGCCCCTTACCCATGCAGTACTGTATTCTGCCACCTCTCCGTCGAATTCTGAAATAATCGTTTAAAATTTTAAATACTAATGTTCAACAAGCATCCATGCAATTACTGTGACAAGTTACGTTATGTGGAAGATGAAGACGACGGCCTCAACGGCAGACTGTTCAACACTAAAGCCTGTATGGAAACGTCACAGGGATATGTTGGAAAACAAGAACATATTGGTAAATATAATACTGTAAACGAACACGATGGCTCAAATTACAATAAGTAACAGGAACAAAAGCAGGTCCGCAAAATCTCTACTAACTGTGATACGTTATTATTAATCTTATTTCAAACGACCATCTGTCTGACTTCTTGAATACTGTGACAGTCCGCTCGAAAGCCTAAATTTTCAGTACAGCTTTGTTGACAGCATGAAGTAAACAATATCTGTCGACATCACTGTGAGTGAAATTCGTAAATACACACAATAGGTCGGCGCGGAACAGAACATGTAGGCTAAATAAAACTTTTGTTTCGTTTTACAAAATGCAAAGTGTAGTTTTGTAAAGTAGAATGTTCTATTATTTCCAGTGTCTTTAAAATGGTTCACAGTCACACACATAATCTTTCACGGTCATTATTTTCATTCCAAATCTGCTAACGGTTAAACTTCATAGCGTGACTGCGGGGCCACTGGGATTGCGGTGCTACGTGTGCTGTGTGAGTAAATCGCCTGTGATAGGATGTGAAGGTAGAAACGAAGTGTAGTAGGTTAATTGTATTGTTAATATTCGCAGCCATTCTTCCTCAGGTGCTACATGAATGTGGTTTATCTTGCAGCAATTAATAATTATTACTCGTTTCTTACAACGAAATTTTTGGCATTATTTTTAGCGAAACATGTTTCCTCTTTCAATTAGGCATCTTCCGTGATCTTTATGTGCCTCATACTTGGTTCTCATGTAAGTACTTGAAGACTCAGTCTTATTTGGTACACTTCCAATTAACTGGATTTGACGATTGTGATGTTGACTGCAGCATTACAATGCAGGGCAGTAACTTCTGCGCCATCGACACTCTCTTTTCGAAATACGAACTTCACGACAAAGTTGAAAATTTCTCATTGGTGAATCTTCTCCCGTAGGATGTAATATCACCTTTTGAAATTCGTTGTCAACAAGTTTAGTGTGTGTGATCGACTAAGTTTCTCATAAATTTCTGTTCAGTGGGATTAGCGTCTTCCAATAAGAGTCACGTCTGCTGCGAAACTTTTGTCTTAACATTCGTTCAACTTTCCGAGTACTACATCCGGCTGTCATACATTAAATTGCGTCTGCAAATTACTGTAACAAGTAATATTACACATTGTACAACCGGACATGATTTATAAAGAATAATAAGCTGACCGATGAGCACAGCACATTGATGATCTACTGTTTTTCAACGTTGCGCTATCATGTCGCTGGGGCAAGCAGTTGTTTGTTATGAAACATTTAACAATTTAGGAACCATTAGACTCACACTCATTCAAAACCTCCCACCGCTGGGATAATCATTCCGACCATTGGTTGCTTGTCTTAAAATAATCCGTCTAGAATTCTCTACCACCTATACAATATGACCCAAAAAATTTGAGACAACTTGTTTAAAGGACCTGGCAAATTGAATGTGTTATTGTCTGAGGTAGTTTGCAGACGACGTAATGGTTAATGGGGACATTAAACGGCTGGAAATTTGTTACGAAGTTCTAGGAAATTTGCACGTGGTCAGGTGCTTGGATTACATACTGGCATATCACTATCAACATAAATAAAAATAATTTAATGCAGTTAAATGACGAAAAGATACATTATCAGTAGACTATACGACGGCAGTCAGTCACTGGGACGTCTGGCAACGGTGGACTATCACTGGGGTTTTGGTCCGGAGCGATTTGTATTGTATCAGTCACATAAGACTATGGTGGCTGTTGCGATACACGTAAGACTTGAGGGCTCTCCACACAAATTAATTGCACACTGTCAGATCAGGTGACCTTGGTGGCCAGCTAGAGCTGCGATCAGACTGACCTTTGCTGTCAACTACTGTCTAAATGTGCACCAAGCTTCAGCCAGCTGTATGGGCAGTTGCTCCATCCTGTTTGAAGTAACTGTAGGTCTTTCCATCCTTAGGTTATGATGCCACAAATGGTTGAAAAATGTTGGCAATGTCACGCGCCAAAGTCAGCGTCTGATGAAAGAAGATGGGATCAAAAACACCAAACCCCAATCCTCTGATCATGCGATGGCTTGTGTGGAGGTCATGCAGAGTCACTGCAGCCCAGAACATGTGATTCTGTGATCTGACATAACCAGTCAGGTGAAACCACATTTCATCAGACATAAAAACAGATCCATTTCTAAGCCATTCACTGTTATCTCAGTGAACAGCCACTCAAATAAGTGGAGACGCTGAGGAGCATCTTATGGTTTTAATGCACGAACAACAGACACTCAGTAGGCATGCAGGTCCATGTGGAGTACTCGTCTACATGATCGACATGATAAGCCAGTCTCTTACGACAGGCATCAGGTTGATTTGGTAGGACTCTGGAGCATTTTCTGATGAATTGCCGCCATATTTTCTGGTGTGTGGGAACTTTTCGGAATGTTTTTTGACTTGGTCAAAACATATCCTGCCTGACGCCATTTTCAGATTAAGCGTTGCATGGCGCACTTTGACACCATTAAGCTTCTCAGCAAGCAACTGACCACAACGTTTCCATGATGTTGTTGTCACGTAACTTTCCACAACGAACACCCGCTGCTCCACTTTGAGTACCACTGCTCCACTCACACTGACACAAACCACACTACACTCTGAAATGATGTAGGCCACGTGACGGGCGTACACGTGGAAAAAGTCATAACGTTTGCGATCTGGAGTTTGCTATGGGTTTAGAAAAAGGGGGAAAGAATCAGCCGCAGTTCTGAACCATTGTATTGGGTGTGGGGCGAGAGGTTGTGGGCAAAACACGTCAGAAAATAATTTGTTTGCGTCGAGAAAGATCTTTCTGGTACAAATGATTTTGAAGCCTCAATAAATAATATGCCTCAATAAATAAAATATGTGATGGAGAGCGACCATTTAAATATGTCGTGACGTGAGCATTCAATAGGCAAGATTCGGATATCTGGAGCAGTAGTACTGCATGCTCTACTATAAAAAAACTAAGATAAAAGGCATGAATATTAATTAATTGTTTCTTAATCGTCATAAGATGACTCATTGAGAATTCCAGTGCAGTACTTTTTCTGGTGACAAGTTATGAGGAAAATATTAACTTCTAAAGAAGAATTGATGGCAGTGTCCTAAAAAAGACATATAGTGGGGCAGGGGGCAGAGTGAATGTTATATTTTGCCATTGGTGGCTCAAAAAGGGTGTCGTGCATTACGAAGACCTATCCAGTAGAGAGTATACTGCAGCTCTTAGTTTTTGCGAATAACTAAGACACAAATCGGTTATAGTGTAAGAAAAACAACTTACAAAACTTCAACATGTGCTGATACTGCTCTGCTGGTTTGGCTAAAAAAACTACCCAGGAATATGGAAGATCATCCCTCACGCACCTATTGTTCTGATGTCATGGCCTCAGTGTTTTATCATCCAAGCTCCTTACCAAAAAACAGCCAATAAAATTCCTCTGTGGACGAAAAAGGACGTCAACCTGGTTTAAACGACGTCTTTAATTCAGATCTAGTAGACCTCTGCTGGGGTAGCATCGGTAAATTACTTGTGCCTTGTCAGACTGTTTTACATAATGCGAGTGAATATACTGTTCATGAATAATTTATCTCTGATGTCTACTGTTGTGTTCAATAACATTAAGGACAACGCTACTGAAAAATAGGCACTGAACTAATTCAAATGAAATTAGGATTACCACGATATTCTTATGACGAAGGTCTATTGTAATGAAACGTAAAATATCTGTAACAGGAGCATACATGCATCAGCACATATTAGTAAGACATTACTCATTCTGGACTTCACAACGGTCTGTGTTTACTTGCTGTCCTGTATCACAGTGGAGTAGTATGGAAATGTGGAAACTCATAAATAAAATTAAAAAAATTCCACATTGATCTTCGACCTGTTTGCAACTCTGTCACGAAACGGTTAGAAATGTTTCCTTCAGCGGAAGTGGAACTGGGAACGGATGCTTTACAGGCGACTATGTTACATCACAGCTATCATAATACTGCAGCATTGTATTCTCCTTTATTGCACCTGTGCTGGCTAGAACAGATAAGCTCGCAACATAAAAGACGAGGTTAATTGCAATTTCCAAATCGAATTACTTTCCTGGACTCAAAAATATAGTTTGATAATTTTCTTTTAAAACTTATAAGAAAGTCACAAAGTTTACTTATGGAAATGATACAAATATATCAAGTGAATTTTGTAGTCTGATTCTGTCATCTACGAAGTAACTAGTCGGTCACAGGTTAGCCAGACACGTCCTGCGTTCTTGCCAAGATTCAGTTATACTTCTAGCAAGAAGAATACCAGCCTTGGGCGGTCTAGGGAGTGACAACAGTTTGTGTATCAAAGACATTACAGTTCAGCGCCGAAATACGATATGTACGTGTCAATGAGATTTATTTGTGTTTCTGTAACTAGATGTAAGGACTAGAGCAACATCACTAATAACTCATGTTCCCCAACTGATAAGTAAACAATACAAATGATTAACTGTCAAATTTTATATGTTTCCTGTCTTAATTTTACTGAAACAAGAAGCTCATGGTCTGACATTTTTCACATTTTTAGAGCATCTCCAGTAGCTATACAGTAACCTCATGAGTAGGTAACACATATTTTTTATAGTAACAGACGTGGAAAATATATTTCTTGAGATCGATGTCAATGGCACTATCCACGAAAGAGAGGCACACAACTGAAGAGACAAGAAGATAGCATCTACTGCAAAACTCAACATTCATAGGGAGTCTTCAGAAACTACGGATAACACCAAGTTTCATATCAAGAGAGGCTACTTTGCAGGAAACCATAAGAAATGACAGAAAATGCAGGCTCTGTATCCACTGAAAATTAAACTAACTAATGAAAGCACTGCAACTTGGATTCCAGCATTGGCTAACTCGAAAGAAGAAGCAGTTGTTATCAGAAAGTGGAACAAGGAACACGAAACACTGAAAGAAATATTTAGCATAAGTCACCCTCGAGTAAAACTGTCATTCAGTCCATAAGTATTAAAAGAAATGTGTATATCATCTGTTCCCCTTAGGTTAAAATGTACCGGTTGCTGATGCTTTGTCAATAAAAGCGAAAATGGCCCATGCTGAAGAGCTTTTAAGCATGCATTATCCTTAAGACAGAGAGTATTTATTATTAATGTAGCCCCTAACGTCTTAATATTAACAATGTCCGTAGGCTACCACAGTAGTCATATGAGAATTATTAAATTCTACTGTGGCGGCACAGATGGACAGATGATTCTAGAATTTGTAGAGGCTATCGATAAACTGTTAAATCATAACGCCAAACTACCAATGCATCTATTTAGAGGCCATACTTGATTTCTGTCTATGAAAGAATTGCTCAATAGTGAATGAAGAGCGTGAACACCAATTAGCCCTCACACTACACACAAAAAATTCCAGTATATGCCAGTTTATCACTGTAGAATGCTCTATGCTCGCATCTTACCTAGCAAACAAACAACTGTTGTGGTCTACCACACCATATTTCACACCTACTCACTACCCCAACCAGAGACACCCACTAGGGATGTCACCTAAATTATGACACCGAACGCAGATTTATACCTTAATGAAAAGTTTGTTATCAGTTTTTATGACTGGGTATTCTGTCGTTGTTCTGAAGAGAAATACGCAACGCCAATACGAATTTTCTATATGGGAATCATCCAATTTTTCCATTTTTCTAGGCCCATTATCAAAAAATTGTCAAAGAGAGCGACAAAGAAGCACCTGTGAATTATTAAATAATAATCAGTGAAACCTGGCAAACCTCTCAGTCATCTCATGATTGCGGAAAACTACTTTTTCACCTACACAACATTTCAGTACAAACTGAAGCGTTTCGTAGGAAACTGTTACTTAAATCAAGATAGAGAGGGAGGAAAAATTCGGACTCGAAATCTATCATTCCAGTGAGATTTGAGCTATGGCAATAGTTTTGTAGCACTCAGCTGCTGAGAAATCAAGAATGTGAACATCCTCTGCTTTGTGTAGTACAGACTAACGCAGAAAGAAGCAATTTAATTATTACTTTATGTTTAATTTAACATATTGCAAAGCACTTCAAGCACCTTTTGCTCTTCATCTAGTGCTTAGGTACACAGAAAACTGTTACATAAAGATAAATTATCTTATTCTAACTTACTATAGAACTGTTATGTTCATTGTTCCCTGCTGGAGTGGCTATTCGAGTATTTCAGTGAGGGAGTGTCGGGTTATGGCCAGAAATCAACGTCAAGTCGTACCTTCTGCTGGTGTGGAGCTGGGTCGCGTTGTAGTTGATACGATAGACTGTATGGGATCGAATAGTTTTGGAGTGGTTATCGTGCTGGAAAATCATGTGAACCACTTTTCATATGTCAATTGTTTACTTACGAATTAGGCTTAACAAACTTCATTTGCTTTTTGGGCATTCTGGAGGAGCTGTGTTGTAACATTACACTGCTGCACTGCTTAATCTGACACTGATTTGCAGATAAGTTCTCCACTGATACCTGGTGGCAACAATTAAGGAAGAAACAAGCAGGTTTCCCGCAAAGTAAGTGACGAGAGGCATTCTAATTTTCCCGTTAAATACCTTCTTGCAGTGCTAAACTTAAAATTTCCAACCAGTGTTACATATGACACATGAATTGGGCAGAAAATGTCACCAAAACTACAAGTAAATATCTAGTGAACTGAGTAAGATAATTTAGTTCCAGACCTGGAAGTCCGTCGAATGTCACTGCGTGGTTAACATTCTTCGGATGGAATTTTATCTGTGACTGATTCCTGTGAAAATGCAAGTGATTTGCCACGATTTGTTTTTCTATCTGTGTAATGAGGCTATAATGGCATCCTTTCCTTAGTCATTGTTTTGCGATGGCACTAAAACATGTCAAACACATATGACGCAGAATGTAGCGCCTATTTATTCAAATAACCAATGGCCAGTTTATTTCAGAAAGGTAGAAGCAACACTGCAGCAACAATGATAACTTAAGAAACGGTAACAAAGAGAACCTGTGTAGCGGCTGTCATTTCAGTTGCATGTCACGAGCTCTTGATTCCATTAATTGCTCCTTCTTTAGGATAACATGGGGCAGCATATCAGATCAGATATTCGTAGTCACACGTCAGTGCTTAGTATATGCTAACTCGTGGAGCAGGATAATATAGGTGAAGCATAATGAGTGTTGTTGGTCATAATAAGCGATGATGCCATCTGTACTTAGGCAGGCAAAGTTAGGCAAAGTGCACAACCACTACTGTCATTCAGATCAGCTGGACTGTATACTGCATTACATTCCCTGAGCGTCCATATCATTCTCATCATACAGTTGTTACTGTGATCTACTCGTTATGATTAAAATATAACTGCTGTTGATGCTCTGCCAAGAAACTCAACAAGCGCCCTTTAAATGAGAATTTACATTTGCAGTATCCCTCGAGATCTTGCAGCTTGATCTTAATTAACGACTGATTGTTTCACACACTAACCGGTTCTTTTGACCATTGGAATATTCGTGTGGCAATTATCAGCGAAATTTCTAAAACATGCTTTTACCTTATGTAATACTCCATTATTTGTTGAATGTGACTCGGAGAACGACGTCAATTTAACTTTCAGTCCCTCTCCTAACGGCTTACTGACACATGTCTGGAATGCTTTGATGATGGTGTTTCTTTCCGCGTCAGTTTTGTACAGGATTGTGGCAAGTGTCAGTCAGTGACAGTACTGACATGCACAAAGATATTCACTGCTACGCCGGCCGGTGTGGCCGTGCGGTTAAAGGCGCTTCAGTCTGGAACCGCGTGACCGCTACGGTCGCAGGTTCGAATCCTGCTTCGGGCATGGATGTGTGTGATGTCCTTAGGTTAGTTAGGTTTAAGTAGTTCTAAGCTCTAGGGGACTGATGACCACAGAAGTTAAGTCCCATAGTACTCAGAGCCATCTGAACCATTCACTGCTACGGGGGATAATCTCCTTTCCTACATCTTCTTCATACCGTAATTAGTAACATAACATAATGCTGATTCTGCTGCAAACTTGGTGTCTCCAAGTCAGTCAATAAGAATCTTCAAGCGGTGGTAATGCGCGAAAAAAAATAAAATGTTTTTTTATTGAGACTTGTGATCGGGACTAGCCAAAGATGTTTATTTTCTAATTTCATATTAAAACTAGTGCTATTAAATGAGAGGAAGAAATGAATTATATGCTTCTCATAAAAAGTATTTCCGTGTGTACCACTATCAAGTGCAGAAAAGCTCTGTAGTTCTTTTTGTGTACTGCGTAAATTTTGATATCACCTCGTCTTACTTATTGAGAAGGTTCCTTTTCCTTGGGGTCAGAAGGGAGTGGACAGTATCACTGGTAAATTGTCTGATTAGTGGCATGATACTGGCTCCACTTGCTCCGCTCGATATGCGAAAAGAGTTTCATTTTCTCATATTTCATATTTCCTTGTGGGGCTGCTGACTGTTACTTCATCGAGGATATTTATTCGGGCAACATTGTTGCCAGTTAGAAGTTCAGATTGACCGTTTTCTGTATCTCAGTTCATTACTACATCGTTGTATCTGATTCAGCCACTCGGTCTTAATGTGGTTCTCAGCAACGACTATCGTCATATGATGAACCAGTAAACCACGTTCCTGACCAGCGTGTTTAAACCTATCAAGTTTTACTTTACATGAATTCTTAAACGCTGTAAAAAACGTAATACAGTATACCAATTACAAATACGTTATTTAAATATAAATAGATGAAATGACTAAATAAGAATTTATTTACAGATCACAACCCCATCCACCAGAGCGGAGCTGGTCAGGATTTATTTCAGGGCCAAGACAGAATAAAACTATTGGCGTTTGTTCCACGATCACCGGACCTCAAACCGACAGAGAATATATAGGAGGAAGTGTCGAGGTCATTGCCATGTGGACTCCGAAGCGCAAGTGACCTGTGGACGAATATAGAAAACGCTACACCATCGAGGCACTTAGCGGAATAAATGCCACGACGATTTCGGCAAATCCTAAACTGTGATGCTGGGTGGGTTCGTTACTAGAAGCATATTCTTCAACAAAACCCATACTCGTGATGTTCTCATAAAAAGTCAAGCGTTGCATTTTACCATCTCTTCGGAATAAATGTCCATTATCTTCCAGTCTCCTTCTCAGAGTTCATGCACTGCCTAGGTAACTGAATTCTGTCCCATTGACGGCAACTGAGGAAAGGATTGGTTCATAGATTGTCGAACAGACATTAGTCGTCTCTATCAGTGGTTATAATGGCTCTGTGTGTGTGTGTGTGTGTGTGTGTGTGTGTGTGTGTGTGTGTTTGTGTTTGTGTGTGTTTTGTGTTTATAAGAGAAGCACAATGAAAATTGGATTAAGTGTTAAAATTAATTTTTACTCACCCTGATTCCTGCCTATAACGTTAATTAAATTCTTGGAGGATGTATTACATCAATAATATATTTAGCATACATAGTGCCCTGTTAAGGTAGTGACTCACGACAAGTCCAGCAGCAAAAATGCATAATGTGTTGAAGTTATCTGTCCCACGTACAAGGCAGTAGAAGCTAAGATATTAACAGAAAGACATCATCGTGCCTCTCAGTGTAGCGTGTCGACATCACGATCCGCACGTTCTTCGAGTATGCGAAGTGAAACTCTCTTCGCTATTTGTCATCAGAAAATTTGCTAGTGATAGTGTCCTCTCCCTTTTGGCCCCGATAAAAAGAGAACCTTCACATAAGATAAAGTGACATCAAGATTTACGCAGTACACAAAAAGAAGTAAGCAGCTTTCCTGCGTTTGATAGTATTACACAAGGAAATACTTTCTATGATAAGCATATAATTCATTTCTTCCTCTCATATCATATCACTTGTTTTAATATGAAGTGAGAAAATAAATATTTTAGGATTATGAAGCGTAATATGACACCAGGTACTTACCATAGTCCCGATCGGAGGTGGCACAAAAATTAACAATCTCTTTCCTCTCATGGATTACAGCCACTCACAGATTCTTATTGACTGACTTGCTATCAACAAATGTGTAGCAGAATCAGTCTTAAGTTATGTTACAAACTACGGTATGGGGAACTTGTAGGAAAGGAGAGTAGCCCCTAGAGCAGTGACGATCTTTCTGTATGTCTGCATTCACCACTGACTGACAGCTGCAGGAATACTTCACAAAACTTACGCGGGACGGGACACTAGTATCGTAGCACATCAGACATCTTCCAGTAAGTCGTCAGGAGGTAGACTGAAAGCAAAATTTCTGGGGTGCAGCCGCATAAATTCGACTTCTTCATCTAATATTTCGGCTGAATACCGTTCAGTCATCTTCAGAGTGAGCCGAGGTGACTGACGCTCCAGTTTTTTTTTCATTTATTGAATTTCAATTCCCCTCGAAGGTGGCGGGCTGGCAGCAGCTTAGTACGCCGCTCTTCAGCCGACAGATTTTGTGACAAAGAGCAAGAGAACAAATAAGAAAAACAACAGGCGATAAAATCGGAGACTTAGAGAGTAACAAGGCGAATAGAAATCGTGGAACTTAAAACAACAACACAGGGATGATGACGCTAATAAAAATACATACGAAGTAGACAGGGAAAACAATAGACAATTAAAAAACACGGTGACAGTCTGGATTCTGTTCGCAAAGGAAATAAAATTCACACCGAGCGACAGCATGGTTTCTGTTCGCAACACGAGAAAGACAAACAACACTGAATAGTCACTGGAACACTGCACTAAAAAGTTGGCAAATGTGACACCACAGTCGAGAGCAGGTGGGGGGAAACTGGACAGAAGATGGGAAAACGAAAAAGGGGGGGGGGGGGGGGAAGACGCTCCAGCACTTGCTCCGCGCTTTTAAACCCGCGGACCGCACCACTGCACATGCTCCCACAGATACACAATGCGCCAGAGACTTTGATCGGCGGCAAAGAGGTATGACATGCATGGAATTAGATCTATGGCTGCGCCGTCGATCCACACGGTGATATCGATGTATCGCTGCGACCTGCACTGTCGCGGCGTCTTTGTGTGTTTATTACAGAAACCGCCGGATTCCACCATTTGTTCAAGCGGAAGCCGCTATCTCTATTAATTAAATTAAGCTCTACCTATGTTATCTGGCTCAACAAGTTAGCATACAGTATGCACCGATGTGTGACAACGAACATCTGACTTGATATGCTGCCTCATGTTATCCTAAAGAAGAAGCAGTTACTGGAATAAAGAGCTCGTGACATGCAACTGAAATGACAGCCGCTACACAGGTTCTCTTTGTTACCGTTGCTTAAGTGATCATTGTTGCTGCAGTGTTGCTTCTACCCTTCTGAAATAAGCTGGCCATTAGTTACTGGAATAAATAGGCGCTACATTCTGCGTCATATGTGGTTGACATGTTTTAGTGCCATCGCAAAACAATGACTAAGGAAAGGATGCCATTATAGCCTCATTACACAGACAGAAAAATAAATGGTTGCAAATCACTCGCATTTTCACAGAAAAAGGTCACAGATAAAATTCCATCCGAAAAATGTTGGCCACGCAGTGACAGTTGACGGACTTTCAGGACTAGAACTAAATTATCTTACTCAGTGCATTAGATATTTACTACTAATTTCGATTAAATATTCTGAGCAGTTAGTGTGTAATACGTAACATCGATTGAAAAATTTAAGCTTTGGGTCAGAAGAAGGTTATTTATCGTGAAAATTACAATGTCTCTCGTCACTTACTAATGGGAAACCACCTTCTTTCTTTATTAATTCTTGCCACGTTAGGTAAGCTTAGGAACCAGGTAGCTGTCGAGTATTTATGTCCAAATTAGTGTCAAATGGTTCAAATGGCTCTGAGCACTATGGGACTTAACTTCTGAGGTCATCAGTCCCCTAGAACTTAGAACTAGTTAAACCTTACTAACCTAAGGACATCACACACATCCATGCCCGAGGCAGGATTCGAACCTGCGACCGTAGCGGTCTCGCGGTTCCAGACTGCAGCGCCTAGAACCGCACGGCCACTTCGGCCGACAAATTAGTGTCAGATTAATCTGTGCAACAGTGTAATGTTACAACACAGCTCCTCCAGAGTACCCAAAAAGCAAATGAATTTTGTTAAGCCTAAATCATAAGTGCACAACTGCCACATAGAAAGTGGATCGAACGGTACCACAACACGATAACTGCTGCAAAACTATCTGTTTACCACACAAGGTATGGTGTCAGTCACAATGAGACATAACTCCACACCAGCAAAAGGCACAACTGGACTCTGATTTCTGGTCACCTACTGACACCACCTCCCTCAAATACTGCAATAGCCAATCCAGCAGCGAACAGTCAGCAAGACAGGTCTATGACAAGTTATAATAAGATAATTAATCTTAATGTAAGATTTTCCTCTACGCATGAACACCTGATGATAAGTATAACATGCTCTAAATTCGTTGCAATGTGTTAAATTAAACATAATGTAAAAAATTACATTGATTCTCTTTTTCTTCGTCTGTACTACACCAAGGAGAGAATGTTCACATTCTTGATTGCTCAGCATTGAGTGCTGCTAAAACTGTAGCCATAGGCTCAAATCCCACTGGAATAATAAATTTAAAATCTGTGTTTTCCCTCTTCCTCTATCTTAACTGATAAAGACCACATTAATTCATAGCTGATTCTCTGTCGCTTATTTTGAAGATTTTTCGAATAATAGACGCGGAAGAATGGAAAACATGGTAGAGTACCATGTGGAATAACCGTGTTTACCTTAAGTATTTCTCTTCAGAGCAACTAGAGAATACTCGGCCGGACAAACTGACAACAAGCTGGTTAATTTAGGTATAAATCGCCATTCGGTGTCCTAATTTATGAGACATCCACAGTGGGCGTGGTGTGTGGGGGTAGTGAGTAGATGTGAAAGATGGCGTGGTAGACCACAACACTTGTTTATCGGCTCGGTAACAGAATGGAAGCCCTGCGATAGAAATTAAGTGACTGGCAGAAAACTGAGAGCATAGAGCATTTTACAGTGGTGAACTGGCATATACTGGGAATGTGTTGCGTGTAGGTTGAGGGCTTATTGGTGTTGATGGTATTCATCAACTGTTGAGCAGTTCTATCATAGATAGATATTAAGTATGACCTATAATTTGATGCAATGGTAGTTTGGCGTTATGAATTAACAGTATATCTATAGTCTCTGAAAATTCTAGAACCGTCTGTCAATCTGTGCCGCCGCATTAGACACGGTAATGCTCATATGACTATTGTGCTAGCGTACAGGTGCCAATAATATTAAGACGTTGGGAGCTACAGTAATAACAGTCTGCGCAAGTGGTGCGTAGTCTCAGCACCACGTTCAACTTTGTGAACCTGTTGTTATTTCGTGTTCTCTCTGTCTTCAGCATACTGCACGTTAAAAATTTCATCAACATAGACGCTCTTTAATTATTATTGACAGAGCATCAGCAGTCGATATATTTTAAGCATCAGGTAATAAATGTTACCTATCTTTCTTTTCAGTATTTATGGACCGAATGACAGTTTTACTCAAAGATGACTTACTCTAAACATTACTGTCAGCGTTTTGTGTTCTTTGGTCCACTTTCTGATAACAACTGCACTTCGTTATGTGTTAACAGAGGCCGGAATAAAAGTTGCGCTGCATACAGTCGATAGTTTCATTTTCAACGGATTTCTGGCGATGAGCGTTTTAGCTTCACTACGATTAAGACAGAAAACTCACATAATTGTGACAATTCATGATATGTGTTGTTTACTTTGCGGTCGACGCATCTGAGTATTAGTAGTATTGATGCTCTAGTTCCTAAATCCATTTACAGAAACGCAAATAAATCTCATTGACACACGCATTCGATACTTGGATCCTCGACTGTCATGTTTTTGACACACAAGCTGATGTCACTTCCTAGACCACTCAAGGCTGGTATTCTTCGTGCTAGAAGTATAACTGGATCTTGACGAGTACGCATGATGTGTTTGGCTACCATGTGACCTGCGAGTTACTTCCTAGATGACATAGAATCAGACTACAAAATTCATTTGTTATGTTTGCATCACTTCCATTAGGTAAACGGCCGGCAGGCGTGGCCGAGCCGTTCTAGGCGCTACAATCTGGAACCGCGCGACCGCTACGGTCGCAGGTTCGAATCCTGCCTCGGGCGTGGATGTTAATTGCGTTGATTTTAACTTATTACTTCAACATCCAGTTTGTGACAAACCACTCGAGCGCTGATTGCCTCGCTGTTGGGCGACCGTGAGCACCAAACCAACACCAACAAACCACTCACATCAGGAACGAAATTTCACACGTGTGCGTATGTCTTTTAAAGAGCAAAAATCCTTCCTCGAACTGTCATAGACCTTTCGGAGACCAGACATTATTTCAGAATCTCTTGTTCATAATTATATATAATTTTGCCTAAAGATTGATGGAGAGACTTATGTCACGGCGTTAGTTAATTTAACTTCTAATGAATGTGGTAGTAATTTTGAAATGTCACTTATGGTAATAAAATTGAGTTGACAAGCGTTAAGGACTGTCTCATCTCTAATGACGCCTTTTCTAGCATTTGCAATATCGAAGTGTTGATTTACATTTGGACTCATTACCTTCTCTAGTGAGCTTCTGTCATATCCAGTCCATAAACAACTGTACTGCAGAGCGATTAGAGGAACTGCAAGAAAGCTACGTTATGTGGACTGCACGCAAATCGGTCAAAACGCAATATGGATAGTGCAGATACTTTTGGGTATGGTAGTACCTGTTCTTTCGTGCCAAACGTTATTTCTCGAGAAGTGGCTCTGCTTAAATCACCAGTCACCACCATAGCTAAACATGTAAACTGCAATATGGCTCTGTCCATTGTTGATGCTGTGTTAGGGTCGTCAGCTTCAGTTTACATTCAAAGCCCTGTGAGACAAGGGCTATCTACTGATATAAATCTCTTCGGCTTCCAGCCGCGTCAAGTGGCTTAAATCCAACGAGAATTCGACCGAATGCTCCTGGGCCATTGTAAAGTGGTAACTGCTATGTGGTTGCAGCTGCCGCCCTTATAAAGTAGCACTACCGACTAGGACGTCACTGGTGCCCCCTGGACTGGTTGTTGCGTTGTATTCATCATCCTCTCATCATCACCATCGCGCAAATTGCCCCATGTGCGTCACCTGAAATAGGACTTGCACTCGGCGGGAGAACATCCCCGGACGGGGCTTCCCGGCCAGCAATGGCATACGATCTTTTTTTTCGGCTTCTCGTACATAGACGAAGAATTGGTGCCATCGTCATCCTCAGAATAACACGAAAAATGTCTATACATAGTATTCGAAATGTATGATGACTACTGATTTCTCATAAATCGGTCTCAATGTGTCATAGTTGGACACGAGGTGGCATCCTTGCCAGGTACTTACCTGACACTTCTTGACAGGTACTTACCTGCCAGCTGAGTGCATTACCACATTTACTTACCTGTCCCCACTAATGGAACACGAACTGGATCAGTGCGTGGAAACGATGAAATTTTACTTTTGTATTTCACCACAAGCCGCTGAGACCCAGGTGCTACATAATGTTGTCGTCGTCAGCCCCAAAATGCTGGTTCGACGCCTGTAACTTGGACTGAGGAACCGGTGGCATCATTTGACTCCTGCCAGACAAGCCTCGCACTAGCAGCTTTTCTTGGGTGTCCGATAATTAAATCCCAACAGCGATTTTCTCGGACGCTTCATCCCGCACTTTCGGTTTCGTAATACAACAGAATGTGTGTGCATTGGCAGCCTTTGGGTTTCAGCTCCAAGAAGATCAGTGAGTAACAGCGATCTTGGCCACCATTTTACAAAGACCTTTTAGCGGCCTTTGAAGCAGTTTCACACTTGACATTCACTCTTTCTGGGAATGAATTTACTACATATGCAAACCATAGTCCACTGATTTTCACTATTTTGCGGTCACGAAATAAATATCACCCAGTGCAACTCAATGAACTAAAATTTATTTCTCAATTTATAACGTGCGTTCGGCACATATGCAGTTAGCAAAATGTCACCACAGACACTTTGCCTATAGTGGAAAGCATCTTCGCATCTGTCGATTTCGCGCTGCTGGCTGCCGCTCAAAACGACGACGAGATGTTAAAGGACCTGCTGAGATGCTAGACGGCTTTGCATTTGTATCTCATGTCACTAACAGGCACTGAAGAGTCAGCAGATCAACAGTGGTGGCATGTGTAAGCCCTTTGACGACGACAAGGTTTTAGATTCTCTGCATGGATTCTACGCTACAAGGGCGCTGTCAGAACTATTTGGCAGACCGGAACTCGAACCTGAGGCCTGTGGCGCTACGCTGCATATCCTCTGGAGACAGTTTCTTTCTCTGTCGCTAAGCCCTGTCTCCCCATTATCCTTTCTTCCTTTCTTCCTTAAGAGCTAGTCCCTCAAGGTATACTGTGAAATGCACAAGGTAGGAGATAAGGTAATGGTCGATGTAAGCCTGCTTTCGTTGGTCCTGAGCCCCTGTCGAGTAGCTCAGTCGCTAGAGCACTTGCCAAGGTGAGGTAAGGGCCCAAGTTTGAGTCTCGGTCCAACACACACTTTTTATCTGCAACCAACAGAACCGCGACTACGCCGCAACCGCTGGTAACGAAGCATCATCCGGAGCGGTGACGCTCGCTCATAGAAAGCTGTCACCTACGTAAAAGCACCAGCTGACCCACCAGCTTCCAACAACAGTGGAAACTCGTTACGGACGAAACGTACTCTTCTGTTTTGAGTCGGGAAACATTTCATAGCTCAGATTAGTTACATATTTTCTTTAATTTGTGGGGGTGCGACCTCATCTCGGAGGTCACTCTTCACCTATCCGTTGACAATGTCACGACTGATCAGCACATGAAAAATCTTGTTCTCCAGCAAAGCGTAGTTCTTTGGCTTTCAGGTCGTCACATACACGGTGTCAACATCCTGTTTTCTCAAAAACTGTATAGACGTAGCCTATTCTGACTAAGAAATTGGTATAAGGTTGCCTTATCAATGTAATTTCGTATTGACAATGTGACTAACGGCACCCAAGATACGCCATACCCTACAAAACTTAGCTGTGGCTGATGAATTTAACGAAATGTAGAGAGAAAAGTTCTTCGCACATCTCAGAACTGACTCTGACAATTCAACAACTTAATGGAAAAATTGAAACGATATGGTCAAAAAGCAGTGCCTTTGGAACTGCGGGAACTTTAATGATGTTCGAAAGTTATAGTCTTTAAAGAATTGGAATTGTCAGAATACTACATGGTAGAAGTTAGACGGCGTAGTGCCTGCTGATACACGGTATTTGAAACACAATAGGGACATAAAGGAATTTGTTGACGACTGAAGTTTAGAAGCTCTTGATCTGGAGGACAGTCACGATATCGTAATTTGTTTCTCTGATTAAAGGACACAGAAACTCGTGTGTCCACTTGCAGCTAAACTGGCGCCTTTCAGAAAAACAAAGTTATGAGCTGATGGCTGTACCGAAAAGACATCCTCTTGCGGCCTTACGAGATTTCTGTGCTACGCTGATGCCGCGGCTTGTATTCCAACCGTTACGATGAGAGTTCATTGTATATACCTCTCCCCAAACGAACACCGTCTCTTAGGCTGTGAGCGTGGGATTTTTGGTGGTGACAGCTACATTTACAAAGCTTCAAAAAAAAAGTACTGAAGCTCCCTGAAGGGGAAGGGGAAGGAAGGGGAAACGAAACGAAACTTCACTGTTCGAGAGAATATTTGATGTTATTTAAGTAATAAAAATCACTCAAATTTAGAAAATAGTTGGCGCTTTGAACAGACTCATTTGTTTGACGTTGCATCCCTCGGCTCTGGAGTCATGCACGGATTCGGTTAGGGCAGGGTGTTACAATGGCGTTACATCCTCTCCTGAGGGCAAGATGTCCCACAACTGCTCAAGTCCTTAATACGCTGGATACTGTCACTGGGACGGGGTTGACGGTTGACGTCCGAGCTGATCCCACACATTTTCCTGCGTGGAGACACATGCCGCTTGTGTAGGTGCATTGTCCCGTTGAAAAATGGCACAGCGATAATATAGTATGAGTGACAACGCATGAGGGCACAGGATATCTGTGTTGTACCACTGTGCCATCAGAGTTCCCTCAGTCACCATCAGCAATTATTTAAAATAATACCATTGGTTTGCCTCTTCAGAACATTGGAAGAATGGGATCGCTCCCCAGATCGCAACTGTACTATCCAGTGATGGTCGTTTTGGGTAGTGAACAACTGTTATTCATCACTAAAGATGTTGCGACGTCACAAAACGGCACTGCATGCTTCCTGGTCAGGACACTACTCTAAACGCTGCTGTTTGTGTTCTGGTGTTAACGGCAACCTACGATTGGGAGGGTGATTTCCTAGTTCGGCTGCAGCTTATCTCACTACAGTGGTGAGGGATGACACGGATTGATGTATGGAGCCCATTATTCTTCCTTATATTCAGCTGAGTTTTATTTTTCTGTTTTCTGCACAATATTTCGACGAACGGTCCAGCCATGTTCTTCAAGTGCTGCGAGTCCTGCTGTCAGGTGTACTCGCTGCATGAAGTCGAACCGGTCTGTGAGCTATTGCTAGTCTCACACCGCTGTTTCTAGCCAAATTCGACTCCTAGCGTCCACAACGCGCTTTGATGCTTTTCTGTTTTGCACAGCATTGATACTCCGTGAAACGCAAATTCCTTCGGCGTTTAACAACCATCCCTACTTATTAGGTTTTCTCACATCTTCATTTCGATAGACTCCTGAATTTTACTCTCCCAGAAACTTGTCATTTGCACCACGATACTGGTATTATCCTATTTCGTCTCATGATTATTTTCGAGGCAGTGTTTGTTGTTCTAGTTAGGTGTATAGCTAATGGTCCTTACCTCTCTCCCTGTCTATTCTGGTAGTCGGCCCAGCGTAAGACACACCACTTTCGCATGGAATGCGATACACACCCACCTTTCGGTAACCTAGATCGTCTTTAACGTTATAGTGAATAACTTTTATGTTAGCTGAAGGGAGCGAAATACCCTGCGTGCCAAATTCCCATAGCTGTCTATCGATATTTCCGGATATTTGGCCTACATAAGGTAGATAAGCGATTTCTGACGTCTCTTCCTCGGTCTCAGTCTCAACACCTGTCTCAATGGTTCTTGATTTTGACGATAATCGCCGGGTTCAAGTTTGATGCTCTGAGTACCCATTACTATGGAAGACGAGTCGAGGTTCTCCATGTCTTAAAGTCTTCGAGTTCTATGGACCAGAGCCTTTAGCACCGTGTTTCTTTGTGAGGAATGGTGATGGCTCGAGGCGTGGAAATAAGATGTGGTAGTGTATAGGTTTTCTGTACACAATATGACCTACGGATCCGTGCTGTTAGGTTACGATGGCTAGAGCTTTAATATTCCAGGAATTCTTGAAGCTTTTCCTGTCCATGTGACCATACCGCAAACGTGTCGTCCATTTACCGAGAGAAACAAGTTGGTTTCAACTTGGTGGATTGTAATTCCTCTGCTTCAAAGTGTGCCACGACAGGCGATAACGGACTACCCATCGTCACGTCATCGGTTGGTTCATAATATTTTCCGTCGAACAGGATATAAGTTGATGCCAGAACGTGCCTAAAATATTCTCTGAAGTAATCATTGAACCTCAATGCTATGAGTTCCAAGCAATCAGAAAGTGAAACTCTCATAAAGAGGGAGACTGACCATAATATTCGTGTCCTGGAGACGTAGTTGATTGAGACGGTGTACCAAATCCGGGGAGTTTTCGAATGTGGTGTTTGCTCTTCCCCATGTATTCGCCGAGAATGCTTTACACGTAATTTACCTGCTGGTACGTATATGTAGGTGCACCAATGTTATTAACTACAGGTCTTAGAGGAATTCCTTCCTTGTGTACAAAAGGAAGACCATATAGCCATGGTTGCACTGCTGCTCGTGTTTTAATACCCTTAATGATTTAACTTGACAAACGTGACTCTTTGAGAAGAGTCACAATCTTCCTCTCGATTTTGTTCGTAGGATCGACATATATTTGCGAGTATGCAACGTCGGTTCAAAAGGTCGAATATCTTCTTATTGCAGTTCACACATGACGTCAGGACCGTTGCGTTGGCCATGTGAGCTAGCAGAGCTATGGTGCTTGACCAAAACCTTGACGACCAATGCGCCTGCCATCAAATTCCCATGCAGTCCATCATTAGGCCACTGTAACATTGGAATGGACCAAATACCTAGATACGGAACGATCAACCAGCTGGCCAAATGGATCTACATGGCCCCTCTCAAACTCTGTCAGGTGCTGATGACGCTTTTTCACACGAGCACATGAGATCTCAGAGTTCTTCACAGTGATAACTCGATATCTGTCACTCTTTACGCCCCTTATATACCAGGTCTGCTAAAAACACTGAACATGAACGACACTATTGCACTCTCGTAGCCATTCTACCTGCCACAGCGAACTGCAACACTTATAATTTCCATAACCGCAGATGATGTGTACATGTACGAATGTAGATGCACATTTGACAGTTTCTTCTGAGTGCATCATTTTTTTTCCTCGCAGTGTAGGTAACTTATCTGATGGGTACATTCGGAGGCAACGTGAAGCTGTTGGTGAATGATGCTGTTATAAAATACACAAAATCTGCAACGCCAGAAAGTTATTTCTAAATGCAAGTATTGTGGGTGGCTGTAGACTGTCTATATTAACGAAAATTACACATTGTGAACAATAGGTAGACAGATCCTTTATTGTCGAATTACGCTCTGCCGATAAGTTACTGAACATAGTTAAATGGAGGATGATTATGGCTATTCTGCATTAAAACTGACATTGAACGCCACCACCGACCTTGTATCCCTTGATTCATCTACTGCTTTGAACTCACAGCTTGGTCTTGAACGTATTATGTAATCATGCCCCTTCCTTCCCCACCTCCTCCATCTCACCAGCCACTATTCCTACAGTCCTTCCTCTCCCCTCCTCCTCCTCCTTCGCCTTACTCCATTTATGCTGATAATCAGTATCCGATAGTAAGAAATTTTATAAACATGCAATATGGTAGGACTTAATTAGTTGTGATTTGTAAAACATTCCCTTCCAAACGTCCTCTCTCCCCCTCCACAACCTCTCCAGTCAACGACAGCGAAGCGTTAATATGTATCAACCAATAAGAATGTAGATGCAAATATGTAGTTCCAAGTTGAAATATATGAATTATTTCCTGAATTTTCGTTTGAAAGTCAAAGATATTTACATAAAATGGTGTAATATGTTTGCATCTGAACTGCACACACACATACACACACACACACACACACACACACACACACACACACACACACACATGCGCGCGCACACACGAACATATCCATCAAGTTGGTGCCTCAAACTAAGTGCCTGAATGCCAATTTCATGCCTAAACCCATGTGGCTACAAAAATAACGTTTTGAACAGACGGTTGACATTTCTAGTTATTCCTAAAAGAGTGAAGATGTAGAACGAACCATATCATGCTTATAACTGCAGAAAATATAACCGCCAGGCAAGCACACACGGAAACAGGCACTCTCAGTGGAATAATGTAATTAATTCCATTATTTAAGCCCGCTCTTGGTGTAAGTCACAATATAACATCAAATAAAGTATTTATACATCTAAACTGTTCTATGAGACTTGTCAAGTGTTGCAATGGTATCCCCATTCATACAATGGACTGTCATCACCTATCGTTTCTACAAGTTTTCCAGGCATGTTTCATCTCAGCATGCATCAGTTTGAGGGGAAGAATATAAAGTATCATTAGAAAATATAGTCTATGTAATTAACAGCATAATGTTACTTTTAATTTTCATTTCAACGACTTTTGAAATGCTGCAGTATGTATCTGCCGGAACTGTGGTGACAAGGCTCTCTAAAACGTTTACAGACGATGTTTCCTATTAACAACTACTATATAACACCAACTCTAACGAAAATACACGATGTAAAAACACTACACACAACACAGATAAACACCAATTATAAGACTGGAGGAAGAAGGTGTTTTTATTATGATACAACATTTAAACATCCATACAGATGGAGAACTTCTGCTGTGGTTACACACGAGACAATCGAATATGGTGGAAGAGATGAAACTACACCACCGATGATGACTGAGTCGATAACCCGAAAGCAAAATTTTTTGCGGTGAATTAAAATTATTTATCCAAACACATGTAGGTGGTTTATTATAATATACAAGTACAATTACACATACATACAGATCTCGAAAATTCAAACCTTGCAACACTAAATAGTTTGTTGCTTCTCACCATATGCACAACACTTTCCAAGCGCATTGGACCTTCAGATTAAGTATATCCACATGTAAATTGTCTGTACTACTTATTAAAATTCATGCAGCCTGCATATTGCCACGAAAGATTAAAACGTTTTGATTAAGCAACACTTGTTAACGTCGAAATTTCGGATGTTTTGCCACACTTCACATGCACAATGGAGTGCGAATTAAATGTTTCCTCGTCTAATTTGTCTATATTACTTACTGAAATTCGTGGATCTTATTTATTGGCAGTTCTGAAATATGATATGAATTACCAAAATAAATAATGTTATTCTCATGTCTAATACCCGTCTCTAAAACAAATATTGTGTGACTTACCAAGGATCTTTAAATTAAATATTTCTGTATCTAGATTGTTTATGTAACTTATTAAATACATATAGCTCTTTTATTAACAACATTAAGTTCATTTAAATAAATAAAATTGCTTGCAAAACATATAAAAAGGCTACTGCATAGCTAATTGATAGCCTAAAGTGCACTTGGCGCTAAGACTTACTAAAATAAACAACGACAACATTTTGTCCTAGAGAAACTCAGTTCACCATTCATACATACAATTTGGAATGCATTCAGTATAGCAATATAATCTGAATGCAAATGCTTTAGGTCGTGTGACAATAATCTCTGGAAGGATGGAGTGTTCCCCTCGACGTATTGCACAGTCTTCGTTCAGTCAGCAAGGATTCGGCTCAATGGAGTAAGCTGAGCGCTATTTATCTAACTACATCTTTTCTCTAGGTAAGACTTAATGTTCTCATATGTAACTTACCATTGAGTCTTGCATTTTATTTTCCATAAGTTCAAGCAATAATTGAAACTTCTTTAACATCCTCTTCCATAGATATTGTTTATTTTCATGTGAATTATTGCCTACTTCTGTCAGAGTTACGAAAGAAGCTATTCGCTCTAGCCATTCATTTGGATTATTCCAGTCGATAGCTGCTGGAAGATTGTTGGGGATCATCTTCCTCGTCATAATGAACCTCTTCTTCTTCATCATAAACATCATCATCCCCATCATCATCATCGTTACAATCTTATCCTTCGTTTTCTTCATTGTAATCACTTTCTTCATTACCAGCAGCACCATCATCATTGTAATCAGCGTCTTCTTATCGTTCTCTTCTTCTCCAGTTTCTGCTTTCGTAAATACAAAGTTGTCTTTGGCTTTAATGACTTTATCTCGGTCTGCCTTCTTTTGGAATTGCTGTCTCAACTACTGCAGTGGTCGATCAATGGGCCTGATGGGGAGCAGCAGGACTTGCCTACGGAATCGCCTTTTCAAACACTACTCTAGTGTCAGAACTTTTAGCGTGGTGTGCACATTCCCTCCATGAGTTTGCGTCCAGTTCGTTTACACTCTTTAACGTGATTTGCTGTGTGCTAAATGGCATTTTGAAATCTTCAGCAGTGTATCTAACTGATAAATCTTCAGCAACAGCTTCGTTTGCCTGTTTCAGATGTTCTGCACTCGTATATTCTGACCTCGTCTGCTTTCGGCCTGTCAATAAACCAGACTCTGTCACCTCAACAGTATCCCCGTTCTCTCTTCCATTGCTCCCTAACTATTTTTGTTACATCAAAAGGTTTGTCAAAGCAGCTGGAAGTCACCCCATCTTTCCCCGATAATTTTTGTATTTACCACATTTTTTAATTAATGTGGGGTTTTTGATAACCTAGAGATTTACAGTTCCTTGTAGTTCTTAACCTGTATGTTCCTGCTGCTGCTTCTACTGTAACCCAGAGGTGTAATGTGGCCATGGCAAGAATGTTCTTCATCCTAGCACTGGATGTGCTGCTAATTCCGTCCCTTATGGCTAAGCAGGCACATCTCTACGCCTTGCCATAAATTTCAACAGGCTCCTGTAGTGTATGTAAGAGCACCTTTTTTCTTGGAGCATATATTCCGTATGTGGGGGGGAGGGGGGGGGAGAGGGTCCATGCCAGTCCTCTAACGGCACTTACAAATTTATAATACTTGGTCTAAATCGTCTTTGAATCCTTGGCAAAAGTAACTTTTAGTATCTGTCTCCTAGATGAACTCATTTACCACTAGATTACACAGTAGCGGGACCAAGCCCCACCTATCGGATATTCTCTAATGATGTTGATACCATTTTCGTATCCATCATGGCGGCTTATACGTCTCATCTACTCACCGTGGTCTTAATACACCAACATTTAGTGGTTTAAATCTGATCACAGATTCGACTGCCTTGTTGCTAAAATTCTCCACAATATCCACAGAGATGCTGAAAGCAGTTTCCCAATAGTGTAATGTTTTTTCTACCTTTCCAACAGGTTGGTGCAGTGCTGTTTCACATGATTATTCTGGGTGGTATGGTTGACAGTTTTCATGCAGAACCTCTGTGAATTCGCTTTCTTAACGTGCACATTAACCAGTTTTATTAAGTCTTAGGAAAATAGATGCCTTTGGCCTTAGTAAGATCAAGTATTTCTGGTTTCTGAGTGAAAATAACCTTCAGTGTCTTCCAATCATTCAGAGTGACTCTTGGAGTTTGACTCTAAACAGCCTGAACAGGAGTATGATTAATTCGTTTCCTTTTTGTTGTAGCAAAGCAGAAAAGATTCCATCTTTACTTGGAGATTTGAAAATTTGGAACGTTACCACAGCCCATTGGATTTTCTTGGAAAAAATATGTTCCTTGACAGATTCCCAGTCCTACAGTTATTTACCTGTAAACCAATATCTCAAAGAGACTGAATCTTGGTCTGATTCATTTGTAAGAATGCTTTGGGGGAAGTGTGTAAAGAGGAGCCATTCTCCTTCTTAATTGCGCTTCTTGGGTTTGTTGTTATTCTTGTGAGGATTTTGTGATGTCTGGCCCTGAAAGCTACACTTTCCATCTCTTCAAAGAATACCTTTCATGATGATTGTTTTGCTTTGCTTGCGAAATAGCAAGATTGTATTTAGCAATGGCCTCCAACTATGTTCTCTACCGCCCTTTCCTTCTTGTAAAGTATGTCTTCTTACATGCTTTCTTTGCAATTCAAGATAGTTACTCCACCAGGATACATTCCTGTTTGAGCACTTCCTGATATTAGACAGTTTCCCTAGCACAAGGTCATGATGGAGACGTTACTTCATCTGCCATTTCCTCTAAGTCTCTAAGTCTCTGGATATAATACACTCCTGGAAATGGAAAAAAGAACACATTGACACCGGTGTGTCAGACCCACCATACTTGCTCCGGACACTGCGAGAGGGCTGTACAAGCAATGATCACACGCACGGCACAGCGGACACACCAGGAACCGCGGTGTTGGCCGTCGAATGGCGCTAGCTGCGCAGCATTTGTGCACCGCCGCCGTCAGTGTCAGCCAGTTTGCCGTGGCATACGGAGCTCCATCGCAGTCTTTAACACTGGTAGCATGCCGCGACAGCGTGGACGTGAACCGTATGTGCAGTTGACGGACTTTGAGCGAGGGCGTATAGTGGGCATGCGGGAGGCCGGGTGGACGTACCGCCGAATTGCTCAACACGTGGGGCGTGAGGTCTCCACAGTACATCGATGTTGTCGCCAGTGGTCGGCGGAAGGTGCACGTGCCCGTCGACCAGGGACCGGACCGCAGCGACTCACGGATGCACGCCAAGACCGTAGGATCCTACGCAGTGCCGTAGGGGACCGCACCGCCACTTCCCAGCAAATTAGGGACACTGTTGCTCCTGGGGTATCGGCGAGGACCATTCGCAACCGTCTCCATGAAGCTGGGCTACGGTCCCGCACACCGTTAGGCCGTCTTCCGCTCACGCCCCAACATCATGCAGCCCGCCTCCAGTGGTGTCGCGACAGGCGTGAATGGAGGGACGAATGGAGACGTGTCGTCTTCAGCGATGAGAGTCGCTTCTGCCTTGGTGCCAATGATGGTCGTATGCGTGTTTGGCGCCGTGCAGGTGAGCGCCACAATCAGGACTGCATACGACCGAGGCACACAGGGCCAACACCCGGCATCATGGTGTGGGGAGCGATCTCCTACACTGGCCGTACACCACTGGTGATCGTCGAGGGGACACTGAATAGTGCACGGTACATCCAAACCGTCATCGAACCCATCGTTCTACCATTCCTAGACCGGCAAGGGAACGTGCTGTTCCAACAGGACAATGCACGTCCGCATGTATCCCGTGCCACCCAACGTGCTCTAGAAGGTGTAAGTCAACTACCCTGGCCAGCAAGATCTCCGGATCTGTCCCCCATTGAGCATGTTTGGGACTGGATGAAGCGTCGTCTCACGCGGTCTGCACGTCCAGCACGAACGCTGGTCCAACTGAGGCGCCAGGTGGAAATGGCATGGCAAGCCGTTCCACAGGACTACATCCAGCATCTCTACGATCGTCTCCATGGGAGAATAGCAGCCTGCATTGCTGCGAAAGGTGGATATACACTGTACTAGTGCCGACATTGTGCATGCTCTGTTGCCTGTGTCTATGTGCCTGTGGTTCTGTCAGTGTGATCATGTGATGTATCTGACCCCAGGAATGTGTCAATAAAGTTTCCCCTTCCTGGGACAATGAATTCACGGTGTTCTTATTTCAATTTCCAGGAGTTTATCAACATCACATAAGCGTGAATTTACGTGTTTCATGTATGAGCTCCAGTCTGTTTTCCTAGGACACCTATAGACAATAGTCTGTTTAACACCTATTTACATCCCATACTTAATATACATGTGGTCAGGTAAGGATGGTTCCTTAGTTACATTCCATTTTTGGCCACCAAAAAGGAAGTTAGATACTTCCTCCTTTAAGGATGGTCCCTTAGTCACATGTCATTTTTGGCCGCGAAATTTATGTCAATTTCTTCTCCCTTCTTCTGTTCATCAAAGAACTTAGAACTACTTAAACCTAACCAACCTAAGGACATCACACACATCCACGCCCGAGGCAGGATTCGAACCTGCTATCGTAGCTGTCGCGCGGTTCCATACTAAAGCACCTAGAACCGCTCGACCACAACGGCGGGCTCACAGCTTCCCACACTAGATTGTAGCTACGGCATCACAGCTAACCGGCAGTTTTACACTCAGCTGGAATTGGGCGTCTACGAGTCTCCTCAGTTCATGAGACGGAGGGCGACTGTCCTCGTAAGAAACTTATGCTGGGGCCAATATAAACTCCCTCGTGCTCCGATCCTCAAGCTGCTTTATTTTGATTGCCGCTAAATTCATGAAACAGCAGTTCTCCGTCGGCATGTATGAAATTCCATTTTTAACGTACGTACATGTTCTCGGGATTCTTATTCTGGCATATATCAGTTTACCTCTATATCCTTCATGGCCTGATCTTGCCTCTTCATACAGGGTGATTAAAAAATCCTGTCTCACAGGACGAATAGGGTGAATCAGATCGCCACTAACAATCTCTCAGAGGTTATATTATGGAACAAACCATGAAAACAATGGAAGTAAATATGGACTCTAAATAGATACCTTAAGAGCTATGAACACTACTTCACAAATCGCTTTTAATGCAAGGTATTTGCTTTCCATATTTTAAGAGGTAGTAGTATAAACCAAAACAAGGAAAAATGTCCGGGAAACAAGGGTCTAAAGCTCATACGTTAGAAGAACTACGAGCACGTGTTCAGTAGATATGTTTCACAGTAGCGTAGATGAACGAGTGCTCATAGATCTTAAGGCATGCATTTTAGAGGGTATGTTTACCGTACCCTTTTTTCATCTTTGGTCTATACTACCGTTTCCGAACGTTTGTCACTAGAGTTCTGGATCACCCTATTCGTCCTATGAAATATGACTTTTGAATCACCACGTATAAATAGGATTCTTGTATCAGAGCAATGCCCTTTTCTGTCTTCTCAGAAAGCGACTCAAGGCGGCAGTTGTCGCCTTGCTATGGTACCAGTTTATCAGCAGTACTACCAACCACCAACCTACCGACAATGTTGTCTTTGATTCCTTGATCACTCTGACAGTAATCTTAGAGAAACCTAGGTAATGTTCTAGGATTGCTTTCAGTGATTTTTCTCCAACTTCGACAACAAGGCGTTAGCCGTCAATTCAAATCCTCCGGTTAATAATTCCCCAGTAGTCTGTAAAGAGTTTATGGTTTTGTACCCGTACTTCTCTAATATAGCCTTTAGAGGAACCTTCTTGGATAGTTTTGGTACGCAGGGTGACATCTTAGAGGTCTCGAACATTTCCACTGCTGACCGACCAACAGTTTTGCCTCACTCATGGAGCTATGTTGGGCATCGTGTCCTTCAGCCAATCCACTCTCTGCAACTCTTCACAGACGAAGATTAGAGCACTCATGTTCAGCTAGACCTCTCTGAAATTGAGGCCTTCACATTCGTCCTGCCCGTTTTCTCCAAAGAGAGGTTTCTGTATTAGTCATTTCTGCTGTGATGCGATGTTAACAGGAGGATATCCTTGTCGTATCACTAGAATACTAAAAAGCGAGACTTCAGTACTGTAGGCCTGTTTCCCTGTTTTGTGCCTCGACTTTTTTTAGATTTGGTTATCCTGTGAACTGGGAGTATCAGGGTTCTCTTTCGTTCTTTCATTCCATGTCCTAGAAGTGGAAAAGGTTTGTTTATCCCCTTTACATTGAGGCAGTCTATTCATGGAGGTCAGATGTTCAAGACCTAGTAATTCCCGCCATTTTGTCTTAGGAAGCCATACTTCCCTTTTTCCTATTTTTCTTTTCCTTCCTCTAAGAGGCAGACAGGGCCTTAGTCTTAATTTGATCCACTTTCCTAGTGACATTTTCCTCTTCCTTGCCAGGTCAGTCATCTGATCCAGTTGTAGGAGCAGTTTCCACCGGTTCAATGCCAGATTTTGGAGTGTTATAGGCGTATCGTACATCAAGACCCAAATTTTCTCGATTTTGTACATTGTTCTCCATTTTTGGTCCCACGAGCGGTGCGGATATACCAGTTCACACAAGCGAAGCTCCACACTGGTGTAAGTCTAAAAATATCTGTGAGTCTCCGTTCATGACAAATCATGCCGCGCCACAGATCACATTACACTTTGGGCTCGGTAAGTTGTTTCGTTTTGTGCTCCTTGTTCCACTCGACGCATATTTTCGAGTTAATCCGATAGCCTAATCTCTCAAAAAGATCTACTTTTGCGTGCAGCTGGGCTCCTTGGGCTCTCTTGAGGGGGAATAAGGCCATAGAACTTACTACAGAAAGTATAAATCGCACTTCAGTATACAAAGAATACTTATAACCAAAATGCCTTTCTTGCAACTGTAAAATCTATTATACTACAGTGATCTAATTAAAAATACTCTACATATCAGTGGCATGTGTTCTCCAACACAAAACATTAAAACAGCAGTTAGAAATTTTGGAACATAAAATTATGAGAAAAATCTTAGCATCAGGAATACAACACCCGAAACCCAATGTACAAACCCTGTAGAAATCTAGAGGCATATTCTCTGAAATTACTAACAATGCATTTGGGAAGAATCCAGCTCATGGAATAGTTAGAATGAATTCAAGGGCTTATTTCAGTAGTGGAGCAAGTCCATTTTTGTTCATTCTGAGATACAGAGTCCTAAAGTTAAATGAGCGCTGCAAAATCTGCAGTTGAGATACTTTCAGTGCTCATTTAACTTTAGGACTCTGTATCTCAGAATGAACAAAAATGGCCTTGTACCACTATTGAAATAAGCCCTTCAATTGACTCAAACAGGCTGCCTCCATTAGATCGCACTATCTCGAAGAATTAAATTACTATACCCACCTGGTACAAATAAACTAAAAAAGACTTTTATTAATTGTTGTTGTTGTTGTTGTTGTGGTCTTCAGTCCTGAGACTGGTTTGATGCAGCTCTCCATGCTACTCTATCCTGTGCAAGCTGCTTCATCTCCCAGTAACTACTGCAACCTGAATCCTTCTGAATCTGCTTAGTGTATTCATCTCTTGGTCTCCCTCTACGATTTTTACCCTCCACGCTGCCCTCCAACACTAAATTGATGATCCATTGATGCCTCAGAACATGTCCTACCAACCGATCCCTTCTACTAGTCAAGTTGTGCTACAAATTTCTCTTCTCCCCAATCCTATTCAATACCTCCTCATTAGTTATGTGATCTACCCATCTAATCTTCAGCATTCTTCTGTAGCACCACATCTCAAAAGCTTCTATTCTCTTCTTGTCCAAACTATTTATCGTCCATGTTTCACTTCCATACATGGCTACACTCTATACAAATACTTTCAGAAACGACTTCCTGACATTTAAATCTATACTCGATGTTAACAAATTTCTCTTCTTCAGAAACACTTTCCTTCCCATTGCCAGTCTACATTTTATATCCTCTCTACTTCGACCATCATCAGTTATTTTGCTCCCCAAATAGCAAAACTCCTTTACTAATTTAACTGTTTCATTTTCTAATCTAATTCCCTCAGCATCACCCGACTTAATTCGACTACATTCCATTATCCTCGTTTTACTTTTGTTGATGTTCATCTTATATCCTCCTCTCAAGACACTATCCAATCCGTTCAACTGCTCTTCCAAGTCCTTTGCTGTCTCTGACAGAATTACAATGTCATCGGCAAACCTCAAAGTTTTTATTTCTTCTCCATGGATTTTAATACCTACTCCGAATTTTTCTTTTCTTTCCTTCACTGCTTGCTCAATATACAGACTGAGTAACCGCGGGGAGAGGCTACAACCCTGTCTCACTCTCTTCCCAATCACTGCTTCCCTTTCATGTCCCTCGACTCTTATAACTGCCATCTGGTTTCTGTACAAGTTGTAAATAGCCTTCCGCTCCCTGTATTTTACCCCTGCCACCTTCAGAATTTGAAAGAGAGTATTCCAGTCAACATTGTCAAAAGCTTTCTCTAAGTCCACAAATGCTAGAAACGTAGGTTTGCCTTTCCTTAATCTAGCTTCTAAGATAAGTCGTAGGGTCAAGATTGCCTCACGTGTTCCAACATTTCTACGGAATCCAAACTGATCTTCCCCGATGTCGGCTTCTACTAGTTTTTCCATTCCTCTGTAAAGAATTCGTGTTAGTATTTTGCAGCCGTGACTTATTAAACTGATAGTTCAGTAATTTTCACCTGCTTTCTTTGGGATTGGAATTATTATATTCTTCTTGAAGTCTGAGGGTATTTCACGTTTCTCATATATCTTGCTCACCAGATGGTAGAGTTTTGTCAGGACTGGCTCTCCCAAGGCTGTCAGTAGTTCTAATGAAATGTTGTCTACTCCCGGGGCCTTGTTTCGACTCAGGTCTCTCAGTGCTCTGTCAAACTCTTCACGCAGTATCGTATCTCCCATTTCATCTTCATCTACATTCTCTTCCATTTCCATAATATTGTCCTCAAGTACATCGCCCTTGTATAGACCCTCTATATACTCCTTCCACCTTTCTGCTTTCCCTTCTTTGCTTAGAACTGGGTTTCCATCTGAGCTCTTGATATTCATACAAGTGGTTCTCTTTCCTCCAAAGGTCTCTTTAATTTTCCTGTAGGCAGTATCTATCTTACCCCTGGTGAGACAAGCCTCTACATCCTTACATTTTTCCTCTAGTCATCCCTGCTTAGCCATTTTGCACTTCCTGTCGATCTCATTTTTGAGACGTTTGTATTCCTTTTTGCCTGCTTCATTTACTGCATTTTTATATTTTCTCCTTTGATCAATTAAGTTCAATATTTCTTCTGTTACCCAAGGATTTCTACTAGCCCTCGTCTTTTTACCTACCTTATCCTCTGCTGCCTTCACTACTTCAGCCCTCAAAGCTACCCATTCTTTCTCTACTGTATTTCTTTCCCCCATTCCTGTCAATAGTTCCCTTATGCTCTCCCTGAAACTCAGTACAACCTCTGGTTCTTTCAGTTTATCCAGGTCCCATATACTTAAATTCCCACCTTTTTGCAGTTTCTTCAGTTTTAATCTACAGTTCATAACCAATAGATTGTGGTCAGAGTCCACATCTGCCCCTGGAAACGTCTTACAATTTAAAACCTGGTTCCTAAATCTCTGTCTCACCATTATATAATCTATCTGATCCTGTCAGTATCTCCAGGCTTCTTCCATGTATACAACCTTCTTTTATGAATCTTGAACCAAGTGTTAGCTATCATTAAGTTATGCTCTGGGCAAAATTCTACCAGACGGCTTCCTCTTTCATTTCTTCCCCCAATCCATATTCACCTACTACGTTTCCAGTCACCCATGACTATTAAATTTTCGTCTCCCTTCACTATCTGAATAATTTCTTTTATTTCATCGTACATTACTTCAATTTCTTCGTCATCTGCAGAGCTAGTTGGCATATAAACTTGTACTACTGTGGTAGGCGTGGTCTTCGTGTCTATCTTGGCCACAATAATGCGTTCACTATGCTGTTTGTAGTAGCTTACCCGCACTCCTATTTTTTATTCATTATTAAACCTACTCCTGCATTCCCCCGTTTTGATTTTGTATTTATAACCCTGTATTCGCCTGACCAAAGGTTTTGTTCCTCCTGCCACCGAACTTCACTAATTCCCACTATATCTAACTTTAACCTATCCATTTCCCTTTTTAAATTTTCTAACCTACCTGCCCGATTAAGGGATCTGACATTCCACGCTCCGATCCGTAGAACGCCAGTTTTCTTTCTCCTGATAACGACATCCTCCTGAGTAGTCCCCGCCCGGAGATCCGAATGGGGAACTATTTTACCTCCGGAATATGTTACCCAAGAGGACGCCATCATCATTTAACCATACAGTAAAGCTGCATGCCCTCGGGAAAAATTACGGCTGTAGTTTCCCCTTGCTTTCAGCCGTTCGCAGTACTAGCACAGCAAGGCCGTTTTGGTTTGTGTCACAAGGCCAAATCAGTCAATCATCCAGACTGTTGCCCCTGCAACTACTGAAAAGGCTGTTGCCCCTCTTCAGGAACCACACGTTTGTCTGGCCTCTCAACAGATACCCCTCCGTTGTGGTTGCACCTACGGCACGGCTATCTGTATCGCTGAGGCACGCAAACATCCCCACCAACGGCAAGGTTCATGGTTCATGGGGATGGGGTTTATTAATTAGTATTCCCAAATTTATAGGACCGAGATGCAATAAAAATAGCCACATAAACAAAGGGTCTGGAGGAAACTGAGAGAAGGATAAAACAATAAAATGGACGGAGCGACGAAAACTCACTCACTGAACATTAAAGAAAGCTGAGCTAAAATGAACGACAATAAGTGACGATTTTCCGCGGTGTTAAGCGATCTACTCCTTAAAGAAGAAGATGACATAAAGAGCATTTCCCCGTAAAATGCTCGGAACACTATTTTCGAGGATATCTTTGGATGCAGTAGGCACTGGCAGAGTTTGGTTCTTTTGGAAGGGCAACGTGTCGTGCTTTCGGCCTCTGCAGTGACAGCCGTAGACTTATCGTGAACGCGCCTGTCAGCTTTGGTGCCTCCTGCCGCCGCGAGGGAAACGTACGAGGCCCGGGATGCCACGGAAGTCACGACTGTGCATTTAAGCACCATGAATCATTCCGTGGCCGTATCTAATAAGCACCGAACCGGGACCGTGTGTCACGGTAATTGGCACATTTGTAACGAACGCGAGATAACGTGCTACTGTCACGTGGACCCGAATAACTAGATCTTAATTAACGGCCTCTGCTGATTTTTCTCTGCTTCCTGGGCGCGCGAAACTGGATACCCTTCAATTTTCTAACTGATCTTATTCGTGCGTTCTGCCTAAGCTACTCCACGGGCGGCGATCTGCACTCGTTGCATGATTTACGACGTTTGATTACCGTACGTGAATAACGACAGCTTTGCACTGGAAAAGGGTTCAGTGCAAGTGAACTAAGGCGACCTCCTGACATTCATATTTATACGACCAGCTGCAGACCGCAGCGATTCTGGCCCATCGCCTGTTCTTACAAGTGTTGCCCTGCAAACGTGAGATAGCACTGTGACACTCACAGTTTATGCGCCACAATTTTCCAGTGCTCGCTTAATATAATAATTATTCAGCAAACCTGATCACCTGCGTAAGCAAGTTTCGTAAGAGATGGGAAGCTATTACAATTTGCAAGTAAGATAAAGTTTATTATCCACACATCTCTGTTTTTTATTACATGTTACTAGTAGATGAGGCCTAGATTCCAGTTATATGAAAACAAAACAAGATAAAACTACTAGATGAGTGTGTGAGTGTTTATATATATATATATATATATATATATATATATATATATATATATATATATATATGTGTGTGTGTGTGTGTGTGTAGTGAAACTGCTGCAGCAACAGGTTTGTCAAAAGTATAAGTTCGACTCATTTTCCTTTGGAAAGGTGTCGGTTGGAGACTATTCAATTATAGTTGTCCACCGATTATCTTGAACGTATTAACCATGATGAAACATCTAATCCGCTAGAGGTATTCACATTCAAAACGTAAGCCACGCTTATCAATAAATGACCTTAATTCACATGAAAGTCTAAATAAAGGAGACGCTAGACATATTACTAAATTTGCACAGTAATGATGAAAAGAAAGACAGTCGAGTTATGAAACAAACATTACTTCACTTATTTTAAGGACCTTGCAGTTGAAATCAGTGAACTTAATTTCACATCACTGGTAGGCTATTTTATTAATTAATCTTGCTAGTTCGTCTTAGCGCTTTCTGGCGTGGCTGTTAGCGTACATTTCATATATATGATAAAAATTGATAAAAATTTGTACGGATACCCACACGTAATGCAAAATTGGGGACTACATGTCACGAAAGGCGGAGGTCGCCAGCGTAAATGGAGAAATGGGGTATTCTGTTGTCAGTAGTGAGCTGTAGCTTCATAATGAGTCGGTCACGAGAGCTCAGTGACTTCGAACGTGGACTAGTCATTGGATGTCACCTGAGTAAGAGAATCATCAAGGATATTTCAAGTATTCTAAAGCGGCCCACGTCGGTTGCTTGTCGTGTGATTGTGAAGCGGAAACGCGATTGAACAACCGCAGCTGAACCAAGGCCAGGCAGACCTCTGACGGATAGGAAACGTGAGTCGAACATTGCGGAGAATGAGTGTAAAAAATCCCTGAGATCAGTGGAAGGAATCACTCATGAGCTCCGAAGTGCTGCCAGCAATCCACCTAGCAAAATGAATGTGCAGTGGGGGTTAAAAAGAAAGGAGTACAATGATCAAGGAGCTCCTCTTACGTCACGCATTACTGCAGTCAGTGCTATGCTAAGCGCAGGATTAGCCGAGCGGTCTGGGGCGCTGTAGTCATGGACTGTGCGGCTGGTCCTGGCGGAGGTTCGAGTCCTCCCTCGGGCATGGGTGTGTGTGGTTGTCCTTAGGATAATTTAGGTTAAGTAGTGTGTAAGCTTAGGGACTGATGGCCTTAGCAGTTACGTCCCATAAGATTTCACACAGATTTGAACACTCTTTTTTTTTCTTTTTTTTGCTATGCTAAGCTTGAGATGGTGTAAACAGCGACGCCGTTGGACTGTAGATGGCTGAAAAAGAGTTATTTGTATGATGTCTCTCGCTATATCCTGTGGCAGTTAGACCTGAACCCAATGGAAAACCTTTAGGATGAGTTAGAACACTGACTTCGCTCTAGACCCCAGCGTCCAACATCACTGCCTTCTCTGATACCAGCTTTTGAGGAAGAATGGGTTGCCATTCCTCCAGAGACATTCAGACGCCTCACTGAAAGCATATCCATCAGAGGTCAAGGTTCAACATAAGGGTGAAGGTTGGACACATCACATATTAATGTATACTAAGAGGTGCCGGATACTTTTGATCACATAACGTATGCAAGGCGAACGAAACACATCATCGGAACAAACTCTCTCGTTGCAAACAACAAGTGAGAGGTACAGGTCTCTTTGGTAGAAACATAACAACACTGCCTCGTAGATACAGTGGACAAGTGCAGACAAAAGTGTCTATATGTTGTGACTCATAATATCATTTGTTTCAGTAAAAAATGTTGAACTCAGAAAGAAACCGTTCTAGTGGAACTACATGACTAAGTATAACCGGAAAACAATGTCTAGGCGCAGACAGACTACATTTCTTAAATACGTATGCTGAGTAACTTTGTTACTGACAACTTTAAGTTCACTGGACAGAGCATTAATGACTCTCTTATTGGTCGCTTAGGGGCGCTGAAGATGGCGTGTAACTCCTACGAGAAAATCATGTGGCCCCTCCACCACCAATGTAAGTCATGGCAGTGAAGCGGTAGGTATGTGCAAGTCACTATCGAGATTTTCACATGCGAGTACAGTCTAAGAACTAAAACAGTGCGGCGAGATCGGTTACAATGTTTTGTTCGCTTAACCACAAAGCAATGTCGCCTTTAAAAAGCCTAAGATAGTGATATGAGTATGATTATTACGAACAATCTATCAGAGTATTCTTGATAGGATAAGTATATGTTAAATTTAGCTTCTACCTTTGGCTAAAGTGTCAGACTTAGGAAGTGTACTAAGTGGGGATGATGATACGGTGCTGACAGGAAACAACAAAATTATTTGAATATTTGATTTCTGTTAGGTTCAGCACCTGCTATATTATGTACAAACGAAGAAAAGGTCTTATACCATAGCCGCACTGAATCGTAATTTACCATTTTATCACGAGTTGTACCGACCATACGCGTTTAAATGACACTTTTTCTGGTTTTCTTGAATAACTCGAAAACTGCGGCTTCTAGTGAAATAGTTCTCCAGTACAAAAATAAACCACACTGAATGCCCAACAAAAAGGTGCTATTATTTTTTTTTCTCTAGGACTAATAGTTTCTGCTTTACAGGGAATGGAATACCCTCAGGTTATTAGCAATATTGTTTCAACGGAAAAAATTAATGTGGGCTACCAACAAGTATTAAATATGTGTACAGCGTCTAAGTGCAGTAGAGCCATATTGAGGGATAAATTGTGTCCTAGGGGTGTAATTTGGTAGAAAGGGGGGGATTCGAAATGCATACGAAGGTAGGTCGTTGGACGGTGGTGTTCATTCATTTCCCTCCAGTATATGCCTGTAAACTGAAGATCAAGCAGGTGATTTCCCATGCTATGTTCCCCATTACATCACAAGAAGCAACTACAGGGTGTTCCACGATGTTGCACCGACTTTCCACTGCGCTGTCTATGAACCACTGGCGACGCAGTGTTTATTTTCAACGAAATGCGTTAATACAACTTGGAATGCAGATATGAGTTACTACTGACGCCAATGCTAGAAACGCATATGGGCAGAAGCTACGTAAATCTCTCCTCTCTTTTCTACACTGCTAGACCGGAAATTGATGTTTAGTTATTCCGTACAGCAGATGTAGTATCCTTCCAGGAAAGGCAACTTCCCCGATCACGAGCACTGCTCGCTTTTCAGTTTACAGACACACTACGCTTCACCAGCGTTTCGTGCCCATGTGAATAGACAAATCAATTTCACTGAGCAAGTCTTTAATTAATGGAATTATTTTCTGTCCATGAAATGAGATTTTTATTTGCAGTTGTGAAGTTAGCTTTTATGTAAAGTACGTTCCTGATGTGTGTGTGAATTCCTAAGGGACCAAACTGCTGACGTCATCGGTCCCTAGACTTACACACTGCTAACACTACCTTAAACTAAGTTATGCTAAGAACAACACACACACTCATACCCGATGGAGGACTCGAACCTCTTGCGGGAGGGACCGCCCAATCCGTGAGATGGCACCTCAAACCGCGCTGCCACTTCGTGCGGCTGTACGTTCCTGAAACCAAAGGCTGAGAAGTGTTTAATTGGTAAGTGTGATGTTGCCAGTGATCTATGAAATGTTGATCACTGTGCAGTGTGTTTGGACTCGTAAATCTGGCACCTTACTGCTGTCTACCGTTGAAAGCGTATTGCAAATCCATGTAAATTTATTTTAGTCAGCTGGTGGAGAATTAATAAATTACCGGAAAGTTACTGCATTCTCTCACCATTAATTGTGTTACTGGCAGACTGCATAAATCATTTCCATTTAGGAACTGCTAGCACTCATAGAGTGGACTGCACTGGGAAGATTCACTTACCACAAGTTCACAGTTTACCTTCGGAGATGGGTGTGAATACGTTGGCTGGGACTGGAGTTATGATGTTAAAGTCTAGATCAGTAGTCTGCTGTAATACATTGTTCGACTCAGGTTGAAATATTTGGAGTTCTACAACACCTAGATGACCTGCGTCTACTGTAGGGGAGGAGAGTTTAAGCCTCTGGGCCTTCGCAGATATTGGGAGAGCTGAGGCTGCAATGGTGCATTTAATGTCCCTCATGCTGTGAAAAGGATTCCAGACAATGATAGTGAAGACAATGAAATCGACATAGCTGAGCAGACACTGACAGCATATTACACCTGGAATGGGGTTTTCAGTGTCGTAGATATTTGGCAGCTCCAGTGGTTAAGCTTTCTAACGTAATAGCTCACATAACAATGCAAAAAACTACTCACTTAAGAAACTGAAAGTTACTTCACTGTGTACACATGGGCTCATGAAGCTAATTTGTCTATTCACATAAGAGAACCGGAGAGGAACTTTTGGGAAAGTATAGTCTACCTGTAAAGTAAAAAGTGAGCAGCGCTCGTGTTGGGAGGAGTGGCCTTTTCCGGAAGGCCATTACAAGTGCCGCACAGGATGACTAAGAATCTAGCAGTGTAGAACACTGTACACGGAGTTACGTAGATTCTGCCCATATGCGTATCGTGCATTAGTGGTATTAGTAACTCATATCTGCATTCAGTGGCATGTTATAGCATTTTGTGGAAAACAAAAGTGTGTCGCCAGTGATCCATAGGTCGCACTGTGGGGGTTGATATAACATTGTAAATACCCTGTAGTTATTCTCGTGACGTAGAGTGGAGATAGAGGGGGATATCGACTGCTTGATCCTTGACAAACATATGAAGCAGGGAAGTGAATGAACACAATACGGCGACTTACCTACCCTTGAACTTCTACCCCCCTCCCCCCTATTCACTCTGTTGTACCTACGTAACACAATTTATGTTGTCCTAGGCAGCGAGTGTTGTGCTCAAGGGAAGTGTCATAGGACTGCTTTTATTGTCTGTACACATAAATGATCCGACGGACAACGCGAACAGTGACCTACGGCTACTGGCTAACGAAGCTGTGGTGTGTTGATTGACTGTAGGAGGATACAAGATACCTTTTTGGCGATTTCTAGTTAGTTTGGTGAATTGCTGCCTGCCCTAACTGAGAAAAACAGAGTTAATGCTGATGAGTAGCAAAAACCATCCCTTCATGTTCGTATATAGCATTGGTGGTGTTCTGCTTGACACACTAACGTCGATAAACTATCTAGTTGTAACGTTGCGAACCGAGCGAGGTGGCGCAGTGGTTAGCACACTGGACTCGCATTCGGGAGGACGATGGTTCAATCCCGTCTCCGGCCATCCTGATTTAGGTTTTCTGTGATTTCCCTAAATCGTTTCAGACAAATGCCGGGATGGTTCCTTTGAAAGGGCACGACCGATTTCCTTCCCAATCCTTCCCTAACCCGAGATTGCGCTCCGTCTCTAATGACCTCGATGTCGACGGGACGTTAAACACTAACCACCACCACCCACCACCTTGTAACGTGATATGAAATGGAACGAGCACGTAAAGACGGTTGTAGGACTAGGTGAATGGTCGACTTCGGTTTGTTGGGAGGGTTTTTGGAATGTGTACCTCGTCCATAAAGGGCTTCGCTTACGGAACACTAGAGCGACACGTTGTTTAGTATTGCTCGAATCTTTGAGATCCCTGACAGGTCGCATTGAAGTAAGACATCGAAAGAATTCAGAGGCGAGATGCTGAAGTTCTTACCGGTAGGTTCGATAAAGACGCCTGTATTATGGAGACGCTTCGGGAACTTAAATGGGAACCCCTGAAGGAAAGGCGACGTTATTTTCGAGGAACACTGTTGAGCCGGCCAGTGTAACCGAGCGGTTCTAGGCGCTTCAGTCTGGAACCGCGCGGCCGCAACGGTTGCAGGTTCGAATCCTGCCTCGGGCATGGATGTGTGTGGTGCCCTTAGGTTAGTTAGGTTTAAGTAGTTCTAAGTTCTAGGGGACTGATGACCTCAGATGTTAAGTTCCATAGTGCTCAGGGCCATTTGAAACATTTTTGAACACTGTTGAGAAAATTTAGAGAACTGGCATTTGAAGCTGGCCGCAAAACTAGCCTACTCCCGTCAACGTATATTTCGCATAATGACTATGAAGATAAGAGAAATAAGGGTTCGTCTGGAGCCATATGGTAGTTGTTTTTCCTTCGCTCCATTTACAGATAGAAAAGGAAAGGAAATGGCTGGCAGTGATATAAGGTACCCTCGCCACACACCATAATGTGGATTATGTATGTATATGGCGATGTATTATTGCAACAAGAGTTCAGAGACACTGTCTTCAATTCAGTTGTAACACTAAATCAACTTTTTTTTTTTTTTTTTAATTACAACGAGCGGAAACAGAGCTAATTTGTATGACGTACTGATACAGCATTAGAGTTCTGAAACAATACACATGGGTGAATCAAAGAATTAGAATGGCATTAGATGCGTATTATGGGTCACAGTGGGATGTAATATAGGAAAGTACAAATGAATAATGACGTTACCATAATATCCTGACTGCTAGCGGCTCGCCATCTTGGAAGCTACGAAATACGCACAGCTATTAGCAGGGAGACGAATCGTCATCCTCTGTGACTCATAATCTGCTATTGCTAAACCTTTGACGCAGGGAAGTACAACAAGAACAGTCATTCAGCACCGGTACTGCACAGACCTTAAATTACACTGGACGCGACGCCCTTACACGACACCTCCTTGCTGAGCCGGTGGGAATGCTTGCCTGACATATACACTCCTGGAAATTGAAATAAGAACACCGTGAATTCATTGTCCCAGGAAGGGGAAACTTTATTGACACATTCCTGGGGTCAGATACATCACATGATCACACTGACAGAACCACAGGCACATAGACACAGGCAACAGAGCATGCACAATGTCGGCACTAGTACAGTGTATATCCACCTTTCGCAGCAATGCAGGCTGCTATTCTCCCATGGAGACGATCGTAGAGATGCTGGATGTAGTCCTGTGGAACGGCTTGCCATGCCATTTCCACCTGGCGCCTCAGTTGGACCAGCGTTCGTGCTGGACGTGCAGACCGCGTGAGACGACGCTTCATCCAGTCCCAAACATGCTCAATGGGGGACAGATCCGGAGATCTTGCTGGCCAGGGTAGTTGACTTACACCTTCTAGAGCACGTTGGGTGGCACGGGATACATGCGGACGTGCATTGTCCCGTTGGAACAGCAAGTTCCCTTGCCGGTCTAGGAATGGTAGAACGATGGGTTCGATGACGGTTTGGATGTACCGTGCACTATTCAGTGTCCCCTCGACGATCACCAGTGGTGTACGGCCAGTGTGGGAGATCGCTCCCCACACCATGATGCCGGGTGTTGGCCCTGTGTGCCTCGGTCGTATGCAGTCCTGATTGTGGCGCTCACCTGCACGGCGCCAAACACGCATACGACCATCATTGGCACCAAAGCAGAAGTGACTCTCATCGCTGAAGACGACACGTCTCCATTCGTCCCTCCATTCACGCCTGTCGCGACACCACTGGAGGCGGGCTGCACGATGTTGGGGCGTGAGCGGAAGACGGCCTAACGGTGTGTGGGACCGTAGCCCAGCTTCATGGAGACGGTTGCGAATGGTCCTCGCCGATACCCCAGGAGCAACAGTGTCCCTAATTTGCTGGGAAGTGGCGGTGCGGTCCCCTACGGCACTGCGTAGGATCCTACGGTCTTGGCGTGCATCCGTGCGTCGTTGCGGTCCGGTCCCGGGTCGACGGGCACGTGCACCTTCCGCCGACCACTGGCGACAACATCGATGTACTGTGGAGACCTCACGCCCCACGTGTTGAGCAATTCGGCGGTACGTCCACCCGGCCTCCCGCATGCCCACTATACGCCCTCGCTCAAAGTCCGTCAACTGCACATACGGTTCACGTCCACGCTGTCGCGGCATGCTACCAGTGTTAAAGACTGCGATGGAGCTCCGTATGCCACGGCAAACTGGCTGACACTGACGGCGGCGGTGCAAAAATGCTGCGCAGCTAGCGCCATTCGACGGCCAACACCGCGGTTCCTGGTGTGTCCGCTGTGCCGTGCGTGTGATCATTGCTTGTACAGCCCTCTCGCAGTGTCCGGAGCAAGTATGGTGGGTCTGACACACCGGTGTCAATGTGTTCTTTTTTCCATTTCCAGGAGTGCACATTGGTACCTGGCCACCTCCATGTTCTGTCGGCGACGGCAACCTAATAACAATGATACAGGTTCTTATACGGGTGGTCTCTTGCCCTCCTTCATTGTTTTGTTGTTCTTAATGGATCCTAGAGATAAAGGATCCCTAGACATAAAATTGATCGTTTATAGATGGTTGCGTCATATCTGGATAAAGACAGCCCTCCCAGTTGACAGCAAAACAGCAGTGAGAAATTCTATGCCTTTCCCCTCCTGGTACCTAGACGAAACAACATGTATTCGTGGTTATCAGCTGGTGCTGACGGGAAAATTTTCAATGTTTTGTGTCTCGCCTTAGTGTGCATCAGTTCGGAGGGCAACTTTCCGTGCTGATAACCGTTCTTGCCACAAAATGACAATTCGTGCCGGTCTAAGCGTGAAATGACCCTTACAGGCATACTGACAGAATAAACGGTGTACATTCCCGCATTATCCCGTTAACGACTGGAGTCACAACGTGTTCTAGTGAAATACACTGAGAGTGCGGGTTAATTTTTATCTTCATTACGTAGCGATTTCATGCGATCAGTATCGGTAAAAAGATCTCACATCAAGAAAACCCAGATAACGCAAGTCATGAGCGTGGATCAAACCTTTTTTTAAGGAAATTATGTATAGGTTAAGTATGAAGGGTCATCTATCACAGTTTGTCGTAAAAATGACATGACAATATACCAGCCAATGTAACAACCGACACATTAGAGAAGAAATATCTCTACGGTGACTTTAAGCAGTACATACTAGTACCAACATAGAGATGGAGAATCTCAACAGAATTTACTAGGGGAAAAGCTCTTAAGTTATAACCATATCAATATCTTACCATCGCTTTTGTACGATTACGTCGCTGTGGAAGATGTAAACTACATTTTGGTTCAAAATGGTTCAAATGGCTCTGAGCACTATGGGACTTGACATCTGAGGACATCAGTCACCTACAACCTAGAACTACTTAAACCTAACTAACCTAAGGACATCACACACATCCATGCCCGAGGCGGGATTCGAGCCTGCGACCGTAGCGGGCGAGCGGTTCCAGACTGAAGCGCCACGCCGGCCGGCAAACTACATTTTCTGCAGCTGAAAAAACTGACAGCGTAATGTGTACCTAAAATTCCTGACGTTTCCTTTCAAAGATCTTTGAACAATCATACGAAAAATGTTGGGCTGCGTTTGATATCAGTGCTTATTTTCAAAACGTATTTTACAAGAGGTCTTTGACAAAGCTATGGTGCTACTACACGTGGTATACTATTCCCGAAGCAAGGGATCCCTAAAAAAATTGTCTAGTAAAGTTTCAAAAGTTTAGAGTAACTTAATGTACCAAATGTAGTTTTTATCACGGGTTACTATAGTAAGTACATGCACATTAATTATAATTCTGTAAATAAGTGAAAGTAACTTCATGACCATATCTATCACTCTGGGAATATCACTAATAATTACCAAAAGTTCAAACAATTGATCGTGTCCTTGCATAATTCCTTTGACAGAAACTCACAGTCTATTAACTGTCGGGTATGATGCATGAGCAGTCACAATTGTCGTAAACTGTAGAAAGCGCTCTTTACTTTGTTCAGAAAAATATATTCACATTACGGGCCACATAAAGTCTGACAGTATTACAGTGTCAGAGTACGTAGAATCACCGATTGCTGAAGATACGTAGTGATTATAACACTGTCAAGGTTTCGTATGTGGCCTTTATTTAACGAGGTTATTCTCCTTTTAAGTGACTCTAATTTGATGTGTCTTCTGAACATCTGCGACAGATAACAGAGTCGTAGGGTACGATTCACATTGGCGTCTACTCAAGACACTTGTGCTGCAACCAAATTCTTAGTTGCGGGAAAAGAAATTATTGTAAACATCCATTAACGTTTGTGTACAATGTATGTTACTATGAAGTTAATAGAGGTTTGGCGATGGTTACAGTGAGTTACAGGTTCCAGGAAGTACAGAAACTGAGCTCCGTGTTGGGTCATGTTCAGGACGTCCGTCCACATTCACTGTTCCCGACATGGCGCATCGTGCAGATAGCATTACCCCTGCAGACAGATACATAACAACTCGACAATTGGCTCTACAATTTTCGTTGAGCATTGGCAGTGACTGTTCTGTGATTGAGACACTTTTATATACACAGGCATGCTCAGGATAGGTTCCACGAGTGCTCATAACAGACGACAAGATTCAAAGAAAACCGATTTCATTAGATCATTTAGGGCAGTGTGCTTCCAAATTTTATCATAAGTTTTGGAGCAATTATCGACAGTTGGAGAGGCCTTCCTATTACGAATAGTTACAGGTGGCGAACAGTCGGTTCGTCACTTTGAGTCAGATACAAAAAGCACGTTAATGGTTTGGCACCACAACAGTACCCAAAAAGTTCCTCTGCTGGCAAAATATAACGACAGTCTCTCGGGACAGAGAGCCACTATATGATGCGTGGCGGTGGGTACGTTGTTCCACTACTAGTCACTTCCCATCCTGTTGCACACTCAAACAGAGCGAGGGAAAGACGAGTGTCTATGTGCCTAATTTATCTGATGTTATTTTCGTGGTCGTTACGCCAAATGTACGTTGGTGGCAGTAGGATCGTTCTGCAGTCGTCTTAAATTCTGGTTCTCTAGATTGTCTCAACAGCGATTCTCAAAAATAACAACGCCTTCCCTTCAGGGATTCCCATTTGACATCCTGAAGTATCTCCGTAATACTTGCATGTTGATACAACTGAACCGGAAATAAATCTGACAGCCCGCCTCTGATTAGCTTCGATGTCTTCCCCGAATCCGACCTTGTGGGGATCCCAAACACTTGAACAGTACTCAAAAATAGGTCGCACTAGTGTTCTGCATGCATTCTCCTTTTCAAATGAACCATACTTTCCTAAAACTTTGCCAATAAACCAAAGTCAACCATTCGCCTTCCCCATTACGTACCTTACATGTTCGTTCCATTTCATATCGCTTTGCAACGTTAGGCCTAGACATTTTACTGACCTGACCGTGTCAACAAGCACACTTGTAATGCAGTATTCGAACATTGCAGGATAGTTTTTGCTACTTATCTGCATTAATTTACACTTTTCTAGAATCAGAGCTAGTTCTCATTCATCGCAACCAACTAGTAATGTTGTCTCTGGTATCTTGCATCTTCCTATAGTCACACAACGACGACACCTTACGGTACACCACAGCATCCTCAGCAACAGCCGCAGATTGCTGCTCTCCCTATCCGTCAGAACATTTATGTATATAGAGGATAATAGGGATCGAACCACACTGTCCTGGGTCACTCCCGACGATATCCTAATCTCCGAGGAAAACTCGCCGGGGAGGACAACGCACGGGGTCCGATTATTTAAGAAGTCTTCAAGATACTCGCACGTCTGCGAACCTATTCCGTATACTCGTACCTCAGTTAACGGCCTACAGAGGGGCACCGATCCCAACGCTTTTCGGAAATTTAGAAATATAGAATCTGGCTGTAGCTCTTCATCCATATTTCGTAGGATATCATGTGAGAAAAGGGGCAAGCTGAGTTTCGCACGAGCGAAGCTTCTTAAAGCCATGTTGATTTGTCGACAGAAGCCTTTCCGTCTCAAGGGAGTTTATTATGTTCAGACTGAGAAAATGTTCAAGAATTCGGCACCAAACTGTATTTCTCGTGGATGTGTTGCCCATAGGGTCAACCAGTAATTCACAGGTATATATGAAGACTCTGAGCAAACTCAAGAACCATTCCTGACGTGTTCGATCTGGCAAGAATCCAAAAACACTTGTTCGAATACGACAATGTCCGCTCGCACAGAAGTCTCAGAGAGTGAAACTACATTGTCAAGTTTGTTTGGATGTCGTCGCCTCATCCACCCTATAGTTCTGAAATCGGACCCTATTTGGGCCACTTAAGAATTCTCTATGTGGGACACACATTGTAAATGATGGGAGAGTACCTTATTCAATGAAAACACGGCTACGAACACAAGACCAGAACCTCTACCAATAGGGGATACATGATCTTACACTATTATGGTGTAAGTCCAAAGAACATGATGGCGAATACGTAGAAAAATAGTACAAGTAAGAGAAATGTTTATTGATGTTGTCACCAAATCATAACTTTTAAGAATACACGTGTTGTGGAAAGATAATTATGAGGTATTATTTATTTAACGATAATGGTAGGGTAACAGAGGCTCTACACCACTTTTGCTATCAAATTAATTTTGCAAATTAATTAATTGATCAGTTAATTACCCCCTGATAAAGTCTTGTGTTTTCCCCAGCTGGCACGTGGGTTCCTTCCCCCACTACCCCTCTCCCGTTCCTCCCCTGTCCAGTCCTTCCTCCCCTCCCCCCCTGCCCACATCCCCCCCCGCCACACCACACAACCCCCCACCCGTGAAAATGGCGAGAAATTCGCTCAGTCTGCGTTGAGCTGCTGAACAGGTAGGATCAATATAGTATTTATTTAAGCTATTTTACCCTGCTTATTTATTTATTCAAGCAATTAGAAATACCACAACCAAAGGACGTCTCTGCCCTCCCACAAAAAAGTGGCGGGAAAAATCGCTCATTCTGTGTTGGACTGTAAAGGTCTCACGACAGTAGGCTAATATAGCGTCAGTCACATTTCATTCAACAATTTAAGGCATTGGAATTTTGTTTAAACAATTTGCAAGAGACAACGCAGTGCACAATATTGCCTATTTAGCCAGTGTGCATGGATAGATTTCACATAGTTTATTTATTTATAAAGGTCACATTACAACTTGCAATTAACGATGTTACACGACTGGTGTTAAAAAAATTCGCAATACCACTCAAGCAGCAGGCAGACTCGAACTCTACACTGAGCGCCCCTTCACCTACAACTCAAAAGAAATGTCTCTCCTTCAGCTACAAGTCGAAATACATCTAAAGACACTTCTATACTGAAAAATACATCGAGTAAATCAACTAAAGACACTTGCACATAGGTGTGGCCGTGAGGTTCTAGGCGCTTCGGTCTGGAACAGCGTGACCGCTACGGTCGCAGGTTCGAATCCTGCCTCGGGCATGGATGTATGTGATGTCCTTGGGTTAGTTAGGTTTAATTAGTTGTAAGTTCTAGGCGACTGATGACCTCAGAAGTTAAGTCGCATAGTGCTCAGAGCCATTTGAACCATTTTTGAACCACTTGCACATATAAATGGACTCTCAAACATTTTCTTCACCAAATAAAATAATCGTTAAATATATGTAAATGTGACCTGCAAAACGCTTTCTAAGGACAGCTGTAGTTTGCTTTGCAGATGACACGCTTACCAAGCCAGTGAAAAATACTGAGCCGGCCGCTGTGACCGAACGGTTAAAGGCGCTTCAGTCCGGAACCGCGCTGCTGCTACGGACGCAGGTTCGAATCCTGCCTCGGGCATGGATGTGTATGATGTCCTTAGGTTAGTTAGGTTTAAGTAGTTCTGAGTCCTAGGGGACTGATGACCTGAGATGTTAAGTCCCATAGTGCTAAGAGCCACTTGAACCATTAAGAGCCATTTGAGAAATACTGTTTATTTAAGCAGTTAGTAGAGATATATTTCACACTTCCGCACCCAATAAAAACAAGGTTTAAATACACGTAAGTGTTGCCTACAAAACGCTGCACAAAGAGACCTGTAGTTTTTTTTGTTTTTCAGATGACACACTTCGAGACGTTCAAGATGTGTGGCAGGAAATACATCGCCTCAACAGACGCTGAAATTCAAATCACTGTCCTACAGACGAGGAACCCGCGTGTCTAATTACCACCCCAACTCACTCGATAAAATAACACCCACTCTATTAATACTAATAAATACTGCTCCCCGCCGCCGTGCGTGCGAGTTTTATGAATGGAACGGAGGCGACATGGATAGCCTCTTGTTACCGCTGACCGCTACTGAAAGAAACCCGGCCGGAAGTCGGGTCACCGACCGTTGTGACGTCAAGGATTACGCCACCGCGTCCAGTACAAAGACTTGCTGGACACATCTCCCCGCCCTGACAAAGAACTGGGACTTCAAGGATCACGCCACCTTACAGTTGGATAAGGGATATCAGGAACGTTCCTTCAACTGCCCTTCTCCACTGTGCACCCATGCAATATGAAGCCCACTGATTGGCTGTCTGTAGAATCTAGTGAGTCCTTATAGCCCCGCCCCCCCCCCCCCCCCCCCAACCTCACTCTCCTCTAGTCCACTGTGAAGATTATAGTTCCGTGTCTCCGTGTCTGTCCATCTGTTTTTAAAAATAAAACACACCAGCTGCAATATCATGTCATGGAGAGTGGTGCCGATAAATGGTGTAGAGAGTCGGAAGACGCAGGATTACCTTGTAAGTAAGCATTCAAAAGTGATTTTCGTAACCTGTGTTCATAAACGAGTTGAAGCATGTGCTAAGCTTTTTTCAGCATTTTCCATGAGATCTTAACTGACCTCAATCAGCAGCTGGAGGCTGAAATACAGCAGAGGCAGTCTCCAGCAGTAGTTGAGACAGTAACACATCTGGAACGGAAGTACATGTATTTTGATGATGTTAAACATATTCTATAAATTTCGTCATTTATGTAGTATGTTCTTGTCAGAGCAAAATATTCTTTGTTCTAGATGAATCAATGGAGGCAACATCTGATGACCTGGAAGAAGTATGTGCCGAAAAGAGAGCCAGAAACCATAACTTCCAGCTTGTAGGCAGCAATTATACAATTTTTTTCTTAAACTTCTGTATAAGTTTTAAAATCAACATCTTGTTGTAGGCAATTTCAGACAGTTCAATCCGTTAGTCCATCTGACGAGGACGAGTTACCAGAATGGATCAGGAAAATTGCTTCAGAAAAAGAGATGCAAAGTCGCTGTGACCTGGCCGCTTTATACGAGGAGGACTTACCTGAGTGGTTGGAGGATATTCCTGAAGACATGGATGATATGCTCATGTCATGGACCCAGAGCGGAAAAGGTACTTAGTCATTATGCTTGTAACGATGTGATCATCATGCATGAAATCTGTATTCCTCTACTTCTTCTCTTTGGGAGGCTGTACTTCATTTACGTTATTCTTTTTGTCTTCTACAATGGTGCCGCAGTTCACTGTGGTTAGGGTACAGGGGGGGGGGGGGCAAATCAAAAGCCACTAATCGCGGCCTGATAAGGCACAGCCAAACAAGGCACCTATAGCCGCAGTGTAAGAAGCTGCTGCAGCCACGGCCGCCGCTCAGCCAGCTCTCGTTGCTGCCCCGACCCCACCTCCGCTCTGCAGTCTCAGGACGGGCAACAGGCTCCCACCCCTTAGGCTAGCGGGTCAGACCTGCAAGAACAATAGCAGCATCGATAACCAAAACAACAGCCAGACAGCTCTCACTGGCCTCACCCAGTAGCGTCACCTCCTCCCCGTCATCTCTTCCCCGTCAGAATCAGTGTGAACGAAAGGTACGCGCACCTCGCCACATACCCTTCAACTACTCACTGCAACCACCTTCGCCAACGGGGTGGACGCAGGCAACATCAAGTTACAGTATTACTAACACCAACCATCCTGTGGCTAGCGGTAGTTCCCTCTCCCGTCCTTTTAGTGAAGGACATAAGAATAGTAATTCTATGCCGCAGTCAGAATATTCATTGATAGCGCACGCGTTTCAGAAGCGAATCTCCTTCACTAGGATTGAGAATGCGGCAGGAGGCTACCGCGACCCTGCTGTGTTTTTAAGACCATGTCTTCCCGTGGTGGAAAGGGGACTCCTCAAGGCTGTGAATGATCCGCAGTATCCGGCCATTAAATGTGTGCATTAAACTGTCGCCCTCCCTCCCTCCCCCCACCCAAAAGATTTTCATTATCTTTGGGGGGGGTGGGGGAGGGGGGAAACGGCGTGATACTGTGGAGCACATCAATCACTGACAAGCGGAGGCCACGACGTTTGGAACGCGGATTTACTGCAAACTTCGTACACTCGTAGTACTCCATGAGGACAACAAAATGTGTAAGCAGTAGAGCGTACTTCTCAAGTGTTATTGAGAAAATCGCAAGATTATGTTCGGTCGTCAAATATATACCTGCGCGTGGCCGTTTTTACCACGAAGCGACGGCAGCCTAGTGGACAGACGACTTTCAGCCGTGATACCGTGCGGACGGGCTCGGCGCGCCGGACAGTGCTCCGCAGATGTTGTTGTTTACCCGCTAGCGGGCTGTCGCGTCGTTGTATTGCCTTATAGTACCTGTACCGACCCGCCATGGCTTTCTCATATCGAAAAGCTACAATCAAACTAACGTTCAACGCATCGTACACGAGACCAAAGGCTCATGAAATTGAACGGTTTCTTCGAGACATCATGCACATAGAGCCGCATGAACTGATAGGCACTCATTTGTCTATTGTATCGAGCACAGTGTACCTCAAACTGATCGACGAAGCAGCCTGCGACAGACTACTCCAACGATCTGCAAACGGCTTTCGCTTCTGTCACTCAAGCGGTAATGTGAGCGTAGTAGGAGTTGACCATGCTGGTCTGGGGGTGAGTACCGTGCGCATCTTTGAACTACCGTTCGAAGTTCCTGCCAACCTTGTCGTTGATGCGCTGCGGCCATACGGCACAGTTCTGAGCCACACAGAGGAGAAATGGAACACATTCGAAACGTACCCTGTCCTTAACGGGGTACGACAAGTGCGCATAGAGCTTAAGAAGCACGTCCCATCATATATTTTCGTTGGTGGCTGCCGCGCAATTGTTATATATGATGGACAACCGAGGACCTGCTCGGGCTGCGGCTAGGAGGGCCATGTTAGAACTGAGTGTCTGCAGCGCAGCCCCAACGATCCACTATGACCTCTCTTCCGCTAACATATGTGGAGGCGGCACGACATGATGTGATGGATGATCAAAACTTGCTACCTCCTCAAGCCGCTGTCAGATCCGTTGGAGAGTCAGCGCCGTCGACGACGCAGCAGCCCAACGGTGCAGAGGTTCCTGCAGCCTCTGCCCACCGCAGCGTCGTAGGCACCCAGCCACCGTCACTGTCGGGATCGGACACAGGGATTCCTAGTTACCGAGACTGTGTCGAGGCCCGCCCTCCAGTGGATGTCGAATGTCGGCCACGAAAGCAAAAATTACCCAAGCGACACAAGAAGAGGCGATTGTCAGTTGAAGAACAGGACACGGATGTGAAGCCGGCCGAAGACATCGACTTCGTTGACTCGTCCACTGCTGCAACGGACTCCAGTGGCATTATTCACCAGAAGGTGCCTGAAGACAAGGAACACTCTCCTGAATCTGGTGGCCCAGAAAACGGGGCGCATTGCGTCGACTCCCAAAATGTGAGCTCCTGTGAAGGCGACCAGCCACCAATGACATCACAATCCTCTCTTGGTGATTGGGCAGACGATATGGAGGCAGATGATGCACAGCAAACATCGATATCTCCACCAGAGCCCATGGCTGACATTTAGCCCAGAGGGCTCTGCCAGTCAGGGACTCATTCGGCACAATAATGCACAGCGTGCAGCTGGATGGCTGTGTAGTGAGTGAGATCACTGTGGGCTTCACCAGCACACTGCCTCCACCACTTGATATGTCTCAGTCATACCGTGTGGGAACAGTCAATGTAAATGGTGTCCACTGTCAATACCCGCATGTTACACGACATGATCAGAGCGGCAGACTTGGACATTGCCCTTCTCCAGGAGGTCCGTCCCGAGCTGCGTTCAGACCTATATGGCTACACCACCTACAGCCTACCCTCAGGTGATGGCGCAGGAGGAACGGCCATCCTTCTCCGCGATGGCATAGACGCGACGGACGTGACGTACTTGCCGAACGGGCGAAGCATCGCTCTCACACTTGGCGCAGTCCGCCTCATTAACGTCTACGCTCCTTCCGGTAATTCGCACCATGGCGACAGGCATGTCTCCTATTCGGAGGAGGTAGCCCCACTTTTGCAAGGAAATATGGACCATTACATAGTGGGCGGCGATTTTAACAGTGTCCTGTGGCCCGAGGACCAGATAGCGCATTACGTCACATGCCCGGCTCTACAAGCATTGATACGTGACCGTGCGCTCCACGACACATGGCTCTTACATCATAGGACCCAGAGTGGATATACGCACTTTACCAGCTATTCTGCCAGTCGTCTGGACCGGATATACGTCTCGCGTGCCCTCCGCATAGCAACCCGTGATGCAGAACTCTGGCCGACGGCCTTCACGGATCATCTCGCGTACATCTGCACTGTCACCTTACCCCGACAACTCACAAGACGCAGCAGGGGCCCGTGGACGCTGAACGTCTCCCTCCTTCGCGAGGAAGCGTGTCGGCGAGCAGTCACTGACACGTGGCGTCGATGTATCAGGCGCCTGCCCATATATGCTTCCACGTTGCTGTGGTGGCTCGGATGTGTCAAACCTGCACTCCGAAACACCCTGATGGCCTACGGGCGTGACAGATCGAACTGGCAAAGGGCAACATCGGACTTTTACTGTATAGCGTTACGTGAGCTGGCGACGCAACCGCCGTCTCCCGGACGTCAGATGTCCGTACAACGCATCAAAGCTCGTCTACTCCGCATCAGGACAGAGCAGCTAGAAGGTGTCCGCATCCGTGCGCGAGTGCAAGACTGTCTCCCCAACGAAACGGCGTCAGTGTATCACATTGTGTGCGAGAGGCGCCACCGCAAACGTCAACTCATTACGGCGGTAAACACGGAGGAGGGCGGCCGCGCAGTGACACAAACGGACATCGCGCACACGTTCGCCAGACACTATGGGACCTTGTACATGGAAGATCCGTGAAACGTACGTGATTATGACGTGCTGTTGCACGATTTTCCCGCCCCTCGGGACGTGGCACCCGATGATAGTCTGCTGTTGCCCATTACATCCGACGAGCTGATATCGGCCTTGGCACGTGGTGCACCGAACAAGTCGCCTGGACCGGACGGTTTACCCCTGGAATTCTACCGCACTTATTACGACCTTATGGGCGAAAGTGGCTCGAAATGTTTCAAGACCTGATCCGCCCTGATTTCACTGTCCCCGCAGAATTCAAAGAAGGCATCTTGTTCCTAGTACCGAAACCGAATTGTGGTTGTAGGTGGCAGGACCTTCAGCCACTCACACTCCTCAACAACGACTACAAGATCTTTGCCCGCATCCTCCGCGCGCGTCTCCACGCCGCTATCGGGAAAGCCATCCACACCGGTCCGACATTTTTAGGTGGTGTCAGCAACATTCATACGGCGTTAGGAGCATACCGCGATGTAATTGCTTTGACGGCGGCCTGCAAAATACGAGGCGCCCTTGTCACCGTAGATTTTGACCACGCATTCGACCGCGTCGACCACGGCATCTTACGCGCAGTTTTGCAACATATGGGCCTCTCTCCAGAGTCTGCACAGGTGGTCCATCGACTGGTCCACGGAGCGCGCTCCCGCATGATGGTCAACGGTTATCAATCTGGTCACATTGTTGTTGGACGGTCAGTGCGACAAGGGTGCCCCCTGTCGGGTATTTTATTTGCTGCAGCGCTTGAACCAGCTTTACATGGTCTACGGCAGCGATTAACTGGTATTTCCTTGCGGGACGTGACCTTTCGTTGTGGTGCATTCGCCGATGACGTGATGTTCCTGGCCAGATGAGAGGATGAAATGCATATGGAGCTACAGTGGCTACGCCAGTACGGGGCGGTCGCAGGGAGCGTCATCAACGTGAAGAAGACAAAATACATGGATGTCGGAGGGGGGCTTTCCCACACAACGGCGGTGCCCTGTGACAAGATGCCCGTACTCAAGTGTTTAGGAGTGCAATTCTATAGCAATGTCCGCCGCACGGCGGCGGCTACGTACCGCCGGCTCCTACACCAGACACGTGCTCTGCTGCAGGACAACAAACTGCGTCGCTTGGATATGCTCCTCCGAACACGTTATGTCAACACCTATCTTGTCTCCAAACTGAAGTATTTTGCACATGTCCTTCCCTTGACGGCCACGATGGCCGACAGATTTCAAGCAGCATATGGACGTTTGGTAAGCACCGGTCTGGTTTTTAAAGTCCGATACACCACCCTGACACTACCGCAGCGGGCGGGCGGTATTGGTTTAATTCATGTATATAACCGTGCGCGATCGCTTTGTCTCAGCACTATGCGTCGCACGTGGACCTCTGCCCACGCCACTCTGACGGGCACCCTCATAGCGTAAGTGGCACCACGCTCTCTGCATCCCCCGGTTTCTGTTGGACACATTTCACCGGCACTCACCCACATCAGAGAGTTCTTGATTGACTTCAGCTACTTACGGTCAGAACTTCCGACGACACGGAAGCCCAGCACGAAAGACTATTATCGCCTCTATCAGCAGCAGCAACCTGTAAACACGGTTGCCCACAGACATCCTGAAGTTGCCTGGAACACGGTGTGGCGAGCGGTACACACGGCTTTTCTACCCACGACGGTGCGTTCATTGTGATTGTGAATGGGAAGTTCGCTACTCGTCAGAGGCTACATTCCATACATCTGACGGACGACCCCTTGTGTCCGACATGCTCAGTCGTTGACTCGGATGCACACCGTCTGACTTGTGCCGCGACCAGCGAGTGCTGGCTACTGACGCAGCGCATGCTGGCCTTACTCTTGCGGCGATTGCCGGAGTCTATCTCCCCTGATGATACATTGCGCCCCGACGGAGTATACTTTCCATCAACCAGGACGCACGTCGTTAACTGGCTAAAAGGCATGGCCCTTTAATACATATTTCGCGATGCTCCCAAAGGCACACTCGACTTTTGGTCCCTACTGATGACGACACATGCAGCTTTCAGCCGCCACCCGAAGTACACAACTCGTTTCGCAAATTATTTAGGTTCATTATTTGAGGATCCTCCTGCGCACTGGGGCGTTCCGCGTATGAGACGCTGAAAATGAAGAAGAATCCTGGAGCATATTGATCCTCTACGGACGGAATAGGGGGGAGCCCCTCCCAACAGACGAGAAGACGACTCGGACGCTCGGCTACGGCAGTTGTAGGATCTTTCTTTGTAATGAAACAAAAATAAATCTACAAATACAATACAAAATGAAAATAAGAAAAAACAAAAAAGTGGTTAGCGTTCAAACCCCGTAATGATCGAAGGATCAGGACGAGGATGTAGTGGGTTTGTCTATGTTGTTTTATTTATTTATTTAATTTTTGTAGATTTTTAATTTTTTTAAAATTTTTATTTTGTGTTGTATTTATGGATTTATTTTGTTTCATTACAAAGAAAGATCCTACAACTGCAGTAGCCGAGCGTCCGAGTCGTCTTCTCGTCTATTGGGAGGCCAGCATGCGCTGCGTACCATTTAGGCTGCCCCCGCTTCATGGTAAAAATGGCCACGGGCAGGTATATATTTGACGACCGAAAATAGTCTTGCGTTTTTCTAATAACGCTTGCGAAGTACGCGCTACTGCTTACACATTTTGTTGTCCTCATGCAGTACTACAAGTGTACGAAGTTTTCAGTAAATCCGCGTTCCGAATGTCGTGGCCTCCCCTTGTGAGTGGTTTCGTGAATACACCTTGAGAGCTGTAATGGCCTGGTTTTCCAAGATGGGAGTTAGAGGATCAGCTAAAGCACTCAGCCGAGTACTACACCTGGATAGCCATGCACATGTCTGTGATCCAGTAAATGGAGGGTCCAGCTATATTAAGGTTCCTAAGGATATGGCCCATAAGAAGGCATAAATTAATGTTGAAATTAAAACCGACCAGGATTGTTTTGCATGGTCAATCATGGCTTGCGAAAGAATTTACAATTACTGGAATCATCTGCAGCGCAAATCTCTATACTGCATGGGTATTGACGTTAATTCAAACGGTTCAAATGGCTCTGAGCACTATGGGACTAAACATCTATGGTCATTAGTCCCCTAGAACTTAGAACTACTTAAACCTAACTAACCTAAGGACATCACACACATCCATGCCCGAGGCAGGATTCGAACCTGCGACCGTAGCGGTCGCGCGGCTCCGGACTGAGCGCCTAGAACCGCTAGACCACCGCGGCCGGCTGACGTTTGACAGTATCTAGTTCCCTGTCAAGATTCAGGGAATGCCTAATTTTGAGGCTCCGAATACCGGAATATCAGTTCATGTTTATGGCCTGGAGAAACTCTATTCAGATGAGCAGAACAAACATATAGTCGTTGGCCTCCTCAATTTCTTAAAATTTGCTGGTGAGCATAAGATGCATGTAAACATCCTCTCACTCGCCGATGAGCAAAATAAGGAGAAAGGCAATTATCATTATGCGACTCTTCAGGCTTTCCCGGCGGATATGTTGTAAATAGTCTTCACGGGTGTACCGCCGGATGACGTGCAAATCTCACAATATTTCCTCGGAGCAACTGTCCGACATCATCAGGTGGTTGAACCTCACTAGTGGCTAGGTACGACTGAAAAGATCTGCATGTCGACGCCGCTGTATATAGAACACGCGTGTGAAGATTGCGCAGTCGCGGGAACCACGTGTGCGCAAAATTTGGCAGATAGATGGCGCCAGACTCAAACGCCCTCTGCCGGGAAACGCAGAGCGGCTGTTCTGCGCATGCGCTGACGCTGTGTTTACTAACATGCTGCCAAAGTTATGACGGGTCTATTATCGAAAGCTCTTTGTTTCTCGTCGTGATTTAACAGCGGCCAATGCAGGGTTCCAGGCTGTACTCAATTGAAATCCCGCATCCCTGTTGATAAGGTTATCAGCTGTACGGATATGTATTGCTTCCTTAATGACACAATCCCAGAAAGAGGATGCTGGGGATAAAACTTCCGTCTTTTCATAAATCATGTGATGTCCTGTATTCAGACAGTGTTCTGCAATTGCAAACTTCTCCGGTAGGCGTCGGCGTCTATGACGCTGATGTTGATCGCAACGTTCTTGTACTGTGGGACATGTCTGATCTTTATATGCTCTTAGGCTGCCATTATCGGATCTCTTAGTAAGTTTCGATGTTGTGTCTTTATTTACAAAGGTGCCTTTGCAGGACTCTTTAGAGCTCATTAGTAACAAGTTTGAGGAGGACATAGTGGCACTGTTTAAACATGTGCTTACTTCAACATACTTCTTATTTCAAGACCAATATTTTGAACAAGTGCACGGTGTCGCCATGGGGAGCCCTCTTTCTCCTGTGGTGGCCAATTATTTTAAGGAGGACTTTGAAGATAAAGCACTACAGTCAGCTACTCTCAAACCCTCTTGTTTTCTGCGGTATGTTGACGATACGTTTGTGGTGTGGCCACACGGACTGGATACTCTACCTACGTTTATTCAACATTTAAATTCACTCCATCCGAATATTAACTTCACTATGGAAGTGAAAAAAGATGGCACTTTACCTTTTCTTGATGTTTTGGTGCGAAGGAAAGCAGATGGAATTTTGGGACACAGTGTACGCCGCAAGCCAACGAAAACAGATCTATATTTGCAGACCACAAACTGTCATCATCCAGCACAATGCGGTAGTGCATTACGTACGCTAGTTCATGGAGCGCGTGTGGTATCTGACTCTGAAAGCCTGCCGAGTGAGATGCAACATTTGAAGACAGTCTTCCGTCAAAACGGTTATTCTGAGAGACAGATACGTAATGCATTCAGGCCCAAGCGAGTTCAATCTATGGAGCAGAATGAAGATACGAAGACATCCACCACCTTGGCCTTCTTGCCGTACTTTGGTGCCATGTCGTCAAGAATCGGAAGAGTCCTTGAAAGATATGACATCAAGTGTGTTTTGCGACCATCTGCAAAACTGAGGAACCTGTTAGGTTCGGTTAAGGATGATCTCGGTCTGAGGAAACGTGGTGTGTACAAGATTCCTTGTCAGTGTGGGGCGGCATATATAGGTCAGACATGTCGCACAGTACAAGATCGTTGCGATCAACATCAGCGTCATACACGCCTACGCCAACCAGAGAAGTCGGCAATTGCAGAACACTGTCTGAATACAGGACATCACATGATTTATGAAAAGACGGAAGTTTTATCCCCAGCATCTGGGATTGCGTCATTAAGGAAGCAATACATATCCGTACAGCTGATAACCTTATCAACAGGGATGCGGGATTTCAATTGAGTACAGCCTGGAACCCTGCATTGGCTGCTGTTAAATCACGACGAGAAAGCAAAGAGCTTTCGATAATAGGCCCGTCATAACTTTGGCAGCATGTTAGTAAACACAGCGTCAGCGCACGCGCAGAACGGCCGCTCCGCGTTTCCCGGCAAGAGGGCGTTTGAGTCTGGCACCATCTATCTGCCATTTTTTGCGCATGCGTGGTTCCCGCGCCTGCGCAATCTTCACGCGCGTGCTCTATACACAGCGGCGTCGACATGCAGATCTTGTCAGGCGTACCTAGCCACCAGCGAGGTTCAACCTCCTGATGATGTCGGACAGTTGCTCCGAGCAAATATTGTGGGATTTCCACAACGTCATCCGGCGGCACAACAGTGAAGACTATTTACAATTGTCATTATGTTTGGATCAAAGACGTTTCCCAACTTCCACTCTCTCAATTATTCTCACAAGTTTAAAAAGCATATTTGTTTCAGGTGCCTCCATGCCTTTTCGACAAGCGTGTATTTAGCAAAGCAGGTAGTGCATTCCGCTTGCAATGGGGCGGTATGTCTTATTATGCGTACTCACGAAAGCAAATTCGTAAAATTTAAAAATGCTGACCATCAGGGGTGATGCCTGTTTGTGGTATTAGTCGGCTTTCAATACCTCCTCGCTGCTATGACCCGCTGTGAAGGTCACTTACAGCCTTTACAGAAAAACATGTGCCGTATGTGACAATGTACGAAATTGTGTCATTATATGATTCAAATGTTAACCGCTACAAATCTTATGTCAGGGATAATCCCGCGGTTTGGCTGCTCACTGAGCTTGTGAAACTCAGCTTCACAGCGACCACGTTCCTATGACCTAATCGAAGGAGAATGAAGATTTGTACAATAACGCGGTTGACTGTCATATTTTTGGGCTACCGTTAGATAGAAAGGTGGAAACTCCTCGTAGCGACCACTGTTATCTTACGGGGAACTTCTGTGGTGCAGCTCAAAATACGTGTAATCTGAAGTACTAGCTACGAAAACACATACCTATTTTCTTTCATAACGTAAGCGGATGCGACCCCCAGATTCTTGTTGAGAACTTGACTGATGCATGCAGAAAAAATCGGATCAGTGTCCTGCCTGATAGCGTCAAGAAACATAGGCCTATTTCATTCTCCAAACGAATGAGGTCAAGAGTTTCACTCCGCTTCTTACGTTTTATGCAGGAGCCACTCCAGAAACTCGTTGAAACTCTACCTCGGCAGGATGTGAACATCACTCGAGCTGCAATTTCTGACGAGGAAAAGTTTCAGTTTGTGACTAGGAAGGAGGTTTTTCCATACGAGTATTTGAATGGTACTGCAAAATTCAGCGAAACGAGGCTACCCAGCATAACTTCAATCTCCAGCAATATTGCAGGTGATGCCATAAATCATGCGTCTGAGCATGAGCGTGCTGTAAATGTCTGGCGGGTATTCAACATCTCCACTTCAGGAGAATAGGCACCGCTTTACATGGATACAGAAGTGGACCTGCTTGGGGATGTTTTCTAGAAATGCCGGAGTCTATGCGTGGCCACATATTCTCTGCACACATATTCACTGCATCTGGATTGTCTTGAGATACAGCTCACATACTATCTGCTACTAGCCATCCAGTCCGATTAGTTTTTAAGTGTAGATGTATCTACAGCCATCCATTTCGTTGTAAATTATTTTACCTGTTTGGCTGGAATTTCTTTAATATTAGTATTAGTGTAAGAAAATAGAACATTTGCATTAGTTATAGTCCTATATATTGAAAGGGTACAGTACCACCCGACATTGAAAATAGGTACAACATTCTTCGTTATTCTTGTCAGAACAACATATTTTTTGTAATAATAACTCAGATTCACTTAATACACCGAAGCTGGATACCAGTGTAGGAAAGAAGGACAATTTATTTATTTAATTGATCACATGTGCAATCCCACAAAATAAATCCCTATATCCAATTTGGTGAGATCTGCGAAATGAATGACTGTATGGTCGTCTGCTAACCGCAGGTAGAGAATGTGCAATATATGATCATCTTTGAGACGGTCCTTTGATCACCTTTGGTGGAACCAAAGAGATGAAATTTACCTGAGCTTTGAGCGCCTGAAATGTGGCTGGCCAATACGGTAGCATGGTACTCCCCCACCTTGAGGGAGGTGCGAGATGACCTAAAGAACGGCCATGTTTCAGCACTCTGGCGCTGAATCTTGTGTTGGTAAGACCTGTCTTAGGTGTGCTCCGTAAAGACAAAAGAGTGGAGAGAATCGTATGCATGTGGAATACTTAAGAGTAGTTTGGAATAATTGTTTCTCTATTTCAGGAACTTTTGGGGGGAGAATTAAATGAGAGGCAGGTAATATTAAGAGGATCGTAGTAATCTTCGGAAGTGACCAATGTTCACAATGAAACCACGTGTAACAATAAGTTGAAATACTTGCGAGTGCTAGTACTAAGTTGAAATACTTCCGAGTGCTAAAGTTAAGCTGAATTACTGGCGTGTGTACTATAAGTTGGAAATGTTTAAGAAATGGCGTGTGCAGGACCAGAAATTAGAGACGAGTATTTCCACGAGGTGAGTACTGCGTGAGTCTCAATCTGTGTATGAGACAAAGGATAAAGAGAAGTTCTCGTCCATGGCATCAGTTGAGGACTCGCGTGTGTGACGAATAAGTTCTTAATATTACTTTGCGTGTTATGTTTCCGTGTGACGCTAGATTCAAACTCTAATACTCTGAGAGAGAAGCAAGGTGAGTCAGCCGTCTATCCAGCAACACCACCAGGCTTTCAATGCACAGGAAGACGTGCATATATCGTCCAGAGTTCGTAGTAGGAAAGAAAAGTTACGAAGTGGGGCAGTGGCGTGTGAAACTGGGATAAATACTAATTGAAGTGGGGAAGCTGAGAGTGAAGTGATTCTAACGTTGTGACTATTATTTGTGGTTGTATTCTATGTTGCCAGTGCGATGTATTTCACGTAATTTAATTATGTGTGGTTTGCATGGGAGAGTAGCAAGATAGGTTCAGAAGCAGTGGGTTATGCATGTTACTTTTTGTACCGCTCGGTCTGGAGCAAATTTTCTTGATGATGGGTGTGAGAGTCGAAATGTGAGATACAGCAAAAGATACAGCATCCTGTCCAGAAAGTGCACTGTAGCGTTAGATAATTACGAGACCATAAGATAGAGAATCGCCTATGTAAAGCCATGCCCACTGGGCGGAATTTCTCATTTGTAATTGTTGTATAAAATGTAATGGTGTGTTTAGGTTATCTTTGAATCATAATAGAATTTATCGGAATAAAAAAGATAGTGAAAAGAAAAAGATTGGTGGCCTTGTTCTTCGAATAGTGTGTAGTCACGATATCCAGAATTTATAATGTGTGCGCCATTCATATTCAATGCGATGGCCACGTGTTGATCAAAGCCGTTGGGTAAGAAAGAAAATGTGGTATTGCCAGTGCATAGTGAACAGTCAGAGTTGTGTAAATTACTAACAGTCAGACGTGCGTTATCCGTTTCCGTTGCGTAATATTCAAACAGGAGAATAATTTGTAGCTTAATTGTGAGTACTAGAACTCATAATCAGTCACTGATGTTATTCGATAAATAAGAATAAATCCACTCGCTTGGCAGACCACTCATCTTGCAGGCCTGACTGCTTGATGCCACAGTATGAGCAAGGCATGTGGGTGCCTCTCAATATCAGTGATGTGAACTAAAATATTTCAGTCAGTACCATTTTGAATCTGTGGTATGACTCAAAATACTTCAGTCAGTGACACTGAATCTGTGATGTGTGCCAAGAGAACTTCGTAAAAAATTTCAGACACCTGTGAACTGAACCAAAAGTCTGTCTGTAAAATATTTCAAACATTGCTACACTGAATCTGTGACGTGAACCAAAATATTTCAAACAGCGCTACTTTGAATCTATGACCTAAACCAAAAATAACTCTGTAAGATATTTCAAATAGCTGTGTTGTGCACCAAAAGAACTCTGCAAAATCTTTCACATACTATAATTGAAAGAAAATGAATTCTTTACCATACATCTTTGTTGTTATTTCACAAATCCTACCCTCAAAACGTATATAGAGGCTGTGAAAGACACAAGAGATATTAGTTTGAGGCATGAGGCAGGTGACATCTAAGGTGGAGAAAAACAAAATACGTGATATTATGACATGGAACTTCACCTATCGTGCTGCCTGTGTTGAATTATGGGAGCAGACAGCACGTGACTCTCTCCGTTTCGAAAGTTATGAGGTAAACGTGTCTAAACTTATATCGCAAGTGTTTGAGAAAAATCACAGGCGCAGTATTTGGATTTAACTGCATGCGTCATGGTGAAATTAGTTTAAAAAAAGAAGGTACACACATATTACGAGGTAAAAATTCATTTATTTCTCATCCAACTTAAAAGTAATTTTAAATTTTCAGTAACAATCAAAATGCTATTTTTACACATCTCATTCTTCTTTTTCCTGAATCGATGAACAATAGGATACCCGTAACATTCCAAGTCTTGAATGGTAGTGAACTTGAAGATTCGACATATCCATGCCATCTTCTCCTCCCCTTTCACTAAGATGGTGGTATCCGAGTGGTCGAATAATCGAAGCGAACGACGTCTCTATACTTTTATAGGATATGCCAGGATCATCCAGTGAATTCAATAGTAGTATGTGTTAACCACTTCGCACTCCGCCATGTTTTAGTACACTTCACAGCCTTGGAAGACCTCGGTGATTCAATGTTTGCTTAAAATGTCTCTAGTATATCTGCAACATCTTTAAATATGAACTGTCTAAAATCATCATCATAGAAACCCTGAGCGTTTGCAACGGTCTTCGCACCTTGGGAAACCATTGTGTGTGGAATGATCTGGTGTGGTGCAGCACATGTTCATTTATACAGCTCGTTGGACAACACCGGTGAGTGGGCAGTAGTTAATCACAAAGCCATATAGAACTCGAGCATACGCAGCAGTGTGTCGCGGGAAATTTGCCGAAGATTCAAATTCAATTTTTACCTGTATAGGTCCACATTTAAAAACCTCGTTCTGTTTTGAACAGTCTATTAAGACGATTGGCGCCAGCTTCCTAAATTTCGATGGACTGAAGAGACATCCTTCCTCTTCATAGTATGAACCACGGAACCTGACATGCATGTCATATGCTAGACTGTATACATTTTCATCTCACTGCAGATGTAAATTATCGTATGGGTAAAATCCGGGGTTAACTATCAGTTGTCAAATTTAGTGGAATATTTGCTATGTTCCCTCTTTTACTGGTCTGAAACACAACTATGAGGAACCTGAACATCTCCAATTGAGCAGAGGTCTTAATAGATAGCCGGCCTGTGTGACCGTGCGGTTCTAGGCGCTTCAGTCTGGAACCGCGTGACCGCTACGGTCGCAGGTTCGAATCCTGCCTCGGGCATGGATGTGTGTGATGTCCTTAGGTTAGTTAGGTTTACGTAGTTCTAAGTTCTAGGGGACTGATGACCACAGATATTAAGTCCCATGGTGCTCAGAGCCATTTGAGCCATTTTCTTAATAGATAACGTTTGTCTGCTTCCAGTAGGTAGCTCTGGCTACTCGAAAACCGCCCATGAAAGGAAAGACAACGGTAGAAATACATCGATATTAAGAACTTTCAAAAGCTTCAAACACTGCTCAAACGATATTGCAGTGTGTGGCATTTTCTATATTATTTTATTGATGGTGATCTCGTTCTCCTCTTGAGCTTCTTGAATCTATGAGTTGTTATTTTCTGCACTCTGTACCAGAATAAATTCCTGTTTAGCATTGAGAAGACTTCGCCGCATGTCCGCAAAATATCACATAAGCAATTTTTTTATATTTATGAAGAGACCTTGTCCTTTCTTGTATGGTTCAGGTATAGTTCTTTTCCATTGGCTGCTACTTCTCTCATGCGGTTATGTCTTCTTGCCTCCTCTATCTGCTCCTGGGAGTTCTGTGCGATCTTCGCTGTCCTGACAGTAGCCACAGCACCACCAGCCAGTGAACCCATCACTGGATGTCAGGGGAGGGCAGGAATGAGGAAGGGGGATAATTCCTCCTGATTTCTTGGGTATCGAAAGAAGTCTGGGTACTTTAACAGGTCCTTTATGCTTCAGGGCACTTTTAACTGCATACAGTGCGGTCAGGATATAGTGTTTTAAACACCCCTTTTTCTTCTTTTTCATCATCATTGTCTTCTTCTTCTTCTTCAGGGCATGACACGCTGCGTACATACCTTCCTTGAAATTCACACACAAAACCTAATTTAATTACATCACGTATGGTTTTATCAACTAAAAATGCTGCAATGCACTTTCCTACATCAATATCCTTTCTCGCACATACTTCCCTGGCTTAATCAGCTAAAATTCGATCTGCAGTGTGACGTCCTGGGTGGTCTTTATGTTTTATGTATGCAATCCAAACACGACTCGTCAAACAGGTTAATCCCCTTATCACCATGAGCAAAATGTTTTTGAAGCTATTTACCAGGTCCGCAGTAATTATACCCCGGAATGTGCAATTCAGAGCGAAGTTTGTCGAGAATACCGCCAACTCATATAACATGTCTCCTATCACACATGTTATGCTACAGTGCTGGTCGAGCTCTATGCACCCATTATACAGCAAATCGTCAACGTCAGTCCAGCTGTTTTGTGTTGCAGGAAAACCAAGTCATTTAACTAGCGGTCTATTCCCTCGACTTCTTATGACATGGTCTATGAGAAACATGTGTGGTTCTGAGCTCTTCTGCATTACCTCGGTGTAAAAACATCCTGAAATTTCAGTGCCACTGCTATCCTTCAAGATGTAAATTCTGGGATATGTTCCCTCCACTCTGAAATTGTGGATATCTCCCTTGACCAGTTAGGGAGGCATAACTTCGCAAATGCTGTCTTGTGTTTTGAGATAGGTACAGTATCACCCAAATTAAATTTCTGTTTACGTGGATGAAGCATTTTAATATGATAGTACACCAAATATCCATGAGTTCATTATCATCAACATCGATTGGTCTCATTTTTATTGTGCTACGTTTGGTTTGATTACACTGCGCAATTATTTCAGGGATCATATCTGTCCATTTTTATTAGCTGCAAAGGTTAAAACACATCCACATTTGATCCCTTATTGTTCTGTTCAGACGTTCCACAATACTCGCCTCTAGGTCGGCGGACGTTGAGTACTGATGTACTCCACACCACTGCATCAACGTCTTTAAATGTCTCTTGTAAAACTCTACACCGTTATCGGTTTGGAGATTATCAGGGCATCCATTCCTTCCTGTCTCTCAGAAACGCTCAAATTCCTCCACGAGATTTCAAACCATTTTTTAACAGGTAATGCCCATGAAAATTTGGAGTATGTATCAATAACCATTAAAATATATTTGAATTCATTATTCTTTTGTGAATATTCGTCATATCTACAAGATCAGCCTGCTATAAATCAACCAAACTCTTAATCATAACACGCCTACAACGGTATGTTGTGTGTGCTGGTTTGTTCAGTTCTCGAACTACCATCTCCACACTCATTTCATTTTACCTCTCTCTGTAAGCTCGGAAATAACTGAGATATCATCCTGCGAGTGAGTGGTATTTCCCGCAGCGACTCCTGCCATAAGCAGTCGTAGTCGATCTATTATTTCGTTGGAGTTATCGTCGTATATATGCTGAGAGGGTTGATTGCTGATTTTTTTTTATATTCATTGTCAAACCATCACCACTGCTATTACGGCCATCTAATAATAATGGCTTCATAATGTCTCTGTACTTCGCACTCTGATGGTTTCCTGCTTCCCTGCGTACACCAGTCTATTGTAGTATTTCGCCATACGTCTCCAGATCTTTTGGTGAATATTTTACTATTTTTGAGGGTTTTAGGAAAGTCATATTGATTAGTCCTGGTGTTCTTTGAAATTCACTACCCCCTATATGTATTGGTTTTTTTTTTTTTTTCATTTAAACTTACAGCCTGTGTACCCAACATGTACGATTTTTTACAACTGACACCGAATGTTTTTTCTGTCCTAGCATCGCTGTGTCGGTTAATGAAACCTGTCGTAGAATCACCGTTCTTTGCCTAATTTCGCTGAGGATTCATCGAGAGACTCAGTAACTGGTTTAAACGTATCTCACGTCGTCTGTTCTGGATCCAAATGTCCTAACCTTAGCAACTGTAACTTTTCTTAAATAGCCTTCTGTGCAGTGATGACCTTAAACTTACATGAAATTTTGCTATATAGTAAATGGGCTGCTTCATAAGGTGGATCTTATGTATATATTTCGCTCGACTCTTACAGTTAAGTCTTGCACTTTCTTTCCAATTCCATCAACCTTTACAGCTAAGTTATCTACTTTCCTCCTCGGAGTAATGCATATGTATATCTCCAGTCCCTTAACCTTAGCATCTAATTCGTTGATCAGTCTCAGAAAATTCTGAACATACATCTCTAGCTCCTTAACTTTACATTCAAGAGACTGAAATTTTACATCCATGTGCAAACGCATTCTCTGTCTATGCACACCTACCCTCTCAGGTTGAGTACCTGAGATACGTGCGGGCTTGTCCATGGTATGGTGTGTACTAATATACTCATCACTTATTTCATACCCATATACAAATAAAAACTCCTGGAAGTTCTGTCTGTACCTACAGTCTTTCAGTTTTCTTGATTTATCAATAACAAGAAACCCATACTGTGCATGATTCAAGCAATCTGTGCATATTTTTACAAAATCATTGAATGGCATGTCAGTTCCTAAATGCGCCTGGTAAATGTATTTTAGATTCAAATTGTCTTGTTTGAAAGCTATAATAAAATTTTTCATTATCCCTCTGGAATATGTCTGACTGACATAAAATACATCAATGGCGACCAAAAAAACTAGAATTTGATCTTGGTTTTCCGAGGCGACATTGTCAAATATGAACACTGTTTTTGACTTTACTTTTTCTGGGGGTGCGATTTGACTGCTTTGACTGAAGGTCGTGTGTGTTCCACCATTTACATCCTGCAGTATATTTCGCACTAACTGGTACTTCGGTCAAAAGAGTGGTTTTGAAAATACACATACATGCTCAAAGTGGACTCCATCCTGGTGCGTTAGTAGAGACTTCAGAACATTTGCCTTGCTGCAGTTTGTTGGACCCACAGTTACAGCTCTTATGCTGTCAGGAAGAAGTACCCCATTCACCTTCTTCTCCTGGTCTTCTTCCACACCATCACTGGACCAGTCGCTTACAGCAAAGAACTGACATACTTCACTCGCCTTTCCATGATACCAAATATATCAGGTGTCCGGCCCCGGTAGCTGAGTGGTCAGCGCGACGGACTGTCAGTCCTACGGGGATTTTCTCCGCTCATGGACTGGGTGTTGTGTTGTCCTAATCATCATCATTTCATCCCCATCGACGCGCAGGTCGCCGAAGTGGCGTCAAATCGAAAGACTTGCACCACGCGAGGGTCTACCCGACGGGAGGCCCTCGTCACACGACATTATACTATATCAGCTCATGGTGTGCAATGGCCTTATAGAGAAAAATGAACACATGCAATAATAGTAATATGTGTAGCCACTATAGCGCAATCGTCTTACTCGCACGAGTACTCTGGGTACACTATAATAAGAGGGTTATGATGGACGAAATAACACACAGGATTTGCGATTAAATATATACAATTCAAAAATCACGGATCGGATTCAACACATTTCAAAATTCAACAGGTTCTTTCTTCACATTCACTCCTGTACAGAATTTACCAAATAAGAGGTTCTTGTATGCATGGATTTCAGCTTCAGTTTCTCTTAAACTTGTTGGATGTCATTTAGTTACTTTTGTCATTGTATTGACTCACAGGTGTAAATCGTCAGCATACACATTAGTCACTTAGAGTTAGCCTATATTGTGTTTATACACACTTTTAACACGATGCAGTCATCTGTTCAGTCTTTCCAGCACACAGAATAATGCCATCCCTGGACCAAACATGTTTGTAATGGTGGACTGTTGCAGATAAATGATTGTATTCCCTGATTTCACATGGAATGATGAGTCATCGTACACTGTTGTAATTTGCAGAGACAGAGCACCACAGTTAATGTCTGATGGGGTATGAGCTGGATAACATTCGGTGGTCATCTGCTGGTTGCTATACGCTTCAGCACAATTCATTACATCAGTAAACTGCACTTTAATTTTTTTGTATAGTTCTAATTCCTAACAACACACACCAGTCATTGGATTTTACCGATATTTAAACGTTTTCAACCTGTAAATGTTAAATTGTATGTTGAAACAAAAGGCAATAGAGCGCTGGTTGGAGCTATTAGTTTCTTATCTACTCCTTCTTCTTCTTGCAGTGGCACTGGAAGCTTCTGAGATGGCTCATATGCTGGCAGCCGGTACTGACATCTACAAGTGTAGGGTATGACCACCCACCCCCTTATGTGAGTCAGGGACAGGTTGGGTACATTCATCACTGATTTGTATAGAAAGCAGCACATCACTGTTTTCCTCCAGCATGCTAACAGGTGCACAACAGGATACCACAGTGCCGATGCTGATGGTTGTCCTGACATGTTGAGCCGGCCGAGGTGGCCGAACGGTTCTTGGCGCTTCAGTCTGGAACCGCGCGACCGCTACAGTCGCAGGTTCGAATCCTGCCTCGGGCATGGATGTGTGTGATATCCTTAAGTTAGTTAGGTTTAAGTAGTTCTAAGTTCTATGGGACTGATGACCTCAGAAGGTAAGTCCCATAGCACTCAGAGCCATTTTGAACCTGACATGATGGAGGTGACTGCAGGCCACGACAAACTGCTGCTGCTGGTCTGGACACTTCGGACGTGCTGCACGATCTCGATTGCTGCCTTTTATGCTTCCTGGTTCTTTTTCTTCTTACAGGGGCTGACTAAGACTGGTGATCTGCTGCATATGCCCTATATACTTCACATAGCGATAACATGACCGGGTGTGGTGTTCCTGCAATTCGATTGGCCACAACCAATTTTTAGGTGGTTGTGCCGGAGAGGGGGGGGGGGGGGGGTAAACACCTTTTTCAAGAGACATCTGGTAGTAATTTTGTGAACTTCCTCTCTAGGTTTGGATTTTGCAGACATTTGTCTCTTGGATGTATTGACAGGGTATTTGAAGAAAGGTAGACAGTTCCAGCACGAGGAGTATTCTCTATGAGTTGTAAAATGCATCTTCACCCTACCCCAATGCATCACCATTATTTTTGAAAAGTATTATTCTTCTTATGCTCATCCATTATATTTCTTTTCCTATCTTCATGTAGGGATCTATGCACACATTTCTCAGCTGCATGCTTGCATGTAGTACACTTATTAAAATCATACCTACCTACCACAAGCATATCCTCAATTATATATATGGATGTTTGCATTGGAGCTGATGAGTATCTCACCCCTTGTGCTTTGGAAAACACTGGACTTTTCTCAAATGGTCAGCAGTTCCAGCAGAAACTTTTATCTGCATGAGTTGTGCAGTGTAACTTACACCCATCAAGATGCATCTTTATTATTTCATGAAGTGTATTTATCTGCTTTATACATTCATCCTGTATCATTGCTTTCCAAGCACAGTGCAGGTAGCTATAGAACAGTTCTCAGCGGCATGATTACACCTAATACAGATCTTAAACTCTTCTCTGACAGACACAGATATCTCTTCCATTGAACACACAAAGATTTAAGTCTTTTCTATCCAGCAGCTCAGCACAGACTGAAGCTCCCTTCACTAGTGGAGGAGAAGAGATGGCGTGGGAGGGGGTGTGGACAGAGGAATGGTGGTGGTGGTGTTGTGAACTAGGCCATATGGTCTCCTAAATGATCAATGATAAGATGAACACACTAAAATTTAAATTTTCGCCAATAAATTTGAATTCACCGCCATTTTTCTGTTAGGAGTGGGACATACTCTGGTGGTGGCATTCCTGATTATTTAAATAAATAAAAAGGGTGAATTTCTTAAAATAAATACTATCTTTATGCTACAGTCTGGCATCTCAACAAAAAATGAGCGAGTTTGCCACCACTTCCAGGGGCGGAAGCATGGTGAGGTGTGGTTGGTGAGGGGGAGGGGGATGGGTGAGGGGAGGGAAGGGATGGGCAAAGGGTGGTGGGACAAGAGATCCATGTGACACCTGGGCAAAACCCATGATATCATTAGGGGGTAATTACACTTAACAGGCAAAGAAACTGGTACACCTGACTAATATTGTGTAGGGCCCCCCACGAACATGCAGAAGTGCCACAACATGACAGGGCATGGACTCGACTAATGTCTGAAGTAGTGTTTCAGGGAACTGACACCATGAATCCTGCAGGATTGTTCATAAATCCATAAGAGTACGAAGAATGGAGACCTCTTCTGAACAGCACTTGCAAGGTATCACAGATATGCTCAACAATGTTCTTGTCTGGGGAGTCTGGTGGTCAGCGGAAGAAGAGTGTTCCTGGAGCCACTTTGTAGAAAGTCTGGACGTATGGGGTGTCGTATTGTCCTTCTGAAATTGCCCACATGAGTGGGCTTATTGCGCTGAAAGTCCATATCGATGATGTTTCACTGAATGGTTTACACGTTGACACTTGTTGATGGCCCAGCATTGAAATCTGGAGCAATTTGCAGAAGGGTTGCACTTTTGCCATGTTGACTGATTCTCTTTAGTCGTTGTTGGTCGTGTCTTCGCAGGATCTTTTTCTAGCTGCAGCGATGCCCATGATTTGATGTTTTACCAGATTTCTGATATTCATGGTACACTTGTGAAATGGTCGTGTGGGAAAATCCCCACTTCATTGCTGCCTCAGAGATGCTGTGTCCCATTGCTCATGGACCGACTATAACACCACATTGAAACTCTTGTAAGTCTTGATAACATGCCATTGTAGCAACAGCAAGCAATGTAACAACTGTGGTTGGCAATGCCTATATAAGACAACAAATGCAGACTAATCAATTTGCGTAATTTATTTAACATTATTTTGATATCAAAAGTCTCTTAGAACCCCCATTACCCTACTACAAACGACACTCAAAGGGACATCAAACATGATGGACTGGAGGAATGGCTCCATGATGATGTGTGATATCACCAACTTGGTTTACATTGAACCAGCAGTGTCATAAACTATGTCGAGTACGACCATTATGCCCACCAATATGAGTGGTCTGAAAGATTTCATCTCCTTGAGGAAGCTTCTGTGCCATCTTCTGGAGGAACAACGCCATCTCACTGATTTCACAGTTATACTGACCTTACTTAGTACAAGACAATAAGACAGAAGAGACCTCTCTGCAAATCTTTTCAATTCGCTCAAGTTATCGCTAGTTGGAAAGCGTGCGTGTTTCTACTCTGCCACTGACACGTACACAAGAGCAGTTGAATTGCACACGTGTCGTGGTATGTATAAGACAAGATACCGAAAACTTATGACAGCCATCCTGACCCATGACTTCTGAAGCGCAGCAAAAATCTCATCAGAGTGGTTGCAGATAGTTCCAAACCGTACACATCTCACACACAATGGTGTCCCACAAGAGCTTAGCATGACTGTGGTCAGACGACTTCGGGGCAAAAAGGACAAGTATGCTTATGATCATGAAGTATTCCTGACACAGTTCGCAAGCGATGGCACGGAGTATTGTCATTATGAAAGAACAGGTTACCTTCAGGAAAATGAAGGTGACGAAAAGTATGTAATCTAAAAATACGTCCTTTTATCGTTCATGTTTCAAAGACAATACACAGGTACCTTGAGTTGAATTTCATTAAATTTTATATTCCAATCTTAAAAAAGTTATACTACTTTTACGTGGCGCAATTTTCTTCAGTATTCTGCAGAAATATTTGCTTTCTGTGAAGAAATTTAATTACATTTGAGCAGTTATCTGGCCGTCCGGTAGTCGATATGGGGAGTTCAAGAGATATTACAAACAAATTACGTATGGATAGCGTGGGTAAGTTTCAAGCAGCAACCTTCACGAGTAAATAAATTGCGTCTCCTTAAATTTTAGGTCGGAGGTTCTTGGTTTTAGAGGATCATGCATATCCGTTAACTACGAGACACCTTACATTGCACCATAATAGGATTATACAGCTGCGTCGTCAAAAATTTAGATTTTTAAAGAAAAGAAAGCAAGACCAGGTGTTGAACATATTTTAAACGAGGGTGTCGTTTGAGATAGCACACAAGATAAAATGGGCGAAGAAAATCTAACGTGGTACGTTACAACGTTATCTTAAAAAATTTAGGGAAATAACAGAAAACGTAAACTGGAATGGCTGGGGAGTGATTTCAATTCCACTCCTGTAGAGTCTCCTCCCGCTGCCTCTCCAAAGATTTCGTAAGTCCAACTCTGTGGCTGACAATGACGTTGCACTAAAGTATTCGGTTGACAGACCAGTATCATAGGTTAATGTTTCTGTCAATGAGAAGATATTTTAGAGGCAAGGAAGGACAAATACTTAATTAAAACGGTAAGTATCGGAGCACTAAATCTAGCTCGTTCACGCATGTGATTGCCTTTCGTGAAGTATTCTCAATTCCTTTGTGGTTGTGTGTTTACGAGCGCTAGTAATGTAAGCTCTGCGTTCTGGTGTATTGTATACAGACCTACAAAACGATTTTCCATTGCAGCAAGTTATTTGTTACACATGGTAACCTAGAAATAAGCTTTATATACGTTTAGCAAACGCAAGTACACACTGAGTCACAACGTAATATTTGCTGTGAGTGAGAAAAGTGGCAGTAATCTATGTGGTCTGTCCACTTTACACTGTTTGATCAAAATAGCTGGACACCAATATTTAATGCGGAATCGACCACCAGCATAATAGAAGGCGGGGAATATTGTGTTGCCATGAAATGTATTCGCAAGATTTCGAATACGGTACCACAACAACTACTCAATGTAATGGAAACATCAAAAAATTTGTGCCAGATCGTTACTCAAACCCGGATTTTTCGCCTGTCACGAGTGACTGCTTTAACCACTTCGGATATCCTAGCACTTTCCCAAAACCAACCCCAATCTCCATATGTCCCAGTATCTGTCTCCCAAAGTGCTCTCAGAATTATATTATTCCCACACAAGGAGAGACTTCTTCATTTTCCTTCTCAGTTTAACTTCAGTGCACAATGACATACATTAGTGCAGTGTCTGTGTTTAACAGTGTCTTTATCATTCAGTGCAACGTTTCTTCGGACATGAATACATGGGGCACTTCAGGAGGAGGCCAGATCAATAAACAGAAGACTGCTTTTATTTTTAAGTAAATATTTGTTGTGATAAGTTAATGCGTGTTTCTCGATATTTAACTATGTTCTTATGCTACGTTAAGGTACGATATTACCGAGTGTTTTCACGTATATATGACTGTCTCGATAAATTTTGGCTAATGCAACCCCGTAAGTCATACTGGTTAGCGAATGTTGCACAGAAACGGACGGCTCCCTCCGTCGGAGGTTCCAGTCCTCCCTTAGGTATGGGTGTGTGTCTCGTCCGTAGCGTAAGTTAGATTAGGTAGTGTGTAAGCTTAGGGACCGATGAGCTCAGCGGTTTGGAACCATAAGGCCTTACCACAAATTTCAAATTTTTTACAGAAACGGATGTAGCATCGTGTGTTGCCCTTGGAAGCGTTATAAGACCTCTGTTGTTCCTACTATACACTGCTCGACAGACGTTTGGAATACGTTCGTAAAATGTAATCTACGATACTAAACATATTATTGACCTGCGCACTTGACGCATTATCTAGTTTGAGAACATATGTTGGACAGTGTTTACTACTGGCATACTTTGTGGCCGTTTCCCATCCATGTGAACATACCGTCGCCGCAGCGGCACATTGCGAGGAGTCCAGTATCAACTACAGCTTCATTCAGTTTGTGTTCAGCCCTGCTGTAATACGGCCCGTAGAGGCATACAACACTTTGACAGAATCAGGATAGTGACTCTACTTTCAGCGGGTCATACACAGCTAGGTGTTGCCGATCGGTTACTTGTCGCTTAAAGTGTAGTGTCTACCATGTCGAAACCTACCCTGAAACGTTTTTGCACAGGAAGAAGACAACGAAAGAGATGCACTGCCAAAATTTTAGCTGCTAGTTGGCTCTGCAATATCAAAAATATAGCTGAAATTTGCCAAAGTCCTAGTGCGCCAGGCGGCGGTAGAAATGTACAGCCCTAATGGCGCTGTAGCAACTGCGCATGCGCAACTAGGCTCACTCTCACACACACACACACACACACACACACACACACACACACAGCAGAGGTCGGCGGTACATTTGTATACAGGAAACATGACACAACCCGTTCGTAATTTGTAAAGGACGTTTCAGGTTATCACTCGTTGATAGTTTCTCTGACACTACAGTGCAGATACTGGTCTCTCGAATTAGCCACTTAAGTAACATCTATCACAAATTTTCAGTAGTTTTTTTGCAGTATCGGTAAGTACAGACAATACAGATAAACCTGAATTAATTTTTATTGTGCTTCCGTAGGGCATGCCTGCTAATAATACCTTTTCCTTTAGTTTCACAGTAATGCGGAATACAATTGACGTTCTCAACTTAGCAATGATGAAATATGAAGAACGTCGTTTCCAGCCGAAATCACCTGCTTATACTGAGGACATACATATGTGTCATTTTTTAGTTGATTTCCTTGACATTCTTTCGAATGATTTCGACATTTCATTTCAAATTGTGGATATGTTAGAAGAAATAGGAAATAACTGTGAAGATTCCATGAATAGTGGTTCAGACGACGGCAGTTGTGCCTGTAAGAGTTCTGAAGAAGAATACATTTCCAAGCCCAATCGGAGCGTGAACTGTGCAAGTGGAAGAATGAATCACATGAAGTAGGAAAATATGAGCCAAACGGAAACCCGAAACCATCTGAAAGAAAAATTGTTCGAATGATTTAGAACTGCTTGTGAGAGGCTATCCACCTTTACCGAATTGAATCTGACATGAACATTGCTAATTTCCAGGTTTCGTCGACCTGGATACGAAGGATCAAGAAATCGTACATAACAGGGCGTCGTAAATTTACCTAGTTTACCTCACGTAAATGTGTGAAGTAGCTGCCAGTTGCAGACAATGTCATAGAGAAATTTATAGCTGACCTGGAGACGGAACTTGCTGTTATTCCCGCAACTGCTTTTTATAACGCTTATCAGTCAGGTATCGTGAAAGAACTGCGTGCACACCGCACTTTATCATTTCGGGGTGAAGAAAAGACGAAGTTGGTTGCTCAGTCAATGAATGCAATGACACATTCATATACGATAATGCCAGTGATAAGTATTAATGGTTTACTGTTTCTGCAGCCGTATATCTGTCTTCAAGAACTACAAAGCAAATTAGGACCAAAAATAAAAAAATAGACTGTTTAGTGCCAAAAATCTTGTAATCGACGTACCAAAATCTGAAGAAATAGGAAAGAATAGTTTTCAGCATTTCGTTCGAAACATATTCCTATCAACTGCAAAAACTAATTCATTGCCTTTGTTGGATTCATGGTGTGGACATAACGTCTCTGTTTTTGTTGAGGACGACAAAAAATCTGTAGATATAATGCTGATTCCGCCTGGAACTACTAGTGCGATTCAACCTCTCGATAAAGAATTTTTTCCACAGTGGAAAGCATTTTTCAGGAAACTATCAGAAAACGTAATTTCCGACCCCTCTCTCTCTCTCATTTCATTTTTATCAGCGGAACAGTTTTCTTAAGCTCCAGCCATTTGTGCATTACCAGTTTTCTTCGCCACGCTTTACGAATTTGATCAAGTATGCCTGGTATGCAGCGCAGTATGCTGAACAACGGCCGGGACCATTTCTGATTCCATCCCAGTTCTGTCTAAATAAAACTGGTGGTTACAGCGAATTGCCTGACTGCATCAATTTTTCCTTTGCCCAGTGTTCCTGGTGCAAGAAAAATGTTTGTTTTTGTCATTCAATTGACACTTCCCATTTTTGTGACATTTACAAGGAATAAACAAAGAACTGTTTCACAGATAGTCAAATGTACAACATTCAAACATTATTATGAGAAATGGCCTACAGGAATTGTTATAAACTGTAGTACTGCAAGACACATTTCATTTCAGCAAATGACAAGTAGTCATTGATGGAAGTCGTCTGTGACATCAAACACTGCCATGCTTTAATTTTCCCTGATAGCCACTTTTGTCAGAATTATATGTACAAGAATTGAACTGTCGATATGGAGTTTCTCAAAAAAGAGTTTGTATAGTTAAAGCCAGGTTTTCGCCGGAGAAAAGAAGCCAACAAGCACGAGCAAAAAATAATTCCGTCTGGTGTACCCGGTAGGCCTCTAGGTCTCTCAAATGGACGCCGCTGTAGCCACTTACGTGTTCCTAACCTTACCCAGTTACCTAATCGGTAAATGGAGACCTGCAGTTTAAGGCAGAATCTGAACTACATGTCTGTCGTGGCCAGTCGAACATCTGTGAAAAGTGAATGCTCGGTTAAAAATCATAGTGAACGGAATTTGATCCCACGTTCTCTGGATCACGAAGCGTGCGCTTTGCCGCTAGACCATTTATGTTTTAGGAAAAACAACTTACCATTAGACCTTACACGCGTAGTGCGAACGCTATCTGTGTCACCTCTTTAGATGATGCTCGACATCGGTAATTAGTGTTCTGTTTATTAATTTCCCCTCAAAGGTGATGAGAAGCCAGAGAAAAATGGCAGCTGACACGTAAGGAAAATTTTGGACCAATGCAAAGGAAAGACAGAGATGCAGTTCCGTGTAAAGTGCACGATCTCCACGTATGTCACGTTTCCATACAAACTGAGACACTTAAATTCGTCCTTCCCTGCACCATGTTGCATACTCCTTCAAGAACAGTGCTCTCGCCACGCAAAGTAGTCCGCACTGAATAGTAAATTTTCGCATTGTGCCTCTAATAAGATAGAGTTTTTTCCTGTATGCCGAATATTAGCTCCAAAAACTAAAAGCTAACTAAATAACACAGCATTCATAGGCAATGTTCGCTACCTCTTGTTCTCTTCCGTCCCCCCTAGTATAAACGATCCTATCCATATACAAGCGAATGGCAGTGAATTTTCTGAAAATGCTCATTCCCACGAATTCGCTACCATTCGCTCCATTGTAAATCAGGCTTTAGGTGCTTAAAATTGATGTCTGTGAAGTCCGGATAGTTCCGCTACGCGGCATTGCGTGAGTGATTCGCAGAGTCGCGCGCTAGGAGGGCAGGGCTACACAAACCGCTGTTACAAGCTGTTCTTCGCGCGGCAAAAATATGCAAATTCAACATTTTATACAAAATACTTGCAGTGCCTCTTAGCAGCTAAAATTTTGGAAGTACATTTCTTTCGTTGTCTTCTTCCTGTGAAAAAAATTTCAGGGTAGGCTTCGACATGTCTTATTGGACCATTCCCATGCAAGGTGTGGAGAAAGTACAGAGAGACAGGAAATGTGAACCGTAGACCTCGCAAAGGTTGCACCAATACAGCGAAGTTTCCCCAAACTGTCAGCTCGCAGACGCCCAACATTAACTGCTAGATATATTGGTAATCACTTCTGCTGGTGAATCTCGGAACAAACAGTGCATAGAAGATAGAATCAACGTGGTCTTCATTCCAGAAGACAATCAGAAGTTTCGCACCAAACCAATGAAACCTAGGCTCCTGCAAATCAACATTGGAGCATTGCAGAGTGATGGAATGCCATGTTTGCTGCCGGCACCAGGATTTGTTTGCGACCAGACACTAGAAGTTTTAGTGTTTGGAGACGCGCTAGAGGACACTAGGAACGCCGATACATTCAGGAAGCCCATCCGTTTTCAGGTGAAAGTGTAACGCTATGGGCGACAATAATGATGGGACCACAGACCCCTCTAATTCGCATATACAGCAATTTGACTGGTCCTCGATACCTGCAAGACGTCCTACAAACAATTTGTAAGACCCTATTCACGTGAAGTCGGTGATAATTCAAGACCGCACCGTACTCTAGGTTTCATCAAGGATACAACATCAACCGAATATATTGGCCAACAGAGTCCCCAGACATGTATACAACTGTGCATACATGGGATCTGCTAAAGGTGTCCGGCCATTGTACAGCACCCGAATCCACTTGATGATCTTCAGGATCTCACGATGGCCCAAGATACCCCAAGATAAACTTGATGGTTTCATCCAGAGCTTGCCTCGCAAGATGGAACAACTTATCCGTCTGCTGGGGGCGTGAGTTGAGGGAGGGGGGGGGGGGGCGGAGGAGGACACACTCACTACTAATGACTGATAATCAACATCATGTGATAAAAACTTTCACTGTTTTTGTTTTCGATATGTACAATGAGAAGAGAGCTTGTTTTGTTCTGTAATGACTTTTGTGTACTAACCAAAATCGTTCTTGTTTTCAGAATGAGTTATGTTTACTTTGTTACTAAGGAATTTTACAAACCTCAGTGGATGTACTATAAGAAGTCATTGTAGTAAACTACACGACGTTCCAAACTTTTTTGAGCCGCGCGGGATTAGCCGAGCGGTCTCAGAGGCTGCAGTCATAGACAGTGCGGCTAGTCCCGGCGGAGGTTCGAGTCCTCCCTCGGGCATGGGTGTGTGTGTTTGTCCTTAGGATAATTTAGGTTAAGTAGTGTGTAAGCTTAGGGACTGATGACCTTAGCAGTGAAGTCCCATAAGATTTTAAAAAAATTTAAAAAAAACTTTTTTGAGGTGTGTACATAAAAGATTTATCAGTTATGATCAGCAGCATTAAAGCTTGTTTGCTGACTAAGTTCTTGTAACCGTCCAATATCGTTGTTGTACGCATATAAGGCAACGCAGAAACACTGGGACTAAATTTGTGTGAGGAATGGCAACTCTCTTTAAATGTGAAATAAAGACAAAGAATTCGAGAATATTAAATTACAAGAATAATGGTGAGCATATTGAGTACGTCACAAAATGCAAGTATTAGGAGGTAATACTATAAAGCAATATGAAATGGGATGACCAGTCAGATCAAAATTATGATAACCAAGTGCAAGACTTAGATCTGATGGAAATTTTTTGGGAAAGGGTATTGCACCCGTAAAGGAAATCACACACAAGAGGCTACCGCAGCGAATGCTACAATGTTCTTCCAACACTTGAAGACCTGATCAAGTAAGAGTATGACAAGAATTCAAGGCAGTGGTGCTAGGATTGTAACGGGATGTTATAGTACATACAAGCGAGTAACGGAAATCTTCAGGAAACATAAATACGAGTCATTGGCAGAAGAATGACGCAGATCTCGTGAAACACTGTCAGGTGTATTTAGTGAAAAACTGCATTCGAAGAAGACTATGCAACAAATACGTTGCCACCGTCATACAATTCACGCAATGATGATGACAACAAGATAAGAGAGATTATAGTACTCACAGAGGGATATAGAATGCCACATCTCTATCATCCGAAAACGGAGTCGATACCCCGTGATGGCAGCTAAGACGTCTCCTCCGGCATCGAGTAAGAGGTGCAGGCGGTTTGCCCTGTGGGCTCGACCTCTGTCGTCAAGCTGAAGATAAAACCTGGTCACTAGGCTGTTGAAAGGCCCGAGGCAGGACTCGAACCTGCGACCGTATCGGTCGTGCTGTTCCAGACTGAAGCGCCTAGAACCGCTCGGCCACACCGGCCGGCCTTTGAGAGGTGGTAGTACTCATCGAAACAAGAAAAATTTGTCCAATAAACATGTGTCCGGAAATGCATACATTGTCCGATCAACACGTGTTTACAGAAGGTGTTCAACGTGACGTCCATTCATGACTATACACCCCTCCGCCCTCCAGCGTAAGAAATAACGCACCCTTTAAAGTATACCCACTTCTGGTTGTGCCTGCTGGCAAGCATTGGAGACGCGACCCTGTAGTGTCAACACATCACTGATTGCCGTGGCGTAGTCCAATTCCTTCAAGTGTTCCCATAACCAAAAGTCTAAGGGATTGAGGTCTGGGAAACAAACAGGACAAGGTGTGAAGCCTCCCTAACAATCCAGCAGTGTAGAAATGTCTGCGTCAGATATTTTCGCACACTGTGACGAAAGTGTGCTGGTGAACCATCACGCATGAACCACACTTGTATTCTGTGCTTCAATGATACAGAATCCAGCAAGGCAGCCAATAAATTACAGAGAAAGTTCAGGTTATGCGCCCCAGTTAACTTTTGTGCTAGAACGTATCGCCCTATTAATCTATCTCCAAGTACATCTGCCCGTACGTTGATTGAGAATCAGTGTTGATGCCCTGTTTCCTGAATCGCTTGGGGATTTACATCTGCCCATACACGCTGGTTATTGAAATTCACAACACCATCTTTTGCGAACCCTGCCTCATCGGTAAATAAAATCTTGGATGTGAACAGTGAATCTGCCGCTCACTTCTGGAACAGCCATTGACAGTACCGCCGTGGACCATGATGATCCCGTGGCCTTAGGGCCTTAATCCACTGTAAGATGATATGAGTACAGCAGTTGTTCATGAAGTACCTCCAGGATAAGGGAGTGAAACACGCCTGCTGCTAATCGTCGCACCCTGATCCCAGGGGTTCTTTCCAACGAACGTAACAATCGCTCTCTCAAGTCAGGCGTGCGGACTGTGCGGGGCCTACCACTGTCAGTCTTCCGAGGTGCGAGGGTACCTGTGTTCCTCAGACACTGAAAAAGTCTGCCAAATAGCTTATCAGAGGGCACTCTGCGCTGAGGATGTTTTTCAGCGTAGAGGGAACGGGTTTGCAGGCTAAGTTCGTTTGTTAAACCACAGCATAATTTAATATCCAACATCACACTTTTCGAGTAGCAGGCTTCCATTGCTAACAAGTGGTGGAAGAGCGAAAATGTAAATGTACTGCGTCATTTGTACGTACAAACAGCGCAATAAAGTAAACACATAAATCATTCCTCATTTGAGAGAAGGTAAAACACCACAATAAGTACCCAGAGTTGACAGTACCCTACAACAAGGCATACAAAGACGACGAAAACTAACGTGGCCTACAACACGACTCGAGCCACACAACTGACTGCAGCCCGACTAATGATGGGTAGAGTACTGTGAGTAAGACATCGTAACATCCTGCGACACATTTGATGGATCGCAAATGCAATGACTGTGCTAATATCCACAACCAAGTGTCACGCAGCCTTTCCTATAAACACGTGTTTATCTCGGAAAGTATGCGGTTCCATACCCATGTTTACTCGACTTATTTTTCTTGTTTTGATGAGCATTAGCACCAGTCAAAGTATTCGACACTTTTTCTGAGCACCTTGTATAATATTTTTGTAAAATACCCTCTGCCATGTATTACAAAGCGACTTGTGGAGTACATTTGCACATGCAAGGGTCCACCAGGAAGTGCCATGTATGAGATAGACACAAAAAGATTGAGACTGATGTTGTTAATATGAATTATTGTTACTACAATAAAAAAATTAAAAAAAGTTTGCCAAGTGGGAGTAGGACTCGCGCTCTGATGGGTCAGTTCGAATTTAATTAGGCTATATATAATAATAATAATGATAATAATAATAATAATTTCGAGTGGATCAACAGCGTAATGCGAGTTTTTCTATTGAAGACCACCTGCTTAGCTGGGTGGTAAAGTGCTCGCCTCCCATGTAAGCGGGCCCGGGTTCGATTCCGGGCCGCGTTGGAGATTTTCTCCGCTCGGAAGCTGGGTGTTGTGTTATCTTCATCATCAATTCATCCTCAACTCCGGCGCGCATGTCGCCCCCTGTGGCGTCAACTGAAATAAGGCTTCCACTTGGCGGCCGAACTTACCCGGATGGGACCTCCCAGCCAACTATGCCATACGCTCATTTCAATAATGTTTCAAATGGCTCTGAGCACTATGGGACTTAACTGCTGATGTCATCAGTCCCCTAGAAGTTAGAACTACTTAAACCTAACTAACCTAAGGACATCACACAAACCCATGCCCGAGGCAGGATTCGAACCTGCGACCGTAGCAGTCCCGCGGTTCCGGACTGCAGCGCCAGAACCGCTAGACCACCGCGGCCGGCCCCGACTTGTGTATTGATAGCTCACCTACAGGTTTTGATGAGCGAGTTTGTATCAAAACAGATGACATATACATCCGTATCTTCTGACTGCATTGAAATTAGAGGCTTACATTATTTACACCATCAAGGCATTCTAGACTGAGAATTCGACCTAAATTTCGGCTGGATACCTCTATCGTTCCACAGAAGAAGGAGTTTGAGCAGACGGACAGACAGACGGACAATAAATGGTAAGAAAATATTTGTTATGTAATATAGTTACAAAGTAACAGTTTTCAGATCTTTTCCTTTACTTATACTGTAAATCCTTGCCTATTGTCAAATTTTATTATTGTAGGTCAACGGGAAGTAGCCTATAGATTCTGATGATCGAGTTGAGATTATCAAAATATGACACAATTAGCTTTATCTGTTGACTGCACTGACTTAGAAACTCACCGTTTTCACACCGCCAATCACTGTAGACTTTACTGTGTGATATAAATTTCAGCCCGATACCTCTACCCGTTCTTGAGGAAAAGTCGTCTTCACAGTGGGTGGAGACAGATAGAAGGACAGCTGGACAACAAAGTGATGCTATGAGAGCTCACTTTTTACCAATTGAAATGCGGAATCATTTGAATTCACACATTCCTTAACAACCTCTATCGACAGCTTGAAGCATTTTTGTGCGTCATTTTCCGTGTGGAAAGTTTCCAGCAAAAAGCAAGAGTCCACTGTAACTAAGCTGCTTGATTTCGATGAAATTTTTGCAGTATGACAACGAAGTTCCAGATCGATAAGGCGCTTGTTCGCCCTATTCTTGAGTATTGTTCATCTATTTGGGATCGTCATCAGGTAGGACTGACGGAACAGATAGAGAAGATCCAACGAAGAACGGCGATTTTCGTGACGGGATCGTTTAGATGGCGAGAAAGCGTTACGGAAATGCTACAAAAACTCCAATGGGAAAAGTTACAAGAGAGGCGTTGTACATCACAGAGAGATTTACTATTAAAATCTCGGGACATCACGTTTCAGGTGGAGTCGTGTAACATATTACTTCCCCGCACATACATCTTGCTTAATGACTACGAGGAGAAAATTCGAGAAATTAGAGCCAATATAGAGGCTTACCGACAATCATTCTTTCCACGCACTGTTCGCGAGTGGATGAGAGTTGGAGGGATCAGATAGTGGTACTGAAAGTACCCTCTGCCGCACACCATTAGGTGGCTTGAGGAGTATGATGTAGATGTATATAAACAGTGAGAAACTACACAACCAGAAAATGATTTTCTTAGTCATGCGGGCAGTATCTTTTCCATTTTTGTTGGCATGTGTATGTATTTCTTCTACACATCATCCACAAACAATAATACTAAAATAAAGAAACATACAATAAAAAGAACTAAACTGAAACCGATCTGCTTTTCGCCTCGACTAATTGTGCATGGAGCACCCACTGAAGATATTCCAGTATCGATGGTGCACTGTCTTGAATAGAACGTTGGCCTCGCAGGCAGCCAAATGTGTGGTAGGGCTCAAGGAAGACTCTTTGGCTTACTGCAGCCTGTCAAATGGTTGCCGCGAGGATTATTTTTGAATTGCGATGTGTTCAAGGCCCAGTTATTCTTGTGCCCCCCTTGTTTCTAGTTGACTATTTATTCGTCGGTTCACTGCGTGTCACTGCATATACACTCCTGGAAATGGAAAAAAGAACACATTGACACCGGTGTGTCAGACCCACCATACTTGCTCCGGACACTGCGAGAGGGCTGTACAAGCAATGATCACACCCACGGCACAGCGGACACACCAGGAACCGCGGTGTTGGCCGTCGAATGGCGCTAGCTGCGCAGCATTTGTGCACCGCCGCCGTCAGTGTCAGCCAGTTTGCCGTGGCATACGGAGCTCCATCGCAGTCTTTAACACTGGTAGCATGCCGCGACAGCGTGGACGTGAACCGTATGTGCAGTTGACGGACTTGAGCGAGGGCGTATAGTGGGCATGCGGGAGGCCGGGTGGACGTACCGCCGAATTGCTCAACACGTGGGGCGTGAGGTCTCCACAGTACATCGATGTTGTCGCCAGTGGTCGGCGGAAGGTGCACGTGCCCGTCGATCTGGGACCGGACCGCAGCGACGCACGGATGCACGCCAAGACCGTAGGATCCTACGCAGTGCCGTAGGGGACCGCACCGCCACTTCCCAGCAAATTAGGGCACTGTTGCTCCTGAGGTATCGGCGAGGACCATTCGCAACCGTCTCCATGAAGCTGGGCTACGGTCCCGCACACCGTTAGGCCGTCTTCCGCTCACGCCCCAACATCGTGCAGCCCGCCTCCAGTGGTGTCGCGACAGGCGTGACTGGAGGGACGAATGGAGACGTGTCGTCTTCAGCGATGAGAGTCGCTTCTGCCTTGGTGCCAATGATGGTCGTATGCGTGTTTGGCGCCGTGCAGGTGAGCGCCACAATCAGGACTGCATACGACCGAGGCACACAGGGCCAACACCCGGCATCATGGTGTGGGGAGCGATCTCCTACACTGGCCGTACACCACTGGTGATCGTCGAGGGGACACTGAATAGTGCACGGTACATCCAAACCGTCATCGAACCCATCGTTCTACCATTCCTAGACCGGCAAGGGAACTTGCTGTTCCAACAGGACAATGCACGTCCGCATGTATCCCGTGCCACCCAACGTGCTCTAGAAGGTGTAAGTCAACTACCCTGGCCAGCAAGATCTCCGGATCTGTCCCCCATTGAGCATGTTTGGGACTGGATGAAGCGTCGTCTCACGCGGTCTGCACGTCTAGCACGAACGCTGGTCCAACTGAGGCGCCAGGTGGAAATGGCATGGCAAGCCGTTCCACAGGACTACATCCAGCATCTCTACGATCGTCTCCATGGGAGAACAGCAGCCTGCATTGCTGCGAAAGGTGGATATACACTGTACTAGTGCCGACATTGTGCATGCTCTGTTGCCTGTGTCTATGTGCCTGTGGTTCTGTCAGTGTGATCATGTGATGTATCTGACCCCAGGAATGTGTCAATAAAGTTTCCCCTTCCTGGGACAATGAATTCACGGTGTTCTTATTTCAATTTCCAGGAGTGTATTTTGTGGTGATATGGCTATATGTTTTTTAGCTCACGCAATGCATTGTTAATCTACTCGACAGTATTCGTTTCAGAAGAAATTATCTTCCCCACTTCGTGTTTACTGGCACTGAATCTTTTATTTTTATGTGGCATTCCAACTGAAAATGGAAGTAAGTTCTTGGTAAATGCTTTTGAGACATCTGCCCGGACTAGGATATGAGTAGAATGGCTACACTGACACTGACTGGTCTTGCACGCATCCTGCCACACTTGTCTGCAAGGGCGAGATACTGTGTCAGCAGTAACCTAATACAAAATTTTGTCAGCAAGAACTCTACCTCATCAGCAAGAATTCCACGTCTTTGCCAATAGTTTCATACCACACAAACACAAACAAACGCACGCATACACACACATGCACACATCTGAGAAAGGTATTATGCACACAAATCCAGACTTGAGTTCAGCAGCTGGCTGGTTGACTGAGAGAGAGGAAAGATTGGGTAGCTCACCATGACATGTCTCACGTGTGAGGAAAGATTTTATTCCGCACCAGCAGCTGTAGTAACTTAACACCAGATAATGAACACAGAGGATGTTGCCTGCATAGAAACCAACTGTTGAAACTGCAGCCATTTTGATTGACACGTGGTAGCTTTATTTCATAATCCATGTACTTTGTGTGTATACACACAGTCAAGTCATTGCATACAAATACTCTGCAAGCTATTTTATGACATAATCTATGCAATCCAAGAACGAACGGTATATTTTGTTTGTGATGGAGATTCAAACAGGCGCTGGATCACAAGAAACGTACTGACATCAGTAGCTCAGTATGTTATTGGATACTAGCAACTTACAATCGTACAATGATTACATATATATATATATGTTACAGTTTATGTTTTGAGTATATACATATACATGTAGCTTACAATCTCGGGTTACATCTTTTCTACATCTACTACATGTAGTTGAAATTTGTAGTTTACATGTTTTCTGTGTGTACAACACATTCAACCGATAATCTAGTCACATTTTCGTAATACATCTACAGCACGGGGATTTCATTCATTAGAATATCAGTCCTTCCTCTTCTATTACTGTACAAACCCTTTTATTTCCACATTATGAATTAAGCTATGGAGACATCAAAATTGACTATTTTCTGTATTAATACAGTATACTTAACACAAAAGTTATTTAATATTGTTGATCAAATAATTAGTTCTTTAATGTTATGTTGTTCAGTAACGACAATGAGATTTGACAGTCAAATGAAATAATGAACATAACACCAACTCAACACATTACTTCATGTGATAATCACTGAAGAAACTCATTCTTGCCATCAAATACAAATGTACACCATATCTCCGTAGAATCCTATCATCAGTGTGTAACATGCTGTGTCTTTTAGTTACATACTATTCATATGTACACGCAATTCTTAGCTATGGCAGTCTCTTTTGGGGAACAAATGCACAAAATATGAACACAGTTTTCAATCTCCAGAAAAGAGCCATAAGGATCATAACCAAAAATGGTAGTCGAGCTCATTTTAAAGATCTGTTCAAAACACTGCGGATTTTAACTGTTCCATGTGCATACATTTACCTGTCAATTGTACACATCAACAATAACATTAACAATTACTGCACAAACAGTTCTGTCCATGTCAATGGAACAAGAGCTAGACTGCACTTACTTTTGCAAAGAAAAAATAAACATAAAAATCAAAACATACTTTTCTACCAAGGAATAAAATTGTTCAATAAATAACCAAGTGAGATAATAGAAATTGCAAAAGTACACTAATCTATCGTTCAATTTGTTATGATTTTTCTGCAACGTGTGATGTATGGAGAAATTTGTTACAATTGTGCTGTAACATGTTTTATGGAGTCGGTGTCATGTAGATCCCACTGTGTGACAAGTTATGTTAGTATTACAAGGAGAAGATATCATTGGTACTGTAATATAAAGGTTAATATGATAGCATAGGAGTCTCTATGATGTTTAGCTGACTTTGGTATCAGTTTCAGCTGATCAAAGATGAGTTTTTGACGAAATGGTCGCAGAGAAATATGCCCCGGATTTTAGTTAACCTTCTTATTGCTGTCTGTCATCATTTGTTCACATATGACCATGATAGTTGCTCAGATTGTCAAATGCAACTAGGGCTATAATGTGAGACAGCTATCAGGGTAAAGACTGGGCTGGATGTATAACAGTCACGTACAGGCGTTTTGCGATGTGTGTCTTTAGTTTCTGCGGAAGCAGACTATTCCAGCACTGACAAAACTGCTCTCAGTTGATTTACGACAATCATACGGGATTTAATGGCTGTCTTTGAATATGGCGTCAGTTAAGCAAAATTCAAAACGATCAGATATTTTTGAATGTGATGCTAATTTACAAAAAAACTGACATTGTTCATATACGTTCGAACATGGTGTAACATTCGGATCATTTGGACATTACATAAAATTCAGCTCCCTTCCATACTTTTGAACATGTCCCAATATTCTGATAGTTTTGAACATGGCAGTTACTAATTGCCTATTTCATTCTAACGGCTGGCAAAATAATGTGCTGTGATTCCTCTCATCAGAGATTCCTCTCATCAGATGCAATTTAAAAATTCTCTTTTTGTTAAGCAAGTTTCCGTGTTGTAAGAGATTACACAAATTGCACGAACATATGCATAGCACCGACGATTTACTGTAAGGAGGTCGCAATTACACTAAAATTTCATAGGCACTGCTCTTCCTAAGTCACAGTTTTTATTTATTTATTTATTATTGTTTTTTTTAGAAATAGCCACCCATTATCACATACAGTTACTCCCATCTCATACTCGAACGTCTGTTTTCTATTGTGATTGAAATGGTTAACTGTCATTGTCACATAAATGATAATCACATTAGTCTTCATTTGGGCTTGTTGGAGAAACAGTTGCAAACAGTTCAAATTTAGTTTGGCGTAGTTGAGTGATGGAGAGGCCAGTGTATCATTTAGCAACCCTGCTACTATCTGTCTTTCAACTAGCCTAAAGTAACATAATTAACTTTGTATTAGCTTTTAACTGGTTTACATTGCCAAGATTTCAGACAGCTTATCCTTACAGACTTAGTTTCATGGGAATTATCTGACTATCATACAGAATCAATGATTTTATTTGATGATCTACGACCATATTTCGCTTTCGTAATTAAGTAGAAGCTGATCTGAAACTGGGTCAGGCTGCGTGACAAAGTTGCTCTGCGAACTATACCGTAACTTGAGAGCTATAGGTCTTACTTAACAGAAACTCTGTCTTTTTCCATCATTTATGTCTTTTATTTGTAGTCTGGAGAACGATAACGCAGTTGAGATCAAGTTTTTGTGTGGTTATCTACCTATCAAATCATTAAATGTTTTGAGAATCTTGGAGTTTGAAAAGTATGACTTCCTTTGGTCTCCTGTAATCTTGCAAAATGCTACTGCAGTGTTCATGAAAATTTAATATTTCCTTTGTTTGTAGCAGAATTTCTGGTGCTTGTGTTTCATGCTATTATCAATGCGAATGAAAATTGTTTCCTATGATATAGAAAACTGTGTATATATTGGATGGATGGTATTTATTGTATGAAAATTTTGAGGGTGGAACTAGGTATATTTGTTTCTTTCCCACGTTCTATGTGTAATTTCTGTGTGTAATCTACTTAGAAAATAGAGGCAGGGAGAGTAATTTTTAGGGTAAGCCGTGTAATTATTAGAAAGTTGCCCATATTCTGTTGTCTCTTTTGTTTAGTGATTACCAGAAATAAATGGTAGGGATTACGTTCATAAAAAACGTTCTTGGACACTGAATTTCTTATATTACAGTTATCAAGTTGTTGAGGTAAATCCGTGTACGTAGTTTTACATTTCTTCCTTGTGGCTTCCTTGCAAGAAATGTTATATTTTATTTATGTGTGAAAATTATCTTTCAGTGATGCAGGATTTTTCGAGGGAACTGTTGAGATTATGAAATGAAAATAATGTGTTTCGGAGACATACAGACATAATAGCTATACTTCGTTTGAGAAATGTAGCTGTAACATGTGCTGAGATTTTGATGGATACTGAAATCTTGTGATCTCTTTAAACTTTTCTGTGGAATTTCCAAACGATTACTGTGTAGCATATTTTACGTTGTGTCGCTGATTGCAGAAACAGCACTATACCACTTTTTGACCACATTGATTTCAATAGTTTGGCGACCCCTAAATCGAAAGAATGCCGAAGCAACATTTATTGCACGCTCTTGCTGGAAGAAAGGAGATGCAGAAGTTATGAGTCAGAGGAGAAATACTACTTTTCCAGGACTATTGCTATTTCTGCAACCAACGCTTACAAGGCCGTTCTGTGGTTTTGTTTTGTTAAGGTCGTTCATGGATTATACGGATGTAGATGCTGATGGTGACAGTTTTTATAAATGCGGCAACACTTGAGAAACTAGAATAATCAGTTATTAAAACAATGTAAATCAAAACTGAGTCAGTTTTTGTTTTGGGAGAAAGTTTGGCACTGATGTAAACCTGACACGGTAGATGATGACTAATCTGTCTGACTGAAGTTCAGTTTTGACTGCATGCAGAGAATTTACTAATTTAATCTCTCAACAATTAAAGACTTTGGCTATAACTTCGAATTATCTCAGACACTCGGCGTTAGCTGTCCGATGACTGGAAACCGTCAGCAGCTGAAGACAGCTGAAGGAAACTGGGCAGGTAGGTCATAAGTAGTGATTGAGGGTTGGCGTGTGGTCGCTAACATATCGTACTGGGCGTACGAATGTGCAACTGCGGCCTGTTTAGCGCATGCCGCAAATACAATGGTATACAAAACTTAAGACGAGCTACGTAAGTGGCATAAGATCTTAACTAATCCAAAGAAATGGTCGAAAGTGCGGAAGAATATTGCATGACGTCCCAATCGTACTCAGAAAGTAGGATGCCACATTACGTGAGGCCAGAGTCACTAAAGCGCCAAATGGGGTGGTTCCACAACACGAGGCAGTTGCAGGATCGGGAAAAAGGGTGTTCGTGTGTGTCGATCAGAGAGCAGTTAAGCTGCATTGCGGTGGTGTTCTTCATTATAACATCGCCCGGAGATAACATCTAGACGACTTCACAAGGGGAACAATCCTGTGGAAACTGGAAGAAGGTCGAAGGGTGACGACTGAAGCCCAGGCGTTTGGTACTGCTCACAGCGTTGTTTCACATGCGTGGGAAGATTTCTGGACCGCAGGAACTGCTGCCCGAAGGAGAGGAGGTAGTCAACCACGGTCAACTACAGCACCAGCTGATCGCTACATTGTGCGTCAGGGCAAAGAGGACCCCCGTCAAACACATGATTCACTTGCAACCACATTTAACAGGACTGTAAGGTACGCAGTCTCACGCGCCAGAGTGACACGGCGAGTGCATGGTGGTGGTCTCTTTGCCCGAAGACCAGTACGTTGTGTTCCGTTGACACATGCACATCGACGGCAGCGTTTGAGATAGTGCCAAGAGCATAGGGATTCTTTGAACGATGAATGGGGTCACGTGAGAGCAGATTCAGTCTGAGTATTGATGCTGGATGTGCTCCCATATGGGGACAGGTGGGAACACGTAATCCACCCTGGAACATTGTCTAACATGACCGTATTGGTGGCCGAGGCATTATGGTGTGAGGCGGCATATTGTTGCACAGACGTACTGACCTTTAAATCTTCGAACACAGTACACTCACAGGTCAACACCATTGTGACACTGTACTCTTTGTACCTTTTCAGAGCTACATTGGGTCCTGAGTCACTTTTATGGATACACAATGTGGGACCGTACAGAACAGAGCAAGTATAGGAGCTCTTGTAACGAGAGTATATTCAGCGAGTAACTTAACTATTGGCGGATCTACATCTACATCTACATCTACATCTACACCGCACAGTGCATGGCTAAGGGTACCGTGTACCACTTCTTTCTGTTTCACTTGCAAATAGACCGAGGGAAAAAGCACTGTCTGAAAGCCTCCGTACGTGCTCTAATTTGTCGCATCGTAGCTTAATCGCCTTACGCGAAATGTACGTTGGCGGCAGAAGAACCGTTTTGCAGTCGGCCTCAAATGCCAGCTCTCTAAATCTGCGCTATAATGCCTTGCAGACAGAGGGATTCTAATTTGAGTTCACGAAACATCTCCGTAATACTTGCGTGCTAATTGAACCTACCGGTAACAAATCTAGCAGCCAACTTCTCAATTGCTTCGTTGTCTTTCTTTAATCCGACCTGGTTGGGAGTCCGAACACTTCAACAGCACTTAGGAATGGGTTGAATTAGCGTTCCATACTCAATCTGCTTTATGTATGAGCCACACTTTCCCAAAATTCTTGCAATATAACGAAGTCGATCTTCGCCTTCCCTACTACCAACCCGATGTGCTGATTCCATTTCATATCTCTTTGTAACTTTACGTCTGAATACTTAATCGAAGTGACTGTATGAAGCTGCACCCCACTAAAGCTATAATCGAACGTTACAAGACTGTTGTTTCTATTCATTCGCATTAAGTTTGTACATTTAAAGTAAGCTGCCATTCATCACACAACTAGAAATTGTATATTCCTATAGTCACCAAACGATTACACCTTCCCGTACACCCCAGCGTCATCAGCAAATAGCCGCAGATTGTGCTCATCCTGTCCATCAGGTCATTAATGTATACAGAGAATAAAGACAAACCACGTGACTGCTACGGTCGCAGATTCGAATCCTGCCTCTAGGGGACTGATGACCTCAGATGTTAAGTCCCATAGTGCTCAGAGCCATTTGAACCATTTGAATAAAGACAGTCTTATCACATCCTCCTGGTGCATTGCTGACGACACCCTTGACTATGATGAACACTTGCTGTCGTCGACCACGTACTAGGTTCTATTACTTAAAAAGTCTTCGAACCACTCACTTTCCTAGGAACTTAAACCGTAATCTTGGACCTTTGTCAACAACATGGGCACCGTGTCAATCAGTTTCACACGAGCGGCGTTTTCTGTTTTCGTGCTGATTTGTGGACAGAAGCTCATCTGTCTCAAGGAATTTTAATTTATTGAAACTCATAATGTGTTCATGAATTCTGCAACAAACCGTTGTTAAGTATATTGGTCTGTAATTATACGGGTCAGTTTTCTTTCTTATGGCCAGGAATCACTTGCACTAGCCTTTGTTCTCTCTGAACTTTGTGTTGGGCGAGAGATTCGTGACAAATGCAGGCTAAGGGGACAATGCCGCAGAGTACTCCCTGTGAAACCGAACTGAGATTCCATCAAGAACCTAGTAACTTATTTGTTTTCAACTCTTTCAATTGCTTGTCTACGTCACGGATGCCAATTTCTGTGTCCTCCGTGCCGGAGTCTGTACGACACTAAAACGACGGTATGATTGTACGATCCTGTGCGTGAATGTTTATTAAACGTACCATTTGAAACTTCAGCTTTCCTTTTGCTGTTTGTTATTGCCATCCCAGTCTGGCCAATGAGTCACTGGATAGAAGCATTCGACGTGCTAATTGCTTTTAGGTATGACGAGAATTTCCTGGGGTTCTAGGCAAGATCTTTCAATAAGGTATGGCGATTGAAGTAGTTGTATGCTTAGTGCATTGCTCTTCTTATGGACGCACGAATTTTTACTAACTTTTGTTTATCAACATGAGCGACCTGTTTTTTGAACTGAGAGTGCTACAATCTCTGTTTCCTCAGCATTTCCGAATTTAATTATTAAAGCTCGAAGGGTCCTCTCCATCCTTAATACACTTACTTGACGCATACAGACCTGTGATACGGGTCGAGATAACTTCACTGTCACACTCCAGTTCGACCTCAACAGAGAGAATATTTTTCTCCTCTGCAATGAACACTCCCCTTCCTGTGGCATCTAAACTCTGTTTCTGATTTACATTCCATGAATCGCTAAATATCTCAGAGCTTTCTACTTTGAGGTTCAGCCAACTCAGTCCTTAGAATTTCCTGGAGGACAGTAAATTTGGGAACTCTGTTTCGAATAATTCGACAATTCACTGTCAAAATGTTGACAGTCAAAGTGCCTCCATTTTATACACGATCTGATTTCGCTCTCTGTGTATTGACTAATGAGCGTTCGTGAGAGGACCTCAAACTGCTGTCTAGCCTAAGAACGAAAAAAAAGGTAACCATGAGCCCTCCAGAAGTACTCTGCTACCCGAGTAGCTGCTTCCTTTGTGTAGCGCACGCCGATCTATCAAGGGTCATCCTACAGTTCCCCACTCGATAGGAGGCACTGAGGTTATCCATAGGACCCAAGTGATAGACGTTATTGGTGCCGACTTGTGCAACAAATTGCAGACTACTACACTCTGCACCCCCGATAGCAGCAAGCAGGGCCTCCTCCACACCTCGGGGAAGGTTCCCGGCAGACACACCGAGTGTACATTGTCTCTCAATATGTAAACACTTTGACTACCACTTCGACTATCCTTCGACACTATGTGTTAACTGTTTGGCGACTAGGACCGGTTGGCAGCTAATAACAACTGAATGCTAGCGGGCAGGCAACTGATGAGAACTGGCCACGTGTTGGCGTGCGACCGTTTATATTTTGTGCTCGGTGTATGAACGTGCAAGTGCGGTCTGTTTGGCAGATACCTCAAATAGTTCCATGTTTCAGCTCTCTTTGAGGTAGATGACGTAACTATAGACGGCTGGAGGCACTATTTGAATGTCTTGTAGGAGAAGCATAAAGTACGAGGGACTTTCAGTAAGTAATGCAACACAATTTTTCGCGGACGTCTGTGGTTAAAATTGTTGTGAGCATTGTGAACTATTCTCACTTCAACCCTTTCAGTTTCATGAAGTTCCGAAAGGTGGCGGTGCTATACGTAACCTTCAAAATGGCATCTGCAACGGAGGTGCCTTTCACGCAGGGAGTTGTCATTGAGTTTCTTTAGGCGGAAAACCAGAGTATCGCACATATTCATTGACGCTAGCAGAAGATCTACGGAGGCCTGACAGTGAACAAAAGCACGATGCGTCTTTGGGCGAGGCGTCTGTCGTCAACGCAACAAGGGCGAGCAAACCTCTCCGATACCCCGCGTACCGGTTACTCGCACACAGCCGTGGCCCCTGAAATGCGGGAAATGGCAGAAATGACTTCAGCGTCTTTGTCACTATAATAATGCGAACGAATTTCTCCGTCTCTATGACAACGCCAGGCCTCACACAAGTCTGCGCATTGGACAGGAGCTCATAAAACTTCACTGAACTATCCTTCTTCACCCACCCTGCAGCCCGGATCTCGCACTATCCGACTTCGAGGTATTTGGCCCAATGAAGGATGCACACTGCGGGAAGCTCAACGTGGATGATGGGGAGGTTATTGATGTAGCAAGAAGTTGGCTCCGATGTCGACCGGTAGAGTGGTACCAAGCGGGCATACAGCCCCTCCCAGTAAATCCGCGTAAGGCCGTCGCATTGAACGGAGATTAAGTTGAAAAATATTGTTTTGTAGCCAAAAGAGTGGGGAATAACATGGTTTATAGGAATCCTGTGTTGCACTACTTACTGAAAGCCCCTCGTAGTGTCGCACTATGCTGAGACTGGCTGAAGTGTGACGCACTCTGAAGTCTATTACTCTGTCCCGTTTTTGGCGGAGTTGCAGAACTATGCAAAAAAAATACTCACTATGACACAACATTAGAGCATTCTTTAAATGGTCGAGCAAATGTCAAAGTCACGCATGAGCTATTCGAAATACGGTACCTCCAGGCAAGTAACATGAAATTTATCCGAAAATATTCACAGAACGATTTTCACTAACATTTCTTAGTCCAAAAGTTATAACTATTAAAACTTAGGGAGAGCTTAAAAATAGATTACAAAGTAAGTCACTGAAAGAAAGTACCGA